>NC_136068.1:846735779-848057029 GCF_964261635.1 Lissotriton helveticus
TACCAGTCTGTAAATTACCTTGATTTGTATCCTAATCTCCTGTCTTTCTTAGACAATCAATTGCCTCCCAGCTAGGTGTGCACTATGCAATACACCATGGCCACTGCATAATCAGCACATGCCAGAGCCATGAAATACAGGAGCCCTTACATGGCTGGTTCCAGCCAGTTCAGGTATAGATGTGTATTGGGGCCTAAATAGGAGGCCCAATCATTTGTGAAGCAGATTGGCTAGATTGGGGAGGGGTGAAGCTGAGAGCACTCCGGCAGGTGAACTGCAGCCAACTTTAAAGGCAGAAATCTGAATATTCCACCCAAGGAAATCAGTAATCATATGTTGCAGATCACTGGGAAAGGTGAAGGAATGTCACGGGTGGAGGTTCCCACATTAGAAGAGACCTGGGATGCCTGACACAAAGCCTTCCAGCGTGTTTCATTGCCAGACATTTTTTATTGTGTCAGCAACAGTAGTGGGGTGTGGGAGGATTTGCCCTTGCACCTCTACTATTTAATATAGATGGACCTGATCTTGATAAACTACTGAGAACTGCTAATCTCTTTCCCTCAAGCTTGGTACATGTGCATTTTAAGCCTATTATTGTTACATGGAGGACATTATGTTCCGTGGTTGAACAAGAGTCAGACGGAACAGTTTGATAACTAACTGCATCATTCTAAACCCAAAAATGGTAATTGGATCCACTAATTAACCGTGGGGTTGGTATCTAGAGGAGAGTAAGGTGTCAATACAAATATTCGTGCATTGTCTTTTGCTATAGGCTCAAAAGAATGGGGTTATATTGAAAAACAGAGAGCTCTTTCAGCATACTTACAGTTTGTCAAGTACACTTAGGTCAACATTCTCAGGCAGGCCAGGGAAAAGCAAAAAGGGACAGAGTGCCACAGGTGTCCACACAAAGTGGCAACTTCCATCTTTCACCGAAATCTATTAAATAATCCTACAGAAAACCTCATCTGTCCTGCACTTTATGCTCACTTCCAAAATTAGGTCAGATTAGATTAGGTTGGCAGTGCCTTTTGCACTGAACTTGTACTGGCTCATGGGTTTCTTCTTGGCACTCTGATAGTGACTAATAACAGTGACTAATATCAGGTCCTGTTAGAAAGGCTGCAGAATCAGCACTAAATTTAAGAAGTATGGTTCTAATAGTCATCAAGCACAAAACTTTTTTCATTATGGTATTGCTCTGGAAGTCTGCAAATTCCAACTGTATAGATGCCAGTAACTTCCAAAGTTTTAAAGCTGCTGAAGTAAGAGATCAAATTTTAGCAAGTGCTTTCCAGGCAGAATGCCAACTTTCATCTGTTCTCTAAAAGCCACATGAAAAAAACAAGAACTGATTAAATTAAGTTACTGCGGCATCAAGTATGTGTCATTGTTGTAAAGTGTCACACTCGAGGCTCGCTCTTAGCCTTTTATCCCACTTATCATTTGTTGAAGAGAAATATTACAGCAAATGGCTGGTTGACAAAACCATACCCTACAAACCACCGTCATTTGGGGCTTCAATTTTCCCAAACTAAAGCTTGCATTCAATTTTATTACTGCTACATAGCTATGGTGCATTAGAGGCACATGCGTTTTGTAAATACTTATACCAAGTAGCTGGGCACAGGCTGTAGAAATTTAGATAGAAAAGTAATATGGTAGTTACCACCACTATGTAAACTATTAAACAAACATACACACTCATTGGATGATGTCCTTAGTGATGTCATCAGTAATGCCATCAATGATGCAATTTGAGATGTCATCAGTTATGTCATAAAGGATGTCATATAACATGGAATGAGTGATGTCATATGTGAGGTCACAAGCAAGGGACCCCGACCCGAGCCTTGCTATGCCCTAGGGAACCCATCCCATAGGGCCAGCTTTTTAAATAAGGGGGGGAGCATATGGCCCCTCCCCAGGCCAATTTCAGCCCCAGGGACCCTATCCCCGGGGGCATGGTGTAATTTTCTTGAGGAGGGGGGAATATGACTCCACTTCCTAAGCTGATTTTGGCCCCGGGTACCCATCACCTGGGCCCTTGTGTTCTTTTGATGGAGCAGGGAGCATGCAGCCCCCCCCCCCCCTGGGATGATATTGCCACAGGGACCCCATCCCTCGGGTCAAGCGTTATTTTCATGGGGACGGGGGATGCGGCCATCCTCCCTGGGCCAAATTCATCCCCGGGGAACACATCCCACAGGGCCTGGTGTTACTATTAAGGAGCCCCCCCTCTAACGGCCAATTTCAGTCCCGGGGACTGTATTCCCTGGGGGCTGGCATAATTTTCAGGGTGAGAGGGGACACTACCCCCTTTCCTGAGTCAATTTTGGCCCTGGGGACCCCATCAACTGGGCTCAGTGTTCTTTTACGTAGAGGGGAGGAGACAGCCTCCCTTCCTGGGACGATTTCGCCCAAGGGACCCCATCCCTTGGACCCAGTATAATTTTCATGAGGAGGGGGAAAACGGCCACTCTCTCTGGGCTAAATGTGGTCCTGGGGACCGAAGAGCCTGGCATTATTATTGGGGGAGGGGGTATGTGACCCCCTCCCTGGGTCGATTTCAGCCCAGGGGCGCCTTACCCGGAGCCCAGTATACATTTTAGGAGAAGGGGTGTGCAGCCCCCTTCCTGTGCTGATTCACCCCCAGGGACCCCATCTCCCGGGGTCTGGCATAAATTTGAGGGATAGGGATGCACATTGTCCCCCCTCCCTGGGCTGATTTCAGACCCCATCCTTGGGGTCAGCGATATTTATTGGGGGAAGGGGATTGCTACCACAGCCCAATTTTGGTCCCAAGGACCCTACCTACGGGGCCTATTGATATTCTAAAAGGGCAGATTTAAGCCCTAGCGACCCCATCCACCATAAAATAGAGCCTCAGAATGCCCCAAGAAGCCCACCCACGGGGCAGTAACTTTATTAAATGGGGAGGGGGTCATGTAGCCCCAATCCTTGGGCCTCAAAAGGCCCAGTGGAGTCCACCACAGCACTGAAACTTTATGGCAGGGGGCCGCCTCCATGAGCCATTAAAGGACCCGGGGACACAATGCCTGGGGTAGGCTCACAGGCTATGTCCTGCCGATCCCAACCAGGGACATAACAGTTTCCCTGCCCGCCGCAGAGCGGGCAGGCAAACCAGTGTTCGCTGTCAAGTAACAGGAGCATTTTTAAATCTCCAGACAAGCAGGAACAAACATCAAGTCTTCTCCCAGCAGGGTAGGAACCTCAAAATGCTCCTGCTCACTGGGAGTGGACTTAAGATCTGTTTCCCGGTGGTCAGTGATGCAAGCTGGGAAACAGATCCAAATATTGCTCCCGCACGTATGGAGCAGCATTGTTAGCTGCTACTTCAGGGCAGAAGCTTCTGCTGGATGCGGGCATCTGTCCGGGGCCCCCGGTGGCTGCGGGGCTCCCCGGCAGCCTTCAACGACAGTATGATGGGTGCCCTGGGTGGGCACCACGGTAACCGCCCCGAACGGTGCCGGGCCCAGGTGCATGGGGTCATCCTGGGGTGAGGGGCCACGTGCCCCCCTCCCCCTATATAATGTTGGTAAGGCCGGAGGATGGGGTCCTCGGGGCTGAAATATATTGTCCAGGGTAGGGGGGCACAAGCCCCCATAGAATTTCAGCATGCCCCGGATGATTAGGTCAATCAGCCCAGGGAGAAGGCCTCGTGCCTTCTCTGCCTGCAGAATGTTGTCAGGCCCTGAAGTTTTGGTCCATTCCCCAGGGCCTCAGGAGGCTTAGAAAGGGGGCCACACAGCCCCTTCCCATTCATAAGCACATCCCCAGGGCATAATGTAATTAAATGCAGCCTGGCTGCCATTTTTGTAATCCCGCTAGAATCTTGTGGCATTGCAGCATTTGTTGCGTGGTTTTTTTCATTCTGGCCCGGGGGGTAGTCCCTTTTGGTCTCCCATGGGGCATAGGGGCTCAGGGTATTCCTACCCTACCCCCTTATATTATTTTATTTTTGTACTTAAGGACAGCGTCATGTAGTGGCTGGCAGCAACATTTTTCTCACATTGCTGGTAACCAATCAGAGCGCCTGTGAGAGCCTCACTCCTTGGGGAGTGACATGGCCCAAGGGAAATAAAGCTACCTGGGACAATCAGAATGCTCTATTTGTAAACTGGTGCTCCCGCAAGAGTCTCTGAGACTCTTGCAAGCCCAACCGTCCAAATATCCAGATCTTTATTAACTCTTAAAGTCTCACAAAATTACTGAACATATTTACACCAAATCCCAAAATGCACAATCTGCGGACCAAGATCAACCTACCTGCCATATTTGGTGTAATTGAGTTTAGCAGTTTTTGCTGTAGCCTTGTCTAAAAAAAGCTATGGAAAATACATGGGGATTTTGCTATTTTGGACCTCCTCCCTTGTTCCTCGTCCCCGACGGATCAACCCAAAACATTCCAGGAAGGAGCTGAGGTAGATGAACATTTCTTTTGGAACGTTTTGGGAAGATTTGTCAAATGGGGTCAAAGTTTTTAGCAAACCAAAAAATGCCTCATCTATGGAAAAGCAGATCTAACAACTATAACTACCTTGTTGAGGCTACCACTAGGTAGGGTATATGTATCTAAATCTATATCTATATCTCTATCTATATCTATATCTATATCTATACCTACATACCTACCCCTATACCTATACCTATATATGCATATATATATATATATATATATATATATATATATATATATATATATATATATATATATATATATATATATATATATATATATATATATATATATATATATATATATATATATATATATATATATATATATGTATATATATACACACACACACACATATATGCGTGTATAAATGTACATATATGTGTGTGTGTGTGTATATATACATGCATATTTCTAATACAAAATCAAAGTTAAAGGGACCTTGGGCCTTATTTATGAAGGCCTTGCGCCGCCGGTGCGTCACTTTTTCCCATTTTAAAAGTGACGCACCGGCGGCGCAAGACCTTCATAAATAAGGCCCCTTATATATAGGTGAAAATGTCATTTAAAACATACCATTTTAACCTAACAAATCCACTGATATAACCCACTTATATTTATCCCATGTCGCTATAACTAGTGCCCTAAAGTAACAATAACTCATGTCCCCGTCATGCAAAGTGTTGTTATTAGTCTATTGCAAATTAGACTCTAGAGGCTTCAGGCAGGGAAAATTGCGTTCTACAAGTCAACTTTTCTCAATATTTATTACAAATCCAACTTTGCCATTATGTTGTGCTTCTAGTGTTTGAGCATTTTTGACATGGCTGGTTTTGGTTCCCCGGTTTGTCCCAGCTAAAATGACCCATGCCATTAGATTCAGCTTCAATGCGCTAATGCAAGCAAATAGACTTTGTGTTACATATGACTATGCTAGGAGCTTTACTAAGCTAAAACCAGACCTATTGGCATTCACAATTCCTGTTTTATTTGATTCTAAATGAGATCTGTCCACGTTTTATCTGCACTTTATTGTGATCACCAGATAATCTTATTCCCCAATGCACTAATTGCTGATTTTTTATAATAGACTATGAACCTTCACATAATTAACCATAGTGCCTGGTAAGCACTGCAGACCAACTGTTTTGAGATCAAATGGTACCGAATTGTTTGCATCTAATAATGAGTAAATGGCTCTTGCAGCTAGCTTCAGGGAAAACGTTACCTCAAGACACAGAGACAGACTGAGCGTGGTAACATGAATCTTCAAGGTTTCAACTCTTTATGAAACCAAATCATTTCAATTTTTTGCACTGCGATCCAAGCTCCAATATGAATCTTTACAATAAGAGCTAGTGTACTCTACATTCGTTTCTTTTCCCACAGTATGATCATGTGAGCTCTGTTAAAAGTAAGGCTAAACTTCACACATCTTGAACTATTTCAAATCAATGCACATGCTATACCTAATGTAAGTATTTTTAATAGTGCTACTTGTGTTTTGTTTCTGCTAAAACAAACGTTTTCCTTTGTTGTTCATACTTTGCTTGCAAGCATTTTAATATTCACAATCAAATATTGGGGTAAACAAGATAGCTGCCCTTTCAAAAGTTTTTAGACATTCCCTAGCCCCTTTTTGTCTCTTTTCATGGACATTACCAAAATGCAGCCATTAAAGGACTTGAATAGTTGTTTTGTTTCTTGAAACTTTACAGTTGGTTACAAACTATTACATTTGGTGCATCTACATATATGGTTTATATCATGACATGTTTTGATGTTTATTTTTGTTTTGTAAAGATAATTAACTAAAGGCAGGAAACAAGAGGTTACATTTATGCCGTAAAGCAAATTGACATTAAAAAGGTCTCATGATGATTAGGAGAGTTGTTCTCCGGTGTAAAGCAATTGGTACATGCAATTTATGAGACAGTAGACAATATTTTTCTTGTGTCAATTTTACTGTAATGGGTAATAAACTCGGCTTTGACCTTTGCCCTGTAGTAAGAAATGTGTGCACATTTGTAATACAGATCATCTAAATACCTTACTTTATTGGGTCTACATTTACTTTCTTTGCCATCGCTTATGTATATTATATATAATATAATATAGAAAAATAAAAATAAATATATTTGTGCGTATGTGTCTTATAAATAAATTTCATTTTTGTTTTATAATTTACTTAATTTTCAGCCTCTGCTGCGCTAGGCCTCTGGGTGTGGGCAGTGGAGCTGGTGGTCAGGCCCTACTCCCAATCCTATTTATAGAGAGGGGGGACACTAATAGCTGATTATTAGGTCCAGTGACCCTTGCTCCCGAAAAGTATCTAGTACACAAAGGGAGTCACTGTTCCTTGTAGAGGATGAAAGAGGAAGAAACTTTTTTCGTGTGCTACTCTATCTGTGGGGGACAGTGTGTCCTCATCATATAGCACTCACACACCCCGAAGGATGTCATGCTTCATCATTTAGGCTTTGCTCCTCATCGGGCGGGCACTGCAATACCCTACGGGTCCCCCGAAGGGTCTCTTTATCGGAGATCTTTTGATGAGAAGCTGCTTGGGTGCGTGTGTGTAAGTGGCAGTGAAGTCTAACGTCGTGTGTTAAAAAATGACTGGAGGGAGAGTGGGTACTATTTATTAGGTGTTCCCTCTGTCATTGTTAAAACAAAGTGTGTAGTGCTACTCCCAATCTGCAGTGACAACTCTATCCATGCAGTACATGAACTTTGGCTGTGCGCTGCGGAGGTTAAATGCAGGGTCAGGCCATGTGCCCATACAGCTTTGGCCACCCAAGCCCCACTGTGCATGGTCTCTCAAATACCCATTCTGCTCTGTGCACAGCTTTCAGCCGGGCCCTGTGCCCAACTACCGTTAGCTGTGTGCTGGTGGGTTGTTGGTCAAGCTTACCAGACCTTGCACTGAGCTTAATTTGCTATCTACCAAATTTCATGCAGATTAACTGAACATTGCCAAAGTTATTAGTGAATGAAACTCAAATTGCCCTCCCGTTCACCTTTGTTCCACCCCTGAAGAATCTGCTCAAAACTTGATATAACCAGCAGTGAGCTAAACCTACAAACATCTAAGAAATTGTGTATGGATTCCTCAAACAGTGTCAAATGCATTAGCAGTCCAATATTTGTCTCACATCCCCTTGAAATCACCCCTCCCTCTGATGGGACTCAATGAAATTGAGAAAAACAAAAACTGGCTAAACATGGTTAGTTTCTTCTAAATTTTGTGCAGCTCCATCAAACAGCACGAAAGTTATTAATAAATCAAAAATGTTATGACACCCCCTCTTTAATCCCTCCCCCTATTAGATCTGAACAAAGCCTGAAACACCTGCACTGGGTGTAACTTGCAGCCTGCCACATTTGATGCAGATTCTTCAAACAGAGCTAAAGTTACAGGTAATTGAAAATAGTACTGTTCCCTCGTTTAACTTTGCTTCTCTTGACTACTAACACAAAGCTTAGCATACCAATCAAAAACCAAACTTGCCAAGCTTTTGCAAAATTTTGTTGTGCAGATGTATCACACTGCGTCAATGTTACTAGTGAATAAACACTAGTCACAACCCATTTTTAACTCAGAACTCCACCTGGTGGATCTGCATGAACTTAGCAATGCAAAAAGAAAGAGGCTAAATGTGCTATGTCGTTGCCATATTTCATGCAAATGCATCAAATGTTATTAGTAAATCAAAAATATTTTGGCACCCCTCCTTTAACTTTGCCACTCTTTGTACCATCACAAAAGCTAATATACCTGCACTGAGTAACACTTGATAACTACTTATACCACTTGATATAGATTGATCAGCCAGCAGCAAAGTTATAAGCAACTTAAAATTGCATTGACCTCCTCTTTTAACTATGTTCCTCTTTTATGGATACATTGGCATAAAACACGACATACCAATAGAATATATTTATATATATATATATATATATATATATATATATATATATATATATATATATATTCAGCTCCAGAAGTCCCCCTCCCCCGCCAGGGAAGGAAGCGGCCGCACTCGCATGGAGATTTTCAAATAGATTTTATTGCACAAACAACAGGACGCGTTTCGGCAGACGTGCCTTTTTCCTCTGTGTCAACCTTAACTACAAGAGTTGCCACCATTTAAAGCTAACAATCAAAATAATTGCACATTTTTTTCTGTGTCAATTCATTAACATAAAGGACGGACAAAATTCTCATTATGACTATGGCGGCCATTTTAAAGTGGTTTACTTAATACTCAAAGAAATAAGGAACCATTCTATCTCTTATCAGTTATTACCCCGCCATGCTTTTAAGTCATGTAATATGTCATCCATGAAAACATAAAAATAAACAATTAAGCCCTGTATGGGCAATGACACTCAATTTATAATGTTTGCAAATATATATATTACCTACTGGCGGTTGCCAGTAGGTAGTTATAGTTAAGGCCTAGTTTCCATAGGAAATCCGCAACATTCTATTTGGAATAACTTTCCAAATAGAATGTTGCGGCAGCCTTTTTAGATGCCGAAAAGGCATTTGACCGCGTGTCAGGGAGTTATTTGTGGAGATGTCTGAAAACCAATGGCCTAGGCTCAGGGTTTATTAAAGCTATGCAGGTTCTGTATCATAAACCTACAGCACGGATACAGATTATGGGAGGTGAGGCAGAGCCTTTTGTGATCGCTAGAGGCACGAGACAGGGGTGCCCATCTTCCCCCCTGTTATTTGCGTTATATATGGATCCCTTCCTGAGGCGTCTAGAGGCTTCGGCGAATATCTCTACGCTTAGCCTACACGGCAGAGATACAAAATTATTGGCATATGCTGATGACGTGGCCATTATTACGTCTGAGTTGGGGAGTGCTCTGACCGAAGTCGAGACATTGGCGGAGCAGTTTGGGTTGTTTTCTGGTTATCGTTTGAATAGGGAAAAAACCCAGATTTTAGCTAATAGACATATTTCTACTGTAGATAGTAGGATTGTAGAAGAGGCTACATATTTGGGTATACGAATAAGAGCCAAAGTTGAGGATATTATAGAGGCAAATCTTCCCCTTTAATCGGTAAAATTAAGACCGATATGTGCCGCTGGGACAATCTAAAGCTGTCAATAATTGGCAGATGTAATCTAATTAAGATGTTGATTCTGCCTAAACTATTATATATTTTTCCCACGATTCCTTTGGAAATTCACAGTTCATGGTTTAGGCAGATTGAAAGGGAGATAGCCAGATTTATATGCTCTTATAAGCGGACACGCAGATCTAATATATTTTTATCTCTTCCTAGGGAGAGGGGCGGCCTTGGTTTACCTAACTTTAAGTTATAATATTTAGCAGTATCTCTAAAATATTATCGGCCTTTGTTTGGCATCACGGAAAATCGGGATACTGATTCCAACTATGTGCCCTCTATATTCGAAAAACTGATTGATTCACGTGCTAATGGCTGTTTGCTAAAAATATAAGAGCCCAATTACTTTAAAAAGACCCATTTTAAGACCCATATAGCAGCATATCGAAACTGGGCCTGGATAAGAAAAAAAAATAGGGCTTGGCAGATTTAGTAGATATACCCCATTAATAGATAATAATCAGATACCAGCAATATTGGCTGACAAATGTTTCTAGAGGTGGGGGAATGCAGGGGTTTTTAGGATAGCCGACCTATTGGTTGGAGAACACATTGCCTCGTTTGATATAATTATGGCCAGATTTAACATTAATCGCCGGGACTTTTTAAAGTTTTTACAGATAAGGGACTTTCTCCTTAAGAACGTGGGTGGGATATCGGGATTTTCAGTGATTCCATTGCTGGAAGCCCTTACTAGCACACCTGGCCCGTCAATCACATTGGTCTATAGCATTTTGCTTGAGGGGGTAAACGACGATATTGAAAAGCACTCGTTGAAATGGCAGGCTAGGTTGAACGTTGTAGATTTGTGTCTCCACAAATCAATAGAAATGGCGAATACGGTGCTATGCACGACGAGTCTACGGGCCCAACATTTCAAGACTTTTTATGATTTATATATTACTCCGGCAAAAATCGTCAAATGGGGTGGTACTGAAGGCGTCCACTGCTTTAGGTGTAATAGCCATGGGGTGGACATGATCCACATATTTTCCTCATGTTCTAATTTGGACACATTAAAAGGCGAGGTTTCATGGTTTTTGCACTTTGTGCTAAAATGAGAAGTTCAGTTGACTCCTCAGCTTATGTTACTAGGTGTTACCACACAGGAAGACTCTGTGGAAGAGCTGGTATTTGTAGCTATGTCTGTGCTCAGATTGTATATCGCCTCAGCTTGGCTAGATTCTTCCCAACCTTTGGGAATGGAAAGCTCGATTCTTACATATCTTTAACCTAGAAAAAGCACTTTATGCACAAAAAAGAATGAAAGGGCTAGCAAAAGGGCTAAAGATATGGAGTCCTCTCAAAGATTGAGTGGAAGGATTGAACTAGAAAAGTAAGCCCTGAATGTAAGATGAATTTAATGATAATTTAATGATAATTGTAGATGCTTTCTAAACCCCTAGTCTTTGCTTTGTTTTGGCTATCTCTCTCTTTCTTTTTTTTCTTCTTATTTCTTACTGTCTATTGTTTAAAAACTATATGGCACTATGACAATGAAAAGGCAGCTTTTGAAAACTTTTGAAAACGTTGTTGTAATTTTTACATTGGTATACCTCTGTATGGTTGTCTATATACAAATCAAAAATAAAAAATATGGGGAAAAAAAGGAATAACTTTGGTGCCGGTTGACAAATCTTTTCGAAATTCTCCAAGAACATAGGGCGCTCCACTCCGCTCCTATCCTGAAAGTTTTGGGATGATTTGTCAAGCTGGGGCTGAGAAAAAAGGAGGGTCCCAAAACGTGTTTTCCCCATGCAATTTTCCATAGGGACATTTAGCCGCGGCTACAGCGCGAACTGCTGAACGTAATTACACCAAATTTGGCAAAAAGGTGGAGTTTGGTTCACAGTTCACGCTTTTTATTAAATGGTGTTAATCCGATCAGTAGTTTCTGAGAAAATCAAAAGTAAAATCATAGATACATCTATGGGCAGGTAGGGTACGCGTATCCTCCTAGGATCATGCGCGCACCATTACGAGCACGAGCTGCATGCTAATTGGCTGTCAACTGTCTGTCAACACTCCAAACCAGGAAGTGTTGGCAGCCATCTTGTGTCTTGGTAGAACCGAGGCACAAGAAAACTGAAAAACAAGTGCGCAAAAGGCGCAAAGGGGGCAGGGTAGAAACACCCTGACCCCCTAGGCCTGCTATGGGGGTCCCACAATCGCGAGATGCGCGCAGGGTGTTAATTAGCCCCCGGGGGGCCAAATCCAGGGGGCTTTGTAAAAATAAAGTGTGGAGGGACCCGATCCCCCCCACACTGCCTCGGGGACCGCCACCCCCGGGGCAAAGTATGTATAATAGTGGATGGCACACGGCCCCCCGCAGCCCCAGGGACCGCCACCCCCCGGGGCTTAAAAGTATAATGATGGTGGGCCTCTAAGGCCCCCTGAGCCCCCGGGACCACCACCCCGGGGCTTAAAAGTATAATGATGGGGGCTTATAACGCCCCCGAGCCTCTGGGACCGCCACACCCCAGCGCTCTACTAAATTGAAATTGCGGGGGGGCTCACTGCCCTCCCCCCAGCAGCCCCAGGGACCGCCACCCCCTGGGGCTTGTTTTTTTTTTAATCGTGTGGGGGGCTTGAACCCCCCCCCCACCACACACGCCCCGGGCACCACCACCTCCCCGGGGCTCTAAAAATGTAAATTGAGCGGTCCGTAACGGACCCCCCCAGCTCCGGGGACCACCATCTGGGGCTTTATAAAAGGTGGGAGGGGAATCATGCGGCCCCCCTCCTGGAGCCCTCGAGGGCCCTGGGGACCACCACCCCCCAGGGACGGCTCCTGCAGTGTCCCTGGGTGCCCACCCCCGGGACACTGTAGTGTGCTATGGGAGGTTGGGAGCCTCGTGGCTCCCACCCTGCCATAGCAAACTGCTTTGCTTCATTGAAGCGAGAGCAGGGAAACCTTCTCTCACTTCAATGAAGCAAAGCTGATTGCTTTTCCACATGGGGAGCAGCATGTTAGCTGGTCCCCATGTGGAAAAGCAATTCCGGCTCCTGCAGGACGCAGGGGGCCGGCTGGGAGTGTGGGGGGATTGGGGACCCCCCACGGTCCCCAACGGAGAGGGACAGCCCTGGGGGATGGGGTCCCCGAGGCTACAAGTGGCTCGGGAGGGGGGCCACGTGACCCCTCTCCCACCAAATAATTAAATAAATAAAGACCGGCCCCGGGAGATGGGGTCCCCGGGCCATAAATGGCCTATGGGGGAGGGCAAAGCAGTCCCCCTCCTATAAAAATACATTTTTAAAAAAGGCCGTGCCCCAGGGGATGGGATCCCCGGGGACCGAAAAGGCCTCTGGAGGGGGGCCACACGGCCCCCTTCCTTAATTTCTTAATAATAAAAAAATTAATTAGGGGGCAGGCCCTGGGGGATGGGGTCCCCAGGGCCCATAAAATGTAAAAAGTAGGAGGGCTACACAGCCCCCCTTCTTTAAAAAAAAATATTAAAAAAAGACCGGCATTGCGCCGGAGGCCACGCCCCCTCATTGCACCACTCTGCAAACGCGCCCCCTGGTGCGTTTTCGAGGGGGGAAGAATTCCCCTTGAATACTGGGGGTCCTTGGGGGCCAACAAGCCCACCAGGAACCTCCAGTATGCGCCAGGGGGCTGCATTGCAGAGAGGTGTTCTGAGGCCACGCCCCTTTTTACACCTCTCTGCAACGCAGCTCTGTGCGCTTACTGGAGGTAGCGGGTGGGCTAGTTGCACCCCATGGACCGTCAGTATTCAAGGGGAGTTAATCCCCCAATTTAAAACACAGAATGGGGCGCGTTTGCACAGTGGTGAAGGGAGGGGGCGGGGCCTGAGTTCACACCTGTGCAAACACATCCTGTAGCGCAGTTTAAGTTGGGGAATTAATTCCTTGTCAATCCTGAGTGTTCCTTCGGGCCAACTAGCCCACCAGGTACCTCCAATAAGCGCCACGGTCCTGCGTTGCAGAGTGTTGTAAACAGGGGCGTTGCCTCAACACTTCTCTGCAATGCAGCCTCCTGGGGCATACTGAAGGTACCTGGTGGGCTAGTTGGCCCCCAGGGACCTACAGGATTGAGGAGGAATTCATTCTCTAACTTGAAACTCGCCACAGGGCGTGTTTGCAGACACGTCACCTCAGGCCACGCCCCCTTCCTTCACCACTGTGCAAACATGCCCCGTGGCGCGTTTTAAGTTGGGAAAAATATTCCCTTTCAATCATGAGGGCTCCAGGAGGCCAACTAGCCCACCAGGTGCTTCCAGTAAGCGCCACTGCGCTGCATTGCAGAGAGGTGGTCTAGGCCGTGCCCCTTTTTACATCTCTCTGCTACGCAGCTCTGTGGTGCTTACTGGATGTACCTAGTGGCTTGTTGGACCCTAGAGACCCTCAGGATTGAAGGGGAATTATTTCCCCACTGATCCTGAAAAGTAATTTTACTGTACTTACCAGTAACTTGAATTTCCTTCCATAGGATATCATTGCCTGCTTTTTGCTGAAAAAGTTTCTAAGTGTTGATTTTGGAAACTCACAAATATTCGTCTAAAATCAGCCAAACTACAAATTCCGATTTACTCACCTGTTATCAGGAGAGGCCTCAGTGCTACATCTTTGAGCCCAGTACTGATCCTGAAAAGTAGTTTTAACCGTACTTACCAGTAACTTGAATTTCCTTCCATAGGATATCATTGCCTGCTTTTTGCTGAAAAAGATTCTGTGTGTTGATTTTTTAAACTTACAAATATTCCTCTAAAATCAACCGAACTACGAATTCCGATTTACTCACCTGTAATTAGTAGAGACCTCAGTGCTGCATCTTTCAGCCCACTACTGATCCTGAAAAGTAATTCTAACCATACTTACAGCAACTTGAATTTCCTTCCATAGGCTAACATTGACTGGTTTCACTTGGAAATTCTTCTAAGTGTGGATTTTTGGACCTTTAAAATATTCCTCTAAAATCAGCCGAACTACGAATTCCGATTTACTCACCTGTTATCAGGAGAGACCTCAGTGCTGCATATTTCATGCCACTACTGATCCTGAAAAGTAATTCTAACCATACTTACAGTAACTTGAATTTCCTTCCATAGGCTAACATTGACTGGTTTCACTTGGAAATTCTTCTAAGTGTGGAGTTTTAGAACTTTAAAATATTCCTCTAAATTCAGCCGAACTACGAATTCCAATTTACTCACCTGTTATCAGGAGAGACCTCAGTGCAGCATCTTTGAGCCCAGCACTGATCCTGAAAAGTAATTCTAACCATACTTACCAGTAACTTGAATGTCCTTCCATAGGCTAACATTGACTGGTTTCACTTGGAAATTCTTCTGTGTGTGGAGTTTTGCAAATGTAAAATATTCACCTAAAATCATCCGAACAACGAATTCCGATTTACTCACCTGTTATCAGGAGATAACCCAATGCTGCATCTTTTAGCCCAGCACTGACCCTGAAAAGTAATTCTAACCATACTTACCAGTAACTAATATTTCCTTCCATAGGAATCCATTGTCTGGTTTTCACCAGAAAAGCTTCAAAGTGTCTCTTTTCACAAACTACAAATATTCCTAAAAAATCGCCTGTATGACTTAAACACATTCTTTCAACTGTTTACAGGAGATGCATCAGTGCTGGATCCAGGATCCACCACTGAGTAAGAAAAAGTAACAATAACACTACTTACCTGCATAGTGAATTTCCTTCCACAGGGTAACATTAACTGGTTTCACTTGGAAATTTTTCAAAGTGTGGAGTTTTGGAACTTCAAAATATTCCTCTAAAATCAGCCGAACTACGAATTCCGATTTACTCACCTGTCATCAAGAGAGACCTCAGTGCTGCATCTTTCAGCCCACTACTGATCCTGAAAAGTGATTCTAACCATACTTACAGTAACTTGAATTTCCTTCCATAGGCTAACATTGAGTGGTCTCACTTGGAAATTCTTTTAAGTGTGGAGTTTTGGAACTTTAAAATATTCCTCTAAAATCAGCCGAACTACGAATTCCGATTTACTCACCTGTTATCAGTAGAGACCTCAGTGCTGCATCTTTCAGCCCAGTACTGATCCTGAAAAGTAATTTTAGCCATACTTACCAGTAACTTGAATTTCCTTCCATAGGATATCGTTGCCTGCTATATAAAATATATATAAATTAAAAAATATATAAAATTTAAAAAACAAATATTACAATTTCAATATTTTTAAAAACATTTTTTTTCAATTTATGTTAAAAATATGTAATGTAATTTAAAAAATAAAATATCTAAAAATAAATAGTTTAAAACAATGTAGTAAATCAGTATAAAAAAATATAACAATTAATACATTTAAAAATTATCATTTACAAAACCTTTGAAATTCACTGAAAAAAACAATGGGTTTCAGCCACGTTATAGTTAGGAATTAGCATTTAAAAAACCTTAGAAATTTACTGAAAGAAAAGTAGGTTTCAGCCACATTATAGTTAGGAATTAGCATTTAAAAAACCTTAGAAATTCACTGAAAAAAACCATAGGTTTCACACATGTTATAGTTAGCTGGACATTTCACTCATACAAAACCATTGAAATTCCCCCGTTATAGTTAATTCACCTAACTATAACTCGCGCGCCCGCAATGCACTGCTGATGACGTTACATATTACATCATTCATGACATGGTCAGTGACATCACTCATGACATCACTGATGACATCTCAAATGACATCACTGATGACATCATCCTTGTGAAAGAGTGGCAGACCTCCTCTCACCGTAATACAACCTTTGATACACACATTCAAAAATAGAAACTAAAATTTTCAAAAAAATGGCGATACCAATACCAGTTACAACAACCTATTCAGTAATTCCAACATCTACACACACATCCACTCATTCACCAACAGTTCTATATAGTCATTCATACATTTACTCACTCATCATATGTACTCATACACCTATACATCCTGTTACACATCGACACTCATCCATAGAGTTTCTCACACACATTCTCACACATGCAAATAAACTATCAAACATCCATTTACTTGCATATATAGCTATACACTCACCACTACACTTACTTCTACAGAAACGTACACATACTTAGGGGCAGATTTATGAGGACCTTGCGCCACGTTTACGCCGCTGTTGCGTCACGCAAGGCGGCGTAAACGTGGCGCATCCCTACGAACGATTTACAACGTGACGCATCTAGGCAGATGCGTCACGTTGTAAAGCCCTGCGCCGCTTGTGGGCGTTCCGGCGCAGGGGGGGCGTTCCGGGGCAGGTGCACCTCGCAAAAGTGACTGAGTGAAATCTATGAGATTTCACTCAGTCACTTTCAGGCCAATGCTGCGTCAAAAGCCTGCGCCTGCTTGAAGCAGGCGTAAGGCTTGACGCAGCATTGCTAAGATGGGCACCCCCGAGCCTTGCTGGAGCTGCGTCGCGCTTGCGACGCAACTCCAGCATTGCGCCACCTTTACGGCACAGATGCGTCACGCATCTGTGCCGTTTTTGCCCCATGGTGCGCCGCATCATAAATGCGGCGCACCATGGGTGGCGGAGCAGTGGCGCACTGTGGCGCATGTTAACTGGCGCATCCCTGGGGATGCGCCAGTTAACATTAATCTGCCCCTTACTCTCTTAAACAATCACTTATAGAAACACATACTTATTTATACAGGAACTCTTCCAATCTCTCACTCTCACATATACTCATTTATATACATCAATACTCACATATACTAGCTTAAAACATACGTAGTTGCTCATAAAGATACTACTGAGACAGTCATTCACTCGCTAACACACCCATACACACACTCATCCACCCATACAGTCCTGCACACATGCTGTCTTCAAAACACATACAAACAGTGAGTCAGTCATTCATGCATCTATGCGCTAAGTAATACCCCCCACAAAACCATAGACACTCATACTGATACTCCAAAAACTAACTAATAACCCATATAGACACTCATGTGGCTACTCACAACCCATGCAGCCACTTATACACAAAGAGAGACACTAATACAGATATTTACATATTCAAACATTACTCGCTAATACATGTATTCACTAAGATACACTTAGTAAGTCAGTAATACAATCAATTTTACAAAAAAAACATCCATTTAGACACTTATTTACCCATTTATTCTTCCATCAACGTTTAGATATACATATATAAAAAAATTACTTTTCAGAAAGACACACATTCACTGGATGATGTCATCAGTGATGTCATGAGTGATGTCATTTGAGATGTCATGAATGATGTCATGAGTGATGTCACTGACCATGTCATGAGTGATGTAATATGTGACGTCATCAGCAGTGCATTGCGGGCGCACGAGTTATAATTAGCTGAACTAACTATAACGGGGGTATGAGTGAAATGTCCAGCTAACTATAACATGTGTGAAACCTATGTTTTTTTCAGTGAATAGATAGATAGATAGATAGATAGATAGATAGATAGATAGATAGATAGATAGATAGATAGATAGATAGATAGATAGATAGATAGATAGATAGATAGATAGATAGATAGATAGATAGATAGATAGATAGATAGATAGATAGATAGATAGATAGATAGACAGATTGGTGGACAGGTAGATAGATAGACAGACAGACCGACAGACAGACAGACAGACGGACAGACGGATGGACAGACGGACGGACAGACGGACGGATGGACGGTGGGTCGGATGGATGGATGGATTTATATTTAAGCATGATTATAGAAGGGAACATTTTTCTAAAGTCTCTCTAAGGGTTTGCAGCAAACGAGGAAATGTTTCCAATGGAGTTTGCCAAATTAAGTACACTTTCGTTCAACTGTTTGTTCTACTTTTTACAGAGACAGTGTCTGATGATTGTTCCCATTGGAAATGGTACTTTTGATCATCCCCCATCTATTGACACATCCTAAACATTCTGCAGCACATTGGAAAAGTTAACATGACTAGGCTGAAATAATGTTTTGGATTGTTTGGTGCAGTTTAGTCAAGGGGACCACACCTATTAGTGAGCCAAAATTGCCATAATTTTTGTTTACTACTAATTAATTGGCCAACATTATTTAAAAAATCTTAAAAAATAAACCTTCTTAAACAGGGCCATATGGGTTACAACCTAAACCCCTTTGAAATTCTCCAATTGTGAGTTTCGCAATCAAAAATGTATATCTTATGGCCTCATACATGATGCCACAAATAACATTGTTATTAATGACATCATTGATGAGATCACATATCACACAGCCATTGACATCATCAATTACATCACTACTTTTAATGGATCTGCAAAAGTGAAATACTATATAAAGCAGTAGAGGTCAATGAAAAGACAGATGCAGATACGCTCACAAGAAACATATTCCTTTGCATGTCGGTTGTAGATGGAAGGCAACAGTATCTTGTTCAATGTATAAGATGTTCACAGACCGGATACGTATAGAAACAAGAGTGTATCCCTCATGTGAGCAAACAAATGTGCAAAGGAGCAATAGTTTTCGGATTCAATATTATCAAAAATGGTTGGAATATTATTCATGTCATGTAATATATCATGTCTATTGATAATGAAGAGTGCCACAATTACACTCAGTAGAGATACTAGAATATTTAATTGTCCAGCGTGCAGGTCACACATATTGCCATTGTTTGCCATCGTCAGAAACGTTTAAGAACCAGAAACCTGCATGTGTTTTGTTAGCATTGTGTACTGTAGCGACCTGCAGGACAATCTAAACACTCAGTAACATCAATGCATGGGATTGATTAATGCAAGTTGGAATGTATTCCAAAAGCTGTCACCTTGTTCTTTCTTGCATATGTTTAAGATCATCAATTTATCATAAACAGCAAGTGTAGGCATCAGCATTTGTTGCCCCCAAACTAGCACACACTTATTCATGGTAAATTAAAGGTGTAATGTATGTCTTTTCTATATAAATAATTGCAATCTCTGTATTTCTACAATCTTCAATCAGTGGCTGCAGTTACTTCTTGGAAATGACCATGAAAAGAGGAAACAGACAACAGCATGTGCAGTCTCCACTTGCAGACTTCTTGAAAGTAAATATAGCATAACTGAAATGGTTGTGATCATTGACTTGCTGCTAATTTAAAAAGGTGATCAAGGGCACTGGTTGACCTAAAAATACATATACAAATTACTATATTAAAGCCATTTTGAAACAACAGTCTCACAAATGTAGGTCAATGGTGGGTGGTCTGTGTATCATTACAAACTGTCAGACATAAAAGCCTTTTAGCTACGGTTCATTCTGGGATATGAAGGGGACAGCGGAGTTGTGGAGTTAGAGTGACTTTTAGCAGCGGCTAGTCCATAAGGGTGGAGGGACGATGCCCCCGCACCTTTTGGACATAAAGAGTGTCTATCAGGTTGGGCAACTGTTAGCCTGACACACAGTCTTTATTTTCATGTCAGGCAGGCAGGAGCTAGACATGCGCTAAATGTGCAAGCCCCTGGCTCCCTGAGCTGAACGTTGATGGGCTGAGGGCGTGACCTACTCAGCTTGGCAAAGGTCCTCGAGGCCCTCCCACTCGTGACGAGGGGGAGTGTCAGTGATAGACGGGTACCTGGGCGCTTCCATTTTAAGCCCTCAAGTGCTCAGGGCAGAGCGTCCATCACTGCCTCTCTTCACAGAGTGGGGTGGGGCCAGCAGTCTCACTGACCCTATCCCACTCTGAGACGAGGTAGAGACTGGTGCCTCACAGCAGTCCTGACCCTCCTGGCACCTCGGAGGCTTCCCTCCCAGAGAGCTGCAGCAGAAAAGTGTTGAGTTTTCATTGACTTTTTGGGATGTGTGTGTGTATGTATGAATGTATGTGTATTTGTGTGCGAGTGTTGTGAATGGGTGTATGTATGTGTGTCAGCATGTGAATGCATGGGTGGAAGTGAGTGTGCACCAGTGTGCGTTACTCCCACCCGCCCTCTTCTAAGCCGTACTTACCGGCCTCCACTAGTGACTTTTTGCCTCCGACACAAAATCTAAACAATTTACCACTTAGCATACCACCAGATCCTTAACTTCCACTCACCCACTCCCCATGTTTTGTGAATGAACGACAACACAAACAGCAAAAAACAACGCACCAAATCAGCGAGACAGTACACCACAACTATGGGGTTCAGAATAAAGGTCACACCAGAGGTAAACATGTTACAGAAACATTTGTGAAAATTTGGCTCCGTTACCCAACAACCCTAGAAACTTTAATGAGTGAAATAGCTACACAAACTGACAAAAGGGAAGGAACAACCCTCGAACAAGCATGTGCACGACATGGAAGTCAGCAGAAGTACGAAAATTGCACAAGAGAACAAAATTACGAAAAATCATATACAGAAGGAGATCAAATGAGATTGGCATTACTTAGCAGATATTGGACCAAAGGCTGTATTATGGTAAACTGCCAAAATCCTTGCAACGAGCATCTACTTGTGATGTAAATAATTACAAATACTGTGTCAATTAGCATGTCAAAAGACAAAATATACCAATAAATATAACAAGCAAAATATCTATATCTTGAAAAGGGTAATTTTTGCATATTTGTCTCATGCCAGTGAAAATAAATGTTTCTCAATAACACGTTATTTGAAGCAGGTCTATCGATAAGCATACATTCACACAATTCTATTACTAAAGTGCAAAGTTCAAAATGAACGTTGTAGAACCTAACAGATATAATCATTGCTTAATGCCATAAAAGGTCAATGCGAAGGAATGTTATGGTTACAATTTAAAACATAGACATCTCTAGAAATTCACCAATTGTTATAGGCTACACAAACATAATTCCTAGAAGCACGGATCACGTTGTCATATAAATTGTCATGGACGATATCACAAAGGCGTCGTTGTTGGCATCGCTTATGACATCACTTATAGAATCAGCATTGGCTTCTTCAGTGATGACACTGATGACACTCAGTTCCCTTGAGCCCCTGAGACATTTTGGTGCCGGGTATGAATGTTGGTAGGGCCAGGGCTGGTGCTGAGCACAACCCAGCCCACTGGGCACGGCCATTGGCTATGCCAAATGGGATTGAAACCAGGCATTGCTCCCATCACCTCTTCCCTCGTTCATCATCTCTTCACCTCGAGCACACTGGACCAACCTCTGACTATTTCCAATTTTCACTATATGAACGCCCAGGCGTTAGGCCCTGCTCTCAGCAACATCTCCCAGACTGACTGCTAGACATGGCCCTCTTTTGTGCTCAGTTGTCTATGGCCACATAACTGCTTCCCCAGATCCTGCTGAGATCAACATTTAGTCATAACCAGTAGCTTCTGAGCAGAGGATCTGACCTTTGGCCAGGTCCATCTCTCAGTACCACTTCCCCCAGAGCCAGACTGGACTCTGGCACAGGCAGTGCACTCAGAGCATCGGCCCTCATATTCTGCTGTACACAGACGTTGGCTCTGCTCTTGCAACATCTATGTATCCTTGCAAAGTACCCACATAAAAACAAGAAAGTATTATATTGTCATTCAACAGATATGAAAAAGATCAATATATGTTGCTGCTTCACTGATGTCATCTAAGCTGTCAATAGTGATGTCACATGTGATCATGTCTGGGTTGGTCTGTGTTCCTATTTGGAGGTGACATGACCTTGAAGTTCAGGCTGGACTATACCTTTCAGGGTGGGTCCTAGACTGATTCCCATGTAGCTGGTCCCTGACTGCAGTAGCACAATGAGCAATAAAAGCCATGTTTCTTGGATATACTCATGTAAAGCTTGACCCCCAAGCTCTGCTTTCGGATCCCATATGTGTTTCTGTAAATAAATCAGCCTTGGTTATGGTCATATTGTTCAGGGGTAAACACAGCATGAAGAGTGACGACTTTGATATGAACCCATGATTAGTGAGGAACACTTCAAAGCATACCAGGAGTGAGACAGTTGGTTGGAAATTGAAAAACATAGAGTATACAACAATGAGGCTATTGTGTGTGGCTGGTTGTTGGGTCATATAAACAGTTACCAATGTAGTGAAACATGGCCCAGGTGTACCCAGACATGGGCAGCATGGCTCACTGTGTCACAGGACTCTCGCTGCACCTCAATGAAGAGGCCCAACACCGCAAAAACAAGACTGGTTGCTTCTGTTCCCATACAGAGATGAGATGTTCTAGTAACTCAGACTGGACCATCCATTTTGGTACCGGGCCAATAAAGGCTTACATAAGATATAGAGTAGAAGTAAGGATTACATATGATATCTACCTATAGTGACACAGTAAACAAATTATGGCCTGCACTGTGAGTAATTACCAGAGATTAATTCAAATATTCCATCACTGACCTTTTTGTGCTTCCCAGTAACAAATCCTAAGTGGGAACATATTGCTAAATGTGGGTATCACAGCTCGCTGTGCCATAAGTCTCAAGCTGTGCCTCACTGATAAGGTGCAAGAAAGATAAAACATGACTTTGGTTGGGGCCTAGAAATACAAAAAACACTGATGATGGCCACAAAAGTCAAAACATTCCTGGGGTTGCTTGTGGTCACATGCAGAGAAGACATAGCTTAGCAGTTTTAGCTAGACTGTCACTTTTGTTGTGACATCAAAGCTGATTTACGAATGGTTGATACCTATCTGAAGTAGCACATTGAGCAAAAAAAGGTGACCTGGAATGTGGCCCATAGTGTTGCTGAGAATAATTCAAGAATTGTATGGCATGACATTGTAAGGAATTAAACAATGAACTGGAAAATGGCCCAGAAAAGTTAAAAGTGGTTGAGATTAAATCAAGCATCGCACCATTACCTTTTTGTGCTTCTCAATGAGAGTCCAAATGGGGATTTCAATTGGATTCTGTGCCAACGGACTCAAGTCACACCTCACTGATGTGGACCAACAATGCCGTAACTTGTCTGGGGTTGCTCTTGTTCCCACATGGAAGGGACGTGGCCAAGCAATTCTAGCTGGACTGTCTCTTTTAGGGGGTCCAAGAATAATGTGTCTATAGGCCTACCATCGGGCAAAGCCCCTGGTTTGGATGGTCTGCCTGGTGACCTGTTCAAACAGGAGCCGGAGGTATGGACCCCCTATCTACTGGTACTATTTAATGCTGTTCTGAGGGGCATTGATGTGCCCTGAACTTGGTTGGGAGCGGAGGTGGTCCCCATATTTAAAAAGGGCTCCCCTCTACTCCCAGCTAACTATAGGCCCATCAGCCTCATAGACGTGTCCCAGAAACTTTTTGGGAGGTTAATATTAGATCGGCTCCAGAGTTGGCTAGAGGAGCATGCTATTCTGAGCCCATATCAGGCAGGTTTTAGAACAGGGATATCAACAACTGACCAAATATTTCGTCTTAACCTCATCTATTGGAAGACCGCATTAGTTGAGAGGAGCAGCTTGTACACTGTGTTTGTGGACTTAAGAGCTGCCTTCGACTTGGTCCCTAGACCAAAATTATGGAGAGTCTTGGCAGAGATGGGTGTCCCGGCAGAAATTTTATCCATCTTAATTAAACTCCACCAGAACAACTTTGCTCGTGTAAGGTGTGGAAGGAATGGGGACCTCACAGACAAATTCCCCGTTGACAGAGGGGTCAGACAAGGTTGCGTTCTTGCACCGACCCTGTTTTTCCTCTTTGTCAACGGGGTGATTGCTCACCTGACAAGGATTCCAGATATTGATGCCCCCAAGTTGGATGGCAGCAGGGTGCCCGCTATTATGTTTGCGGGTGACACCCTGCTGCTATCTAAATCCCCCACGGGAATCCAAAGGATATTGGATGGATTTCTTGATTTCTGTACAGAAAGGGGACTTGAGATTAACGCCCAAAAAACAAAATACATGGTCCTAAATTCCTTTCAATCAACACGACCAAATCCCCTGCTTGGCTCGGTTCGCCTGGAGAGAGTCAATACCATTGAGTACTTGGGGGTAACCATTAACGAGAAAATGACCTGGGACACACACATAACCAAATGTAATTTAAATTTGGTGCATCTAGTGGGAGGGATATCAAGAATGGTTAAGAACTCCACATACTGCCCACTGAGTCCAATCATCCAAATTTATAAAGCACAGGCCCGGGGGGCAGTTACATATGGGGGCGAACTTTGGGGCCACACCACCGCCCACAAACTGTTGCTTACTGAAAACAAATTCATCAGGCAGTTGGCAGCCCTTCCCGCAAGTACGCCCCTGCTGCCCCTGAGATTGGATTTGAACATTAGGCCAATTGAGGACGAATTGGGACTCAAGCCATTAACATTCTGGCGAAGAATATGGAGCAGCATTGATCTTGTCAAATACAGGACTGAGCTCCAGGAGTTTCTAAACACACCAAAAGCTAACTACATTCCTTGGTTATCCTATATAAAAAGATCACTTATGTCACTTGGCTTACCAGAATTATGGAATGACCCGATAAACGCATGCAATAGGATTACACGGCAAGAACTCTCAAAGGTTTACTATAACTCAAAACTGTCTGCTGCCGTGAACAGCACGCGGGTGGGTTCTTTGACCAATCTATTTATCCAAAACAAAGATTTATACTTCTTCGAGTGCATTTTGGACGGAATGAACCCATCGCTTGCGAGGAAACTCTTCATGCAGTGGAGATACGGAACCCTCCCACTAAGGTCATTCACGAGCTCATGGTCCTTGCCTACGACTACAGAACGTTGCCCGGGGTGTGACTACCACCGAGAAAACGACATTCATGTGGTACTCTTTTGTCAATCCTATCGAAAAATCAGGAAATATTGGCTGATTCCCCTCCTCAAAAATATGGGCTTCAGAAATTTTTTACCGGCATATAGAACCTTGAAGACTGATTCCTCCCCACAAATTGTTTTTGCAATGGCAAAATTCCTAAATGCAATGTGGCATGCACGTTCTCGCATTATTAAGCTGAATCCAGACTTTTAAACACGTGTTATCAAATTTTACTTAACAAACTATAACTTGATTATTTATCTAAGACCAACTTTTAACTCTTACTGTGTACTGTAAATACGTTGTTGTTATAATGAGTGTTTATCTTTTATGATCTAATTGGTCGAAATAAAGATTCAAAGAAGAAGAATGTGTCTACAGTTCGTTTCTGCCTGTGGTGAATTAATAACCCGTAACTGAGAGAATTAAATGCGCTCACACTAATGACCAGAGGCTGAGATTATTAAAGCCATTCCATCCATCATTTTCTTATTTTTTGTTTAGAGTCGTGGATCCCATGGACTGCATTGCCTTAAGATTCAAGCTACAGCTCACATATTGCTTCTGTTCTCATGTGAGATGACACTCATGACCAAGCTATTGTTGTGGACTCTCCCTTTTGCGGGGGTGCCAAGGCTGATTTAAATATAATTTGTAATGTGTATTGTATACTTTTTTTTAATTCATCGAAATATTCAATAAATTAAACAACGCATGAAACATAAATATGCTAGTAATTTCTGAATTCATAAATAGACAATATCAAAAAATCATACTAAAGAGTCATATTAATAAAAGAATACCCTATCTCTCTTTAAGGCATCAAATGTAGTCCATTGTCTCAGAATGCCAATTAGTTACATCACCAATTCATTTGAGTATTTTCTAAGTTATATCCAGATATCATATTAATCTCCCAACAAATGCATTGTTTTGTGGCTGAAAGCAAGCAGTGGGTGCCACTGTTATAGTATGCAGTGATTGCTTCCTAAAGCAGGACAATGACTTTGTTTTCGAATGTCGCTCAGCCCTATGCAGATGCAATAACATGTTCCAAGGTTTTATTCT
The DNA here is from genome assembly GCF_964261635.1 of Lissotriton helveticus. Taxonomy (NCBI): domain Eukaryota; kingdom Metazoa; phylum Chordata; class Amphibia; order Caudata; family Salamandridae; genus Lissotriton; species Lissotriton helveticus. The sequence goes on from NC_136068.1 coordinate 846,762,184, forward strand.
GATAGTTACAGTCTTCAATTAGGAAATATGGATATGGACTTCCAGGAGCCTTTGAATTCTTTCAACTGAATATACAACAGATGGAATCTTAGAAAATCTTAGAAAAGTTTGTTTTATAGATGCCTCTAAATTAGAGTTGATGTATTTCTGTCTGAAAGTATGATTCCATAAGTCACGCTGTATATTTGTAGCATGATACTTTATATAGATCTCTTAAATTAAAGGATTCCTGATGACCTTCCCTGATAACTCGTTTGTAAGTTAATTGATGTATCTTCAAGAGATCCTTAAGCAAGGGCAAATTACGATCTTTGAAAACAAAATTAGTTTGACCAAGAGAAAAAGCTGAGCTGGTCATATTGCTGTGTGTGAGTTCTTTATAAATCAAACCTCTCAATGAGGTGGGTTTTGCAGAGTCACAAAAATAGCTTATTTCCCGAACCACGTGAATTGCCTCAAGTGCATGAGGAGTGAATCTTCTTAAATTAAGCAAAATGCAACTTCTTTTCATTTAATGTCAACGACCCATAAGTCAGAAGTGGAACAATGTTTGCCCTAAAGGCCATTGTAGTCGACCTAATCGCACCCCCTTCATATGTTAATGCAAGCTTTTTAAGCGTGTTTGTAATCAGGACAGACTTTGTTCTTAACATATTTAGATGCTGTCAAGACTAGTGTGCCCAGTGGTGAGTCACCCCTACGTCCTGTACCTTGATTTCTTAGAGGACTTCAAAATACACCTGAATATTGAGGCCTATAACGCTGAAAATGTTTGGGGTTGCGTATATTTTCGAGGATGGCTGCACGTGGGCCCCATACTTCATTATGCCATAGGGCTCAAACTGAAGCTTACTTATAAGACCCAACAAAGTCAAAATATTTCCCATGTTCTTTGTGCTCCCATACAGAAGATGAGTGTGGTCTAGCAGTCCAGGCAGGGCTGTCTGTTTTTTTTCTAGGTCAAGACTAATATGCATATGATTTGTTGCTGTCCGTAAAGGCACAAGGAGAAAAAAAACATGGACTAGAATAGGGCGTAGATGACTGGCTGACATTAATTCAAGCATCCATATGCATCACTTTTGCTCCTTGGTGAAATGTGATCTCACACATGATGCTGGTGATGTCATCTGTGCCAACTTGTTTGTGAACGGTCCATTGGAGGAGTAATGTATGTCTAGCTCACTATAACTACCAATTGTAAAAGGTTGTTAGGCATTGGATAGTAACCATAATGTGTATTTGGTCCAGTATTGTCAATATCTCTGTGATTCACTGTCATCAGACCCTTTTAATGGCATTATAGGATCAAATTACACCGGAATGCATCATACACTTAAGTACACCATGAATTCCGGTCAATGCTGCACAGTACAAATACCTTAATTAACGATGTTATTGCAAAAACGATTGTAATTATTGAAGTATCTATTTATCTTTTGAGCGATTTCCCCTTGAAAGCGAACGATGCCTGCATTGGTAGCAGATGAGTAAATATGTGCATAGTCAAAGGCATATATGTTTCGAGCATCTCAAAGGAAAATCGATGTTTCATTAACTGACGTGCTACGTGTAATATATTATTTCCTCCTTTCTTACGTATAAATCAGCTTTCATCCCACTATCCTGAAACCATTTTATTTCACGCCCCTACCTGTGAATCTTCGAGAACAAAATGACAGGTGCATTTCCAGCTGTCTCCCCTGAAGAGATCTCCTGGGAGTGAAGCTGCCTCGATGCAAACGCCCACAAGACGCAACAGAGCCACCCAAATTACAGGGTGGTAGGAGCATGAAAGAAGGCCCCTCTACTTTGAACGAGAGTGTGTGTGGTATGTATGTGTGTTGGTGTCAACACGTGCCTATGCGTGTGTGTAGATGCGTCAGTGCGTCTACCTGTCTGAAAAATGGCGGGATTGGACAGTTTGTACTCACGGCCCTCAGGTTTCCTCCATGTGGAGTGCGTCAGTGCGTGCGCGCGTGCTCATCCAGACTAGCACCATTAGGCTGCCTTTCAAGCTGGATGCGCAGAAATGCTCTTGGGGGCACACTGGAGGGATATATATATCGGCAAATCGATCTGATCTCCATGACCTGCTCTGTTACCTCTGTGAGTTGCTTTCCCTCGCCTCATTTAAAGCAGAGCTAATCAAATAGAGAAGCTGCACGCGACCAGCAGGGGAAGGCGAAGGCGCAGCTTGAGTCATTAGGAGACGGCGAGCCGGCGTGCCGTGCGGCGCGAGCGCTAGCACGCCTGTGCACGCGCTGCCCATCTCTGGCTGACGCACTCTCAAGGATGCCTAAAGAGCGAGGGGCTGGCTGGCAGAAGCCGGGCCGAGTGACCTTCCTTCTAGCCTCCATTTGAGTAAACGTGAGCCCAGTCCTGGCGCGTGAGACTCTTGCAAACATCTGCACTTCTCCCTGGCCGGGTGAGCAGAGCTGGCGGTACCACATCAAAGCGAAAGGAAACTTTCAAACAAGCCTGCTCGACTTCCTCGCGCTCCCTCTCTACACATATAAAAGGAAGGAATAAATGACACATACCTGCACCTGAAAGCACAGCAGCAGGAAAGGTAAACATCTGGAGAGGGAGGAAAGGAAGAACAGTTCAGGAGGGTGCGGGGCAGAACGGTTTTACACAAAGATCTTTGAAGATGTTAAAATGTGAGCTCTTAAAGATAGTCTAGGGGCAGCAGAACAAAATGGAGCTTTGGGGGCAGAGGAGAACTGGCCTCTCCTCGGAAAAGAGAGATTGGGTGGCATTGTTAATTAGTGTAACTGGGCGGCAGGGCTGGGGAAGAGTCAGTCACATTTGAGCTGGAACCTGGCAAGTGACTGACTCTACGCCTGCCCTGCAGGCCTTTCATGTAGCCTGTTCTGAAACATCCCGCTTTTCCTAGAGGCCAGTCCTCCCAAGGAGGCAGGTTACATATCATGGTCCTTACAGGCAAGTGCAGGCTGGGAGCAGCGGAGGCATCGCTGGGAGGCGCGGGGCTCCTAGGGCCGCAAGTTGCTCTGACAGGTCCCAGGTCCCGGTCCAGTCCGTGGGCGGTGCGGCGAGAGGGCGGTGCGCCCGGCGGGTTTCCAGCGGTGCCGCTTGGCGGTGAGCGGGCGGGAGGAGAAGTTGAGGTGCGGGGTGTGTTCTCTGAGCGGGGCTCCCTCCGGCATCGGCTCTCCTCTTCACAGCCTAGCCTCCCCGGCCCGAGGAGAAGGCTCTCCGGGGCGTGTTATTGTCTGCACCGTCCGACCATCAGCAAGCACAAGCGAGGGGCCCAGCCCCGGCGGGGGGAGGAGGCAGCTCTCCCCGGCGGAGCCTGGACCAGCGGCCGCGGAGGACGAGCGAGCGAGGAGCCGCAGCCTCTCCTCCGGACGGTCCCGTGCACGCCCTTCGCCCTGGTACCCGGAGCAGAGGGTCCCTTGCCCGGCTCTGGGCGGTGGCCGAATCTCCCCGGCCACGGGATGTTGGCAGCGTGTCTCGGGTCTGACAGGTGCGTGCAGTGCAGGCTCGTCCTCGCGGGGCGCCGGGAGTCTCTTCGGGGGTCTGACAGGTGCGTGCAGGGCAGGCTCGTCCTCACAAGGCACCTGGAGGGTCCTCGGGGGTCGGTCCGGTACGCGCCGGGCAGGCTTGTCCTCGCGGGACACTCGCAGGTTCTTCAGGGGTCTTTAGCAGGGCCTGTCCGCCGATGCAGGGCACCCTCAGCTTTCTCAGGGGCGTGCCCCTTGTCCTGAGCAGGGGTTGCCAGGTGTGTACAGGGTAGACTGGCTTTCGAGGTACTCCTGCAAGTTCTCCGGGTATGTGCGCCCTGTCCTTCGGAATTACTGACGCTCACGGGATAGCCTCGGATCCCTCGGGGGTGTGATGATGCACCCTGTCTGTCGAAGGAGGGGCAGCCGTACAGGGAATGTTCACAGGGCGCTAGCAGCTTCCCCCGGAGTCTGACAGGTGCGGGCAGGGGCAGGCGGGCTCTGGAGGGACACTCACGGATCTCTTGAGGTTCTGCGCCCTGCCGTTCGCAGGGGCCGTGTGGTTGCTGGGCAGGCTGCTTCTCGAAAGATATCGTGAGATTCCTGTGGGGTCTGCCCCTGTCTCTAGGATGGTCCAGTGGTAGGTGCAGGGCGGGCTGTCGCTCAAGGGATGTCCTGAGATGTCTCGGGGTCTGCACCCTGTCTCTGCGAGGGCCTGTCTTTGGGTATAAAGAGTGCGGCAGCAAGTTCTTCGGGTCTCTTTTAAGTCGCATGCAGAGGAGGCTGGATCTTACGGGACACCATAGTGCGGTAAGGGTTTCTGTTTCTGCACCGGACTTTATCAGTGCCTGTCGGTGACTACAGGACAGCGAGCGTCGCAGAGGATGCGGACAGGTTGCCCAGGGGTGTGCGCTCTGTTTTTCACTGGGTCAATGGATACAGGGATGGCTCACAGGTTACTCGCAGTCTCGTTGGGTGTCTTCAGGGGTCTTGCGTAACATGCCCTGCAGCTAGACCTAGGAAGAGGTTTGAGTTCCTCGCTTTCTTCCAGAGAAGGCTTCTCTCTCAGCATCAGCACCTCGAGGCCAGGGGCCTGCAGTCCATGCAGCTTACACGCATCCTGCCCTGCCCGCCGGAGATAGGAACAGTGACGCCCCTTCAGACCCACCACACCTTGTCCTGCCACAGGGTAACTTTAAGCAGAGTCAGCGGAGAAGAAAGGACACCATTCCCAGTGTGAACTATCCAGAAAGAGCCATCGAGAGCGCAAATCTTCTAAAAAATATCCAGCATGAGCCGAGGAGACACAAAAAACTTTCAAATATTCAGGAGTAGCTTTGGAGACAGGGCATCCCCTGAAAATACACTGAATTGGCCGTGCAGACCACGGATTATCCGATATGGGCTTTTGAATGCAGAACTTCCAATGTTACACATCCAGCGTGAATGTGGAGCGCGCCAGTCCTCCGTAAACTATCCAGCCAAGGCTGTGAAGAGTAGACACACTTTCCAAAGTTAAATATCCGGCAATGGTGTGAAGACGAAACATCCACAGTTAAACATCCAGCATGTGCAGCGAAGAAAGAAAATCCGATGGTGAAAGTCCGGCAAGTGCTGTGAGGACGGCAGATTCACTGTTACACATCCCGCATGGACTGTGGAGACAGACAGTCAGTCCACTCAGAGCAAAGCACTAAATTGGCGGTAAAAACATAGAATGCGTTCCTATGCCGGCAGCTGGCTCGCCCGACTTTATTAAAAGTGAATGTTCTCCATTTGGAAGAGAAAGTCCGCTTAGCTAATACAGAGAAGGAATCGCTTAAAACAGATCGCGAATTTGTTGAAGGCAGTTACTCATTCCTGATCCAGACCAGTGAAATAAAAACAAAAGTTCATATTTCTAACACACGGCATGAATCATCTTTTCAAAAAAGTGCATTTTTTTGACAGGGGAAAGTGGCTGTGCCAGCCCGACAGGGCTCCCGTAATGGATGGCGAAGGAACTGAGACAGTGAGGGGCGCCTGCGCGGTGCGGACAGGTCCCCGGTGTGCAGGGCAGGCTCCCAGGACCTGCTCAGGCTGCGCCTTCGGCGGGAGGGGCGCGCGCTCCAACCTGAGCCCTCGCGCTCGGATTCTTTCGCCTTCACTGATGGGGCGAGCTGCAAAAACTGGATCCTGGCATCGCTGCAAAGGATTTCGCAGCTGCTTCCCAAAAGAAAACACATCATAACTCTTTGCTCCCCTCCAGGTCTTCTTGCGCGAGACAGGCGTTGTTACTGGAAGTGATCTCTGCCTTCATTCTTCTTGTTCCCAGTCTTAATGAGCTTCCTCCCCTGTCCAGGACAGAAGTGCTGACCACATGGACAATTGCCCACAACATCTATGCTCTCAGAGTTTGCCCTCTAGGCTGTATCTTCCCACCTTCCCACCACTCTCCTTTCTCTCGTCCTCTCTTTCTCTCTCTCTACCCACTCCTTCACCAACCCTCTCTGTCCCACACACACACAAACACACACACACACACACACACACACACACACACACACACACCTTCTCTTTCCCTCACAGACCCAGCCTCTCTCTCTCTCTCTCTCTCTCTCTCCCTCTCTCTCTCTCTCTCTCTCTCTCTCTCTCTCTCTCTCTCTCTCTCTCTCTCTCTCTCTCTCTCTCTCTGTGAAAGTGGCTGTATGGGTGAGTGAGTGGCTGTTTGAGTGGGTGTACTGGTAAGTGAGTGGGTGTGTGTGTGTGTGAGTGGGTGTATGTGTAGCTAGGTGTGTAAGTGGTTGTGTGAATGGGTATGTAAGTGGTTGTGTGGGTGAGTGCATGGGTGTGTGAGTGGTGTTATGGGCGAGTGAGTAAGTGTTAGTAACCGTATGGTTGAGTGACTGACTGTGTAAGTGGCTGTATGGGTGAGTGAGTAGGTGTGTGAGTAACTGAGTGGCTGTGTGAGTTGTTGTATGAATGAATGACTTGCTGTGTGAGTGGTAGTATGGCTCTATGTATAGGTATGTGAGTGATTTGTGTGGGGGTGTGAGTTGATGTATGTGAGGTTGTATGTGGTGTGAGTGGGTGTGTGAGTGGTTCTGTGGATGATGTCATCAATGATATCATTTGAGATGTCATCAGTGATGTAACTGACTATATCATGAGTATTGTAACATTTGAGTTCACAAGCAGTGCAACTAAAACTGCCTAATTTCTATGGTTTTGTGTGTGTGAAATCTGAGCCTAACTATAACCTCCCTGTAACCTTTGTTTTTTCAGTGCATTTCTAAGTTTAAAAAACATACTTCCTAACTATAAAGCCCTGTAAGCTTTACTTTTTTTCAGTGAATTTCTAAGGTTTTAAAAAATTCTACTTCCTAACTATAACATTCCTGTAACCTTTGTTTTATTAGAGAATTTCTAAGGAGTTAAACATTTTTTATTTCCTAACTATGAGATCCCTTTAATCTTTGAGAGTGGGTGTATGAGTGTCTGAAGGGGTCTGTCAGTGAGTGTGTGAGTGCCTGAGTGGGTCTGTGACTGGGTGTGCAATTGTCTGCATGGGTCTGTGAGTGAATGTGCCAGTGTCTGAGTGGGACTGGGAGTGGGTGTGTGAGTGTTGAAGTGGGTCTCCCAGTGGGTGCATGAGTGTCTGAGTAGATCTTTCAGTGGATGTGAGTGTGTCGGAGTGGGTGTGTGAGTGCCTGAGTGAGTCTGTGTGTGCCTGAGTGGGTCTGTGTTTGGGTTTGCAGTTTGTCTGTGTGGGTCTGTGAGTGGGTGTGTGTGTGAGTATCTGAGTGGGTCTGTGAGCGTCTAAGTTGTCAAGTTTTCAGATTGTTTTTGTGTAGCATTTTCATGGTTTCAGTGTACTTGTGAGCAATATTCCCTCTAATTGTTTTTCTCGATGTACGACAATAAAGGTGCTTTGTGCACTGCAGCTATGGCTGTATGCACTGAAGATAGGCAACAACTCAATATGCAAACTACCAAAATCAGTGGCATTGTAAGGGTGCCATGTGCCCTAATGCAAACCAGTTAAAAAGTCCCCCCGCACACACCTCTGGGTTGGTATTAAAAGACACCTATTACTGGGGCGCAGCAGGCTCTTTGCACCTCTGGGCATGGGTACCTCTGCATCTTGTGTCCTAATCATTCTATCTATAATTCCTCTCTATTTGCTATCTCATGCCACTCTTATCTCCTCCTTCCAACTTTTCTTATCTCAGTCCACTTCCACTCAATTGTCTAGCTTGTCCTTATCACCTTCCTCCTTTTTAGGTCTCGCCTGAGCCAATGCGATTGCGCATTGCTCCGGCGGGATTATAGTAAGGGGAAAAGAACAGTCTACCAAAACAGCGGATTAGACACAGTTCATGTGATCTATGCGCGTGCACAGCGCCAGCCACGTCACACACCACTATTTGTCTGTGCCTCGCATCAGACTTCAAAGGCTGCCACTCCCCCGCAATCAGACTTCAAAGGCTGCCACTCCCCTGCCCCCGCATCAGACTTCAAAGAAATGCGCTACCGCCCCCCCCGCCACAGCAATGCTGAGAGCTTGTTTTGCTTGCTACTCTTTGCCCTCTGGTCTACGCCTGCTCTCCCGTGTGCTTGCATCTTCCTTCCTTGGCCCTGGGTGTTTTCCGTGTTCTCCCATTCAGTGCCTTCTCGACCCGTACTTGATTGCTGTCCAAGCCCCAGCCCTCGCTGCCTCTATCATTATACACTCTCCATGTGTTTTCCTGTTTCCCCTTGCTTTTTCCCGGCTCCATCATTCTGTGCTTTGATAAACTGAATGCGCTTTGTAGCACTCAACCCTGCGTGTTCTTAGCTTCAGTCTCTGTGCTGCTGTCCCACATCACTCAGGGACACCACCACATCACTCAGGGCACCACCACATCACTCAGGGACACCACCACATCACTCAGGGGCACCACCACATCACTCAGGGGCACCACCACATAACCCAGGGACACCACCACATCACTCAGGGGCACCACCACATCACTCAGGGGCACCACCACATCACTCAGGGGCACCACTCACAGGCACCACCACATGACTCAGGGACACCACCACATGACTCAGGGACACCACCACATGACTCAGGGACACCACCACATCACTCAGGGGCACCACCACCTCACTCAGAGACACCAGCACATCACTCAGGGACACCACCACATCACTCAGGGACACCACCACATCAATCGGGGACACCACCATATCACTCAGGGATACCACCATATCACTCAGGGACACCACCACATCACTCAGGAACACCACCACACCACTCAGGGACACCACCACATCACTCAGGGACGCCACCACACCACTCAGCGACACCACCACATCACTCAGGAACACCACCACATCACTCAGGGACACCACCACATAACTCAGGGACACCACCATATCACCCAGGGACACCACCACATCACTCAGGAACACCACCACATCACTCAGGGACACCACCACATCACTCCGGGGCACCACTCAGGGGCACCACCACATCACTCAGGGACACAACCACATCACTCAGGGACACCACTATTTCACTCAGGGATACCACCACATCACTCAGGGACACCACCACATCACTCGGGGACACCACCACGTCACTCTGGGACACCACCACATCACTCAGGGACATCACCACATCACTCAGGGACACTACCACATCACTCAGGGACACCACCACATCACTCAGGGACACTACCACATCATTTAGGGACACCACCACAGCACTCAGGGGCACCACAACATCACTCAGGGTCACCCCCACATCACTCAGGGGCACCACCACATAACTCAGGGACACCACCATATCACTCAGGGACACCACCACATCACTCGGGGACACCACCACATCACTCAGGAACACCACCACATCACTCAGGGGCACCACTTAGGGGCACCACCACATCACTCAGGGACACCACCACATCACTCAGGGACACCACCACATCACTCAGGAACATCACCACATCACTCAGGGCCACCACCACATCACTCGGGGACACCACCACATCACTCAGGGACACCACCGAGCACCACATCACTCGGGGACGCCACCACATCACTCAGGAACACCAGCACATCACTCAGGGGCACCACTCAGGGGCACCACCACATCACTCAGGGACACCACCACATCACTCAGAGACACCACCACATCACTCTGGGACACCACCACATCACTCAGGGACATCACCACAGCACTCGGGGACACCACCTCTTCACTCAGGGGCACCACCACATCACTCAGGGGCACCACCACATCACTCAGGGACACTACCACATCACTCAGGGACACCACCACATCACTCAGGGACACCACCACAGCACTCGGGGACACCACGTCATCACTCAGGGGCACCACCACATCACTCAGGGACACTACCACATCACTCAGGGACACCACCACATCACTCAGGGACACCACCACATCACTCGGGGACACCACCACATCACTCGGGGACACCACCACATCACTCAGGGGCACCACAACATCACTCAGGGGCACTACCACATCACTCAGGGACACCACCACATCACTCAGGAACACCACCACATCACCCAGGGGCACCACCACATCACTCAGGGGCACCACCACATCACTCAGGGACACCACCACATCACTCAGGGGCACCACTCAGGGGCACCACCACATCACTCAGGGACACCACTACATCACTCAGGGACACCACCACATCACTCAGTGACAGCACCACATCACTCAGGAACACCACCACATCACTCAGGGGCACCACCACATCCCTCAGGCACACCACCACATCACTCAGGGACGGCACCACATCACTCGGGGACACCACCACATCACTCTGGGACACCACCACATCACTCAGGACCACCACCACATCACTTAGGAACACCACCACATCACTCATGGGCACCACCACATCAGTCAGGGACACCACCACATCACTCAGGGACACCACCACATCACTCGAATGCGAAAATGTCAGAGCTTTGTGGCAGCCATTTCAGGCCGACCGTCGCCGGAAGAAGTCGTCCTCAGGTGAGTGCTTGTTTGCTATTTGCCGCTCCCGTTGTCCTCGTTCCCGTTGTATCGTGCCCCCCTCCCGCTGTCCGTGTCTTTTTTCCCACCCCCCTCCCGCTGTCCGTGTCTCCGTTCCCGCCCCCCCACCCGCTGGAGTGTCTCCTTTTACTGCTCCCCCTCCCGCTGTCCGTGTCTCCTTTTACTGCCCCTCTCCCGCTGTCTATGTCTCCTTTTACTAACTTTGAAGGCTTTGCTCCCTGTATAGCGCCTCTTCCTCCTCCCCCACAGACCGCTCTTTCACTCCCATTCACCCGGGGCCCACCCGTGGGTGCAGCGCTCACCCGTGCCTGGCACTGCAACCCTCCACGCTCCTCCACATTCCTCGCAAGGCCCACTTGTAACTTTCTCCTCCTGTATCATTACTGTTCCTATTGCGAAGCGCTACCTTCGGCTAAAGTCCTCGCTATATAAAAACGCCCAGGCTCGTGTCCCCCCCCCCCTGAGGAACCACCCACCATAAGGCCCCTTTCCTCACTGCGCTCTTCCGCCCCGCCCCCCGAATTCCTTTACTACCCTTTAACCCCTATCCCCCCCGCCGCCCGGGTCACAATTCCCCCCCACTTTTGCCTCTTGTAACCTTTCCCTCCTGTATCGTATCGTTTGCTAGCTCTTGTATTTGCTGACAATTGTCCCTCTTGCCTCGTGTAACTCAACCTTGTCCTTTTGTAACCTGCTCACTTGTAATTCTCTCCTCCTGTATCCTTCCTGCTCCTACTGCGAAGCTCTCCGAGACCTTCGGGTAAAGTCGGCGCCACACACATACGCATAAGTAAATAAATAATGAATTGCAGCGCATCTAGTAGGGAACCGGCCATCCTTCGCCCATGGAACCCCCCCTGCCGCCCATCGCTTCCAGCCCCAAAGGAGGCATATTTGTTTTTATTAAGTGTGCGGATTCTGAGAAAAGGTCTCCTGGCGCTGGAACTGGTACACAAGCTTGTGCAATAGCAGGGTTAAGGTCTTTAGAGCAATCCAGTTTCAAATATGTGGCAAAAGGAAAACTGATTAGCTTTGGTTCTTCAATTCAGCGGGAGAGAGTTCGAGTTTAGCTGATGTGTCTGATAAAATCAGGCCTCTTGATCTGTTCAGTCTAGCTGATCGAAGCTGCATCGGAAGTTAATGGAACTGGAACTTGTTTTGCAAGTAAAGTGGATTGAGTCCATTTGGCCTTGAAGACCGTACAGAGGGACTTGAAGGCAGTTTGTTTGGCCGTAGGGAGCCAATGTTATGTTTGCCTTGGTGGCGGAAGAGCGTTACTGGGCAGAGAGTTGTGTGGGGCTCTCTGTGTGTGTGTGGCTCTGTGTGTGTGACTCTGTGTGTGTGTGGGTGGGTGCGTGTGGGTGGCTCTCTGTGTGTGTGTGTGGGTGACTCTGTGTGGGTGTGGGTGACTCTGTGTGGGTAGCTCTGTATATGTGTGTGTGTGGGTGGATTTGTGTGGGTGGCTCTATGTGGGTGCAAATGCAATAGGTCTTGCATTTGCGAGAGATTAAGCAATTGGCATTGTAAATGACAATGCCATTTATTTATGTTTTAAAAACAAAAACATAAATAATGTCATGAGCAATGCCAATAGCTCTAACTTTAACAATGCCGAGACCATTGCATTGTAAATGCTTGTTTCCTTCTCCTTTCTATGTTTCAATCCTCTTTGTGTCTTTTCTTCTCCCTTTCTTGCTTTCTATCTCACTTCCATAGCTCATCCTCTCCATTAGGTTTGCTTGGTCTCTGACTATTTCTGCTGAGAACAGCCCTCAAGTTGCTCACGCACAGAACATTAATCTAGATATCCTGTCAGATTGTCTAGCCGCCTCCCGCCCACTACTTCCTTTAGAAATTGAGGTGGCAGTCAGTTCGTTTAACTCATGGGTGGAACATGAGACCGCTGCCTCTATTAATAAAGGCCGGGTTTGTAGACTACGTACCACCCCCTCCAAACCCTGGTTTTCTCATTCTCTTCGCGATCTCAAATCGGGTTGTAAGAAACTTGAACGGATCTGGAGACAAGCATATCTGCCTGAGGCAAAGAAGGATCTGCGGGTGGCGCAAAAAAAGTATTATGCGGCCATCAGATCTGCCAAAAGCTGCTGTTATGCAGGGCGAATTAATAAAGCTAATAACAACAGTAAGGACATTTTTACCATTGTAAAAAGCTTTGTTTCACCCTGTGCGGCTCAACCCCTGCTGCCCTCATCGGAGAAAGGGTGTGAGGAGCTCTCTGTGTTTTTTGTTGAAAAAATCGCCAAAATTCAAGATGACTTGCTAATTGTTTGTAATGGCTTCCCCTCTCTCCTGGCGGCTCCCCCCTTGCGATGCCAGAACCCACAGAGCAGTTCGCTAACTTTGCTCTGTCATCGAAACTGGACATCGTCGCTGTCCTTGCGGCCTTAAAATCAGGATCCCCCTCTGACCCCTGTCCTGCTAGAGTCCTTGCGGGACTAGCGGAAATAGTTGGAAACGAGGTTACTCAGATCATTAACCTTTCTTTTCTCACAGCAACCGTCCCGGCCTGCTGGAAGCAAGCAAAATTGCTTCCACTCCTGAAAAAACCGGACTGGACCCTGCCGTCCCCTCCAATTTCCGGCCGATATCATTGCTGCCAGCTCCTGCCAAAATCTGCGAAAAGATCGCTTTCAATCAACTGGATAAATTTGTTGAAACCACTCAGGCACTTCATCCAGCTCAATCTGGTTTCAGAGCGGCCTATTGCACCGAGACTGCCTTAGTTGAAATATCCGGGAATGTTTGGACGGAGGTGGCAGAGTGGCTCTGATTTTATTAGACCTCTCTGCTGCCTTCGATACGGTACCCCACTCCCTTCTGCTTTCTAGACTAGCCGCTATTGGCATCACTGGTCCTGCATTTGACTGGTTGACATCATTTCTAGATAACAGGTCGCAACAAGTCTGGATGCCTCCCTTTGCTTCTTCCCCTAAGAAACTTACTCTACGGGAGTCCCACAGGGTTCCACTTTGAGCCCCCTGCTTTTTAACATTTATCTTACCCCTTTAATTTACCTTGCAGAACAGTTAGGGGCAAAAATTATGGCCTACGCCGACGATACCCAACTTTTGTTCACCTGGCCTAAGAATAATTTAGACACGTCGGCGGCCCAACTTTGCCTATCTTCTGTTTTCCGATGGTTAGCACTCGCCCAGCTAAAGTGTAACGAAAGTAAGTCTGAGATTTTGCTGTATGGCTCCTTTCCTGACAATTTTAGTGACCTCCTCCAGCCTGCTGACCTGCCCTGTCCTAAATCCATTGGCGGCCCCGCAAAAAATTTAGGAGTCTGGTTCAGAAATGACCTCAAATTCGAGGGTCATTTAAAAAAACTTACGGGGGTCTGTTTCTCCACTTTGAAAACTCTACGTAGGTTTTTTCCCCTCCTCCCGAGAGAGGCCAAAGAGACTGTGATTCGCGCTCTGATACTCTCCAGGTTGGATTATGCGAATGGCCTGTTCTGTGGACTACCGGCCTATCTGATCCACCGTCTTCAGGTCATACAAAATGCCGCTGTGAGACTCCTGTTCAACATACCTAGGTGCTCCAGAGTTCGCCTTTTACTTCGTGACCTCCATTGGCTCCCAGTTGCCCATAGGATTATGTTTAAAATTCTTGTCCTTTCTTATCATGCGGTTCATCAAATTGGCCCAGTTTACCTGAGGAAAAGGTTTTCCCTCTATGTCCCTAACCGCTCCCTCCGGTCGGCCAATTTGTGCCAAATGTCCGTGCCTAAATTAAAGTATTGCAGACTAGGCGGCCAATCCATCGCAGTCAGAGCCGCGAAAGCCTGGAATGTTCTCCCCCTTCACATTAAAACAGCGCCTACCATCATTGCTTTTAAGAAAGGACTGAAAACCCATCTTTTTAACAATACTCTGTAGGTCTCTTTCCTTTTTCTGTTATTCATTCCAGGAACTCCTTTGCCCTGCCTTCACTTTTTCCGCGCCAGGATACTATTTTTTAGTAATAGAGCGCGCTACAAAAGCCTTTATAATAATAATAATAATATAATAATATGTTTCATTTTCACTCTACACTCAAATCTCCCCTCTCACTCACACTCCCAAGTCATTTTCCTCTCCATCTTTCTATTATTTCTGTCCTTCCTTCTTTTCTCTTTCCCTATCCAGAACCTTTTCTTCCTTTCAAATCCCGTTCTCCTCTTTCCTCCTTTTCCCTACTCTCCAATCTTTCTTTCCAATCTGTCTTTCCTATTTCCTTGTTCATTTTCTTAACCTGTCTCACCTATTCCTTTATTATCTCTACGTCATATCCCAGTCTCACCCTCCACTCCTTCACTCATTATTATCTAGCCTTTATAGCTGACCTCTTCGTCCCTACCTCTTTGTGTCCACCTCTATTTCATTACATCTTTTTGTCTTTCTTAATTTCTGTTGACTTTTCACCACGCCCATCAACTTCCACACTGTCTCCTTGTCTTTTTTCTACCTTGTGACAAGCTGCTGCACAAACCAATGGAATTCAACTTTGATCTCTGGTTGGCTATTGCCTCTGTTCTGAGTTTTAATAGTGCTTCATGGGACTGGTTTCACTCTCTGTGCCAATGTTTCTTCCACAACCCCTCACAGAAGGAGGCCACACAGAGCTAAACCCAGGGAGAGACTTCAAAATACTTCTTAGCAAAATCAGGGCAAATCATTCATGGGTTGCTTGTTTTTGGTTCAGGGAGGACCTGGCCTGGCAGTTCGGGCTGGAATGCTCTTATTGGAGTAGGGTCAAGACTGATTTGCATGTGGCTGGGTCCAAACTGAGTTGCCCTAGTGGGCAAAATAACAATAGTTTGGAATTCTACCTAAGTGATTGCCAGTGGTCAGACCTACTGCAAGCATTCCTCCCATCACCTTCCATGTATTTGATGTAATGCACTAAGTGGCTATGGGTATGCCCAGATGGGGCCCCTTGCTCACTGTGCCACTGGAACCAAGCTACCCCTGGCTGAAGAGCCCCAATGAGTGTGAAACTGGTCCTGGGTTCCTCATGTTCTGGTTAATGGAAGAACTGGCAGTTCAGAGTAGACTGCTCCTATTGGGACAGGTTTAAGACTGATTTGCATATGGCTGGGTCCAAACGGTGGGGGCATGGTGGGCCAAAGAAGAGTGGGTTAAAATGCCAGTTGAAGTAACTGCCCATTTTTAGACTTATTTCCAGCATTGCGTCCATCACCTTTTGTGTCTCCGATGTTAAATAAGCTGCAGCAAGTGCAGTGAAGACTGGGCCTCTCTAATGTCTGGGCTGTGGAGCCTTTGCACTGGCTGCAGAAAAGTAGCCACGCCCCTGACTAAAATCACATGTTAATACCGCAAGTGGCACTCGCTGTCTCCTCTGCTCCATTTGTCTAACCTCCTCTAGAATCCTCAAAATGTAATGGGGCAGGCAGTCTTGGCCAGACCGGTGCCACCACCCTTGCCACAGGCCCGCATCCATGCCTCACCACTTTTGTGGCTTTAGAACAGTTGTACTGATGTGGTTGTTTGGTCCTTCTGCATTTATGTAGTGCTTTCTGATTTGCATTGTGATTCTAGGTACCCATTTGGAGTCCATGGTTGATAAGGATGTTGGATGTAGTGTATCCTGTATGGAAGATGTTGGGTGAGGAGCATGAAGTTCAAAGATATGATTAAAAATCCTTCTATGAACACTGGTGCAGATGCATATGAGGTGCCACGGAGAGAGTGAAAATTGACCTACAGTTTTGATAAATACACTAATGTGCAGTTAAGTGATTTGTCACACCTACTTTTTTAGTCATCCTTGAAATTTTAGGTGTTTGTAATTTTTATGATTTAACACTCTACATGAACCATAATTAAATGATAGGTGTAGGAGCAAGTTTAGACCTTCGTTACTATCCAAACTTGTCTACAGAAATTTGGCATGCTCAATGCCAGGTGCAACCCATTTTTCTCTCATGCTTCAGTTACCCCTTCTCTTTGGCATCGTCATTGCCTTCTGATTTTGCACTTTAAAGCAACATTTGCTCTGCATTGGTCATTTGTTAACCTTAAATGAGCTTGCAGTAAGAACACAAATCGTCCTCATAATATTGACAAGTACCCGTCTAGAGATTCTGATCCATATTTATTAATTCTTTGAGCTGAGTTTGCATCACAAAAGTGAAATAAATCCAGCACACAGTGTTGTGGTTGGATTTACTTTCCATCGCATATCATGAATTGTATTGAAAAGTCACCCCCAGTAATGCAAAGTAGCACTATGCACTAAATTGTGCTACTTTGCATTAAGGATGTATACCATAGGTGGTACATGGGCGTTCCCATGCAACCACCCATGGGATTTGAGGGAAATTCCTATCTAGTAAGATTTATAGACAGGGAATTGAGCATAAAAATATGTCTCATCAAGGCAGGCGTAACAGTGGAGCAATGTTTAAAAGTCTCCATATTGTCAAACTTTTCAGGTGTGATAGACTGTAGAGCACACATACAGTGAGAAACCTCTTAAAGGATATTTTTTGTACTGAAAGGATCCCATTCCAGTACAAAACTTATGTGTGATAGAACACTCACATCCTTGTACTAAGGTCCGGCACTGGAATTTTAAGATTTTGTGGCCATGGCCTTTTCTGCATGAGTATGGATTTCCCACATGTGCCACATAATCCATCATCTGCTGTATAATTTGCAGATTTTAATCACCAACCATTTTTCTAGCTTAAATGGATAAAACGTTACTAAAACCAGGTCTAACCATATTGCTGCAAAGTAGAAGACCCTTTGCAAAGGTTGACTAATCACCTTTCTGTTGTTTATTGTTGTACTTGGGTGTTAAATTGGTACTAATGAGGTGAAACATTTGCCCAGTTAGTGTTAGCATGTGTGAAATTTCAAAATGATAAAGTAATACTATCACAAAATGTGCAGCCATATGCTGCATAACTTGCCTTTTCTTGCCGCATAATTCCGTCCTGCACACAATTTGGTCCTCTACTGACACATAATTCCAGTGGCCCGGACTATAGTGCGAGACAGAGGTGGGTGAGCCAACAACTTAACAGGGACAGATGCGCCAAGCAGCTTCTCTGAGTCTTAAGAACCCAAACACAAGCCAAGCCTTGAAAATATGTGGCATGCCAATCATGCAGCATAGATTATGTTAGGCTATAGTAAGGTGTCTGCGGAAACATCTCATCTTGGTACATCAGATTAAGTGCAAAGTATGTATTAAACATGAACTGAGAACCGTTCCTGCCCCCATCCTCTCCCAACAAAAGTGAACTAAAAGGCAAGTCAGGGGTCATGTGTACCCACATGTGGCCTACGTTAAAAATATAGATGGAGCAACTTTATAAGCTATTAAATAAAACACAAGAGTTGTTTTGTACAGTGGAAAGTCTGAATTCATGTATTTGAAGGTGCCTTATTGTTGATGATGAACAAAAAGCAGGATCGGGTTAAGAGTATTTACCTATTCTTTAAGGTGAAAGTTGCAAGTTTTTTTACAGGTTTTTGAGAAACCTTGGATGGAAAGTAATTGGAGCTTTTTACTTGAGAATCAAGACTGGAATCTGTTTCCCCAGTTACAATGTTAGTAGCACTGGTTGTAATGCCATATCCACACCCTCTCATTGCAGAGTGAAACACATTCACGCGTGTTTTGTTTCACACTGCCTGCTGTAGACCTCTTAAAACACTGCATTCTTCAAAGAACCACCCTCTTTGTCATTTTAATTAATTCACTGGAACTTCTGGTCCACCGCCTGCCTCAAAAAGGGAAGTTTTTACGCTTCCCTTTTCTTATGTATTTTGTTCCTCGAGTGGAGAGCGTGCTCCCACAGAGTGTCTGGGTGCTGTAAGAAGCAAGACTGCACATGCACACACGTGCGCAGCCTAGAGGGAATATAGTTTGTGAGTGGTATTGTACTACCAAATGTGTGTTACAGTTTGAGTGACCGTTTTTTCTTACAACAAAGAAAAGAATGCAGTTTGAGTAAAGAGGTAAAGTGTTGGTCCTTTGCAACCATCAACACTATTTATGTGGATTTCTATCTTGTGAACAGCCATACAATAGAGCATAATTAATATGAGACCTCTTGGTGAGTGGGATGGGTTGGGTAATTGGTGCTGCCGGATGGTCATTGTTCAGCAGGGCTCAGAGTGGGTGCTTCGCTGTGTACAGAGTTATTGTTTTGTGCAGTTTTGGCACTTGGTTCAAACCCACTGCTGGGTAGAAAAGAAGTGATGCTGACGCCGCTAGCTGCCGGTAAGTGATGTAGCAGGCATGGTAGGTGCCATGGAGCAAACAAGGTATGGGGCAACTTGTTTTTTAATTTTTTTAAAAATGTTTTTGGGGACTTCGCGGTGCTGTCGCGACTCCTCCCAATATGTATATTCTGGTGCCACAGGAGGTTCGAGTTACCGGCGTGTTTTTTAACAACACTTTAAAACATATGTTGTCAATATAAATTTGAGGTTTGAGGTAAGTGCTTTTTACTAAAATAATGGGAAAAGTTATATTTGAAGAAGGATATATAGTTTATAATGTTTCCTAAAATGCTTTTCCTGGCTTTGTTGTGTTATTGTGACATCACCACAACATCACAGTAAATGCCATGTGACAGGTAAATAAAGGTGTTTGGTTGTTTTAACCCTTTGCGTGCGTCGGACGGCCGGGGGCCGTCCGACGTCACGGTGGGCGTGTGCGGAGGACGGCCAAGGGCCATCCTGGCCACGCCCAGTCATAAATCACCCGCACCACGGCGGAATTCGCGCCGCGGTCAACGGGTTAAAAGCCTGTCGCCCCTAATTGGAGGAAGTCCCTCCTAAATTTTCCCCTTATTGGGTGTGGTTCATTGTCTTACACCTGCTGCATTGCACTTGTTAGTTGTTTATTGGCTTTGGAGATTTCTTCATATCACTTTGGCATGTTCCAGCAGTCAGCAGCAAGATGTGCAGCATTTGGACAGGGCTTCTGAAAAAGACCTTCCTCCTCTAAAGAAAGCGAGCATCGCATGGCATGGTTTTTCAATACCATCAGGGGAGAAGAAAGGTATTGCTAAGAAGGTGCAATGCAGTCTAAGCGATTCTCTCAAGGGGCACCAATAAAATATACTTGAATGGCACAAGTTCCATGTTGAAACACCTGAAAACTATGCACTCATGACAACTGCCAATGGGGCAGAGACAGATGGATTGAGAATAGGCTTCTACATCTACTGCAGTTTTACTAGCATCAGGAGATACTTTTCTATCACAAGCTCCACCTCCAGGTCTAATTTCAGCAAGTGCTCCTGAACTTGCAAGTGTTGGCACTTTTTTTTAAATGTGTCATAAAGTGCTATCTGCTGGAGAACAGGAAATACCAGCCATTCTGGAAGCTACAAAACTGCATGAATGCAAGTTGTGTGCTCTCTGTTTTTTTACAGTTTTTTCCCAGTTCCCAATTTTAGACACCTAAGAAAAACACCCCAACAAATCACAAAAACTGCACAACCAAAAAAGCTCTTGTAAAAACCACCTTCTCTAGTTTAAAGAAAGATTAACTATGGTACCTGTTTGTCAATGAATATGTGAATGTCTCTGTGTATATGTCTATATACATATTTTAGTTTAGTTTAGTGAGTGGCTATATGAGTGAATGCTGTGTGAGTGACATGGGTGAGTAACTGGGTGAGTGAGTGAGTGCATGTGTGAGTGGCTGTATTGGCAAGTGAGTGCATGTCTGAGTTGCTGTATTGGTGAGTGGTTGTTTGAGTGGCTGTATGGAAGAGTGAGTGGTTGAATGATGGGCTGCATGATTGAGTGAGTGGGTGTGTGAGTGGCTGTATGGATGAGTGAGTGGGCATGTGAGTGTCTGTATTCGTGAGTGAGTGGGCATATGAGCAGCTGCATGGGTAAGTGAGTGGCTGTATGGGTCTTTGAGTGGATATGTGAGTGGCTGAATGGGTGAATAAGTGGCTCTGTGAGTGGTTGTATGGGTGAATGTGTGTAAGTGGGTGTATGGATGACTAATTGGTTGTATCAATGGGTGTTTGGTTAATTTGTTGTGTGAGTAGCTGTGTTGGAGAGTGAGTGTCTATGTGAGTGGGTGTATGGGTAAGTGAGTACACATGTGAGTGCTTGTATAGTTGTATGAGTGGTTGTGTGGGTGGCTGCATGGGTTAGCGAGTGGGTGTGTTTGTGAGTGACTGTAAAGGTGAGTGAGTGGGTTTCTGAATAGCTGTACAAGTGAATAACTGGGAATGTAAGTGGCAGAATGGATGGGTAAGTGAGTTGCTGTTTGAGTGGGTGTTTGGTTAAATGAGTAGGTGTGTGAGTGTCTGTATAGGTGAGTGAGTGTCTGTGAATGGTTGTATGGATGAGTGAGTAGATGTGTGAGTGTTTGTATGGATATGTTAAATGGGTATATAGCTGGTTGGGTGGGTCTGTGAGTCAGTGTCAGAGTGGTTGTATGTGTGAGTTAGTGGCTGTGTTGAGAGGCTGTATGGGTCAGTGAGTGGATGTGAGAGTCACTGTATAGGTGAATAAGTGGGTGTGTTTGTAGCTGTATGGGTGAGTGTTTGACTGTGTGAGTGATGATATGGGTGAGTGACTAGTTGCATGAGCAGTTGTACATGCTAGTAAGTGGTTGTGTGAGTGGCTGTATGAATGAGTGGGTGGGTGTGTGAGTGGCTCTATGGATAAGTGAGTGGTTGTATAAGTACATAAGCAGTACATTGTAGGGGTGTAAGTTATAGTTAGCTCATGTAAATATAACTGCTGCATTCTATTGTTTTGTATGAGTGAAATCTGAGCCTAACTTTATGTATTTTGTATTCTATTTCCTAACTATCATGCCCCTTTAACATTTGTTTTTTTCAGCAAATTTCTACATCTTTTAAATTCTATTTCCTAAGTATAACGCCCCTGTAACCTTTGGATTTTTTAAGTGAATTTCCAAGGTTTTTAAATTTTTGTTTCCTAACTGTAACCACTAGCCTTTGACAGAGGATGAGCGTCTTAGTGGGGATATAAGTGTCTGAGTATGTTTGTATGTGGGTGTGAGAGAGTATGAGTGGGGATGTAAGTAGGTATATGAGTGTCTGAGAGGGTCTGTAAGTCAGTGAGAAAGTCTCTGAGTAGATCTGTGAGTGGGTGGGAGCAAGCATAAGAGATTGTGTAAGTAGATGAATGAGTGTGTGCCTTTGTCTGTGAGTGGGTGTACATGTCTGAGCTTTCCTGTGAGTGGGAACATGAGTGCCCAAGTGAGTTCTGCTCCTTTTCTGAAGGCCTGGGTGGAGCTCATGGAGTTTCACTCCACAGAATTCTGCGGGGTTACCGAAATATTCAGCCAACTTCCACAGAGTTCAGAGGTTGAAGTCCCCTTGGCTTCTGAGGGTCGTTGGGGGCCAATAACCCCTGTTGTTACCACAAGTAAGACCCCCATTAACATATACTTAGCAACACTCTCACACCCATTTACAAACCCATACAGACTCTGTTACACCCATTTATATAGCAAGATTAGGAGTATACAATTCCTTGGAGGGGAGAAGGAAAAAAGGGGTGGGGAGGAAAGGGGAGGGTTTGGGGGGAGTTCTGGGGTGCCAGGTGAATGCAGGGGAAAGAGAAGGTGTAGTTAGGGTAGCTCCAGTTAGGAGCAAGGGCCCTCACATACCCCGAAGGGTGTCATGCTTCATCATAGGGCAGCTCCTTGTTTAGCTGGCGCTGCAATGCTCAATGGGCCCCACGAGAGGGCTCTTTGCCAGAGATCTTCTCTTGTAGCCCTAGTGAAGGTTAAAAGTGGTAGCTGGGCATGTCTGTAGTGAGTAGAGATAGGGAATAGTGTGTGTAAATTAAAAATAGCTATCAGAATCCCACAGAGTACTTTATTGTTTGGGTTCCAATGCTATGAGTTAAAAACGAACGACTAAAGGGTTGTAACTGAAGGGGGAAAATTATATCCACTTGAGCTTAAGACAGTGTGTTTGGTGTGGAAATGGTCAACATGTTTCATGCTATATGTAGTCCAATGGATCTTTGGCAATCCAGCAGGACCGGGAGATCTCATCTACTCGAGTGGGGACGGTGTGAGAATGTATCATAAAGGTCCCATACCCACCAATAAGGACTCTTGTGATAGACCTGTGAGAAAGCGATAAAAATAATAAATGATAAAAGTGGATGTAAACCATGTGGAAAACACCTGGAGGGAAAAGGAACAAGTAAAGGACAACAAAGGTTAAAACCAAGAAAGGTTACAAATTGGTCGGGAAATATGGGGCCCAAGTGTTCGAGCACCATGGCAGGAGATTTCATAAGAAACTAAAACACTGGGGCACGATCAGTGGTTGGAGTGGATCTCCACAATGTGCCATTCCAATCATTCACATATCATGCGCATTGTCGGTACTTAAACTGTATTACAGTGGGGGCGCGTGCATGTGACTAGGGGATGGTCCTGCAGAGGCTGGTGGGGGTGTCCCTTCACAGGAGTGTCCAAAGCATGTGTCCCTTTCAGGCCGACTATGAGTTGAAGAAATATAACATCACAAGGACTCACCTAGAAGGGGGGCTATATTGACCCCAGCGGCGACACCCAACGCTCCCGCAATATAGCTAAAGAGGAACTTGAAAAATAGTTAATAGAAAAGTTGTGTGGGGATTAGCACACAAGCGATGTGCTCGTGAATGGTGGTGAGTCTGGATCACCAAGTGTAGTGGGAGATAGCCGTCACGTGGGAGGTATCCAAGCTGGAGGGAATAGAACGGGAGGGGGGCTTGTGCCAGGAGCTAAAGAGAGATATGGCAGAGCTGACAGTTGCTGGGGCTCATTCACACATGGAGTCAAGTGGTGACTCAAACATGTGGAGTAATGCCGCAGTTTGCCAAGACTGTGATGGGTATGCATGCGGAGGCCGCATATGACTGGTGGATGTCTGAGGCTGTTAGGGTGCGGCCAACGCACAGTAGTGTAATGGGGGTGTTGGGGTCAGGGGTTGCCCGTGGTAGAGGGCAAGCACCGGACATCACAAAGGTGAAGGGTTGTCCATTGCTCTAGCATGTGCTGCCAGTGACTGGCAGTGGTATGGTAGAGATGGATGGGTAGCCGGTGGTAGGGCACCTGCACCGGAGGTCACAGAGATAGACAGTTGTCTATTGCTGTAGCGGGGGCTGCCGGTGACTGGTGGTAGTTCGGTATACAATGGAGGCAGTCACCATGGGGCAATGTACATGGTGGGAAAGGACAAGGGGGGCTGAGGTATGTGCTGGTGGCTGTTAGTTGGACGCTCACACTGGTGGTGATGTTTGGAAGAGCAGGTGACAGGATCGACATGAAGTCTAAACTAAGGGAAGTAGGGCCATCTAGGGATGGCGATACATAGTGGTGGTAAGGGTGAGACTAGGGCAAGCAGGTACTGTGTACTCGTAGAGTCCTGTGGAGTATGGGACCTGACTGCATCTATTTGACACCGAGGATGCCGGCTGGTGAATGGGTGCTGGTAGTGACTGCATGGCAGTAGGCCAGGGCAGCTAAAGAGTGCCACTGCCGTGCATGCTGTAGGCGGAAGGGAGCTGATGTGGGGGCAAAAAAAGGAGGGTGTTTTGGGCAAGCAATCTAGGCCAGTGACTGGCAGCTTGCAATGGGGTCAAGTCAAGTCAAGTCAAGTCAGGATATTTATATTGCGCACATATCACGTCCAAAGGAGTATCATGGCGCATGCAGGCAATTCTGACCAAAAGGGTAAGTAGCAGAGATTAACAGAAGAGCCAGGTCTTAAGCTTCTTTCGGAAACTAGTGTGTTGAGAGGTTGTGCGCAAGCTGAGAGGCATTTTATTCCAAAGGGATGGAGCCAAAAATGAAAAAGCGCGACCTCCATTTCTGGCAGTTTGAATTCTAAAAGGAGTGAGTAATGACTCAGTACTTGATCTCAGCTGCCTCCTTGGTATATACCATGTGAGTTTCATGGTCCAGTATTTTGGGCCCCTTCCATACATATGTTGGTGTACCATACATAAGGTTTTAAACATAATCCGTTTTTTCACAGGAAGCCAATGTAACGTTTTTAGGCACGGCACAGAAGGGGATCGTCGAGGTAGATCCAAGACGAGGCGTGCTGCTGTATTTTGTAGAACCTGCAGCTTCCTAATATGGCATTCATTTGTGGCAAGTAGCAATGAAATGCCATAATCAAGTCTGTTTATAATGAGGCCTTGTACTAAGGGCTTACGGGCTTCAGCTGGTATCCACTTAAAAACCTTACGTAAGCCGCGCATTATGCCAAAACAGGTACCAACAATATGGTTTACCTGAGCTTTCATGGAGAGCTTATTATCCATGTGGAAGCCTAGGAAGCCTAGGGTCAGAGCAGGGAAGAGCTGCCCATTGCGAGAGCATGGTGGGCAGAGGCAGTTACGGACTTAGTTGAGGGAAACGGCCACCAGTGAATGACGGTGCACAGCTATAATCCTAATGAAGCTGGGACACACAGGTACTTTCTCAAAGTAAAGTACTGTGGGGCACGGAACCTGCCACGGTGTGCAGCTGTAATCCTAATGCAGCTAGGGCGCAAAGGTACTTACTCAGAGTAAAGTCCTGTTGGGCTCGGGAACTACTGTCTGATCATCACCGGAAATGCCCACTGACAAGTGGGTGCTAGTTTTATCCACATGATAGTGGGTAGGAGCAAGAAGGCTGTAATGCTCCCCTGTACTCGTTAGCTGACAGAAGACGCCATATTGGAGTCAGTTATAGCGGAAAAGAAAGGGGGAGCGCCACCTTGTAATGGAGTACCTATTAAGAGTAGAAATATTGGTAATGTTTGAGCCCAGCTGTAGTAGCTGCAAAGGACACTCGTGGATAGGTAGGTACGCAAAGAGCTCGCGGAAGAGAGAGGTGCAGGGACCCACTTAGTGAATGGGAGGGAGATGATTCATTAAGATAATAGTCTTGGGAATGCCAGGACAGCTGTCCTGGGACAAAAATATGAGGTGCGCCAGGGAGCGCGTGCGTGAACACTTATGGTTGTAGGTAAGGAAACCGAGTTTGTGTGGTCGTTTCTGAAGCACCTGTATGGTGGAAAAAGGGGGGGTAGAGCTCTTATAGAGGTTGGCTTCTTTATGAGGGCACAGAGTACCCAAGAGTTGGTAGCTCATAGGGGCAGAAGGTACACATGTAAACCCCTAAGTGTGGCACAGATCACGTGTGGCACAGTTCACGTAGGTAGTGGTTGGATTTGGTTAAGGAGTGGGGTGGTAGTGTTAACATGCCACGTCCCCCCTGGGGGTGTCAACACTGAGTCCTGTCCGATGTGTGGCAAGATGGTATACCAATCGTTGCTCTTTGGTGAACAGGGCTTCTAGTGTTATGTTGCTCTGGGCCTCAAGTCACACACTCTTCCCTATTTCTACTCCCTACACACACGCCCGCTATCACTTTTCAGCTTCACTACGGCAACAAGATAAGATCTCTGGCAAAGAGCCCCCTCACAGGGCCCGTTGGGCATTGCAGCGCCAGCCAAACGAGGAGCTGCCCTATGATGAAGCATGACACGCCTGAGGGTGTGTGAGAGCCCTTGCTCCTAATTGGGGCTATCCCACCTACATCTTCTCTTTCCCCTGCATACACCTGGTACCCCAGAACTCACCCAAACCCCTCTCCCATTCCTCCCCCCTTTTTTACTTCTCCCCTCCCAAGGAACTGCATAATCCTAATCTTGCTATAAACGTCACAGGGCCTGTAAGCTGGACCTACCAAGCCCTTGTCCCTTCCTTTTTGATGGACATCCATTCATATGCCATAAAGATACTGTTACACTCATTCAGAAACCTATACAGTGACTGTCTTAGCCATTCACAACTTCATAGAGACACTGTCACCCATTTACATACCTATAGACACTGTGTGACAACCTACGCAAACCCATACAGACAGTGTGTCATATTCATTCACAACCTCATAGAGACCGTGTGACACCCATTCACAAACCTACTTATACACCTAAAATAATGCACTTTTAGACTGTGTTATTTCTACTGTGAGATCCATTCAGAACCCTTTAATAAAATATTCAATGTTCTGTTTTGCATTGAATGTGTGCTTTTGGCATGCGGATCCCCAATGGATCAGGGGACTCCATAAATGTATCAGAAAAAGGATTTACAGATAAAAATAGATAGCAACTGTTTAGGATATAGGGTGACTCTTAGAAGAGCTGTTGTGTTCATTGTGTGTATATGATGACTACATATACAAGCGGATGTAGAGTTTCAAGTTGCTCTGAAACACTCAGTTGCCTTCAATTGTGGAGTGAACACTATCTCTCCTGTATATCCCATGCATGTTGAAATGCGGGTTGTTATTGTAGACAGAGCCCATATTATGGTCTCTGAGGAATATTGAAATAGATTTATTAACATGTTTCCTGGCTTTCTCTACCTGTGAACATAATTGAGAAGACCACTATCATTTCTGCCTGTGGCATAGGTTAGAAAACACCACGACAGTATGAGGGAAAAGTTGCATTAATTGTTCAAAGGTATTCCTCATTAGGATTTATAGTGCTACCCTAGGCAGGATTTCAAATCATGCCCAGGTCATTGCCACCACAGTGCACAATCATGAAGTCTGAATGATGGTTCTCTATAATACTTTCAACCAATGGAAGCAGTTGATGCCACTTTAACCCTCTCTGGCCAAATCAACTAATATCCACATTAGGCAAACCTAGGTCTTTGTCAATCCCTCTGTTTCTTGCATACTCTCTAGCCCAGAACACAAAGCAATGACCCACAATCCGCACTCTAATCATTTGGAAGGAAGGAGCAGTAGCAGGCAAGAGAAGTCTGCAGCTGAATGAGGCAGTTTTCAAAATTAAGTAAGTTAATAAATGATACTAGGAAGTCAAGTGTAACACATTTCATTCAATTGGATGGTATAAGTAATGTTCTGATTAACACTAGGTTGTCTAATACATTTAAAGTAAGTAATGTGCGATTTTGAACCAGAAAAGAACAGAGGGACAGACTAGTTGAATAGCACCTCAATTTATTGCTGCAAATTAGTCTCAGAGAATTGTGCACACATCCTCCAGCACTTGTAGCCCTTGAGTGCCACTGAACACAGATTACGATTTTTAATGAAAGC
Organism: Lissotriton helveticus; assembly: GCF_964261635.1. Taxonomy (NCBI): domain Eukaryota; kingdom Metazoa; phylum Chordata; class Amphibia; order Caudata; family Salamandridae; genus Lissotriton; species Lissotriton helveticus. The sequence goes on from NC_136068.1 coordinate 846,789,820, forward strand.
AAGGAGGGGCACCAAGAAAGTAGATTCAGTCTATGTTGATTTCTTCAACAAAGTTCTTTATTCAAAAGTTAATTCAAAGAACAACCAGCCAACGCTTTTAGTTTCAGTTTGCCACGCGGATCCACAGATCCTCATCGAGGTTACACGCGGACCACTCTGAGACCCCCGGATTCATTTGTGAATCAGGGTATTTCACCCAAAATCACTACCGAATTGGGCTCTATTTAGAGGATTCAAACACAGGGTTAAGTAATGTGACCAGTCAGAAGAGCTGTATGTTTAGTACAGAAATGAAATGCCGTAAAAGCAGAGTTTCTATTTGTTTGCAGCCTCTGTACCTTGAAAGCAAAGTTGAATAGAGTGCCATTAATAGTTGCCTTGTATGAGAGTGGTCTACCATTCTTCTGCTCAGTTTTTGTGTGCTTTCTGGAGACAAGTTTGAGAACCTGCTACTGAGAGAGGAAACATATTCATCAACAATCACATTTAACAGGTATGTGAATTAAGCTGTGCCATAAAACAAGAGTTGAGGACTGAGTGTGAGAATGGTAGATTGAAGTGAGCAGGATGTTTGAGGAAAGTAAAATGAAATGTTGAAAGTGAGTAGAGGATGGAAATAAAGTAAAGTGTAATGACAGCAAGGTACAGTTAAATATATTTACTTTTCACACATAATGACATAGCTTTTACTCTAATTAACTTTATTTCGGCCAAAGGCCATAAAATACAAATTAAAACATTAAACCAACACAACATGTGTGAAGTACAAATAGCAGCAAGTGAACAACAATCATCATGCTAAAACAGAACAATAGATCAAAACACTCAGTGGATATCACATTTATTGTAAAACAACAAAGATTCACCAGGATAATATAATAGAGTTATATAAGCAACTAGTGGGCCCCAACAAACCTAATAAATTAGTATAAGAAATCAATAAAACATACACAAGAGTAAAAACCTCAGTCCCTATTGGAATAGAACAATTAATCATCCAATGTAGGGCAATGGCACGCCACCTGACTATACTGTATATGGAAAGATAACGTATTTCATTATACACCTCCACATGTATAATAAAAACTGGGAAACTGCAAAAACTGTCGGACGGGTAACACTAGATCATAACATGCTTAAGGCAATTTGATGGTACCTAAGCCCTGAGTTGGGACATAGAAGAACATCCAAGTCCTCCTATTGTAGAAATACTGGGGGCAAAAAAAAAACATGCTCGATGGTTTTTAATATACAGTGTTCTGGCTGCAGGAGGCTCAATATCATCCATGTACTCTTCCAAGGAATGGATGTGAATATTAAAAAAACACAGTCAATGAACCCATATTAATAAAGCTATGCATACAGTAACGGAGCAAATGACAAAGTGATGCATACATTTATATATTAAGAAGGAAGCTGATGTTTGCAGTAAGTCAGTAAGATATTGATGTATGCAGTTACCTAACTACCTAAAAAGTAAAATGTAAGCTGCGGTACCGAGAGAGAAATTGAAGTTTATAGTAGGATATGTAGAGATAGTAAAAGATATCATGAGAAATTAAAGTACACAAATATATATACAGTAACACACTTATAGACAGAGGCACAAAGTAATGGGGCTGTAATACAGGTATGGCAGACAAATAAGTACTGAGATATTGTAGGCAGACATTGTAATGTAGGGGCAACCACTATAAAGTAGACTATATAACTTCCAGAAAGATACTCAGCAAAAAATACATATAGTTTCACAACCATTTGCATACCTGTACAGATCCTCTGACATACCCACACAGACAGTCTTATATGCCTGTACATACCCATAGAGAATCTCTCACACCCTGTCACATACCCATTCAGATTTCCATTATGCCCATGCACATTCTCATACAGATAGTGTGATACCCATTCACATACCCATACAGAGACTCTCACATATCCACACAAATAGGCACATGCATCAAGCAGAATTGCATTCGCAAACGGTGCGATTCGCAGAAATCGGCCGTTTGCAAATGCAAAATCTGTTTTTGAGATGCATCATGATAACATGTACTTTTTCGCAATTTTAGAAATCGCATTTGGAATTGCGATTCTTTAATAATTCGCTAATTCAAGAAATCGCAAAATAATATGAAAAACATGTATGCATCAAAATTCGCTAATAGCGATTTCTTAAGGAATCGCATTTAAGAATTCCTAATTTTAGAAGTAGTGAGAGCAGGTGGTATTTTTTTTTCTGGGAAAACATGTGAAACATTATCACCGGTTCCCCGATACGAAGATATATCACACGTTATCAGCCCTGAAGAGTCAATGGGTTAACACCCTAACTGACGAAACACGTGTCGGCTGGTTCGCTTTCTCGGTGGTATCTCCTTTGAAAGGAGGACCACTCACATACCCATTAAAACCACAACAGAAAGAACATCGTGTGTGATCTTATCCTTGAACATCATACCTTGAACACCCAGAACATTACATTTGTTGCGTGCGCTTGACCTGCTGTTTAACGTTTATAAGGGCTAGTCCATAGACCCTTTATTTTCAGAGTTTTAGGGTTCTCTCTGAACGAGCAGCACCATCCACAATCACCCTTTTTGCTACTACCTAACCACTACATGTTGTGCGCCATCTAATTTCTGAAAACGAATAACCCCTCGCCGAACTGTAATTTTAGCATTGCTATTGCACAAGCGATGTATTGCTCTAGTATAAGTGTGCATGCTAGACATTAATCTCAAATGCCTATTGCAATTGGCAATGTTCTGTGCTTGTATTGCTTCACACATGGTTTCCATGGCTGTTGCCATGCGGTCCAGTTTATTACTTGATGTCATATGTGCATTTTCAATAACATTTGTCAATTTTAAAAGACTGTTACTCATGCTACTGATGTCTTCACTAATATGATTGAGTTGCCCTTCATTTGCCTTATATCTTTGCCTTGCAGCCTTTGGAATTTCAGGAGTTTTTTTTCAACTACACTGGCCTGGGACTCATCTTGTGAGGATGACCTCTGGTTTGCTGGATGTGCCCTTCTTCTGTAAAATTGTTGCAGTCTACTACGTCGACTTATCTTTGTTTTTTGAATTGCATTTATTTGAACTGTTTGCTGCGTATGTGCATGTGGATTGGGCTCTTCATCAGTGTCTGAATCTTGCAGTTGCTGCACTCTTTTCCTTGTTTTTTTCTTTGCAACTGTGGGTGAGGATGTCATTTCATTTTGTACTTGTGAGTTCTCAAAATCTGTATTCACTGTGTTTCCCAAATCAATTGTTTCACCCTCTTTTTCAATATCTAAAAAAAAATGTATGCAATGTTTACTTCTGAAATGTCTGTTTATTTGAATTAATGGTGAAAGTATGCATTTTGTAATCAAAATAAAAAACTACTTTCCTTTAAAAAGTTTAGTCACAGATGTGATAAGTTATTTTGCATTTGAAAATCATATTCACCAGTATGGCAATTTTTCAAAATTTGAGAAAACTACATCTCCCATAATGCATTGCTTCAATGCTAAATAATGACTATTGCTGCAACCTTTTTGTATGCGCTTAATGTTAGGTGCTGGGAATAACTTTAAACATTAGAAGAGGAATTAAAAGGCTACTACACTCTGAAACATATTAACAAAACAACAGATGAATATTACACACTTACCCTGCGAAGTGCAAGCTTGCTCACAGGTGTCTATGTCAATCACTCCAATCACTGCTTCAGTAACCAGGGTCTCCTCAACCATGTCCTCCAGTGGGGTATTTGGTTTGTCCTTTGGGGCACCTCCTCCAGTTTTGTTTGCACTTTTAATCCTGCAAGCAATTTTCTCCTTGGCACGGCTGCGTAAATCATACCACCTTTTTTGGAGATTTGTAATGTCTCTGTGGGCAACCCCCACAGCATTCACTTTTGATTGTATAGACAGCCACAGTCTTCTCTTCACTCCTTCAGGGACTTTCAGGGAATCTTTGCCAAAAAGCTGATCATGCCTTAAAGTGACCTCTTCTATTAAAATTTCAAGCCCCTGGTCACTAAACTTAATTTTCCTTTTTCTGGCATGCAGGTCTTCAACAGCACTTTCAGTAGCCATTACTCCTTCAAGAGCACACCAAAAACACTCCTCCTCTTGCTGCAAGCAGAGCTCCAACTGCCAAAAGCCACTCCTGCAGTTTGAACTGGGCTTCAGGTGTGTGTAATCAGTGTACTGGCTTCCTGGGTGTGTCCTCATTGAGATGCATCAAAATTGCGAAATCGCAATTTGCGAAATTGCAAATTGCGAATTCGCAATTCAGAAATCAGATTTATCTTGCGATTCAGTAAAAATTGCGCCGATTCGCAAAAAAATTGCGAAAAAAATGATGCATAGCATTTTGCGATTCTTTATTTGAGATTCGGTAATTTTCGCAAATTAAGAATCGCAAAAACTATGAATGATGCATGTGGGTAAAAGACTCTCACATCTTCTCACATATCTATGTAGACACCCTTACATCAATTCATACACCCATACAGACTCTCACACTCTCTCAGATGCCCATAAACAGGCTGTCATCTCCTCTCACATGGCCATTTAGATAGAGTTATGACCATTCACACACTCATTTGTTTGTTTAAGGGAACTCTTTCCCACTAGAGTAGGTGGACGCTATGATATCCACCCTGTATAGATACCTGCAGCTGAATACCGCTCAGCACAATTATACTCAGAGGGTCCAAGATTTTGTCAGTGCATCCCATACATATTTTATCTTCTGTTTGAGAGTGACTTGTCTGGACTTTTGTATGCTGTGAATCATATATTGAAGACAGGAGCAAATCTTCAAAATGTGTCTGCAAGGAAATTTGTTGATGACGTTCAAGAAAAAGATGAAAACTTGGAATATAACTTAATAAATTTGATGGCATGCCAAAGGGGAACAAATGAGTATTGGGATCGTCAAGATGGAAAACTCAAATGCATGTTGAGAAACCTAGGAGCACTTACTTGATTTGTTACACTTAGTTGTGCTGAATACGCATGGGTTGATCTACTTGCATTTTTGAGAGAGGCAAATTAATATATTGAGGACATTAATGTAAAGACACCAGGAGAACTTTGCTCTTTAGATCCTGATAATGTTTGCAGATATTTTAACCACAGATTCCAAACCATGCTGTCTTTCATCTGCAACAAAAGTAATCCTCTTCCCTTGAAGTGACAGATTTTTTTGGCATAAAAAGTACCAAGCAAGAGGCGCTCCTCAAATTTAGATGATGTTATAGATAAAAGATGCTCCAAAATTTGGAACACAGAGTGAAGAGTGTGTGCTCTCTTTCATAGAACAGTATGTGACGTGCGTCATCCCGAAACATACTCTGACAAAGGCCAGAGACAACAAGTTCTGTGGTTTCAAACACATAGATGTGGGAAATACTGTCATAGAAAATACAGATCGAAAAGAAATTTAAACAAGATGTTGTTTTTGAATTCCATGACCTGTTATTTCACAAGGAAGAGTGAGCAGCTTATCGCCTGCAGTGGCACGTACAGTAACACAAAGCCACCAAAAACACATCCAATCTCAGAAGACAGAGGTGTCTAAATACATCAAAGATCACAATGCATTCATTCTAAAAATGTGGAATGCAAATATGGACATACAATTTGTTGCAGACAATTCTATTTCTGCTGCTCGATATGTCACTTCATACATGACAAAATCTGAGAAGAATGAGATGAAAGAGCTATGGCAAGAAAAAAGTCTAACAAAAAAGTTGTACAGCTTCAGTTAAAAAATAGTGTTGCATGGGGGATTGATTTTTATAAATGTGCTGACAGGTTGAGCTTGGCAAGTTTATATTCTAAGTCAAGGGTAATAGTTTGGGTAAGTTTAGGCCTTACAAGTACACAAAATAGAGTGTTAAAATATTTTCCTGAAACTCAGAATCTGGCAGAGTTTGATCCGGAAAGTACAGATATGGTCAAAACAAACATGTTGGATACATACTACCCAAGAAGAAGTGTACACTTTGAAAACATGTGCCTATATACTCTTCAGTTCTACAGTCACAGAAGCACTGTAAAAGAAAATGTAGAAGAATGCAAATTTTCTGTTCTCAGGTGTGATTGTTGTTTAGTAAAACATGAAAAATGAAATCTCATTAACCATAGGAGACTTATTTGCCAAATGCAAGAGAAAAGAGAGTTTTCCTATTTGGTACTTCTTCAACTTTTCAAGCCCTGGCATGCAGAATCTCAACATTCTGAAAATTTCCCCCGACGAAGGGTTTCTGTACCCGAAATGCATTGGGTTTTGTCATGATATTGCATTCAAATATTTTTGGGCAACATGTGACTTTATGTTTGAAATGTACAAAGATTGTACTATCAGACTCAATGGTTGTTATATTTATTTCTTGCATATTTAATTTGTTCCTTATGTAATTTACTGAAAATATTAACTCAATAAGAAATATTTTGAAAAATGTATTGGTTGCAATGGGTAATTTTCTAATTGAAATTAGTTGTACATTACTACAATACTTTGATTGAAACCTTGTGGACCACTAGCAGTGCTCTGTGAACAGGTTAGGAGATTCTCCGTGTCCTTGGATAATTGTTGAAGAATATGAGTGCCATGAAGATTAATTTAATGCTGTAAAAGACTGTATTCAGTGCTCAGTCTCCCAAAAGTATATGTAAAGGTTAAGTGATGAGATTCAACAACAAGAAGCAATTACTTCAGAGGTAGCTAGGGAAAGTTCTCAAAACAGTCAAAGTTCTGCACCTCTTAATCACGATCCTCTTGGAGCATCTATTATTCAAAATGAAGCTGCAATTTCAATGAATAAGATGGAAACTGCAATGGAACAAGCTAGATATGAAACTGAAGAACTGGAACAGTTGGTTGCACAACTCAACAACGAACAGAAAATACATTTATACTAAGGGTGGGCATCGTTCGCGAAGTAGCACTACGCGTAGCTACGCAAACTGCGTGGTGCACTGTGCAAAATGCTGTGCGCACTGATTGCACTGTGCCGGATGCTTATCCGCTCTGTGCAATCAGTGCAAACTGCATCTTGCACAGTGCAAGCGGTCGTTTTCTGCCGCTCAAGTAGATTTCTACTCGAGCGGCAGCTTTCTCAACGCGGACTGGTAGTTTCTCATCGCAAGCGGCCACAAGCATACGCGACCACTCGCAATGAGAAACCTGACCTCCCCGCTTTGAGAATCTCGCCGGGAGGTTTATTTTCCATGCTCGCGATCGGCAACTTGATGTTGCTGATCGCGAACGAGGAAAAAGTCTCGCTGGGAAGTCATTTTGCTTGCTGGCGGTCTTCAACTTGCCGTTGAGGACCGCGAGCAAGCAAAAAATGACCACTGCACTACGCTACGCGTGTTTGCACTGTGCTACGTGCAATTCGCGTAGTGCGAAGTAGCGCAAACTTCACAAATTACGCAAGCGTAGCGTAGTGCTTTGCCCAGGACTAATTTATATAGAAGTAAAAGAGAAAGTAGAGCATGGACTTCTCCACAACAACAAAGAATGCAGTTGCTCTTTCTTTAAACCAATTTTGTTATACATTAGTGGTCAAGCTGGCACTTGGAAATCAGTTTTTATTAAAGTGTTGACCGCTTACCTATAGAGAACAGCACAATTACATTTGTTGTGTGTAGTGACAGCACCAACAGGATTAGCTGTACACAATATTAAAGGAACTACTCTGCATGGATTACTAATGCTCCCTGTGGAACATGACAATAAATTGAAATACCAGAAGTTATCTGGTGAAGCATGTCATCAGGCGGCAAGAGCTTCGAAGAAAATGAAGCTTTTAATCATTGATGAGGTAAGCATGGTCTCAAACGTAATGCTTTCTTTCATTCACTTAATAATGCAGCAAATTTTAAGAACAGAGTATGATGTTCTCTTCGGAAAAAAAAACATTTAATTGTGTTTAGTGACCTCCTGCAGCTAAAACCCCTGTGAAAGGAGAAAACGGTTTTCAAGACCCTTGTCCATGAACAAACCCTTAATTCATTAGGAAGTATTGGAAACTTAAACATATGGCTGAATTTCCAATGCAAGGGACTGTTGAAAAATATGCATCAAGCGTCTGATAAGGTATATGGATGAAGGACATTGGGATGGAGTTCTGACCAAGGAAGGTAATAGTACCTTACAAAGTCGACTTATCAAAAACTATTCTTCTCTAACAAGACACCAGCACAGTTCATGTTTCATTTTAGTGAAGATGGAAAAATAATACTGTTTAATCCTTACACTTCAAGTGTGCACCAATTTTAATGAAGAATTATTGAAACTAGAAAAAAGGAAATTTTCAAACTGGCAGCTATTGACAAAATGAAGCACCAGGGAGAAACAATATTTCTGATTGAGAAACTGCAAGCAAAATTGGATTCTTTAGAAAAATCCTTTTCAAGAACTCCTGGATTACAAAAGTGTTTCTGAGTTTGTAGAAATTGTAGAGTAATTTTGCAGTGAAATGTTACTGTTGCGGAAGGCTTAGTAAATGGTGCAGTGGGTAAAGTAATTGAGTGTTTAGGTTTTCCAAATAGGAACAAAATCGAATATGTAACAGTGGAGAAGTGTGGCTCACTGGTTAGAGCGGCAGACTCTGAAGCAGAGATCAGGCCTGGGACCAGGGTTCAAGTCCCGACGCGGCAGGGTCTTGGGCTCAATGTCCGCAGACTCGATAATTCTCGCCTCGGCGCCTACTCTAATCATGGGTCCCACGTTGCAACTCTGGGCAATAGCTTGCTTAATCTCCACAATGGCCCCTACAACACTGGGATGCCTGGCTTCACCTTGGGGGTGCCCAGGAGGGGCTTCTCACAGGGAGAGCCAGGAAGGGTTCCACAGTGTTATACAGCGCCGGGACGCCCCGTTGGGGCAGCTGCGCGCATTTACAAAATACACTACATACAACTGTAAAATTTGATCAGACTGATGGCATGAAACAGATTGGCCGATGTTATGTATGATTTTTGCTTGTGAAAGACTTATATGTGAGGCGGCACCAGTTCCCATACTCTCTAGGGTAGGCTGTAACTATTCCACAAATCACAAGGTTTAAGTGTAGATGCAGCTGCTTTTATTAATATTGGGAGTGGTGTATTCAAAGAAGGTATGTTATAGGTTGCATTGTTGTGAGTTAGAACATTGTCTGGTTTGTTTTTAGCTGGATTTGATTAAAACAAAGTTAGTGCTGATACTGGTTGTGTTAGGTTGTATAATCAGTTGAGGAGTGTATAGGCTCCTCATTTAGGATATTATACTATTTACAATCTGTCCTAAAAGGAAATTTACTAAGCAATCGATGGACATTCTTTAAAAGAAGCAAAAGAAAGATAAAGATAAGGATAAGAAGAAAAGCAGCAAAATGAAAATGAAACAGTAGGGTTTCAGTTGGAAAATAGAAATCGTATCAGCTGCTAGGCTAATGTAGTTCTGAATGTGGCCTTTCATTTACCACATCTAGTAAATGCAATTGAGCATAAAGGAGACACCAAGTCCTGCTCAGTATCGTTTGCTGCAATGTTTACATAGTGGTAGGACTGTACTACATTCTGCTTCAGGAATACAACAAGTAGTGGATATCAACAGTGGATCTGTACTATTGTCTTAGAGATCTCAAAAAAGATGCACAAGAGTTTATCATGGTTATCCTTGGACTTTTGGAAGAAGAAGTAAAATATGGAATAGTTATTTGGTCTAAATTACAAATGGAATTATGATTCTGTGGCTTGATCTTTTACATCTACTACTAATATAAATTCTGAAAGGTTCATCTATTAACATTACCGGATTCGAAAACTGTACGATTTGCCGCTCGTGGAAGCAGTTTTTGACTCAGGGCCATTGTGAAGTGTGTGACAGCAGCAGGGGGACATCTTCACTCCCGCTGGAACAGGAGAATCGCCCCGCAGAAAAGGAGTGGACTCCAGGGACCAGAGCCACCAGGACTAGCACACCTGTGCTCGAGCCGCCGGACCCGCCTCCACCTTCTACTTAACTTCTCGCGGCCCCCACTTCGCGGGCGCCGCTCGTGGTAGCAGTTTTTGACTCGGGCCATTGTGCAGTGTGTGACAGCAGCAGGGGGACATCTTCACTCCTGCTGGAACAGGAGAATCGCGCCCGCAGTAAAGGAGTGGAATCCAGGGACCAGGAGCCTCCAGGACTAGCACACATGTGCTCGAGCCGCCGGCCCCGCCTCCACCTTCTACTTAACTTCTCGTGGCCCCCTCTTTGCGGGAGCCGCTCGTGGAAGCAGTTTTTGACTCGGGGCCACTGTGCAGTGTGTGACAGTAGCAGAGGGACAACTTCACTCCCGCTGGAGCAGGAGAATCACACCCGCAGTAAAGGAGTGGACTCGAGGGACCAGGAGCCTCTAGGACTAGCACACCTGTGATTGATCCTTCTCGAGGCCCTTCGCAAAGGGTGGGCCGTCTGTGGCCGTCCGGGGCCGGGAGAGGCCGGGCTGGGCCACCCCTCTTGGTTGAACGGATTCCTACTGATTCAATTCCTGTCTGCGGTAATCATCCAAACGTCGTTGTTGTTGGTGACTTTTAAATTGACATTTTGAATTAGTTTAAGTCTATATTACTTCTTAACGATTGACATTTTCTATTTCTATCCGTATTTTTCATTTATTTATTGTTAAGATCACTATACTGAATTGTTGCTGAGATAGTTGCTTAGGCTATTTTACGATCATGGGGAAGAATATCCCTTTGCAGCCTCGCCCTAACAATAAGCAAAGTGTACCCTCAAATACTCCTCTCCCAAGTTTGACAGCAATAGATAAAATGCTGCAGAAAACTATAGGGGTGGTTGCATCTTCCATACAAAATACAGAAAGGTGCCTTTCGCTCCCAAATGGTATGCTTCCCCCCTTGCCCTCAGTGAATGCATCTACGCTTATGATACATTCTCAGGACTCAATGTTAGCGCCTTCATTCGTTAGTTTGCCAAGTGCCCAGTTTATTCCAGCGAACCATGAAATTGTCTCCACACACCTTAATTTGTCCCTTGAACCCTGCCCCCTGCCAACAAGATTATCCTTGACACCAACTATATTGCGAATGAATGTAATTGTTGAGCCCCCGCTCTTAATAGAGGATTCTTTATGGCAGGTGGTGTGTGACCTCTCTTCAAGCCCTATCTCTGTACAATTATCAAGGTCGAATAACACCAGCCCACATGTAACTACGAGAGGGCAAAAAGCGAGGCATAAACAAAAGCAAATAAATAAGGAAGAATTACCTGTAAAAAACTCTAAAGGGAAGGGTACTTCTAAACAACGTAAAATCGCTGTAAATTCAGCTGGATTGATAGGATATGGTGGCAATGGTTTGACAGATAATGTTCCTGCTCCAAACATTATAGACAGCTTAGAAGCTGACGAGAATTTTTAGGGAAGAATGGAGACTTTGCTAACAACACTCCTTGAGCCTATTTGTGCAAAAGTTACCACCATTGAAGCCCGGGTAACTAGCATAGAGGAAAAATTGGTCAATAATCCACAGTGCATACAGGTAGAACCCTCCAAGACATTATCAAAATCAAAGGCAGTCAATGTAGGTGAGAATTCTAAAAATATTCCCTTGAAGCCGGCCATCCAAGTTCAGCATAAAAATGTGGAGGTCAGTAGAAGATCGGAACCTAAAAATACAGGGGGTAACATTACAACTGAAGTAGCAGTTCCAATAGGCCCAATTCAGGGAGGTAGTGATAACAGCAATACTACAAGTAATATAGGACGAGATCGGCTTTGCCTAGAGGATAATGCTAATCTATCTTTACCAATTTTAAATTTACCTCCTGAAGCCACACCATATATGGTTGTCTTAGCTAATGTTCCAGTTTTGCCTCCCAATGCTTTTGAACATTGGTCGACATTGAGGAATAAATCCCTTAATTTTCTATCTATGAGTCGTGGTTTTGATAACCCATTATTGTTTTCTGAATTTAAGATGGTCAGAAGGGTTAGATGGATAGGCACATCTGGTAAATTTCTGAGCGGCGACTGTGTAATTTTAACATTCCGGTCACCGCTACTGGTACGAAGCATAATTGAGAGGGGCTCTACTGGGGCAGTTAATACTGGGGGCATTAACATTCTTCCCCTCGGTTTCTTTTACTGCCCCACGCAGCCTGGCAGGTTTCCAGGATCCCATTGCCAGACAACAAATTATATGGGTCCCAACCAAGGAAGATATTGTATCCCGACTTCAAATCCCTTTGAGATCTTGAGTGGTTTAGAGAACAATGATTGACTGCAACCAGATAACCTTGTCAACATTTCTTGTGGAGTAGCTTACTTTATGCCTGTCTCGAACCACGAGTATATTGGAAGTGAGTGGGTGGAAAATGTTAGTAGCCCGGGTATCAAGGATATTAACGAGGGGCTGGGGGTTTTGGAATCTGGTGGTGAGTCAGTACTCCTAAATGGGACCGGACCATTAACAGTAGGTGTTAGGCCCCCTCTTTATGTGCCACCCCCCCCCCTGCAACCCCTTTATGCAATATTACCTCTTGGAATGTTGCTGGAATTAAGTCTAAAATTGATAACCCACTCTGGCAGGACTTTACTCAGTCACAAGATCTGATCTGTCTCCAGAAAACCTGGAGCAAGGAACCAGTTCCCCTTAATGGATACAAGACTTTTCATACTTCAGCTGTTGAAGTTAAGCATGGGAGAGCCAAGGGGGGGGTTGAGTGTTTATCTGTCAAACAAACTGAAAATAACAAGGGCCATTGAGCCCATCAAAGATATTCATTTTCAGTTTTTGATATTGGTATTGGACACTGATATTTCAATTGTCCTGGTTAATCTATATAATAACATTTCTTCGGATGAAGTATCAAATGTCCTTAACAAATTGTCCAAAGCACTATCTATACAGGCTAAAAGTGCTAGGCAAGATATGATGACTCTTTTAGTTGGAGATTTTAATTGTATTTTATGTAGTGTGGCAGAAGATAATAGATGTGGAGTAGTATGGGAAGAGGGCCTGCCTCAATCACATTTTACCCACACTTCTCTGGGTGAACAGCTAAACGAAGTTCTTAGTAAGTTTGACCTGGGATTTGTGAATGAAGTTTGTGTGTTACCTTCCCTTTTACCCCCAACATTTAGCGGGAGGGGCTGTTCCTCCACTATTGACTATGCCCTTGTAACTAATAATCATGCTGACAGAATCTATTCTTTTAAGGTCTCAGATGTTGCATTAAGTGACCATTTTCCACTTTGTACGACCATTTTGATGCCAAAGAAGACCCTCCCAAGGAGTAACCTTGAAAAAGATGGAGGGGGTGAAAATGTGTCTATTGGTAGTATGAACGGCTACTCGCTACGATGGGCCTTGGTCGATAAAACAAAAATACTTAATACAGTAATCGGCAAATGCACGTCTGAGCTAGCAATTTGCTTGGGGGAAGATTCTACCCCTGAAATTCTCCTTGCTTCCTTCTTGACCATCTCTAATGAGATTAGGATCTCTCTTACGAGACAGTGTAAAAACAATAGAAAGAAGGGAGGATGGTTTAATTCTAACTGTACTCAAGCTTATGCACTTCCAAAGAAAGAACTGCACAACAAACCCAGAAGTGTCTCGAAGGTCAGGAGACGTAGGAAAGAATATAAACTTGCTGTTAAAGATAGGAATAATACGTTAAAAGCAGAAGCATGGGAAGGGGAAACATCCTTTACAACGAAACTTTTTCCACGCAGTACCTTTACAACGCAGGTATTACAACGCAAGTCGTTACAATGACTTGCGCTGGAGGGCGCTGTAGGATAGGGAATAGTTTAATTTACTATCCAAAACCTTCCCTACTATCCACAGGGACTGGAGTTGGAATAGTAAATTAAACTATTCCACTATCCAGCGCCCCCCAACGCAAGTCGTTGTAACGACTTGCATTGTAAAACCTGCGTTGTAAAGGCATGTGTGGAAAAAGCATGCGTTGTAACGACATACATCCCATGGGAAGCATTGCACTCAGCGTCTGTAAATAATGACAGTGCAGGCTTCTGGAAGATTATTTGAACCCCTTTCTTAATGGAAGAGTCCGGCCTTAAAATAGAAATTGCAATTGCAGAGGCGGATTGGATTGAGCATTTTGCTAAGGTATACGAGGGAGAGGTACCTATAACTCCTCCTTGCTCTCCTACTTTTTATCCCGCATCAAGGAATCTGATGTTTACTTTGGAGGAGGTTGAAAAAGCACTTCATGTTAGTCAGGGCGGTAAGGCGCCTGGCCCGGACGTTGTCCTCATAGATATTTTTAAAGCTATTATTCCTCTGTGGGGTCCCCTTCTGGTCCAGGTGCTTAACGCTAGTTGTCTTACAGAATTTTGCCCACCTGGGTGGAGTCCATAATCGTGCCCATCTTTAAAAAGGGGGACAGACACGATCCGGGATGTTATAGACCTATCTCCCTGTTGGACTCCTTTACGAAAATAGTTGGGTGGATAATTCTGGACCGTCTTTTAGACTGGGCTAATGACAACTCCATTCTATCGGACTTGCAATACGGTTTTCGTGCCGGCCTAGGCACAGTGGAGCAAGGCTTAAACCTTTTAATGCTTGTGGGGAAGTACACGAGGGCCAAGAAGGAGAGTTTGTTCTTGGCCTTCGTTGACCTCTCGGCCGCTTTTGATTGTGTGGTACATTCCAAATTGTGGGCTTTGCTAGGACAACTAGGGGTTGATGATAAAATTATTTATTTTCTTAAACGTTTTTACAGTAATGCGTCAGCTCGTGTACGTTACGGTCGGAAGGGGGAACGCACGGACAAAATCCCAATTAGGAGTGGAGTCAGGCAGGGATGTGTTCTGGCTCCGTTCCTTTTTAACTTGTACATAAACTGTCTGGAGGGAGCCCTGTGCAGTGCCAGCTTAGATTCCCCATATGTAGCTGGTCGGCCAATCCCGGCACTTTTGTACGCTGACGATGCTGTGCTAATGTCTCGTACTCAAGTGGGACTTCAACGCGTGGTGGATAGGTTTGTCCTTTTTATGAAAGTTCTGGGGTTAAGGGTTAACACATCAAAAACATTCATCATGCGATGTGGTAAGGATTGTAAGACCAAAAGGGCAATTTTTATTGCAAGACAGAAGCTTGAGGCAACTAAACAATTCTCTTACCTAGGTATATTATTCACTCAGAATGAGTCTTGGGTTCAGGCAGTAGCAGCTAAAAAACTTGCGATGCTCTGTTCTACTGCTGCCCTGAAGACTTTTGCTAACAAACTAGGTAAGAGACCGCCTGTTGAGCTAATTAAAATATATAAAGCCAAATGTGTATCTGGTGCTACCTATGGGAGTGGGATATGGGGTTTTGCTGACCCTAACCCCATCCAGGTAGCCAAAAACTCTTTCCTGAAACATATCCTCGCAGTTCCTAGGAGCAATCCTAATTATAACTGCCACGCAGAATTAGGACTCCCATTTATATCTGACTTGATCAAGCTTGAGCCTGTGCTTCTATGGCACAGATTGTGGACCAAAGAAGAAGCCAAGCTGAACAGGGATATTGTGTCAGTTATATTAAAATTGGATGGAGCAATGAGGATACCATGGCTGAGTTATGTGTTCAAGTTTTTCCCTGATATTGGAAAGCCGGAATACTGTCTAAATCCACTTACTATCTCAGCCATCTCAAGAAAAGATTTGAGGAAGGATGGCTTGTCTTTTCTGGATACCTTAAATATAACAACAGAGGTTTTAAAACCAACTGTCCTACAACATCAACTGTTATTAACTTCTTTTAAAATTCAACCCTATTTGGTTCATGTCCCGGGCAATTATGATACATTTTTATTAACACGCTTTAGATTTGGAATTTTCCATAGACTGGTTAGTTTTCCAACTATAAATGACTGGTCGCATGATTTACAGCCTTGTCCCTGTGATGACGTGTCACCCCAAAGTACTATTCATGTCCTTTTGTTTTGTAAATGTTATGATTTTCCTAGGCGTAGGATTTTACTGCCCCTATTGAGACAGATGGGCTTGCGCCAATGTCGTCTGGCCATGTTAAGCATACAATATCTGGACAATGAGCTATGTGTAGTATCAATCACAGCGTTTTTTAAACAAGTGATATATTTTAGGAAAACATTGATTATGTAACATATTTTTAATTATAGGAAGTATGTTTTTATTGGAATTTTGTCACCAATGAATTGTTTTATACGACATGTAAAATGTATTGAAATGTTAATTTTTTATAAAATGTATGCTTTTATGATTGCTTTTGACAATCGAATAAAGCTGTATTTGACTTGACAAACTGATAAGAAGTGCAAGCCAGAACATGACCTGCCCAAATTGTAAATCTGATTGTATGTCTACATTACTGAAATACAGAAGTGGTAAATACATTATATTGATGCTTTCAACAATGTAGAGGAGATGGATCAAAAATAGAAACTGAAATTTTAAACTTTAAATCTGGACAAATTTCAATTTCTGGTAGAACGTAGACAACACTAGCTATCATTTTTAATGAAGGAGTATATTTAACTTCAGAACACTACACTATGTACTTAAAAACTCTAAGTAGCTGGACGGAATGCAATGACAGTAACCTGACATATAAAAATAAACTGCCTTTTAAACTTCCAAATTCATACCTTTTCTTTTTGCAACCAAAGTTCTAAGAAGGATTTCTCTTAAAAAAGTGGTTTATCATGTTTGTACTGTATGAGTTATGAGTCATCATTCGACCTAGTAACGGTAATGTCTTTAAACTTGACTTTTACATATGGATCTATGTTACATCTATTTTCATAAATGGACTACTTTAATATCATACATTGTTTTTTTATGTGTTTATTTATAGCAGTTGAGTAGGCACAAGTGAAATGGATCTTTATTGGTTTGTAGTGAGTGCATGCCTAGTATGATATTTTTACAGTGTTATACTGTGCAAACGTTTGTTCCCCACTGTTCAATGATGCTTCATACAGTACATTGTTTAAGGTGTAGCTCTGGTTGCACAATGTGCTGCAACATATTTACAAGGCCATGCAAAGCCACTTTGTATATAGAGGCCCCTTTCACACAGAGCACTGCGTGAAAGGGGTGTTCCATGAATGTTGCTGTGGGTGTTCCCACACAACACCCATGGAATCTGAAGCATTCCCAGATTTAAGAGGAATCGTAAACCTGGGAATGCGTCAGATTCTAACAGCTCCCCAGGGTCGGCGATAGGGAGGCACAAGAGGAGAAATATCCTTATTCTTTGATGTTTTTTCCTCTTTCTATGTGTGCTGCATTGTGCAGCACACATAGAAAGATGAAAACACCTCATGTGATTGTTTTTGTGCAAGAAGGTGTCCCTTACATCTATTTTCATAAATGGACTACTTTAATATCATACATTGTTTTTTTATGTGTTTATTTATAGCAGTTGAGTAGGCACAAGTGAAATGGATCTTTATTGGTTTGTAGTGAGTGCATGCCTAGTATGATATTTTTACAGTGTTATACTGTGCAAACGTTTGTTCCCCACTGTTCAATGATGCTTCATACAGTACATTGTTTAAGGTGTAGCTCTGGTTGCACAATGTGCTGCAACATATTTACAAGGCCATGTAAAGCCACTTTGTATATAGAGGCCCCTTTCACACAGAGCACTGCGTGAAAGGGGTGTTCCATGAATGTTGCTGTGGGTGTTCCCACACAACACCCATGGAATCTGAAGCATTCCCAGATTTAAGAGGAATCGTAAACCTGGGAATGCGTCAGATTCTAACAGCTCCCCAGGGTCGGCGATAGGGAGGCACAAGAGGAGAAATATCCTTATTCTTTGATGTTTTTTCCTCTTTCTATGTGTGCTGCATTGTGCAGCACACATAGAAAGATGAAAACACCTCATGTGATTGTTTTTGTGCAAGAAGGTGTCCCTTCCTGCACAAAAACAATCACCCCTACAACCTAGACAACCTTGCACCATGGCGCAAGGGTGCTTGCGTTGCCTCATGGCAGCACATTGTGCCATTATGCTGTGGAAAAAGACAGGAATGCGCCATATCTCATAGATACGGCGCATTTCTGCCCTTATCTTTTGACGTAGGGCAGTGCAGCAAGATTCCTTGCGGCACTGCCCTGCGCCAAAACCTTGTCAATGAGTCCTGAAAAGATACATGTTTAATTGCTTTAGAGATTTGCAGGTCTGTAATGTTTCTGTATTAAAAAAACTATTTATATTGGAGAAACTTAATCTTTAGTATATAAACCTATACCATGTAACATTAACTTATCTTTACATTTTCTCTCTTTTATCACAGATTAAATGAATGGTTTATTGTAGTAATGTAGGTATATAATTATATGCTTATGTTTATAGTAAGACTAATACTGTAATGTTATTATAAAGTTTTATACCCCTAAAATAATTGTTTAATATTTTACACAATCTCCGCAGTTCTGCGAGAAATCTGAGGTCCCAAATTTTAGGTAAATTAAAAAATATATAGTTATAATGCATCTATATAAAATATAAATAGCGCTCAATTGTTTTTCCAAACAAATTCACTATCAATATTTACATTTTACTATGATTGTTACTACTCTGTCATCTTTTTAAAAAAAGCTTTATGTACTGTTTCCTACCTTTTTGCACCAGAGATGTTATACTTAGCAAACATAGTTTATAAACTATTGTAATTTTGTAAAAACACTAAAGGTTACAAAAACTGTTATACTAATAAAATGTACATTTAAAAAAACAGAGAAATTCACAGAAAAACAAAGGTTACAGGGACTTTATAGTTAGGAAATAGAATTAACAAAACAGTAGAAATGAACTGAAAAAAACTAAAGGTTATAGAGACGTTATAGTTAGGAAATAGAATTTAAAAACCTTGGAAATTCATTGAAAAATACGAAGGTTACAGGGACGTTATAGTTAGGCTGAGGTTTTAGTCGTACAAAACCAGAGAAATTCAGTAGTTATAGCTAGCTGGGCTAACTATAACTAATGCCCCCGCAATGCACTGCCTATGATCTCATATATTACATCACTCATGACATGTTTAGTGACATCACTCATTACATCACTAATGACATATCAAATTATATCAATGATTACATCACTGATGACATCACCCACAGAACCACAAACACACCCACTTACACCAGAATACATCTCATACACCCACTCCCACACAAATACTCACAGCATTCTTCACAGACCCATACATCAACTTACTGATCCATCCAACCACTTACACATCGGCTCAACCATACAGCAACTAAAGCAAGCAGTAATTCACATATACAGTCACTCATGCACCTACTCACTGACCAACACAGTCACTTACACATCCAGTCATACAGACATACAAACACTTACAACCCCACTCATACTCCTATAGAGCCACTCACACACAAAATTAGTCACCCATATAGCTACTCACAAACTTACCCATACAGGCGATCACACATCCACTCATTCACCCATACAGTTACTCACATATCCAGTTACTTACTCATACATAGACTAACACATGTACTCACTCACCTATACAGTGACTGACACAAACACACACTTTCCCATACAACCTCACACACCCACACTCACTTACTCACCCATACAGCCAATCACATACCTATCCACTTACCCATACAGCCACTCACACACTAAATCAGTCACCCATATTGCTACTCACACACTTACATACTCACCCATACAGTCACTCACACCACCACTCACTAACCCATTCAGTTACTCACATATCCTTGTACTTACTCATATATAGAATAACACATGTACTCACTCACCTATACAGTGACTAACACAGGCACATACTTTCCCATAAAACCTTACTCATACTCACATACAGCAACTCACCCACCCATTCATGCACCCATACATGCACTCATTTACCCTCTTAGTCACCCATACATATACTTATATACCTGTTCAGTCACCCATTTAGCCGCTCATGCACTATCTCATTCGCTATTTACATCTATTGACACACCCACACACTTACCCATGCAGCCACTCATTCACCCTTACAGCTACTTATACACCAACTCACTCACCCATAGAGATACCCACATAGTCACTTATTACTAATACACCCAAAGACTCACCCGCTCACTCACCCATCCAAAAACATACACACCTACTCACTCAAGTATACAGTCTGTCACATGCCCATTAATTCTTCCATATAACATTTACACACCCATTTAGCCACCCATGCAGACACTTCCACAGCCACTTAGCTTAGTATGTATGTTTGACACCCAGTTTCTTTTACAAAATAGTTACAATTACTGGATGATATTATCAGTGATGTCATGAGTGATGTCATTTGAAATGTCATGAGTGATGTCATCACAGATTTCATTTGAGATGCCATCACTAATGTCATGAGTGATGTCACTGACCATCTTGTGAGTGATGTAATATGTGAGGTCATAAGCACTACATTGCGGGGGTATAAGTTATAGTTAGCTGAGAGCTAACTTTAACTGCTAAATTTCTCTGGTTTTGTATGAGTGAAATGTCAGCCTAACTTTAACATCCCTGTAACCTTTCGTTTTTCTCAGTGAATGTATCTATATCTCCAAAAGAACAGCGTCCAAATACAGACGCCAAGAACTCACAGTCCACAGATGTAAGCTTTTCAAAGAATTTATTGATTTATTGGCAACACGTTTCCACCAGCTGGCGTTCCTCACAGCTCCACAAAGAAACATAATACACAACTACCTTATTAGACAAGTAGTAAACAAAAGACATAAAACACACATGTTTTGTGAAAGTGCTATGTCATTTTAGAATATTAACATTCAGTTGCAGTAGAAATGGTAGAAAAGAACTCCTAAATACAGATAGCAAAAACATGTATTACATTGTGTTCAACAGTTAAAACAGTATATTATAAATATTTGTTTCTCAATCTGCATTTTTTTTTATAGTAATCATGAAACAAGATGAAAAAAGAGAGCAAAACAAGTGCCTGTGCGCACCCTAAATATACATATTTCATGATAAACACGGCTGTAGGATATACATTCCTAATGGCGATGTTTGTGCCCGCACAGACAAAGGTTCGCTCTGTAACCAAGGTAGCCATAAAAACAATGTTACAAGAATGTTTAAAAAACATGACATGTGCAAGTACGCTTTATCCCACTGATTTGTGTGACACTGGACACAAAGGCAGAAATGAGTATAGGTGTATTGCTAACCTTTGTATCAGATCAAATGTATGAGTTATCCTGAAACAAAACAAATTTCAAATGAGTAACGGTTCTACATGTGGTTTAAAAAGAGGGAGAATCAGCCCAGTGGGCTGATTGCTAGGAAGAAGAAACATATCCCCTATCCTCTAACTCCAAGTGTCATGAGTGCAAAAAATCCACAACAAAACCAAGATCACCAATTTAAAGAAACTAATGAAAAGTTTAAGTAAACTTAAGCATGTTAACCCTGGGGGGGCACAAACAAGTCCTGAATTCTACTTTAAGAAACAAAACTATAAGACGCTTTACCAAAAAGGAGAGGGGGTCAGTTGAATGGTGGTGGTGTGCATATAATTGCAACATGTCCTGCCAATGTCAGCAGGAAACTACCCAGGGCATTATACATACTACATAAGAAGAATGAAACTTTATTGCACAGTTAATTAAAACCAATGCGATACAGTACACAATAGAAAAATTAAAATACTCATAAAACCATGCGCTTAAGATCAATTCAACACAATATTGCGATAAACATAAACAGTTCAGCATACAAAATGATGTTCTTTGCTGGCCGCCCACATTAGGCCTTTTATACTTCTCATCCACTCTGTAGCCTGTTAGTCTATTCATGTTTTTCCACAGTTTCCATTAAAATTTACAGGTGATTCATAAATTAAATCATGTGTCCTGTTTGTAAATTATTCATTGATCAATTGTTAGTAGGTTTTTTCCACTACTTTTAAAAATTTCACAAAGCTGCAGCTCAGCTGAGGGTCCTGTGCTGAAAAGCAGGTTAGCACTGCACTCCTTCGTGTGCGTACCCCCTGTAAAATGAAATGGCGTTTCAGCAGGAGCTTTCTTTCTTCTTGCAGTACTTCACAAGTGCATAGCAGGTGCATCATGTCTTCAGCCCCAATGCCACATAGCTTGCATAGTGTTCCTGATTTGGATCTCAGCCAGTGAGGGAGGTGTAGTATGCATGGAAGCAGACCCAGTCTATATCTTAAAAAGGACAATTTGTTTTTTTTTGTATAACCTAGACCAAGATAAGGCTGGGAGGCTTGTGTCAGGTATGTATTTAATACCATCCATGCGTGTGATCTTTTTGATAGAGTGGCTTTATCCTGGACCCATGACTGAAGCTTGATCGATTTCTTCACCAGTTTATTAATTGATTTATGATCTGCAGGGGACGCCCAGAGATCTGCCAGCCCGGTGCTCACTATGCTCTTTGCCAAATATTTTGCTGCTGGTGAGTTTTGAGTCTGCTTTAGTTCTTTCCATAAGTATTTGTTTAATGTTCCTTCAGTCGTTTTTCTTAATTTGTTACATGAGCAGATATATGCCCCTTGTCGTGCCAAAACCTGTGACCGAACACCAAACTCCAATCTGATCTGTGCTGGGGAGGATCGTTTTGGGAGGCCGAAGATGATTCTGTATGCCAACACTATTGTAGTATCAAGTGTTACGGCGTCTCTGCCTCGGTGGGCCTCACTCCCATAAGTTAGTGTTGGTAGTAATTTTGCACGTATGACATGTAGTAGAGGGGTCAGAGAAGGGCCCGAGAGGTTGTTGTTTAATGTTTTTAATGCAATTGCCATAGCAAGGCCCTTACCTCTCATACTGGCCCTTTGTTCACTGAATTGGCCACCCCTGTCAATCTTCACACCTAGATATTTATACGACGAGGTGTCTTTGATGCGGATGTTATTCCAGAACCACGAGAAGCTTTTCTTATGTTTGATCCTACTGATTGTCATTGTTTGCGTCTTCTCGAGGTTCGCTGTTAGATCGTTTAGCTCGGAATATCTCTGGGTTGTATTTAAGAGGTTTTGAAGCCCTACTCTGGTATGGCTTATTAACACCAGGTCGTCTGCATATAGGAGGCATGGTAGATTTAGGCCTCCTAATTTTGGCGAGTGTGAATTGCAGTTATATAAGGCCTAAAGGGAGTACATAAACTGAAGAGAGTCCAAAGGCCCACATCAGCCTATGTGCACATGGGGGTCCTCATTGAGTCCTCTGGGGAACTTACTGCCAAAAAGAATAATGAATTCAGACTCTAAAAACCTGAGTCTTCTCTCTCTATCTCCGCCCCCTAGGTTGCTGACAAACCTGTCAATGCCAAAGAAAGTTTAAAGGCCAGGATTCTGAATATGTACCTTGGACCAATGCCTGGTAATAGGATAATTAGCATCTAGGTTTTTGATTGCTCTGTAGTGCTCTAGTATTTTCTTCTTTACTGGAAAGATAGTGCTACCAACATATTTGAAACCAAAAGGACACTCCAAAACATATATGCAGTAATCACTACCACATGTGATAAATGTATTGATGTGACGCGTTTTGCCTGTGGGTGATTTGTATGTTCTACAGTTACTGCTTACTTTACAGGCTTTGCATTTCCCACATTTACAGAAACCACACTGTTCTTGCAGCTAACCCTCCTTCTTGCCTTGTGTTCCAGATAACTGTGCACTAAAATGCCCTTGATAGATTTAGGTTTACGATATGTAACTAAAGGGGTGGATAGGTATGTTATTCTCTATTACAGGGTCTAATTTAACAAGGTGCCAATGTTTACCAAGCAGGTGCTTACTGGTGGTGGATTCACTTTTGTAAGTTGTAATGAGTCTGACCTGGTTGGAGCCTGCTTGTCAAAATACTTTCTTTATGAGGAAACTATATCTGGATAAGCCACTTGCTTACTTGCCGGCTGCTTTAAGCACTTTGAGGGGGTAACCTCTTGCTCTAAACCTATTTGTCATCTCCCTCTCTTCTAGTTGATAAGCTTTTGTAGTGCTGCAGTTCCGCTCACCCGGGAGGAGTTCTCCAAAAGGGATGCTCCATTCTAGTTTTCTGGGGTGGTGACTGCGTTTATGCAGCCCACTATGATCTGCTCTGCTTTTTATGATAAAAGCTAGTGTGTACCTCACCTCCACAATCTTGACAGATACATAAAGAAAGTCCATTTCCTTATCATGTACTTTGTGGATAAAGGACAGGTTGAGGTTATTGTGGGAGATGTGTTTAAAAAAATCATGCAATTTAGACCTGTTCCTCGCCGGCACTGCCCTCCCAGGTCTCAGCACTTCTGCTTTGCTAATGCGGTCTAGTGCTTAGGGGTAGAACAGCTGCTGCTAAGCTGAGCTGATTGGTTGGTGGGTGAAAGGGAAAAGCTTGATAATCACACTGGAGTGGACGCGCAGCGAGAGAGAGAGACACTCCATAGCTCCCAGGGCGGTCCTCATGGCATGCTAACAGTTGCTGTTAGGAAATACTGTTTTAGCATTTTACTGTTTTTAAAACATTACCCAGCTACTAATTGAAACTTCTGTGAATGTGACATTGTTTTTAAAACCTGATTTGCACTCGTTTTTAAAACTGAATCTGCACTCATTTCTAAAACTTAAAGCTCACCTGTTCCTAGCTGGCACTGCCCTTCCAGGTCTGAGCACTTCCGCTGTGAAAACGCGGTCTAGTGCTTAGGGGGAGAACAGCTGCTGCTAAGCAGACCTGATTGGTTGGTGGGCAGAAGGGAAAAGCTTAATAATCACGCCGGAGCGGACGAGCAGCGAGAGAGAGAGACACGCCATAGCTCCCTGGGCGGTCCTCATGGCATGCTAACAGTTGGTGTTAGGAAATACTGTTTTAGCATTTTACTGCTTTTTAAAACGTTACCCTGTGTCAGATCTTAGAAAAGGATACTCGTAGAAACTGCACGGGAACAGAGATGCTGGCTTCCGAATCCACCTAAGGCAACAACTCGGAGCTCATTTAATATAAGACTCCAACCTATTACCTCGGGGGAAGGGGAAATTGGATAAAATAATAAACAACAAAGAAGAGATCCTCTTGAATGTCTCCGCTCGTCAGTCCGACCTGCAGACCTTCACTGGCTTGGAACCTGTGGGAAAGATTACAATAACCTTAACCTTATACCTCTCGCTCCCTCTCTACTCTTTCCTGTTACTCTCCCTAGTTCTCACCTACCATTTCTGTCAAGAGTCCTGCCTTCTCTTCTGTCTGGTATAGGCTTCTGATATGACTGAACTTCTCAGTTATAGTTTCTTCCTGTAATTCACAATGGCACAATGTATTAATCCTTCCTCCCTCTGTCCTACCTCTATCTATCTTTTACTCCCACTGCTTACTTTCGACCTGCTCTCCTATTCTGTTATCCTGAATGCCTTTGCTGTCTTCTTGGAATACTTCCTGCAAACTGCGAATACATTTAATTTAAATGTTAAACTTTGATGCTCAACCTCCTAGGGCTACTCTGTAAGTATTTTTATTTAGTTTCCTGACTTACTTATTATTTAGCCTATTTTCTCGGTAAATTATCTCTTGCCATTTTAACTATGTCGTTTCTTTCTCCTGTACTTCTTTCTTTTAGATCTCCAACTGCTCTCTAATCCTGCTGTCTGCGTTTGCAGTTGTGCCGATATCTTTTGCAATTATCAAGGTAAGTTATACTCTCTAATTCGTTTTAACTTAAAACTGAATTCTCGAATGTTCTTGTCGCTTATCTCTGTCTTGTTTTCTTTCTCCACAGACGCTCCGGCGAGATTCCACTGACACGGGTAAGTTCTACACCGAACTCCTCCTCATGCGACTTGGATGCGTCGAAGTTTCACTCCACAGAACTCTGCTCCGATACTGGGAAATGTCTACTCGCGCGCCTCTGTGCTAGCACATCTCGCAGGTACTTAGAAACGAACTTGGGGCTTAAGAATGACGTTTCTCACGGGACTAAGATTCTTTGACCAAAAACTCCTCCGAGGCTCTAAGTGCGCTTCCACTCCAGGTTACGCCGTTGGTGAAGTGCGCAGTTCTTTGTCATCACGCGCATCACCTGGACTCGACTGTTAACAAGACTAAACACTGGAAAGCTGACCGCGGCAAGTACCAGCGGCCATCTTGGAGTTCCACTTTCTCATTCTTTCTGACCAGGAACTTGTCATTGGCTCTAGTCTTGCCAGGCGATTCTGTGCATGAAAGACTGTTGCAGCTTGTAAATTGGAGGTCCTGACACCCTGCTGCTAACTGAAAGTTCTGTGAATGTGACATTGTTTTTAAAACTTAAATTAGACTCCTTTTTAAATCTGAATCTGTACACATTTCTATAACTTAAAGCTCACCTGGTTCCTCGCTGGCACTGCCCTCCCTGGTCTCAGCACATCCGCGGTCTAGTGCTTAGGGGGAGAACAGCTGCTGCTAAGCATAGCTGATTGGTTGGTGAGCAGAAGGGAAAAGCTTAACAATCATGCTGGAGTGGACGTGCAGAGGACGTGCAGAGCGGGTGCGCCAAAGGCAAGCCAGTCTACACTTGTCCGTGTCCCAGGGCCAGAACCCCTTGTCAATCCCGGATCTACTCAGTAGCACAATTTCAGCCCATAGCCACAGGAAGCTACGCCTTAGGAGGAAATATTGTAGACAAGCCGAAAAAATCCTGAGAAATGGAGCGGGCAAAGCTACATCCACGTATCCAGCTTGCCACAAAAATACCGTACCAGGTAACCCAGCAGGTCCGAAGGTGGAGAGCGCTTAACATGCGCTCTCTACAGAAACACTGCCTCGAAGTCTTCTCACTCCTCCAGGATGGAGACATAGATATATTGGCACTCACAGAAACCTGGCACGGGTCGTTACCTTGGTCACAGACATCATTGCAGCCCTCCCAGGGGACTTTGATGCCCTCTGGCATAAAAGACAAGAAACGTCAGGAGGAGGGGGTGTGGCCATCTTCTTTAACACTAAAATGATGGTTGCCAAGATAGTGGCAGAAAGCATTGACAACGCAGATATTTTAGGGGTTAAAATCTCACTTAAATCCTGCTGCCTCCTACTCCTGGTTGCTTACCGCCCCCTGCGATTAACCTCCATATTTAATGATCTCTTTTCAGAGATTATCACTGATCTCTGCTCATGGTACCAACGTCTCCTAGTGGTCGGCGACTTCAACTATCACTGGGATACTGTACAGAGAGAACCGCTCATTAGCCAATTTGAGACAGCAATGAGCTCGATGGGACTCCATCAACTAGTGGATGGCCCCACCTACATTAAAGGGCACACCCTGGACCTCCTCTGGACCTCACTACCATGGGCAAGTCTAATTGACATGAGCCCCTGTGTCTGGTCAGACCATTCGCTAATTAGCTGCTGGGTCCCGCTGGATAGCCAACTATTGCAACCACCCCGTGGGTGAAGAAGATTGCGAAGCTGGAAAAAAATGGAGGCAAACCACCTAGTGGATATCCTTAGTCGTCTCCCCGCGCCAATTTTTAAACAAGGGAATATTGACCAGGAGAGTGTAGCCCTCACTAACACCTTGCGCGGTGCCATAGATTTAGTGGCACTGGAACAGAGGGAAAGAGTTAGAGACAAGGACAAGGGGGTCCCCTGATTCAACGAGATGTTGAGGGAAAAGAAGCAAAGTCTCCGCCAAGCCAAAAGGCGTCGGCGTAAATCATATGATCCTATGGAGCTGACAACCTACAAAACCCTACTCACCTCGTATAAAAAAAATCCATTTTGACCAGGAAAGCTGAATATTACAAGGCAGGAATCATAGACGCACCGAACAAACAGAAAGAGACTTTCAGAATACTGAAAGAACTCAGTCAAAAGTCTGAACTGAAGTCAACAGCCATGCTCGTTGACTGCAACATGTTCCAGACCTTCTTTCTCCAGAAAGTCAGGGACATCATCTCTGAGTTTGATAACACCCCTATCAACCAGGGCTCCATAGTCCAGAATCAGGTCCCTCCTCCCACTGGCAAGCAACTCACGACTTTCCCTAATCTAGATTCCACATCCCTGACACTACTGATGGAGCACACCAAATCGGGCTCCCCGCTGACACCTGCCCCCGAGTATCTTCCGAATGGCCCTTCCTGGGCTGGAAAGGCAGATCCTTGCCCTTCTGAACAACTCCTTGGAGATGGGCTACTTACCCTCCAATCTGAAGGAGGACAGAGTGACCCCCTGCTAAAGAAACCTGAAGCAGATGTCACTATCCTCAAAAATTATAGGCCCATCTCACAGCTCCCCTTCCTGGCGAAAGTGATTGAACAACATGTCCTTAAGACACTCTCTGCCTTCTTGGAGGAACACCAGCTACTCCAAGCCTGACAGGCGGGTTTTAGAATCCACCGCAGTACCGAGCTGGTGATGTTGTCTGTACTCGACGAGCTCAGAACTATGACTGACAATAAAAAAAGAGCTCCCTGATTTTATTAGATCTGTCAGCGGGGTTCGATATGGTCAGCCATACACAACTGCTGGCCTGAATCACTGACTTGGGCATTCACGGACAGGCACACCAGTGGCTCATATCCTTCCTGTCTGGCCGGTCCCAGAGGATCCAGTTGGGTGAGCAGGTGTCAGACAGGGGCACCCTCACCTGTGGCATCCCCCAGGGCTCTGCATTGTTACTGCTCCTCTTTAACATATACCTACACCCTCTGGTGGCGGCTTTAGCCCGTATGGAGAGCTGAGTTTTCAATTACGTGGATGACACCCAACTCATCCTCTGGATTGATAATTCCTCCCACGCCCAAGACCTGGCACAAAACATCCTCAAATTCACGGTAAACTGGATGATGGCCAATTCCCTAAAAAAACAAAAAACAGACAAAACAGAAGTCCTCATCCTACCCTCGTAAAACAATCCCTGAAGCGACTGTTTCTGGCCCCAAAAACTGGGTACCTCCCCCACACCAGTACCCGTTGTGATAAGCCTGGGCATTAAGATTAACTCCGAGCTCTCGAAGGCCAATCAGGTCACCGCAGTGGTCGGAATGTGTATAGGTCTCCTGAGACAACTGCGGAAACTTGTTCCCCTCCTTTCAAGAGCCTCATTACAGATGATTGTATCAGCAACAATTGTCTCCAGATTAGACTACAGCAATGCCTTATACATTAGCCTCCCACAGAATTTTATCAATAAACTACAGGTGGTACTGAATGACGCAGCCAGATAGATTTTTAGGCTGCCGAGAAGGACCCATGCCACCCCACTGCTATGCAAGCAGCATTGGCTCCCGATTAAGCAGAGAGGTAAATTCAAGGACCTCTGCATTGCCCATGAAGCAATCTACGGCCAAGCCCCAGTCTACATCAAAGAATGTCTTGAAATTACGTCCCGGGTCGTACATTACGATCTTCCGAGGCCTGCCGCCTGGTCCCTCCACCATACAATTGTGTGTCCAAAGGAGGTAGAGCGTTCTCCATCCTACTCCCACAACTTCGGAACCTACTGCCTGAACACATACGCAAGGAACCTGCACTTCTATCCTTCAGGAAACAGCTTTGAACAATCCTGTTTAAGGAGGCTTTGCACTCAGCCTAACCCCCCTCCCTGTGATTTTATCTAACCACTCTAATGTTCTCTGGCCCTCTCTCTAAAAGCACTGAGACCTGCCGGTTATTACGCGCTATACAAGAATAAACTAACATAACATAACTTAGGGCCATCCCAAATGATGAAAAGATCATCAACATGATTTGCCCAGAATGGCATATGTTTAGCGCATTGCTTTTAGACTTGCAGTGACTTGCACCCTGTCAAAGTAGAGACCCTTCCTTCTAGTCAAGGTAAGGGAGTTACACACACAATATAACCCCTGCTCAACTCCTTGGTAGCTTGGCACGAACAGTAAGGCTTATATCAAAGGCAATGCGCAAAGTATTTGTACATAACATACACAGTAACACAGTGAAAATCCTACAAATGGACACCAAAACAGTGTAGAAAAATAAACAAAATTTGGCTAAACCAAACAAGACCAAAATGACAAAAATCCAACATACATAACTCAAAATATCACTTCTAAATGGTTTAAGCAATTCTGTCCATAGAACTCTATGGATGCGTTCATTTTAGCACAAAGTACTTTTGGTGCGTCAAAATCCAAGACAAAAAACAGCCTCAAAGGAGGAACGCATCAGAAAACACAGCGAGGTGTCGGTTCTTGAGCCCCAGGGGAATGAAGGCGTCAGTTCTGCTGCACACAGGAGATGTGGTGCGTCGATTCCTTACTACAAGGAGAAGTGATGCCTCAATTTCTGGAAGTGACTCCTTTTGGTGGCCTGATGAACGGAAACTTGGTCCACAGATGCAATACATGGAAATCCGGGTGCGCTGGGGTTGATGCGACAGCAGCAAAAGAGGCGCTGCGTCAATTCTTTCAGCCGCGGATCGCTGACATGTTGTTTGTTTTTAGCTAAACAGCATGGTTTGCGTTGGAGCGGGGGTCTCAGACCTCCAAGACATGGTGCTCTGGACTTAGACTGTGGCGATTCTTCGGCTATGAACAGGCTCTGCATTGATGTTTCAGCCGCAGTGCGATAATGCATTGATTTTTCAACTGCACAGCAAGCTTGCTCCGGGAAAAATGGCGCTGGAAAGGCGATGCATGGATTTTCAAGTCTTGAAGCAGCAGAACCACCTCCAAGGGCTTGAAATTGGCACCACTTGGCAGGTCAGAACTCCCAGCAGTGGAATTCAGAAGGGCTGCATATTAAGTCTTTGATGGTCCTGAGACTTCCAACAGGAGGCAAGCACACACAGGTGCTTAGAGAACCTTTGGAAAAGCAGGATACAAGAAAACAAAGTTCAGTTCTTCCACTTTCCATAGATAGAAGCAGCAACTGCAGGCCATCCCAGCAAAGCAACATACAGCAAAGGGGCAGTACTCATTTTGACAGCTCTTCAGCTCTTCTCTTTGGCAGAGTCTTCAGTCCACGTGTGTTCTAAAGATGTGGGGTTACAGGTCAAATGCTTATACACCTTTTGCCCTTTGAAGTAGGCATACTTCAAAGAGTAGGCTTTGTAGTGCACAGATCCTGCCTTGCCCCGGCCTGGCTCTATACACACTGCATGGGGGTAGAGATAGTATTGTGAGAGGTCAGGAACAGTCCTATTCAGGTATCAGTTACACCTCCTCCGACCACCTAGCTCAGGAAGGCCAATCAGCTTAATGATGGGCAATCAGGATATGCAGGGCACACCCCAGTTCCTTTATTATGACTGTCTAGAGTGAATGCACAAACAACCCAGCTGTCAGTCTAAACCAGACATTGGTTCCACAGGCAGGCAGAGGCACAGGATGGTAAAGCAAGTAAATGCTTACTTTCTAAAGGTGGCATTCTCAAACACAATTTATAAATCAACTTCACTAAAAGATGCATTTTTAAATTCTGAGTTCAGGGAACCCAACTCCAAATCTCTATCTGTTCCAAATTGAAACTTACACTTGTAAGACATTACAAGGCAGCTCCAATTTTAGCCTACGGGAGAGATAGTCCTTGCAATAGTGAAAAACAGAATTAGCAGTATTTCACTATCAGGACATGTAAAACACACCACTACATGTCCTACCTTTCACATACACTGCACCCTGCCCACAGGGCTACCTTGGGGCTACCTTAGGGGTGCCTAACGTGTAGCAAAACAGAAGGTTTGAGCCTGGCAAGTGGGTGCACTTGACAGGTTGACGTGGAGGTTTAAAACTGCACTTGCAGACACTGCAGTGGCAGGCCTGGGACATATTTGCAGGGCTACTCTTGTGGGTGGCACAAACAGTGCTGTAGGCCAACTAGTAGCATTTGATTAACAGGCCCTGGGCACACCTGGTGCACTTTACTAGGGACTTACATGTAAAATAAATATGCCAATCATGGATAAACCAATCACAATGACCATTTACGCCAGAGAGCATATGCACTTTAGCACAGAGTAGCAGTGGTAAAATGTCCAGAGTCCTAAAGCCAACAAAAACAAGTTAGAAAAATAGAAGGAAGAAGGCAAAATGTTTGGGAATTACCCTGCAGGTCCATCTGCTCATTCTCTTCCATCTATACATGCTGTGTCTCCCACCAGTCCATGAAGATCCCAAAATAGCTTTGAGTGACGCAGTTTCCCATTGCAGTCCCAATAAATTGGCGGTGCCAAACGTCATTGAACAGAAAAAAGTTATTTTCAAGACAGAATCTTAACATTTCAAGTAACATCTTTGTATGTTCATATAAATATAAAGGTTTGTCTCGAAAGAGGTGCCTACAAGCTTGGAACCCTAAATCATGGTTGATACATAAATAAAATGTATTTGGGTTGCCAAGGTATCCCACCCACCTCTGTGATGAAATCAGTACTATCCCTGCAGAATGATGGTAAATTGAGCACATAAGGTAATCGGAATAAATCAAGATAAATGGATGTGTGCTCCAAGAGGCGGCTGTTGGCAGAGATGATGGGTCTCACTGGTAGATCTTCCTTGTTCTTGTGTACCTTCGGCAACATATAGAAACAAGGTCCTACCTGTTTGTTCACATGTAGGAATTGGTATTCCGCAGAGCTAAGAAAGCCTCGATCTCTCCAATCTCCCAGCATTGTATGATATTTTTGAGAGGTGAGCTTGTACCCTGCCACAGTGGAAATCTTATAGCTCTCAGTCATGTTGAGCTGGTTAGCCTTGTTGTTTTCCAATGCTGCATACTGGCCTTTGCTGTGTCCACCACCTCTTCTAGTTTCCTTCCTGTGGCGTTGCTTCCTCATCTTCCTCTTGGGGTCTTTGGCGTTGTTGGTTCATTTGTATAAAACAATATTGAACAAGTGTGGTGAAAAGTGAAGCATCCTTGTTTAATAAACTGGACTGTTCATCCAGGGCAGACGAGTAATTGTTAGAACCTGACTCCTAGGTGAACAACTCCTGTTGACTGTGTGTCCCTACCTGTTTGAATTGCCTAATCACACCATCAAAGTTCTCGCCAAAAGTCAGTATGCACCCATTTGCGTATGTGAGAAGTTGGCCTGATATGTGATGTCCACTATTCTAGTGGGCACCCTGTATCAGTCCAAACAACCCTCATGGTGATGGTTGTAAAGTCAACCTTATAGACCAGCTATCCTATTGATAGCATGGACAAAGCAGTCTTAGGCTAAAACTTCAAGAGCATGTGAAGCCAGCTGTTTTACCATATGTAACCCCTTGAATACCAAGTGAAAGGACACCACACAGGTTATATATAAAATATATATGTATTTATTATAAACACAACCCCTCTGAACTCTTTATGAGGTCAGAGGCTAAAGCACATAACAAGTTACTCAATTATCATACAATAAGTTGCACAATATACAGTAGGGCCCTAGGGGCACGTAAAACCATATACTAAAATAGTGGTATAAGAACCACGTCACGAACAAAGGATAGGCCTAGGGCCTAGGGAATCGCTGGGGCTACGCTGTACTAACAAGAGTTAGGGAGCAGGAGGCCCACAGGAGGCGCGTGCAGTGTCTTTACACACACGCGAGTTACCATAGAGTTAGAATGGGAACAAAAGAATTGGAAACTAGTTCTTTTAGGTCACTTCCGAATGGACTAGGAGAAAGCTACTGAAAACTAGGACACTAGGATAGTTAATACCCACAGGAGCACCGGAGTACTCGCGTTACCTCACCCACAGGAAGCGGGTGCATAGGTGTCAATGTGTGTCGGGTTTCGTCGCTGAATCCTATGGAGCCTTGGAGAAAGATGCTGCAGGCGACCAGGAGAGAAGTATTGGTTGGATCCAAGGGTGGATCGAGGATGAAGAGGGACCAGGAAGAAACCAGGAGGGAACCAGGTGATGTCGCGAAGCAATCAGGTGATGTTGTGAAGCTTGACTCTGCAGCCACGTGGACCAGGAGGTGTCGACAATGACCAGGAGCTGGATACGGACTGTCCCATGAAGGATCTCGCTGTTGGCGGTGTCAGCTTCCGGATTGGAGTCAACAGGCCTTGGCAAATGCAACCCATGCAGGAATTGAATATTCGCTTAGGTTTAGACCAGCAAGGTCTATGGGGCTTCTCCTTTGCAGGGAAGCAGGGGCCCACCGAGAGCAACCAGTCAGGTGGTGTAGATTCAAAAGTTTGTCGTCACAGAGGCCACTAGCCAAAGGGCAAGTAACCGGACAGATGCGTCAAGCAGGTAAATGCCGAAGGGCCCCACACAGAACTCGTGGAGTGTGGAGGGCTGATCTTTGATGCAGTTGGTGCTCGAGGCTGGGGCTTCTCAATCCCCAATGCACAACTTCAAGGGTGCCTCAGAAGCTGCACAAGTAGCAAGGAGCAGGCTTTGCAAGATGGCCGGTCCCACGTCTCTCGTCGCCTCCACAGGTCTCAGCTTTGCAGGGACTGTGGATCGGGGTCAGAGAAGTCTGGAAGTCTGGCTCTCGTTGGACTATGTGCTCGGGCTTTGGCAGGAGCATCGACAAAGTAAACCGCTGATCGCTGGATGGTGCCTGTTTGCACAGGGTGGTCACTCTTTGACCACAAGGGAGAGTCTTCAGTCGTCTTCTGTAAAGTAGATCTTCGAAAGTCCAGAGTTTCATTTCAAGTTTCAGTTCAGGATAAATCTAAAGTCTCTAGACTCAGCTCCTACCTATATACTAATCTGAGGGGATGGATTACCTGCTAGGTCCCTCCTATGGGTGGGACCAGGGAAGGGGGTGGTTACACCCCTTTCCCTTTGTCCAGTTTTGCACCAGAGCTGGGACTGGAGTGCTCCAGCAACTGGTTTGAACCGGGCTATGCATGGGACACCTTATGTGCCCCAGGCAGTGACTCATTTCATTCAACCCTCCCTGCCCCAATACACTATGGCCTGTCTGGGGTGGTGCTAGCCCCTCCCAAGACAGGAAACCTATTGTCCAAGCCTCCCTCACTGGAAGGACTCCCAGCAGCAGGAGGTCAGACTTGTGTCTGTGGCAGCAGCTTCCATTTTGTGATGCTGAGGCTCTGATTAACTTTAACCGGGATTAACAGGAACAACAAGTCTTCTCCCTCTAGAAGGGTGGAATGCTACCCCCGTCGACAGAACTGGTGAGGGGGTAGTATTCCAAAGCGTATGACACCTTACATGACATGTTTTGATAAAGCCACACCAAAGTTAGCAATAACCGCAAGGATTATAATGCACTTAAGAGTATATGGTATGGCCATATCATAGAACAGCTATATGGACAGGATTCCGAAAGCTGCAGACAGGCTCAGCTCATGCTAGAGCCTCATCTCACATAAAACCAAGTACTCTGCCTTCAGGATTGTTAAGGCCTGCCAAAGGAGTGACTTATAGGTGTATATGTGTCTATATATAATGGTAGGTATAGGAATACTCTACCTAAGCAAGGGGTGATTACACAACCTTACCCCAGCTGAGTGATCAGCCAGTTGTGTCCGTTTGGATGGCCAGCCAGGGGTGGCAAAAGATATGCTGCAGCCCCTGGTAGGCCTTGGGTGCCCCTATGCCCTGGGTACTTATGTTACACTGTACAGGGACTCACAAGAGTGACCCATTTCCCAATTGCTGATGTACCTAAAGTACATGGTATGAATTTAGAGAGAGAACAGCTGGGCTGTGGATCTGATTAGCAGGCCCACAGCCACATTAAAGTCGAAAACCAGTGAAGCAAAAAGCAAAAAGTGGGGTGACCATAGGAAAGCAGACCCTACTCTCCTACAGCGTAATCCTATTTGTTTCATAGAAACTTGCTTCTCTTTTTTTGTTCGATTTTCTCTTCATACTTCTCCAATCTCGCCTCCAATACCATCACTTGCTCTAATTTGAAATGTGGCTACTTTGAAAGTAACCCCATCATGACTTTACATGTGGTGGCCATAAGTTGTGACCATTCCTCAAGAAGCTTCGGATTCAGATTTGGGTAAATGGGGGTGATTAGGATCTGCCAACCATGTGGGACTCTTCCCACTTAAATGTAGTTCTCCAGTGACATCAACTCCCAAGTTCTGTTGATATCTTTCTTTAAAAGTTTCACATTGTGAACATGCTAAAGCTTATAGATTTAGTCATCTGGATGCCACTGCACACCCCCAATGTTGCCGCATACAGTACTCCATCATTGTTCTCATTAAAGAAGTTGCGCGTTGCCTCCATTCTCTTCTTGCGCACTTAACTCATCTTTACTGAGTCCACAGGTGCTCAGAAACATGAAATATCCCCACAGTGAAAAAAGGTGAAAAACAAACGAATAGTCCTAAAAATGTGCCAAGAGCCACAACCAGAATATGCTCTGTGCCTCTGCCGGATATGTTGCCAAAGTTTCCAAAGTTTTTATGTGACAGGATAAGAGCCTCTCAGTCAGAGTGGGAGTTTTACACAGCCAATGTGCCCTCAGGACGTCTGCAGACAGCACTCAACCTGCTCCTCCTTACAGGATGATCCCATCACAGACAGCCCATTCACCCCAGTGGGATGCATCCACATTGTAATAGCGGTGGCTGGGACCAGAGTGCAGGAATGGCATGGTCTCATCCACCTCTAGGGGCCGGTGTGAGACACTGAGTGCAGGACCCATTTTTGTATCCAAAAGAGCAATGTCCAAATACAGAGGCCAAGAAATCGCACTCCACACATGTAAGATTTCCATATAATTTATTGGCAACACGTTTCAACCAGCTGGTCTTCCTCCCGGCCCAACAAAGAAACATAACTTCCTTATAAGACAAGTGGTAAACAATAGACATAAAAGACACATGTTGTGAAAGTGCTATGTCATTTCAGCATATCAACTTGGAGTTGCCATAGAAATGGTAGAAAACAGCTCCTAAATACAAATCGCAAAAACATGCATGGCATTTTGATTAACATTGAAAATAGTTCATTATAAATGTTTGTTTTTACTATGGGGAGACAAAACATTTGAAGGTTTACAGTGGGGTGAAGCTGGTACTACATAGTCCAATGATAACTCCACGTGATCAAAGAAATGTGATAATTTGCTTAATTATCAAGTTTTGTATAGCACCTTTTATTATGGCTACTAAATGCAGCCTCACTTTTCCTTTTACCCATTTGACTCATGAGAAGTGTATCCACAAAATGAGGGAAGGAAACTGGAGTAAAACTTAAAGCCTAGATTATTTCTTGATCCAAAAGATTTCACTACAAAATTAGGAATCAAATAATACAAATACTTAAGATCATCAAGTAAAAGCGTCTACAAAGATCTATTCTTGGGAACTATTTTTAGATGTATATATACATGTGTTTTGCCAAATGAATGAATGAATATTGTATTTATAGAGCGCAAACTGTCACTCAAAATAGAGCATTCTTGCGCTAAGCAACAAAGCCTAAAGTTCATAGTGGAAAGAGTAAACATGCACGTAAGCAAGGTTCCCTATATCAGAGAATGACATAAAGAGGCTGCAAAGATCCCAGTTTTCACATTTTTCTTAAGACTACCATATACTCACCTGGGCCCATAAACACACAATTGAGTAAACGGCTGGTTTGTCAAAGTTTTATATTTTCCACAATAATCAGGATTAGTTACTTAATACTTTTGCTTATCTCTGACTAACCCTTTCACGGATCAAAAAGCTATTTCCTCCGCTCGATGGAGCATTAGTTGAACTAGTTGATGGTGATAATTAACATAATTCTCACTTTTCTATGCTTTGAAGTAAGTAATCACAGACTCAGGAACATTTTAAATCTTTATCTTAATTAAATGCATGTGAACCACTTAAAAATACAGTACAGTCACCATCATTCATAGGAGACAAAATTCAATTGATTAATCATCAAACACATACTTCGGACTCATATAATGATCGATGCTCAGAAAGGGAGAGGATAGAGAGACAAGAACGTCCGCAAATAACGTGAAATTATAGTTACCAAGAATGGTGTGAAAGACCAACCCCCTGGCCAAAGGGCTGATAAGGGCCCCCTGTGATGTGTCAGGCGGCAAAGACTTCAGAACATGATTCAGGAAAGGATAATTGACCTCTGTGGAATACCAACGATTGTGCCACACCCCTCTCTGACACTCTCTTCCTTCTCAAGATTCTTCCACGATCTTCTGATCTAACTGAATTAAATTAGGATAGAAAATTCAGCTTCCGGTTCTGCATTCGGCTCTTCATCAGCATCTCACGCAGCATGACTCACAGCATCTGGTTCTCAGCATCGCTCCAACTAACTAAGGCTATCTCAATTATACCTTTCGTTTTCCATGTTCCACCCACTGAAGTTTCAATATTGTAAAAGTATGAAATATGATTGGTCAGGCAAGGGGGAAGCTCCATCACACCATGCTAACATGTCATTAATATCTGTTCAACTATTGTTCGCAAGCCCATCCCCTTAATTTTGTATTCATAATTTTTAGTTCACACACGCATTCGCATTTTTAACTTGCAACAATTTATTAACATTCTGAATGCAATCCTCATAGTTGAACTCTTCACCATCCGTTCCCGTTCAATATCTAAGTCATCATTCCAGGATACTTTTCAGTGGATATGCGCAGTCTTCTCCTTACACAGCTTCATTCAGTTATACATGAGAGGCCCAAATGCGCACTAGTGATAAAGTCAGAAAGACAAATATTAATTTCACAAACAAAGTGGTCGCACTGTATACTACCCACCACTACTCTATGCCCCTTTACCTATTAATACTTTTACAACATTAGCGTTAGTAGAATAGCTCGTCATTCTACGTAGATGTAGTTGGCGTATGCACAGTAAAGATTTCCCATTTAAAGCGGTTTTGGT
Organism: Lissotriton helveticus; assembly: GCF_964261635.1. Lineage (NCBI taxonomy): Eukaryota > Metazoa > Chordata > Amphibia > Caudata > Salamandridae > Lissotriton > Lissotriton helveticus. The sequence continues at coordinate 846,828,618 of NC_136068.1, forward strand.
CCTTCGTTCATATTATCCACATTAGTAAATACATAAGCAAGCTTCACTAACCTGCGAGTTCATGTGGTGTGCATTAGTTTTACAAGAAACATTTTTTATAACTTGTTAATGATTTAAAGGAGCGGATTGCTTCTGAGCAAGTCTCTTTTCTACGAGTCCTTGCTCCATCATCCCCTCTCTAATTGCATTTTTGAGCCGTCACGAAATTACCCATCCCTTCTCAGATGCCAACGTTCAGCATTTCTCATTCTCATTCTCCTCTTTTTCTTTCTTATTTTCATCTTTGTTTTCTAAATCTTTCATCTTTTTGTATATCCTCCCTTTCATTTCCTCCATTTGTATCTTCTCGTATTCTCTCTTTCTTTTCTTTCCTTTCTAATTCACTTTATATTTTCTTCCTTTTCCTTTGTTTCTGCAACATTTACAGCAAATCATTATTGTTAAAACTATTTTCGTTATACCAACTACGGGAAGAATTATTTGACCTAAAATACTTTCCCTAAATCAGAAAACCAAGTACCTATTGAAGATATGCTTTTTGTTAGTCCCTCCCATACAGCGTCAACCTCCAGTAGTTTCAAATCTCCATAAAGTTTTGTAATACTCTTATTATACCCTCTGATTTCCTTACTGTTATCAGGAATGTAAGTGCAACAATGTTGAACTTTCAACATTCTACAGACTCCGCCCTCTTTTGCTAATAAAATATCAAGTGCAAGTCGATTTTGTAAAACCATAGACCTAATTGCAACCATTTCTGTATTTATCATCAAGAACCCCCCAGAAGTATCAGTCGAGAGACGATCAACTACTGTCGAAAATTTACAAATTCTATGTGAATTCAGAATGACTCCCACTGAAGGTATTAATGCACCAAATATATCACCTACTATTTCTGAAAAACTAGCTCCCTTTCTCTGTGTTAGTCCATTAGTGTTTTCATTGTTTCCAGTGATTCTTTTTACATGATACATTTTCAAAAATACTATCCCAAAGTAGCACCATGCAGGCAACTTATAATAAGCATTATTCCCACACACATAGTAAACCCCAGGAAATACTGGATCAGTTTCCCCTTTTTGTGCCCAACCTCCTGCAATTAGGAAGGTATGTTCACATTTACTGGAACCAGTAAATACGTTATTATAATCTATCTTTAACCTATGGAGGCAGGCTTTCCCTTTCTTCACAAAGTCCAGGGACATCGCAGCATGAGCCTTGCCAGTTGTATAAATTCCCTCTTTCCCTGCCCATGGTGGTAAATGCATTTTCTGTTCAGCAGCTTTCTTTTTAAAATCCTATCTTCTTCCCTTTACCAAAGTCAAAAACACTATCTCTTCTTCACGCAATATACATGTTAAATTATTCTTGTGTGCCTTTACTATATTTATTGATTTCATTGTTAAGAAGAATTCACCCATGAACTGTGCATCTTGGCTACTAAGTACTAGATTCATATTCTTTCGAATGGGAAGGTCTAGAAATACCACATCTAAGTTTGAATAATAATACTGAAGTTTTCCGGTTTTATAAAACAGACTTGCTTGAACACTACATGAGATACCATATGTTAAAAGTAAATGGTGGCATGTAACTCCCTCTGACACTGGCACTGGTAATTTCACACAGACATAACAATCACTAATCTCCATTGTATCTACATATTGAAATAAAATGTTTATAAAAAACATTTAAAGATGTATCATTATTTAATACTCTGTGATGAAAATCTGTCTCATCCGCTGCTTCTAATTCTACTCTATCTCCCTTTATTGTAGCTGCTTTCTCATTAGTAACTGTCATTCTTCTTATTTGTTATCATAAATAAAGTCACCGCCACTATTAAGAATAACCATACTGAGATCACTAATAAAATGCTACATATGCAAGCTCTACAACATCTTTGTTTTAAATCTCGTCTCGGTTGCTCAGTGATGTAATTTTTCGCCATTTTAATCTAAGAAGATATTTCTTCCTTTTCTTTCTTCACTTAGAAATTTAAACTCTTGTTTTTAAGGTGGCCTCAATTTTCTTTCATCAATCTGTGCAGCATCTACTTCTTCTGATTCCTTACTCAAATCTAAATTCTCAAATTCTTCTAATATTACATAGGTCCACTCAGGGGCCTTGTATTTGTTGTTCAAAATTCTCAATCTTGAGCGTATTCATGTGTTTCTCACAACTGACTGTTTAGACTGAGTTTGACTAGTAATCTCATTCACTTGCTCAGGTCTTTCTCTTGTTTTCCTCAGATAGTATCTCAATCTTTTCACTCCACCTGGCAGTTGTCACTAAGGGTGAGCGTAGTTGGCAGAGTACTGCTACACGTAATTCTGCAGAATTGATCTAAAACTCAGTAAATTCCGGGTCTCACCACAATTAATAAAACAAAAACCTCACATACCCTTGGTAAAATGACAAATAACTCTATTGCATGCTAAAATGCATATAATCACCTCACAAAAGTGAAAATGAAAATGCAGCAAGCAGTGAGGGAGGTGATGATTTTGATGTCCTCATGTACCATGCTGAATGATTGGTGGTGGTCCCATTCTCCTAGGACCACCCAAAGCACAGTTATTGGCAAAAAATACAATCCCAACCAAAGGCCCTGCAAAGCATTATGGGACAATATTCTAGGGTGTAGTGACTATTACAGTGTCCAATATCAAAACATTCCTCAATGGCCAGGCTATTGGGCTCAGCTGAGAGCTAATACTATAATATCCACTAAACTCTAGAATCTCGCCCCATAACGCTTTGCTGGGCCTTTGGTTGACATTGTATTTTTGCCTATAACTTTGCTTGGGTGGTCCAAGGAGGATGGGACCACAACAATCATTGAGCATGATATGCTCTTTGTGTTCACGGCACCTGCTTGGCCCTCCCCCTACGTTAGGGGGACCCCAAAATCAACACCTCCCTCATTGACTGATATTTTTCAAAGCTCACTTTTGTGAATTGGTTACATGCTTTGTAGCATGTAAAAGGTAAAAATGTGGGCGCAGTAACCTATTTGAGAGTTTTTGTATGAACTCCGTTGTCATGTATTATTAAAAGTTTTAAACAGAAATCTCACTTAGCTGTAGTAAAAAAAAAAGAAAATTATCTTTGCGTGCTAAAATACATAGAGCCATCTAACAAAATGAAAATATAGCAAGCAGTGCCTTTAGTTAAACAATAACAAATTCTATCTTTATATGCTAAAATGCATAAAGTCATCTCACAAAAGTGAAAATTAAAAATAGCAAGCAGTGAGAGACGTGATGATTTTGGGGTCCTTCCTGTCCAAGGGAGAGGACCAAGCAGATGCCTTGAACACTAAGAGCACATCATGCTGAAATGATTCGGTGGTGGTCCCATCCTCCTAGGACCACCCCAAGCACAGATATGGGGAAAAATACAATCCCAACTAAAGGCCCTTCAAAACATTATGGGACGATATTCTAGAGTACAGTGAATATTATAGTATCCAATATCAAAACACTCCTCAAGGGGCAGGCTCTGGGCTCAGCTGAGAGCTAATACTATAATATTCACTAAACTCTAAAATCTCGCCCCATAATGCTTTGCTGGGCCTTTGGTTGGCATTGTATTTTTGCCCATACCTTTGCTTGGGGTGGTCCAAAGAGCATGGGACCACCACCGAATCGTTCAGCATGATATGCTCTTTGTGTTCAAGGCATCTGCATGCCATCCCCCTGGGTGAGGGGAAACCCCTAAATCATAACCGCTCTCATTGCCTGATGATTTTTCCAAGTTCACTTTTGTGAATTGGTTATATGCTTTCTGGCATGTAAAGGCAAAGTTGATTTACTAAAGGGTTGTGGGTACAGTAGGTAACTCCATTGCGTAGTGGAGTGGGAATTCTTGCATGAATTCTGTGTTTTCAATGAAATGCGTATTTAACAAATCTCTGCAACTTCCGCTAACGGAGCGGAGTTCATTGCCCAGGGTTAGTTGTCACCCTTTCTGACTCTTTTAATCTGAACTGCACTTTCACCCTCTCCGTCTTTTTCTAAAGTTCTTTTATTTTCAGTGTGTCTAGGCACAATCTGTTCTTGTTCTGAATCACTTTCTATTTTTGTTATTTCATCCCCCTGAACCTGTTCTTCTTCCTCAATCTGGTCCTGTTCAGGTCTTATTTCAAATTGATCTTCTTCTTCTGCCAGAAGTTGTTCTTCTTCTCCTAACTGGTTCTGTTCAGGTCTTGCTACAATTTGTTCTTCTGCCGCCTGAACGTGTTCTTCTTTCCCTATCTGTCCCTGCTCAGGTCTTTAAATAGTTCTGTTCTCCTTTGCCTGAGTATGTTCTTATTTCCCTGTCTGGTCCTGCTCAGTGATCCGAGTAACTTTATTCATTTCTACCTGAGCATGTTCTTCTACATCTATCTGATCCTCACTACTTTCCTGTCTCTCTAATCTGGTTCTTCTTCTTTGAATAACAACTTCAGGTATGTCAATCACTGGTATCCATTTCCCCTGACTTGTGCTCAGTTGTTCCTTGTCTATTACTTCAGAATCTATCACTCTAGATTCTCCGACTTCACAACCTTCAGCTGTTTCAACTGGTTCAATCAGTTGCTGTTCTTCTTCAGTGGGGCCTGAAACTCTTTTGGTATGACTGGCATGAATCCAATTGGGTAAACCTTCACACTTCACTGCTGTGGTAGTGACCAGTATGACTTGACGTGGTTTATCCCACCTGGGTGCTAGGCACAAATTTCTGGCGTGTTTCTTCACTACTACCCAGTCTCCAGGATTCAAATCATGCGCCTGCTTTGGCTGCCTGGCAACTGCGTCTTCTCCAACCTGGCGAGAGACAGAATGCACTAGGTCAACCAATCCTTTGCAATAGTCCAATACCAGATCATCAGTTATATTCTTCGATTTATATCCAGGAATAAATGCTTGCCTCATTGCCCTTCCCATGAGTATCTCATGTGGACTCAATCCTGTTTTTCTATCAGGAATACTTCGGAGTCCCATCAACACAAAAGGCAATGCATCTGGCCATTTCAGTGATGTCGATGCACACCCTTTTCCTAACCTTGACTTGATTGTGCCATTTAGTTGTTCAACCACTCCAGAAGCCTCTGGACGGTATGCACAGTGCAGTTTTTGTTCAATTATGAATGCTTCACAGATTAATCGAATTATTTCACTATTAAAATGAGGTCCAACGTCTGATTCCAAAGTGACTGGAAAACCGAAACGAGGTATCAACTCCCTCAACAGTAATTTAGCAACTGTGAGACTGTCATTTTTTCATGTGGGGTATGCCTCTACCCATCTCGAGAACAGGCACATGATGACAAGTACATATTTCAATCCATTGCACGGAGGCAACACAATGAAATCTAACTGCAATCTAGTGAGTGGTCCTTCTGCCTTTCCAATTTCCCCCCAACTGACCACTGTCTTTCTGCCTGGATTTAACTGCTGACAAATTAAGCATCTTTGGCAAAGGTTCTCTGCGACTACCCTATACTTTGGATTGTACCAACTCTGTCTGAATAGTCTGATCATTGAATCCCTGGCAATATGTGTTGTCCCATGGTATACCCTTGCCATTTGAGGAAGTAGGCAGGTCTACTATCGGTGTATACCCATACATCATCTTCTGTTCTTCTTTCACAACCTGACTTTATCCGGATTTCCTTTTCTTTCACCTCAACTTCATCCTGCAACTGTCTAACCTCATCCCATGTTTCTAGTGCTGAGAAAAATAGAAGTTGGCAGCTGATTTCACTTGTTTCAATCTTTCTGTTAAGTGCCATGTTATTTCTTGCACAATATTGAGCAATTTCGTCTGCATATCTGTTACCTGCCGCCACATAGTCATTTCCTGACAGGTGAGCAGCACACTTAACTGCTGCTATTTCTTTTGGCAATTGTATTGCTTCCAACAACTCTTTTACATGTTTGCCATTTCTTATAGGAGATCCTGAAAAATTCAGAAATCCCCTCTGCATCCAGAGCTGGCCCAAATCATGCATAACCCCTAACCATATTGACTGTCTGTGAATATGGCTATCCTCCAATTTTTCCCAATTGTGCATGCCTTTGTTAAGGCCACCAATTTGGCTACTTGTGCAGATTTGACACCCGGTAAACAGGATGCTTCAATGACCGCTGATATTTTATATACAGTGTAGGCTGCACTAAGTCCTCCTCCCTCTGTTTTCATGCATGACCCATCTACAAATAGTTCATGATCTGGCTCTTTCAAGGGCATTTCTTTTATTTCTGGTCGGGGCTTGGTACACATCTCAAATAAACATCCAGACAATCATGAGCCACTTCATCTTTCACTTCTTCACAACATGGGTCTGGAAATAATGTGGCAGGATTCATTATTGTACATCTTATTACTGTCATATTTTCCGCTCCCAGAATCACTCTTTCACACTTGGTCATCTGACATGGGGTAAGGTGCTGTGTTCGAGTTCTTGTCAAAAGAATCTCAACTGAATGTGGGACATAAACTTTAACTGGATGTCCCATCACAATCAACTCACTGTGCTCCAAACTCATACAAATAGCAGCTACTTCTTTTAAGCAGCCAGGTAAAGCTGAAGCCACAGGATCCAGAGTAGCAGGGAAATATGCTACTGGACGTCGGTTTAAGCCATGCATTTGAGTCAAAACTGAAAGTGCACAACTTTTTCTCTCACAACAGAACAGTGCAAATTCTTTCATATAATCAGGCATGCCTAAGGCAGGGGCCTCACACAAACAATTTCGCAATTTCACAAACGATTCTATGCACTCATCATTCCAGACAATCAGGTCCTTTGCTCTTTTATGAGTCAACTGAATCAATGGTGGTTTTGCCAGCAGGGAAAACCCAATTATCCACTGCCTACAGTACCCAACTACTCTGATAAACATTCTCATCTCCTTTTGTGTCTGAGGTAATTACATTTCCTTGATTATTTTTATTCTCTCTGGTGTCACTGTTCTAACTCCTCTTTCTATTTTGTGGCCTAAATATTTAACTTCTTGCTGATAAAACTGCAATTTCTCTGGAGACACCTTGGGTCCTCCTTCGGCCAAATGGTTCAGTAATGCAATTGTTCCGATGACACAATCTTCTCGTGTTTTTGATGCAACCAGTAGGTCACCAATGTACTGAACCAAAACTGAATTTCTGGGCATGCCCAATGTTTCTAGACACTTTTTCAAGATTTGATAACAAATTAAGGGACTCTCTGTATACCCTTGAAGAACTCAACACCATGAAGAAGGCTTGGCATAAATCAATTACTGTAAACCCGCATGCATTTCAGGATATCTGATAAAGGAAAAGGATCACTGCTGGATTTGGCACTACTGGGCAACAAGGCACTACAATTTTGTTAATCTTTCTCAAATCCTGTACTATCATGTATTTTCTGCTAGGCTTTTTAAGTCCCATTATTGACGAATTACAAGGACAACCCATTTTTTCTTTTAAAATGCCTTGTTTAATCATTCGGTCAATTTCTGGAGCAACTCCTGCTTCCACTTCTGGACTCATTTTATACTGTCGTGAGTTTGGATAAACTGCAACTTCTTTCATCGTTACTTTCACTGGATCTACATTTGACATCAGCCCAATATATTTTCCTGTAAAATCCCACACTTCTGGATTCACTGTGGTTCTCAACACTTCTGGCAATTTATTTTTTGTTATCATTGAAAAAATCTCATCTACTTCAGTACCTTGCTTAGCTAACATCATTTTGTATAAAACTTCTTCTTCAGGGGTTTGGAAAGCAACACCATCTGGTGTACAGTAAATCATGCAGTTCATTTTGCACAATAGATCTCTTCCCAACAGATTTACTGGACTAGAATGACAAACTACAAACCGATGCCTGTCTTTAAAATGTCCAATATGTATCTCCATTGGTTTTGTGATTGGGGTTCTAATCTGTTGATTCCACACTTCTACAACTTGGATAGATTCTCACAGTAGAGTGGGTAGCACCAGTATCCAATAGAAAAGTGATATCACTACCTTCCACTTTCCCATGAATAAATGGACCTGACCTATCTACTGGCAAGGATGCGCCAAGCACGCAACCCTCTTCCTCGCCCTCAGGCACCGTCATTGCGCTAAGTCCATTTCGTCCTTATCATTCTGTAAAAAATATTGTGTAACCACAGAATTTTTCTTACAACTTCCTCCGTGAAATCTGGTGTTCGCACTGTACTTTTGAGTGTTCACATATTTGGCACAGGAGCTGGTGGCACCTGATACTGTGGAATACCTACCTGCTGCAGCTGATTCATAATCACTGTATTCTGTGTTTGTGGATTTGAATTTTGGCACTGGCCCATTATTATTCTGAATATTCTTACACTCGTTGTTCCAATGTCCAAGCTTTCCACACGCATGACAAGGAAACTTCTTCGCTTCCTCTCTATTCATTTGTCCTCTTACTTTACCACCATTTGCTGCTTGATCAGTCTGATTCTGCTCTTTCACCTGATTATCAGTCTGGGTATTTCATTTATTTTCCTGCTGTTCTGCCAATTTCACTTGTGCACATATCATTTTCTCTTTTAACTTCCTATACCTTGCCTCATTGTCATCTCCGCAATACTTGGCATACTTCAAAATTTCGTCAATCATCTTACTCTGCCAGCACAACATGTACTGCTGAATCATCTGACTAATCTCTGGTTTCAGACCATACACAAACCAATACACAAAATGTCCCATATCCTTATCACCAATGTTCTCGAAGCCACCATACTGCTTAAACACTTGCAGTAACCACTCATGATATGCATGTACAGACTCATATGGCTCTTGAGATGTTCTATCTATCTTTACCTAATCTATTTCTATAGGAGGGATTTTCCCTTTCAGAAAAGTAATTACTTGGTGATATTTCTTCATCATCTCCTCTGAGGGTGCTCCTGTTTTTGAGTCTCTAGCATACTCCTCACTTGGCCAATCAACTGTGATCTTACACTCTGTCCATAAGTCAGCAGGTACCATAATATCAAACATACCATCCAGATCCTTCAACAGGACCTTCGAAGCGTTCACAAATCTTTCAACCTGTTTGTACCATTCAAAAGGTTTCTCTCTTAACCTAGGGAAATCGTTTGTAAATGACAAAATATCCTGTCTACTCCACGGAGCATGAACATATCCACCACTAGGAACCTCTCTCATGGGACACAATCTCTCTGCTTTTTCTGATTATTATAGTAAGAATACAGATGATGCTTCCTTTGCTTGTGCTCCCTCCTTCTTTCTTGTCCATCTAGTCCTTCGCTTGTCAATGTCTCCCCACTTCTGCAAAATGTTCATTAACACTTTTATCTGTAGTTTTTTACCAGGCAGATTCATATTCTCCAAATCTTTATCAGTAACCTCCACTCTATATGATTTCTGTAATAATTTTGATTTCCCTATATCCACTCCAATCTCTGAAGCAACCTCTTTCAATCTCTCATGAAACAATTTTGCATTTCTGGTTATACTTCTACATATAAACAACAGCTCCTGATCATTGTAAAGGTTCAACCTTTCTATTCCCACGTTTCCAGCTATCATCTCTTCCAACTCCACTTTCAATCTATAAATATCTAAGATCTTTGGTGTTGAGCTTTATTTTTCAATTCCCTGTGCCCATCTTTCCAAATCTTCTGGAGTGACCGCTGTTGAGCTTCTAGTTCCTAAAGGTACCATAGACCCTCTTTCTTTCAAATTTCCAGGTGTGACTCTCTTCGGAGTTTTATTTAAAGATTCCCTTATTGGAAGGTCCATTAATGAAATGACTGAATCGCACTCACTAGCCTGATCATCAGATATAACTACCTCTTTTCTAGGATTACTCAAAGGAATTGTTACAGCCTGAGGTTTTGGGCAACTCATTTTATCTCCATATAGTGAGATGCCAGGACTTATATTCACTGGTACTGTCAAAGCTTCAGTAATTAAACTCAATTGACTTATTTTCTGTACTACTTCCTCTCTAGTTTTATTCAATACTTCTCTTTCTTTATCTTGAAGCACCCTATTAACTAATGTATCATGTAAAATGTGAGGAATTAAGGGTGTTTCTATTACTGGTGCACTTGGGGTGATTCTACTGGGTCTTTCTTGGTATGGTGGAGGATTTTTAGTTAGAATTTCCTCCAACAATTCGTCATCTGATTCACCATATCCTGTCACATTCATGTGCTTTGTTTTCTCCTTACACTTGTTTCCCGGATTTTCTTCAGCCATTAATACTGTATATAAACCCTCTGTCACTACAGCTCTTCTCCAACGCTTCATTTGTTCTCTACTTGACTCATATGGATGTCTAAGCAAAAATCCTCCAAATCTCCGACCACTTCTGAATTTTTCACAATCAAATGCCTCAATCTCCCATTCTTCCAAAGCTTCATACTGTGTCGTTCTAGAATTTGGTTCTAACATATTCATTCTATCTCTCAAATTCTGAAGTATCTTTAAATTAAAAGTACCATGATCTGGAAAAGCCTTTTGTATATTCCACCTAATGTTCCAACCATACACACGTATGATATCCTTTCTCCATCATCATAAATGAAGAAGGCGTCTTAGGTGGTAGAATAGGAATTCCCTCTCTAGTCAACACAGGCTTGTCTTTCTTAACCACATCGCTGCTTGCTACTTTCCCCTCCTGTGCTGGACAGCAATGAAAATGGGTGTGGTCATGACGAGCTCAGCTCGTCATGAGCACCTAAGAGGTATATGCCATGACGAGCTGAGCTCGTCATGAGCATGGAAGGGGTTAAAGAAATATTAGATTTTCTTCATTAATGTAATTTTCTTTCATCTTCCAAACATTTCAGATGGATGATATAAGAAAGAGTCTTCTGTATATCTTCTAGCTCAATTACCCACGTCGCGTCCTATGTCAGCACGACTCACACCCGCAGTCAAATTACGACTCAACATACAATTCCCTGTCGACCAATCATAACATGGCTTCTATCTATTAACCAATCAGACTCCAGCTCATGCTCGTGGTCTGACCAATGCCAGCATGGCCATTTGATACGTCAGTATCTACTCCTTACTACTGACCTTAACAATCTGCTTCTGTCCCACGGCCGCTGTTTCAACCAATCACAGCGCGGCTCTCTGTAATGTCAGTATAACTCCTGTGACTGACCCTCCCATCACACGGTAAAATAAAAAACGTATTTCTTCAACTTTTCTTAAAATAAAACTTTGTTAGTAGCCACATAAAAACATTCACTACTCTGCCTTTTCCACTAAACAAAGAATAGATTTCGAGTTATTCTGGAGTTTCAGAATTACTCCTCTTCTGCTGTGAGTGAAACCCCTATTTACCCTTCATTCAAGCTCAGGAGAACCTGTTACTTCTTCAGTGTCACCCCTACTGGGATATAAGACCAAAGTTTCACCAGCGAACACTCTGCTATCACTCACACTCTACTTTCATACGAAATACTCCCTAGTTTAACACTGCCAACCCTATGTAGCTTCACAGTATTATTCCAACAGACGAGTAACCTCACTGCAGTGTGGCTTCTGTCACCACCCACTATTCATTTTCCCGGGATTCTAGACAACATAAAACAAGACGCTAACTCTCTTGTTAAACATAAATCAATAATCAGTAATCAATATTTATCACCAAACTAGTCAATAATAACCATACTCTGCTACCAGAAAACTGATCCAGCAGTTCAACAACAACAGATTCTCTACTATCATATACTCACCTGGGCCCACAAACACACAATTGAGTAAACTGCTAGTTTGTCAAAGTTTTATTTTTTCCACAATAATCGGGATTAATTATTTAATACTTATGCTTATCTCTGACTAACCCTTTCACAGATCAAAAAGTTCTTTCCTCTGGTCAATGGACCATTAGTTGAACTAGTTGATGGTGATAATTAACATAATTCTCACGTTTCTATGCTTTGAAGTAAATAACCACAGACTCAGTAAAATTAAAAATCTTTATCCAAATGAAATGCATGTGAACCACTTCAAAATACAGTACAGTCTCCATTATTCATAGGAGAGAATATTCAATTGATTAATCATCAAACACATACTTCGGACTCATACAATGATTGATGCTCAGAAAGGGTGAGGACAGAGAGAAAAGAACATCTGCAAATAACGTGAAATTATAGTTACCAAGAATGGTGTGAAAGACCAACCCCCTGGCCAAAGGGCCAAAGGATAGGTCAGTCGACAAAGACTTCAGAACAGGATGCAGGACAGGATAGTTGACCTCTCTACAATATCAACAATTGCGCCGCACCCCTCTCTGACACTCTCTTCCTCCTCGAGATTCTTCTGCGATCTTCTGATCTAACCCAATTAAATTAGGATAGAAAATTCTGCTTCAGGTTCTGCATGCGGCTTTTCATCAGCATCTCACAGCATCTCTCCAAGCATAAGCTTCTCCCGCAGCACAACTCACAGCATCTGATTCTCAGCATCGCTCCAACTAACTAACTAAGGCTATCTTAATTATAACTTTCGTTTTCCATGTTCCACCCACTAACGTTTCAATATCGTAAAAATAAGAAATATGATTGGTCAGGCAAGGGGGAAGCTCCATTACACCGTGCTTACACCGTGCTTACATGTCATTAATATCTGTTCAACTATTGTTCTCAAACCCATCCCCTTAATTTTTAATTCATAATTTTTAGTTCTCACACAAATTCACATTTCTCTTGCAACAATTTATTAACATTCTGAATGCAAGTCCATATCGTTGAACTCTTCACCATCCGTTCACAGAGTATATCACTTGTGTCCTTGGCTCCCGTTCAATATCTAAGTCATCATTCCGGGTTAACTTTTAGTGGACATGCGCAGTCTTATTATTACTCAGCTTTATTCAGTTATACATGAGGGGCCCAATTGCGCACTAGTAATAAAGTCAGAAAGACAAATATTATTTTCACAAAAAAAGTGGTTGCACTGCATATCACCCACCTCCACTCTATTCCCCTTTACTTATTGATACTTTCCCAGCATTAGCGTTAGTAGAATAGCTTGTTTTCGTTTCAGCTAAGAAGATGCCATGCACACGAATCTTCAAGACTCCATTTTAGTGTCTCCTGCTCATGCGCAAGAATTTCCCAACAAGCAATAGTTTGTCATCCTACGTAGATGTAGTTGATGCATGCGCAGTAAAGATTTCTCATTTAAAGCGGTCTTAGTCCTTTGTTCATGTTATCCACATTAGTAAACACATAAGCAAGCTTCACTAACTCGCGTGTTCATGTGGTGCGCATTAGTTTTACACGAAACCTTTTTAATAACTTGTTAATCAGTTAAAGGAGCAGATTGCTTCCGAGCAAGTCTGTTTTCTACCAGTCCTTGCTCCAGCAGTGTAGTGAGTAAATCTAGAGACTAGATCTTTCAGTCCTGGCACTCTGAAGGCTTGAAAGGTAATCAGCAGGATCTTTTATGTATTGGCAGCTAATGAAGGGCTTTAAGGGCTGCTGAAGCTGAAGAACGGAAGGCAGTTTCAATAAAAATCTAGCTGCAGCATAATGCACCATCTGCAGCTTCTGTAGCACATGTTTGGTGGCGCCTGCATATAGACTGTTGCAATATTCCAGTTCAACGTAATTAATTAAAAGGCCAGTATCTTTCTTGCTGCACAGGGAAGATGATCGAATAATTTGCAGAGATGTTATCAATTTTAAACACATTCCTGCCACCCCATGTGCGTGTGGACAAAAAGAGAGCGAGGTGTCAAATGTCACGCCAAGGTTTTTTACCACCTCAACTGTATTGGGTAGGGGGGAGCAGAATCTGGCCACCATAGTCCCAGATCAAAAGGGTTGGTTTTCCTTGTTAGCATAATCTCCAGTTTAACTGTATTGCATTTAAGATGGTTAGATTGCATCCACCAAATCACTTTTGTTAGGCAGAACTTGAAATTGGACTCTGAGTCAGTTGATTCTTTGTCTAAGACTAAAATCAACTGCTTATCGTCTGAATATGAGGTTGTTTCGATACTGAAAGATGATATCAGCAAGATGAGAGGGGCCATGTAGATATTAAACAGTGCAGGTCTAAGAGCTGAGCTGTGCTGTACGCCCAAAGCGAGGGTATTAGCAGGTGATAGGAATGGTCCTACTGCTACTGTTTGCCTGCGATCTGTGAGGAAGGTTTTAAACCTGGCCAGGACCAGATGGGAAATGCCACAAGTTATAATATGCTGTAATAGGATGTCATGTGATATAGTATCAAATGCAACTGATAGATTCAATAAAATCAGCACTGCATTTTTTCCAGCATCCATAGTTTAAAAGTGTCTGAAACTTTCAGCAGTGCTGACTAGGTAGAATATTTAGGACGGAATCCAGATTGTCAGGGTGAAAAATATTGTCCTCTTCCAGAAAAGTTGTCAGTTGGTTATTAACCGATTTTTCAATGATTTTCCCAAGGGCAGGAATTAGTGAGAAAGGATGGAGGTTAGTAAGGGTAGAAGGATCTGCTACATGTTTCTTCTGTAATGGTTTAAAACCAATCTTTTACATGGTATTCTCCCAGCTTATTGCCTTCTTTAGCTGAACCTGTTTTGGTTGGCCATAGAACTCTGCACACTTTACTCCTGTAAAACTGTGATGGAGTGGTGCTTGTGCTCTTCTTGTTAAACACGGTAAAAATCGACATGCACCTGATTGGCCCTGTTTAATTTGCTTCTATGTCCCTAGTAGATGGTACTACATGTACCAAGAGCCTGTAAATTAAATGCTACCATTGGACTGCAGCACTCATTGTGCCACACGCTAAAGTTGCACTGTAAACCATGTCTGCCACTACAGCCTGGGTGTGTAGCTTTAAATTGTTATTTCGATCTGGCAAATACAACTGTTTGCCAGACCTAAACTTTCCTCTTTAATACTGATAAGTAACCCCTAAGGTGTGACCTGAATGCCCACAAGGCAGAGTGCATTGAATTTAAATAGTAGAACATGTATATTTAATGTTTTACATGTCCTGTCAGTGAAAACCTTAGTTTCTTTTTTCACTGGAAAGGTTTGCTTCTCCTAGGAAAGCACTGGGTTACACTAGACTAGAACAACTTCTAGTGTTGAATTTCAGTTTGGGAGCTGCTAGAAATAATATTTCAGGATCTATTTTAATGGTAATATAAAATCCTACCTTTTGGTCAAGTCAGGTTTTATATTACTATTTTGGAAATTATACTTTTAGAAAGTTATAATTTTCCTACCTAAGCCAAATGTGCCTTTCTGGCAATGTCCAGTGTCACCTGATTGCTGGTAGCTGCCCTGTAGTAAAATGTAAATTGCTTCCAGACAGTAGAAAAATGGCTAGGGGATGTTTTACTTCCTTGAGCAGGGTGGCCTGGGGACTGTCTCCAGCACCATCCTGAGTTTCAAATTATGCCTACTGGCAGATCTTCCTCACAACTAGACCTGCCTCTCTTTTTACCTGCTGGCCAGCTTGAACTGTCTCTAAGGAGAGAGGAATAAAGTCCACGAACACCGTTATGGAGGGAGAAGATTAACCTGAAATGGTGGTATAAGATCTTTCCAATAAAGAAGCAGGAATAGAGAAACAGATACATCCAAAAAAGCCCAAACAACTTTGTGGTAGCAGTAAAACAAAGCAAATGAGGGTTTTACAATACTTTAGACCTCCTTGGAGGAGGTACGTAGGCTCAGAATACCAGAGGCTATTCTGATGAATTATTTGAAAGGATGGTAGATATGAAATATATTTATATTTGGTTCATTGATATATAGCCTAAGCAGTAATCTTATTTGAGGTGTGTACAAGGGACATTGGGTGTATGTGTGTATGTATGTGGTAATTGTGTAACATGAAGTAAGCCTTAATACAGCAGGGCTTTGTCCAGGGTCAGGGTGTGTGTAGGCATGGGATGTTTTTTTGAAATCTCCATTATAATTACAAGGGAACTGTAAGAGTGAAGACTCTGTTAAGGCAAGCCTGGGACTAGCTGCAACAGACAGCAGAGAAACAGAGAAAAACCGCACTAATCACGTGATCTTAGCTTGTGGCGATACATGCAACCCGATTGAAGAATATCAGTAAAAGGATCTGAGGGCTAACCAAGGGAGAAGAAAATGGAGCGAATTCTCAAAGAAAGGGGGACAAGTTGCATCCTTGACGGCAGCTGCGTCCTTACTGACCGTAAATGGGCAAACATGGTAAAATGCTCATATGGACAACACAGGCAACAGAAAGAGTCTCATTGAGTATGTTTTAATCAGCGTAGAAGAGTTGAATTTTATTCCTGACATGAACATACAGCACAGGAAAGAAAGCAACTATGACCTGCTGTTAGCTCATTTAGTCTTTGCATGCCTAAAACAGTTTGCCTCAAATACTGAGCACTTGGCCTTTAATTAATAAGTTTAAAACTTGCCAAGGGCCTATATGGTGGAGCCTGCAATGTCAAGTACTCATAGCACCATTAATGAGCACTTTAACAGAATCCCATACAGGAACAAGGGCAACAAGAAGGAAGACATGTTATTGAAGCACTTGAGAGTACTCTGGAGATGATTTTGATAAAAGAAATCTACACACTGCAGGAGCACAACATGAAAAAGCAAGAGCTTGCCAGAAGGCAGAGTACCTGACAAGAGTGCTCTGCTGGATAAAAGTCCTTAATAGAAGCAAGAATGAATGCAAGAGCTTGATCAAGCAGAACAAGAATCAGGACCAGAGTAGGTTCTAGAAGGATGTAAACATGCATTAAGATGATATCAGCATGTTCTTGTAATTGGCCAACTTGGAGTGCAGAAGCTCCCCTGTGGGCCTTGTAGCTACAGTTATGACCTATGAATGTCTGAGTTACTTTGGAGCTGTGTACACGAGCAATGAACTGGGGAAGACAGGTGTCCTGAGGGTTCACTAACATACCACTTGAAGAAACAATTAGCCTTCAATGAAAGTCTCAGAAGGGGCAAGCCCAAGGTTTCAAACTTGAAGTTGACTGTTGAAGGAGTTGGGCATGCCATTTATAACAAACGTTCAGTAAGCCTCCCAGACTTGGATTGGAAAAACGTCACCCTGCTTATATTGGCCATGAGCGTGCATGCGGTCCATTACTTTCTGTAGGCCTACAATGCATTCTACAACTGTGATCATAGAAAACAGCAATTGTAATTTCCATACATAAGAAGGCAAATCTCAGATCCAGGGAACTACTGCCTAAACTCATTCCTTGATCGAGTGGAAAAATATACACTTGTTAAAACAGCAGCAAAACTGAATGGAAAGTAAGAACATTGTATTTCGTACTCATGTTGGTTTCAGAAAAGGCATGAGTACAATAGAGGAAGCCATGTGGTTATAGATAGTATTTATAAAATACATTCACCTTAGGGAATCACTGGACATCTAACATTCAGCAACCTCAGCACTGCCTTTAACTCAGCCAACTGGACCCTCCTCTGTCCCACACTGACAGAGAAGAAATCCCAGAATTCCTGCACAAGGCCCTGAGCCAACTACGCTGGCAGAACTCAGCAAGGGTTAAATATGGAAAACCCACCAGTGACAATGCAATTAATGATGGATCGAGACAGGGACGTGACCTAGCCCCTCTCTTACTTAATTTTTTATACATAAATGAACTATGCCACCCAAGTGAGGAGGCAAAAAGGTTGTAAATTTACAAACTGTTGACGAGGCCATTCTCCTGTCTTTAACTGAACTGCCAATGCACTGGACATTAAGGGGCCTGGAATTGTATGACTTGAAAAGAATCTTACGATAAACAAAACAAAAACAAATGTATCCTTAATAGTTGTATTCAAATACATAATTTCATCTTCAATTTATCTAAGTAATACTATTCTTTATTAGATAAAAAGGCCGACTTTTTTGTCAATATAGACAATCAAAGGCCAGACACTATTAATTACATTTGTCGCTTTTTCAGTGGTCATATTCACATGATTTCAGAAGTCTAAACGTTATAAATATTCAATTAAACAGACATTTACGGCATGTGAATATTAAGTAGCCAATTAATAACCGAGGAGTCATCGAAATTAAATATGGTGAAGCAGTAGCAATCTCATAATTGTTATTGAAAAGTGTTTGATACCTGTGATGAATATAGTTGTATGGACATTAATACAAAATTAGAGTCACTATACAGCAGTGTAAAGCATACTTATTCTCAATAACACACATAATCTCATAAAAGGGTAATATAATATTTGAAATATTTAGCTGGTATCAGAGACAAATTCAAATAGTATGCAAGTAATGTAACATTTCCACATTAACAATTTATAGTGATCCAGCTATAGCTTTGTGGCAGACCAGCTATTCAGAATAAACAGTAAATATTATTAACAGTGCCTCAGCTATGTCTAACAAATACGCATCGCTCTATAGCAAGTAACTATTTATGGCCTCCATACGTTGTATGGTCAAGTCACTCTCAATTAATTCAATTCTACTGTTCAAAGTATTTTTTTAATGTAGGTTCGACATGCTAGATTCTCATATTCGAAATCCGAATTTCTGTTGACCCACTGGTTTGAATTTAAAGGGCCCTCGGTGCTGTGCATGGTAGTCAGTATGTTAAAATATTATTATCAATCAATAATTTTTGTTGGGTTATCATTTTACTTCCTCTGGTCACATTGAATAACTGTTGAATAACCAAATAAATTTACTGAACACCAATTCAATCTTCTTATCACGTACATTGTTGAATTCCCTGCTGTTCGAATACATTCTTATGAATATAAACAGTATTTCGCTAATGATTAGTTCAAATTGGTCACAACGTTTGTTCTTCATCTGTTTGGTTAACTCGTGCTTTAAAATAAACATTTCTGGCGGGATTGTTTACCTGAAACAATTAATTTAATTTGAGAATAGCAAGGCATTGAGGGAACTATGTGACAGAGACACACGTTTGTAAGAGGGGCAATGTTATCTAAGGAAATATTGACTCGTGTTCTGTGGATAGCTACACTCAAAGCTAGGTTCTGTCCTAAGGAAAAGGGATTTCGTTGGTGAGTCTTTGACAAGATAGTGAGCCAAGTTATTTTCATATTGATTCCTACTGTAGGGGGCTGACTTGTTAGTTGGCTGATTGAGGTGACACAGAATTATAAGATGAGAAAATGATAGGAGAACGGAGAAAAGAAAGCCAGAGATAATAGGAAAATAATCTACAGTGTAAGGCCAGACTAACGGGTGAGGTGAGGTGTGCGGGAGGACAAGAGAAAGGCAAGGAAGCAAGTAAGAGAGAGGGTGAAAGAAGAGAGCTGGGACTTTTACGAGAGGGTAAAGAAATGAAAATAATCATCAAAGTAAAAATGGGAGCCGAAAGGGACAAAAGAGAGGAGCTGAAAGGTAATAAAGACAGAGAAAGAGCAGTGGCCATGAGGGAATTAAAGGAAGAAAAGGCAGCGGAGAAAGACTGGGGGGAAATGAGAGAGTACAACGCTATAATGTGCTCTATTAATGTCAAAGCTGACACATGTTAAAGAAATAAACTCTTGAATTTTGAACAGACTTTATCCAATTGTATGTGATGTTTTGTTGTATGATTTGCATACCAAACGTTTTCAGGGCTCGATTCGTGCAAGGGCTTCAAGATCCGAACCAGACCCTTGACTCGGTTCTGGGCTAGCCCGGCTCTCCCTGTTAATTTGTTGGCTCGCCCATCTTTACTTACCAGGGTCTGTATTACAGTGAGTGCCCCGTGGGGCACAACAGGCGTTTGCACCTGCTTTGCGCACCCCCGGGGCACTTTGGTATTACAGAAGGGCCACAGACTTTTGTGCGGCCCCTACTGTAATGTAAAACCGATAGTGCTGGTGCACATAAAGTGCCAGCACTATCTACAGGTGATGTTCTCTCATTTGCAAGCGGGCTGTCCTGATAGGTTTGTTATCTAATTGATCTTCCTTCAAGAGGGCCTGTTTCTTACCATTTGGATTCTGCATTATAGAAGGATTTGGGTACATACAGAGATGATCTGTATCTATAGAGCTCATATGCTGCAGTATGTAGAGAGGATATTCTGCAGTCTGCAAAGAGGAGATGCTGCAATCTGTAGAGATGATATGCTGCAATATGTAGAGAGGGTATCCTGCAATATGTAGAGAGGATATGCTGCAGGCTGTATAGAGGAAATGCTCCATTCTATAGAAAGGATGTGCTGCAATCTGTAGAGAGGATATGCTGCAATCTGTAGAGAGGATATGCTGCAATCTGTAGAGAGGATATGCTGCAATCTGTAGAGAGGATATGCTGCAATCTGTAGAGGATATGTTTCAATCTGTAGAGAGGGTGTGCTGGATTCTATAGAGAGGATATGCTGCAGTCTGTAGAGAGGATGTGATGCATTCTGTAGAGAGGATATGCAGCAGACTGTGGAGAGGTTATGCTGCAATCTGTAGAGAGGATATGCTGCATTCTTTAGAGAGGATATGCAGCAATCTGTAGAGAGGATATGCTGCAATCTGTTGAGAGGATAGGCTGCAATCTGTAGAGGATATGTTTCAATCTGTAGAGAGGATATGCTGCAATCTGTAGAGAGGATATGATGCAGTCTAGCAAGGATATGCTGCAATCTGTAGAGAGGATGTGCTGCATTCTGTAGCGAGGATATGCTGCAGTCTGTAGAGAGGATGCGCTGCATTCTATAGAGAGGCTATGCTGCCATCTGTAGAGAGGGTGTGCTGAATTCTATAGAGAGGATATGCTGCAGTCTGTAGAGAGGATGTGATGCATTCTGTAGTGAGGATATGTTGCAATCTGTAGAGAGTATATGCTGCATTCTTTAGAGAGGATATGCTGCAATCTGTAGAGAGTATATTCTGCAATTTCTAGAGAGGATATACTGTATTCTATAGTGAAGATATGCTGCATTCTCTAGAGAGGATATGCTGCAATCTGTAGAGAGGATATGCTGCATTCTATAAAGAGGATATGCTGCAGTCTGTAGCGAGGATATGCTGCATTCTATAGAGAGGATTTGCTGCAATCTGTAGAGAGGATATTCTGCAATCTGTAGAGAGGATATGCTGCAATCTGTAGATAGGATACACTGCAAACTGTAAAGGGTAGGCGACGATCTGAAGAAAGGTGGTGGTGCCCAGTGCGACTGTCTTTTTTAGCGCCCCCTCTCCATGACCTACTCATTCATTTCCATCACTAATGCCCCACATAAATGCCCCTCATCTCTAAATAGCTCCTCTCTCACATATATTTCACTTGTTTTAAAGAGCTGGTAAAGGCTGGCTTTTCTGATCCACTCAGCTACCCTCATAAACTACCTATCGTGTTCTTTGCAGCAGGCATATTAGCCCACTGTCCTACTTTATGGTAAGTCAAAACTGCCACTAGACAAAACTCCGATCTCTCTCTCTCTAGCAGGACCATTAATCACAAGAGTTATCTTGACATTTTTATTGCTGCCTAAAAGCTGGGCACACAATCAACTCTGTAGAGCAGGTGCTTTTAAAACATATGTTACTGCTAAACACAGCGTGGCCCCCCCCAAAGAAAGTGGCTCCTGGTCAGGGCCTAGTGTGGTCTCACTGGTTGCACTGCCTTAAACTCAGCCCTGAGAGAGGATATGCTGCAATCTGTAGAGAGGATGTACAGTACAGAGGATTAGGGGTGGGTGGAGTAGACCTGGGCGGCAAATTCAGTTCCACTTGCGGAATTTGCGGAATTTGGGAAATTGCCCAAAACTCTGCATTTTGCGATTTCGCAACATTTTTTGCTTGTTCGCGTTCTCAGATGCGTGTTTGCGAGATATTTCTCCCCGAGCACCGAAACAGCAATTGCGAACAGTAAAAAAGCACCGCGAACAAGCAATTCCGTGTGTTTGTGGAGATTTTTTACAGTTTCGCTGAGATACGCGTAATGCGATTACGCAAATTCCGCCCACCCCTAGAGTGGAGTTCATGGACTTGCGCTATGCAGAATTCCACTCAATTGCATAAAAATTCTGCTTTCTAATTGCCGTCCAACCAATAGCATGTTAATGCTATTGCTCAAGCTCCGGAAACCAACCACTAATGTGTACAAATAAAGGAGGAACATTAGTGAAAGCACTTGGCTCCTTGGGATTATCATCACTAATCATGCTGCAAAAGAGACAAAATAGAAGGCACGTATTTTAACGCCACATACTGTACTCCACATATGAATTAAGATTTAGTTATCTAAGAAATGACATGAAGACCTTGGGTTCTCTCCCACACGGACTAGCAACCTGGTAAATATGTGGCTGGTTCTGCAAAGCACTCAGTGTGCCACGATATGTATTCACAATGGCCATTGCTTCTGAGTAATTTGCCTACTCGAGTTTCTTGACAGACCCCCCTTCGTCTCCACTTCAATGTACCCAGTATAACAAGGATGTACTGAAAGACACAGCTACCCCTCCAGCTCTCAGTGCTGACCTCACATTATCATTATTCCAATTACCCAGAACAGCCCATAAACTGGCTTCATGAGGAGCCTTATCCACAGCTGCGTCTAATTTTGATCAGCCATGTGGAAGATATTTACCTCACCTGCTGCATCAGCAACAGTCATGAATCACACCAGTTATCTGGTTCCTACTGACACAAATGTGCATCCATTTGTGCTGTTGTGCCCAATAGTTCATACATCCTTCCATCACTAATTGCAGAGAACTCAACAGCTTCAACCTACCCTCACCCATGGAACTGATCTCTAGATTCTAACTGGACAGCCTATAATGTGTGAGTCTGATCTTTTACTATAAATAATGAAGCATCTAGCCCTATACGTCTGACATCTGACATGTCTTTCCTCATTATTCAGTAACACAATCTTTTCTGGATCCTACCTAAATGCGAAAGTGTTTGCCCTTCCTTCGCTAAAATAAATTGGGAAGTCAACCCCTTCATCCATCTTACAATCAATATCTCAAGATCCCTTCTTTTCCAAAATCCTGAGAGGTTGTGTTTATTGGTTACCACATTACCACTACTATTTCAAACTGCTTCATACACTGCAATCTGTCTTTTGTCACCTTCACTTTACAGAAATAACCCTTGTGGCTATCTCAAGCAATCTCACTTCAGCACTCCACAGACGTGTTTACTCCATTTTCCTTCTTCTAGACATATTTGCAGCTTTCACTATGAATAATCACCCACCTCTGTGTGTGACCCTGGCTACCCACCTAGGACAGTAGTATCATTTATTACTGCCACAAATACAGATATTTGGTTTCAGTTGCTCAGTATCTGAAACTTTCACCAAGTACTCCTCCTTCAGACAGCAAGGCCTCCTGCCTATCTCTGGTTATATGTAAGCTATACTATTGTAACACCTTAGCATCAGGCTTCCCACAATGTATATTGTCTGTCACTGAGAAAAAACAACACTTTTTACACAACTTATCATGACTATTACTAACCAAGCTGCCTTGGCACCATGATGTATAGCTAGCTACCAAACACAGTCCTCAAACAATCTATTCACCCTAGTTTCACAGTTGTCAAAGCCATACCTGGCACAGCTCCCCCTTACCTCTCAGTCTGCCACACATCACACCTCAACTCACATTTTTTACTCAATCAGCTTCCACCTCCTAACTATACGAAAGTCTCAATGTGCTCCTCATGGTTCAAATGCGTTCATGTACTTAGAAGTCTTCTCTGGAAAGTCCACTGTCCAACTTAGAGCCACCTCATCCATTTTACAGTTCAAAGGTCCACAACAGCCCCACCTTCTTGCTAGGCCTGCACGAAACTTAAGAATTTCACGATATTTCATAAAATGTCATGAAAACTATGCAAAATTATACAATATTTCACAAAATGAGATTTTGCTATGTGTTTTTGAAAACAAAATTTAAGGGCCTATTTCCCTTAAAAAAAATCACGCGAAATGATGGGAAAAAGACTCGTTCAAGGAGTAAATGCTCTGAAAAACATTTTCTGCCCCTGTAAAAAATTGTCTACTGGAAAGTCTCCCACAGAACCGCATTGTGCGATATTGTACATCCACAAAAATCGTTGAACGTTGCACATTTCACATAAAACAACATTCTCAGTAGTAATACAAAATTCAAGTCCTACTTCTCATACCCGAGAACTTTGGCACATAACTCCCCCCGTCTCACTGAATTCTGGCCCCAATTGCTTTCTTCTTGACCAAATTCAAACTGACTTGTCTGACCAGCATTGTAAATATGTGAAGTTCTGTAAATATTTGTTATTCATTTATTAATATATGTGGCAAGAACATTTCGCTCAGAAATGTTGGACTCGAGAACATTAGTGATATATAGTGTGATAGACAGACTGAATATTTAACAAAAACAAGAGTGAGTATTATTTAAAAAGGCGTGGTTTGACCTTTGACCATGCTCAGGGCCGGTTGCTCCACGCACTGCACGGCCCCCCGTGAGTGTGCCCAGGTCCTCACCGCTGCTGCCGCGAGTTCACCGCTGCTCCTGCAGCTGAGTATTTCTGTGATTATTGTATTCTGTGCCCGTGATTGTCACTGTGATATTGGTATTGTTATTGTGTTTTTTTGCTCCCTCGCCGCCCTTCTTGGGACCGTTTTCCCGCTCTGTGCACCCCCCGCTCCCCGCCACTGCTCCCCAGCGGCCCGCCACTTTTTCTCTTCTGTATCCGCTCCCCCTTCCCATTCGCCGCCCCGCTCCCGCCTCCCAGCTGCTCCTCCCTCCCACTTGGCCATTTATGGCGGAGACCGCACAGTGGTGAGCTGTGACCTTTGACCCTGCTCAGGGCCGGTCGCTCCACGCACTGCACGGCCCTCGTGAGTGTGCACAGGTTCTCACCGCTGCTGCCGCGAGTCCGCCGCTGCTCCTGCAGCTGAGTATTTCTGTGATTATTGTTTTCTGTGCCCGTGATTGTCACTGTGATATTGGTATTGTTATTGTGTTTTTTTGCTCCCTCGCCGCCCTTCTCTGGACCGTTTTCCTGCTCTGTGCACCCCCCCCCGCTCCCCGCCGCTGCTCCCCTGTGGCCCCGCCCTTTTTTCTCTTCTGTACCCGCTCCCCCTTCCCATTCGCTGCCCCGCTCCCGCCTCTCAGCTGCTCCACCCTCCCACTTCGCCATTTATGGCGGAGACCACGCGAACGCGCAGCGGTCACGCGCAGCTGGCGCGACTGATTGCGCACCGAAGGCGCCCCAAAGGCAAGCCCGTCTATGCCCGTCCACGCCTGGACCGTGCCCAGCGCCAGAACCCCTGGACCTCGCCGGACCCAGATCAACCGACTGAGATACGACCCCGCCACCCTCAACGCATTCAACACCGGACGACCGCACGCCTGCTATCAAGCCACCCCCAAGCGCACCCACGGACCCTTCACCTGTCAAGCCTGCAAATTCACCTGCCTCCAAAACCGCTCCACGCCCGCCAAACCAAGCAGCAACAACCACCTCAAGTGCATCCTCCTCAACACCCGCTCCGTACACTAGCACGCCATCGACCTCTGGGACCTCCTCGACTCAACAGCACCGGACGTCGCTTTCCTCACGGAAACCTGGATGAACGCCTCCTCGGCCCCCGACATCGCCATAGCCATCCCGGACGGCTACAAAATCACCGGGAGGGGCCGCATCAACAAATCAGGAGGAGGGATCACCATCATCTACAGGAACACCATCAACATCACGACCAACACCGAAGACACCATCACCACCGCCGAACACCTACACTTCCAGATCCACACCGACCCCCAGACCACCCTCAGAGGAATGCTCATCTACAGACCCCCGGGCCCACGCGCACAATTCAGAGAAACCATTGCCGACCTCATCAGCCCGCACGCCCTAGCCTCACCAGACTACATCCTCCTAGGAGACCTGAACTTCCACCTAGAAAACAACAATGACAGCGCCACCACCACACTGCTCGACAACCTCACCAGCCTTGGACTCAAGCAACTAGTGGACTCCCCCACTCACCTCGCCGGCCACACCCTCGACGCCATCTTCTCAGCCAGAAACCACACCGCCTTCAACCACGCCACAGGACTACACTGGACCGACCACAGCTGCGTACACTTCACATTCAAAATGACCACATCTCACCACCGCACGCTTCGGGTCACCCGCAGATGCTGGAGCAAAATCACCATGGACCAACTCACCACATCACTGAGCCAGAACCCACCTGCCGACACCAACATTCCCGACACCAACATCGCAGCGCTCAACCTTACACATTGGATCACCAACTGCGCCAACGACCTCGCTCCACTCAAGAACACCCACAGCAAGACCACCACCAGAAAACCCTCATGGTTCACGGACACTCTCAAAGCCACAAAGAGAGCCTGCCGAACT
Organism: Lissotriton helveticus; assembly: GCF_964261635.1. Classification (NCBI taxonomy): domain Eukaryota; kingdom Metazoa; phylum Chordata; class Amphibia; order Caudata; family Salamandridae; genus Lissotriton; species Lissotriton helveticus. The sequence continues at coordinate 846,854,942 of NC_136068.1, forward strand.
CTCGAAAAGACCTGTCGCAAAGAACGGACAACGGAAAACATGACAACCCTCAAATCCGCCACCCGCGAATACCATCAGCAGATCTGGAACACCAAGAGGACATCGCTCAAGGAACGACTAGACAACAACACACACAACAGCAAGGAACTCTTCAGCATCATCAAAGAGTTCTCGAACCCGGACGCCAGCAACAACGACATCGCCCCTTCGCAAGACCTCTGCAACTCCCTCGCCACGTTCTTCCACCGCAAGATTGCAGACATACACGACAGCTTCGGACCCCAACCCCCACCTCCGGACACCAGCCCAACGTTCCCTACCACTACCATCAACTACTGGACCCCCATCAACAGTGAAGACACCATCATGAACACCATCCACTCCGGCTCCCCCTCCCACCCATGCCCCATCACATCTTCAACAAGGCCGACACCATCATCGCACCCCACCTACGGAACGTCATAAACAGCTCCTTCTCGTCAGCTACCTTCCCTGAGAGCTGGAAGCACGCTGAGATCAACGTCCTCATGAAAAAAAACACCACAGACCCCAGGGACCTCAAGAACTTCTGGCCCATCTCAGTCCTCCCCTTCCCGGCTAAAGTCATCGAGGAGACCGTCAACAAACAGCTGACCGCGTTCCTCAAGGACAACAACTTGCTTGACCCTTCCCAGTCCGGATTTCGAGCAAACCACAGCACCGAGACCGCCCTCATCGCAGCCATAGACGACATCAGAACCATGATGGACGAAGGAGAAACAGCAGCCCTCATCCTCCTGGACCTCTCAGCAGACTTCGACACCATATGCCACCGCACCCTAGTACACCGCCTCAACAACACGGGTATCCAGGGGAAGGCCCTGGAATGGATCACCTCATTCCTCACCGGCAGAACCCAGAGAGTTCGCCTCCCCCTTTCCGCTCCTCGGCAACCGAACTCATCTGAGGTGTACCCCAAGGATCCTCACTCAGCCCAACAGTCTTCAATATCTACATGAGCCCCCTCGCCACCATCGCACGAAAACACAACATCAACATCATCTCCTACGCCGACGATACCCAGCTGATACTCTCCCTCACTAAGGACCAGCCACCGCCAAATCAAACTTCCAGGAAGGAATGAAAGAGGTAGCAGACTGGATGAAGCACAGCCGTCTCAAACTCAACTCGGACAAGACGGAGGTCCTCATCCTAGGACAAACCCCCTCGGCTTGGGACAACTCCTGGTGGCCCTCGGTGTTGGGCACCACACCGACACCCACGGACCACGCACGCAACCTGGGCTTCATCCTGGACTCCTCGCTCACAATGACCAAACAAGTCACGCCGTCTCATCCTCCTTCTTCAACACCCTGAGCATGCTCCAGAAGATCTTCCGATGGATCCCCACCAAAACCAGAAGAACAGTCACCCAGGCCCTCGTCACCAGCCGACTGGACTACGGGAACGCCCTCTACGCTGGAACAACCGGCAAACTCCAGAACCGTTTCCAGCGCATACAAAACGCCTCCGCACAACTCATCCTCAAGGATGTATGTCGTTACAACGCATGCTTTTTCCACGCACGCCTTTACAACGCAGGTTTTACAATGCAAGTCGTTACAACGACTTGCGTTGGGGGGCGCTGGATAGTGAATAGTTTAATTTACTATTCCAACTCCAGTCCCTGTGGATAGTGTGGAAGGTTTTGGATAGTAAATTAAACTATTCCCTATCCTACAGCGCCCCCCAGCGCAAGTCGTTGTAAAGACTTGCATTGTAATTCCTGCGTTGTAAAGGTACTGCGTGGAAAAAGTTTTGTTGTAAAGGATGTTTCCCATCCTCAACATTCCCTGCCATAGTCACATCTCAACCCACCTGAAAAATCTCCACTGGCTCCCCGTCAGCAAAAGGATCACTTTCAGACTGCTCACCCACGCACACAAAGCACTCCACAACATGGGCCCGGAATACCTCAACAGCCAACTCACATTCCACACACCCACCCGCCAGCTCCGCTCCACCTACCTCGCCCTCGCCATCATCCCCGGAGGAAGATCCTTTTCCTACCTAGCAGCAAAGACCTGGAACGCCCTCCCCACTCACCTACGACTGAACCAGGACCACCTCAGCTTCAGAAAGCACCTCAAGACCTGGCTCTTCGAGCAGTAGCAGCACACCGTTCCCCCCAGCGCCTTGAGAACCTAACGGGTGAGTAGTGCGCTCTATAAATTTCTGATTGATTGATTGATTGATTTATTGATTGATTGTTGTGTCCAACAGTGGATGCAAAACATTCATAGAAGATACAGAATTGAGTTTAAAAAACCATAGTTACAATCATAGTTACAATTTAGATACATTGAACATCATTAGTTATACATTTTTCTCGATCGCCTGAGATGACATTTCAAAATAGTTTAAAACTCGCTAAGTGAGGGGCAAACATAGTTACCTGGAAGCAACGAGCAGCAACTAGCGATGACCTGTAGGGGAGAGAAGTCAGAATTTGGACATTGCACAGTGTTGTTTCGGGTGTGACCAGGAGATCCTGGCTGCGGATTGCAGATACTTGGTGGGGGTGTAGAGAGTCAAAATGCCAGTGAGTTAGTCCACTGATAAACAAATCTGACAACTAGTGTCAACAGTTTGCAAAGTGTCCTGTTTCGCCAGGGGTATTGTGTTCAGACGATGGGGTGGGTGTGATCCAGGCAAAGCTGTGTAAAGTTCCAATGGCTAACTTGAGAACTTAGGGGCAGATTTAAAGCCCCTTGTGCCTCTTTTGCGTCATTTTTAACATGGGAAAGGTGATGTAAAGGTCGCGCAAGGGGCTTGTACATAAGCCCCTTTGTTCAATGGGGGAACGATCATCGAAGCAGATGCACAGTAAAACTGATGATTGTATATCACGCTTATATGAGTCTGTTTTTCACTCTAAAAACACCATTTCTCATGTAATCTTTCTACATAACCAGAGCTTCATTTGTGCCTGAGTTCTCTGGTGCTCTGCACAACAAGCACTTATCTCTCAACAGCAGCAGTTATTCCTGACAATCCACCACATGGTGACCCTGTGAGTCAATCCTTGAGGAAATCATATCCATTGATTGTTTGATATTTCAATAGAAATGTAAATGAATATACAAATACCTCATCGAGTCAGTTCTAACAGCTTTAATGACATGGGTGACCACTACATGCTCAAGTTCAAATTTGCAAGCTCATAGGCCCCCCTGTTAAAAAAGGCAACTTATCCCGTACGGTAAGAGCCTTTCATAAAATTCAACTGAAAGCTCTCTGTAGTACATTAGAAGAGGGTAAACCCTCTCTTTCCGGCAATATTGATGAGAATGTTAGTCGGCTAGATAGTTGGATTGAGTCTGCTATCCAAGCTTTAGCTCCAGAAATAAGGACACAGCAACACCTCAATACATTTTCCAATCCTTTGTGTATTCATTCACTCAAAATAATAAAGCTAGGATGTAAACATAAAGAGAGGCAATGGAGGGCAACTTACTGCCAAATAGCAAAAGCAGAATACAGAGAAGCACTAGGGAAGTCCCATAAAGAAATCAAATAGGCAAAAAAACTCTACTTCAAGGCCAAAATCTTAAATGCAGGAAACCAATCCATGGAATTTTTTTTAATTGTTACGTCCTTTACCTCACCGGTAGCAGGTACTAATCAGAAACACCCCTCCCAGGAATTAGTGTGAACAACTCTCTCTTTTTTTCATGAAAAAAAAGCTACTATCCAAGCTAGCCTCCCGCCTCCTGAAGCTGACAGTTGCTTTTTGGGCTATAGCTCAGAGGAAGTAGACCACAACGAGAACGTGAATATGGGAGAGAGTTGTCCAGATCGTATTCCATTAGTCTCCATCAATGAAGGTAATGCTAGCTTCTTTGATAACTTTTCTCCCATCCCCATGGAAGACTCTATTCTATCGCTAAGTCGCTTCCAATCAGGCGCCCCTTCGGATCCGTGCCCCTCCTTTATTTTATCCCACAGGGCAGAGGCTATAACCCTACTGGCGAATCAGCCACTTAGTACCTCCCTCTCCTCAGCTACTGTGCCAACAAAATGAAAACAGGCGAAAATCGTACAGCTTTCAAAAAAACACTCAGGCGGACCCCACTGATCCGACCAATTACAGCCTTTTCAAAAGTGCTGGAGAAACATGTCAACCAACAACTATCTTCATACTTAGAAAGTAATAACTTGCTACATGCTAGCCAATCTGATTTTCGCCTCAAATACAATACTGAGACAGCTCTGCTGGAGGTAGTCGATTCCATCCGACTCAGTTTGGAAGTGGGTGATATGGTGCTGCTAGTTCTATTAGATCTATCGGCCGCGTTCAATACGATCTCTCATCACATCCTCTTAGCCCGTCTCCGCTCTATGGGAATTATGGGGCAGGCCTGGCAGTTGCTCTCATCTTTTCTGGAGGAGAGAGGACAAGAGGTGTGGTGCCACCCTTTCTCTGCCAACTCCCGTAAACTACGGGTAGAAGTGCTACAAGGCTTATCCCTGAGTCTGACTCTATTTTGGGGCAAAAATTGTGTCATATACGGATGACACCCAACTGCTTTTCTCCTGGAAGAATAACGAGCCATTCCCAGGTGACAAAATCCGTAGCTGTCTTTCAGTGATGTTCAGGTGGCTGTCCATGAATCAACTCAAATGTAATGCTGGAAAGACCGAGCTCCTCTTCTTCGGTTTAGAGGCCGAGATATCGTGGCAATCTTTTTGGCCATCTGATGCCCCCTCTCCCCATGCTATCCCAAAATCTGGTGGTGAAAAACCTGGGCTTCAAATTTGATGGACAACTGCTACTTCACATCCAAGTTAATTCGGTGGTGGGTACTTGTTTTGCCCTACGTCGCGTACTTAGGAAGTTCCTGTATCTCCTGTCCTTTACGGCTAGACAACAAATGATTCAAGCCCTGATAACACCATGGCTTGGTTATGGGAATGAACACTACACAGACCTGCCCAAATACCTGATTGATAGGCTGCAGTTGGGTCCAGAACTCAACGGCACAAACTAGTTTTGTGCTCCCCTATAATTCCCATGCTACTTGTCTTCTTCAGAGTCTTCACTGGCTCCCAGTGAGGAAGAGGATCACTTTTAAGACATTGCTCATTACCTTGAAAACCCTCCACTGAACTGGCCCGGGCTATCTACAAGATAGAATTAAGTTCTATACCCCCAGAGAAATCTCAGTTCTGAATATCTTTGTCTTGCTAAAGTTCTGCGGATCAGGAAGGCAGGTCAGGGGGTAGACCTCTCTCCTTCCTGGGCGCTTCTCTCTGGAAGAAACTCCCAATTTGCACTCAGATGCATGAAGGCAACACCTGTGTGTTAAAAAAAAAAACTTAAGACCTGGCTCTTTTCCTGTCCCTATGCTCGGCCATCCTATTATCCCTCTGATTGCCCTTCTGCAGTAGCGTCAGGATACACCTCGGAGTAACAGTTGCGCTTTACAAATATTCTACGTGGACATATGCAATCTAGATGGAATAATAGAAATGGGGGCATTTATTGGAATGTTCTGGTTAAAAGGGTAAAGTGGCTTTTGGCAGTGCTGAAGGTTGCAGAAGCTGCAGTGGCGTGCCATGAAATACTTTGGGCCTGGCACTTACTTGTTTTATAAATTTTCCTTTTCCATGCTCGTCATGGCATGTACCTCTCAGGTGCTCATGACGAGCTGAGCTCGTCATGACCACACCCGTTTTGGTTGCTGTTCAGCACAGCAGGGGAAACTCTTAATCAGCGATGTGTTAAGCACTGTAAGTAACGACCCAATTTTCAAAGACATTCTTAAGTCTCTATGCTTTATGCAGTATTACATACAAACACACCCACACAGAAACGTACATGCATACGGCAAGATGTGCACGTTTTACCATTCTAAACACAGTACACAATTTATTAAATATGTATGTAAATTAGATAAATAATGTAAGTATTAGTTGATACTCTTCAGCTTTATGTGATATCCGATTTCTTGTGTACGTTCGCCACCGTTAGTCTACAAGACTTGTACCAACAAAAATCCAGTACTTCCACACATGTGGGAAGACAGAGCCATAATCTGAAGAATGGTTTGCAGATAAAAGGGCTTCGGCTGCCATCTAGTGGAAAGCGCTGGAGCTTCTTATAATCTACATTTCGCTGCTGATAGACGGTCTCATTTAAAAATGGTTTATTAGCGTTCAAATTCCACCCAGAACTGGCGTACAGCACACAGACATCTCAAATGGGATTTACAAGCTGAACCGGCGTGCAGTAAAATAACACGACTATTATCCAGACCAGTGCAGCTGCTTTTGTCCACGTTTTCCCCAGTCAGCTATCACCCCCCTCTTAAAGCATATTTGTGCATTCCAAACGCTTGTAAAGTATTAAGTCGCACACTGTGGGGGCTAATGAGGGAAACCGAAGGCTATTGCATGCTAACAGTAGGGAGTATATCATTTCTAGACTTCTTACCCAAATGTTTATACGACTCAGGGGAGCCCGGACTTTTCTGCTTCAGCTCAAACACATGCACATTTCAACAAGAAACATACCTTGAGTATAAACATGCTGAAGAAACCAAAGCCACTCTTCCCAGAAAGCATCTCTCCAATAGAAAGCAACATGCCAGGACTGTTGCACACAGATATAGTCGAATGCTCAAAAGACGACGCTCAGCACATCAGTTGACTGGACGGCTTGACGGGCGAGGGCTTGGTCCCTGCCCTGAGCCAAAGCATATTTCAAAGTTAAATGTAAAATTTGTATCACTTATTTTCATTGATAGCCACTCATTTTCAAGGGAAGGCAGCCAATTCACCAAATTAGTGGTGGGCTCAGTCCAAGGTCACCAAAATGTTTCCCAGAGGATTCCCAGATCCATGTGCCAATGGTGCACGACAAAAACAGTAAAAAAAGAGAATTTCGGAGGCTAATTAGCATATATCAATTCATCACGGGAAGGACTGCCATGGCCTGATCATGCCTTGCTTTGCAGTCACAGCTGAGCATATCTTTGCAATTTACATTATATATGCAGGTAAATATATAATTTGCGATGTATGTTTCCAAATTTAGGCCACACTTTCACGTCCTTCTACTTTTCACCGGAGACAGCGAATGCTTGAGGCCATTAATACAACATGGAAAGTCTCAGCTGGACTTTAACCCCACGTCGCCTGATGCCTCACCTTTCTACGTACGACAAGGGACATGGCAGAAAGTAATACCGCTAGAGGGACTTCCACCACATCATAGGAAAAACTGTCTACTAGGTGTCATAATGCTTTCATCCTGGATGACAGTAAGGTCTGCAGGGGGATATAAAAGCACATGTATAGCAGCTGTGTCCTTCTTTGAGAGTCATGGCACACAAGTCCACGTGACTCGTTACTTCTTGATTACATCTTACAGGTGGCAGAACCCATCTACCCCACAGCAGGGCTAAGAAGGAACAGAGCAGACACAGAAAAACACATCTACACTTAGCTCACTGTTAACAGAGCCAAAGGAGATATTTAAGCACATCGTCGTGTGTCTGCATTGAGAGCTCTGCAGTGCCTAAGAGCAGCTGCCGAATCTACCTCACAGCTGAAAACATGGCAGACAACATCCAATCTTAGATGGTTATTGACAACTCCATCTAGCCCCAGAAGGAACTTCAGGGTCAGGTGTACCTAACACCGCAGCAGCACCCACTGTGGAAGCAGGAGTCATGGGCACCCCCTAGAGTTTCTCACCCAAAAAGCACCACCTCAGAGACTCTGATTTCCAGTTCCTCAAAGTGTTGCTTGTTAAAAGATGCTCTACAGATGCAAAATAATGTATTTTCCTTTGATTTTTATAATCAGTGTTAGACCTGGCACCTTAGCGTGAGTCTCCCTTCCATTTCTGCTGTTGCCTCATGTGCTTTTGATGGTGTTGTATGCTTTGGGCTCTGTGCCACTGCTATTCAGTGCCACAGTGCAAGTGCTCTCTATGGCAGATTGGTATATAGATGGATGGATGTCATCACAACGCATGCTTTTACTCCGCATGCCATTACAACGCAGTTTTTACAACGCAAGTGATAATAACGACTTGCGTTGGGGGGCGCTGGATAGTGGATTAGTTTAACTTTCTATTCCAACACCAGTTCCCGTGGATAGTAGGGAAGGATTACTGTGGGGTCCGGTTGGGAGCGGCCACGATGCTGTGCGCAGAGTGAGAAGTGAGAGGCTCCTGGATGACTGAAGGTGGGCCTTTTTGACGCCCCTGAACACGCCGGACCCACCCGGACTAGTGTTGTCCTTGAAACACAGCGGGTTCTCCCCTACTGGTGGCGCAATACCCACACAGTTGGTGCAACTTCCCTCCCCCGTGGATGTCTGCTAGAGGGAAATAGCGCCGGGCCAAGTAGTACAGCCACTTCATGGGAAGGAACCGAGCGAAGACGCTGGGGGAGCCACAGAAAACCAACCCGTCCTCCAGCATGTCAGGGCGCGGTAGCCGGCCCCCCTCACCTGGAAAGGCTTCTACCAAGCACGCTGATGATACACTGGACAAGTTGGACCTTATCCTCCAGGAGATCCGTGAATCTAGAATGGCACTGGAACTGCAGATAGGTACCCTCACTACAGGCCTTACACTGCTTAAGGCTGACCACAGCAAGCTGGCGGACAAAGTCAAAGCCCATGACTATTCCCTTGCTGACCTCACACCATCAGTTACAGGCCACTCGTCTACGCTACAACAACTGCAGCAACAAATCACAACATTGATGGATCGGGTGGAAGACGCGGAGGGAAGAAATAGACGCAATAATATACGCCATATTGGTCTGCCGGAATGCAGCGAAGGGAATAGGGCAGCGGACTTCATGGAGAACTAGTTCAGAGACCAAGCAGCCCCTGAGGGGCTCTCTCCATACTTTTGCGTAGAGCGGGCCCACAGGATCCCGACTGGACCACCAAAACCTGGTGCACCACCTCGCCATCTGATAGTAAAAATCCTCAACTATAGGGACCGTGATACCCTCTTACAGAAGGCGAGAGAAAAGACACTAATCCAGTTCGAAAATCAACGTATCTCCTTGTATCCGGATTATACCGTCTTGGTGCAGAGACAAAGATCATCCTGCCAAGTCATAAAGAAACGACTTTAGACAGCGCAACTCAAATATGCACTATTATACTCAGCCAGGCTGAAAGTTATACACGAAAAAAAAAAACTTTTTCGAAAGCCCGGCGAATGCTGAGGAATGGATGGAGGTGATGGGAATTGGCTCCAGCCAGACTAGCCACACGGACTTCTCCTCGCAGGACTCTGCCAGACTCCCAACGCGAAACTCTCATCGCTCTCAGAACTCCGCCCGGAACACGAGTGGCACAGGCCCGTCGCGGGAACAGCAGTGAATGGATCAGGAAGGAGCGCTGGCAGTGGCTGGTGCTTTCCGAGACGATATCAATAAAATATCCACGAATTCAGACGAGAGTACTGTGCATTCTGACTCTGACCATAGTATCACTCTCTTCCCCTCCATCACACCTGCAATAGATGATGACATGCTCGACAACTGACCACTGGCGCCGAACATGTGAAAGCCGTGGAGAACGTAACAACCTCACTGTTCACCATTACCAAGAACTCTACGCCTCTGGAGCTGTTATATCCTTTTGTTGGCATTGGTTTCCCAAGGTATTGTTACCCTGCTATGACTTGTATACCACTGTAGATGATACAAACTGTAAAGTTTAGAGATACAGACTAAGTTTCGCCAGGTGTAGGCAATGTACAGTCCTTCTCCTTTGTTTTACTCTACGCTGAATGTGTCTCTGAAGAAACCCTACACCAATCCGTCGGTGGCGGATGGCCGCAATTCCCCCCAGGGGCACTGAGCATACTTTACCCCCCGCCCCCGGGGATGGGGTTCCGTAGAGCATTCGGGTTCTAGATCTGATGGTAACCACAACCCTTACTGAGGATAGCCACCTCACTGTTTGCGTATGCGCCGTTATTTGTTATGTGCCATTTGTACACTATTGTTGGGCACAGCAAGGTTTCGAGGCTGCGCCATGGTTAGTTAAAAATGTTGGATGGGGGGACTCCCGGTCGGGCGTGGTTCATACAGTCTGCACAGGCAGATTTCCTTTTTACTCACACAGACATGTCAGGGAAAGTTAGTACCACAGGGATGTACAACTTCGTCACATGGAACGTACGTGGCCTAGGGGCCGTCCAAAAAAGGCATCGTATTCATGCATACCTTCTTCGACGTAAGGCACAAATAGCATTCCTCCAAGAATCACACCTAACCGATTCTGAAGCACAAAAAATGCGTAAAAAATGGAGGGGTCACATTTACTCTACCAACTACTCCGCCTTCGCTAGGGGGGCGACCATTTGGATACGACATGGGATCCCATTCCTGGAGCTAGACAGAAGAGTTGACGATCAGGGCAGATACGTCTTGGTGAAGGGCCCTCTGGACGGCTCCTTAGTGATCCTGGGCAGCATTTATGCACCTAACTTTCACCAGGACCAGTTTCTGTGCAGATTGGGTGCAGCGCTGGCCGACTGGGATGGCATACCCTGGATCTTGGGTGGAGACTGGAATGCAGTCCTGAGTAAGGCCCTAGATAGATCCCACCCCCCCTCCAAGGTACCAACGCCAGTAAACTAGTCGATTTCTTCACTACATGGACGGATGGTTGGATACTCTCTGATGCATGGCGACACCTACACCCGACTCATAGAGAGTATTCTTTCTTTTCTCCTGTACACGGTTTACACACTAGAATTGCCAGGTTCCTTTTCTCCCGGGCCATCATTGATAGAATACCCCACTCCACTTATTTAGCAAAAACATTCTCTGACCACAACCCCCTAGAACTCACAGTAGGATGGGGTCTAGTACCCACCCCTGTTCCTACTTGGAAACTGAATCCACAACTGCTGGAGGATGGCCCGTTCCGCATGACCCTCTCTAACTGTATCACTAATTACTTGACTGAAAACAGGAAAACAGCCTCCTCCAACCTGATTGACTGGGATGCCCTGAAAGTGGTAGTATGGGGAGCATTGATTGGCCAAGTAGTTGGGGCCAGACAGGAGACACACCAACGGTTAAAAACTATAGAACAGCACTTAAACACGCTGGAACAGGAAGTGTTAGCTAATCCGGAAAAATGAGGGGAGTTACAAGATGCCCACATAAATCATGCAGACACATTGGAAACATTATGGACCATTGACCATAACACATTCCTCCAACGGAAACACACTGATGCAGATAGATCGGGTACGCTACTGGCCCGCTTGGTTAGGGATAGGCACCCGGGCAGGACAGATAGTTCACACGCAAAGAGAAATCAACACTGCCTTTTATGAACATCTGACAATGTTATCTGAACCCCCGACCCGGCAGACAGTCATTCCATGGCAGCATTCCTGCAGGACCTCCCTTTTCCGGTGATCCCTGAGTCAGTAAAAAAGGACATTGATGGTCCTATTACTCAAAGTGAAATCTGCGCTGCTATTAAGGGATTGAATCGCAACAAAACCCCTGGGATAGACGGTCTCCCGGTGGAGTTTTACCAGACTTACTCAGAGACCTTGGTACCCACCCTGGAGTCTGTCTATAAGGTGGCATTTGAAGCTGGTCATCTGCCAGAATCTACTATGCAGGCCCTGGTCACTTCGATACCTAAGCCAGGCCGAGACACCTTAGAGCTCTCTAATTATAGGCCCCTCTCCTTACTGTCCACTGAGTATAAAATTATAAGTAAAGCCCTAGCTAATTGTATACAACCACATCTTAATAGGCTGATACATGAGGACCAATGCGGGTTTTTACTGAATCGCAGCACTTCACTGAATACCAGACGTCTACACTCTGTAATGCAGGCCACCCCTTGAGAATATCAAGCTGCAGGATGCATAGCATTGGACCTTAATAAGGCCTTTGACTCACTCTCCTGGGATTTTATGTTCATGACACTACAACAATTGGGATTTCCAGACATATTCCTCAAGTGGGTCCGTTAATTATATACATCCCCCACGGCTAGAGCATGCACTGGCCGTTTCATTTCCGGGCCATACACTATTCATAGGGGCACCAGGCAGGGATGCCCGCTCTCCCCATTTTTATTTGTACTCGCACTAGAGCCCCTAGCACTGGCCCTTAGACAATCAGCAGATCAGCTCGTAATTCCGATTGCTGGGACACACCACCTAATATCAATCTATGCAGATGATATACTGTTATATTTACGCGATCCGACAGCGGATAATACCCCTCTCCCCGACATTTTGTCAGTTTTTGAACAGCTGTCAGGACTGGCCATAAACCCAGAGAAGTTGATTGCTTATTTTTTCCGGGACTCACAACATCCACCTCACATACAGTTTGGAAATTATACAATACCAGCAGCCCCCTCCACCTTCAAGTATCTGGGCATCCAGGTCTATAGGACACAGTTGGACCAGATCGAGGGTAACATAGTCCGAGCCATAACAGCCCTCCGTGCCAGTGTGACTTTCTGGGCTTCGCTGCCACTCTCGGTGATAGGTAGAGTTGCTGTATCAAAAATGGTGATGCTGCCCCGCCTCCTATATTATTTTGTAAATATACCTGTAGTTCTCCTACAATTTATTTTTAACACATTAGATACTATGTTGATTACACTCATTTGGGGGGCTGGGCGACGATGGATCAGTCTCCGCAAGCTCCAGCTGGAGACACGCAGTGGCGGTTTGGGAGTTCCTGATTTCCGAAGCTACTATTATGCCAGCCAACTCCAATGGTTGTCATACTGGACAGCTGGGATAAATCTACAAGAGATTGGATTCACACACCAGAGTATAGATCGCGGTGAATTACACTCCTTACTGTTACCAAGAGCCAGGTTACCTCCAGGCTGCCCATCCCTATTGAGAACCGCCATTCAGTGCTGGAAGAAGGCTCTATTATACACCAAGGCGGTGATCCCTTACACCTCAAATATTCCCCTCATTGGAATCCTTACACCACAGGGCAGATTATCGAGAGGGAGGATACAGGAGTGGATGGACACCGGGGTGAGGATATAGGCGCATTCTTTAGCGATGGCACCATACTAGACCATGACTCCTTTACACGGGCCACGGGAGCACCGACACGTTTATTCCTACTACACGCAGCTGTGACACATTACATACAAACTATCTGGGCCCCACAGAGGGAGGAACCCCCACAACATAATCTAGAACATCTTCTATATTATTTTGGATCTGGAGGTCACTTAGTGCGGTGGTTGTATACAGGCATTAGAACACATGCTGCTATCACACTCACCTCTCTCAGGACACAATGGTCTGGGGATTCTCCACTGGAGATCACTGACATGGTATGGGCACGTATGTTAGAGCACTCCAGAAAGGTATCATGCAACGCAAAACTAAAATTCATCCAAGCCATGGTCCTGCACAGATCATGCAAAACAACAGGTGATAGACAGAATGCAGAACAATGTCATACATTCACCCAGTACAGAGATCTGGGCCTAAATCCATCGTTTTTTTGCTCCCCATACCTTTCCAGTTTGAACCCAGCCATATGCAAATCATTCCTGACCCTGTGTCCTATTGGAACAGTCCAGCCCGAACTACTAAGCAAGGTCCTCCCTGGACTGGAAACAAGCATCCAAGGACCGGTTTCGGGCTTTCAGCCCTCTTCAGCCTGGATAGCTTGATTCCAGTGGCAAGGAGAGCACAGGACTCACGTCTGAGCATACCCGTCCCACTCGGGGTGACAAATGCAAAACAACAGGTGATGGACAGAATGCAGAACAATGTCATACATTCACCCCAGTACAGAGATCTGGGCCTAAATCCATCGTTTTTTTGCTCACCATGCCTTTCCAGTTTGAACCCAGCCATATGCAATTCAGTCTGGACCCTGTGCCCCATGGGAACAGTCCAGCCCGAACTGCTAAGCCAGGTCCTCCCTGGATTGGAAACAAGCATCCAAGGACCGGTTTCGGGCTTTCAGTCCTCTTCAGCCTGGATAGCTTGATTCCAGTGGCATGGAGAGCACGGGACTCACGTCTGAGCATATCCGTCCCACTCGGAGTGACAAATGCAAAACAACAGGCGATGGACAGAATGCAGAACAATGTCATACATTCACCCCAGTACAGAGATCTGGGCCTACATCCATCGTTTTTTTGCTCACCATGGCTTTCCCGTTTGAACCCAGCCATATGCAAATCAGTCTTGACCCTGTGCCCCATGGGAACAGTCCAGTCCGAACTGCTAAGCCAGGTCCTCCCTGGACTGGAAACAAGCATCCAAGGACCGGTTTCGGGCTTTCAGCCCTCTTCAGCCTGGATAGCTTGATTCCAGTGGCATGGAGAGCACGGGACTCACATCTGAGCATACCCGTCCCACTCGGGGTGACAAATTCAAAACAACAGGTGATGAACAGAATGCAGAACAATATCATACATTCACCCCAGTACAGAGATCTGGGCTTAAATCCATCGTTTTTTTTGCTCACCATGCCTTTCCAGTTTGAACCCAGCCATATGCAAATCAGTCTTGACCCTGTGCCCCATGGGAACAGTCCAGCCCGAACTGCTAAGTCAGGTCCTCCCTGGATTGGAAACAAGCATCCAAGGACCGGTTTCGGGCTTTCAGTCCTCTTCAGCCTGGATAGCTTGATTCCAGTGGCATGGAGAGCACGGGACTCACGTCTGAGCATATCCGTCCCACTCGGAGTGACAAATGCAAAACAACAGGCGATGGACAGAATGCAGAACAATGTCATACATTCACCCCAGTACAGAGATCTGGGCCTACATCCATCGTTTTTTTGCTCACCATGGCTTTCCCGTTTGAACCCAGCCATATGCAAATCAGTCTTGACCCTGTGCCCCATGGGAACAGTCCAGTCCGAACTGCTAAGCCAGGTCCTCCCTGGACTGGAAACAAGCATCCAAGGACCGGTTTCGGGCTTTCAGCCCTCTTCAGCCTGGATAGCTTGATTCCAGTGGCATGGAGAGCACGGGACTCACGTCTGAGCACATCCGTCCCACTCGGGGTGACAAATGCAAAACAACAGGCGATGGACAGAATGCAGAACAATGTCATACATTCACCCCAGTACAGAGATCTGGGCCTAAATCCATCTTTTTTTGCTTACCATGCCTTTCCAGTTTGAACTCAGCCATATGCAAATCAGTCTTGACCCTGTGCCCCATGGGAACAGTCCAGCCTGAACTGCTAAGCCAGGTCCTCCCTGGACTGGAAACAAGCATCCAAGGACCGGTTTCGGGCTTTCAGCCCACTTCAGCCTGGATAGCTTGATTCCAGTGGCATGGAGAGCACGGGACTCACGTCTGAGTATACCCGTCCCACTCGGGGTGACAAATGCAAAACAACAGGTGATGGACAGAATGCAGAACAATGCCATACATTCACCCCAGTACAGAGATCTGGGCCTAAATCCATCGTTTTTTTGCTCACTATGCCTTTCCAGATCATACCTTACGCCCAAGCGGATTCATCGCATGTTTCCGAATTCCCCCCATTGTTGCCCCCGCTGTCGTGCAGACGTAGCTACTTTTCTCCAAATGCTATGGTGTTGCCCTTGCCAAGTGATTACTGGGGACGAATCTGCACCTCATTGAACACAGTTACACAACTCCCAGTGCCAGCGGAGGCTCTGGGTTGTCTCATTCGTCGCCGGAGGTGCTCAAAGAAACAAAAAGTACGATTAACGTTCTTGGACCTAGCATTTATCCTAGCGGTGAGGGTCCTCACTATGAGGTGGAAATCCCCAAGATGCCCGGCTGCGTCCATCTGGCAAGCAGACATGCTTCAGTGGGGAAGGGCCGAAAGGGCAGCTCTACGTAGGGAGGAAGAGAGAGGGTTACGGAAACAGCCCATTTCAATGGAATGGGAAGCCATGCTGATTGAGCTTCAAACACTGGATTTATCCTCCCCATAACTCGTACTGCCCCAATTCCATCTCATATCAAACGAGGATACCAGATAGCTGCAGACTCCTAAGCCCTCAGATCAGGACTAACGCCCTCTAGTCCTAGAACATGTTTATCCTGGGAGCAACATGTCTGTAGTAATTTACCCTGTCCATTACGAACTGGACCCTGACCGGGAGTTACAGGGGGGAGGTACGGGTGGAGGGAGGGAACAGGGGGAGTTGGTTCCGTTTTGTTACATGTATTTACACATTGCTTTCATTCTGATGTGAATCATATAGCTGATACGCCGTGTCATTGACAAATATGCTAATGGAGCCCGAGTTCCGAGACTAGTTACTCATACAGACTTCACTATATAAAATGTGCTAAAGATAATGACATAGAAATGTATGAAAAGCAAGGAAAGAAAAGAAAAGAAAAGACCGTCTCTGATGTATTCTATGTATGCTCTATAATGTGCCGTGGTCACCAATAAAGTGTGTTATAAAAAAAAAGTCTCAAAAATATGATGAAACCATAACCATTTCTGAATGGAAATGGTGCTGGGGGAGAAGAGAGTTTTTTCCTAGGAATATGACCTCAGTATTGATTTCCTGCATTTAGACTGTTTTGAAATTCCTACATAATTACATACAAGAGAACAAAGGACAGCATAATTTGTCTATGATAATCAAGCTAGCAATGCTGTTTGCTTCTATGTCCATAACCTTTCTATTCTACCACATGTTAGAGAGGATATTGTAACACCGGGTGCTGTCCCCACCAGGATAGTATCCAATATGTCTTGTCCTCCAATCTTATATTCTTATCACACGCGTAAAATCAAAGTTTAGCCTAATTCTCAGTAGTTCAATTTTTTTTCCAAATTAGAGGAGTAGAGGAATATGCTATAAATGTGACTGCCCAAGAACACAGAATTTGGTTACAGGTTCGGTTTTACTGTAAGCCGTGTCTTTTGATTCTACTATCTCCAGCTGCTCACTACACTGCAACTGTATTGGGGGTCCTCTCATATCACAAGAAGAAACCATTTAACTGCATTTTTTGCTCTAAATTGCATTGATTAATTTACAGACCTAGCTATCTAAATGGAGGGTAGAATATAGGATATGATCGAAATGTAGCTAATATCATAAAGGCAGGGGGGGAGGCATAAAGATCTAACATCTGCAAATACCATGAAAGATACATCCAACAGAAGTAAGGTGCAAGTGAATCAGATACTCTGGTGCAATATGAAAATGACCCCGACTGAAACCACGATGTGGCTATAAAAGGACTCCCCGCCACTTATTCTTTGTGTCATACTTCCTCATTGAGTCCAGAATAGCTGTGCATCTGGATGGGCTCGACCTATAAGGCGGCACTTTATAACATACATCTAAGGGGTCTCGTGAAGGTTAAAAAAATATTTTTTTAAAAGGTAAGGATGTAGTTCCTTGCAGTTAAACACTAGTATTTAGGCATAACTGTGGGAAGTCAGAGGCTACGTACGATGGTACTGCACTCTGCCGGCCCAATATAGTGTTTGTTTGCATGGGATTGCGAAAACTTGTACCGGTTTCGGGTATGTTGACATTTCGAGGTAGTATATACGCATTTTGAGGTAGTATATATGGATAGCGTTACAGCAACCAATGTTTAGGCCAAAAGTGGGTGGTTTGGTGCACTTGGAAGGAACTGGTAGTTTTTGTATCTTTATTGTTGACATCTTGTTACAGAACCTGTGCTTGATAGCCACTTAATGTTAACTTATGTATTGACGAATATAGCGGTGTTCCACTGTTCTGGTCTAAACGCGGTGTAATTTTCCCTGTTTATGGGGATCAGAGTGCTGTATATTGAAGGTCTTACACCTAGTGTATCACGAGTCCCACTCTATTCCAGATTGCACTTTGTACAAGGCCTTTGGTGAACTTTGATGTACTGTAGTGACCGTTGGTCGTAAACCAGCTCGTAAAGGACTCGATATCCGGTCCAGATACTCCTACCGAAGGTAATTTGAGGCTGCCACTATTCAAATATAAATATGGGTAGCCAACTGTTATGGTGTAGTGAGATAATAGTTTTGTCCTCTTGTATAGGTACTGATGATCTGGAGTACTTGTTGATAATATTGATTGGGAGGCGTGCTTATGCCCAGGACACACAGGTAGATGGTCTATGCCTTGTTTTACTGATGATGTTAACCTACATACATTATTGGGTAACATTAATACAAAGTTTTTGGATTTTGAGGCACATTGGGGAGACGTGGCCCCCCTTATGGACATCCTGGAGGCCATATTTACCATAATATACAATCTGTGGAGGATAAGGTGGCTTACAGACCATTGGAATGATCAGTGACTATCTGAGAATGGGAAAGCAGAGCTTGTCTCTGCCGACTCATTAATTGAAAATCTGTGGTTTGAAAGTAAACATATATGGCTGTATGTGTTGGCCTTATCTGTATCACCAGTTGGTTGAGCTGTGGACATTGGATTGATGTACTGAAATATGCGGGGTTGTAGACACCATTTTCTCTGAGGAATGGGTCTAAAGTGTATTGTTTTTATATTTTTTGCAGACTGTTGTTACAATTGGGACCTTAATTGAATCTCCTGAAGAAGGTGGTGGCCAAAAAATGAATGCCCACCGAAACGAGTCGATGCCCCATGGAGAAAACTACGTAAAATTTGTGGGGCCAACTGTTATGGATAGGAATATTTGAAAAACTACTTACAGTTGTCTGATTGTTTCCTGTTTCATTTGTGGTTTTCTTCGATAAAAAGGAAATTATTTGTTCCTTTTTGTTTTGTTCCCAACATTTGGATTCAACAATGCATGTTTTTTAATTATTATATTGATTTTTCATTATTATATTGTATAATCTAGGTTTAGGATTGTTCATGCATTGTATTATGTATTGTGATGCATGTGACATTGTTTATTTATGAATACATCTATATACATATTTTTTAGATTTGCCTGATTTGATTACATCCTCTAAGTCCACTGTCATCCTATTGGTGTAAGGCTGTTTGTGTGTAAATGGTATGGTAAGTCTGAATTACCTCAAAGGGGGCTTTTTGTCTGACTAAGGTCTTTTTTGGTACCCCTCCCCTTTGACTAGTGGGTCCCTCTCTCTTGTTTTGAGGAGTTGAGTCTCGTGAAGGTTACAGTGTTGCGGAATACTCTGCCTCATTTCTTTCTTTAGAATCACGTCACGCCTTATGGTACGAGGAATTGCTGCCTGTCACGAATATTTTGTGTTTACACTGGTGGTGGCTGTTTTCACAAACGTTACCTGCATTCCCTTCCCCATATCGTTTGCAGTATTCAGAGCAGTTGTCTAACTACTACGTATCCCCTTTTCTTTCCGGTGACGAGAGCCGAGGACTCAGGAGGACCGAGAAGAAAGGAAGGACGGCAGGAAATATTCAGCCCTGCTACTCCAAGATGGACTCTGTTTCCAATCAAGTCACCACATTCTTGTAACCCCAAATAAACCCTCTTACGTAAATAACTTTGTTGTTGGCTCCTTTCCTCCTTGTTAGCCCCGTCGGGTTACAAGTGGCGAGCCAGATAGGAGTTTTCCGTCTGACAAGATGGAAGCCTTAATAAACCAAATGGGGGAGGAACAGGCCAAACTTGAATGGGCCATGGGACAGTCGACCGATCAAGCCGAGCATGACCGAGCGACTTTCACTGCCGCGATACAACAACAGGCAGACAACCTAACAAAGTTAGCCGAAGGACAAACCCAGATGCTGGCTGCGATATGACAGACTCGAGCTGCCGCACCTCCGGGGGCTGTAGTTCCACTTCAAAAGTATGTCACCGGAGACGATCCCATCTCATTTTTCTTGAACTTTGAGAGGGCGGCAAGGGCTAGTGCATGGCCGGGAGAATGCTGGCCCTTTTACCTAGCTCCCCTTTTGTCAGGGGAAGCCCAAGCGGCTTATCAGTTGGCCAACAAAGACGGGACTGCCACAGATGGCCACATAAAACAGTTTGTCCTGGATCGAATGGGAGTAGACGATGAGAGCCATGGACTGCGGTTCAGACAAGAGCGAGGGCTCCCCGCCGATACTCCTAAAACTCTTTTTTTTTAAACTAAAGGATGCAGCTGATAGGTGGCTGAAACCCCTGGAATCTACGATGGATGACGTTATGAGCAAGATCTATCTTGAACAGTTCCTCGAAGCCCTGCCATACGGAAACCAAAGATGGCTTAGGCAGCATGCAGGGTTAACCCTGGAGCAGGCCATAGAGAGGGCCAATTCATATGCCAGGGCTCAGTCACGCAATGTTCCCAGGGAACCGGAAAGGGCACCAAAACCATACCTCCTGCTAAAATCAAAAAGAAGAACACTAAAACCGTTCCAGTAAGCCCGAAACTCCTGCTGTGATGGGACCACAGTGTTATGAATGCGGGGAATGGGGGCACATAGCCCGGTATTGCCGAAAACGAAGAGAGAAAGGGGAAGAAGAACCGATGGAAGTAGGCTACATGCCCTACGCCATCATGTATGCCCAAGAGACAGGACCCACGTTTTATGTAAGTGTGATCCTAAACCAACACAAAACACGAGCTTTGTTGGACTCCGGTTGTTGCCATTCTGTTGTCAGACAAAACCTTATCCCTGCTTCATGTATCCTGATAGGGCGCACAGTTGGGATCAAATGTGTACATGGGGACGTCAGGACCTATCCATTGGCCAGGGTAACGATCACAACCGAAAATGGTAGAGGGTTACAGTGTGAATTAGGGGGACGACAGATGACACGCTAACGATAAAACCAGCAGACAAGGACGGTGCCATCGTCCTGCTTGACACGTCTACTTATCGCAGCGAGTGTCTTAGGCTATTACAAGATACAAAATCGTAACTTTCACTCACAGAAGATCCGACAGAACGACTAACCAACACCATCGGCCATATGGTAGAAGAGGCAGTTACGGAAGGATGGATTACATCACAAGAAGCTAACTTCCTCCGTACTACACATCCCACCATGCCTTATTTTTACGTGTTGCCTAAAGTCTATAAGCCACAATGACCTCCGCCTGGACGCCCTATAATATCAGGGATCTGTTCTATTTTAGAACCTTTGTCCACTTTTGTGGATCACTTTTTAAGCCCCATGGTCAAAGGAATGCCTACGTTCATCCAAGACACCAAGGACGTACTACGGCTGCTACCGGATATTGAATTTGACACATCTACGGACCTCTTAGTGTCCTTTGACGTGGAATCCCTCTACACCTCTATTCCCCAAGATGACACTCTGGAAGTAGTGGGTAGCCTTTTGGAGGAGAGGGATCTTCAATCAATAACACCAGTTCATTTCATCATGAATCTTGCACATCTGGCAATGAAGGAAAACTTCTTTAGGTACGAGGA
The DNA here is from genome assembly GCF_964261635.1 of Lissotriton helveticus. Lineage (NCBI taxonomy): Eukaryota > Metazoa > Chordata > Amphibia > Caudata > Salamandridae > Lissotriton > Lissotriton helveticus. Next base: position 846,876,298 of record NC_136068.1, read on the forward strand.
GACCACCTACCTACAAACATCTGGGACCAGTATGGGAAGCGTCTTCGCTCCCAGTCTAGTGAACCTCTATGTGCATCATTTCGAACAGAAATATGTGTTGACATCTACCAATCCGTTCTTCCAGTCATTACGGACATGGAAGCGATATATTGATGACATTTTTGTTGTCTGGCGAGGTTCAGTCGAAGACCTTCTAATTTTTCATCAATGGTTGAATACAAGAAATGCTCATCTCCGAATATAATAAACATCAACTTGCATTCCTTGACCTTCTGATCATTGTGACATCCACTGGCCTGGGATCAGAACTTTAGTATTAAATATTTTTATTGACAAAGAAGAAGAGAGCAAAAGAAAGGACCACTGTCCACTACGCCTACAACCCAACAGGCCAGTGTGGAAGGGGCAGTGCACATGCAAATCGCAAATCAGGGGGAGGAACCATTGTTAAACACAGCAAGCCGCCTACAACCCAATTCGGGCTGGCCGCGTCATAAGCAAAGTGGAGATGCTAGGAGGCCTTGATGTGGTATCGCATCACTGGCTTCACTGGAATAGATATAGGCCGATCACCCCATCCAAACCCATAGAGGCAGTCCCACACCCCCCCTGAAACAGAACTTCTGCTATACAACCCCCCAGCCAGCCTAGGCTAAATGCGCGACCTTGTCAGTTAGAATAAACTAGAAAAAGGAACCGAGAACAAACCCCCCCTCCCCCGGACCCAACAAACCTCCACCCGCACCCCAAACCCTTGCCCTACCCGCCCCCCTCCCCATGGTCCATGGCCACCGCCTACTTCCACCTACTGTCCCTACCCAGTCTTCTCAGCCTCTCCCATCCACCTCCCCCTCCCCCGTGTCCGTAAGTCGTAGCAATCGGAGATATTTAGGACAAGTCACTTCTTTAAACTCAGAGGCCAGTAGGGACAAGAAGGGCTGCCACAATTCTGCATATTTTGCTCCCTCCCCTGCCCTAGATAACGAGAGCTTTTCCATTCCAAGTACCATCCAAAGGCGGTGAAGCCAGCCCTGATATGTGGGAATCTGCGTCGAGCGCCAGAGCGCCAGAATGTTCTGAATCGCGGACCCTAAAGCGATAGCTATTAGGCGACACCTACGGGACCGCAACAGGTAGGTCAGTGCATTGGGGAGTCCCAAAAGGACATACGAGGGAAAGCGAGGGATCTCTGTATTAAAGTGGGTATCTACATCCTCCAGAATCTGGTCCCAATACTCCTGGAGCAACGTACCCTCCAAGAGCAAATGAACCTGTGTACCCACCAGTCTGCAGCAGCGCCAACACAGGGGATCCTTGGTTCGGTCCATCTCGTGCAGGCGTTCAGGAGTGTAGTACCAATAGGTCGCTACCTTCGTGAGGGTGTCAGTGAGACCCATGTGGTACGCTGAGTGCCGCGCCCTATAATATATCCCCTCCCATTCCTTGTGTGTAAGAGACCTACCCAACCCTACCCAACCAAGACAGCGGGTAATATTTCCACTGCCCCAACTCGCGCCTAATTTTCTGTCGCAGTTGGGAGTAGTTGATGTTTACTGAGGCCGATAGGGAAGGGGCCAGCTGTATCCCGACGTACGGTACTGCCTCTGAGGCCCACTGGATGGGAAACGCCTCCTGCAGGAGGGCACGAGTGGGCGCCGCAAGCGACAAATCGAGGGCCACCGATTTAGTCATATGGGGTCAGAACTTTATAAGAAACCTATGGCTTGCACCTCTTTACTGAGTTATGAAAGTTGCCATCCGAGATCTTTGAGGAACAACTTGCCATATGGCCAATTCTTAAGGATCCAGAGGAACTGCTCCAATAAATACACCTTCAAGGAACACGCACAAAATCTTGAAGATCAACTCGTAGCCAGGAAGTATCCAAAGAAGATCATATGACAATCAAAGAAGCGCGCTTCCAACAACAATCGTGAAGCTCTCCTTGAACCCTCTATTCCCAAAGAAAAATCCAAAAGAATGACCTTTGTCAATACATTCAGCACGAAGTCCAACCAAGTACAAAAAATAATCCAGAGACACTGGTCTATTCTAAACACTGGAGGAGATCAACTACCACGACCCTTATTTGCATTCAAACGGGGACCTAATCGGAGGGACAAATTAGTGCATACAAGACCAAAGAGTAGAGCACTACGAGCAGTGGGTACCCTGTGGGATTTGCCAGCAGTGGAAGGGCACCATCCATGTGGCACTTGTGCAGCATGTCCCCAGACTAGCAAGTCTTTAAGTTTGGACATTGGCACCAATCGACCTTGGTACCAAAAGAAATTTACGAACTGCAACAGCCAGAATCTTATTTACTTGATCACATGCCCATGCCAATTGAGGTATGTTGGCATGACTACGAGGAGGATCAAAGTTCGTATATCCGAACACAAGAGCACGATTCGGTGTTGTATACAAGCCTTACAGCCCATTTTTTACAAGCTGGGCATGGCCCGACAGAATTCACTTGGACGGTTTTAGAGCAACCATTCATTCCAGAATATGTGGCAGATATCAGTAAATACCTATTCTCTAAAGAGCAGAAATGGGTATACAGACTCAATAATGATAAGGAAGGATTAAATGAGGACATACCATGGATGTCATTATGATAGTTGGCATATTCCTACAAGATAGTTGCCAGTTTAAAACTACTCCATACATTATGATCAAATTCTACATAACATCCAAGCAGTTCTGTTTAAAGTGTTGGAGCCTAAGTAGGTGTAATACATCACGGGTGAGATCTTCACTAGTCCACGATCTCATCCAAATCTTGGGGATAACATCACATGAGTAGTGAATGCAACCATAATATGCAATCTGTATGGGCTCGTGGACATTAAGTAAACCGAGTAACTTGTTCTTTAGTAAATCCATCATTAAGTAAGATGGTCATAACCAACCGCCTTGTGAGTCCTCCGCAAAATTAACCATCAAGTGCACGTAGTGGATAACATCAATAATATCATGATTCCACCTTCCTTTAGCACTCCTCACAGTGAATGCGAACTCAATAGTGATCACTGATCGTCCATTCACAAACATATGAACAGCGCGAAATCAATAAAGTGCACTATGCACTGTAACACCCGTTCATATAACAAAAAAAGACCGAGAGGTATATCATCTGCCCGCAGTTTTTATGTGCTTAAACATTTAGGTGTTTCCTTATGAGTACTTTCTTTGCCGACATTGGTCCTGACTCCTAATAAAGTTCAGAGGTCTACTTCTGTTTCATAAGGATCGAACCGTACAAATATTAATAAGAGCTATGATGTCACAACTAAACGGTGATATAAATACATCTTTTAGAGCCACTCTGACCACATTGAATATGAAACTTTATCAGATATCGGGGAAATTAGACACATAATAGTTCAAAACTACATTTCCCAAGCCCCAATGCATATTAAGTATTCACGTGACACACGCGGCACATTTGGACAACAAAAATGGCGTCCAAGCACAGCCGCTCACCTCCCCAGTCAGCTCGGAGGGACGCCAGGGAGAACCGACGGACAGGTTAGTGCCAGTATGAGTGCGCGTGATGAGATTTAACAAACGTTTTGCTAACTCTGGGGATGCTGCCCGGTTTTACAGCTTACAAACCGCTAGGGCGATACAATACTATAGCGCGAGGATGTCTGCGGTGACCTTATCTCATTTCAAATATACTGGACCGATATAAACACGTGCCTGTTTACAACAGAGGCGCTGCTTCCTTGCAAAGGAAGAGAAAGAATTATTCTACCTCTTCATGTAATGAGTGAGACATGACCGTTACTAGCACAGTAGTATCATCCTTTTCGAACATTTTATATAAGCTGGTTCGGAGCAGAGATCGGATCGGGTTTCGTCCGACCGATTTCGCGTCTCTGAGCCAATGTTTTATTCCAACTGAACCACATGAGAAGTGGCTTATAATACATTTGACTAAGCTTTGAGTTTCCCACATTAAGAATCATAACATACCCACGAGAAGAGCATTTTATACCATCTAGGAATGCCCTTATTTGTTATCCTTGTGTTTTTACTAGGGTGGTGCTCCACTTACCTGAGCTGCAGCCAGGTGAGGCGATGCTTTATCCTTCTACCGAATAGGTAAGCGGATGTATATCTTCAAAGTAATGAGTTTTTTGTTCATACTTTTAAATGATAATCATGTGATAACAGGATGTACAATTTGCTGCTGACATCTTTGTTTTTTTAAGTTTCTCTTCTTTTTTCTTTTTCTCCTTACGCCCTGTCCTTGGCACGACAATTCTTCTAATCCGAACAATCAGTTCTCTGGAGGATATCACCCATGACCTAGAACAATCAGGTGACATGGTTGCTAAATTTTTATATTTTCACGACTTTGCAGTAGCGAATTTATGGTCCTGATGAAAGCAGTGGAAAAATAGTATCCACACTTGCTGAAACATGTCGACCGTTAACTTTAAAAAGCAGATATTTGTTTAATCTGCTGATATTCTGCACTGTTTTTAGAACTTGGAAGATTTGAGAGATATCAATAAATTTTTCTTTCTACTCTCTTCTCTCCAATTTTATATACCTCACCTTTTTTCACTCACACTCATTCACGCACTGCAAATCAGTTACCCCATACACATTCATTTTGGTACTCCCCATCAGTACATACGATTCTCAATGGTTGGGCGACAGCCACGGTAACATCTTGAGGCTCTCAGCATGTTCTCCTAGGTATGAGGAGAACCCATATGATGACAAGGGCGGTACCGAGCGGGAACTGATGGGTACTTTTCTTACCCTAGCGATACTATGCTGTGCCTTTAGTTTACACGAGAGCTCACATTTCTTTTTTCACTACTAAGTGTTTTCACTATTTAGTTTTGTCTTGGATAGGTTGTATAGTTGACTTTTTAGACCCATAGACATTTTTTTGTTATGATAAGTGCACTCCTGGGGGGTTGTGTCTATGTGTTGGTCTTTAAATATGTCCTTAGACCCTCAATAAAAACTGTTGTTTCTGTGGTCCATTCCGTTCCCACTCCTGAAGGCGTAACAGTAAAACAAAAGCCATATCGGGTACCTGAAGCACGACGCCTGTTATTGAAACAGGAGGTAGAAAAAATGTTAGAGTCAGGGATCATTGTACCCTCTAAAAGCAACTGGTCCTCCCCTGTGGTACTAGTTCCGAAACCAGACGGAAGCACTAGATTTTGTATAGACTTCCGTGCCGTCAATAGGGTCTCAAAGCAAGACGGCTACCCTTTGCCTAGGGTGGACGAACTAATTGAACGCCTTGGTGAGGCTCAATATATAACAATCATTGACCTCACCAAGGGATACTGGCAAGTCCCCCTTCAACCACAAGATCAGCAGAAAACTGCTTTTTCGACACCTGATGGCCTTTTCCATTTTACTGTTATTCCCTTCGGCCTGCACGGTGCTCCAGCAACCTTTCAGCGTCTCATAGACACCCTCCTGGCCCCCCATCATCAGTACGCTTCAGCGTATTTGGACGACATAGTCGTCTATAGCACTACCTGGGATACCCACCTACACCACATGGGGCAAATATTAGGAGCCTTAAAAAACTTTGGTTTACGCAAAAAAATCAAGAATTGCGTTTACACAAGTCAAATACTTGGGGTACGTCTTGGGTGAATGACACATATTTCCACAACAAGAGAAAGTAAGAACAATCCAGTCCCAGCCCTTCCCCACCACTATAAGGGATTTAAGGGTGTTCCTTGGGTTAGTAGGGTATTACTGCCGTTTCATCCCCCACTTTGCTACAGTGTCTGCTCCACTCACTGACCTGCTCAAGAAAACAGCATCCTCCTCACACTTGAAACATCTTTCCCCCCAGGCTTGTTCTGCCTTTCAAACACTTAAAGAAATATTGACCTCTGCTCCTGTTTTAACGACCCCAGACTTTGAGAAACCATTCTTTCTACAGACAGATGCCTTGGGGTGGGTTTAGGTGCTGTATTGTCCCAACTGGATGATGAGAACAGGGAAAGACCCATTTTATACCTAAGTCGCAAACTCTTCCCTAGGGAGATAGCATACCCCACAATCGAGAAGGAGTGTCTTGTGGTCAAATGCAGTATTGACAAGCTCCGTTATTATCTCGAAGGCCATCACTTTACGCTTTTTACAGACCATGCCCCATTGACTTGGTTACAGCAGAACAAAGGTCGAAATGACCGCATACTACGTTGGTTTCTCTCTCTCCAGCCTAATGACTTTGAAGTTCACCATAGGAAAGGGATGGATCAAACGAACGCTGACTTTCTTTCTCGTTATTCTTTTTCCCCCGAGCGGGGAAAGCTAGGGGGGGAGATATGTCACGGGGTCACGGGATCATGCGAAGTATCCCCCGAGAGTGACTTTTGATCTCCTCCACAGGATTAGAGCGGGCCCTTTAACGAAGACCTGGACTTTCCAGAGCCGAGGCCTGCCCCCGTGACGACAGCGCTCGTCGGCCTATCGAAGACGGAGGGCAAGCAGACTGAAGTGGAGATTCGACAAATACGCGGAGGGACTTCCAAACAGTGGAGAAGACCCGAAGGAACCATCGGAAGGAGAGCCAGGAGGCCAACGGCAAAACGCTTCGCCCAGCCACGCTCCTGGAGACGCGTGGCTAAACCAGGTACGGAGAAGACTCCGGGGCCTCTTTTACCTTAAGGGTGGGAACGGGTAACTGAAGTGGGTGGTCTACAGTGTTGCGGAATACTCTGCCTCTTTTCGTTCTTTAGAATCACGTCACGCCTTATGGTACAAGGAATTGCTGCCTGTCACGAATATTTTGTGTTTACACTGGTGGTGGCTGTTTTCACAAACGTTACCTGCACTCCCTTCCTCATATCGTTTGTAGTATTCAGAGCAGTTGTCTAAATACTACGTATCCTCTTTTCTTTCTGGGGCACGTCCGGTGACGAGAGCCGAGGACTCAGGAGGACCGAGAAGAAAGGAAGGACGGCAGGAAATAATCAGCCCTGCTACTCCAAGATGGACTCTGTTTCCAATCAAGTCACCACATTCTTGTAACCCCAAATAAACCCTCTTACGTACAATCACTTTGTTGTTGGCTCCTTCCCTCCTTGTTAGCCCCGTCGGGTTACATACACATAATTCAAATAATACATACATATTCAATATATAACTGTGGATGATAAAACAATAGCAGAGAAAGAGAGAGAAAGTAAAAGAAAGGAGCGGAAGTAAAACATAAAAGAAAAAAAAGAATAAAAGAGAGATGCTAATGCATAGAATAAAATATGGAATTAAGAAGAAGTAGTTTAAGATACATGTGTAGCAAAATAAGATGTAAAAGGTAACCAAAGAAGATCCGATTTAATTTTCTGAAATCAAATAGAAGAGGAGACAGTAGCAATTCTGTGTTCATCACAAATAAAATTCCACCAAGTCAATGAGGATAACTTGGAATTATCTTTCCAACATGACAAATGAACTTTGAAAGCTAATGCAATAAAAAGGTCGAACAATAAAGATATAGGAGTAAAATCTGCTAAGTCAGGAGAGGAAGAACCTAGAAAAACATTTTGCAATGATAACATAATATCACATTTAAAGATGTTCATGCATGTAGACCAAATAGAATGCCAAAAGGTCAATACATTGGAACATTCATAAATTTGATGTCTTAAAGTACTAGTAAATTCAGAACAAGACCAACACAAAGGTGAAGAGGAAGGGGAAAACTTGGATATATAAACAGGAGTAATAACTGCTCTATTGTAAATAAAATAGAGAGATTGAGTTGTACGAGCAGCAGCAGAAATTTTGAATAACTTAGACCATAATTTATCCCAAGCAGAGACAGATATTGAGAAGGATAAGTCCGTTTCCCAAGCTAATTCTGTAGGGGATTTAGGTCTTTCAGTAACATGTAATTACAATAACTTATAAATATATGCGGCTTTAGGTTTGTGTTCTTGAGAAATAGTATATAGCGGTGTAGGTGGAGTAAGTGAGGTGGAAACATTGGAGAGATCAAAAGAAGCTAAGTGGGACTGCAATGCTGTTGAAATTAAAGTATATTCATGGGGAAAGGTGACTGGCAAATGATATCGCAATTGTAAATCAGGGAAGGGAAGAACAGAATTTTGGTGAATTAATTGATAAACAAAAATAATTCCCTTTTCCTTCCAATGTTTGTAGTAGAATGATTTACTTTTGTACTTGATGTATTTATTATATCAGATAGTAGAGGATAAAAAACATTGTAACGGGTCTAGACCATCAACGAATATGTTATATAGTAGGTTTTGGGAATATTTTAAAATAGGATTATTTGATATGAAAGTACAGTTAGACATGTAAATTACATTACGAAAAGAAAAGTCCTTCAATAAAGAGCGTTCAAAAACAATTCATCTGGGTATAGGGATATCAACAAATTCATAGGAAAGGGTAAAACATTGTCTAATCAAAAATTCAGAATGGTAGACTTTAAAATCAGGAAAAGGCAGGCCTCCTTTAGATTTGGGACATTTAAGTTTTGTACGAGAAATGCATGGATGTTTTTTATTCTATAAAAATTTAGTACAGATGGAATTAATTTGTGAAAAATATGAAACAGGGATTCGAAAGGGAAGCATAGATAGTGTATATAGGATATGGGGAACAATCATCGTTTTAATGGTGTACAACCTACCCCACCAGGACAAATGAAGAGGGGACCAAGAAAGCAAGAGTGATTGAATTTTGGTAATTAGTGCATTAAACGTGAGTCCATTTGTGGTAGACAAAGTAGCGGAAAACCAGATACCAGGTATTTCATTTTTGTAGGACACCAAGTAAAATTAGTATCACCAAACATGTATTGGTAACATAGGGAATTCAACGGCAATACTTCTTTTTTTGAGAAGTTCAACTCATAACCAGAAATACTGGAATATAACTGAACCTCGTCCAAAAAGGGAGGAAGGGAGGTGTGAGGGTTAGACATATATATTAATATATCATCAGCATATGCTGACATTTTGGTTTCCATAGAATTATAAGTGAAACCGGAAATATGTGTGTTAACACAGATACGCTCAAGGAAGGGTTCGAGACATAAAACAAATAACAAAGGAGAAAGAGGACAACCTTGACGTGTACCACTGGATAAAGAAAGAAATTTGAGAAGCGATTATTTACATAGATACTGGCACAGGGGTGAGAATATAACAATTTAACATAAGGAATAAAAGTAGGACCAAATCCAAACCATTGAAGTGTTTTGAACATGAATTGCCAATTGATTCGATCAAAAGCCTTTTCGGCATCCAAGGACAACGCAGCAAGTGAGGATTTACATTTTTACCAAAGGAAATTACATTGGCAAACATACGAGCATTATCCGGAGCCAATCTGCCCTTGATAAAACTAGCTTGATCAGTTTTAACCAGCAATGGGATAATATACTCAAGGCGAGTGGCGAGAATTTTAGCGAATATCTTACAATCATAATTAATTTATGATATGGGACGATCATTTTTACAAAGGGAGTGATCCTTATCGAGTTTGGGAATGAGAACGATCAAGGCTTCCTTAAAGGAACCCAAGGCTTTGGAATCAGTAATGAAGGAATTAAAGAGAGCCAGGAGCTTGGGAACAAAAATAGAGGAAAAAGCAGAATAAAATTCAACAGAAAGGCCATCTAGTCCTGGTGCCTTTGATTTTTTTAAAGACTTAATAGCATCAGTTATCTCTTAAAGAGTAACAGCTCTCTCCAATAAGCCAAACTTGTCAGATAAAGAAGGGGGAGAGGGAAGGCCAGAAAAGAAGGTATTTAAATTTTGAGTAGAGGGATTCGTATCATCAGAATAAAGTGATTGGTAATATTCATGAAATATATTTGCAATGTCCTCGTCCGATGATGCTAGGCTGTTAGTTGATTAATTTAAAATGGGTCCAATATTCTTACGCTCTGATTTAATTTTTAAGTAATTGGCCAACATACGACCAGCTTTATTTTGGCCCCCATGATATTTAGATTTAATTTTAAGAAGGACATTACAAGCGTCAACTGTAGCCAGTTTATTAAGTTCAGATTTGGTCTTAATCAGTTTGTGAAGGGCAGAGGGAGATTTAGAAGTATAATAAGTATGTTCCAATAATTTGAGTTGTTGTAGTAACGCCGTATACTTATTTCGTGCAATTTTCTTTTTCTTTGCTACAAATGAAATAGTAAAGGCACGAAAGGAGGCCTTGAAGGCATCCCAATTATTAGAAATAGAGGTGTCAGAAGGGTTATTAAGTGTAAAAAATTCATTACTAAAAGTAGTGTCTTCAGCGATGAAAAGGGTGTCTGATAATAGAATGTTATTTAACTTCCAACGACTACATTTTGGGGAACTTAAGGATAGGTCCAAAACAGAAAGGACATGAGGATGATCAGAAATAAAAATGGATCCAATCTCCGAGGACTGAAGAGATGGGACAAGGGATTTACCAACCAAAATATAATCAATTCTAGAATGAGTTTGATGAACATTTGAGAAAAAAGTAAATTCAAGAGAATCTGGGTTACAAGTTTTCCAAACATAGTGTAATGAACGAGAGGTAATGGCAGATTGAAAGGCTTTGTGGGATTTATCTGGATAAAATTTACACTTATATTGTCTGCCAGAAAAAGGATCTATCCACTGATAAAGTCACCAGCAACTACAATATTCGGACAGTCAATGGAGGAAAGTAAAATCTTAATAGAATTCCAAAATTCTGGATCTGGTGTGACTGGGCCGTAAATGTTCAAAAGAACTAGCTCTTTATTGTGGATGAAACCTTAGCCAGATTGTCCATCTGTATCATTTTGTGTAGATAATGACTTCTGAAACAATATCGCAACACCCCCTTTATTACTAGCTGAAGGAGAAAACACAACTTGACACACCCATTGTCTTTTTAACTTGAGCGATTCTATTTCATTACAATGCGTTTCTTGAATAAAGGCAACCTGAGCATTTAATTTTGATAAAAGAGAAAATACCTTTTGTCTTTTGACGGGGTGTCCAAGACCACGAACATTCCACGTGTCAAACTTACACATAATGGAGGGATGGAGGGGTAGTACATGTAAAGAGATGACATACTTCATGGAAACAGCTGGAAGGAGAGAAACACCATACATGAGATGGGAGTAGAAAATATGTTATATAACAATAAACAGCACTAATGGACACATGCAACAAATGGAACATCAGAAAATGAGAAAAGCAAACATAAAGATAAAGAGAAAAAAGGAAGAGGAGGAAAGAATAGAAGAAAAAGAAGATAGAAAGTAAACAGATCAAGGAGAAATGTGGGAAAAGACAAAAGTATAGGAAAGAAAAAGAGTAAGAAAGATGAAGTAAGAGATAAAAAGAAAATGAAGAAAGTAAGCAGATCAAGGAAAATAATCCAGATCTGAAGAGGAACAATCAACAGGAAATCTGGGACATGGTGACTACAGAAGCAGAGACAGCGAAAACAATAAAATGAATAGAAAGAAAAAAATAATAAGCCACTGAGATAAAAGAGTAGACACAAGTAATGGTGATAAAAAATAGGAGTTAGATAAAAAGAAAAGAGTATTTTAAAGAATGGACCAGAAAAGAGGTTGAAAAATACGGATATAATTAAAAGGGCAGCATCAACAAATTAACTATTAGAACAAAGTGATTATGTAACATTAATTTTCTATATTACGAGGAGAGATATTGTTGAGAAAGAGTCTCAGTTTATCAGGATCATCAAAAGAACGCAAATCACAAATTGCACCCCATTCCCTCTACTGCCTATACTGTTTTCTAGTGATTTCACAAACTTCCCAAGTGTAGATTGAGCATTTTGACGCAGTAACCTATAGATTAGCTGCCATTGAACCTCACAGTAGTTCTTTTTTTCTTCCTCTAAAGTCATTCAATATCTTCTGGTTTCGCTCAAATGTAGAGCTATGGCCAAATCAGTTATTCCCCTTTTTTACAAACTTTTTAAGCATGCCAAAGGCCTGATTCACATCTCTTACCAATAAATGCATTCCATAGCTTGGTCCTAGGGTCTTTAACTCTCAAGATGTTAATACAGTTAGCACTGTTTTTAGATTTGTGTTTTATATAGTGTGAGTCAATTATTCCAGGCCAACTAAAAATTCATGTGGGAGTGCTGCTAACCACCACTTCTCAAGACCATGAGTGTTTGTAGAAGTACTGGTTGGTTGCTTGTTGGGGGGCTAGATGCAGAGGACTGGCTAACCCTATGCATGATCTATCTATCTATCTATCTATCTATCTATCTATCTATCTATCTATCTATCTATCTATCTATCTATCTATCTATCTATCTATCTATCTATCTATCTATCTATCTATCTATCTATCTATCTATCTATCAATCTATCTATTTATCTATCTATCTATCTATCTATCTATCTATCTATCTACCATCCCCTGGGGACTTTTTTTTAATTAAAGGGAGGAGGCATGCTGCCCCCTCCCTTATCATTTATGGCCCGAGGACGCCCATCCCGATGGCCTTTCTTTCTTTTAGGGAGAGGGAGGAGGGGGATCCCGAACTCTTTTGGCCCCATGGACTGCATCCTCCAAATCCTTCTTTTTTTATTAAGGGTAGGGGGCGTGCACCCCTTCCCCCCATTCTCAAGCCACTATGGGCCCCGGGAACCCATTCCCTAGGGCCTTCTTTTTCTAAAAAGGGGATAGGGCACGCACGCCCCTCCTCGAGCCTATAAAGGCATGGGCCCCATCCCCCAGGGTCTTATGTGCACCTGTGAGGAACCCACTAAACAGTTTTTTGAGGGCCACAGGGGAGCCCATGGCCCCACCAGCTCAACATATACACCTATCCTGGGTGCTGCGGGAGCTGGCATTGCTCCCGCCCGGCGGGAGTAGCTGTCTCTGCTTGCTCCCACTAGGCTGGAGCAATCTGAGTTTCCATGCCGGCAAGAGCACCGGAAGGAAAAAAAAGTCTGTTTCCACCTGCAGGAGCAACTTAAAAGTTCTCACTGGGAGGAAGAACACTTTTTTTCTGCTGGCCCCGCTGTATCTTATGGGTGGGGTCCCCTGGGACAGTTTGTTCACCATCCCCAGGAAATGGGGTCTCCAGGACCTTGTAACACTCAGGGGGAGGGGCTACGTGCCTCCCTTCCCTATAGTTAAATGTTGTCCCAGGGGGATGGGGTCTCAGGGGCAGTAAATTGTCTAGGTGCGGAGGGCTTCACACACCCTCTTGTTTGTTTATCCCTGGGGGATAGGGACCCAGGGCCCCAATGAGGCTATGTGAGGTTGGCTGTGTACACCTCCCCATGGCTTCTCATGGTGGCCCCTGGCCCCCATTTAAACTTAGTTGTTAATGCAGAGAGGCCCTTGGAGTCCTGCAGGACTCCCACCTGATCACAGCTTTAAAAGTATACATTTCTTTTGGCCCTGGGGGGGGGGCTCTCTCCGGGAACCCCCACAGGGCTTAGAAAGGGCGGGGTATCCTTACCCTACCCCCTATATTATTATTATAGGACAGGTGACTAAGTCCCTGAGTCTTGTAATGGATGCCTGTACCATTTTTCTTCATGTTGCAGACAGCCAATCAGAGCATTCGCTCATGTGGAAGCTTGTCTCTGGAGGCAGCGAATTGGACCAAGGGGAAAAGCCCCCTGGGTCAATCAGACCATTCTATTCTTAAAATATGGTTCCAGGAACAACTTAGACAGCCTGAATCCAGTTGTATTCTGAATCTCCAGATGAAACACCCAAGGGGGGTTGAATAAGGATGAGGATTTGGAGGGGCATGGACAATGATATTGCCCAGGAAGTTTCTTTCACCTCACAATAAGCTGAGAAATTGTTTACTGTGATCCATTCTTTCTTGCTTGGGTCTGTTATTTTACACCTCTGCTACCCTTCTCTCTCTCTCTTTCTTGTTTTCATTTTCTTTTGTTGCAATTATCATCAGTCTTTACATTTACTCTGATTAACTGTGAGATCTACTGTATTTGCCTTTAGTACTGGTCTCATAGCTTACATGTGGATTTCCCATTTGGATCATAGTTTTGAGTGCCCACTTCGGGCTTTATTTACCAATACGGGACAGCTTCTTTCAGAGGAAATTAAATTAATGTTGTGAGCTGGTGGGTCACTTATCTTGACAACGGTCTGCTCAGCCCGAAACGCGTTGGTCTGCGTTGCACAAAAAATGAATGTGTATATGCACAATCTGGAGTGCCCGTCTGCATTTTGGTTCACCAAAATCTAGATTAGTATGTCTCACGGGGGATAGCGCCCGTTACGGGTCACCAACGTGCATGGTGGACGTTGCCACATTACAGCGTGGTCTTGGAACTATATATACATATATATATGTCCACCAATCTTTTTGTACATCGATAGGAACCTCCATGAGAGTGGGTTCTTTCAAAGTACAGAGATCACCTGGAGAAGTGTGGCTCAGTGGAGAAGTGTGGTTCACTGGTTAGAAGCGGCAGACCCTGAAGCAGAGATTGGCCCGGGACCAGGGTTCAATTCCCGAAGCGGCAGGGTCTTGGGTCAATGTCCGCGGACTCAATAACTCTCGCCGAGGTGCCTACGCTAACCATGGGTCCCACTCTGCAACTCTGGGCAATAGCTTGCTTAATCTCCACTACGGCCCCATCAACGCCGGGGATGCCTGGCTTCACCTTGGAGGTGCCCAGGAGGGACCATCTCACAGGGAAAGCCAGGACGGGTTCCCCAGCGGTATACAGCGCCAGGACACTCTGAGATGGAGTAACAGTGCGCTTTACAAGTATACTTACCTTACCTCTTGGCCTGCAGTGATCTTAAAATTTGGTGGTGGATAGTCCATTCGAGTGAGGGACGTACTGTACTTCATTTGCTAAAATCTGTATCAGGCCCAATGAAAGTAAAGTCAGATTTATATATTTATGTTCACAGATGCGTAGTTAAGTCTACTAAGTCATTAAAATTTGAATTTATTTAAAAATCTGTACTTATCAATATTGCTTTTATAGTGCTCTATTGTGTTTTTATAGGTTCTTCTAGTCATTAAATATGCGGATGATTATATAATTTTAAGCAATACAGCTGCTGATATATGAGTGTTTGAAATGTATATTTCCCACTGATCTGTGTAGGTATTACCTGCAATGCATTTCATATGAGAGCAGAATAGAACTAATCTTGGGCAGGTATCAAGACCAACCCCTGCCTTTGTGGCACAGACAGAAATACATGTGACTAGAGGGCATTGCTCGTTGTCAAGATGACCTTTAACAGGATCAGAATAAGGTGGACTGCAACTGAAAGATGGATGCTCGTGAAGGGCGCTGTGACTCAGGGCAATTGATCCTTCCTAGAAAGCCGAGACAGACGGGTTTTCTGGCTGAAAGCTGTGTTACGAGGCTTTTTAATTGAAGCTGAAGTTTCTGTTGATCCAAAATCTGGCACAAATAATGAACTTTGGACGCAGGCTTAACAAAGGTCAGGTGCCACCGACGGAAGATATGGCAATGCGTAGAAGAACAGAACAGGAAACTCCCAACCGACTAATTTATGTAGCATGTGATTACTGATGCATTGTAACTCATTATTTGGCATGTAATATGATATCGCAATGCTGACTCTGTGATTTAACTTTAATAAAAAATTGTTTAAAAAAGCAAAAAACAAAGGTCAGATGCCAGAGTTGGCAAACTCACGGACACAGCGAATTGTACAGATGAAAACAACAGGAAAGTACTGTTTGGTTCATTTATTTTCCATCCATTTCGTAAAAGACCTTATTTAGTGTGCTAATCAGTGTGATTGATATATCTTAGTCTGTACAGGGAATCTAATCACCCTGTTTTTCACATGAATTAAGCAAAGAATGGTGTAATGCCTAGTTTTATGTGTAATCTTCTAACAAAAGGAAGAAGTTAAAAAAAAAGGAATAACTGGACGTTTTATTAAAAGCAACACTGTTTTGTATGATCTTAATTTCATGTTCACATTGAAGCTAGAATCTATTTAATAAATAAAATACAAAATGTTATATTATATAAGCCTGAGCATTTTCTAAAGAGAAACAACTTTTTGCTTTCCCTTTACTGAGAAACTATTTTACAGTTGTAGCTCAGCTATGCCTGGGAGGTTTCACAGACAGTTAACATTTATTGCATTGGAAAAAAACATCAGTGTATGCGTAGGCTCAGGGAAAGCTCTAGTCAGCCAGTCAGAAATGCTTTACTCGATTACAATCAAAAACCTTAAACTGCACACCTCAAAAATGTTTGTGGTGAATAAGAGTTAAAACAATGAGACAAATCCAATTCTAACTATGCATAGATCTACCACATCATACAATATTTGTTTTCTTTTAAAAAGGTACCAACTAACCTAACTTCAATGTCCTTCAGAGTCAAAGGCAGTTCTCAATCTTGTCAACAGGGATCTTTCCCATTGACTGGGAGTATATAGCAGATAATGCTCAATGTCCGGAACTGTCACTAAATTAATATGCTTTGTTGTTATGGGCATCATTAGTTCGTTATTATCTCTTTGAGATGGCCGATCCTCCATAAATGTGCAACTCAACCAAGCTTTGTCGTGTTTGGTGATGCGATCTGGGATGGTAAATAAAGAAGATCTACCAAAGTGTATAAAACACTTTTGACATATACTAACCAAGACAAGCATTTACAATGCAATAGGTCTCGCATTTAATAGAGTTTGAGCTATTGGTATTGTAGATTACAATGACTTTTATTAATGTGTTTTTTTTAAACTAATAAATAAAAGGCATTGTCATTTCCAATGCCAATAGCATAAACTCTAGCAAATGCGAGACCTATTGCATTGCAAATGCTTGTTTATATATGAGTAGAGAAGGCCTTTCACTTTGTTCTGCCTAGCTGTATATTTAGTTGGCTGTTGAACCTTGGTACCAGCTCTACATAGTCACATGACCATCGCACCATGCACTGAACCCATGAGACTAGTGTCCCGTTATGCATATAGGTAATGGCTACTAATGTCATGGTTTGCAGCAGCTGGTGATAGCAACAGTTACCCTCTGTCTATGTGACATTTCAGATCACAAATAGCAATCAGTAGTAGAGACAGCAACAGGCAGTAAACCGTGCGCTAAGAGCGCTGCTTATTTTCTGCCATGTCTGTTCTCTGCCTGCCACCTAGTCTCAATTGCAAATAAGAGCACGAGGGACTAAGAAATAAGTCGACCATGAGATAATTTGAAAAGGCAGTTAACATACCCCTGGCATTTTGGTGAACAGAGGTCACTTTGAATTAGTGCAGAAGTCATACAACAAACAGTGCAGCTTTTCTTTGAAAGTGTTCATGTTGGATAATTTAGCAAAATACCAGCACTGTGATATTTGTGCAATTCTTGAAGTAAAAAAACAGTTTAAAAAAAAAAAAGAATGAGCAATCAGAGAATCACAAACTAGGCCCTTATTGTGCCACAATGCCACACGAGCAGCAGCTGGGCGCTATAGAAGTGATAATTAACAAGTACACAAATACCGTGGAGTTGCTCTTAAGAAAAAAGAAAAAAAGTGGGGTCGATGCAGAACGCAGGGTGTTTCTCCCCAAACGCCACAATATTTCCAAACACTATTTTAGATAACTTTCTTTTGAGTCTTCATTACAATTTTTACTCAGCTGAATGCAAAACAACACATTGCTAAGTACGGCACGAAAAAGAACGTCTCCAACAGTATATTATTTGCACACATGACAATAGTCCCAAGCGGTTTACTGCTGAAAAGTCCAATCATGGTTATCGGCATAAAAACTCAGCTACACGGTTTCCCGTGGTGCTTCACGACACACGCGACTGCGGTTTCAAAATTAACCCAGTTAATTAGGTTTACTGCCTGTGTGTGGGATTTCAGGATGGGAGATATGCAATGACTAGGAGGCAAACAACGAATTCAGGGGAGGGAGGAAGATAACAAGAGGTCGATTCCAATTGTTTTTACTGAAGGCTAGCGTTGGGCTGTTTAGTTACCCAACCTCGTCTGTGTTATTATCTGAGAAAACCAGAAGGCGTCGAGCACACTACTTGACTCTCATCCACTGCTAATTACTCTCCGTAGCATTCCATTCCAAAGTTTTTTGTTCAAAATCGGATCAAAACTATTGCATGGCATGAGCCAAGAAAGATTGCCAGGGGTCAGACCGAGCGAAGCGATTCCATTCATCATTTCGCCTATTTCAAGTCTGTTCCATGAACTACATCTGAGCTGGCCAGATGTGGGACAGAACAATGAGTGGACTTGCCTGGAGAGGGCCCGGGTCGCCATTGGTCTTTCATTAGGGCTGCTGTCAGTCTCAACTAGATGAAAGTCGACTGAAAGCTGGGGGTTAAAGCTGCACACGAGAGGCAAGATCTGTATTTTTCAGGGCAGAAGATGGACAAATTAGAAGAAATACTGCTTGACTGTACGACTCAAAGCACCAGTAGAGAAGTGCAACTGGAATCAATGCCCTGCCAAGTTTCCCAGGTCCATGCGTCAGTCCAGCTTTTTTCTTTGAATTATGGCACTTGTAGTCTTGTTAGTTTCATAATAAAACATGACTTAAAGCCCCAGAATTCAAAGGGAAAAAAATGTACTGGAACAGCAGGTCACGCACAGACACGCGAAACTTGGCAGCTATGGTTGAACAAACATGGAGAGGCCTGATCTTCCAAGTCCCAAACTAGGTTCATTGATATAGAAAGCAACCGCCACGGATATTGATCCAATTCCGTCAGAAGCACGTTATTCGCACACACAAGACCATCTGATGTGTGCACGTGCACAAATAGCCCTGGCTGATGAAAACCCTGTGTAACCAACTGTACCAGAACACCCCTGAAACCAATGTCTGTCTTAAACAGCAGGACTACCAAAAATTAGAATCCTCTTTTTTTTTTTTAGCATATCCACAATTAATGCGAGTGAGAAAGATTTGTCATAAAGATTAACGTACTCAGAGTTAGGCATGAGTCGTTCAGCTTTACATTATTTGCCATGACGGGAATTACTCAACACACAAAACTATTGCAGTAGACAGACTGAAGTGGTCCCCCAGGGAGCACAGGAAGTTGCGCGCTTACCTGCAGCTCACACCTTGTAGACCGTCTTGAAGGAGCCCCGTCTAATTTCAATGTCAAAATTCAGAAAGCGGCCGTCGGGGGAGGTGGCGACCGCCTTGATTTCGGCCTCTTCCTCCTCGTCCTCCTGGACCTCTGCCCCTGTGTGGATTTGGGGGGCTCCTGAGGGGCGTCGGGGACATGGTTCTGCTCTGAAACCTTGACTTGCTCCCGGAGCTCCTGGAGGCTGCTGCTCTCCGGAGTGACCCCCGCCGGGTCGCGGGTACCCTGCCCGCCGCTGGACCCTCCTTCCTCACTGACCCCTTGTGCCCTCTTGGCGATGGCCCTCCTGGTTTTGGAGATGGGGATGGCTTTCTTCTGCTGGAGGGGTACGGCCAGCTCGAGCACGGACTCCTCCTGATCTGACTCCAGCACTGTCCTCCTGAGGAAGCGGAGGTTGACAATTTTGGGGTCCTTGGCCGCTGTTGCGAAAGGCGTGGGGCGCTTAGCGGTGGGAAGCATTGCAGCAGCCGGGGTCCTGCTTGCCACGCGCCTGCCTGCAGCAGCGGCAGGGCCATCAATATTGATGTGCGTGTCATCATGTGCAGCATTGGCTTCAGCTGGCGCGCGCCTGGCCTCACCCCCAGCCTTCCTGGGAGCTGAGGGGGCTGCGCCTCGGCTCCTCGACCTGCGCCAATCAGGGTCCATTATCCCGGGAGGGCAATCACCTGCAGCGCCTGGCGCACAGGCACAGGGCGCGAGGGGCAGCGGTGGCTTAGGAGACCTCCATGGAGTCGGGTAAGGGAAGCCTGCTGGGACGCCTCACACTCTTCGGAGGGAGCGAGATCCGGGCCGGGATACTGTGCTGACTCTGTGGGAGGAAAGGGCAACAGTTTACACAGGGGACCGGCCCGTGTGTGCGCCGCAGCAGCCGCTCTGCATGCAAGGTGACCCCAGGAAGCGAGCACGAGGAGTGAACTGCAGCACGTGTCCTGCAGAAGATAGTAAACCTGATATCCGCGGTAGCGCAGCGAGAAGGGGAGGGCATCCAATAGGAGCCTGCAAACCGCAGCTGAGAAATTCCTGAGATTCAGAACCATGCGACAGTGTGCCGGTGCCGCTACGCCCATGCGCCTATCCAAACAAGCGGCACTGAAAGCGATTGTAAAGAAAAACACGCCCACGAGTGGTGCGCGCACGCGCCACAGCAAACATCTGCTTTTAATTATCGCGCCCGTGTCGGGGAACAATAATTGAAACCACATGGGATTTGTGTGCGCGTAACAGACACCAATAGGCCATGGGTGGAGAAAAGCGACCGCCTATGGCCTATTGCGTGTTCTGTTACAAAAAACACGCACTCAAAGCCCAATCACAGAAGACCATAGGAAAAACACACGCCGAAGCGTGTTCAATTCCAGGGTTAATTTCTGAACCCTGGACAAAAGGATTTTCGCTGCCCGTGCACGCCTGCGCAGTGCATCGCTAGGCGCGAGACCTAGAAAACCAGGCAGACCTCACAACTTAAGCAGCCCATAATCACCTGTTGATTAAAAGATACGTGGGGATTGCACCCTATTGACAGCCATAACAACAGATGAGCCAATCTAATGCGGTCCGCCACATATTCAAGTCCTAGTTCCTTATGGCAAACTAAATTTGGGCAGCAAGGAGATTGGGTTAAAAGTCATGGCAAAAAACGATTCTCTTCAATCTGAATAACGACAGTATTTACGGAACCCTAAACCCCAGCACTGTACACGGCAACGGGGACACTTTGAGTTTTGTAAATTTCTGAAAACTGTGAAACAGGCTTACTTCCGATTACCAGAATCAAATTAAAGAGCGCCCCAAAAGACTGCGTGAATTTCATACATCTGGCTGAAACTTTAGGATGCTAATGGTCCATTGCATCAAAGTATTGAATTTGCGATTTGTTAATTGCTTATTCACTCAATTGCCGCTTTGCCCACATAACTTTTAAATTGCGCAAATAATTTTTTTTTTAAACCGCTCATTCCTTCTTGCACTGACTATTTTAAGAAGTGAAGTCCTTCGAATTGTGCCACAACGTTAGCAAGGCACTTGAGGGGAAGTGAATTGCGCAGTGCTCAACAGAAAAAGGGAATTTGCCAAACAGCGAGCGGCACCATTTTGAGTAAGGCCCGCTATAGAGTTTCAAAGCACTTGGCAGGAGAGGTCTTCCTCTCCTATATATTAATGGCTGTGGCATGGACGCGCTGTCGGCGCACCATTGGCATGTCAATGACACACCTAAGGCAAGCCCGCCACATACCACAGCGGCCCTCGCCAGCGACTTTGCTGGGTCAGTAGCAGAGTGCCTCTTAAGGCTCATGTACACTTTATCTGCCTATTTGAGGGGGAGAAGCAAACAAGTGCAGTCCTTTTCTGTTAAATTGTATTGGTCCCATTTCCTGTGCTGAGTGCAAGCACAGTCTACACCCCCTGAATCAGAAACCCAATAATATGCTATGCCCTAGTTAAAATCAGAAGGTGTTTAAGGTCATCTTGATCAATGTTCGCTTTAGATATGCAGAAGCATGCGTTGGCTATAGTTAACCTGTTAGCAGAGGATATCCTTGATTCTCTCTGAATGACTGAAACCTAGATGAATGAGGCCTCATGTCCAGATCTGCAACATGTTATCCCTGAGAACTATATGTGCATTCACTTGGCTAGGGTGGGTAAAAGGGGAGGAGGAGTTGCCATCATATATAAAAAGGCCTTCAATTTCATAATGTTTAAATGGAAGAGTTGATAGGATCTGAATTTGAATTTGAATTTGAATTTGAATTTGAATTTAAAAACATTTGTACAGCGCACTTCTACCTAGCGGTTTCATGGCGCTATTGCGTTGCGGAGGGAAGCAGCAGTAGGGGGAGGTTAAACAGAGTAGGCTTTGGTGAACAGGAAGGTTTTAAGATCCTTCCGGAACTGGGTGTAAGAGGGCGAGGTGCGGAGGGCAACGGGAAGGGAGTTCCAGAAAGTTGGGGCCAGGACAGCGAACCTCGCACCACCAGCCCTCTGTTTCTTAAATCGGGGGATAGCTAAGAGGGCCGCATGGGAGGAGCGAAGCTCTCTGCCAGGGAGATAAGGGGTGACAGCAGAGCATAGGAATTTAGGGGCGGTACCTGATCTGGCCTGGAAAGTGAGGCAGCCAAGTTTGAAGAGGGCACGCTCCCGCACCGGCAGCCAGTGTAGAGCTTTTAGTAGTGGGCTGGCCCGATGGTATTTGGGAAGGCCGTGGATCAGGCGCGCAGCCTGGTTCTGTACTAGCTGCAAGCGGTGGATCGCGTAAGCGGGAGCCCCGTTGTAAATTACGTTGCCGTAATCAATACGGGACAATACCAAGGCTAGTACAATAATTTTTAAGGCAGGAAGAGAAAAGAAGCGGGAAACTTTCCTAATTATTCTTAAAGAAAAAAAACAAGAGGAGACAACTGAACTGATGTGTGAATGGACAGAAAGTTGTGGGTCCAAAAAAATCCCAAGGGTTTTGACTTTAGGTACAGGAGAAGGGGGGACACCAAGTGAGGGGGGCCAAAAAGAAGGGGACCATGGACTGCAACCACCTCCAGTCAAAACCAACTCAGTTTTATCTGGATTGAGTTTGAGGTGATTGCAGTTCATCCAGTCCTGGATGAATCTCATCACTGACTGGACGTTCTGGGCAGATGAGGGGGAATGGGAGAGGTCAAAAATTAGTTGGAGGTCATCGGCGTAATTGAACACCGTGACCTCCAGCTGCTGTAACATAAAAATAAGGGGGAAGATGTATAAATTAAATAAAAGGGGGGAGAGTGACGAGCCCTGGGGGACCCCGCACTCAACCTTACGGGAGGCCGCAGCAAAACCGGTTAGGTGAACCGCCTGAGTTCTCCCGGCTAGGAATGACTCGAGCCACGAGAAGGCCAAGCCCTCAATGCCCGCCGCCCTGACACGGCTGAGAAGAATGGAGTGGTCCACCGTATCAAAAGCGGCGGATAGGTCTAAGAGTATCAGGGCTTGAGGTGTCTTGGTATCAATGCCTTCCCGTAGCCTGTCCATCACCGAGATCACCACTTTCTCCGTAGAGTGCAGGGGTCTGAACCCGGCTTGGCGGGAGGAGAGGCAGTCATTGGCTTCTACATGGGCACTCAGAGTGGTCGTGACATGAGTCTCGAGAACTTTTGCTAGGTAGGGCAGAAGGGAAATGGGGCGGTAGTTGGTAGGGGAGGATGGATCAGCGCCCGTTTTTTTTATAATTGGGACAACAACCGCTGATTTGTGTAAACTAGGGACAGAGCCCGATATAAGTGAGTCATTGAGGAGAGTCAGGGGCGGGATAGGACAAGCTAAGTAGATTTCCCTAAGGATGTGAGCTGGGGCGAAGTCCAAGGGGGAGCCTGACTTGACTCGGACCAACAACGGAGGAAGAGAATCAGTAGTTAACAAAGGGAAGGTAGTCAGTTTGGGACCCGTGGGGGGGGGAGGGATTGACAAATGTAGGGGGGGGAGGGAGAATATTAAGTTTAATTTTGGCAACTTTGTCAATAAAAAACTCATTGAGTGAGTTACAGAGGGACTGGGAAGGGGGGATGGTAGGTGTAGCTCTGCCAGATGAAGCCAGTTCGTGAACAGTAGCAAATATTTCCTTGGAGTGAGACTCTGCTGCCATCACCCTGTTTGTGTAGAACTCAGTTTTGGCTTCGAGAATGCCCTTTTTGTAGACTTGTAACACGGACAAGTAGGCTGTCTTCTGCTCAGGGCTGTAAGATCTTCTCCAGACTCGCTCAGCCCTCCGTGCGGCCAGCTTCAGTTTTTTTAATTCCGGGCTAAACCAGCGGTTGGCGGCATGGGCTCGCTTGACCGTAAGACGCTTTAAAGGGGCAAATTCATCGCCTGCCACGGTCAGCCAGTTGTCAATGGCGGCCAGTTGCGAGGTGGCTGTAAGGCCCGATAACTCTGGGCTGGTGTCCGCCAAAGTCGAGCAAAGGGAGGACATGTCGGTTTTGCCCCATTTCCTGACCCAGATGTTTTTGGGGGGTTGAGGTTTATTCATCGGGGCTAGGGCAAGGGAGAAGGTGATGATAAAATGATCCGACCAGGGGCAGGGGACTATTGTGGGGGGTGTTGACGGGAAGTTTAGTACCCAGATTTGATCGAGCGTGTCGCCGTGAGTATGGGTCGGGCTATGGACTAGTGGTGAGAAGTTAAGGCTGGACATAAGGTTGGTGAACTCCCTGGACTGAGAGCTCTCAGCAGGGTCATTAGGCCAAAAATTGAGGTCCCCCAAAACTAGTACTGATGAATTATTAATCACCAGTGTAGCTAGGAGGGACTGGATATCAGAGAGAAAGGAGGGAGTAGGCTGAGGGGGACGATAAATTAGAACAAAAGTGAGAGGGACCAGATGCGAAGTCGATCGAGCTAGAAGGTAATCCACGTCCGGAATGGAAGGGGAGGGGAGGAGCTGAAAATTAAAAGTTGTACGAGCTATTAGGGCCACTCCACCGCCCCGCCTGCCCTCAGGGCGATCCGCTCGGATGGCCGAATAAGTGGGTGGGAGGGCGGCTAACACATTGGGGAGGGAATCGTCCTTGAACCAAGTTTCCGTCAAGAATAAGAGGTCTGGTGCATGAGAATCAATATAATCGAAGAGCTCATACTGGTGGGTGACCGCAGAGCGAGTGTTTAGGAGTGTGGCAGAGGTGCTGGGTGCAGGGAGGACAGGGGCGGGGAGCGAGGTGAGAACAGAAGGAGTTGTAATAGGGGATAGGACTAAGGAGGTTACCATCGCAGGAGGCAGCCGAGGGGGAGAAGTGAGCAGGTCTAGCTGCTTCAAGCGGGCGATGGTATGGCAGCCGATGGCCCCGGGGGCCCAGTAGGAGCAAAGCTGGGAGGGCGAGTATATGTGGGGACGGGCAGCGTCAGGGGCCCCTAACCCCGGGCAGCCGCGGACGGGCGCAGACGGGCTTAACTCTGGCGCGACTCCGGCGCGAAGCCGGCGCGCCCGCTGCGCTCGTCCGCTGCGCTGACGAGCCCTTGGTTTTAGTATATCTTCCAGAGGATAGCACTCCATCTCAGGGGCTTTGGTCTACCGGCACCCAGGATAGGCAGGTGTCTTTATTGCACCCATGGAGCAAGCGTTAGCCCCTAAAAATATCACCTATTCAAACTTCACCATTCTTGGTGACTTTAATATTCACCTGGGCAAGGTAGACAATCCAATGTTCATTCGTTTCTTGAAAAACGTGGACTTCTTTAATCTAGTTTGAGTATAAACGGGCCCGACACATCAGACTGGACAGACTTTAGATGGCCTTTTATCCAACACACCAATACTCTGGGAGAACCCGTGCCAGGTCCCCTGGTCAGACCACTTTTAACTTACATTCTCCTGACAGTTTGTATGTCTGAAGGAAATCAGACCCCGCCCCACCAATTGAAGAGTGGGAATAGATGTTGGAACAAGGTGTCTACCTCACATCTTAAGAGGACCCTTATTGAATTCAAATCAGTCATTACAGATTCAGTCACAGAGGCTTACCCTGCCATAAGGTCTTGGAGATGAAGGCGGATTATTCTTTGGCTGCTATGACGGTTGTTAGAAAAGCAGCTCCAGTCTGTTCAGCTCATTGGTTCTCTAGGGAGTTAGCCCTGGAAAGAGCTGTGAGGAAAAAACTGGAAAGGACCTGGTGTCGCCGCTATCAGGAAACAGATAAAATATATTACAAACTGCCCCTCATGTTCAACCAACAGAACTTCTAGGGGGCTCAAAGTGCCTTCTATGCACAATGTATTAAAGAGGCAGACAATATGGGAAAGAGATTTTTAAAATTGTCTCCACTTTGACAGACAATAACAAAATGTCCCCAGATTAGAGAGTAGCCAAACTCTATGCTCAATACTCTGTGCCTATTTGAGTACAAGGTCCACAATATTCAGATCAACTTAGCGGGTGTGAATCATCTGACTCTTGGGCCAAGGGTCAGAGATATAGTAGGACCAGCGGCAGATTCGAAACTATGGTCCTTTCAGGCCCCTTCCATGGAGGTATTGATGCCACAGTTCATCGAATTATAGGTCAGGGTACCCAGATGACCCTATTCCACCTCATATCCTGAAGTCTATCCCGGGTATCATTGCTCTTATCTGTCAAGAGCTAATTGACATCTCCATCACTTCAGGTACTATGCCAGATGACTGGAAAAAAGCTAACGCTACCACCTGCTCAAAAAGGCTAACACTGACCCTGACATACTAGCAAACTTTAGACCTGTCTCTCTGCTTCCAGCAGCCTTGACAATTCTTGAAAAGGCGGTGAATTAACAGTTTATCTCCTCTCTAAATGAGAACAAACTGTTATGCCAGTCACAATCTAGCTCTAGAGCTCGCCACATCATTGATACAGTGTTATTTAAGGTATCAGAATCCATTAAGAGCAGTTTGTATTCGGGACTTAATGTTGCTCTTGTGCTGTTGGACCTGTCAGCAGCATTCGACATTATAGACCATTCCATCTTGCCACACAGGCTAGAACATATGGGGGTGACGGGCTCAGCTTTAGCCTGGCTGGGTTCCTTTCTTGAGAGATGAGAGCAGGTGATTTGGATGAAGCTTTATGACTCAGGAGCAAAAGTTGCTGAATTGGGGGGGGGCACAGGGTACCTCCCTGAGTCCTTCTCTCATCAACATTTACATGACACCCTTGGGATATTTAGTTGAATCTTTTGACATCAAGTTCATATCATACGCAGATGAAATGCAACTCCTGCTCACTTATGACAGGGACTCTGCAAGTGCAAAAGAAGCATTTGCACTCTGCATGAAGGCAATACTTGAATGGCTCAGAGCCAAAAAAATGCATTTCAACCCATATAAAACCAAGATTTTATTGTTTGGGCCAAATCCTCTTCCAGGGTGTGCAGGAGTATGGCCCACCAGCAATGGCAGTGGCCAAGAATCTGGGCCTTATGTTTGACTCCCAAATATCTTTCATTACCCACGTGAAATCTTGCTTTTTTAGATCTGCCATATGCTGAGGCAATTTCTCAAATTCTTTCCTCACAAGGTGCAAGTCACAGTAGCCAGGGCATTGATTCCCTCTAGGCTGGACTATGCCAATGGCCTGTACTTGGGCCTTCCTGAATATTTGGTTCAGCATTCAAGCTCTCCACAGCAATGTGCCTGTGCATCTTAATGAGAGGATAAAGGGATATAGACCAGAGAGACCCCCTGTGCGACAGTAGCACAAGTCTACTCCTAGTCCCCCATTTTAAAAAGCAGGGCAGAGGGGGCTCCTCCTTCACGGTTAGCATGTGGAACCAGATGCCTGGGCACCTGAGATCAATTATGGAGGAATCGAAATTTAGGAAGGAGCTGAAAACATATCAATTCAAACTTTAGGTAGAGTAGGACTCCTGCTTTTCCCTGCTTCTACTTCCATCTTTAATTGCCTAAGCACCAGGACACTCCTGGAGTAGCCGTGTACTATACAAGATTCATTCATTCATTCATAAACCCCTAAGAGTGGAAAACTGGACACAGAGGTCACCTCATTTGAGCTGATGGATACAGAACTCACCGGATGACTCTTAGTCCCACAGGCCATTATGTGAGATTTGGATTAATTGATCTCCATGTCAAGCCAGCTTATTAAAACTAGCAAAATTCTATAGCAAATGTTAAAGACTCTTCCATGTACGTGCTATCAGTACAGTGTTGTCTGTGTAAAGTAGCCCAGGCTCTTTCAACTTGCCTATTTGCGGAACATATTGTCCACTGTCAGCAGGATGGTCCCTTAGATCATTTACATATAATATAAATAAAATAAGTGCCAGGATACAGCCCTTACGCACTCCTCTGGCTAGATCAAAGGGTTCTGTGCACCTACCCAAAGAGCCCAATCTCACTCTGGCTGTGAGGTTGTAATGGAAGGAGACCAAGAAATGTACCAGATTTGGATCCACTCCCTTCTCAATTAACATAGGCCAGAGTATAGAGCTATGAACTCGATCAAATGCACTAGAGAAGCCCATGAAGGCCAGGTACAGTGGGCTGTGCCTAACATCTATGTATTTCCCAATCAATAATTCTAGTTCTAGGCACTACTCCTCTGTACCAAGGCCCACCCTACAGCCATACTGGCAGAAGCTTAAGATATTTTGATTATTAACTCAAGCACAGACCCGATTAAAAACCACCCTTCCCAAAATTGTAGCTGTCGAGACCATCAATGAGATTGGGCAGTTGCAACTGGGATCCAAGCAATCTTCCTTTTCAAAAATAGGTACTATAAATGAGCATGGAGTCAAGGATGTGTAATTCAAACGATTGAAGATAATGGTTAGTAAGGGGGCCCATTTATCTGGATTACATTTGAGTAAGCTATTTGGAACTCCGTCTGGCCCTGGGGCTTAATTTGAGGAGCAGTCTGCCTGAGCTGAAAAGTAATCAAATAAAGTCCTTAGATTTTATTTTATTAACTTTACTAAAAATGCAGCAGGGTTTGTTACCTTTTATACCAGGCGCCAGTTACAGCTCTTTACGAAGGAACGCATGGTAACACTGGCATCCGGGACACAATGAAAAACCTGGAAGTCAAGATACACGATGAGTGGGTTAGGATCTCCAATTTCCATGTTAACAGTCTCACATTTCGTGCCATGGTCAACTAGGGACCTAGACAAAAAGATCTAGTCTATGATGCTGCCATGGCCATGGCTGAAAAAGGTAGGAACAATTGGCTTTGACGGATGATGTAAGTCATGGGAACAAATTAAATCGCTTTCACAGATAAAATAGCCAAGTTCTGTACCTCTAAGATCGGTGCACGACGTGGGGTTGTTTATAATACAATCAAATCTAACATTCTTTACAAGTGTATGAACATTTAAATCTGCATTGAAATAGCCACCGGCTATCATATATACACAATTCAGACTCTCTCTGTGTTGCCCAGTGCTCTTATCCTGTACTGCAAATAGATTATTTGAAATTGAACAATATTGGAATATGAAAAATTGTCATTGTAAAAATTCAATATACTCAATTTGAAGGTGTTACTACATATGATCACTAGGCCTTGAATCCCTTTATTCACCATGGGAACAGCTGTTATTATTCAATTCAAAGATAGTTTAATCCATATTGATAATCCCTCTCTGACTGTACCCAATCTTGATGGTTGGGCTACGATGGAGTGGCAAACATATCTGTCATAATGCAATTTCGGTGCTTTCCAAGTCTCTTGAAGCAAAACGTTGCAGCCGGCATTAAGTATGTCCAGGCTCTGGGAAAGCAAAAAATAAACATATTTATATTTTTAAGAGGATGTAGGATTGAAGGATGAGTGTGCATATGTTTCATGATCACGATATATTATAATTTCGTTTTGTGCGTTTCACAATTGTCTGTGAGAACTTCATCCAGGCTTGCCTAGAACTAGAAACCATTTCCTGGCAGATGCAGGCACACATTCAGAAAACCTAAAATCATATAAATGTTGATGTACATGCACTTAGGAACCTGTGAAGAAGTTATCCCTCAGTATTGTTTACCATACCTTAAAGGCCTCAGGTCGACTTGGTCTTATGAAACCAAGAGAGTGAGCCACCTTCTTGTCTTGACTCACACCTATAGTGCTAAATACACAACAGAGGAGGAATCCATGGCAAGAGAGTATGGAAAAGAGGGTTATGAGTGGCTGTTGCCCTTGAAGAGTGTAAAATTTCCTTAGGAGTAGCTGGAAAAAACACTTACAGGGTATGTTTAAAAGATTGTAATGCTGAACTGAGGTTACACATAAACAAGCACTTATCTTCCTTTACCCTTCATATCCAGAGCCTCCAGCAAAAACTGCTGAAGAAGTATTGATACAAAATTCCGTAAAATCAGAGCCGGTCAGCTACTATGTAGCTTCCAAGAATAGAACTCAATCTAGTGTTCCGGCATGGTGTGCTTCTGCGTAGATTACACTAAACTAAACTATGCGCAAAACCCACTTAGGTCCTCAATGTGCCCCCCCCCCCCCACTCAACCGCATCTGATTAGGATTACATGACAGCTATTCTTTTTTGATGTCCTCTGCTTATTGCCCACTTGAATCTTTCCCTTTAGCCTTTGGGCCAACTAATATAACAACAGCATTGAAAGAACATCCCTTTATACGGAATGGACTAGTCAGTTTCTGCCAAATTTTCTCGTATTGGCCAGTTGAGATCTTTGTTGTAGCCTTACATGGGAACCAGTAGCCACCTTGATAAGTACTTGGTTGCCAGTTAACTCCATCAGAAAAACTAAGTGATTGCTCAGTGCATTACTTACTAAACTCACTATGGCCTATGATGTTAGTGGTGTCAGCATTTCTTTTGTTAGATCTGCACCGAGCATCTCAGTATAAAGTTTCACAATTTTAATCACTTGCATGGTGTTTGTCTTAGAGGGCAGATACAACTGGTTCATTCTTTTGGACCACAATACATCAATTTCTACTCCTCCTTTAACCTCTGAAATCAATTTACTCAACCAAGGGATGAGTTAAGGTTCCCACCTGTTGCAGAATTTATTTGACATCTATGTTGAGACACTGACTTATTTCATGTACAATGGGAACCTTCTCTAACTGGGTCTACCAAGACGCCTTTTTGACCAGTTGCAGGTTCTGCAGAACATGTCTGCACATTTTGTTACAGGAGGTTGTAGGTATAATTCTGTGGCATCTGCTCTGCATGACTTGCACTAACTTCCGATCTTTCTCTTAAGGACATGAGTATTATTAATCGAATCAGCTTTAATATTATTATTCCCTGTTCTAAAATAAATAAAGCAACATTAGAAGACAACATGGATAATCAAAGCATTGTTCTGTGCAAGTGTTAAGGCTGAACTGGTTTGTTGGAATATATATTTTATTTAAATTGCGCTTCTCTGAAAATGTGCAACTGAACAGAGCTGCTATACTTGTAGACCTGCCAGCTCCTGCATGTACAAGATGTACAACGTAGTGTTTTTTTCAATGAAGAAGGACGCGAGGAGCAGGAAGGAGAGCGCCCAGGTAGGGGAGGAAGAATTTGGGTGGGGGGAAGGAGCGGAGCAAAGCGTTGCTCCACAGAGTATTTTGTAAAATCCGTGGAGCTACGCATAGAGGCACTATGCCAGCTCCGCCCACTCTTAATTGCGACCAGAAGAGAGTTCTCATAGTCCAAGCAACTCACTACTAGAGCCTGGACTAGGGTATGTCTTGTCTACATAGGAACCCAGTGAAAGGCTTTTCTAAGCATGCACATAATGCCAAAACATGCCCCAGAAATTGAGTTGACATGCTCCGAGATGGAGAGGTTGTCATCCAGAAGAACGCTCAGGTTTTTCACAATTTCTGTGGGGGTAAGGGATAGTCCCAATTCCGATGGCCACCAGTCTGTTGACATACTGCATCTGCGTTCCCAAAGAGCAAAAATGTCATCTTACTGGAGTTTATCTGAAGAAGATTAGTAGTCATCCAAGGGGCAATTTAAAGCATGCAAATCCTGAATTTCTGTTTGGTGACTTCTGGATTCGAGTCTATAGTGATGGCGAGTTGAGTGTCATTGGCATATGAAATGGTATCAAAGCCACATGACCTGATAACCCTAGCCAGGTTATCTGAATGTTTGAACAATCCTTATTCACTAAAAAGTGTACATCTACGGGGTAAACATTATTATAACATGTCAAACGTATTTAAAGGTGAGACTTACCTTAACAAGCTAAAAATTCAAACCGGCTTCTCTGCAGAAGCTCATGTTTTAAGAGGTGAACATTACATTGATGTAACTCCTTTCATAAGTCTAAGGGCAAATCTTAGCATGTATTCAGAAGTCTTTTTTAGGAGCATAATGCCCTTATTGATAGTACACTTCCGTTCCCTAATCTCCACACGTGTTGATCCTGCATTGCATCCCTCAATGTTTTGCCTCATTGACACCCTAACAAAAGAGCTGCCTGCAATTTCGAGCATTCGGTTGTGCTCTGGTGTCGTCCGGGATATTTTGGGGAATAGAGCAGTTCATGGCACTGCTCCAAATTTTGGGCTAGTTTTGGACTATTTTAAAGCCCGGGGTATAAATACGGCCATTTTGTGATGCCAGCCACCATTTCCTAGTGGTACACGATGGCTGTGGTGTTTGTCAAACAAAAATATGTAGAGGCTGAAATATCGTCATCGTCACATGGAGATATCATGTGCAAGAATATCGTTGTCAAGAATATTGATTTTAAGGTAAGTCATATTGATGTTAACAATATCGAAATCATTAATATAGTTTACAGAAATATTGTTGAGAATATTGTTTTGTAATTATTTCTACGTATTTTAATTGTATATGTTATACAATGTTTGTTAATTTTCTGTTAAGTTTTTTAATATAGTTATTCAATTGTTAGTAGTTTTGAAATGTAATTTTATATATTTTTTTATTTTTAGTACCGTAGCGGGTTGTTGGGTTTATAGGGGTATAGGTTGTGAATTAAATTAATTACAGATAATTAATAACTCATTTTTTAAGTAATATTGTTTATTTACTTGGCAATAACTTGTTAGTTGTACAAATAATTGTATTTTTTTAATTAAGTGTGAGGTGCGGGTTGTGTGTTTTTGTTGGGGTATAGGATGGGAAGTAAATTAACCATAATTAATTAATACATCATTTTAAATTGATATTAATTATTAAATTGATAATTAATTATGTTACTTGTATGATTAATCTTTTTATTACTTTTCAGGTGTGGGTTGTGTGTTTTGTAGGAGTTTAAGGAGGGAAGTAAATTAACTATAATTAATTGCTAATTCTTATTAATAATCTTAATTGACAATTAATTATGTAAATTGTGTACTACGATTTCTTTTTTGGGGTGTGTGTTGCTTCGTATGTATAAGGGGAGTGTAGGAAATTAATTACAATAATTAATTAATAATGTTAATTGATAATAATTGTTGACATGATAAATACATATGTAAAATATGTAATTAAGATATTCTTTATGTTATGTATTAGGTGTGAGTTGTAGCATTGTGTAGGATTAAAAGAAGTGAAGTTAATTAAATGTAACTAATATTTTATTGATAATTATTCACAATTGTTCAATTGACAATTGTTTACAAAAATGATGCAAAAGTTTTATTTTTATTTTACATATTATGGGGTCGATTCCGATTCGGGGAAAAAAACGTTCGTACGATTTGTATCCGGAGCCCTCTCCGTACAAATCATACCCGTCCGTCCGAGTCGCGAAGTACGATCCGTATTCCATGAATCCGTCCGAATCGTCACGATCCGTACGTATTGCAAGGCTGAAACCGTGAACCGTACGACTCGTACACATACCGTACGACTCGTACAAATGCCGTACGACCCGACGAGTACGATCCGGACCGGGGTATGAGGGCACGATTCGAACGGTCCACGTCAGGTAAGGGCGAGTCGTACAGAAAAGCACACAAACACATACACACCGTACGGTCCGTACCCCCCATGATCGCAGGGGTACGAGCCGTACCCCCATTGTATGATCGGTGTACGAGCCGTACCCCCATTGTACGATCGGTGTACGAGCCATACCCCATGTACGATAGGTGTACGAGCCGTATCCCCATTGTACAATGGGGGTACGGCTAGTACACAGATCGTACAATGGGGGTATGGCTCGTACACCCCATGATCGCAGGGGTACGGTTCGTGCCCCTGTGATCATGGGGGTACGCACAGTACCCGGGGGGCCGTTCCGTACCTGTTTCGGCACGAACTCTGCTTTTACGGCTGTTTTCAGCTCCCGTAGAAAAAGGGTCGTACGGTGCGTACCCGACACGTATCGTACTTGCTGGGTCGTAAAAACCAGCCGCGAACCGTACAGATGTCGCGTACAGCGGGTTCCGAGGGAGAATCATACGGAGATTAGAGTCGTACGGTGTCTTGTACGACTCGTACGGAGTATGGCTCCTGGTACGAATCGTACTTCGTCGTACGTACGGGTGACGTTGCAGGGTACGATTCGTACGGGAAAAACGCTCCGAACGGCAATTCGGAGTGTTTTTTCCCGAATCGGAATCGACCCCTAAGTGTGGGTTGCTTGTTTTGTATGGATAAAGGGTGGGAAGGTAATTAAATATAATTATTATAGTAGTAATTAATTCTTATTAATTATGTCATCAATATTTAATTATGGAACATGTGAAAATAATACCATTTAAAGATTTAAAATAGATATGTGTTGTGTACTTTGCAGAACTATAAGGTAGAAAGTTATTTAAGTAATAATACATTTAAAAATAGTTAATTATCCTCTTCAAGATGATGTCCCTACCGCGCTTTCTTTATGCACTCCAGAATTCTTTTGATGTTATCCCTACTAGTTATTTCCGGGAGGTGGAGGGTTTACAGAGGCAACTGATTTGGGACGGGCGTCCGCGCATTGCCCTTGCGAAGCTCACCATCCCTTGGTATGACGGGGGTATGGCGCTTCCTGATATCAGAAGATATTACTGGGCCTCCCAGTTGTCCGCCATCAACCATTCGATGTACTCCCCCGGCGCGAATCCGGCTTTTGAAATGGACAAATTCCAATTGCCGGGTGGAGACTTCAATAGGGTGCTTTATTCCAGGGCGGCTGGGCTCTACCTTACGGGTCCGACTAGGATTGCTGTTGGTGTGTAGCGGGCTACGAATGTGAGCTTGGGCTGGGTTGATCGAGTCACGCTGGCGACTCCACTTTATGCGTCTGAACGTTTGGGTAGTCTCTGGACTACGAAGGGGTTTGAACGCTGGGACATGATTGGTATCTGTAGAGTGGGT
The DNA here is from genome assembly GCF_964261635.1 of Lissotriton helveticus. Classification (NCBI taxonomy): domain Eukaryota; kingdom Metazoa; phylum Chordata; class Amphibia; order Caudata; family Salamandridae; genus Lissotriton; species Lissotriton helveticus. Next base: position 846,911,187 of record NC_136068.1, read on the forward strand.
GACCTTTGGGTGAATGGAGCAGTGAAGTCTTTCGAGGCCCTCCGGAATGAATATGAACTGAGTGACAGAGAGCTTTTTAGATATTTGCAGGTCCGTCATGCTCTGACTTCGGTTCTGGTTTCCGGTGCCGCCATCCCTGAATCCTCCCCCCTTGAAGATCGTATACTTGACGGTCATCTCCCTGATAGCACTATCTCTTTGATCTACAAGAAGTTGATCAACAATCGTGCGGATTTACTCGGCCGGCTTCGAGAAGTGTGGACTGGAGACGGGCTGGACTTGGACGACGAAGACTGGCAATCGGCTCTGTCTTCCCCGAAAGAGGTCGCCATTCCCGCCCGGCTCCGTCTTGTCCAGCTCAAGATATTACACCGTGTGTACGTTACTGGTCCTCGTTTGGTTGCAATGGGTTTCTCCCCGGATGGTTTGTGCAAACGTGGGTGCGGGATGAGTGCTACGTTTCTCCATATCCTTTGGGAGTGTTCGGAGGTGGCTGATTATTAGACTAGGGTGCTTGCGGTGATGGCTGATGTTACTGGGATTGCCCTGTTGCCTGAGGCCCGGAGGTGTCTGCTGAACGTGTGGGAACCCAATGATTACACTGTGGCCCAGACGAGATGGGCGACCCTGGGGTACATGGTTGCAAAACGAGATATAGCGCAGCTTTGGGGCTCGCAAAGGCCCCCTGCAGTGTCTGTGTGGGAAGAAAATATGGACTGGTCTATGTTCAGGGAAAAGACAGTGTACACAGCTAGGGGCAGACCAGGGGCCTGGACGAAGATCTGGAGTCAGTGGAATGCCTATCGTGGGAACATCTGTACTCCTCCCCTGGTGGAGACCCCTGATGTCCCCTTGTCCCCCTGACTTGGCATTCCCGTCAGTTCGTTCATTAATCATATGGTTTGCTTGACCTCCCCTCTGTCCCCCCGCCCTGACTCATTCTATTGCTTGCAATTTGTATCTCCTGTTCGTGAGCTTCCCCCCCCCTTTAGGGCTGACTCTGTTCATTATGCTATTCGCCTTTGTTTTTGTGTTTGTTTTCTTTAAGTTTTTATTTAAATTAAGAAAAGTCTTTTATCCTGTTCTACACTCTGTGCGGCACTTTGTATCCTGTTCTCGCCTGACCGCTGGGGTTTCGACCACTGATTTTCTTGTATTGCACCATGCCTTGTTGTTAGCGGCCGGCCCGTGTGGTTGTGGGCCCGTGTTTGTACATATATTTTTGTGGCTCAATAAAAGTTTTTCAAAAAAAAAAAATTTGTTAATTATTGTTTTATAAATGTTTATTATTATTATGCGTGTTAGTTGGGTTGTGCTTTTTAAATGTAAATAACATTGTATTTATTCGTTCATATTAATTTTAGAATATAGTTTTGTATTTTAATTATATTAATATTTGTAGTTATTTATTATATTTATTAAACTTTTTAATACATATTTAAGTTTTTACATTTTATTTTGTAAAGTATTTAGATCTTTTATATTTACATATTTACATTTTCTGTTATTTAGTACATTTTTGAAATTATTTTATTTTGTTCAAGTTAGTCTGTTTCTAATGTTGCACTGACGAATAGGAATAGTAAAAATTAACCCCACCGCTATCCAACAGTTTCCCTACTGTTGCACTGACTGGAGCGGGAAGAGTACATGGAATGGGAATAGTAAATGTTACTCCTCCGCAATCCAAAACGTTCCCTACTGTTGCATTGACTGGAGTGAGAATAGTAAATTTTGAGTATAACACTCTGCCTACGTTTGTATGCATTGTAGTGGGATTAGTATATGTATTACTTTTTTTAAATTGTATTGTCTAGTTTATATAGTTTATATTATCATGTTTTTGTTTATCTAAAATTATATTTATAGTTATTAATTTTTTTTAACATGTAATATGTTTTCAGTAAATTGTATTTGTTAATTCTTTATTTGTAGTTTAAATGGTTTGTTTTTTAAATATTATATGTTACTGCTATATGTATATATATATATATATATATATATATATATATATATATATATATATATATTTCTTTTTTTTTTTAAACAAAAATATATATTATTACATTAAAAAACGATTACATTATAATATAAATAACAAATGTTATTTTAATAATATTTTTTTATTAGATATATGTAAATAAATATATAGTTATATTAATATATGTGTATTTTACTTTTAAGAAATAATTATAATTGTATTATTTATTTAAAAAATCATTACATATATTTTATTTTTATTACATTTGTTTTATTATTTAATTATTTTTTTAATAATGTTTAATAATTTTGGACAATTTGTACAAATGTAATGCATTGGCTATAGTATGTTCAGTATTACACATTTGTTTACAACTACAGCTTTGGTGGGGTGCCAGACAAAGATAATAGCATATATCAAGCATCAGTATTGTAATTCCATACTGCAAACACAATATTTCCAACATTTATGAACATTAACTAAGAGAACTGTCCGTTACATACCTGCTCGTGCCCAACATGTATTTCTATTGCGTGACCCACCAGACAAAATCTGGAACATATCTGAGCATACGTGAATGTCTATACAACGACACTATGGGGCCCATTAGGATGGCGGACCAGAGGAGGAGGGACCGTCCGCAGGGGCAGCGGCGGTCCCTCCGTGCTAATTAGGATGTGACCGCCACCCTGGCGTGCACGAAGCTGCAGGCACCGCGTGGTGCCTGCCGCTTTGTGCACGTAAAGGCAGGGGGGTACCATAGGTACCCCCCATGTGCACCCCCCACCCCCCTTCACACCTGGGGGCCCGCAACGGGCCCCCAAAGAAAAGTCCTTATGCCTTTGCACGGCGGAAATGCCGCAGTGTAAAGGCATAGCACCGTGACATCCTAATATGGCTGGCGGTGTCTGATAGACACCGCCAGCCATGTTAGAGCTTTTCCGCCGTGGACGAAAGGCGACCGCGGCGGAAAAGCGGAAAAAAGATCCCCCAGACATCCTAATCTGGCGGGGGGTCTTTTTTCAGTCCGCAGCGGTTAATCCGCATCTTCCGGGCCGGCGGTGGCTTCCGCCGGCCCGGAGGATGCGGATTAACCGCAATCCTAAAGTGCCCCTAAGCGTGGGGGAGGGAGGGGGAGGGACCGAGCACGGGAACGAACCATAGGATTCCCCCAGCATTAGACCTGGGTGTATAATCCTAGCCAATGGACATGCGCATTTGCAGATATCTCGCTCCTAATGTCTTATTGTAGCAGAGCTGTGGATCGGTGAGCCTCAGGGCTTATCTGGGCTTATGGCGAGTAATTTTAAGTCTATGGCAGCTAGGTAATATCGCCATGGCATGGGGTTTGTTGTTGTTGGGGGCAACTGTGTGACATTATCCGTTTGGATCTCATGTTCAGCCACCCGTGCTCTACGGAGGTCTAAGAGCCATGGATTTAAACTGGGGCCCCTAGGCGACTTCCAGGCCATGGCTAGTTTGCGTTTTACCAAGCCCAGTGCTAAATCCAGGAATCTGATGAGATTTGTACGATGGGCATTGCTTTGGTGATGCCCAGTATGAAGTGTGGGGCTTGTGGTGCCACCGGGGTCCTTGTCGCCTCTGCCAGTGTCTCGGCTATAGTGTGAAAGTATATCCCAATTCGGGGGCAAACCCAGACCATGTGAAGGAATGTGGCATTGTCTGCTAGTCACCTGGGGCAGATGCCGATGGAAGTAGGGAACATGTGTGCTAGTCTATGTGGTGCCAGATATGTGTGGTGAAGATAATTGAACTGCATGTATTTCAGTCTTGTGTTTGTAGATATACACTTAGGATAGCCTATACATTGTGTCCACTTTTTCTCTGTGATGTTAGTTGTCAATGCTGCGTCCCAGTATTCTTGCAGTTGTGCCAGCAGCCGGACTGAATCGGGTCTAAGAGAGTTGCATATTACTGTGATTGCTTTCCTGCCAAGCCCATGAATCAGTAGTGTTTGTAATATCAGCGGTGTGGTAGATTCAGTGCACACATTCCCCTATACCTGCAGGAATTGTTGTGTCAGTGTTGCATAGAGCAGGAATGTCCCCGGTAGCACACCAAAATCATCCATTAGGGTCTCACACTCACATCATTTCTTGTCCAAAAACCAGTCTCCCTGCATGCTCAATCCAGCCACCTGCCATACATCCAGTTCCGCTCTCCTAAAACAGGTGTAAGAGCCAGGTATCATCTCAATAGGTAGGTCAGGAGCATATGGCAAAGGGTGTTGGGCCGACAGAACTAACCACAACCAGTTTCTGCTCGCTGCTGACATCAGCAAATTACCCTGCGTTTTCTGTAGCAGAGTTTTGGATTCAGAAAGCCATTCCATCATATTTGAGCACCGTAGCAACACTGCCCAGGGGTCCAGTTCCACGAGGTTACTGTTCATCAGCCACCTCATATGTCATAATTGGGTGCTCCCAATCTTCCCTCTGACAGGGGAAGATACAATTTCTGAAGAGCTACACTGGGCCTGGCGCCATTCCAAACCAGAGATATCAAAAGCGACTCCAAGTCTTTGAAGATCTTGCGCTGGAGTCCATGAGGGATATTTGCAAAAAAATACAGGAGTCTAGGGAACAGAAGCATCTTAGAGATGGCCACTCAGCCCACGGGAGACAATGGCAGTCCTGTCCAAAATGGTAATGCAGATCGGCCTTTAGCAATCACTAAGTTGCCTTTTATCAAATCTACTGGAGAGTAGTAGATATTTAAAAGAGTTAAAAGCCCATGTGAGTGGGGTAATAGGTAGGCACCACCTTTGGACTAAAGTGAGGGCTTTATTGGGAACACCATTAATTTAGACCGGTTCACTTTCAGGCCCGAGATTCAAGCATGTTTGTCGAAGACAAGGGGCATCCCTGTCTCGAGCCACGCTCTATGTCGAATGTAAAATATTTAATGTTTGCTATTTAAATGTATATATATTTTTTAAAATGTTATTTTATACAACAATATTACTGACAACAATATTTTTTCAATAGTTTTGTAATTTACATTATAAGTATAGCATGATGATATTTTTGACAATGATATTTATGTCACAATATTTTTGTATGGGGAAGTTTTGAGGGTTGATATTTTGTCAGAGAACCGGTGGCTGCTAGGAGGTTTTTCAGTATCCCCCCCTCCTTATTTCATGATATTTGAGAGGGGCTAGCTTATTTTAGTTCCCCTTTTTCTGTTTGGCTTTGCTTTGGGTAAAGCGTACAGGGGATGAGGGAGAATATGTATGGTTTTTGTTTTGAATCAGAAGCTGCTGGCAGAGAGGTTGGTATGGTTTAGCCAACTTTATTGTTGTTAACGCTGCAATCCAGACTGAAAGGGAATGGGCAGATACGCTCATGCATGGACTAGCCAGGAAGTTTAAGGTTCATTAGGAAGGTAAGTTAGTTACAGGTTAATAGTTGCTGTAAAAATGTAGGAGAGGTTAAATGGCCTCAATTGCTGAACGTCAGCCCAGAGGAGGAAGAAAATTGGAACTTTAAGTTTTGTGGGGGGAAGGGACTTTAGGTATGGGGTAGTTTAACAAAGGTAACATACTATAAAGTGAGGTTTTAGTTTTGTAAGACGATAGGCCAAGGGTTTATATATGTGATGTGCATCTGTTTCACTAAAAGAGGCCTTTTTCACACAAATTCTGTGTCATTCGTTTGTGCTGCCCCCCATATTCCCCAACAGCTTTCACTTTAGGAAAACCAATCACCAATAGTGGCAGTTTTTACTATTGATTCCCACTCAGGAACTTTTTGAGGGTGTTGTTCATTAATGGAAGTAAATTTACTCACAGAATGTGTTTTACGGTAATACATCTTTTTTGAAAATGTAAAACCAACTTATGTGAATGCCAAAAGTGATTTTAGATTATTTAAAGCCAATTTGCACATTGAAGCTAAATTTACACGTGCAGGAGGAGGGTCATGCTGGCAGGACGAGAGCGGAGCTGTTTTACATAATCCTTGCCTCCATCAATTTTAAATCAGCAATTTACTCCTGCTTTCATAAGCATTAGCTTCAAATGCCTCATATGGCCGAGGGATAGGGTCTGACCATTTACAACTTTGGCGGTGCTGCCAGATTACAATTTAAAAGTGGTCTGGCTGGCAGGTGGCATGGTGGTTCCCGCGGCGGTACCTCTTTCAAAGGCAACTGTCCCTTTAAAAAGGCACCCCAATGTTAATGCCACACAAGTTTCCCGCATGGCATGGACTTTAACATCTATGTCATGCAGGAATTGGTGTGCATTCATGTTGTGTCCCCCTGTGTGCATACATATGACGTGAGGCACCAGGGGGCCCTTAGGAACTGCTTTTTTTCCTCTCCACCACGGTTTTCATAGTGGTGGAACTGCCATGAAAACTATGGCAGTGAGGAAACTCGTAATCTGCTTGACAGGATCACAGCAGTCCCACCAAGCATATTGCGGCATCAGGACCAACACACCACCTCCAGGAAACGCGGTTCTCTAGTGGCGTCGGTGGTCCCATGCCGGTCCGACCACCCAAGTCATAATGAGGCAGTCAGACCACCGGTGCAGCGGTGGCTGGACCCCCACCGCCGTGCCACCACAAGTCTGGAGTCTGCATGTGCATTGGTACAGAGCTGCTTGCATTTGAGGCAGGTGACCTATTTTCTTCGCCATCTTTGTACCTTCCCCTGCTGCATTCCTGTGCCAAGTCAAGATTCACCTCGTGGAAGTGATTCTCTCCATTTGACCGGATCATTGCTATAAATGTTCCTGTTTGTCACTTGATGTTAGAACTAAGCAAAGATCAAACTGCTCAGACTGTGCCAATCTGACAAGCACGTCCTGATATGGAAGTGAAAACGATGAAGTCATCCCAGCTGTGCTGCTTAAGTTCAGGGTCCAGTGCTTGTGTTCTTCGGTTTCATGTGCATGCCTATACTTATACCATTCCCTATTATATCCTTTTATTCTCATTTAGAGCAAATAAGAGTATATGGCTGATACTGTGCAAAATGGATCAATGTGCTAATGCTGTTACTATATCTTGGAGGAGTGCAAATCCCACAGCATGTGGAATCTCTAAGAGTCTGTACATAGTGAGTGAAGACATTGCAAGACTCCAAAAAAAACACAAGCCTAAATATCAACATTTGAGTAGATGCTAGACATCCTTGTTATGACTGATCCGATTCCCTAAAGTCCTGAATGAAAACACGCTACTAGGGCCAGGAATAGAAGTTGTGTGGAGCGTGATTCCAATGTGGAATTCCCCTCTGCAAAATTATGAGATGGTCAGTGTTTCTACACCTGGATTTTACTGGCTAGAAATTGCAGCTGGTAATATCACTTTAGAGAATGGCCACCTTTGCATCTTAACCCAGACTCTGATCCCTGCCAGCCCTTGTATCAAAGCAAGGGGGAGCATGCAATGGTCTCCACACCAAGCAACATCATAGTATATCATTAGTCCTCCTTGACATATTGTGGGCATTTATGGGGACATTCTGACTATCCCTGGAGTCATGGTTACCCATCCTTGGCATATGTCTGGTATTCCTGGATGCATTGTGAATGTTCCTTCCTCAACATATTGTGGGCATTGTTAACAATGCCTTGCTGCCTATAATATAATGGTGACTATTGCACGCTGAGGCCTATCATTAATTTAGTGTGTCAATTCTTGACATAGTCTGGGTGTCTGTGGTATAATAATGGTGAATATTCTTGCCACATACTGGACATTCCTGATATTTGATGATGATAATAGGCCATGAAATGCAGAATTTGTCCATGTGTAAAAGTTGTACATTGGTATGCTTGGTGTAAATGACAAGCTGATGTTTCAAATCAAACTTGTATTTAATAAAAGTTTTAATTCAGTGTTATGGTTTTTAAAGAGACAAAGACACTATGTTATCCTCATTAATATGACAACCTTCTATTTGGGGGATTTAGCTAAATTATCCAGAATGCAAATGGTATATTTCAAGGTGAAATATCTGTATGTTAAGAAACTAGCAAACAAACGGTTCATACAATATTTTGGCATTTGTGAAATATATTTTAAAATCGATATTTGAGTGACATTTCATGATATGATTATGAAACTTATTGCTTATTGTTGTTCAGTTTTTCCTGATTACACATATTGTTATGTCTGTTTTGATGATTTGTGGAGGCAATTTATCATCTACACTGTTTACACTTTCTATGAAAACTCTATTACAGTTTGGAGCCTCGGCATGTAACGACTGGTGTAGTATTTCCATTGTTTGTGTAAAATTGAACACTGAAAAGATTTCAGAACCCCTCATGATTTTTCAACTTTTAAAATAATGTACACCAAATGTGGGACGCTCCTAGAGTTAATAAGAAGACAGCGTGGGTTGCCAGTGTTTCCAACCACTCCACTATTTTATATTATATTCTGAATGTTTTTCTATATCTTCATTTAAAAAAAGAACATTGGGTCAAGAATTGCATTTTCAATGAAACTATGCTTATTCTTATATCGGAATGAGGGAATAATTTAAAGAGAATCGATTCATAGGTAATTGGTAATTTGTTTATGGATTAGTTTCTTATGAAATTCATAAATTAAAATATCAGGAATTTTTAAATCAATTGGAAATGTCTGTTCATTTTACATTCCTGTGAGCAGGTGAGGGAATGGTAAATATTTATTCAAGTGAAAGTAAGTCATGTGACATGACTAGAGGTAAGAAAGATTAAATAAAGTACCAAAAGGGAATCTAAAGTTAAGGGCCCGATTACGACTACGGCGGTCATATAGACACCCGTAGTTACAACTTGGGCAGTCGGATCGCCATTACTTGAGGCCACAATATGCTTGGTGAGATTTTTGTCATGGGCAAGAGAGGGAAAAGCACACACATCAGAAAGACGGAAGAAGAGAAAGATGGCAGAACCTGCGAGAGTGAGATAAAAGGGCAAGGAGTGTGTGGTAGTGGATTAAAGAGGCATGAAGTGGATTTAAGACTGCAGCCTTAGTATTTGGCGCACCGACATTAAACTGGACCTGCCGCAGTCTTCTGAGCTGAACTTAGAGTACCACCGCTCTTTCTTTTACACATTTAGGGGCCGAATATGATGGCGGACGGACCTGAGTCCGTCCGCCACCATAGAGCAGGAGGGAACCTCCGCATTGCCTGTGGAGTTCCCTCCTGTGCAATTAGGATGTGACCGCCACCCTGGCGGTCACATCCTCTATTTTTACCATTGCGGCGGGTGCGGCTTCAAGCTGCATCCGCCGCAATGGTAAAAATGCACACATTGCATTTGTATGCAGAAAGCGGCAGGCACCCTGCGGTGCCTGCCGATTTCTGAAACAAATGCAGGGGGGTACCATAGGTACCCCCCATGTGCACCCCCCCCCCTTCACCTAGGGGGCCCGCAACGGGCCCCCGCAGTGAAGTTACACATGCTTTTCCACGGCGGAAAAACCGCCGCGGAAAAACATTTTTTAAAGCCCTTCCTAATATGGTGGACGGTGTCTGAGAGACACCGCCACCATATTAGAGCTTTTCCGCCGCGGTTGTAAGCCAACCGCAGCGGAAAAGCTGCGGACGGAAACCAGGACCCACCAGCCATCCTAATGTGGCGGTGGGTCTTTGGTGGGTCCGCTGCGGTTTTTCTGCATCCTCCGGGCCGGCGGTGGCTTCCGCCGGCCCGGAGGATGCGGAAAAACCGCAATCATAATAGGCCCCTAAGTACCGGATCAAAGTGAACGCAAATGCAATTGTACATGAATGAAATCTAACAAGGATGTTAGGTAGATGGGGATAGTTTTTGTTCAAATGATTCAAAGGTAGACTTTTGAAAATGTATAGGTTCCAGGTATGAGTTTTGCAGCGTGATGTGGGTGAAACTGTTTGAGACTTCCAAGGTTGTGTGCACCCTTCCAGCTTCCAAAGATCGCAGTGAAGTGTATGTCCAAGAAATAAAATATTTTTGAACTCTGGCGATTATTTGTTTCATTTAAAACTTTATCTTGTAAGTAAGATGCGTGAAAAATCATCCTTGCACGAAACCTCTAGCATTAAACATCTAATATATAAATTGCTTGCCATTGCAGCCGAAGTTGTCTCTCATCAGAGCCTGTTGATCATCAGGAACTGCACAGGCATGCTCATGTTGGGTCCGATTCACAACAAAAGTGTACATCTACACATAATAGACTTATAAATATGGTCTGCATGATTTACACAGTTGTGACAATTCACAATATTCACAGGCAAGGGTTGAGATCAGAAAAAAAAGGATTTTTCCCCCAGTATTTTCTTTGTTTTCAACGGCATAATTCATATAATTGTTCACTGCATGGACAATTCGCTTGACTACTATTTGCAGAAATGTGAAAAAAACCTTTTGTAAAAAAGAAGCCTGCGTTGGCAAACATTTTTTCTGAAAGGTGGAAGTCCTTTACTACAACTTAATGAAATATTGTTCCATACTCCACTCTGGAAAGGCACATTCTCTGAATTGCAGGAGTAAATTGTCAAGATGGAAAACAACCTGTGAAAACTTTGTGAATAACCACAGACTTACAAGATTGAGGGGGTTCACCAATGTTTGCAGTGTTCCCATAGACATGCCCCTGGCTGACCCTAGTAGCAGCATTCCTATAAGAGCAATCTGCCCTAATGACAGACGTTCCACTAATGCACCTCCATTCATCGGGAGGAAATGTCCTTTGATCCTGATTCCGGGACACAAGATCCCCAAATTTACAACCATATGTCAGTTTTTGTGCATATACATCGCACTTGTGTGCTCGAAACCATCTGTGAATAGGATCCATTGTGATTGTAGAGTTGAAGGTCACGATACTTCCTTTGGGATCGAAGAAGGATGTAGAATACCCCAAAGCCGACTGAGGTATATGCAGAGGCGAGTTCACTAAGGTATCTTTAATCAGCAGTAAATGGACTCTAAGAACACATCAGACCACATTTCAGTTGGAGAGCCCTTAAGAAGCAGCAGTGTCATGCAGTGAAAGAGACCCCCACCCCTTAAAATGGTAATGCCTCTGAGTGGACCCCACAACTCTCCCATAACTATAGAATATAATGCCTAGAGTTAATAATCGACAAAGGGCCTTTTAAAGTTTGAAGACATGTACAGATGAAGAATCGTGCAGCAGGGATCTCTTCTCATTCACCCTGAACAACAGGGGCTATCTTTTGAAATAGCATTCTTGGAACGAAACACTCTGCAAATGTTTTTGTAAGAAAAATGTTTTCATAATGACATAGCTGGAATGCATTGTGTTCTGCTGCCACTGTCAATAAGGTGATTGATTCATTCAGACTGCTTTTTCCTTTTGCTTGACTCTTGCTGACATCAGTGATGTAATAAAGTGCATTAGGCACAGAAGGGAGGTACTTTACATTATTGAATCGATCGCTTTAATCATGATAATGCATTACTGATAGTCTTCAAAAGATTGCCCAACCTATTACGTATTTATTTAACGTGCTTATGGGTTTATGCTTGTTTTGTTGTTCTAACCATGCTCTTCAGTGCATTGCACATTTTTTTAATTACAATCATTCCGATTGGAAAAATGGTTAATGTTCAGTGCCTCAGAATCCCTCTTTTTGGAAGGTTTGCCCGCACTCAGCATTAATAAATCCATAATTCAAACAGATTACTATAAATGGGAGAGTCTAGACGCTAGGGCTAGATATAACAGGAATAAGATCATCATGGTCTGGGATAAAGAGTTGCATGAGTGTGGTGCACTTGCCTTTGAATGCACATAGCATCGCTTCAAGAACCTGCATGTCAGCTGACGGGGGATGCGGTATACGAATAGGACACTTTACTCCGCATGCGTTTACAACGCGTACCATTACCCTGCATTTTTTACTCTGCAAAATCTTTTACATCGCAATCCCCATTACAACGCAATTTACTATTCTAACTCCACCGGGGTGTTTCTTTGGGCGCTGCGTTGTAATGGTTTGCGGTGTAAAGCCCAGCATTGTAAAAGATTTTGCGGAGTAAAAAATGTGGGGTAATGGCATGCGTTGTAACGCATTCATCGTAAGGGATGTTTACCGCAGAATACCAATACATAATAGGCATGGCACGACTTGTATAGGATAACTGGAGGGAACACATTATCGATTTGTGAACAGATCGCGGTATACGAAAGAAGGGTCAAAATCCAACCTTCCCCAATCTGGGGGGTATTTTGAAAAGGGGGAGGCTGTGTCTGAAAAGGGGGCATTTTTCAAGCAAAGATGGTGGAATTTAGGCAATTCAGAGCTGGATATTAAGGGGAGGGGTTAGGGGCAGCTGTTAAAGCAGAAACAGGCATCATGAGGTAATCAAAGTGAACACTTCATTAAAGTGCAAAAGGCCATTTATTAGGACAAGATAGAATAAAAAACAGGTCAACACTGGTTAACTTAAACATCTTAAACATCTTCTGATATCCCCACCCTCATTCTCTCTTCACCCCAACTTTACCCATCATGTTGCTTCAATATTCCTCACACCTCATATTCCATGAGGTCCTTCTACCCCAGACTCATTCTCACTTCTTTTCATCAAGCATTAATTCCTTGAAAAACTTCCTTGACCTGTCCCAGGGCATCTTGCAGACTCTCATTCTTTGCCGACATACACCCCCCCCGAGGGGTGGGTAGGTCGTATCTGACTCCCCACCCACCCCCTCTACTGCCCTACCAATACCATTGCAACCCGTCCTAAATATGGCAACCTAATGTCTATGCAAAGAACCCCACCACACACTGCAACCTGCAGGGTGGGTGGGTGGCAACAGCTAATAGTCTTGGGGCAAGGGGACTGAGACAGAGAGAGGCTGGCCCACTCTTTTGGCTCTTTTCTATCCCCTAAACTAATTTCCTCACCTGCCCACAGCCCACCTATCCCGTCCTCATCACCCACCTCAAGAAAAGTCCCATGGGAAGACTGGGTTGCACCCTTGCTTCCCATGTGACCCTCATTGGGATGAATGAGGGGCACTCAGAATGGTGGTTTTCTATGGGTGTGATACTGTGTAGCCATAGAAAAGGGTCCAAAATGAATCAAAATCTTGAAACATAGCGGCATTCTATTTGTAAATACACAGGCCCTCTCAACATGGCTATTTAGGACATTAACCTAAAAAGAATTACTGTTTGTAATATCCTTTTGGTGACTTCAAAGTTGCATTTCCACTGCTGGGATCTGGCCATCCTGCCTGGCAGACCGATGAGTGTGCTGTGCTTCTACTGCCCGGATTGCAAATGTATTTTACAGTATATCCCGCCTTTCTCAGAAGCCTCCCTTTTGAGGATGGAATCATACATTTCGCTAACATTTTAAAGTCCTTTATTTATGTTTATGTTCATTGTACTTACCTCTTACTCTCAAGTAGAGATGATGTCGGCATGCAGCGCGACAACAAAGGAGACGGCGCACTCTTGTTGCTGTTTCTGGCTCTAAGCGCCATTTGTGAGGGATAACTGACATAATATTGACGACCAGAATATCGACCTACAGAAATATTGTGTCAAAAATATCATTGTCAAGAATATCGACATCTTATCTATATAGTGGTAAGTACTAAAATATCAGCAAAAAAATATTGTTAAAAATATTGTTGTTAAAAATATCGTGTTTTAATGTATAAAAAAGAATGTAAAATAAATTAAACAATACATTTAATAAAAAAAACATAGTTACAATTATTAGAAAATGTTACAAATTATAAGTAATAAATATAATGTCAAAATAAACTAAACATACATATATAAAATATTATATTATATTATATATATATATATATATATATATATATATATATATATATATATATATATATATATATATACTTAACACCATTAATAAATAAATATTTATTACATTTTAAAATGTTACTAACATAAAAAATTATAAATACATATATATATAACATAAAAATATAAATAAAATATATATGTATAATACAATTATATATATATATATATATATATATATATATATATATATATATATATATATATATATATATATATATATGTATATCTATATATATACATATATATATATATATATATATCTATATATATATATATATATATATATAGATATATATATATATATATATTCTCTCCACGAGTACCGGATAAGTCGGACTTGCTGTCAGCGGGCGGTCCGAGCACGGGTACCGGAAATCCCCAAACACGCTTTTCAAAGTCAGCTTCGTTTTCAAGACAGACTGCTCGGACACCTCTCTCGTGCAATAACAAATAGAGATTTATTGGCAACAACAACGCGTTTCGGCGGTTAGGCCTTGATCACGCTAACTGTCTCATCAAACAAATGCCATTTAAATCCACATATCTAAACATAAACATAGACATAGGACTACTGTACAGATCACATAGCAATGTCAGTAATAGTGTCGGCCATTTTGACAAGTTGTTAGAAGCAAGGAAAAACCAATGGTTCCATCAAAGTTAATGTTCATTTTACATGATTAGTCCTCGGTTATCACAGGGAAGCGTGACAATTTGATTTACCATGCTTGATAAATATAAAATTCAGCGTTCCGCCCAAGTGGGCAAACGGTAACTACATTGAGATATCAAATGTCCATATTGCATGATAGGTGCTTGATTTTCACAGGAGTACATTGCAGTTCAAGTTGCCATGCCTAAAAGTACGTAAGCAGGCAAAGTCAAACAAAATCAAATCAAAGTTACGCCCAAGTGGGCAATAGGTAACCACGTTGAGATGTCAAATCAAATCTAATCAAACACACCCAAGGAGATTATATCACGAATATCCTGTATGTTTCAATTGTTGAAAGCTTCAAGAAAAATAAACATTGTCTGGCCAGACACACGTATGTACCTGAAAGTAGAAAAGTTAAAATTACTAAAAGCAACGGCTCTGACAAACTATTCAAAACAGGTTCGTATTCAATGTAAGTGTACTGCTAATTCTTCATTAACATTCAATCCATTTGGTACAGTGCATTCAAAATCAATAATGTAAGTTGATTCCAGTTTGCGTAAAGATAGTTCACAATTACCACCTCTCATACCCATGTCTACCTTATCAATCACCACCATCCGTAGCTTTGTTGGGTCACTAAAATGGTGTGATTGAAAGTGTCGTGCTACGGGATATGTCCTGTTGTTGTTTGTAATGGCTCTTAGGTGTTCCAAGATTCTTTTCTTGGCAGTGTGTTTCGTACTTCCCACGTACCATTTGTTGCAGGGACATATTAAAATATACACGCAGTGGGTATAATTGCATGTTAGCTGTTTCCTTATGCAAAATTCTTTACCTGTGTGGGGTACTGCCAGTTTTTGACAATTTGTACTTCCTCTGCAAGCTTTGCACTTATTGCAGCACTTGAATCCTACCTTAGGGGCAGGTGATCCCTGTCTGTTGAAAGTGACATGGTTGTGGCTGAGTTCATCTTTTAATGATCTGCTTTTTCTGAAGGTAATCTGCGGATTAACTCCCAGGTCAGATTTCAGGTGTTCATCGCTCAACAGAACGTGCCAGTGTTTGCTAAATATATTTCTTATATTACTAGCCTGGCCTGAAAAAGTGGTGATGAATCTCACAGTGTTAGAATTGTTAGCTTCTCTAGCAGGAAAGAGAAGGTCCTTTCTCATGATGTAATCTACCCTCTTACATGCAGCGGATATGGTTTTGTTACTGTAACCACGGTCTTTAAATCTGCCACACATTATCAGTTTTTCTTTTTCAAAAGATTCAATATTGCTGCAGTTCCTTTTGGCCTTGAGAAGTTCCCCATAGGGGATACTTTGGACAAGTTTGTGGGGGTGTGAGCTATCTGCTCTCAGGATGGTGTTGCCGGCTGTTTTCTTACGGTGTAGTCTGGTTTCTATGTTGTGACCCTTGATGTTAATGGCGATGTCAAGAAACTCAATTTCCTTTCTGCTAAAATTAGCAGTGAAAACCAAATTCAGTTCGTTATCATTGAGCTTCTTCACAAAGTCCTTGGCCGTTTGTTCAGAACCATTCCAAATGACGAAAATATCGTCAATATAGCGCAACCACAGGGCCAGAAATGGTATAAAAAAGAGCTGAACAAATGGTGGGAGGCTGAGTCTTTACAACGCTATATTGACGTTAAGAGAGTCCCACGAGGGCTACGAATATTCACAATCCCCACCTATGAGGACCCCGATTTCGAAATGCTGGAAGAATGGTCTAACAATACTGTATCCTGTTCAATGATTATGATGCGGATTTTAGTTAAATTCGCCATTAAAGATAGAGCCAAAATCTTGTTGGAAATAGAAAAACTATCTGAGGAGCTAGGTGCACTGGTAACGAAGGAAACATTGGATAAATTTATGAAAAATCTGACATTGAAGTTGGATAAGTTGGAAACAGAGATAATAGCAAAAAAGCAGAGAAAATTCTTAAGGGACTTTAAAGACTACCAGTCTGGACGCACACTGACATTTCATAAAAAATACGACCATCTATTTGATAAAAACCAAGGAGGAGCTAGAAATAAACAACCCTCACTGTCTGTGACAGAAATCAGTGAAAGCGATGTATCCGATGATAACTTATGTGATGCCTCGATGTCTGCCCAACAGGATGAATCATCAGAGTCTAACTTAAGCTCTTGCGTGAATAGTGATTCAGACTCCAATCTGTCACAAAATGATGGACGATTGGGGTTTACCAGGCTCACACTAGCAGAGGAACTCGACTGCATAAGGAAGGACTGGCGCGAGACTCTACGTCCGAGAACCCAACTGCGCTCCGGAACAAAATCCGCAACGTCAAGCGCTACCAACGCCGAAAGGCTAGATCGAGAGGAAGGAGAAAAAAATCAGCAGAAAAAGAAGAAGAAAAATCCGAAAAGATGGAACAGGAAGTAAGTTCACAATCAGGAGTAACGGACACTGCCCCCTCTATTATCAATTTGTCCGACATGATTTTATCAGAAACTGAACATCAGATACTATCTAAGGGTCTCACATTTTGTCCTCCATGTGACTTTAATTATGTGGACACAAGAATTGACCTATATAAATTTGTCCGCAAGATTAAGCTGCAGAAACATTTTATGGGTGCCAAGACACGTAACACCCCAATGAGGACAGAGCCAACTGATGTGGGACTGCAAGTTCGTGATGATCCAGGGTTGGAGGCCTTGGAATCCCTAAGATTGGAGCAATCAACTTCCCAATCAACCTCCCATGGGGCATCAGGATGTGAACCAAACATGGTAGGGGGTCTCACTTCCTTCAAACCACGTTCCACTTACACACCTGTGATGTTATATGACAATCTTGACATCTTCCATGACGCTGCTGTAAAAGATATCAAGTTGCTGCACTCCAAACTGCTCAGTTCTAAACGTAAGAAATATACACAGAATGATCAGTACCTGCGACTCATCCACAAGATCCAATCCAACGAGAATATCATTGTCAGGCAGTCTGACAAAGGAGGGAATATAGTTCTATGGCCGCGGAAACTATATTTGGAAGAAGCCCTCTCCCAGTTAAATGATTCAGACTGCTACCGACATAGTGACATCACCCTAATCAAGAAAGCCCAAGAGGAGTTTTTTTCTTTGCTAATGGGGTGGAGATCCTTTGGGTTGTTAAGTATGGATGAGCTCAAGTATCTGAAAAACAACAATCCAGTCATGCCAGTGTTATACCTAATCCCTAAGGTCCACAAGAACATGAATAAACCCCCAGGCAGACCAATAATAGCAGCATGTGGGGGCTTACTTGAAAAAACAACTGTCTATGTGGACTCATTCCTACAAGAGTTCGTACAGAGTCTACCTTCCTTTGTTCAGGACTCTAATGACTTTGTGAGGAAAATTGAGGACATACAATGGGATTCGGAGTCGTGGCTCATTACATTAGATGTCACGTCTCTGTATACAAGTATCATTCATCAAGACGGACTGAGAGCCATTGAATTCTATCTAGGCTTAAGACCAATGATCATGGCTGACCATAATCGAATGTTACTATCTATGATTTCATTCTGTTTACATCATAATTTCTTTTTGTTTAACAACAGATACTACCAGCAGGTCAGAGGAGTGGCCATGGGGGCCTGTTTTTCTCCCAGTTATGCCTGTCTCCACATGGGCTACCGGGAGAGACAGGTCCTCTTTGGCGAACACTCTGACACTGCTAGGCGGTCCATTGTACGATGGTATCGTTATATTGATGACGTGTTCCTTGTCTGGAGGGGCACACGTCTGGAAGCTGAGCAATTTGTTGACAAACTGAACTGCAATGATTACAACTTGAAGTTCACCTCGACAATTAGCAGAGAACAGGTACATTTTCTAGACATGACAGTCACCACAAGAGGGGAGAGACTTGAAACCAGGTTGTACCGAAAGCCGACGGCTGGAAATACAATACTCCATGCCAGTAGTCACCACCCTGCCCACTTCATACGCAGTATCCCGTATGGCGAGATGCTGCGCATAAGAAGATTGAGCAGTACTGAAGCTCAATGCCATCTAGCTCAGCAAGCTAGTAGGTCCAGATTTTTGGCAAGAGGGTACAAGGCTGCAATGGTTGATAAGGCAATAACCAAGGCAAATGCACTGTCACGCAGTCAGGCCTTGCAACGTAAGGTCAAGGTTGCGCCTTCTGCTAACGAGGATCAAAAAGTGAGACTTATCTGGGCGTATAACAAGCAGCATGGGGCACTAGGAAAAATCATTTCCAAACACTGGGGTCTCATCAAATGCGACCCAGTCATAGGTGACAAAATTTCCATCAAGCCGTTAATCACCTACAGGAAAGCGTATTCCATGCAAAATGCCTTAGTGAAATCTAGCCCAGAAGTATCCATACGAAAGAATTGGCTAGACAAGAGCAAAGGTTTCAGGAAGTGTGCTTCTTGTAAGGCATGCCAGCATGGGCTGAACAAAACAGAATACGTAGTGCCCTTTACCCCGGTTGCCCGCAAGATCACAAAACAGCTGACTTGCAAGAGTGAGTATGTGGTCTATGTGCTGGAGTGTCCGTGTGCCCTGCGGTATGTGGGTAGTACCAAGCTGCAGGTGCACAAGAGGATACTCCAGCACATAAGGGCCATCAACACCAACGATCCGGCCTATCCGGTGGCCCGCCACTTTAAGGAGCACCACAACAATGATAGCTCCCTTCTACGGTACTATGCCGTAGATTGTGTGGGACCGCTGAGAAGAGGTGGTGACAGAGATGGTGCCCTTAGGAAATTGGAAACCAGGTATATATTGGAAATGGACAGTCGAGCACCAGGGGGCCTAAATTCCACAGAAGATTTTTACACTTGTCTTTAATTGATCTACAAGTGTTTCTTGAGGCTTTATTATGTCCAGTTGTAGCCTATCTCCCCGTTGTGTCTGTTCAGCTATCTGACTGGTAGTGGATTTCTGATAACACCTAGCCACTAACCAGTACATGTCTAGTGTTGTGAATGGTGACAGAGTGGAATGCAGCCTAGGCTTAGGTTGCATTCTATATCTTATGCTTAATATAACACCGATAATGATAAAGCATTATTTAATTACAAAAAAGAAAAAGGTTTGTAGATTAGGAAGTAACAAACCACCTATAAAATGAGCACTTTAAACACCGTTTTTCACTGCTCACCTTTTTGCTTATCACTACCATGGTGTTGTGCAATTAGTGGTCACATGTTCAGGAGTGGCAGGTATGGGAGGCGAGGCTGCGATGGTCTCCAAATCGTTCGATTTGGCGGCATCTCCTCTCCTCCCAATAAACTTTTTTAGTACATAGACACAGGATTGGCTAGTGCTTAAAGTAGAGCCAGGATGCTGCGATCTCGGGGTACAGGCTACAAATGCATTTATGCAGCCAGTATTGTGTATACCACCTGAGGTCTCATCCTGTCATAAAAAGATATATAATTGGTGTATATATATTCATTGTAAATATGCTTGTACATTATTGCTTTTTAATACAGATATTTTATACTTGTAAATATTCTGAGTTGACATATTGTATTTTACACTTGATTTTACCATGATCTTGTGAATCTAGTATGTTTTTTTCTGATATTTATTATTATTATGACTAATGTTTACAAGACACCAATTGCACTTTAATGACGCTTTTTGTATTTTGCACATTGCCAACTTTGCACTGTATTCTTGAAGCCTTGGATTATCCAATGTATGAATTGTTTCAGTGGTTTGTTCATTGTGATTAAGACTGCATTTGCACTTTATTTGCGCATTTCCACAATGTCGAGCATATGGGATTATCCCAAGATGTAATTCACAATGATTAGTTGTCTATGTCTATGATACCAGTCACTCCACATGTGACCACGCTGCACCAATGGGTGTCCGTTTGAATTTGCACTTGCACTTTAAAAATAGCCTCCTCCCCAGCATGCGTCATGTGATCAAGGCCTCTGTGAAGGCCGAAACGTCATGCTGTGGTGTGCCGTCTTCTCGAGAAAATAAATACACTGCTCACCTGCACTTGGGTCTCCTCTCTTCTTTCGCTGCGCTGTGGTATCCAGGATTGGGCTCCAGGCGAGAGCAAGCAGGGACTGTTCTTTTATATATATATATATATATATATATATATATATATATATATATATATATATATATATATATATAATACAATAAAATATTCAAATACTTTTATTCTTTTTAAACTATATTTTACAGTAAATGAGGGAACATTTTGGATAGCGGAGGGGATACAATAATTATTCCCACTGCAAGGAGTACAACAGTACGAAAAGTGTTGGATAGCAGAGGGGCATAATTTATTATTCCCACTCCAACGAGCGCAACAGTAGGGAAAGTGTTGGATAGCAGAGGGGAATAATTTACTATTCCCACTCCAGCAAGTGCAACAGTAGGGAAAGTGTTAGATACAGAAGGGGATACAATTACTTTTCCCACTCCACAAAGCGCAACAGCAGGGAAAGTGTTGGCTAGCAGAGGGGATAAAATTACTATTGCCACTCCAGCAAGTGCATCAGCAGGGAAAGTGTTGGATAGCGGAGGGGAGACAATTACTATTCCCACTCCAGTGAGTGCAACACTACGAAAAGTGTTGGATAGTGGATGGGTAAAAATTACTATTCCCACTCCACCAAACGCTACACTAAGGAAAGTGTTGGATAGCGGAGGGGAATAATTTAAAATGTTTAATTTAAATTAATAACCACATTCAACAATATAAAATATTAAACACATACATATTAATTAATACAAATTATTAATTAATTCATTATAATTAAATTACTTCCCACCCTACTCCCCTATAAACCCACAGTCCGCTCCTTAAAAAATTACACAATTAACATGTTTAACAATTAATTATTAATTATTAATAAACAAATAATAACTAATTGATAAAAAAATTCATAACCACATTTAACAATATAAAATACTTAATACATAAATGTTAATTAATAAAAAATATTAATGAATTAATTATAATTAAATTACTTCCCACCCTACTCCCCTATAAACCCACAACCCTTAAAAAAATGACACAATGGCTATATATGTTTTAAGAAAAATGGCGCTCACCAGATTGAGGAAGGCTGCAGAGTCAACCGAATTGCGTCTCTCCTGTTTGCTGGGTCGTAGGAGGCCCTATGAAATAAAAAAATCCACAGCCCTTGTGTGCGTGCTTTCTTCCATGTGGAGTAGGAGTTGTGTATGATATACATAAATAAATATATATATGTATATATATATATTATTACCTACTGGCGGTCGCCAGTAGGTATATATAGTTAGGATTTTTTCCCTATGGGATTTTTGAAAATTCTATGTCTAATAACTTTGGCGTTTGTGGACGGAATTGGCTGAAATTTTCAGGAAAATGGAACATTTTGTTTCTGAGCAGCCCCTGGAAATTTGGGGGGGGGGTTCGTCAAGGGGGGGCCGAGAAAAAAGGGGGGTCCCAAAACGTGTTTTTCCAATGTTAATTTCCATAGGGTGGTTGGCCTCACTTTTAGCCCGAACGGCTGAATGGATTTGCACGAAACTTGGAAAATTGTAGGGACTGGTAGCCCGATGTGCCTTTGCTAGGTCTCAATATATGTGCTCCAGTGGATTTTGAGAAATTAACGTAAAAAAAAAGATATATATCTGTAACAGCGGACCGGGCAGCGCTCCGGTTCGCGTACTTTTCGCGTTACGGAGCTTTGTGAAGCGAAGCTGATTGGTTCTCCGGCGTCTGTAAACATTCCAAACAGTCCGTAGCGGCCGCCATCTTGTCTCTCGGTAGGATCGAGAGACAAGAGGAGGCCAAAGCGAAGGGGCAAATGACCATAAGGAAGCATAGTAGATCCTCCCTGACCCCCTAGGTTTGATGTGGAGGTTTTAAAAGGGCCCCGCGGGGCAAAAAAAAAAAAGAAAAATAATAATCGAACGGCTGAATGGATTTGCACGAAACTTAGCAAAATTGTAGGGACTGGTAGCCTGATGTGCCTTTGCTAGGTCTCAATATATGTGCTCCAGTGGATTTTGAGAAATTAACGTTCAAAAAAAGATATATATCTGTAACAGCGCTCTGGGCAGCGCTCCACTTCGCGTACTTTTCGCGTTACGGAGCTTTGTGAAGCGAAGCTGATTGGTTCTCCGGCGTCTGTAAACATTCCAAACAGTCCGTAGCGGCCGCCATCTTGTCTCTCGGTAGGATCGAGAGACAAGAGGAGGCCAAAGCGAAGGGGCAAATGACCATAAGGGGGCATAGTAGATCCTCCCTGACCCCATAGGTTTGAAGTGGAGGCTTTAAAAGGGCTCCGCGGGGCAAAAAAAAAAAAAAATATATCGTTTTTTTGGTGGGGTGCGCCCGGTTAGCGTAACGGGAAGCGGACTGGGGAGCGTACTACAAGGAAAGAAGAATGATTGACTTTTAACTTATTGTATGTTTATAGACTTTTTTTTTACTTTTTTTTCTGCTGAGTGACGTCTTGGCCTATCTCCACGGGATGCAGTCCCTACCATCTCGGCGTTTAAGCCCAGGGGGACCGGTAGTGTGGGAGAGATAACGGGGCATATTATCAAGGGGGTTTATCTCCGCTTTTTTGGCTTTAAAAGCCAAGAAAGCGGAGATAAAATTATCTCCGTATTACCTAGCTGTCGCTAACACCAGTTAGCGACCGCTAGTAGGAGATAGCGACCATCTTGGGCCCCACTTTGCATGTCAGTGATATTTATCACTAATGACATGCAAAGTGGGCATGCCAAGATGTTAGCGACTGGAAACAGTCGCTAACATCGCTATCTCCTATTACCAACTTTTGGATATATTCGCGCTAAGCGCGAATATCTCCAAAAAGTAACACCTGCCCTGAGCAGTTCTTAGCCATGTTATCCAATGGGAGGTGGATAACATGGCTAAGAGCATTAGCTCGGTAATGCATGAATATCGCTGACTTTTCAGCGATATTAATGCATTGCGGCCGTTTTTTATCGCATTTGCGATAAACCTTGATAATAGCAAGGTTTATCTGCGATGATTTCTGACGATGCTTAGCGGTAAAAAATTCGTTGCTAAGCATCGTTAGGGATAAATATCGCTTAACTTTGGTAATATGCCCCAACGTCTGTTAACGTTCGATTCGAAGGAAATCAGGAAGTGTTGAAAAACATTGTCTGCGCCATCTTGCCTTTTTTCAAATGCCACACTTTTGTCGTGCACGGCAGCCATTTTAGATGCCTTGACCAGACCCACTCTCTGCACGCTGTCGATCCTTAGCATGGATCCCCACCCTCGCAAGCATCTCCCCCAGGCACTGGTCACCCCCGCTCTCTGTCTTATGCATGGGCAATAAACCTCCCCCCATCTGCGCTGCTCTTCCCTGAGAATCAAACCCTGTGCCCGCCCGACACCTCCCTTTCGCCCTATTCACTACCGCACCCTCTGACACTCCTCTTCCTCTGTGTCCGATTGTCCAGGCCGGTCCCAGGCTATCAGCTAGCCCTGCAGATGTAGTTTATGGCCCCAGCTGTAAAGAATCACCCCTCTTCAAAGGAGTTATAGTAGATCAAGGGCCACACCCGATGAGATCCGTCACACCACACGCGTTCCTACTATCTGAAAACCATCCTGTATTGTGATTGGGGAGGGGACCGAGCCTGAAGCGGAAGATTCCAGGGATGACTCTTTGTACATCAAAGTTTTTAGAATTATGTGTCACATTAAAAATATATAGCACTCCAACAAAGTAGTAGGATTATAAAACTTGAATAACTTATAAATATATACAACAAAACAAAAACAGTAAAAACATTTAAACATTTTTAGGGAAAAAGAAGGAACAATGGTCAGTAGCGGTCGGTTGTGCGATTAGTCCCAAGGCAGCACAACGTCCTGAGTTCTGGACGGCACCCAGGTGATGTTGCCTGGGTGCCGCACTGGTTTTGGGTATCCTACAATGCTGCTCCGAATAACGGCGTGGGGCGTCCCGGGGGGTGGCTCGTCAGTAGCGGTCTGTTGTGCGAATAGTCCCAAGGCAGCACAACGTCCAGATTTCTGGACGGCACCCAGGTGATGTTGCCTGGGTGCCGCACTGATTTGGGTATCCGGCGTGGGGCGTCGCGGGGGGTGGCTCGTCAGTAGCGGTCTGTTGTGCGGATAGTTCCAGGGCAGCAGAACGCGCTGAAATGTGGATGGCACCAAGGTGATGTCCAGTAAGTTGCCGCCCTCCGAATAACGGCGTGGGCGCCCCGGGGGGGGGGGGAGGCAGCGTGAACGGGCCTCCCCAGGTGGAGCCTCGTCTGCTGTAGTGGGGCGCCCCTTTACCGTTTCAGTTGCCATTCCGTCCGCTTTTGGTCCACTGTGTCAAAATCCGCAATTCAGCTGAGTTGCGCCCACTCTTGCGGTGCAGCGATAGGCGGCTGTCACAGGACTCTCAAAATGGCGGCAGGCTCTTTCCTTTTTGGGCCTGGTCCACTGAAATGGCACTGGGACACCTTGGAAATCGGACGCTTGTCTGCTAGGTCTTGGACCCCATTCTCGAAAGCGTCCCCTCCGCCTTGAGGATTCTACAAAAGTCTTGGGGGCCCCCGACTCCTGCAGGCTTCCGGTGGGGAGCGGCTGCCATGATTGCTCGCGGAATGACCACGACGGAGCCACGAGATGGTGGTGCTTTCATGCTGACGCCAGCTTCAGTCTGAAACATCCAGAAACAAGGTGGGGCTTTCATCGTTTGGGGGGAAAAAAAAGTTTTCATCCAATGAAAAGTGTTATTTTTAGGTCATATGATCAAGCCTTCCATCATTAGGAAACCAAAAGTAAAATGAACCAATGAAAAGTTTTATAAACAAGTCACATGACCTGTTATGCGGCATAGGGTATAAAAAGCGTAGAAAATCCGTTGGCACGTGAGGCGGCGTCAGTAGCGGACCGATGTGCGAATAGGCCGAAGGCAGCACAACGCGCCAAGATCCGGATGGCACCGAGGTGGTGTCCAGCAAGTTGCCGCACTGGTGTGGCCATCCTACAATGCTGAAAGTCGGCGTGGGGCGCCCCGTTGGCCTGTGAGATGGCGGCAGTAGCGGACCGATGTGCGAATGGGGCCAAAGGCAGCGCAACAATATTTTCGGAATAGAAGACACCACAAGGCGCTGAGATGCCAAGATCCGGATGGCACCGAGGTGGTGTCTAGCAAGTTGCCGCACTGGTGTGGCCATCCTACAATGCTGAAAGTGGGCGTGGGGCGCCCCGTTGGCCTGTGAAGTGGCGTCAGTAGCGGACCGATGTGCGAATGGGGCCAAAGGCAGCGCAACGCGCAAAGATCCGGATGGCACCGAGGTGGTGTCTAGCAAGCTATGCAGCTGAGTTGCGTGCGCACTTGCGGCGAATAGGTCGAAGGCAGCACAACAATGTTTTCTGAATAGAAGACACCACAAGGCGCTGAGATGCCAAGATCCGGATAGCACCGAGGTGGTGTCTAGCAAGTTGCCGCACTGGTGTGGCCATCCTACAATGCTGAAAGTCGGCGTGGGGCGCCCCGTTGGCCTGTGAGATGGCGGCAGTAGCGGACCGATGTGCGAATGGGGCCAAAGGCAGCGCAACAATATTTTCGGAATAGAAGACACCACAAGGCGCTGAGATGCCAAGATCCGGATGGCACCGAGGTGGTGTCTAGCAAGTTGCCGCACTGGTGTGGCCATCCTACAATGCTGAAACTCGGCGTGGGGCGCCCCGTTGGCCTGTGAGATGGCGGCAGTAGCGGACCGATGTGCGAATGGAGCCAAAGGCAGCGCAACAATATTTTCTGAATAGAAGACACCACAAGGCGCTGAGATGCCAAGATCCGGATGGCACCGAGGTGGTGTCTAGCAAGTTGCCGCACTGGTGTGGCCATCCTACAATCCTGCTCCGAATAACGGCGTGGGGTGCCCGAAGGGGGGGGGGGAGGCGGCGTGAACGGGCCTTCCTAGGTGGAGGCTCGTCTGCTGTAGTGGGGCGCCCCTTTACCGTTTCAGTTGCCATTCAGCTGAGTTTCGGCCGCTCTTGATGCTACAGCGACAGGCGGCTGCAACAGGACTCTCAAAATGGCGGCCTGTTCTTTGGATTTGGGCCTGGTCCACTAAAATGGCCCTGGGACACCTTAGAACTCGGACGCTCGAATTTTTTTTCCTCTCCTCTACATGCAAAAAAAGGTAAATGCCCGGGACGTTACACGCTTCATCTGCCACGATGTACTCTCCAGAGGAACCGAAAATAAATATAGTTATGGTAACTATACCATGCATCGTCATACGGAGAGGTGGCACCGATTAATTATAGTGCTGCATAAAAGAGAGATTTGGAGGAGAACCCCCGACCTGCCAGTACATTCATCAAAGAAGTGGCACTGACAGCATCAGAGGCAAGGGAAACGGTCCCAAATATTTAGAAGAACTTTGGAAAGATGAAAATGACATGTTTAGATTGTGGCAAATTAATTTCATGTGGACAGATGAGTGTTACTCTAATAAATACAGCATATGAACATCATCATAGTCGATGGTTGGTAGAGACATTTTGACTATATCCTGGACCTGCCCGTCCTCGCCCAAAATGGCGCCGGAATAAATGGGACTCGTAACTCCTTGTTGTGTACTGGTTGCACAACCTTGATATCACGAGATACGTATGCAGTTTTGAAGCACATGGCGGGCGGGGACGAGAATAGATTGAATATTTCGATATCCCTATTGATATTAAGTTCTGATGTGTTATTGATTACTGTACTATTGAAAGTTCGAATTAACGTCACCCATGGTACTTGCCCGCAAATGTATATCTAGATAATTTTATTGTAACTGGCCCTGTCGTATTTTAATTATAAAATGTACGTCCACCGATTCCGCAACTGTTAGACACCTTAGTTCTTGCAACCTAATGGCCCGCCCGTTACGTTCCTCTACAGTGTAAATGTCTACTCATCATATACGATTACAGTTTGCTCCGTGGCCGGCCCACGTGGTTATAGGCCCGTATTTGTGTAATGACATTTTCACAATAAAGGTTTTTAAAAGAAAACATGGTAGTAGTATATACATTGGTAAAGTTTTTAATAATAGTCACTGTTTTAGAATCAGTAAAAGGCAAGTGAAATAAAGCAGACCAATTACATGAAGGGTAAAAGGTATAATACGCAGGAACGCAGTAAAGATAAATGGTCAAGGGCTGTTGTGTTTTCTACTCCTGCAACATAAAGTGATCGATAAGAATCTCATATTCAGGCGTATCGGCGAGTAAGACAGCAGGCCGACCCTCTTTTGCTCAACGGCTCCGTCATGGGACGAAGAAACGCCCTTTTTCTCGAAAAAGGAATATATTTTACTTGCAGGACAGTTGTAAATTTTCCGGGAAAGTACATTAGCCTGGAACATTATAACATATATTTAAGAAAAAATAATGTTCGAAAGTAATAAAAAGCGTAATTTTTAGGTCATATGACCAAGCCTTTCATCATTAGAATAAGAAAAGTAAAATGAACCAATGAAAAGTTTTATTAACAAGTCACATGACCTGTTATGCTTACGTTACGCGCTGCGCGTCGCGCCCCGGATCACTTCCGGATGCGCTAACGCGGCGCGTCATATGACGCATTACGCGACAACGCAGGTCCAGAATATAGTCAAAATGTCTCCACCAACCCGCGGTCGGAACACAACCCCTTTCAGCAGGCTAAATAGTTCTATTAAATGACAACAGAAGGGACAGGCAACAAGAACCATCAGTCAAAGAGGGGAGGGCTAGTTCTTCTCTACCGGGTCACGTTGGGGCGCTACCGGAACTGATCGAATTGGTAGTCTACAGTGTTTCTGGATGTTTCAGACTGAAGCTGGCGTTAGCATGAGAGCACCACCATTTCGTAGCTCCGTCGTGGCCATTCCACGAGCAATAATGCTAGCCGCTCCCCACCAGAAGCCTGCGGGAGTCGGGGGCCCTCAAGACTTTTGTAGAATCTTCAAGGCTGAGGGGACGCTTTCGAGAATGGAGCCCAATCTCTAGCAGACAAGCGTCCGAGTTCCAAGGTGTCGCAGGGCAATTTTAGTGGACCACGCCCAAATCTGAAGAGCCGGCCGCCATTTTGAGAGTCCTGTGGCAGCCGCCTATCGCTGCACCGCAAGAGCGGGAGCAACTCAACTACATGGTGAGCGAGACGCTGTAGTCGAAAGAGCGGGCGGTAAACAGCTGAATAGCGGAAGAGGCACAGTGTAGCAAAAGCGGGCGGAATGGCAACTGAAATGGTAAAGGGGCGCCCCACTACAGCGTGTCTTTAGGTGAAACGGATTGTGGGACAAGGTCAAGAATGGAAGAGTTACCAAAAGGCAAAAAGTTCCGCTTGATCCCGGGAGCCGGCCACCTATGTCGGGGGCGATCTCAGGCTACACCAGGAGAACACGACTTGGGGAGGGAGCCGGAGCCAAGCGCCCCCTCCGAGTCCGCGCCATCACACCGTCCCTCGGGGGCCTCCGTCAAGCGGTTCAGGGTGGCACCGCATCACATTGTTCACAAATGCAGTCACGGCCTCAAACAGCCCCCACTTTACTTTGAGAATAGTGAAGCTGAAGCAAGTGCAAATAGGCTTCAGACAGTGTTACAAGCACTCCTCAAAACTTTGAACCATCAGAGTGCATGAGTTTCATGCTCGATCGATTGAGCTAGCCGGATCGGGCAACAAAAAGTATAAAATAGTTATGTAAATAGTTGTTTAATAAAATGTTTTACCCTGTTACTTTGCTGGTGTGTTGTATATATTTGTAATATTTGCATAGAGTTTATCGTTATTTTGGGCGGGGTGGGTGGCGGAGCCGAGCTGTATTGCAGCCATCATGGTGTGGAGTTCAGTTCATCTCACTAGTTTCGTATTTGTCATGAGGGGTTGTTCCTAATGTTTCTATTTTAGCGAGGTCAAAAAGAGATCCCATTAGTGGCCTACTGATTTTGCTCGATTCCTTTTGTTTTTTTACACGATTTTTCGCTATCTGCAAAGACTAAACAGAGTATTGCGACTCTGTGCTTGTTTGTAAATAGAGAATGAACCAAAGAGAACCAATTCTAAAACAGTAAATGCTTGGATAACAATCAATCAAATGGAGAGAGAAGCAGGCACGACGGATTACAACGGGGGCAAAGGCCTGCGTTAACTACCCTTCACTATCTGCAAAGAGAGAGTACTCCTAATAGAAATGAGGGGGGGGGGGGCAGCATTCAAAGCAGATCAGTGTGCATAAACACGAAAATGTTTGTACTTACCACGTACTTGACATTCGACAGCTTTTGATATTTGCTATTAAAAAACCATTGAAATTCACTGAAAAAACCATAGGTTATAGACCATATATAGTTAGGAATTAGCATTTACAAAACCTTGAAAATTCACTGAAAAAACCATAGGTTATAGACCATATATAGTTAGGAATTAGCATTTAAAAAACCTTATTTTACTCACACAAAACCATTGAAATTCCATATATAGTTAGTTGTACTAACTATATATCGCGCACCCGCAATCCACTGCTGATCATGTCACATATTACATCATTCATGACATGGTCAGTGACATCACTGATGACATCACTGATGACATCTCAAATGACATCACTGATGACATCACTGATGACATCTCAAATGACATCACTGATGACATCACTGATGACATCTCAAATGACATTACTGATCACATCACTGATGACATCATTCATGTGATAATACGATGAACCTCTTCAGACTCTAATATAACCTTAGATACACTCAGTGTAAACACAGACTCACAGATTGTCACTCATCCATGAAGTTACACACACACCTAGTCAGTCATGCAAACAATCAATCACACCTCCATTTCCTCAACTATACAGTTATACACACCTTACTTATTCAAACATATACTAACACATATTTACTCTCTTTTACAATCCCTAATACAAGTTCACAATCATCCATACAGCCACTCACACATTCACTGGCTCTTATGCACAGTTATTTATATATGCCAACTCTCACATGTACTATGTTTTACATATGTACTTACTTTGACATGTAGCACTGAGATATCCATTCACTCACCAATACACTCATGCACACAGTCAACCGCCCATACAGCTGTTTCCACATGCAGTTTTGAACCCATACATCTAGTGAATCAACTGCTCACACATCTATGCACAGAGTCATACACCTCCCAGCCACCCACACACACACTCAGTCTCCCATACAAATACTTGGGCAACCAATCAATAACCCATATAGTTACTCATATAGCTACTGAACAACACATGCAGCAGTTTTCAGAACAACAGACATAATGATGCACAAATTAAGACAGTTTAGTCACTAACCCATGCACTCAGTGAGACACATTTAATCACTCACTCATACAGTCAGTCATGCACCTACTAAATCCTTCATCCAGACACTTATACATCCACTCAAGACATATTTTAACTTTACAGAAAAATACAGTCACTGGATGTTGTCATCAGTGATGTCATCAGTGATGTCATTTGAGATGTCATCAGTGATGTCATCAGTGATGTCATTTGAGATGTCATCAGTGATGTCATCAGTGATGTCACTGACCATGTCATGAATGATGTAATATGTGACATGATCAGCAGTGGATTGCGGGTGCGCGATATATAGTTAGTACAACTAACTATATATGGAATTTCAATGGTTTTGTGTGAGTAAAATAAGGTTTTTTAAATGCTAATTCCTAACTATATATGGTCTATAACCTATGGTTTTTTCAGTGAATTTTCAAGGTTTTGTAAATGCTAATTCCTAACTATATATGGTCTATAACCTATGGTTTTTTCAGTGAATATATATATATATATATATATAGATATATATATATATATATATATAGATATATATATATATATATATATATATATATATATATATATATATATATATATATATATATACATGTGTGTATGTGTATTACCTACTGGCGGTCACCAGTAGGTAGTTATAGTTAGGACCTAATAACCATAGGAAAATTGCAACATTTTATTCCCAATAACTTTGGCGCCGATTGACGAATCTTCGCGAAATTTTCAAAACTTATGGCCGGCTCCGGTCCCCTCCTATCTTGAAAGTTTCGGGGTGATTCGGCAAGCTGGGGCTAAGTAAAAAGGGGGTCCCAAAATGTGTTTTCCTCATGCAATTTCTCATAGGAAACTTTGGCCGTGGCTACAGCCCGAACTGCTGAACGGAATTACACCAAATTTGGCAAAAAAGGTAGCCCTTGGTTCAGAAAGAACTCTTTTTGTTAAATGGTGTAAATCCGTTCAGTAGTTGCTGAGAACATCTAAATTAAAAAAATATCGATATCTAGAAGCACGCAGGATCCACGCACCCCCCCGATCATGAGCTTCTTCATGCTAATGGGGTCTCAACACTCCAAACCAGGAAGTGTTGGCAGCCATCTTGTGCCTCGGTAGAACAAACGTGAAAAAAAAGAAAAAGGTGCAGGGTAGAAACACCCTGACCCCCTAGGCCTGCTTAGGGGGTCCCACAAGGACCCCCAGGGCCAAAAAAGACAAAATGAAGCGCAGACTCCTGCGCTTCATTATTAATTAGCCCCCAGGTGGGCCAAGTCCCGGGGGCAATGTTTATATTATAATGGGGGGCCCAATGGGGCCCCCAGGCTGGGGGACCGCCACCCCCAGGGCATTTCAAAAGTATTTACGGGGGGCTGATGGCCCCCCGCAGCCCCGGGGACCGCCACCCCCCGGGGCTTGCATTATAAATAGGTGGGGGGTGCAAAGGCTCCCCAAGCCCCGGGGACCTGCCACCCCCAGGGGCTTTTATAAAATATTGGTTGGGTGGCACATGGCCCCTCCGCAGCCCCGGGGACCGCCACCCCGGGGCTTGTTTTTACAAAAAATGTAACTACCTGTGTGGGGGGGCTCAAACCCCCCACATGCCCGGCGACCGCCACCTCTCCGGGGCTCTAATTATGTAAATTGGGGGGTCCGTGATGGACCCCCCCAAGCCCAGCACCCCCGAGGCTTTGCAAATGTTGGGAGGGCGGCCCCCCACTTGGAGCCCTCGATGGCCTTGGGGGCCGCCACCCCCCGAGGGCCGGCTCTGTTTGCTATGGCAGAGCGGGAGCTGCAAGAGTAAACTCTGGATTGTTTTTTTGAAGAGAGAGCAGGAAACCCTGGTCTCTCTTCCAATAACCAAACCCGATTTCTTTTCTACACAGGGAGCTGCATCTTAGCAGCTCCCCATGTGGAAAAGCAATGCCGGCTTCCGCAGGAGATTGCCCTGGCGAGTTGTAAGTTGGAGAATTAATTCCCCTTCAATACTGAGGGTCCCTGAGGGCCAACTAGCCCACCAGGTACCTCCAGTATGCGTCAGGGAGCTGCGTTGTTCACTGAAAAAAACCATGGGTTTCAGGCAAGGTATAGTTAGAAATTAGCAATTAAAAAACCTTGCCGAGTGTATGTGTATGTATCAAAGGTTATATTAGGGTGAGAGGAGGTCTGCCACTTTATCACAAGGATGATATCATCAGTGATGTCATTTGAGATGTCATCAGTGATGTCATGAGTGATGTCACTGACCATGTCATGAGTGATTTAATATGTGACGTGATCAGCAGTGCATTGCGGGTGTGCGAGTTATAGTTAGCTGAACTAATTATAACAGGGGAATTTCTATGGTTGAAATACCCAACTAACTATAACGTCCCTGAAACCTATGGTTTTTCAGTGAATTTCTAAGGTTTTTTAAATGCTAATTTCTAACTATTACGTGCCTTAAACCTATGGTTTTTTCAGTGACTTTCAAAGGTTTTTTAAATGCTAATTTCTTACTATAACGTGCCTGAAATCTATGTTTTTTCAGTGAATTATATATATATATATGTGTGTGTGTGTGTATATATATATATCATTTAAACTGCCTGCTCCAACATGAGAACCAGACTCCAGCACGCTCGGGGGCTCGCTGTAAAGAGTTTTTATTGTGACCACAACCAGGTAACGCTTTCAACCGCGAAAGCGGTCTTTGTACAACCTAAGGTTACAGCCATTTTCTTGTGCTATTTAGGCCATCTATTATCATCAAAAGAAGGAGTAATTCCAGGTTACTACATTACAATACTATTCCCACTCCAGCAAGTGCAACAGTAGGGAAAGTGTTGGATAGCGGAGGGGATACAGTTACTATTCCCACTTCAGTGAGTGAAACAGTAGGAAACGTGTTGGGTAGCGAAGGGGTAAAAATTACTATTCCCACTCCACCAAATGCAACACTAAGGAAAGAGTTGGATAGCGGAGGGGAATAATTTACTAATCCCACTCCACCAAGTGCAGCAGTAGGGAAAGTGTTGGATAGCGGAGGGGTAAAAATTACTATTTCCACTACAGAGTGCAACAGTAGGGAAAGTGTTGGATAGCGGAGAGGAATAATTTACTATTCCCACTCCTGAGAGTGCAACAGTATGGATGCGTGTTGGATAGCATAGGGGATAAAATTACTATTCCCACTCCAGCAACTGCAACAGTAGGGAAAGTGTTTGATAGCGGAGGGGTTAAAATTACTATTCCCACTCCAGAGACTGCAACAGTAGGGAAAGTGTTGGATAGCGGAGAGGAATAATTTACTATTTCCATTCCAGAGAGTGCAACAATAGGGAAAGTGTTGGATAGCGGAAGGGTTCAAATTACTATTCCCACTCCAGAGAGTGCAACAATAGGGAAAGTGATGGATTGCGGAGAGTAATCTTTTATTATTCCCACACCAGAGAGTGCAACACTAGGAAAAGTGGTGGATATCGTAGGGTATAAAATTATTATTCCCACTTCAGCAAGTGCAACAGTAGGGAAAGTGTTGGATAGCGGAGGTGATACAATTACTATTCCCAGTCCAGTGAGTGCAACAGTAGGGAAAGTGTTGGATAGCGAAGGGCATACAATTACTATTTCCAATTCAACACTTCAACAAATGCAACAGTAAGGAAAGTGTTGGATAGCATAGGGGAATAATTGACTATTCCCACTCCCCCAAGTGCAACTTAGGGAAAGTGTTGGATAGCAGAAGGGAATAATTTAGTATTCACTCTCCAGCAAGTGCAACAGTAGGGAAAGTGTTGGATA
This sequence comes from Lissotriton helveticus, assembly GCF_964261635.1. Classification (NCBI taxonomy): domain Eukaryota; kingdom Metazoa; phylum Chordata; class Amphibia; order Caudata; family Salamandridae; genus Lissotriton; species Lissotriton helveticus. The sequence continues at coordinate 846,945,792 of NC_136068.1, forward strand.
GCGGAGGGAAATAATTTATTATTCCCACTACAGCAAGTGCAACAGTAGGGAAGGTTTTGGATAGTGGATGGAAATATTTTACTATTCCCACTCCAGCAAAGTAATTATTATTAATTTACAAATAATTAAATATTCAAAAATAAATTACCTCCCACCATTTTCCTCTATAAATTACATGTAAAACAAGACACAATTTACATAATTGATAAACAATCAATTAATTAACTAATAACAATTAACAAACAAATGAAAAACAATCAGTAATAAATTAGTTCACAAAATTAACCCTATAAAATAAAAATAAATGAATATTATATAAAAATATCTAAAAATATATTAAAATTAAATTACTTCCCACGCTACTCCCCTATCAACGCACAACACACTATTAAAAAAAGATACAATTAACATAATTTCCAACAAAATAATTATTATTAATAACCAATTAATAACTAATTATTAAAAACATGAATAACCACATTGAACAATATAAAATATTAAATACATAAATATTAATTACTAAAAATATAAATGAATTAATTATAATTAAATTACTTCCCACCCTACTCCCCTATAAACCCACAACCCACTCCTTAAAAAATGACACAATTAACATGTTTAACAATTAATTATTAATTATTATTAACCAAATAATAACTAATCAATAAAAAATGTATAACCACATTTAACAATATAAAGGGGCCGATTCCTAATCGGTAAAATCCTGTACAAATAGCTGTACGGAGCATTTTTCTCTCGTATGAATTGTATCCTCGAACGTCCCCGTACTTATGATGTAGTACGATGCGTACCCAAAGCAGTTCTCCGTCCGAATCGTACCAAAGCCCGTACGACTCAATAATCTGTACGAATTGCATTCGGAACGCGCAGTACGCGATGTCCGTACGGATCGAAGGATCATTTTCCGACCCAGCAAGTACGATTTGTCCAGTAAACACTCCATATGACTCTTTTTTTACGAGAGCTCAAAACGTCCGGAAAAGCAGAATTCGACTCGAAATGCGTGCAAAACAGACCCCCGGTATGGTTCATACACCCCATGATCTTAGGGGTACGGTTCGTACACCTACGATCATGAGGTACGGTTCGTACACCCCATGATCGTAGGGGTACGGTTCGTACACCTACGATCATGGGGTACGGTTCGTACACCCCATGATCGTAGGGGTTCGGTTCATACACCCCATGATCGTAGGTGTACGATTCATACCCCTACGATCAAGGGGTGTACGAACCGTACCCCATGATCGTAGGTGTACGGTTCATACCCCTACGATCGTGGGGTCTACGAACCGTACCCCATGATCGTAGGTGTACGAACTGTACCCCTAAGATCATGGCGTGTACGAACCGTACCCCTACGATCATGGGGTGTACGAACCGTACCCCATGATCGTAGGTGTACGAACCACACCCCTGCGATCATGGGGTGTATAAACCGTACCCCATGATCGTAGGTGTACGAACCGCACCCCTACGATCATGCGGTGTACGAACCGTACCCCATGATCGTAGATGTACGAACCGTACCCCTAAGATCATGGGGTGTACGAACCGTACCCCTACGATCATAGGGTGTACGAACCGTACCCTATGTGATTGTGTGGCTCTCGTACGAATTGCTGATACGCGACGTTTACCGTACGAATCGGGTCCTCATTCCCGGTCCGTATCGTACTTGTCAGGTCGTACGGCATGTTTACGATACGTACGGTTCACTTTCAGGGTCCGTATCGTCCGGATTTTCCCTTGCTTTTCGTACGGTTCGCAACGATTTGGACATATTTTTTTACTACGGATCGTACTACGCGATTCGGACGGATTTGTACGATTTGTACAGAAACAGCTACGAATTCGAATCGTCGTACGGATTTGTTTCCCGAATCGGAATCGACCCCAAAATATTCAATACATAAATATTAATTAATAAACCATATTAATTAATTAATTATAATTAAATTACTTCCCACCACACTCCCCTATAAACCCACAACCCCCTCCTTAAAAAATGACACCATGGATATATATGTTTTAAGAAAAATTATGCTCACCAGATTGAAGAAACCTGATGAGTCAGCCGAAACGCATCTCTCCTGTTGGCTGGATCAGAGGATGCCCTATGAAATAAAAATTCCCTATTTCAGCAGCCCTTGTGTGCGTGCTTTCTTCCATGTGGAGTAAGAGTTGTGTTTGATATATATATATATATTATATATATGTGTGTGTGTGTGTGTGTGTGTATATTTCATTTAAACTGCCTGCTCCAACATGAGAACCAGACTCCAACACGCTTGGGCTCGCTGTAAAGAGTTTTCATTGTGACCACAACCAACCATGTAACGCTTTCAACCGCGAAGGCGGTCTTTGTACAACCTAAGGTTACAGCCATTTTCTTGTGCTATTTATGCCATCTATTATTATCAAAATAAGGAGTAATTCCAGGTTACTACATTGAATGAGACAAAAGGAGTAACATTATGCTTCATCATAGGGTTCCCACCCGAGCGGCCAAATGCCTCTCGGGTATTCTACAACACCTGATTACAGCAGAGCGGGTTTGTTTTGAAGTGCAAGGTGAGTGATCAGTGACACAGTGAATAATAAAATTGCCTTTACTACTCCCTAAAATGTAATACTGGAATAGTAAGGTAAGGTTAAAATCGGAAGCGGATGTCTTATCTGGTTAGCTTGACCAATGGCATCCACAAGTGAAATAAGTAATAGTGGACAGTCTACATGTTTCAGCCTCCAGATGCAAATTTGTGAGGCTTTCTTCAGAACCAGTAGTGCCAGAGGGGTATGCACTAGCTAAGGTGCACCCTTCCCTATGTCAGTTTTTACCGCAAACTTACGGTTAACCTCTCAGCGTTGTCTGAAAAAGAACGTATATAAATTATGGGAAGTAGTGGATTCCTACCCCATGGATCCTATCAGGGGGTGTTGGTCTTTAGTCACACTTACAGCAAGACCAAACGGTCGCTTCTGGCACCTGGTATGCTCCCGGTCCAGGATCCCACCGGATCCCATGGGAGAACGGTTGAGGGAAGACCTGGCTTGGCAGTTTGGACTGGACAGTTCCCATGAGGCATAGGGTCAAGAATGATTTGCATATAGCTGGGTCTGAACTGAGGTGGCGATGTGAGCTAAAGAATTATCATGGGTTGAACCCAGATCTGTGACTAGGGGTGAGCATCTGAAAAGTTTCAGCGCTCCGTCCATCATCTCCTTGTGTTTGCTTTGTTTGCCCTAAGTTGGCAGGGTATGCCCAGACGTGGGTCCCTTGCTCACTTTGACACTGGATTCAAACTAGCCTGGCTGATGAAGGGTGTTACCCAGAAACCGGTCCCAGGATGCTTGTTTTTGGTTCAGGGAAGACCTGGCTTGGCAGTTCGGGTTGGACGCTTCCCATGAGGCACAGGGTCAAAACTGATTTGCATATAGCTGGGTCTGAACTGAGGTGGCGAAGTGAGCTAAACAATGATGATCAATTCAACCCAAATGGGTGACTGGGGGGTGAGCGTCTGAAAAGTTTCAGCTTTCCGTCCATCATCTCCTTGTGTTTGCTTTGTTCACCCTAAGTTGGAAAGATATGCCCAGACGTGGGTCCCTTGCTCACTTTGCCACTGGATTCAAGCTAGCCTGGCTGATGAAGGGTATTACCCAGAAACCGGTCCCAGGATGCTTGTTTTTGGTTCAGGGAAGACCTGGCTTGGCAGTTCGGGTTGGACGCTTCCCATGAGGCACAGGGTCAAAACTGATTTGCATACAGCTGGGTCTGAACTGAGGTGGCGAAATGAGCTAAACAATGATGATCAATTCAACCCAAATGGGTGACTGGGGGTGAGCGTCTGAAAAGTTTCAGCTTTCCGTCCATCATCTCCTTGTGTTTGCTTTGTTCACCCTAAGTTGGAAAGATATGCCCAGACGTGGGTCCCTTGCTCACTTTGCCACTGGATTCAAGCTAGCCTGGCTGATGAAGGGTATTACCCAGAAATCAGTCCCAGGATGCTTGTTTCCGGTTAAGGGAAGACCTGGCTTGGCAGTTCGGGCTGGGCTTTTCCCATGAGGAACAGGGTCAAGACTGATTTGCATATAGCTGGGTCTGAATTGAGGTGGCAAAGTGAGCTAAAGAATGATGATGGAATCAACCCAGATCTGTGACTGGGGGTGAGCGTCTGAAAAGTTTCAGCGCTCTGTCCATCATCTCCTTGTGTTTCCTTTCAAATCTCCCTCATATTTTAATGGGACAGCACCTGCTCCTTTTGAGTTTGTAACATCCACTATTTTTTTTTTGTTGCAGAGTTTTATATAGCGCGAACTAGACCCGAACCGAATCAGGTATCAGAACGCTTTACATATTTTCCAGTTACGTTACATGAGGACACACTTTCATTTTAGACACAGGGAGATTAAGTGATTTGCCCAGAATCACAGGAGGTTTTGGCGTCGTTACCGAGACTCGAACCCAGATCCCCAGGTCCAAGGTCGAGCGCCCTAGCCGTTAGGCCAACTCCTCTTCCCTATAATAATTTTCCATCGCGACACAAAGACTTGCCAACTGGGAGCTTCCCTAAGGTGCCTTTAGACCTCTGAAAACTCTTTAACATACTCACTCCATACTCCTGAATCCATTCCTTCTTTCCTCAACAAGCCTCTAGTGGTGACAAAGAAATTGGCAATAAAATTGCTGTTAAACTCTAGCATGACCACCTGTGAACGTAATCTTTATTCTTAGGCTCTTGTAAATTCTCAGTTGTAGACACCAACTTTTCTTTGGGCCTTGCCTTCCTCTGTGATCCTATGCCCCCCTCTCAGATAGTGTAATGTAATGAAGGCCATCAGTTCCTGTCATGTAAATGAATCTGGTGATATGCTGACACCAGATCAAGCCTGGTGAAAAACTTAGCTCCTGAAATTAATTACATTATTCAGTTATATTTATCAGGGGAAAACTTCTCTATGAAAACTACCCTGTTTAGTGCCCGTCATTTCAATACATAAATGTATCTTGCCACTGTCCTTTTTGGCCACAACAAGGGGGGGCAGCCAATCTTAGGTCTCCTCGATGGTAATCACTCCGTTACTGTACAGTCTCTTTAAGGTCTTTCTTTAACAAGTCAAATACTCATATGAGTAGTCACCTCACTATTGATGCAGCCGGTGCAGCATGCTCTTGAATCTTAATTTTGAAGACTTACACTTTCTGGCAACCTAACTTGTTGTTGAAGGCTTCAGGTAATTCCAGCTGGACATTCACACAGATTCCATTCAACCTCTTGTAAACCTTTTCCAGAAATATCCTCCATTTGAATTCCAAGGTGGCTATAAAGAACACTTCATTTTGATTTCCTGGCCAACATAACTCCTTGGTAGAATTTCTACCCTGCATAATTTGTGCTTTCCCGATCAAACATAATTTCTATCTCACAACCGCCTATATTTGACACCTCACGTGTATTCCCATTCTCACGCTGTACCATTTGCATCATTCACAGCCTCCTGGCAAACTTTGTGTACTTCACTCTGCTTCCATTCTTGACCAACACTTCTTTAGCACTTCATGAAATGTCTTTTTTCCACAATATTACGTATTGTCTAATTGCAGACCATGACTTATCACTTGCCATGTGTCCCAGTCTGCCACACGTGTAGCACAATCCTCCAAAGAAACATTCCCTCTTTCCCTGCTCTCAAATATTTTGTTTTCCCTTGGCTACCACAATCACCTCTTCTGAAGTCTAATTTCTATTTTTATTTCTCCCTTACACTTCATTATATTCCCTATTCCTTTTGTTATTATAACCACTTCATTCGGTGGCAGCTCTTCTTTCATCCATAGTTTTTCATGTATCCTCTCAGGCACATTCTTAAGGTAACCTATTCTAAAGCTGCAAGTATGTCTGATAAACAAGGCTGTGCTGCAAAAGGATAGGTAGACTGTGAACACCTTCATTTAGTGGTCTTATTGCTCGCATCCAGCAAACATCATTACAGAATCCCTGCATTTGTAGCATTCTTTAGCATCAAAGGCTAAGACTGAGAGTCCTATAAAGGACATGATCAGAGTGACAGCCTAGCTTGTCCATCTACCTTTTCACACACAAGAGCAGGTTTGATGGGAAACTTAAGAAGAAAGGAACTGACATTGCTTGTGTCTGCCGTTAAAGTTGGAAATTCCCTAGTTTCTAAGTGCATGTTATACTGGTCGTGTAGCCTGTTCCATAGCATGCTTGGCTTTTGGAGCCAGAACAGAGACATAACCTTCACCCCTAAGCGACCAGACTGGGCCCGCCCCCTGAAAGGGATTGAATGGAACCATGTCAAGAACAATGAGTTGTTCGATCAACCCACTTTTCAACCTTCTCACACCTGATAGCTGCACTACAAAACACCCAAAAACAGCCTGGTTAGACTATGCTGCTGACATAGGCAGGGAACAAGACCCAGGCAGCTCCTTGTCCTATGTGCAATCACTACTCATTCAGTTCCTACTGTCCGCTCTCCCATGAAGTTCTTGATCCCCTTTTATTCAGACAGTTCCTGTCCCCATTTCTTCCCAGGAGGTAATGATTCCCTCTCTCTCACAGGTGTGATTTCTGCTCCTAAAACTTCACAGTACATCCCCTTACCTTTCCATTCTCTAGCTGCCCGGGTCCTCTCCAGGTTACTCTTGCTTTACTCAAGCCATTTTCACATCTTCACGTCCTACATATTCTGTTTCTACTGACAGTATCAAGGACATTCAGGGATCAATTCACCAGAGTCGATTTTCACTTCTGTGGGCATTCTCAAAACTCACTAAGAGAATGCATAGGAATTCAAGGAATCTAGGTGTTCATGCATACTACTGCTCTGCTCCTCTTGTTCTATAATTTACTTGAACACTTTTACTCTCTAATACAGAGAAATATTTTTCTTATAAAAGAAACCCCTTCTCCGATATCCACAGAACTATATGTTTGTGTGGGTGTTTTTCACATACAAATTGCACAGTCATGTGATCCCTATTGACACTAGGCCTGGACAGAATTTCAATTATACTGGAGCCATCGGATTCATTTTGGTAATTCTATGTTACTCTTTGGTGCAGAATTAGCAATAATTAAGCAATTACTACTGCTTGCGTAATTAAAAGTGATCTGGGGGCGGAAATCTTACTGTGGGAGTAGATTTATTGCTCACGATTTATGTTCTGCTGCATTTAATTTTGTTTCTTAGTGCAAAATGCAGCCTCACATCCATTTTGGATGCGAGGGTACATTTTGCGTTAAGAACACAACACTAAGGGGCAGATTTATGAGGCCCTTGCGCCTCCTTGCGCCGCAATTGCATCACTTAATGTGACGCAACGGCGGCGCAAACAATGCGCCCTATTTACAACGTGACGCATCTAGGAGATGCGTCACGTTGGAAAGCCCTGCGCCATAAGGAGGCGTTCCTGCGCAGGGGGGGCGTTCCTGCGCAGGAACGCCTCCTAAAAGTGGCTGAGTGAAATCTATGAGATTTCACTCAGTCACTTTCTACGTCAATTCCTTACGCCTGCTTGAAGCAGGCGTAAGGGTGACGCACCATGCATTGAAGAGGTGGCCCCTGTGCATTGCAGGAGTCATGTCGCACTTGCGACATGACTCCTGCAATGCGCCGCCCGTACGCCGAGAGATGCGTCATGCATCTTCACTGCCTTGCACCATGGTGCGCCGCATTGTAAATGCGGCGCACCATGGGTGGCGGAGCAGTGGCGCACTGTGGCGCACATTAACTGGCGCATCCCTGGGGATGCGCCAGTTAACATAAATCTGCCCATAAATGCTTATAGTAAGCTGGGAGAAAATCCTACTCCAAGAGCACATTTAGCAAACGCAAGCGGCTGCTCGCTGTTCATGTTCTGTTACATTTAGTGCTATTTCTTGGTGCAAAATGCACCCTTGCGTTCATTTTCAACGCAAAGGGGCATTTTTTGCTTAATTATGCTTATCTAATTACACGTATTACATCTACTTCTAATTGGCACTAGGAGAAGAATTTCCATTACCACATTGCTAATGTGAATATCTCCAAACCCAGAAAGACCATGTAAATCTTGGTAACAAATTCTGCTATGGGTGAGACGCGTGCAAGCTCCACACAAGTTGGCAACCTGACCTTGATGCTCCTGGTTGGCTCCGCACTCTTTTCGGGCCCCACCACACAATGCCCATATGTTTACATTCCGAGGGCGGAATTGCCATTTTGGACCTCTTTTAGGGATTTCCTCTGCTGCGCAGGCATGTTTTCTCCCACATGAGCTTCTTCCTGTCACAATGCGCTGCCATCTTGAGGTGCTCCTTGGTTCATGTGAGGAATCTCTATGCTGCGTCATGAGTGGGGGGCTGCAATTTCCCTTCTTTGAGCCATTCTGCTGCTTGAATTTGGCCTCTCTTAATTTCCACATTTGCTGGCTAAAGGTACGTTGTACTTTTTTCATCATATAGGGGGTGTTTTTTTATTTATATTTAAGGAGGTTCTCTGGAATTATTTTTTGCCTCTCACAGTCTTCTTATATTGCTAGAGCAAACTGACAGAAAGTCTTTCTCCTACTCCACATTGGGAGGCATAGGGGTTATTGTTTTTGCTTAGTAGAGGAATTTTATTGCTACGATACTATGTTTGCCTGAACAGGGTTTTTTGCACACATCCTCCTGTTATCTGTATTATATTGCGCAAAGGGAGTCTAACTGTTCTCGTTTTAAGCAGTGACATTGCATTGCCTCATATCCTCATCATATAGGAGGTCTCTTTACTATACATCCTGCTTTTATGGGTAGGACTCAGAAACAGAGGGATAGATCACCACCCCTTATATCATCTACTAAACTTATCACCTGTCCTAATTCTCTACAGTGAGATTTCACCCCTAGATCATTCAAAGCAATTATGGAGAGTTCTATGGACTTAGGTTTGGGGTGCTCCTCTTCTGCATCTGGAGCTCTGCCCAAGAAGTCCTCCCCTTCAGAGAAAAGACCAAAGAAGGATTCAGATTCATCATCTAAACACAAATTCTGTTGAGTACAGGGGCCAGAATCTAGAAGGTGCAAACTCCCAAATTCTGAAGGACACTGTAGGAAGCTGGCTCTGTATATACTACACAATAGTGAGGTGTAGTGTGCACAGAGTCCAGTGAAACCCAAAAGTTAGGCAGAGGTAAAAAGTAGATAGAACCTTACTCTCTATTTGGGGAAGTGTGGTCGAGCAGTAAGTCAGTTTCAGAGGACAGTGTTAAGCATTTGTTGCATTAAATATATATCGTCCCCCTTGTGCTGATTCAATCAATCTTGTGGAACACCCCTATTGTTCTTCTATTATCACATTCATGCACAATTTTGCAAAAGACGGGTTTATGTATTTTGAGTATGTGTGCATGAATGTGATAATAGAAGAAAAATAGGGGTGTTCCACAAGATTGATTTAATTAGCACAAAGGGAAAGATATATTTTTTTCGGTTATTTGAACCCAGTTACCTTTGTTTGTCTGAAGGGTTGCTCTCTATTAGTTTTAAAGCATTTGTTGCACACACTCAATCAGCAAATGATTTCAAACACTTAAAGACTGAACTTCCAACCAATTGTTTGTGTATAAAAATATTATTTTAGTTATTATATTTCCTAGAACCAAGCAAGCATGGCGAAGGTATGTGGTAAATACTTTGCAGTAAATATACAGTTGTAAAACAGTTTGGATTGTAATCGTATATGCACTTTGTTTTGACTTACAGTATTGTTTCAGAGAAATGCAATGCTTTGTAAATACAGTACATAGACTTGAATGGGCTTTTCAGTAAAATACCAGGTAAGTTACATTTTAGATTACTTTTCTTACACAGCGAAGTATACCTGGATACTACACTGGGACATTTCCTGTAAACAGGTAAGTAAAAGCGTTTTTGTTAAATAGTACAATTTAAAAGAATTTCTTTAGGTTTTCAAACTCCACACTTAAAAACTTTTCCAAGAAAAACAGTCAATATTATCCTATGGAGGAAAATAGCGTTATCGGTTTTAGGATAACTATTCGGTAGTGGGAGTTGAGGTTCTGGGGGTAGACTCAGGGGTCCCCCAGGGTCAGGGATGAACTCTTGTTACTACCTCAGCGGCACTAGGGTGGCTGGGTGCAGAGTGCTGTGGCCCAGTGTTATCCAAAGGGGGACAGTGGGCCTCTGGTTGGTGGCTGCTGACGAGCAGGCCATTTGGATGTGGGAGCAAAGCTCCCAGACTTTAGCTCAGGGCAAATGGGGAAACAAAGTAGCACCAAAGGTGCACCCTCAGTGGCACTAGGGCGACCAGATGCAGGGTGCTGTTTCGACGTCAGGCGCCCTGTTGTTTGCAATGGGGAATCTCCGGTTTGCAGAGGCACTGCAGGCTTGGGGGCAAAGGTCTTCGGGGTGCGACCACCACTTTGAGAGGTAAGTTGGGATGTTGGGCGTTGGTTAGGCACCATTAGTTTGGCTACCTAAGGCCGTGGGGCATCAGGTGCAGGGGTGCCTTTTAGGTTCACATCTTCTTACCAGCTTCTGGTCGCGGTTGTGGGGACCTTCCGGATGTAGGCTGCAGGCGTCGGCTAGAGGCTTGAGGCAGGTCAGGGGTCACCGGATCTTGGGTCAGGATCGCCAGGGAGACCTCCTCATGGTGTTTGCTCACTCGAGCTCGGGCCGTGGATTGCAGATGCAGAGTGGAACGGATTTGCGGTGTCCGGCTGGAGACAGAGGTTGGAGATGAACAAATCTGGTGTTCACGGGAGACACAGTCTTTGTGGTTGAAGGCAGGCAGGTCCTCCAGGGTTTTTGAGGTTGCTGGCTGCAGGACACACCTGGATTTTACAGGAGCAGGTTCAAGGTGGAGACAGGTCTGTAGGGCTGGGGCCAAGTCAGTGGGCGTCTTCCTCTTGTTAGCTTCAGCATGGCTGTTCGGTCCTTCTTCTTCTTTTCTTGTGGTTTCTTCTGGTCTAATGAAGCAAGGTTCACGGGAGACCCATAATATTAGATTTAGGGGCGTTACCAATGGGTCCCTTCCCTGGGGTGGGTACACCTCCTATTATGCCACCCTCCAGTGGGAGGGGGGGCATAATCTTTTCCCTGGTTGGCTGTGTCCCCCCCATCTGCAAGATGGCAGAGACTGAGAGTTGTGCTTCACCGCGCCTCCCCCACCTGAGGGGTGGAGTTGGCAGAGGTGGGCTCTATTGTTTTTCCCACCGGTTCTCCCACCCAAAGTGGTGCTCAGAACCAGTGGGGACCAGTTGCTGAAAGCAGCAAGTGGCCTGGGGAAGCTCACAAAGGCGGAAAGCCTTTGAAGCTTGCCCTTTGTGAACCCTGCCCATCGTGGGAGAGTAGGCTTGGCATCTCTTCCCAGGATGTGCATTGTTTCAGGCCCCCGAGAGCAGCAGGCCCTCAACCCAGGGGTACAGAAACATGTTTGGTGGTGACAGCTGAAAGCAGCCACTCAGCCTTTACACTAGTGGTACTTCATTTTTCAGGGGGCATCTCTAAGATTCCCTCTGTGTGCTTTTTTCATTAAATCCCACACTGGCATCAGTGTGGGTTTAATGTGCAGAGAAGCTTGATACCAAACTTCCCAGTTTTTAGTGCAGTCATTATGGTGCTGTGGAGTACGTAATGACAAACTCCCAGCACCATATACTCTTAATGGCAGCACTGCACTTACAAACAAACTCAGTTCACAGGAGGCAACCGAAAAGACAGCAGCAACGCAGCGTGTGATACATCTGTAAACCTTGAAGAAGTCTTAGGTTAATCCTGACACAACAAAACACGTGTTGGCAAAAAAAAGACAGAAAATAAAAACAACAACAAATATTGGACACCCGATTCAGCCAGAACTTGCCTTGCGCTCTGCCCTTTACCACAGTTGCCACCACCGCCGTCAGGAGTCAATTTGCTGCTATTTCCCAGTCCTGCAGGGGAGGCCAGGTGGACACCTTAACCCCCAGCAGCCCCAGCGGTGCGCACTCCGCCAACAACACAGGTAAGCGCCAGGAGGCCCTTAAGAGGACACGAGCGCCCCGCAGTGCGGGATGCCTGTTTCAGCCAGAACTTTCCTTGCACTCTGCAATTTCCCAATGTTGCCACCACCGCTCTCAGGAGTTATTTTGCAGCTATTTCCCGGTCCTGCGAGGGAGGCCAAGTGGTCACTACAACCCCCAGCAGCCCCAGCAGCACACACAGGTAAACGCCAAGAGGTGCTTAAGAGGACGTGATGGCTCCCTCAGCATGCGACGCCCATTTCAGCCAGAACTTGCCTTGCACTCTGCACTTTGCCACCGTTGCAACCACTGCCGTCAGGAGTCATTTTGCTGCTATTTCCCGGTCCTGTGGGGAGGCCAGGTGGACACTACAACCCCCAGCAGCCCCATCGGCGCTACACCACCAACGACACAGGTAAGCACCAGGAGGCACTTAAGAGGGCGTGAGGGCTCCCACAGCGTGGGACGCACACGGACCCAGGCCAAGGGCGGGCCTATCTGTGCCCGTCAGAGACCAAATGAGGCCGGGCTCGGCCACATTGCTGTCATTTTTCAGGCCAGAGGACATTTATTCGTGTATAAGTCTCCAGTTATATTTTGTGAATTGTATAGAGGGGCCTTATATTATGAGTAAACGCAAATCTTTCACTGGGCAGGGGGTAGCAGGGATATTAGATGCCTTTCTTATTAGGGCTGACTCTGCTTTGATACATGAAATTCAGCTTACTGAGCGCAGGCTTTCATGGAGCCCCAACTCCTCCAAACTCTCTCTGTAATGACTACCCCTGTAGCAAATAGTAGCCAGGTTCCCAACTTATCTGTAACAGACTCTCTGCAACCCTTGGCAATTGACATGGATGATAATGATGCTCCCGAGGTCACGGAGGCTACTAATAAATTGCACAGACCCACTGTGACCACTAGAGGACAGAAAGCTAAATCTAACAAAGGCAGTAGTCCTGCTCCCCTAGCCGGGAGAAGGAAGGGGCAGGGTCTGAACAAACAAAGTAATTCCTCAAATGGTTAGGGGGGTAAACCCAAAATAGTGGAGAGAGAAATTACACAGGAGAATAATACAATTGTGAAGGATACTAGGCATACTAGTTCAATCCCAGTTCACGGGAAGGAGGTGTTTTGAGAAAACTTAGAATCTACTGTTCTAGCCCTTTTGAATCCATTAAAGCATTTACTCACTCAAATAGAAGGGAGACTACTCAATTTGGAAAAATCTGTAAATTTGGTGCCTTCGACTCTGCATGCTCCATGTGAATGTAAATTGCAAACTGCACATGCAAGCATAAGTATGGTCCCACTACCTAATCAACCTGATGATAACTGTGCGAGTGTTAGTGCACCACAGAAATCATGCACCACCGAATCTGGAAAGATTTAACAACTCGCCTAGGGCTGGGTTGTCGGGAGTAAGTGCATCCCAAACCTCCTTAACCCAAATAGAGAAACTATGCCACAAACAGGGCACATTTGTAGGGAAAGAGCAGTTGGTGAATGACCCAAAGCGGGTCTCACTGGGTAGTTAAGCCCATATTATGGGCAATGGGGGTAAGAGTTCAAATAATCATGGTCACCCAAACATGGCTCGGGGAAATATGTCAGGCACGAGAAACTTGCATCTTCCTCCGGAAGCCACCCTGTATACAATTGTTCTGGCTAACGTTCTTTCCTTACCATTGGGTGAAGTTGAGCATTGGTCAATTTGAAGAAACAAGTCCTTGCACTTTTTAAGTGCGAAGACAGGTATAAGTAATAAATTGTTTACGGAGTTTAAGATGGCCAGGCGTATCGGCTAGTTTGGGAGCTCTAACAAGTCATTGTAGGGAGATTGCTTAGTATTAAACTTTAGGTCACCTGGCATGGTTCAAATCATACTACAAAGGGCTGGTATTTGGCCCGTTTGTTTTAAGGGGATAAACATTCTACCTCTTGTTTTTTTTTACCAACCGCACAAGCTCACACAGTACCCAATAGAGGGAGAGCCTTTCCCTGGGGCAGGACAGCAAAGGTGTGCAGTGCCGACCAGCAATCAATTTGAGGTTTTCAATACTCTAGAAGATATTGTTTGACTGGTTTTATCAGCACAGCATTAAAATCAGCAGTAGCAGACGGGGAGTTTTAGAACAGGAAAGTAGTTTAGAAGAAACGGACTTAGAGATAGGAGTAAGCATGCATCACTTAGAAGGGGAGGCACAAGCGAGGGGAAACACAACGAGGAGCGCGGCCTCTTTGTCTGAGCCCTGCAAGCGTTCTACCCAACCATCAATGTCTACTTGTAAAGATAATCTTAATAGTTCTAGGTCTGTTCTATCTAGCCCCACATTTAAATATGGCAGAGTTCCTTGTAATGTTATTTCCTGGAACATCTCAGGATTGCGCTCAAAGATAGATAACCCTGGTCCAGAGAACCAATTCCTATCAATGGTTATAAAACCCTTGATTCCCAAGCAGTTAAGGGTTTAGAAGGTAGACCAAAGGGTGGTCTCTGCACATATATTTCCAATAAATTGGCAATAAATAAAATAGAGTCGCACTTGGGGAACAGATATTACCAGATAGTTAAACTGTCCCTAACTGCCAATCATTGCGTGGTTTTAGCCAATTTTTATAATTATATCGCACTAAACAACTTTCCCAGGTATTAAAAAACTTAGGTGGCGATCTGAATTCCATTAGTAATGTTAGCCCAAAAGATGTCATGACAATCCTGGTAGGAGATTTTAACTGTGCAATGTGCCCCTCTGAGGATAATAGAATATGTGGCTTTTTGTATGAAGAAGGTCTATGTAACACACATTTTTGTCATCAATGGTGGGGGAGTTGTTTAATGAGCTGCTTGACAGTACTGAATTCGGCTTTGCGGCTTTGCGGATAACCTATTGTCAACATCTGTTCTGATGCCTCATACTTTTAATGGAAGGGGTTTAGTTTCCACAATAGATTACATTTTAGCTTCATGTAATAAAGCTTCTAGATTGTTCTCTTTTAAAGTTGGAGATAACTCCTTGAGTGATCATTTCCCTCTATGCCTTAAGGTTTACATTCCACTTCATAGACCGAAAAGGATTAATAATGCTACACAGGATATAGGTGAAATTAAACTCAATAAAATGAATGAGTATTCCTTAAAATGGTCCAAACTGGATCCTGTGGCAGTGACTACACGATTAGTGACAAACTGTAAATCTGCCATAGATACCTGCCTGTGTGAATCAGCCTCCCACGACAGCATTTTAGTGTCTTTTAATGATATATCTGATGAGGTCAGGAAATTATTGACCGCCCAACAGCGTAACCAATTTAAAGATCGGGCTGGTTTAATACAAGGTATACACATGTGTACTCTAACTTAAAGCTTGAGCTACACAGGCAACCCAGAATCCCGAACAATGTCAGGTTGGCAAGAATGAAGTATAGGCAGGCTATTAAATAGAGAAAGAGTGCCTTGAGATATGAAGCCTGGGAATACCTCCAC
This sequence comes from Lissotriton helveticus, assembly GCF_964261635.1. Lineage (NCBI taxonomy): Eukaryota > Metazoa > Chordata > Amphibia > Caudata > Salamandridae > Lissotriton > Lissotriton helveticus. Next base: position 846,961,313 of record NC_136068.1, read on the forward strand.
CTAGCAGCACAAATGAAAGAAAGCACAGCATTTTGAAGAGCAGTGAAGGCCCCGTTTTTAACCGACGGTGATGGTCCTTCCATAGAAATTGCTCTTTCCGAAGAGGCCTGGACTAAGTATTTTTCAAAGGTGTATAATGACCCAGGTTACTCCAACTTGTTAGACAGTGACAGTGTAAAGAGAAATTATGAAAATGCAGACTTTAAATTCACTTTAGAGGAAGTGAACAGAGCTCTTGCATAGAGTCAGGCTGGTAAGGCCCCCGGGCCAGACGGTGTCCCAGTGGACCTGTTTACTTCTAACATCACTCTCTGGGGGCCGATTATCACCCAGGTCATCAACGCTAGTTGCCGAGCTCAAATACCTAAGACCTGGGTCAATTATTGTTCCTATTTCCAAAAAAGGGGACTACCAAAACCCTGGTTGCTGCAGGCCAATTTCATACTTGATTCAATGGTAAAAGTGGCCGGGCGTGTGATCGTGGAACATCTGCAAGATTGGGCAGAAGAAACCCAAGTCTTATTAGACCTGACGTATGGTTTCAGCGAGGGGCTGGGTACAACGGAGCAAAGTCTGAATCTGGCCATTTAGGAGGGAAATATACTAGGGCAAAAAAGGGCAGACTGTTTCTGGTTTTCATGGACCTCACCGAAGCATTTGATTCAGTTAGGCACGATAGACTATGGGAGGTCCTCTAGGTTTTGAGGGTTGACCCATATATTATAGTTTTTCTCACGCGCTTTTATAGTGGCGCGTCAGCTAGCGTGCATTTTGGTATGGGGGAGCGCACAGCTGCATTTCCCGTTAGAAGGGGGGTCAGGCAAGATTGTGTACTGGCCCCTTTTCTTTTTAACCTTTATATTAACAGGTTGGGTGAAGCATTACTTAGGAGCAGACAAGATTTCCCACAAGTTGGTGGTCGACCCACACCTTCTCTCCTTTATGCGGATGATGCAGTTATAATGGCGAGAATGCAAATTGGCCTTTCAGAGGGTTCTTTTTTTTTTTTTAGTTCAAATCTTTTTTATTGAGCAATAGCAAAAATGATAACGGCATTAATGCATCAGTAAAATTACCAGTGTATCGGAGTGATGCCGCAGCAAACTTGGATCAGTACATATAAAACAATACATACATACCTACAGTAAAGGAAATAAAGTATAATGAAAAACAAGAGATAAATATCAGACCGGATCTGCAAAAAAAGATGATAAGATGAAAGAATAAACAAAGTAATATACCATAATTGCATTTTTACGATTGCACACAGTTCCGTAGAATCCTCCATCCAGAACTAGTCATTTAGTACCATACAAATGTTGTCTTCCCTGCACAGTGTAGCTAAGGCTGTCTAGCTCACGGACACAGGTCACACCCAGAGCAGTACATGAAACGGGCACCCCCCATTTACTAAGCCTTGACCTCATCAGTTAGTACTTCATGGTGGGTCAAAGGTGAAGGATGCCTGATCTAAGGAAGACCATAGTCTCTTGTTGGTAACTTGCCATGGAGACGAGTGTAGAGCGGGATTGTCAGTGCCCCTAATACAGGACAGCCATTCCCTCCAGGCAGCGAAAGAGACCCCTGCCGCTGATTTCCAATTACATAAGATCACCTTGCACGCTCTTTCAGAGGGTTCTTGATCATTTCTCTGCCTTCATGAAGTCCTTTGGCCTTAGCATTAATATATCAAAAACCTTTGTAATGAGATGTGGCCAAGGGAGCCAGAGATCAAAAGATATATTTGTGGATGGTCAGAAGCTAGCTTTAACCAAGAGCTTTTCATATCTTGGTATATTATTCAACCACATGATACATGCGCCCAAACAATATCTGATGAAAAACTGCAGTTCATTCGGTCATCTACTGCTCTTGTAACTTTTTCAAAGAAATTAGGCAGAAAACCCCCGGGGGAGATCCTACACATCTATAAAGACAAATGCATTACCTCTGTGATGTATGGGGCCGGGGTGTGGGGTTTTGTGAATACTTTGTCGTTGCAACAAGTTGAAAACTCCTTTTTGAGATACATTTTATCCGTTTCATCCAGTACATCTTCCTATGTTTGTCATGAGGAGCTGGGTCTCCCCCTTTATTTCTAGTCTCATTAAAATGGAACCGATACTATTGTGGCATAGTATCTGGGTAAAGGAGCAGACCCAGCCAAATAGGGATATTCTGCAGGACTGTCTTAAATTGGATGGGGCTTTAAAAATTCCTTGGGTCAGGTTTGTTCGTGAATTTATGAAAGATCTAGGTCACTTAGAATATTTTACCGACCCAGGGTCCATGCAGCTAATCTCAAGAAAGGCACTAAAAAAGAAGGGTCTTCGGTTACTGGACACAGTAAGAACAACAGGGGAACTTTTTAAGCCTAGTGTTAACCAACATCATTTAATACTAACTACCTTAGGAATGGAACCATACTTGAAGTTTGTGCCAGGTGTTTTTGATAGAATTTTACTGACCAGGTTTAGGCTTAATACCGTCCATAGACTTGTGTGACCTTTCCTAAAATGAATGATTGGTCTTGTTTGCTACAATTATGTCCTTGTGGCAAACATTCTCCCCAATCCTCTATTCATTTAGTTGGTTTTTGCCAATTTTATTCTGAGCCAAGGAACGTGTGGTTAAGTCCACTTTTAAAATCACAGGGGTTGAGGCAATGTCGCCCGCATTAATTAAACTTCAGTTTTTGGAGAATGAACACATAGCATGGAGGCTAGCTATGTTCTGAAACAAGTTCTCCATCTAAGAAAAAGTGGTCTTACTGATGAACTTTAACTGTACGCGAACCCCTTTTTCCTTTTAGATGGTTTTTAACACAGAAATGTATGTGTATTTTATATGTCAAATTTATCACTGTTTATATTTTCTGTCTTTATTTTATGTATTACAATGTAAAATGGTCTTTTTAGGTTTCGCCTGCCGAAGGCTGCGCTCTGCGCAGCTTTTCGGCGCAGGCGAAATCTATTGTTTACAATATGGGCTTCAGGAACGTCCCCCGGCTCCCATTGGCTAGCTCCATAAATGGAGGCTAGCCATTGGGAGCCGGATCTGTCCGTCAAGGCCGGACCAGATTCGGGGGCGTTTCGGCGATGTTTTTCTCATCCTGCCTCTTTTCTGACGTCATGTGGCTGTGGGTGTGTATTTGGGTTTTTTTTTGTCCCGTGATGTTTTCGTCATTTTGAAAAAGCCTTTGGCCGAAGTGGTTGGCGAGTTTGAAGTTGTTGTTATTTCCAATGCCCCGTCTCATGTTGTCTTTTGTTCTGAAATGCCTCGTGTTGTCAATGTTTATGTTTGCACAGTATGCTTCTAACACGTTTATTTTTTTGGCTCGTGAATTCAGTTGTAGTTTTCATCAAGATAAAGGTGAGTGCAGCGCTTGCGAAATGCCCCATGTTGTGAATGTTTACTTTTGCACAGTATGCTCCTAACACGTTTATTTTTTTTTCAGACTATGCTTCTGACACGTTTATTTTTTTATTTCAGATTTGGCTCGTGGCTGGCTCGTGGCTGTTTTCGAGTGCAGAGTGCTAGGGAGTGCAGAGTGCTAGGGAGTGCTAGGGAGTGCAGAGTGCTAGGGAGTGCAGAGTGCTAGGGAGTGCAGAGTGCTAGGGAGTGCAGAGTGCTAGGGAGTGCAGAGTGCTAGGGAGTGCTAGGGAGTGAAGAGTGCTAGGGAGTGCAGAGTGCTAGGGAGTGCTAGGGAGTGCTAGGGAGTGCAGAGTGCTAGGGAGTACAGAGTGCTAGGGAGTGCTAGGGAGTGCAGAGTGCTAGGGAGTGCTAGGGAGTGCAGAGTGCTAGGGAGTGCTAGGGAGTGCTAGGGAGTGCAGAGTGCTAGGGAGTGCATAGTGCAGAGTGCATAGGGAGTGCAGAGTGCATAGGGAGTGCAGAGTGCATAGGGAGTACAGATTGCATAGGGAGTGCAGAGTGCATAGGGAGTGCAGCGTGCAGCGTGCATAGGGAGTGCAGAGTGCATAGGGAGTGCATAGTGCAGAGTGCATAGGGAGTGCAGAGTGCAGAGTGCATAGGGAGTGCAGAGTGCATAGGGAGTGCAGAGTGCATAGGGAGTGCAGAGTGCATAGGGAGTGCAGAGTGCATAGGGAGTGCAGAGTGCATAGGGAGTGCAGAGTGCATAGGGAGAGCAGAGTGCATAGGGAGTGCAGAGTGCAGCGTGCATAGGGAGTGCAGAGTGCATAGGGAGTGCATAGTGCAGAGTGCATAGGGAGTGCATAGTGCAGAGTGCATAGGGAGAGCAGAGTGCATAGGGAGTGCAGAGTGCATAGGGAACAGAGTGCATAGGGAGTGCAGAGTGTATAGGGAGTGCAGAGTGTATAGGGAGTGCAGAGTGCATAGGGAGTGAAGAGTGCACAGTGCATAGGGAGTGAAGAGTGCACAGTGCATAGGGAGTGAAGAGTGCACAGTGCATAGGGAGTGAAGAGTGCACAGTGCATAGGGAGTGCAGAGTGCATAGGGAGTGCAGAGTGCATAGGGAGTGCAGAGTGCATAGGGAGTGCAGAGTTCATAGGGAGTGCAGAGTGCAGAGGGAGTGCAGAGTGCAGCGTGCATAGGGAGTACAGAGTGCATAGGGAGTGCAGAGTGCATAGGGAGTGCAGAGTGCATAGGGAGTGCAGAGTGCATAGGGAGTGCAGAGTGCATAGGGAGTGCATAGTGCAGAGTGCATAGGGAGTGCATAGTGCAGAGTGCATAGTGAGTGCAGAGTGCATAGGGAGTGCAGAGTGCATAGGGAGTGCAGAGTGCATAGGGAGTGCAGAGTGCAGAGTTCATAGGGAGTGCATAGTGCAGAGTGCATAGGGAGTGCAGAGTGCATAGGGAGTGCAGAGTGCATAGGGAGTGCAGAGTGCATAGGGAGTACAGAGTGCATAGGGAGTGCATAGTGCAGAGTGCAGAGGGAGTGCATAGTGCAGAGTGCATAGGGAGTGCAGAGTGCATAGGGAGTGCAGAGTGCAGCGTGCATAGGGAGTGCATAGTGCAGAGTGCATAGGGAGGGCAGAGTGCAGCGTGCATAGGGAGTGCATAGTGCAGAGTGCATAGGGAGTGCAGAGTGCATAGGGAGTGCAGAGTGCATAGGGAGTGCAGAGTCCATAGGGAGTGCAGAGTCCATAGGGAGTGCAGAGTGCATAGGGAGTGCAGAGTGCATAGGGAGTGCAGAGTGCATAGGGAGTGCAGAGTGCATAGGGAGTGCAGAGTGCAGAGTGCATAGGGAGTGCAGAGTGCACAGTGCATAGGGAGTGCAGAGTGCACAGTGCATAGAGAGTGCAGAGTGCATAGGGAGTGCAGAGTGCATAGGGAGCGCAGAGTGCATAGGGAGCGCAGAGTGCATAGGGAGCGCAGAGTGCATAGGGAGCGCAGAGTGCAGAGTGCATAGGGAGCGCAGAGTGCAGCGTGCATATGGAGTGCAGAGTGCATAGGGAGTGCATAGTGCAGAGTGCATAGGGAGTGCATAGTGCAGAGTGCATAGGGAGTGCAGAGTGCATAGGGAGTGCAGAGTGCATAGGGAACAGAGCGCATAGGGAGTGCAGAGTGCATAGGGAGTGCAGAGTGCATAGGGAGTGCAGAGTGCATAGGGAGTGCAGAGTGCATAGGGAGTGCAGAGTGCATAGGGAGTGCAGAGTGCAGAGTGCATAGGGAGTGCAGAGTGCATAGGGAGTGCATAGGGAGTGCATAGTGCAGAGTGCATAGGGAGTGCAGAGTGGATAGGGAGTGCAGAGTGCATAGGGAGTGCAGAGTGCAGAGTGCATAGGGAGTGCACAGTGCATAGGGAGTGCATAGTGCAGAGTGCATAGGGAGTGCCGAGTGCATAGGGAGTGCAGAGTGCATAGGGAGTGCAGAGGCCATAGGGAGTGCAGAGTGCATAGGGAGTGCAGAGTGCAGAGTGCATAGGGAGTGCAGAGTGCATAGGGAGTGCAGAGTGCAGAGTGCATAGGGAGTGCACAGTGCATAGGGAGTGCATAGGGAGTGCATAGTGCAGAGTGCATAGGGAGTGCAGAGTGCATATGGAGTGCAGAGTGCATAGGGAGTGCAGAGTGCATAGGGAGTGCAGAGTGCATAGGGAGTGCAGAGTGCATAGGGAGTGCAGAGTGCATAGGGAGTGCAGAGTGCAGAGTGCATAGGGAGTGCAGAGTGCATAGGGAGCGCAGAGTGCATAGGGAGCGCAGAGTGCATAGGGAGCGCAGAGTGCATAGGGAGCGCAGAGTGCATAGGGAGCGCAGAGTGCTAGGGAGTGCAGAGTGCACAGTGCATAGGGAGTGCAGGGTGCAGAGTGCATAGGGAGCGCAGAGTGCATAGGGAGCGCAGAGTGCATAGGGAGCGCAGAGTGCATAGGGAGCGCAGAGTGCATAGGGAGCGCAGAGTGCAGAGTGCATAGGGAGTGCAGAGTGCATAGGGAGTGCAGAGTGCAGAGTGCAGAGTGCAGAGGGAGCGCAGAGTGCATAGGGAGCGCAGAGTGCATAGGGAGCGCAGAGTGCATAGGGAGCGCAGAGTGCATAGGGAGCGCAGAGTGCATAGGGAGCGCAGAGTGCATAGGGAGCGCAGAGTGCATAGGGAGCGCAGAGTGCATAGGGAGCGCAGAGTGCATAGGGAGCGCAGAGTGCTAGGGAGTGCAGAGTGCACAGTGCATAGGGAGCGCAGAGTGCAGAGTGCATAGGGAGCGCAGAGTGCATAGGGAGCGCAGAGTGCATAGGGAGCGCAGAGTGCATAGGGAGCGCAGAGTGCATAGGGAGCGCAGAGTGCAGAGTGCATAGGGAGTGCAGAGTGCATAGGGAGTGCAGAGTGCAGAGTGCAGAGTGCAGAGGGAGCGCAGAGTGCATAGGGAGCGCAGAGTGCATAGGGAGCGCAGAGTGCATAGGGAGTGCAGAGTGCATAGGGAGCGCAGAGTGCAGAGTGCATAGGGAGCGCAGAGTGCATAGGGAGCGCAGAGTGCATAGGGAGCGCAGAGTGCATAGGGAGCGCAGAGTGCATAGGGAGTGCAGAGTGCAGAGTGCAGAGTGCAGAGGGAGCGCAGAGTGCATAGGGAGCGCAGAGTGCATAGGGAGCGCAGAGTGCATAGGGAGAGCAGAGTGCATAGGGAGCGCAGAGTGCATAGGGAGCGCAGAGTGCATAGGGAGCGCAGAGTGCATAGGGAGTGCATAGGGAGTGCAGAGTGCATAGGGAGTGCAGAGTGCAGAGTGCATAGGGAGTGCAGAGTGCATAGGGAGTGCAGAGTGCATAGGGAGTGCAGAGTGCAGAGTGAGTAGGGAGTGCTAGAGAGTGCTAGAGAGTGCAGAGTGAGTAGGGAGTGCTAGAGAGTGCAGAGTGAGTAGGGAGTTCTAGGGAGTGCTAGAGAGTGCAGAGTGAGTAAGGGGTGCTAGAGAGTCCAGAGTGACTGCAGAGATTAAGCTAATGGCATTGTAAATGACAATGCCATTTATTTATCTGTTTTCAAAACCAACACATAAATAAAAATGTTGTCATTTACAATGCCAATAACTAACTTTTCCAAAGGCGAAACCATTGCATTGTAAATGCTTGTTTTAATGTGCTTTTATGATTGTTAAAAAACAGTTGAATAAACCTTTCCTTGACTTGACTTGACTCCACTTACAATGTCTAAGAATGGACTTAGACACTGTAGTGGTACATGGCTCATGCACCTGTACCCTCACCACTGGTAGAGGGCACCCAGCTAGAGAGGTGACTGATCTATGCCAGGGCAGTGGGTGGTAGGCATGGCACACAGGGATGTGTACCATGTTGACTCTTCACTTTGTTCTGCACCAAGACACGCAGCCTGCAAAGGCAGTCTGTGAGTGTAATGGTACAGGGCCTATAAGGGGGGCACAATGAGTGCTGCAACCCGTAGAGGTCTTCCCTGGTCACCGTGCCCTGGGTACCTTTGGTACCATTTACCAGGGGCTGACCTGTGGCCAGAGATGCCAATTGGGTACAGTTTAGGGGAAAGAACACAGGCCCTGAGAACCTGATTGGCAGGGACCCAGGGCAAATCAAGTCAAAGTGCATCAGTAGTCTCGCAAAAAAAGGGGGGGTTACTGCAACAGAAACACAGCTTCTCCCAGACACCATAGAGCAACATCCAGATTTAAAGAGTATTCAAAACTCTGATTGGTTAAGACCATTTCACATCATACCTGCAGTTCTCCATGTTATTTTCAACGTACAGAACATAGTTCTGGGGTCGCTGCAACTCTGAAGTTGACACAGGGGTGCATGCTAACACCTAGTCTATAAAAACTTGTAGCAAAGCATTACATAACGCACAAACATCCTAAGTACATGAACTGCATTGTCAACTTAGTTGACCATGACAGTCCTAGGGCAATGACTGGCCGCTCTTTAACTACTTAAATAAATAACATACAACCCAGATTATAAGCAGACTTATCACAATAAGAAAGTTCAAGAAAACGATTTCTAAGGAAAAGAAGCAAATGCTAGAACTTTTACTTGAAATGTTTTGAGAATATTGCATTTATGAGATACACAAAGCAGGTAAGCACTCAAAAACATAATAAATGTAAAATATCACTGTCCAAAGGTAGTATTCTTCTTATTAAGGATCTAATTCGAACACCAACAGTAAACTCATTCCGTAATTCCATATCCAAAATGTATATTTAAACAAAAAATTGGGCAACTCAGTATCCCTAGGAACCTGGCTGAGTATATACTAACATAAATAATGGTTCCCTCAAGGGACGCTAATAGCCTTTGCTTCCTAGGCAGCTACAATGAAGTGATCTGGAGTGAAGTTAGAGTTTGCAAAAGAGTAGTTGTGTAATAGATACCCATATATGTAAAAATACACAAGCCTGTGCAAGCAATGGGTCTACACATTGCTTGTAAACAATGATGGTATTTTACAAACAAGTTATTTAAAAAAATGAAATAACAGTAGGTGCTCCTTGTGGACAGTGCAGTGTTGGTGAATGGTGAAAGATAGTGAATAATAGCGCGCAGTGATAAATTAACCAAACAATTGTCGTCAAAGATTTAGTAATAGAGAGCCTAGAACCCAAATAGCGTATAGGTTCCAACCTTAGCAAACATCATTATAGTCAACACATATACATCGATGTTTCAACCACTAAGTATCAAACTGTAACAGAGTCTCCATCAGGATCAAATTATTAGACACCTCCTAATCAAGGTCACTTTTATGTGGGACAAAAGCCTGGTATTGAACAGAATACATGAATCAGTGGCGGCTCGCAGAGGTAACGCTGTGGGGCGGGGAGGCAGGGCGGGATGGGGCTGGGTGGGGGGTATTGGAGTCCAACATACAACGGCAAAGGTAAATGTAAATAAATAAATAATTATCTGCCATCGCATGTCGGACTCCACTAACAACCCGCCCAGCCCAGCCCACGCTCCGACCCCCATCCCACAGTGTTACCTCTGCCTGCCGCCTCTGATACATTTGCTAATCCGCCGTTCGGCATTCAACAAAAGATTGCTATTTCTTCATATATCAGCATAGCAGCTGTGAGATGCTGAATATATTCAGCGTCTGACAGCTGCTACTCTGATATACTGGCCAATTCATTACAATTGCCTAGGAAGTAAAGGCTATTAGCTTCCCAACAACAAAAAACAAATTTGGTTTCTAGCTCAAATTGATAAAAAGTTACCGAAACATGTAGCAAATCTGTTACCGGGAAGTGGAAGGCTCTTCTTAAAGGTTGACTGGTCACCTTTCCATTGCCTATTGTGTGCTTAACTGGTACTAGTAGGCGACAGCTTTGCTCAGACAGCGTTAGTATGTTTAAAAATGACAAAATAATGAAGTAATAGTATTAGACAATGTGCTGCATTACACCGCATCATTTACCTTTTCTTGCTACATAATTTTGTCAGCCCTGCCGCATGATTTCCGTCCTCCTCTGCCGCATAATTCCAGTGGCCCTGATGAGGAAACAGAACTGGAAAAGTTCATGGGGCACATGCATCAACCTATTTAGGAAGTGCAAACGGTGCGAATCGGTAAATTCGGCCGTTTGCGCTTCCTAAATACGTTTTTGGAATGCATCAAACACTTTTTCTTAATTCGCATTTTTTTGCATTTCTAACAAATGGGAATGCATTTAAGGAATCGCATTTGTGCGATTCCTTAAATGCAATGCATCAATTTTCAAAAAAATTTGAATTATGAAATAGGAAGTGCAAATTAACACGAGGTTGACCCTCGTGTTAATTTGCGAAAATCTTTCAAAAAGGAAAAAAATGCATTTTTTAAATTGTCATGTTACAGACACACATGTCCTTAGGACATGTGTGTTTGAAACATGCACTTTCAAATACATTTCAGGGGTGCAGGGGGGGGTCCTTTGGACCCCCCCCTGCACCCTTGGAATGCATCAACAAATTGCGAATTTGTAAATGCCTTCCTATTGATTCCTATGGGAATCAATGGGAATTGCGAAAATGCACTTATGAATTCGCTATTTATTTGAGATTCGGTAAAAATTGCGATTTTTACCGAATCACAAATAAATACCGAAAAAATGATGCATAGCATTTTGCAATTCTTAATTTGCGATTCGGTAATTTTTGCAAATTAAGAAATGCAAAATGTATGAATGATGCATGTGCCCCTCTATGCCTTGTGCTTCCAGACCCTACTTTCGCTGTCAAAATCTTCAATCACGCCGCTTTTGCCACAAATTCGAAAATGCAAACACAAGGCGCAATTATTTCACAGAACGAAGAGCCCTGGCATATTCTAATGTTACAAAAGAATAACAAATTAATTTTGGATCCTCCTGACCTTAAGGTATTTCATTATGATTTTTTTCTTCACGGCACCATGTTTTCGTCTCTTTGGAAACTTAGGTTTCTAATATTACAAACTGACACGCCCTTCAAACCTTTACGAGGAGCCCGGGGCCCGCTCTCCCTCCCAGTGCCCAAGGCCGCCTCATTGTCCAGTCCCGGAGTCGTTTTAGGATGCTGCCAAAAGCAACAGTTTTTACAGGCAGCAGGGTGCCACACTTAACTGCCCACAAAGCAATGGAAATTAGGCTGACCTTATAACCAGGCGGAGGGAGGATGCCAAGAAAGCAAGCCATTGACAATGCGCCCAGAAAATACAGCTCCCGTTGGACGTGTTGGATGTGTGTGGAGAGCTGTGGTGTAGCGGGGCTGCCTCAGCAACACTGGATTCCAGCATGTCTAGCCTGGCTTTAAAGATCTAACTCAGGGCGCAGACCATGAAACAAATGATTGTCTTTCAAAACGTTTTTCTTACGGGTTTTTATGCTGTAAATGTTTATTGCCTCATTTCCCATGGGTCTTCTTCGGGTTTGCTGGCTGCCAGTTCAAAATGTAGTATTTGGTTGACAGCTATACTCGGAGAAAAATAAAATGCGTTAACTTTAACATTAAACAAGCATTGGGAAAGCCAACAGGTCTGGCCTTGACAAGTGTGCAATGTGGTTTGCACATCTTTGCAATATGCAAGAACAATGATATAAAAATATATAAATATTAAGGAGCGGCCCAGCAGCCCAGGCACACCAGTCCTTGAAATTAAGTGTGCTCCTTTGCGGACATCTGTGCATCCATAATCAGTCAAATACCATCATTGACAGTGAAAGACATCCACTGAATGAAATGGGCTCCCCCACCGCCCCATGCCGTATGCTGTGGTGGGCAGTCGCGCAATATGAATGCCACTGTATCAGACCAATAGATGGAATTAGGGTGACCAACCGTCAGTAAATTTCACGGACCGTCCGTTATTTTAGTATGATGTCGACAAGGCGTCTGTAATTTGGGGTCCCCAAATTACGGGCGCCTTACAGACATAATACTAAAATCAAATTGGGAAATTTCAGTAAGGTATACTTTTTCCCTCGAGAGGCAGCATGAGATTAAAAGTTTTTACTGGGCCTTCCCGCACTTATATTTTAAACTGAAGAGGCTGCAGGCCCCCTCCCGGACCTCTTGCAGACTGTGGAGTGGCCCATTGTCATTCTGAGACTGCAGATGGTTAGCACTTATAGAATGACAACGGGCCTTATTGTAGTGGCCGCATATGGTGTGCCTTCTCCTGCATCAGACTAGGGCATGGCATTCTGCTTTGGTCTTGGGGTAATGCTGAAGAAAATAAAAATAAAATAACTAACAGCGTTTACATTGTACATTTAAAAAGTCAGATTTCAACATACAAATAAAAAAAATACTATTTAATGTTTATTGTTACATTAGCACAAATCTTGATTGCAGAAAGGGCCTGATGTCGCTCGCAAAGTTGCGCACATACTGAAAAACTGTGGAGTGCACGATTGTCTCAACCATATATAAACTTATTTTCACTTGTACTTATTTTGGTTGTCTATTTACTTATAAATTATTGTGCGACCTCCTCTGATATGTCTGTAAAACGTATGTTTTGTCCCAAATTCTTGTCCTGGATTTTGACCTTCTGTCCTGAATTGTCATTCGTAAATGCTGCATTGGGATTCGTTAATAGGCTTGTTAGTCCCTGCTCAGTATGGCTTTTTCTTAATTTGTACCCTAAACACCACAGGGAGAGAAAGGGTCATAGGGATATTTAAAGATGTGCCCAGGTGCGCATCCCCTTGTACTCAAATATAATAAACAGAAAAAAACGGGGGTCTAATGGCCACTAATGTAGCTGACTGGCTTCAACTCCTCACTGAGTGAGTCGGAACACAAGTTTCATAAAAGCCCATCCAGGCGGAGGCCTCCCCCTTGACTCAGGTTTCGTCTGAGGCAACGACGGACAGAGCGGGCCTCCATTTCCTGAGCTTGGTCCAGGTGAGGTGAGGTCCAGTCCCCGGTCAAGCTGGATGCTATCCACATTCCTTGATGCGGAGGATCAGTACAAGTAGGTTGTAACTGTTCCAACCTCTTACATTTATCTGTATTTTCACTAAAGTCTTGTTTAAATAATAGTTTTCACCTTTTGTTAGTATACACTCCATTTCACAGTAGCAAAGGTTTAGAGCAGAGGCCCTGAAGAAAGCCGAGGTATTTGTTTCCCTATTGGCTGAAACATGTTGGCCCTTTTGCAGTTATTTGTTGAAACTGCTTTTTGCACTGTTCTGCTTTTAATCAGGGGGTGAATCGATATTCTAATAAAAAGTTCCCTTTTTTTGCCTCATCACCCTATTTTATTGACCACTCTTTTGTATTTTGCACTGCACTGAATTCCCTTGTGATCTACTACTTATGGTCTAAAGTGATTGTGGGTCTGATCCAATCCAGCCTATTATCGTGGTTATGGCATTAAGTCTCTATGATCAAGAGACATACCATCCCGATAGGTGGATTACCAAATGAGAAGATTGATCATTGCGATATATTGATGGGAATCCATTTAGTTGTTTTTGGATCTCACTGGTAATCACTTATCTTTTGCTCTTTTTGCTGTGTTTCCTGTCCTTGGGGGCTTTTATGTAACTTGTGTTCCGACTCACTAAGTGAGGAGTTAAAGCAAGTCAGCTACATTACTGGCCTTTAGACCCCTGTTTTTTTCTGTTTATTATTATTTCATTTTATTTCATTTGTACACTCCCATGGCGACTGGCCCCTTTTCTTCGGTTGTTACATGGGACCTGTTATTTAGTCTGTAAGCACTATTTACTTTCTTGAGTTTCTCTTACTGCAGGCCGGACATGCCCTGCTTCAGCTGAAACTGGGTGTGTTTTTTTAAGCAGCACGGCCGCCCCCGTAACAGGGGTGCCTGCTTTCAATCACCTTAATCCGGCATTATCTCATGTCTCTTGCAAGCCCCTAAGTAAAATGGATTTAGAAATGATTAGGGTATTATGTCATGTGAATTCCAGGTACAGGTAGCATATAATCCTGTGCTAATGGGCTGAAGCTGACAACAGCACATGTCATCTGTCCTAATGCCACCTGATGGGTTATTTTTAAAAGCCTGCTTTATTAACAACACCACCACCACCACCACCAATACCACCACCATCAATACCACCACCTCCACCAATACCACCACCACCAACACTACCACAATCAACACCACCAATACCCCCAATACCACCACCACCAATACAACCACCAATACCATCACCACTCTCAATACCACCACCTCCCCCAATACCACCACCACCAATACCACTACCACTAATACGCCTACCACCAACACCATCAATACCACCACCCCCACCACCACAAATATCACCACCACCAATACAACCAATACCAATACTGCCACCACCAACACCACAATCACCACTAATACCACCACCAATACAACCACTGCCACCAACACCATCACCACCACAAATACCACCACCACCATTAATACCACAACCTCCACAAATACCATGACCAATACCACCACCAATACCACCACAATACCAATACCACCACCTCCCCCAATACCACCACCACCAATACCACTACCACTAATACGCTTACCACCAACACCATCAATACCGCGACCTCCACCACCACAAATATCACCACCACCAATACAACCAATACCAATACTGCTACCACCAACACCACAATCACCACTAATACCACCACCAATACAACCACTGCCACCAACACCATCACCACCACAAATACCACCACCACCATTAATACCACAACCTCCACAAATTCCATGACCAATACCACCACCAATACCACCACAATACCAATACCATGACCAATACCACCACCACCCATACCACCATCACCTCCAATACCACCTCCACCACCAATACCACCACCAATTCCAATACCACCACCTATATCACCACCACCACTAATACCACCACCACCAATACCACTACCAATACCACCACCACCAGCACCAATACCACCACCACAACCAATACCAACACCACCACTATCACCACCGCAACAAATACCAAGACCATCACCACCAATAACACCACCACCATCACCAATACCACCACAACTACTACCAATCCAATACTACCACTACCACCACCACCACCAATACCAATACCACGACCACCACCACCAATACCACCATCACCACTAATATCATCAACACCAATATCACCAACACCACCAATACAACCACCACCACCAAAACCACCACCACCAATACCACCACTACCACAATACCACCACCACCAGTACCAATACCATCACCAATATCTACCACATATTCTACACCGGTGCACATCCAAAGTAGTCACTTTTATCCTTTGGGCAATTTTAGCACTTTCTTGTCCATCAATATTGTTTTATCAAAATCGACCTCCAGTCACCATTTGGTGTTGATAATTCAAATTTTATTTTTCAATCGATAATGATCCACAGCCGACGCGCATTTCGCCCCATTCGGGCTTCCTCAAGGCTCTTTTTTCACGTAACACACAAATCATTTGGTAAATGCGGCTAAGTTTGTCAGATCCAATGTTTCCCAAAATTATGTTTCACTACTATGTAGTTAGAATTATATCACCGATATAAGGACTGGAATGTTGGTCCTCCACCATAAAATGATTTATGAAGCCATGATAAGTTTCATCTCTTCTTGAGTTTTTTAGAGTTCCGTTCCACGTATTAGCCCATGTATCCACCAATACTACCTCCATCAATATCACCACCGCCACCAATACCAATACCACCACCAATACTACCAATACCAATACCACCACCATGACCAATAACACCACCAATACCACCATCAAGACGATCCCCAGCAATAACACCACCACCATTACAACCACCATCACCAATACCACCACCACCACTACCAATCCAATACCACCACCGCCAATACCACCACCAATAACACCACCACCAATACCACCACCACTACCAATACCACCACCACCAATACCACCATCACCGCCAATACCACCACCACCAATATCACCACCACCAATATCACCAACACCACCAATACCACCACCACCACTACCACCTCCAATACCACCACCACCAATAGCACCACCGCCACCAATACCACCACTACCACAATACCACCACAACCAATACTTCCACCACCACAAGGACACCACCACAAATACCACTACCACCAATACCACCCCCAATACCAATGCCAATACCACCATCACTGTACCAATACCAATACCACTACCACCAGCAATACCACCACCAATACCAATACCACCACCAATACTAATAGCACCAGTACCAATAACACCACCATTACCAATACTAATACCACCACCAATACCAACACCAATACCAATACCACCATCAGCAATACCACCACCACCAATACCCCACCACCAATTCCGCCAATACCACCACCACCACCAATGCCCCAATACCACCACCATCAACACCACCAATACCACCACCATCAAATCTACCACCACCACCAATACCACCTCCACTGTCACCAATACCACCACCAATATCACCATCAACACCTCCACCAATACCAGCACCACTACCAACACCAATACCACCACCAATACCACTACCACCAATACCACTACCACCAACACCACCATCAATACCACCACCTACACTATCACCAATACCACCACCACCAATACCACCAATAACAATACTACCACCACTAATACCAATATCACAATACAAATACCACCACCAATACCACAGCCGATACCAATACCACCACCTATACCACCACCACCACTAATACCACCAATACCAATACCAACACCAATACAACCAGCACCAATACCACCACCACCACAAATACCATCACCAATACCACCACCACAACCAGTACCAACACTACCACTATCAACACCACAACCAATACCACCACTATCACACCAACACCAATACCACCACCACCACTACCAACACCACCAACACCACCACCTTCACCATCAATACCACCACCAATACCACAACCACAATACCACCACCACCAATACAACAACCCCCAATATCACCACCACCAATACTACCACCAATACCACTACTACCAATACCACCACCTCCACCAATACAACACCACCACCAATACCACCACCAACGCTACCTTCATCAATACCACCACCGCCACCAATACCAATACCACCACCAATACTACCAACACCAGCAATACCACCACCATCACCAATACCACCACCACCACTACCAATCCAATACCACCACCATCGCCAATACCAATACCACCACCAATACCACCACCAATAATACCACCACCAATACCACCACCACTACCAATACCACCACCACCAATACCACCATCACCACCATCACCACCAATATCACTACCACCAATATCACCAACACCACCAATACCACCACCACAACTACCACCACTACCACCTTCAATACCACCACCACCAATAGCACCACCTCCACCAATACCACCACTACCACAATAACACCACAACCAATACCGCCACCACCACAATGACACCACTACCAATACCACTACCACCAATACCACCCCCAATACCAATACCAATACCAATACCACCATCACCAGTACCAATACCCATACCACTACCACCAGCAATACCACCACCAATACCAATACCACCACCAATACCATCACCACCAATACCACCAATACTAATAGCACCACCACAGTACCGAAAACACCACCATTACCAATACTAATACTAATACCACCACCAATACCAATACCAACACCAATACCAATACCACCACCAGCAATACCCCCACCACCAATACCCCACCTCCAATACCCCACCGCCAATTCCGCCAATACCACCACCAATGCCACCAATACCACCACCACCAACACCACCAATACCACCACCACCACCAATACCACCACCACCGTCACCAATACCACCACCAATATCATCACCACCATCAATACCTCCACCAATACCAGCACCACCACCAAAACCAATACCACCACCAATACTACTACCAATATCATCACCACCATCAATACCTCCACCAATACCACCACCACCACCAATACCACCACCACCGTCACCAATACCACCACCAATATCATCACCACCATCAATACCACCACCTCCACCACCACCAATACCACCACCACCAATAACAATTCTACCACCACCAATACCACCAACACCACCACCAATGCCATCACCACCAATACCAACACCACCAATCCCACCACCACCAATACCACCGCCAATACCAATACCACCACCACCATCAAAACACCACTACCAATACCACCAATACCACCACCATTACATCTACCACTGCCACTACCAATACCCCCACAACAAATATCACCAATACCACTACCACCACCAATACCACCACCACAAATACCACCACCACCACCAATACCACTACACCCAACACCACCACCATCATCAATACCTCCACCAATACTACCAAAAATACCACCACCAATACCACCACCAATACCACCACCACCACCAATACCACTACACCCAACACCACCACCATCACCCATACCTCCACCAATACTACCAAAAATACCACCACCAATACCACCATTATCACTAATACCACCACCAATACCACCACCACCAATACCAATATCACCACCACCAATATACCACCAATAATAATAGCACCACCACCAGTACCAATACCACCACCATTACCAATACCAACACCAATAACACCACCACCATAACACCACCACCACCATCAATACCATGACCACAATACCACTATCGCCAATACTACCACCGCCAATACTACCAATACCACCACCACCACTAATATCACCACCACCAATACCACCACCAATACTACCATCACCAATACCAATACCCCCAACACCACCAATACCACCACCAAGACCATCACCGCCAATACCACCACCACCAATACCACCACCATCACCAATACCACCACCACCAATTCAATACCACCACCAATCCAACACCACCACCAATACCACCAACACCAATACCACCCTCACTACCACCAATACCATCACCACCAATATCACCAACACCACCAATACCACTACCACCATCAATACCCCACCACCATTATCACCAATACCACCACCAATGGCACCACCACAAATACCAAGACCAATACCACCACCACCAATACCACCACCAAGACCATCAACGCCACTACCACCACCACCAATACCACCAACATTACCAATACCACCACCACCAATCCAATACCAGCACCAATCCAATACCACCACCAATACTAATACCACCACCAATACCACCACCACCAATACCACCACCAATACCACCACCACCAATATCACCAACACCACCACCAATACCCCACCATCAATACCACCACTATCAACACCACCACCAATACCACCACCAATATCACCAACATTACATCTACCAATACCACCACCACCAATATCATCAATAACACCACCAATACAACCACCACCATCAATACAACCACCACCATCAATACCACCACCACCACCAATACCACTACCACCAACATCACCACCATCAATACCACTACCACCAATACCACAAGCAATACCACCAATACTACCACTACCAATATGACCAACACCACTAATACCACCACCAACCCCACACCACCAAATACCACCACCAATACCACTACCACCATTAATACCACCATCTCCACAAATACCACCACCAATACCACCACCACAACCAATACCACCACCACCTCCACAAATACCACCACCTACACCAATACCACCACCACCACTAACACCACCAATACCACCACCTCCACCAATACCACCACTACAACCAATACCAATACCACCACTATCACCACCACAACCAATACGAACACCATAACTATCACCACCACTAATACCACCACCAATCAATCAATCAATCAATCAATCAATCAGTACATTTATAGAGCGCGCTATTCACCCGTGAGGGTTTCAAGGTGCTGGAGGGAGGGGGGAGTCGCTACTGCTCGAAGAGCCAGGTGTTGAGGTGTTTCCTGAAGGTAAGATGGTCCTCGGTCAGCCATAGGTGTGCGGGGAGGGAGTTCCATGTTTTGGCTGCTAGGTAGGAGAATGATCTTCCTCCGGTGGTGGCTCTGCGGATTCGTGGGACGGTGGCGAGGGCGAGGCTGGCGGAGCGTAGCTGGTGGGTGGGGTTGTAGAACGAGAGGCGGTTGTTGAGGTATTCGGGGCCATAGTCGTGGAGTGCTTTGTGTGCGTAGGTGAGGAGCCTGAATGTGATCCTCTTGTTGACGGGGAGCCAGTGCAGGTCTCTCAGGTGGGTGGATATGTGGCTGTGGCGAGGGATGTCGAGGATGAGTCATGCGGAGGCGTTCTGTATGCGTTGGAGTAATTTCTGAAGTTTGACTGTGGTTCCTGCGTATAGGGCGTTTCTGTAGTCCAGTCGGCTGGTGACGAGGGCCTGGGTGACAGTTTTTCTGGTTTCAATGGGGATCCACCGAAAGAGCTTCCGGAGAATGCGCAGTTTGTTGAAGCAAGATGATGAGACGGAGTTGACTTGCTTGGTCATTGTGAGGGAGGAGTCCAGGATGAATCCCAAGTTGCATGCGTGGTCCATGGGTTTTGGAGCGGAGCCCAGCGCTGTGGGCCACCAGGAGTCGTCCCAGGCGGAGGGGGATTGTTCGAGGATGAGGACCTCCGTCTTGTCTGAGTTCAATTTCAGGCGACTGAGTTTCATCCATTCTGCGACTTCTTTCATTCCTTCCTGGAGGTTGGATTTGGCGGTGGCTGGGTCTTTGGTGAGGGAGAGTATCAGTTGGGTGTTGTCGGCATAGGAGATGATGTTGATGTTGTGTTTGCGAGCGATGGCTAGAAGGGGGCTGATGTAGATATTGAAGAGGGTCGGGCTGAGCGAGGAGCCTTGGGGTACGCCGCAGACGATCTTGGTGGCCGCTGAGCGGAACGGAGGTAGGCGGACTCTCTGGGTTCTGTCGGAGAGGAACAAGGTGATCCAGTCCAGGGCCTTTCCTTGGATCCCTGTGTTGAGGAGGCGGGATATCAGGGTGCGGTGGAATACGGTGTCGAAGGCGGCCGAGAGGTCTAGGAGGATGAGAGCGGTTGTTTCTCCGTTGACCATCCGGGTCCTGATGTCGTCGGTGGCTGCGATGAGGGCGGTCTTGGTGCTGTGGTTGGCTCAAAATCCAGACTGGGACGGGTCGAGCGAGTTGTTTACCTCGAGGAAAGCAGTCAGCTGTTTATTGACGGTCTTCTCGATGACTTTGGCCGGGAAGGGAAGAAGAGCGATGGGGCGGAAGTTCTTGAGGTCTTCGGGGTCCGCTGTGGGTTTCTTCAGAAGGGCGTTGATCTCTGCGTGCTTCCAGCTCTCTGGGAAGGTGGCGGACATGAAGGAGTTGTTTATGATGTTCCGTAGGTGGGGGGCGATGATGATGTCGGCTTTGTTGAAGATGTGGTGGGGGCAAGGGTCCGAGGGGGAGCCCGAGTGGATGGTGTTCATGATGTGGGTGGTATCTTCAGTGCTGATTGGGGTCCAGGTGCTGAGGATGGTGGTGGGGGTCGGTGGTTCGGTGGCTGGAGGCGGAGTCTGGGGTCCGAAGCTGTCGTGTATGTCTGTGATTTTGCAGTGGAAGAATGTGGCATGGGAGTTGCAGAGGTCTTGTGATGGTGTGATGTCGTTGTTGCTGGCGTTGGCGTTGGAGAGCTCTTTGACGATGCTGAAGAGTTCCTTGCTGTTGTGGGTGTTGCTGTCTAGTCGCTCTTTGAACTATGCCCTTTTGGTGGTGCGGATCAGCTGGTGGTGTTCGTGGGTGGCGTTCTTGAGGGCAGTCATGTTTTTGGTGGTCTGTTCGTGGCGCCAGGGTTTTTCGAGGGTTCGGCAGGATTTCTTTGAGTGTTTGAGGGCGTCGGTGAACCATGAGGATTTCCTGTTGCGGGACTCGCCTGGGGGTTTCTTCAGTGGCGCGAGGTCGTCGGCGCAATCGGTGATCCACTGTGTGAGGTTGCGGGCTGCGTTGTTGGTGTCCGCTGTGTCGGCTGGTGGGCTCTGGCTCAGTGATGAGAGGAGCAGGTCTGTGGTGATTTTGCTCCAGCATCTGCGGGGAATTTGTTGGGTGCGGAGCTGAGATGTCGTATTTTTGAAGGTGAAGTGGATGCATCTGTGGTCGGTCCAGTGTAGCCCGGTGGAGTGGCTGAAGGAGACGTGGCTGCTGGCCGTGAAGATGGGGTCGAGCGTGTGGCCAGCTAGGTGGGTGGGGGTGTTCACCAGTTGCTTGAGACCGAGGTTAGCGAGGTTGTCGGGCAGGGTGGTTGTGTTGTTGTCGTTATTTTTCTCCAGGTGGAAGTTCAGGTCCCCTAGGAGGATGTATTCTGGTGAGGCTAGTGCATGTGGGCTGATGAAGTCGGTGATGGTTTCACTGAATTGTGCACGCGGGCCCGGGGGTCTGTAGATAAGTGTTCCTCTAAGGGTGGTCTTGGGGTCGGTGCGAATCTGGAAGTGTAGGTGTTCTGCAGCACCACCATTACCACCACCACTACCTTCACTACCAATACCACCAATATCACCACCACCACCAATACCACCACCATCACCATCAATGCCACCACCAATACCATTACCACAATACCACCACCACTAATACCACCACCGCCAATACCACCACCGCCAATACCACCACCACCAATACAATCACCAATACCATCACCTTTATCACCACCACCAATACCACCACCAATATCACCACCAGTACTACCACCACCAAAACCACCACCACCAATACCACCACCAATACTACCACCACCACCACCAATACCAATACCACCACCACCACCAATAACACCACCATTACCACCACCACCATTACCACCACCACCAATACCACCACCACCACCAATACCACCACCAATACTACCACCACCAAGACCATCACCGCCAATACCACCACCACCAATACCACCACCACCAATCCAATACCACACCACCAATTCAATACCACCACCACTGCCAATACCAATACAGCCAATACCACCACTACCACCAATATCACCACCACCAATATCACAACCACTAATCACACCACCAATACCACCACCACCACCATCACCACTAATACCACCACCAATAACACCACCAATACCACCACCACCAATATTACCACTACCAATATCACCACCACCAATACTACCGCCAACAATACCAACACCACCAATACCATGACCTCCACCAATACCAATACCGCCGCCAATACCACCACCTATACCACCACCACTTATAACGCCACCACCAATACCACCACCATAACCAATACCAACACCACCGCTATCACCACCACAACCAATACCATCACCACCACTATCACCACCACCAATACCACCACCACCATTACTACAACCACTACCAACACAATCCATACCACCACAATCCCCAAAACCACCACCACCACCATCACCAATACCACCACCACCAATTCCACCACCACCAATACCACGACCTCCACCAATACCGCCGCCAATACCAATACCACCACCTATACCACCACCACTTATAACTCCACCACCAATACCACCACCATAACCAATACCAACACCACCACTATCACCACCACAACCAATACCATAACCACCTCTATAACCACCACCAATAACACTACCACAAATACCACAACCCCCAATACCACCACCAATACCACCACCACCATTACCACCAATACCACCACCACCATTACCACCACCACCAATTCCACCACCACTACCAATACCACCACCACTGCCAACACCAATACCACCACCAATACTACCAACACCACCACTAATACCAATACCACCATCACCACCAATAACCACCAATACCAACACCAATACCACCACCACCATTACCACCAATACCACCACCACCAAGACCATCACCGCCAATACCACCACCAATCCAATACCACCACTACCACCAATACCGCCACCACCAATAATACCACCACTACCAATACCACCACCAATACCATTACCACCACCAATATCACCAACACCACCAATACCACTACCAATAATACCACCACCACCAATAGCATCACCACCACCAATACCATCACTACCACAACACCACCACCACCAATACCACCACCACCAATACCACTACCACCAATACCAATACCACCAGCAATAGTACCAATACCACCACAACCAATACCACCAATACTAATACCATGACCACTAGTAGCAATACACCACCATTACCAATACCACCACCAATACCACCACCACTATTACCACCACCAATACCACCACCACCAATACCACAACCCCCAATACCACCACCACTATTACCACCACCACCAATACCACCACTACCACCACTACCAACACCACCACCAATACCAATACCACCAATACCACCACCACCACTAATATTACCACCAATACCACCGCCACCATTACCACTAATACCACCACCACCAATACCACCACCAATACTACCACCATCAGGACCATCACCGCCAAAACCACCACCACCAATACCACCACCATCACCAATACCACCACCACCAATCCAATATCACCACCGCCAAGACCACCACCACCAATACTACCACCACTACCAATACCACCACCAATACCATTACCACCAATCACCACCACCAATATCACCAACACCACCGATACCACCACCACCACCAATACCACACCACTAATATCACCAATACCACCACCAATGCCACCACCACCAATACCAAGACCAATACCACCACCACCAATACCACCAATACCACCACTACCAATACCACCACCACTACCAATGCCCCACCATTAATACCACCAATACCACCACCAATGCCACCAATACCAATACCACCACCAATACCACACCACTAATATCACCAATACCACCACCAATGCCACCACCACCAATACCAAGACCCATACCACCACCACCAATCCAACCACGACCAATACCACCACCACCCCCACTACCACCAATACCAGCACCACCAATATCACCAACACCACCGATACCACTACCACCACCAATACCCCACCACTAATATCACCAATACCACCACCAATGCCAAGACCAATACCACCACCACCAATACCACCACTACCAATACCACCACCACCACCACTACCAATACCCCACCATTAATACCACCAATAACACCACCAATGCCACCAATACCAATACCACCACCAATACCACCACCATCAACACAACCAATACCACCACCAATACCACTACCACCAACACCACCACCATCAATACCACCACCAATACCACCACCATTACTACCAATACTACCACCAATACTACCACCAGCAATGCCACCACCACTACCACCATCACCACTAATACCACCACCAATCCCATACCACCAATACCGCCACCAATGCCACCACCACCACCAATACCACCACCCCATTAATACCACCACCCCATTAATACCACCACCTCCACATATACCACCACCAATACCACCACCACCACCAATACCACCTCCACCAATATCACCACCTCCACCAATACCACTACCAATAGCAATACCATTGCCAATACCAATACCACCACCACCACTAACACCACCACCAATACTGCCACCTCCACCAATAACACCGCTACAACCAATTCCACCACTATCACCACCACAACCAATACGAACACCACCAATATCACCACCACTAATACCACCACCACCATTACCACCACCAATACCATGACCACAAAACCACCACTGCCAATACCACCACCGCCAATACCATCACCGCCAATACCACCACCACCAATATCGCCACCAATACCACCACCTCTATTACCACCACCACCAATACCACCACCAATACCACCACCAATACTACCACCACCAATACCACCCCACCACCATTACCACCACCACTAATACCACCACAACCAATACTACCACCACCAATAACACCACCACCAATACCAATACCACCACCACCACCAATAACACCACCAATACAACCACCACCACCAATACCACCACCAATACTACCACCACCAATACCACCACCACCAATACCAACACCATCAATACCATGACCTCCACCAATACCACCACCACCACCAATACCAATACCACCACCAATACCACCGCCAATACCACCACCACTAATAACACCACCACCAGTACCACCATCTCCACCAATAACACTGCCACAACCAATACCAACTCCACCACTATCACCACCACCAATACCACCACCACCACCACTACCAACACAATTGATACCACCACCAATACCACCACCACTACCATCATCAATACCACCACCAATTCCACCACCTCTATTACCACCACCAATACCACCACCACCATTACCACCACCACCACCACCACCAATACCAATACCAAAACCAATACCAAAACTAATACACCACCAATACTACCAACACCACCACCAATACTAATACCACCACCACCAATAGCATCACCACCACCAATACCATCACTACCACAACACCACCACCACCAATACCACCACCACCAATACCACTACCACCAATACCAATACCACAAGCAATAGTACCAATACCACCACAACCAATACCACCAATACTAATACCATGACCACTAGTAGCAATACACCACCATTACCAATACCACCACCAATACCACCACCACTATTACCACCACCAATACCACCACCACCAATACCACAATACCACAACCCCCAATACCACCACCACTATTACCACCACCACCACTACCACCACCACCACCACTACCATTACCACCACCAATACCAATACCACCAATACCACCACCAATACCAACACCAATACCACCGCCACCATTACCACTAATACCACCACCACCAATACCACCACCAATACTACCACCATCAGGACCATCACTGCCAATACCACCACCACCAATACCACCACCATCACCAATACCACCACCACCAATCCAATACCACCACCGCCAATACCACCACCACTAATACTACCACCACTACCAATACCACCACCAATACCATTACCACCAATCACCACCACCAATATCACCAACACCACCGATACCACTACCACCACCAATACCACACCACTAATATCACCAATACCACCACCAATGCCACCACCACCAATACCAAAACCAATACCACCACCACCAATACGACCACTACCAATACCACCACCACTACCAATGCCCCACCATTAATACCACCAATACCACCACCAATGCCACCAATACCAATACCACCACCAATACCACACCACTAATATCACCAATACCACCACCAATGCCACCACCACCAATACCAAGACCAATACCACCACCACCAATCCAACCACGACCAATACCACCACCACCCCCACTACCACCAATACCAGCACCACCAATACCAGCACCACCAACACCACCGATACCACTACCACCACCAAAACCCCACCACTAATATCACCAATACCACCACCAATGCCAAGACCAATACCACCACCACCAATACCACCACTACCAATACCACCACCACCACTACCAATACCCCACCATTAATACCACCAATACCACCACCAATGCCACCAATACCAATACCACCACCAATACCACCACCATCAACACAACCAATACCACCAGCAATACCACTACCACCAACACCACCACCATCAATACCACCACCAATACCACCACCATTACCACCAATACTACCACCAGCAATACCACCACCACTACCACCATCACCACTAATACCACCACCAATCCCACACCACCAATACCGCCACGAATGCCGCCACCACCAATACCACCACCACCATTAATACCACCACCTCCACAAATACCACCACCAATACCACCACCAATACCACCTCCACCAACACCGCCACCTATATCTCCACCACCAATACCACCACCACCAATACCACCACCTCCACCAATACCACCACCTCCACCAATACCACCACCAATACCAATACCACTGCCAATACCAATACCACCACCACCACTAACACCACCACCAATACTGCCACCTCCACCAATAACACCGCTACAACCAATTCCACCACTATCACCACCACAACCAATACGAACACCACCAATATCACCACCACTAATACCACCACCACCATTACCACTACCAATACCATGACCACAATACCACCACCGCCAATACCACCACCGCCAATACCATCACCGCCAATACCACCACCACCAATATCGCCACCAATACCACCACCTCTATTACCACCACCACCAATACCAATACTACCACCACCAATACCACCCCACCACCATTACCACCACCACTAATACCACCACCACCAATACTACCACCACCAATACCAATACCACCACCACCACCACCACCAATAACACCACCAATACCACCACCACCAATACTACCACCACCAATACCACCACCACCAATACCAACACCACCAATACCATGGCCTCCACCAATACCACCACCACCACCAATACCAATACCACCACCAATACCAATACCACCACCAATACCAATACCACCGCCAATACCACCACCACTAATAACACCACCACCAGTACCACCATCTCCGCCAATAACACTACCACAACCAATACCAACTCCACCACTATCACCATCACCAATACCACCACCACCACCACCACTACCAACACAATTGATACCACCACCAATACCACCACCACTACCATCATCAATACCACCACCAATTCCACCACCTCTATTACCACCACCAATACCACCACCACCATTACCACCACCACCACCACCACCAATACCAATACCAAAACCAATACCAAAACCAATACACCACCAATACTACCAACACCACCACCAATACTAATACCACCACCACCAATAGCATCACCACCACCAATACCATCACTACCACAACACCACCACCACCAATACCACCACCACCAATACCACTACCACCAATACCAATACCACAAGCAATAGTACCAATACCACCACAACCAATACCACCAATACTAATACCATGACCACTAGTAGCAATACACCACCATTACCAATACCACCACCAATACCACCACCACTATTACCACCACCAATACCACCACCACCAATACCACAATACCACAACCCCCAATACCACCACCACTATTACCACCACCACCACTACCACCACCACCACCACTACCATTACCACCACCAATACCAATACCACCAATACCACCACCACCACCAATACCAACACCAATACCACCGCCACCATTACCACTAATACCACCACCACCAATACCACCACCAATACTACCACCATCAGGACCATCACTGCCAATACCACCACCACCAATACCACCACCATCACCAATACCACCACCACCAATCCAATACCACCACCGCCAAGACCACCACCACTAATACTACCACCACTACCAATACCACCACCAATACCATTACCACCAATCACCACCACCAATATCACCAACACCACCGATACCACTACCACCACCAATACCACACCACTAATATCACCAATACCACCACCAATGCCACCACCACCAATACCAAAACCAATACCACCACCACCAATACGACCACTACCAATACCACCACCACTACCAATGCCCCACCATTAATACCACCAATACCACCACCAATGCCACCAATACCAATACCACCACCAATACCACACCACTAATATCACCAATACCACCACCAATGCCACCACCACCAATACCAAGACCAATACCACCACCACCAATCCAACCACGACCAATACCACCACCACCCCCACTACCTCCAATACCAGCACCACCAATATCACCAACACCACTGATACCACTACCACCACCAAAACCCCACCACTAATATCACCAATACCACCACCAATGCCAAGACCAATACCACCACCACCAATACCACCACTACCAATACCACCACCACCACTACCAATACCCCACCATTAATACCACCAATACCACCACCAATGCCACCAATACCAATACCACTACCAATACCACCACCATCAACACAACCAATACCACCAGCAATACCACTACCACCAACACCACCACCATCAATACCACCACCAATACCACCACCATTACCACCAATACTACCACCAGCAATACCGCCACCACTACCACCATCACCACTAATACCACCACCAATCCCACACCACCAATACCGCCACGAATGCCGCCACCACCAATACCACCACCACCATTAATACCACCACCTCCACAAATACCACCACCAATACCACCTCCACCAACACCGCCACCTATATCTCCACCACCAATACCACCACCACCAATACCACCACCTCCACCAATACCACCACCTCCACCAATACCACCATCAATACCAATACCACTGCCAATACCAATACCACCACCACCACTAACACCACCACCAATACTGCCACCTCCACCAATAACACCGCTACAACCAATTCCACCACTATCACCACCACAACCAATACGAACACCACCAATATCACCACCACTAATACCACCACCACCATTACCACTACCAATACCATGACCACAATACCACCACCGCCAATACCACCACCGCCAATACCATCACCGCCAATACCACCACCACCAATATCGCCACCAATACCACCACCTCTATTACCACCACCACCAATACCAATACTACCACCACCAATACCACCCCACCACCATTACCACCACCACTAATACCACCACCACCAATACTACCACCACCAATACCAATACCACCACCACCACCACCAACAATAACACCACCAATACCACCACCACCAATACTACCACCACCAATACCACCACCACCAATACCAACACCACCAATACCATGGCCTCCACCAATACCACCACCACCACCAATACCAATACCACCACCAATACCAATACCACCGCCAATACCACCACCACTAATAACACCACCACCAGTACCACCATCTCCGCCAATAACACTACCACAACCAATACCAACTCCACCACTATCACCATCACCAATACCACCACCACCACCACCACTACCAACACAATTGATACCACCACCAATACCACCACCACTACCATCATCAATACCACCACCAATTCCACCACCTCTATTACCACCACCAATACCACCACCACCAATACCACCACCACCATTACCACCACCACCACCACCGCCAATACCAATACCAAAACCAATACACCACCAATACTACCAACACCACCACCAATACTAATACCACCACTACCACCAATAACACCACCAATACCAACACCAAAACCACCACCACCATTACCACCAATACCACCACCACCAAGACCACCACCAATACTACCTCCACCAAGACCATCACCGCCAATTCCACCACCACCAACACCACAACCATCACCAATACCACCATCAATCCAATACCACCCCCACCACAGCCAATACCTTCACCAATACCACCAGCACCAATACTACACCCACTATCAATACCACCACTACCAATACCACCACAACCAGTACCACCACCAATACCACTACCACCAATATCACCAACACCACCAATGCCACCACCACCAATAGCATCGCCACCACCAATACCACTACCACCAATACCAATACCACCTCAAATAGTACCAATACCACCACCACCAATACTAATACAACGACCACCAGTACCAATACCACCACCAAAACCAACACAACTACCACCAATACCACCACCAATACCACTACCACCACCACCAATACCAGTACTACCACCACCAATACCATTACCATCACCACTACCACCACCAGTACTGCCACCACCACCAATACTGCCACCAATACTGCCACCAACAATACCGCCACACCACCAATACTGTTAGGATTCAGGTCAGTCCTCTTTCTATCACCATGTTGCACTTATCACATGACTTACCTGAAGGTTAAAGGTTGTGTGCTCCCCTGCCTCTTTGCTTGGTTTTTACGCCTTGTTGGGTTTTGCTCCAGTTCTTGGGTCCTGCCCCGCGTTGGGAAAACTCTTTTTTCTGAATGTCTTTGCTCACGGGCTTGTGTGAATATTCGCTTGGCTGCTAGCTTCCCACTTCCCTATCCTAAGTCCTGTTTTTTGGGTATTTTTGTGGTTTTTCCTGTGCACTGGTTTTTGGGGACTTTGGGGGTTGCTGGGCCCAGCACCCTCTCCTGAGGAAAAACCGCCGCTGTTGGAGTATGAAAGAAGGGCTTTTTGCTCCCCGCGGCTCCGTTCTTTTCCAACACACGCGGATGCGTGCAGAACGGCAACACTTGCTTCCGCATTGCTTGTAATCACTCCTCATCGTTGTGGGTGGGTTTTGGTTCGTTTTTGGTGAGCTGGTGTTGGGAAGGCGTTATCGCCTGCTGCGCCTTTTTCGAGTGACACCCACCATTAGTTTTTCGGCATTCTTGGTGGCTTAAAGTACGATAAGGTTTTTTTTTATGTCCCTGACTTTTTCCCTCTTCAGTCATAAAAAGGAGACGGGTGGGAGAGCGTTACATTATTTTTGGTTCCTGAGTGTGAAGCACCATCATTTTCATTCGGTGATTGCAGCAGCCAGCCCTTTACTAGGAGCTACGCGCCATAACCTATGGTAAGGGGTTTTCCCCTTTATGTTTTATTCATGTGTATGAGTGCAGCATGGTCTTAGGGGACAGAAGGGTTTTTTCATAGTTAAGGATTGTGTCCCTTAGTAATCTTGTGTTCTGTATTGTAGGTGCGGTTGTGGATTTTGCAGACTAAGCTCCTTGGTGGTTCCACGGCTGACACAGTGGTCTCTTCTCCATTTATCCTTGTTTTGTTTCTCCCACCCCCTCCCGGTGCTCCACTGTTCGCTCACTGCATTATTCCTGTGAGTGGCATTGGGGCATGGGTAGAGGTTTGGGCCATACTTCGTTCCTGCAGTGTTATGGGCATTGAGGTGAAACCTAACAGAAAACCAAGCCCACAAGTTATTATACACTGCCTGGACGAGTATGGACGAACATCTGAGTCCCTCAGGGGGGGGCAGCGAGTCCGCCCACTCTGCAGGATTTAATGGGAGCTATAGCCTCCTTGCAGTCCCAGGTACAGGATCTAAGGCAGGAGAACATCGGTTTAAGACAGGAATTGGGGTCTGTAAAGGCAAGAGAACAGGCACGGGGCCCAGGTTCTGTGTTGCAACCCACAACGTTTCAGTTTGAGAGAGGGGCAGGTTCTAGTGGTAGTGGGGGTCCCCAATTGCTGTGACTGTTAACACGCCTGATCCTTTGCCGTTGGCAGCCCCTGAGTGGTTTTCAGGGGATAGTGAAAAATATAGCACTTTTATGAATCAATGCCATTTACATTTTATGTGCAGGCCTAGTGCCCTCCCAGATGACTCAGCAAAGGTTGCTTTTATCATCTCGTATTTGGCTGGTACAGCAGCTTTGTAGGCTATACCCCTCGTAGACAACGATGATCGTGTTTTGTACAGTTATCCGGCTTTAAGGAGCTAATGAGGGGGCTGTTTGCTAAGCATGCGTTTATGCAGGCAAGTGATGCTGAGCTACTGACGTTACGGCAGGGCAGGCAGGATTTATTAACTTATATCTCTACTTTCAATAGGCTGGTGTCTGAGACTCAGTGGCCTATGGCCAAACGGACGTCTTTGTTTTATCAGGGCTTGAATGAAGACCTCAAGGACGTGGTGTCCCAGGTGGTTGATCCTCCTGATGATTGTGCGGCTTTTATTGATTTTGTGGTCAAATTAAATCATAGGCTGGCCGAAAGAAGGGGGGAACGAAACCGGTTCCAGAATACACGTGGAGGGTATGTAAAATCTGAGGTGAAACCAGTGGTTGAGCATAAGGTGCTCCACGAGCCAATGGAGATAGGGGGGGTACGAGGCTCCTTGACCCCTGATGAGAAAAGAAGGAGAAGAGAAAAGAACTTGTGTCTGTATTTTGGACAGGGTTGCCATTTCGCAGGGGAATGTCCGGTGAAGCCATCTAGTGTTCCACACAGTAAGGGAGTGGCATGTGTTCAGGACGGTGGTCCCTTATTTATGGAGGTGTCTAGAGTATCATATGAGGTAATGGGGGCCGTGAAGAGGGTCCCTAGGCATTTTATAATCTCTGCCTGTTTGTTGTTATCAAACTGTAACAGGGTGACGGTGTCTGTTTTGCTGGATTCAGGTGCCACAGGTAATTTTATTGTGCAGCCAGAGCCAGTCCGTGCCATTGATGGGACAGAATTAACATCCGGGTCGATTACGCGACAGACGGGACCGTTGTGTTTGTTGTGTGAGAATGGACACTCCGAATTCATCTGTTTTGATTTAATTGACGCCCCTTCTTCTGGTCTAGTGTTAGGGGTCCTGTGGCTGCAGAAGCACAACCCCAAGATAGATTGGGTGTGCCGTGCTGTGACCCTTGATTCTGTGTTTTGTTTGAAGGCTTGTTATCAAGTGGCTACGGATTGGGTAATACCTTTGACCTGTGCTACGGGTGAGGTGGAGTTATTGTCTCCCCCGTATAGGGGTTTTAAGGAGGTCTTCGATGAAGGTCATGCTCAGGGCCTTCCCCCTCATCGCTCATTTGACTGCAAGATAGATCTGGTACCGGGCGCTACTTTACCTAGTAGTCGCGTTTATGCACTGTCGGAACCAGAAGAATTGCATTTGAGGGACTATCTTGACGAGATGTTGAGAAAGGGTTTTATCCGTCCATCCTGTTCGCCGGTGTCCTCAGCTATCTTCTTCATTCCAAAGAAGGAGGGTATGTTGAGGGCATGTGTGGACTATAGGGCCCTTAACAAGGTCACTGTTAAAAACAAATACCCCCTCCCTCTTATTCCAGTGTTGTTAGATCAACTGAAAAAGGCTACTGTGTTTACGAAACTGGATTTACGGGGCGCGTACCATCTCATCCGAATACGCCCCGGGAACGAGTGGAAGACTGCATTTAAAACCAAGTTTGGGCTGTTCGAGTATTGCGTGATGCCGTTTGGCTTTTGCAATGCTCCTGCAGCCTTTCAGTTCTTCATTAATGAAGTCCTTAGGGAATATCTCGATGTAAACGTTATACTTTATATCGATGATATATTGATTTTCTTGGAGTATGAGATTGAGCATCAGGGACATGTGACTCAAGTACTGCAGAAGTTACAAGAATACCATCTGCTTGTTAAGTTGGAGAAGTGCCAGTTCAGTGCCTCTTCAGTGGAATTCTTGGGTTTCATTGTATCGGCTGGAGGCATTCAGATGGACCCCAGAAAGATAGAATCTATTGTTACTTGGCCAATACCAACTACGACCAAAGATAAACAGGTCCTTCTGGGGTTTGCCAACTTTTACAGGCGTTTTATTTCTCATTTTTCTGAGGTTGTAGCGCCCATGACACGGTTGCTCAGAAAGGGGGTTCCTTTTGTGTGGTCATCTGAGGCACAGGCAGCTTTTCAGCAGTTGGTTGAGAGATTTACAACAGCACCTGTGTTGGTGCACCCTGATCCTGCTCTGCCTTTCTTCGTTGAGACAGATGCCTCATTATGTGCGGTTGGAGGGGTGCTGTCGCAGAGGGATGTTGAGACGGGTTACTTACATCCTATTGCCTTCTTCTCGAAAACATTGTTGCCAGCCGAATGTAACTATTCTGTAGCTGAAAGGGAGCTACTGGCTGTCAAACTGTAGTTTGAAGAATGGAGGCATTATTTGTGGGGTGCGCGACATACAATCACCATTTACACCGACCACAAAAATCTGGAGTTCTTTAGGTCTGCCCGTGCATTAACCCCGCGTCAGATGAGGTGGGTTCTATTCTTTAACGAATACGACTTTGTTACTACTTATCGGCCCGCAGCTCAGCTGGTTAAATCAGATGCTCTGTCCCGCATACATGTGGGGCAAATGGGGGTAGGGCCAGTGAAGGAGATGAGATCCATGATACCTGGAGATTGGATTATCGGGGTAACCTCAGTAGACAAGTTTATGTCTTCAGTGAGGAACAGGATAAGTCAAACGGACTTGGCCCCTTGGTTGTCACAACCCCAGTTCTCTGTTCAGGATGGGATGTTGTATCATGATGGTCGTTTGTTTGTCCCTCCTGCCTTGAGAGAAGAGGTCATGATGAAGTGGTGTCATTCGTCTGCCTTGGTGGCGCATCCTGGTGTTCTGAAGACGAAGGATATATGTTTGCGGTGGTTTTGGTGGGACTCAGTGGCCCGTGACATCCAGGGATATGTAACTGCCTGTCCTGTTTGTGCCATGAGTAAATCCTCACATTGCAAACCGGCTGCGTCCTTTGGTAGTACCTCCTTCTCCCTGGCATACTGTTAGTATGGACTTCGTGACAGACCTTCCACTCATGTCAGGATATACTACCATTCTCGTGGTGGTGGATTTATTCACTAAGATGGCGCATTTCATCCCCCTTTCTAAGCTCCCCACTGCAAAGGAGATGGCAACGGTGTTTATGAGTTCAGTAGTAAGATTACATGGTTTACCAATGGCTGTGGTTACAGACAGGGGTGCTCAGTTTGTGTCTCATTTCTGGACGGAGCTCTGTTTGGTGTTGAAGATGGAGATAAGGTTGTCTTCAGCTTACCATCCGTAATCTGACGGGCAGACAGAGCGGACCAATCAGACGATGGAGCAATACCTTAGGTGCTTGGTGTCTTCTCTTTCATGTGATTGGGTAACGGTGTTGCCCATGGCAGAGTTTGCCTATAATAACAGCTTGCATTCTGCCTTGGGGATGACCCCTTTCTTTTGCTCTATGGGTTATCATCCTAAAGCACTAGCCATTCAACCTACGGGACATGTGCCAGCCATAGAAGAGATGTGTAAGACCCTGAGTAACATCAGGGGTGTTGCACGAAATAGGTTGCAGGAGGCTAAAGAAGCTATGAAGGTACAGGCCGATAAACATAGAACTCCTGCCCCGATGTATAAGGTGGGACAGCAAGTCTGGTTAGCTACCCGAAACCTTAGAATCCAGGGTACTCGTAAACTGCAGCCTAGGTACATGGGCCCTTTTTCCATCATGTAGGTGATCAATCCTGTGGCTATGAAGCTTGAGTTGCCAGGGGAGTATAGGGTTCATCCAGTGTTTCACATGTCCCTTTTAAAACCCTATGTACAGTCTCAGCAGGCAGTGCCACCCCCTGCCCCCTTGATAATTGATGGTCAGGAGGAATTTGAGGTCCACGCAATATTGGATTCCAGGAGGAGGAGGGGCCGGTTGTACTACCTTATAGATTGGAAGGGATATACCCCAGAAGATCGTACATGGGAACCGGCTGGTGGGGTGCATGCTCCGCGGTTGGTTCAGTCGTTCCACTTACAACATCCCTCAAAGCCCCGTCCTGTTGGGAGGGTCTTGGGGGGGAGGTACTGTTAGGATTCAGGTCAGTCCTCTTTCTATCACCATGTTGCACGTATCACATGACTTACCTGAAGGTTAAAGGTTGTGTGCTCCCCTGCCTCTTTGCTTGGTTTCTACGCCTTGTTGGGTTTTGCTCCAGTTCTTGGGTCCTGCCCCGCGTTGGGAAAACTCTTTTTTCTGAATGTCTTTGCTCACGGGCTCGTGTGCATATTCGCTTGGCTGTTAGCTTCCCACTTCCCTATCCTAAGTCCTGTTTTTTTGGTATTTTTGTGGTTTTTCCTGTGCACGGGTTTTTGGGGACTTTGGGGTTGCTGGGCCCAGCACCCTCTCCTAAGGAAAAACCGCCGCTGTTGGAGTATGAAAGAAGGGCTTTTTGCTCCCCTCGGCTCCGTTCTTTTCCAACACACGCGG
The DNA here is from genome assembly GCF_964261635.1 of Lissotriton helveticus. NCBI lineage: Eukaryota > Metazoa > Chordata > Amphibia > Caudata > Salamandridae > Lissotriton > Lissotriton helveticus. The sequence goes on from NC_136068.1 coordinate 846,998,796, forward strand.
ATGCGTGCAGAACGGCAACACTTGCTTCCGCATTGCTTGTAATCACTCCACATCGTTGTGGGTGGGTTTTGGTTCGTTTTTGGTGAGCTGGTGTTGGGAAGGCGTTAGCGGCTGCTGCGCCTTTTTCGAGTGAGACCCACCATTGGTTTTTCGGCATTCTTGGTGGCTTAAAGTACGATAAGGGTTTTTTTTATGTCCCTGACTTTTTCCCTCTTCAGTCATAAAAAGGAGACGGGTGGGAGAGCGTTACATTATTTTTGGTTCCTGAGTGTGAGACACCATCGTTTTCATTCGGTGATTGCAGCAGCCAGCCCTTTACTAGGAGCTACGCGCCATAACCTATGGTAAGGGGTTTTCCCCTTTATGTTCTATTCATGTGTATGACTGCAGCATGTCTTAGGGGATAGAAGGGGTTTTTTCATAGTTAAAGATTGTGTCCCTTAGTAATCTTGTGTTCTGTATTGTAGGTGCGGTTCTGGATTTTGCAGACTAGGCTCCTTGGTGGTTCCACGGCTGAAACAGTGGTCTCCACTCCATTTATCCTTGTTTTGTTTCTCCCACCCCCTCCCGGTGCACCCCTGTTTGCTCACTGTATTATTCCTGTGAGTGGCATTGGGGCATGGGTAGAGGTTTGGGCCATACTTCGTTCCTGCAGTGTTACGGGCATTGAGGTGAAACCTAACAAATACCACCACCACCTATACCACCAATACTACCACCTTCAATACCAATACCACCACCTCAGCGCCTCTTGCTCACTAATAATTGCAGGGGCATTGAACGAGGCCGGAGCTGCAGCCGAGACCATCTTTCCCTCCATGCCTGCCATAAAGCACAGTCTGCCCTGCACCAGGAGGTGAAGCCAGGGCCCTGCTACAGCTACCACCAATACCACCACCAATAGTACCAATACCAATGCCACAACCACCAATACCACCAATACTAATACCACTACCACCGGTACCAATACCACCACCAAAACCAACACCTCTGCCACCAATACCACCACCACCAATACCCCACCACCAATACCACCACCTCCAATACCACCACCAATACCACTACCACCACCAATACCACCGCCACCAATACCGCCACCAATACCAGTACCACCCCCACCAATACCATTACCACCACCACTACCACCACCAGTACTGCCACCACCACCAATACCACCACCACCAATACCGCCACCACCAATACTGCCACACCACCAATAGCACCACCTCCTATACCACCAATACTACCACCACCAATACCAATATCACCACCTCAGAGACTCTTGCTCACTAATAATAGCAGGGGCATTGCACGAGGCCGGAGCCGAGACCATCCTTGCCTCCATGCCTGCCATAAAGCACAGTCCGGCCTGCACCAGGAGGTGAAGCCAGGGCCCTACTAAAGCTGGAGTGTTTTTTATTAGGTCAAATTTAGCAATGACATTACGCAATGCCACCCTGCACACTCAAATCACCACCTATACCACCGCCACCACTAATACCACCACCACCAATACCACTACCAATACCACCACCAATACCACCACCACCAACACCACCACCATAACCAAAACCAACATCACCACTATCACCACCACCACCAATACTAACACCACCACTATCACCACCACCAACACCACCAATACCACCACTACTATTACCACCACCACTACCAACAGCACCAATAGGTGAAGCCAGGGCCCTACTACAGCTGGAGTGTTTTTATTAGGCCAAATATAGCAATGACTTTAGGCAATGCAACCCCGCACTCTCAAATCACGGAGATGGCAGGAAATAGCCACCCCTCCCACTCCTCCTCCAGAGCTCTGACAGTGTAATCACAGATCAAAAGCTGTTGGAGCGCTTTATTAGTTTTCATAGCTCGGATCATATGTTACTCTCACTTCACACTTTGTGTCTGGGTAGTTTATAACACTCACACATTTTCTTCCCTGCACTATTTATCACTACTTTGAAGACATCGCAGGCCGGTCTGTTCCTCTGATATTTACAAGCTAACCATTAGTCAAGAAGTCCCTTTACTGCAATTCAATAGGTCTTGCATATGCAAGAGTTTAAGATATTTGTATTGTAAATGGCAATGCCTTTTATTTATGTTTTAAAACCCAAAACATAAATAAAAGGCATTGTCATTTACAATTGAATACATAGAGATCTGAGCTGTTCCTTAAGTGAAAGAATTAATGTCCGTGTCACCCTAGTGCCCAAGTACTGTTGGTCTCAATGAGTCCTACAGTTGGGCATCCATTTTGTTGGATGTAATGCCCTCACACACCCTTTCAGGTGTCATGCTTCATCATCTAGGCTGCTCCTCGTTGGGTCGACGGTGCAATACCCAACGGGCTCACCTCAAAGAGGGGCACTTTACCGGAGATCTTCTATCCAACAGCCGTTATGTGAAGTGCGGGTATGGGGCCAAAAAAGTGTAGACGTGGGAGTGAATTAAAATAAAGCTGGGAGCACCAGTATCAAGTTTATTCTGGGGGTCTCCTGCTCTAGTTAAAATAAAAAAACTAGCTGGTGCTCCATGGAATTCAATGTTTCCTACAAGAGACTAAGCTAGTATGTGCTCGTAATGGTCGACATGTTTCTCGCGTTCATGTGTAGTAACTCGCGATTCTTCAGGACCTTTAGGGAAAGAAGATTATTATTTTTACATAAATCTGTCTACACTAGATGAGGATCTACATAAGTATCCAGTGTAATTGCTAAAATAACACAAGGAACATGTGCTTCCTATGTCTATGTACCTGTGTTGCGGTGGGTCCATCTAAAGAGGAGACATAAGGGCATATCACAAATTGTACATCAATGAGGCAAAACATCTTAGTGACTATGGACATTATAGGAGATACGCTAGTTAAATTGCAGTTCTACAGTGTGTGACTAGCGTGTGAATTAAAAAACGTTAAAACCAATGTGAGTCTTAAACCTCTGTGGGAAACATGCCCATGTGGGTAAAAGCAGCAGTAAAGATGGTGATTGTATTCTAGGGCTTACCTAATGTGTCTGATTCCCAGGCACCAACAGTACCCGGCAGTCTCCACAACAAATCGATGCTTCCATAAAGTATGGCTGTATATGAAGGGATAGTATTAACCATGAGATTGTAGCTACAGGCATGTAAAAGTATAGCTTCCCTCTGTATTAATCAAAAGGATTGTCTACTTGTCATCTCTTACACAAGATCTGAGATTGTGTATTTGGAGAAAAAGTATTGTGGTGTGCAACAGATACATCAGCTCGGTACGTATCCCGCTAAAGTATTGTGTTGTACACTTATAAACATCATACAGCCGGAGTGAATGTGTGTCGAGCCTAGTTGTGTGAGGGCAAAGTTGCTTGGTGTGTAAACTGGATTGTAAATAAATTTCGAGTCGCCCGTTGTGAACGCGGTATTCTGTACCAAGTAGTGATCAAGTAGTCACCGGGTCGACATTCCGATTCTGTCGTGGCGTGTACTACATCGGGTTAGTGCAAAGCTGGTCTGCCGTGTGGCGAGCGGCCCGCGTTTATAGAGACGCTCCGAATTTGGGCTGTGTTATTGACTGGGGAACTATAAGTCAGGTCAAAAAAGGAGAGTGAAGCATACGGCGGCAAAATCGCTAGTTATAGATTTTGCATAAGCGAGCTGAGTGCAAACTATTAAAGCCATGACTCTGCCACAATGTTAATTATTGGGAATGCGGTATTACTCGTGTGTCTTACATATGCCGTATAAAAGTAACCACCTCTGGTAGAAGGTGGTAATGGACAAAGCAGGCAGGTTACCATCAAAACATAAGTTAAGAGTTAAACATTAATGCTAAGGTCCCCGTTGCTCGTACTCACGGTCTGTATGTTGTGTGTCCTTCCACTGGACCTACCCAAGCCGCTGAATCCGGGAGGTGCTGACTCTCCGGTCGGCCATTGTTTTCAGCTATCGGTAGGGTCACGTGTCTAGGGGGTGTGGCATGCTCTCAGGTCATGTAGAAAGTAGTGTCAAAGCTGAGGCCATCGCAGAATGGAGTAGTTTGCATTTTGTTAGTCCACTTAAGCATGGATACTGGCTCTAAAAGGGAGCATCTACAATGCGAATCTAACTTACATGCGAGGATTGTTGTTTAGTATATTGTTCAAGGTGCGCAGTCGCTCAAATTAGGTTAATAGACTAATGGTGTTAGGCCTGCTCTCAGGTCATGTGGAAGGTAATGTCAAAGCGGCGGCCATCGCAGAATGGAGTAGATTGCATTCTGTCAGCCCACTTAAACATGGATACTGGCTCTCAAAGGGAGCATCTACAATGTAGAACTAACTTTCATGCGAGAATTGTTGTTTAGTATATTGTTCAAGGTGCGCGGTCGCTCAAATTAGGTTTAAAAGACTAATGGCGTTAGGAGTAACAGGCTATATTTCACCCCACGGAATTTCTTCGTTTAGGCCTGTACTATCTGAGGCTAGACGATGTACCCATCTCTGTTCTTTGTAGAAGAGGCTCTGTTTAGATGTTTTTGGGTCCGCCTCAAGCACTAGCCATCTCAGGGAGTCTGCTGTGTGGTTGCGTTCTAGGTAGTGTTTACACATTTTTTATTAGTCTTTTTACAGCGGAAATTGCTACGGTGTTCTGAGATTCGTATCTTGATGGGGCTTGTAGTCATGCCCACATAGTATAGGTCACATGGACAGATCAAAAGATAAATGCAATTCATGCTGTTGCAATTCTTATGCCCCCTCATTTCCCAGGTGAAGGAGTCATTTAGCCTAATGGTTTTTTGTGCGGTGGTAAAGGGACAAGCACTGCACGTCCCACAGGGGTAATGTCCTTTGACTGAGGGTAAATGCCATAAGGTTGTCTGTCTGGTAGGAGTCTTTTTCTTTGGCCTCGTTTGGACCAGGACGTCCTTAATGTTCTTGGAACATTTGAATGTGAATCGTGGTGGTTCAAGCTCAAGAGCGCCTGTGTTGAGGATCTCCCAGTGTCTCTTCAAGATCTTCTTGAGGTCATTTGAAGCAGGTGTGAAAGTAGTCACACATGTCATTGGTTCATTGTCCCTGGGGCTCGCAGGTTTCCGTTCTAGGAGGCTCTCACTGTGGTTGTTGCGGTCTCCTTTCTTCGCTAGGCCAACGGCCCTACTTGGGTAGCCTCTGTCTGTGAGATTTCTAGAGAGGATTTGGGATTGTGATTTATAACTCTCTGTACTGCTGCAATTTCTCCGCACCCTTAAGAATTGCCCAAAGGGCAGGTTGGTTCTCAATGCTTTAGGGTGATGACTGGTGAACCGTGTAAGAGACTGTTCCGATCAGTACTCTTCCTGAACATTGTTGTAGTCAGGTGGTCCCCTTCAATCATGATTGTTAAGTCCAAAAAAGCTATTTGGGAAGGAGACGTAGTGATCGTGAAGTTGAGGTATGGATTCAATGTGTTAATCCAACTGAAAAATTCATTGTATGATTCACTACTGCCAGCCCAAAAGATCAGAATATCGTCAACATAACATTTCCATAATCTGATGTTAGCCTGGTATGGTTTGGTGTGGTGAAGAATGTGTTTACCTTCGAATTCCGCCATGTAAAGGCAGGCCACACTAGGGGCAAATGTGCTCCCCATTGAAGTGCCTTGTGTTTGGTGGTAATATTGGCCCTTGAATTTGAAGTAGTTCTCTGTGAGTGCTATGGTTGCACAGTCCATGACAAAACTAGGAGGTGTTTGCGACTGCCAGGGGGTGGTGTTGAGTACCTCCTCAATCACCCCTAGTGTAGCCCTTAGAGAGATGTTAGTATAGAGGGCCCCCACATCCGGGGTGATGAGGAAGTCAATCTGTTCTATATTTGCAAACTCATCCAGCAAACGTAAAACGTCTGTCGTGTCCTGGATGTAAGGGGATGTGCTTTACCAAAGGTTGTAAAAAATGGTCGCAGAATTGCGATAGTGGTTCCAGCACTGAATCAATCCCTGACATTATGGGAGAGCCTGGCACGGGTGAGATCCCCTTGTGTATTTGTCATTTACAATGCCAATAGCTCAAACTCTTGTGAATGCGGGACCTATTGCATTGCAAATGCTTGTTCTATAGATATTCCTGAGTTAAAAGCTCCAACATCTGGGTGAGACTTTGTTGTTGCTGTGGGCATTAGGTATTTTGTGGCTGAGATAATGTTATACTGTTTATCCCACAATACCGCTTGGCCAGTAGGTCGGCCAGTGGGTCCTATTGGGGGGATAAATTGGCTTTGGCTCGTCTTGAGCTGTCGCCATCTTGAAGAGGATACCTTAAAGGGTGCTGCACTTGAGTCTGTTTTTTCCTGATATGTCATGGGGCAGACTCCTACTTACGAGCAACCACAGCATTGCTGTGCAGCAGAGGCACACCAAACGTTTATCTAAGGCAAGTCCGTCTGTGCCGATCCTCATGAAATTCATGCGTTTGGTGGATCATACAGGCCCAGATGTACAGGCCTTTCTTAGCACTACTCTGCTACACAACATTGAGAAAGCAAAATCAAATATTCCTTTTATTAATATCAGTGTTTTATTAAGAACACAGCAGTGCACATGTATGCCTTAAAATACACTGATATGTTAAATGACTGAATATCAAAGTCGTTTTTATATTACCTGTTGTGCACATTAACTTTAATGTGTCATCACAGTTTCAAGTATTTCTGAGGCCAGATGCCATTTTATACAGTTGTACATTTGCAGAATTCCTGTACTGAAGTAAGCCTTTTTATGAGTATTGGCAGCAAGAAGCGTGACTATCAGAATAATTAATTTAGCATTTGTTTATGTAGGTGTATCTTTCTTCCGAGGTTTTCTTGCATTCCTTGTTGTGAAAAGATCCTGTCTCCTGCTCATCAGTTAATTTCATTTAAGTAACAGTTCCCATCATGTATTCATGTTTGAATTGACCTGTACTGAGAGGACAATATATAAAACGGCATCTAAAAATGATGGATTTTATCATTGTGTGCTCCAACAGGAGTTTGACCAGATGCTGTGTTACATGAATACAATTAACGCCTATTATTTTGCTTGCATATTGAATATTTTTCATTAGGCACATAAAAACGTTTATACTGCTCAAAGTGAGTATTTTTTTTTTTAGCATCAACATTAGATTTATGACAATATCGCTCTCTCTGTGGTGCTGGCACGCCTGACCTCGCTTGGGATTGAACATTAAACATCAATGGAGTAACTCTTTATTCCTCAGAACCTGGGTATTAAGTAGTACATAAACAAGAAGCAATGGCGGCTCCTCTGCTAAGGCGGAGGAGCGGCACCCCACTGCTTAAAAGGAAAAATAAAATGATAATAACATATTATTATCATTATTTTATGTTTGCTATTGCAGTCAGTGGCGGGGCAGGGCTGGCAAGAGCAGGTGGAGGAGTGGTGTTCACTCCATAAGTGCACATGACTGTTTGGCCGGCCTTCTTGGGCCAGCCAAACAGTCCTGAGCACCTTGCATCTTCCCCAACTGGCTGCATTACACAGCCTGATGAGGAACATGCAAAGCCTCCTAGTCCCTGTCTGAGCGTCGAACCACGGCACTCAGACCAATCACAACGATGCATTGCAACGTTGTGATTGGTTCAGGGTTGCCCGGGCGCTTCCTGCTAGCGGCCGAGACTGGAGACCAGAAGGAAGAACACAGAGGAGAGGCGATGACCAGTTGACCAGCACTGGTAAGTCTTGTATTTCCTTTTTTTCCCCTCTCCTCTCCCCCTCCCACCACCCCGTCCAGTAGCAGCCGCTACTGACAAGAAAGGGTTCTGTCGGATTTAAATTCTTTTCTGTTTCCAGCATCAACAGGTGCACAAATGCTTATACAGTAATATCATATATATTTAAAACAGATATTCAAGCAATAAGGTGCTCCATATGCAGGGCTGGACTGGCCGTAGTGGGAACAGGCGTTTCCCCTGTGAGCTGCCAGGGTGGGGGCTTGTTTTGGGGCCCTGGGGGTCTGTTTTGTTACTTTGGCCGGCAATGTCGGCCCCCTATAACAAAATTGCCAAAACAGGGCAGTCCCCAACTCCCTCCAGCGGCTGGCCGAGCAGTTTGCCAGGCCTGCCTTTTTTCCCAGTCCAGCACTGTCCATACGGGATAAGGTCAAGCTTAACTTACAGACAATGTGTAAAGTTATTTTTGCAGCACTCAAACGGTTAGAAAACACAACACAAGAAAAATCCCAAACCATTTTAGGAAAACAGAGTACATTTTAATAAATAAAATGACACGAAACAACAAAAATACAATAAGTAGTACTGGAGATATTAATTTTTTTAATTTGAGGTAAAAAAATAGCACCAAAAAGCAAAAGCGCCAACCATGATCATCCAGAGGTGCTTGCCCGGTCAAAGTTAAGGTTGACTGCAATGGAATACAAGTCGGATAAAATGACCTGGTTCATGCCTGTGGAAGTCTTATCTTCTGACACAACTTTTGTGGAGGAAAAAGTGGTTGCCAATATGTCTGCAGTGCAGGCAGCAAGCTGGATCTGAAGCAGGACTCAATAACAACGGGTTGCTAAAAAGTGGGGTCCTGGTGTGGTCATTGCTCCAAGTGGGCATACTTTGTGCCTCGAAAGGCCTTGACGTAGACAGGTTGCTGCTCGGATTTGGTCCAGATGAAGAATTCTACATTTGGACTTAGAAACTTTTCTGGAAGCCAGATCTTGTTCAGCGGGGAAACCAGCAAGCTGAGACCTCCCAGTGATTTGACTTTGACAATTGTGGCTACAGTGGCAATCCCAGTCTCAGTTTTTCAGGCAGAAAGTTGGCAAAACAATTCTAAATCCTAGATCTTGAGGTTTGGGGATAGGAGGACACTAACACCAACCAACTGAAACTTGGAGCCACTTCTGGGGTCCTGGCATCAAGGCAAGCAGGTCCAGTCTTAGAGGTGGTTCATTAGACAGTGGGGCAGTCCTTCTTCCGTTTCTTCACATGTTCAGGAGTGTTATGAGGAGAGGTCTGTGGAATCTACTTTTATGTTCAGTGTCAGCTTGTGGGTGGAGGGGAACCCTTTGTCTGCCTCCTAAATCAGTTCTGGCCAGTTTCTCTACCCCCACTGGGTGTGGTTCCAGCCCGACTACAGACAAATGGGCCTAGGTGTAAACTTCACCTGCCAGTGACTAGGTAGGCATCCTTTGAAGCTCAGGATGGAGCTGGGTACAGCCTATCAGCCATCCTGTCAAGAGAAGAGTCCCACACCCAGAACCCTATGCTCACTGTCTGGAAGTGTTGGACCTCTCACCACTGGGGAGCCATCAGGGGTCAGGAAACATGTGGACACTGGCAGAAAAGCCTTTTAGTCTTAGGCAGAAAAATGAAAAATTTCTAAAAGTGTAATTTCCAAAATAGCAATTTAAACTCCGAATTGAACATTAAGTTGGATGTTAAATTATTATTAAAATGAGTATTTTAAACATTTTCTAGAGGCTCTCAAACTGAATTTAGCAGTGTTAGGCAATGGGAGAGCCATTGCCAAAGTGAAAAATTACTTTGGGGGGTTTTCACTGCCAAGACATGTAAAACATTAACTATACATGTCCGACTTTTTAAATACAATGTACCCTGCCCTATGGACATTAAGGGCCTACCTTAGAGGTGGTTTATAAGTATTAAAAAGTGTGATTTAGGTCTCTGAAAAAGGTTTATTTGCCAGGTCGAAATGTTAGTTTAATCTGCACACTGAGGCTGCAGTGGCAGGCCTTGAGTCATGCTTCTAGAGCTACAGTAGTGGGAGACACAATGAGCAGAAGCCCACTAGTAGTATTTCATTTACAGGCCCTGTGTATATGTACTCCTTTATACTGAGGACTTACAAGTAAATTAATTCTGTCAATAATGTATATACCAGTTTAACAGGTTTAGAGAGGAGAGCACAAATAATGTATCACTGGTTAGCAGGAATAAAGGCTGCAAGGTACCAACAAAAGCCCAAAAAAGGTTCAGCAAAAAAAGGCCTGAATCCAATGCAAAAGATGGTCATTTCCACAATTGGCCCCCTTTATGAAGGAGGCGTGGCTAGTTGAATTTTCCAACTTAGCTATTGAAATGTGTACTCCTCCAGGTTTTAGGAATGTGTGATGTGATAGAATGGAAGAACTGGATGAAGGAGATGAGATGTTATTATTTTTAAAGGACAGTTAAAGTGTAGATGTGTGATTTCCCCTTCTCTCCTCTCCTGATTGCAATCTAGACATACTGACCCCCAAGACAGATCCAGGTTTTCTTGAGAAACAACTGAATATGAGAAGCTTGGTTGCATTGAGCTCCACTATTGTGATTGTGATGGGGGGGTTTACCTATCCTGAATATATAACTTAAAAACTAATTTTCTTGAGGTACAAATTCGATCACCTTTTGGCTACTAGTAATTGGATTGCTAACTTGAGACTCCAGCCCAGTGCTTGGTAGAGCTTAACACTTCTTTGCTGAAGTCGGATGATGGTAACATTGATCCCTGGGATCAACAGGATGAATATGTACATGGTACTCATCATATCCCTAGGTGGTTGTTAGGCATAATAAAAGGATGCTAATGTTGAAGCCCCCCGATTTGGAAACAAATCAATTGATGCCTAAGATGTAATGTGTTGATCAATTAATGCTCTCTGCCTGTGCATATTTGAATTGGAATCATCCCTATATTAAATACATTAATTGAATTGCAGAGAATATCAAGTTGGACACTAAAAATTGATTTTTGAAGGAATACCATCCTACAAAGACCATGACAATGAATTTGTTTCCAAGTTGGAATTGATCTGACAACCATTGGCCATCGGTTTATCTGCTAATTTTAATCATAAGCTATGCAACGCTCAAGCAAACTCAAGTCCTGATGATGACCGTATATTAATATAGCGGTCGAAAAGCCGTCGACGCCTTTTGTGGCCATAATTTGTTTGAAGGGCACATTATTTTTGTTTGTTCTGTTTCTGTTTATATGTAATGTTCTTTTGTTAAGCCACTGGTTTGGCTTATGATATGTTTGTTTTTTGTATGCTAACCTTCTGTCTTGAGCATAACTGTTTTTTGAAATATTTTTTCTAATATGTAATAAATTACAATATTGTTCTGAAATTTGCACTAATTTATTTTCAAAATACGATTTTATAGGCTTCTCTCTCCCCTTTTTCCTTTCTCTCCTTTATTTTTGTAATTTTATACAATAAGTTGCAAAATCTCTGTGACCTCTCTGAACCTTTGTTGGGTTTATCGATTGTCTGTCCCTGGTTCAGGGTTATTGGACTGCCCCTGTAGTTTCTTAATGATCCTACAATGACCAGCATACAATGATTTTAGACTTCGCTGTTGTGACATAAAAAGGCCGTTAGATGACACAGTACCTATTACATGATGGGAAGAAGCCCAAAGACTTGGGCAAAACACTGCTGTTCCTGTTTAGGTATAGCTCGATACAGCCTTAGCCGTCTGTCAGAGCTTAAATCACGATAAAAAAACAATCAGTGGAAAGCAACATGGCTGGCTTGCCTGTAAGACCCACCATAGGCACCTAGTAGAACCATTATTCCATGTATGCAAAAATGTAAAGTAGAAAATTACTATGTATGTTTCACCTAAAACATACGGTCATGTACATTAATGTTGTGGCAAGGCTCTAGAAAATCTGACTTCATTACAGCTTGCCAAGCTGAAAAAAGCCAGAGGCTTACAAAGAAAATAGATAATTTTGTACGGTCAATATTTCAGAAGCGGTTTACCTCCTTCACACACTTTCATATAGAGTGGTTGTTGGGGTTGGAAATATTTCTGCATAACACAGGAAAACATGCCTCCCTGACCTATGTTACTCTCCTAGCAAGTCACAAATTGCATTAGTTTTTTTAAACATTTTACTCAGTGAGTATGACAATCTCAACGGGGGGCTTCCCTGTTTACGTTGACTCAGACCTTCGAGCTTGGCTCTAAGGTATAGAGGGAGCCAGCAAAGTGCACACCTCTTTTACAGATAGTGGCTACTGCCCCGTTTCCAGGCTGTGGTAGACTACCAGTGGTGTCAGCATTACTCTATCATCGGGGGTACCTTCATCCCTTTGGGAGAGATTGCTAACCAGTTCCTTACTGGTAAAGTCTGTGCAGACACCCTCACATGCACAGACTTTACTGGGGTGGGAGCAATAGGAGGGATCTCTTCTCCTATTTCTGGGATATGGACGTTGACTGCAGGTGTGTTTACTGTGTGAAGAGGGATTGGTTAGCCATTGTGTTTAATGTAAACTGAGCTGGAATCTCTTCTGCTGGACAGTCTTGCTCCCCATGTTCCTCCCTTGTGCTTGTAGAAGCTTGGTGAATTGGGGGATGAACCAGCCCTTATCTGTGTTTAGCTCAGACTTTTTTCTGCTGAATAATGGTCAGGGCATCCAGGCCTAGAGTTAATTCCTCCATGGGGATAGCACACACAGGTGCCAAGAGACAGGGAAGGAGGGCAGTAGTTTCTCCCTATGCAGTGATCACATAGTGAAAATGCAGGAAATGGGTCCCCGGGATTGGAGGGGCACCCAAAATTCAATGGTAGTGTTGTAAACAAGGTGTTTTCCCCTCCTGGGACCTCGCTTTATTATAACATGTTTGTTAGTCAAATAATAAAGAAATTAATAATGATTCTATATACTGTACATGTTAAGTTCTACAAACAGTTCATGCTAATATGATAATGAAAGGTATGCAGGTTATTAATTTCTGCCAAGCATATTGTTAACAAGTAGTTTCTAGAATGTTAGTAATTGTGAGCTACATTTTTTGTTGTCTTTCAGTTAAAATATTTATCTAACAAGGCTTCTTCATATTGATGGTTTATTCTGAAACTTTTTAACAGGCCTCTGATTACGTACTATAAAAACTGAAAGCAGAGAGCTGGAGGCCAGAGAAGAGCTCTTCGCACCAGTGATGAAAAGACAGGATAGACATGACTTCAGCATCCACTTTAACCAAAGGTCTTTGTGAGGTGAGTGGCTTTTATTAGCCGCCCTAGTGGCTATGTTTATTCTTCAACACACATCTGCTCTGTGACAAACAGAATTGCTACTCAGATGCAATAGTTTCTGTTCTGAATACGGTATGCCAGTGTGCACCACCTTTGAAGCTTATTTACCAATCTGTTAGAACTACAATAGTGCCTAGATGTAGCAAATGAGGGTGTTAGTGCTACACATCCCATTACCATGATAGAACATTTAATGCTGTGCACACTGCCCATTCATTTACGTAAAGCAGTTTTTAAGTACAACAATACCTTTCAATGTTATGTCATTTTATTTTGTGGTGTGTGAGCAGGTAAGTTGGTGGTCTAAGCTCCTACATTACTTCTTCACATTGCACACAAATGACCTTGTTAAATGACTTCAGTATGCTCTGGGTACTATATTGATTTGCAATAAAACAATTTCACTTGAAAAAAACCAACATTGTTCATTTAAAAACTATAAAAATGTAACCTAAAAATTGAAAAAAGGCAACAACTATTATTACCTTTTTCTCTACAAAAGTTTACATACTATGTCTACTTAAAACATGTTTATGGCAAGCGTTTTGTCTACAGTTCTTTTTATCTTTTCTAGTAGTTATTGGCTTCTCAATCACACCTTCCATCAACCCAGTGGAGTACTCCACTCTCAATTAAGTCTATTGGCTGCTCAAGTGGATCCTCCCACCTCCACTGGTATTATTTTATCATACCATCCTTCTATTTTTCCCCTTGTGACTCTCTCTTCATTGGCCAGATTCATGAACTGCATTTTGTAGTACCTTTGTAGTATGACACAGCTACTCTAAAATGCTATTCACAAACTGCATGTTGGACCTGGTACTTTCCGCTGGGTTACCCGCAAATGTTTTGCCTTCACCCTCATGTTTTCTGAAATACTTTTTGTTGGCTTTTAGGACACACTGCACTTTATCAATGCTAAAGTGATTGTCCTCACTCCTCTGAACTTGGTGTAATTGGTTTTCACCCAATTGACACATTTAATTTACTGGTTAAAGCCCTAGTAAAGTGGTACAACAGGTATCCAGGGCCTGTAAATTAAATGCACTTTTGAGCCTGCCACACTACCTGTACCACCCACTTAAGTAGCCTTTTAAACATGTCTCCGGCTTGCCAGACCAGGGTGTGTGGGGAGTTTTAAACTGCCGTTTTGACCTGACAGAATAAACATTTTGCAAATGCATATACCTTCCTTTTCAATACATATAAGTTACCCCCAGGGTAGGCCTTAAACCACCCAGGGCAGGTTGCTGTGTATTTAAAAAGTTGGACATGTACTTTTAAGTTTTACATGTCCTGGTAGTGAAAAACTCTTACATTCATTTTTGTTTCAAATCTGTTTATTAGAATTTTTAAGGAAGAACAGGCATTATCATAGTCCGCTAAATCGCTGGAAAGGCAGTATAAGCTTGCAGCTTCAAATGATAAGTGCAACATGAGCAGCACATATATATCAGGCATCATAGGGTACATACGGGTTTAGAAAACACTTCATATAGCAATTAAAAGATAAACGATGCATATATGTCAAACATTATAAGACACAATTGAGTGGGAAGCCCAGTATGGCCCCAGTGGTGGCAGGGTGGTTTCGACAGCATCTAATAGATATTCTTGGATGAGGACTACAGAACATAACTCATAGAAAAACAAAGGATAGGACAGGGGGTATCAAAGCTGGGTTAGTTGGGGGGAGCACAGAACAATCAATTAGAATGCGATTGGCGTTTAGGGGGCGGGGGGCTTCTGTCTGATACATGCATCGGGGTTCCATTCAAGGATTTTCTCGGGAGTATGGCAAGAGGGAGTTCTCAAAAAGTTGGAGGGCCCGCAGTCAAGGAGGGGTGTAGCGAGCGTTTATTTGGGAGAGGTGTTGGATTAGCGGTTCCCAGGTGTGAGTGAATCTGGTGTCCGTGGGAATGAAGCTGGCATCCAATAACTCCATTGCCATGACTTGCCAAAGGCATAGAAACCATGCTGAAATCAGTGGGGAGGAAGTTTTCTTACACTGGAGAGCAATGGTTTGTCCTGCCGCACCCAGCATCTGCGCAATAAGGCGCCAATCAGAGTGTCATGGCTGTGAGCCGGGTTGGTTTAATGCCCAGTAAGGTTACTAAGGTATAGGGAAACCCACTGTGTCTTTAATATGACTTGGGACCTTTCCAAAACAATGTCAGGAGTGGACAAGTCCACCAGCTATGGATGAAGTCACCCATTGCTGTCGAACATCTCGAGAGGGGAGTATTTTCTGAAATCATGCATTGGTATAGTACCAACGTGTCAGTTTGTATGCTGATTCACCTCAGGGAATGCTCCTGTAGATATTGGGTATGTCACACCATAATTGTTCACAGCTTTCTGGGGTCACCTCTTCCCCTGTGTCTGCTGCCCACTGCTTCGGATAGGTGTGGAGTTGATTGGGTTGGGAGTGTTGTATTAACTTATATGTGTGGGAGTTTAAGCCGCGGGTGGCCTCAAAGGCTCAGACCAGAGCTTCGAAGGGGGTAGCTCACGGAGTGTATTTGGGGACGAGCAACCATTGGCAAAGCTGGTAGTACTGTAATCTGTCAGATTCTGTGACATGGAAAGATTTCTTGCGTTGTTCAAAGGTTTTGATGGTGTCCCCCTCAAAGAGGTCTTGAATTATGCGGCATTCTCCCTCACTTCAAGATGGGAATGAGTGTGGTAGTAGGCCAGTGAGAACATGAGGTTGTGAGCTCTAGGAGTGTTAGGGGAAGGGAAAAGATGTGAGGCCTCTGGGGATCGCGATTTCATCCCAGACATGGAGTACTGTTTTATGGGGGTTGCTATATATGCGCTGTGAAGCCACGCCTATCTGGGGAGCCAGGCCAGGTCCCATAGGGGGGCTGCAGGTGACTGCCCGGTCCATATGGAACCAATGTTTCTGGCTCTCGGGAACTACCCATTCTGGTATATATCAGCGATGAGGTGCCCAATAGCATTCCAGAAGGTTAGGGCAGGCAAGACCCCTGCGATTGTGGGACAGCATAAGAAGTTTGTTTGAAAAGCAGGGTCGACCCATGCCCCATATGGAGGTGTTTAGATCTTTTTTGAAGACTCTCAATGTCTACCTATTTCAGACTCTTCCCACGCCAATTCCTCAGGTAGAGTATTTTTGGTCAGAGTGACATATTGGCTGCATTAAAGCGGCTCATCCAAGATATTGGAAACATTTTCCAGCGGTGTATGTCCTCCCAGGCTTTTCGTCTGCAGGTTGGCCAGTTTGCCTGGGTCCATGAGGAGGACAGGGTCAAATTAAAGCCTAGGTATCAGATTGAGTGTTCGGTCCAATGCAAGAGGGTGAGAGATTTGAGCAGCTGTATCTCTGTGGTAGGAGGGTGAGCTTAAGGGCATGAGATTATAGCCGGCCTAGGCCTACCTTATGTAGCAGTGTGTGTAAGAAATGCCAGTCGATGCGATTAAAGGCTTTATCTGCGTCTGACACCAGGCAAGCCGGGATATCTTGTTGTTCGACCTTCTTGATGAAATGAACAATGCAGCAGATATTGACTGCGCCTTGACGGTGTCGGACAAACCCAACCTGCTCTGGGTCTATCAGTCAAGGGAGGTAGGGCTCAAGATGGTTTGCCAAGATCTTGGTGTAGATCTTAGCATCCACGTTAAGTAGGGCGATTTGATGTATAGAGAGTAGGGTCCATCCTAGATTTGGGGATGAGAACAACCTCAGCATCAGACATTGTACGGGTGAGGTCCGATACTTCAGAAAAAGTGTTGAAAAGGAGGAGGAGGTGGTCTTAGAGCTGGGTGAAAAAAGCACAGTAGAAACCAACTGGGAGGCCATCCAAAACCGGAGTTCTACCCTTTTGGAGTTGTTTTAATGCCCGACTGAGCTTGTCCAAGGTGATTGGGTAGTCTAGCAGTTTTGCATGTTGGGGGTGAATGGGTTCCCAAGGGCCTGCACTGAGGAAAGAGGCACTCTTCAGGCACGCGAGTGGTGGCAGTGTAGAGACCTTTGTAAAAAATAGAGAAAGTCTGCCCATTATCTTGTTCAGACGTGGCCCATGAGTTGGCTGCGTGTTTGACTTTGGAGATATGCGCATTAGTTGATTGGACTGGAGACAGTGTGCCAAGGATGGCCCGACCTTATCTCCACCAGCAAAGAATTTCTGTTTAGTGTCATGAGTGCCTGTTCCACTCTATTGGTCCAATGCAGCCTTAGCTGTTCCCATAACATGGCATGTCGTTAGTGTAGTTTTGAGGGAATTGTGTGGTCTATGCATTCTGGGGACTTGATGTCATTAACTAGGTTAGTTTCAACCAGACGGGCTTCACGAGACCGGTCAATAGAAGAGATGACTCCCCAGATAGTCCCTTTAAAAGCATCCCATTGCGTGACTTCTGGTGGCTCTGGGGGAATGTTTGTGTTAAAGAAAGCTAGAATATCTTGGCTAATCTCAGCTAGATCCACTGGATCCTGTAATATGTGAGTTGGGAAATGCCAATGGTGGCAGTATCATGCGGTCTACCTGAGGCACCGAAGGTCACAGCTATATGGGCGTGGTCCGATATAGATATATCGGAGATAGTGGCCATTTCCAGGGATCTTAGGGAGAGGAAGCAATAATCAATTCATGAATGTGAGCGGTGGACAATGAAGAAGGAATAGTCTCGGGTATCCGGACATTGATCTCTCCAGGCGTCACCTAGGTCTGTAAGTTTCCTCTTAAGGGCAGCCAACATTGCCACTGTGCCCTGATAGGTAGCAGCGCTGCGTCCATATCTGGATCCTAGACCATATTAAAGTCACCCCGAGGATCACGGATTCTTCTGGGGACCGCAGTTGCTCTCTCAACAAAGACCTCAGGAAGGAGTCTTGTACCTGATTGGCTGCATAGAAGAGTTAAGGGTTGGGTGGCAAAGTGAGTTTGAATTTTTAAGTAGCGACCTTAAGCAAATCATACCACCCAAGGGGACACTCTTCTCTGGCTTTGCTTAGTATTGAGACTCCTGCTGTTTTGGCGGTGGGGACGCCCAGTATTGGCAAGGATATTTGGGTTGGGCCATGAGGTGTTGGGAGTTAGCAAATATGTTTCTTGCAGGAAAATGATATCAGGGTCCAGTATAAGCAAGTATCGCCAGATCGGTTGCCTTTTGTTGTGGGAGTTGAGCCCTTTGACATTAAAAGACAAGAACTTAAGTGGGGTTGTGTTCATATTGGTAGGAAGGGTGGCTTGAGGATATGTTAGGGCTGTGAGGGGGGGCTGTACCGTCTTGAAGGGAAGTGGGTGTTAGGGACAGTGAGTGTGTAGTGTCCCCAATCTGAAAGATATATCAGGTAATTTGCAGAGGACCCCTTGTCGAGGTCACCCGCTTCCCAGTGCATGGATGGGAGTGAGTAGTGAGCATGGGACCCACGTCTGGGCATACCCTACCCACATAGGGCGAACAGCAAAACACACAAACACTACAGTCTATCCCTGGCGCCGGGAAACCCATTGTGGGTAGCTGTGCGCGATACAAGCTTAAATAAATAAAATAAATGGACAGAATGTTGCACATTGGCAAAACATTCACCCCCAGTCACACATCTGGGTTTAATCCATCATTATTTAGCTCACCACACCACCCCAGTTCAGACATGCCATTATGCAAATCAGTCTTGACCCTGTGGCTCATGGGAACAGTCCAGCCCGAACTGCTAAGTCATGTCTTCCCTGGACCGGTATCAAGTATCCTAGGACCGGTTTCTGGCTATCAGCCGTCATCAGGCAGGGTCAAGGCTAATTTGCATATGGCCATGTCTGAACTGGGGTGGCGTGGTGAGCAAAATAAAATAAAAGTTCCTCAGTCGTGGAGTGAATCCGAAAGCAAGCGGCTACCTTTCTAGACGGGCTATCTGAGTTTGGGATCGGTCAGAAGCATCTCATTATCAAGTGAGGCTACCTGCTTTGGCGTTCCCCTAGGAACTTTTCCAGCTCTGGATTCTGAACTTTTCAATATATTACACTGCTTATCTATATTCATATGGCTTCCATTTACTCAATGGATGAATTTATCAATATTGCCCCGTCCACGGACACCTCTCTTTACACTGCTGGGCACTCCTGTTTCTCACGTCTGAAAGAGCCTTGATATTTCACGGACGCATTTAATCGTATTGCTCTGACTGGACTACAGGATACTTTCTCTTCATCAGATTTAGAGCCTGGGCAATCCCTATGAACACTTCGAGAACTATCCTGAAAGCGTCATCACACATCAAGTTTTGATGAAAACTTGTTCTTAGCCTTGAAAAAGTCGTCTCAAGACGAAACACGTGTCAGCTGTTCTTGTTTCTGTCCCTACCGGTCAACACTGAAGACTTTAGAATAAAACAATTTTGGCTACACATACTTTTGGATCTGTAATAGTATTGCTTATGTAACTGCCGACTCACTGGAGTCACTTCAGCAACTTGATTGGGTTGTGCTCTGTCAAACAAATGTTTTCAGTAGCTAGGACTTGATTCAGAATAGGGGTGAAATTTTCGCAGATCTTATGTGCTGCTTGATGCATAATGAAAGGGGGTCAAGGATCAGTAGGTGCACCAGATTTTATAGAAAGTAGAAGTTTTTGAACCTCTCCGTTGTTCATTGGCTGGAAACAGGTCAGCTTGCATTGTGGGCTAATTTTGGGCACTATCATGTCCTGAGGTCTAGCAGGGCTTGGAAAATTATTATAAATTTCTCGCACCTTCTCTTGAAAGTAGTCCAACACTTTATTACATAAATTTTGGTCTGGCTTAAACGCTTTGTCTTGCTGAGGTTTAGCCAGCAAATTAGCTGATTTAAACAGTTCCCTGGTAGAATTGCCCGCCTCTTATTTTTACGGTAAAAAAATGTTTTTTTGCGGCAATAATGGCTTCTTTATATAATAAAATGGTGCGTTGTAGATGACTTTCTTGTGATTGTCATAATTTTGCCGCCAGTGGCGCTCCGCTCTTCTGCAGTTGATTTTTAAGCTTTTAAGTTCTGGGGTATACCATGGCAATGACGTTTTGACTCTTTTTGCTGTCACTAACTTCTTGGGCATGACTTTATCAGCTGCTGATATTAGCCAGTCATTAAACTGCTGAGCTGCCTTATTGTTGTCAAAATCTAGGGTCATCGGGAAAAAGTTAAGTGCCATCTTTGGTTTTATCCCATCGCCTGATTAATGCCTTGGAAACTTTGGCTTGAGCTCCAGGTTGTATCTGGGTGAGTTTAAGTTTAAAATGAATGGCTGTGTGGTCTGTCCATGTTAGAGCTTGTAGGTTGGAGACAATGATGTCAGGGTCACTAGTAAAAATCGCATCCAACGTATGGCCTGCCAGATGGGTAGGTCCAATTACCAATTGTATGAGGTTAAAAGCCTCAAGATTGTCCAACAACCTAGCGGTATCTGCATTGTTATTTGCTTCTAGGTGGTAGTTAAAATCTCCAGAGCGGATCAGTATAAGATTCCAGGAGCGTCAAAAGGGCTTGGGAGAAGGCCCCTCTGGTTCCCACCGGGCGATAAATCAGTAACCCTTGAAAGATCTGAGAGTTGTTTAGTTTAATGCGGAAGTGCAGTGCTTCCGCCGGGAGGGTAGAGATCATCTCAAGCTGTACTTTGAGATGATCACTGTAAATAATCGCTATCCCTCCCTCTTTGCCCGGGGGCGTGGCTTTGCATCCAAAGGTGGCGGACACGTGAGCAGAGAGCTCCGCATCAGCCTGCTCATTAATCCTGTGGAGCGGTGATTCCACCCGTGCTCGGAGGCGCTTTTCTGAGGGCAAGACCAGCGGGACCCTGTCTGCTGACCATCGGTGCCGCTTGAACCCCAGACTGTTACCGGAGACTGTGGCAATGTTGGTGGGGCCTGGAAGCGCTGTGGAGGTAATGGCGGCTTAATGGGGAGAGTCAGCCTTCAGTGCAGAGAGAAGACTGCTATTCTGTCTCCCTATGGGCCCCTGCTGACGTGCTTGGAGGAGCATATGACTTGGGGACCTTGCGCAACAAAGAACAGTGGGTCGCGAACGCAGACTACTCCTTTTGATGCCTGACTCTGCAGGAGGCGGCAGCCTGTGTGGTTGAGAAGTGGAGCGGGGAGCGACTCCTGTGCTGACAGGAGTGCTGCCTGGGCGAACGCTACGCATTGCACCTGTAGGGAGGTAGGGTGCTGGCTGTGCGGTTTGGCCTGTTCCGGTGGAGCCAAGTGTTTTTTTTTAGAGGGAAGACGGTGAGGACCCCTACAGGACACATACGAGTGCTGCCTCCCTGAGCTGTGGGTGGGCACACTTGCCCCCGCGCCCCTGGTGAGGCGCTTGCCGCAGTGAGTGGGGAAAGGGAGGGAAGCTGCCTCGACCCCTGGGCGATCGATAACTTCCTGGTGGGACTGCTGTTTGGTGCACATCTTCTGGGGGCAGTTACTTTACAGGGCCCCCCTCCTCCTCCGGGCGAGGAATCTGGGGCTAGATGTCCTCCTGGATGACCTCTTGGGAGCTGGGACGGTGTTCTGAGGTTACGTTGCTGCGATCAAGTGAGTGTTAGTTGGCTGCGGCGGAGGGCTGAGACTGGGACATTTATGGGCCTGTAGCATCTCTGACGAGGAACTGGCCTGGGATTGCTCCTTTAATAACTCATGGGCTGACCCGCTGCTTGGGGTCCCTGGCTCGCTGGAAGTGGACGCTGTATATACTCTGTGATAAGATTGTTTCCTACCCTGCCTCGGTATTTGTGCAACCACACTTGGTAGGAGCCTGGCTGTGGTGCACGGAGCCCTAGTGACCCTGGTTGGATAACTGAGTGGTGGAGCCCGAGGATACTGGCGTCTGCAGTGAACCCTCCTGGGGAGCAGCATTTGCGTTCCTCCACAAGAGCCCAAGTTGTGCTGCAAATGGGGAAACCTAGGGGGAAGCAGACGGGCCCTCCCCAGGAATTGGAGGAAACTGCAACTGACACAGTTGAGGTTGATGGCGCAGGAGACCTACCGGACATTGCCATTCACCAACAATTTGCTAAGATCCTAGAGGCTATTGTCGACACAAAGGAGACCCTGTACCAGGACATTAGTACGGTGCCAGTGGGCTTGGGGTTGTTGAGACTTGAACACGCTAAGCTCTTAGAGAGGGTGACACAAACCGAACAATCCTTGGGAACGCTTACTTCTGCACATCAGGCCCTCGCTGCTCAGGTCGGGGCCTTGACCACTAGAGTTGCAACCTTAGAGAGGCGGGCAGAAGACGCGGAAGGGCGCAACAGAAGAAATAATGTGAGGGTTCTTAGGCTTCCGGAAGGAGTGGAAGGGACATACATGGTCCGGTATCTGGAGAAATGGCTCCGAGAGGTGGCAGCGCCGGAGGGGCTCTCCCAATTCTACGCCTTGGAGCGGGCACACCGGGTGCCAGAGAGGTCACCGGCTCCTGGAAAACCACTGCGCGCAGTGGTGGCCACATTGCTCCACTTCCGGGACAGGGACCTGCTCTTGCAGAGAGCACATACAGCGGGTCCCTGTATGGTCGACAACACAGTGTCCTTATTTCCGGATTATACCATGGAAGTCCAGAGGCACCGTACCTCCTTTCTGGAGGTGAAGCGGGCACTACGTGATGTAGGGTTCCAGTATGCCTTGATGTTCCCGGCTAGACTTAAAATAATGCTGAATGGCAAAACTCATTTTTGCAAAGACTCCAAGTCAGCCTGGGACTGGGTTGAGGCATATAGAACTGAAGGGAATTCTAAACTGAGTATGGGGCGTCGGCCCGAACAGCCAACCCAGAGGAAACGACTGCGGAGACGTCAGAAACCTAAGACTACAACTGTGCCGAGTCCTTCTACGACGGCACAGGAGAGCAGAAGCACTAAAAGCTGTGTCTGTCATGATGCGTAGCAGGAACACCTCCCTGGACAGAGAATTAGAGGCCAAATATGGGACTGAGAACTCTGAGTCGGATGGCTCCCTAGTCGATAGTGGCTCATTGCCAGTAGTGACCCCCCAAACGGCAGATGAACTTACGTGTTTGGTGATGTTTCTTTATTTCTATGCTACAGGGTATGGCGATGTCAGCGGGGGGCTGGGTGGGACTCTGGTTGGGCACGTCTGGGGTGGGGTTGGAACGGCCCTTCAGGCTGTGAAGTCTGCCTGTTTCTTGCACGGTTGAACACTTTGAACGAGAAGACCACGCTCCCCTGTAGGTGCTGGTGCCTGTAACCTGGTGCCTTAACTACCTGTTGTGGGTAATGGTTATGCAGTACTACTGTGAGTTTGGGCAGCTGACAGTTGTCAGACCGCTCGTGGGTTGGGGAGGTTTATGGTTGGGATTGTTGTTGTACACCAGAGGATCTAGCTTGCTTTTGTTGGGGAGGTTGCGAGAGGTTTTCATGTATAATAATGGCTAATAATGCTGAACGGCTGGTGGAATATAGATTTTTAATGTGGAATATCAGGGGTATGGGTTCCTCCTTGAAGCAATATCAGATACAGAATTATATCAGACATAGGGGCGGACACGTGGTCCTCCTCCAAGAGACCTTACAGAGGTAGAGGTAACCAGACTCAGATGTAGGTGGAGAGGACAGCTGTTTGCGACTGCTTATTCAGCCTTTGAGAGAGGCGTGTGAATATGGATCTGCCCAGGGGTTCCATTTTCCCTTACTAGGAAAATAATTGACACAGATGGGAGGTTTGTGATAATCTCAGGTATGTTGAATGTGAGGGAGATCTCGATGTGTTGTGTGTATGCCCCTAACCGGGACCAGTTCCCCTTCCTTGAACGTTTATCTAGTAAACTGGCTGGAATCTCCAATGGTAACTTGGTAGTGGGGGGGAACTTCAATTGTGTGTAAGATGTAGGGTGGGATAGAGCGACCCCCCGCTGAAGGGTACTTTAGCCGCTAATATGGCAAAGGGCCTTAGGAGTTGGGTGACGGGGTGGGATTTGTTGTATACTTGGAGACTGCAGAATTCTCACCACAGAGAATATTCCTATTATTCGCACTTGTATGACACCAGGTTGGACATGTTCTTCTGCTCGGCTGCATTGTCGGATATGTTAACGGGAGCTGAATACTTGGGTAGGTCTTTGTCAGATCATAGTCCCCTGCTCATGCGATTTACATCCACACTCGAGAAGACCCCCCCCATCCCCTTGTGGAGATTAGACTCAGGGCTATGGGAGGACGATGGTTTCCGACAGATACTGTCTGCAGAGTTGGTGCACTATTTTACGGAGAATCAGGGTACAGTCAGCTCCCCGTTGATAGAATGGGAAGCGTTCAAGGTAGGGGTGCAGGGACACTGTTTGGGACAGAAGTTGGGACTTAGGCAGATGATGTACCAAAAATTAGAGGACTTGGAAAAACAAATTTTGACCCTGGATAGAGAGATTGCGGGTGGGTCTTGAGTGCAGAGCAAGTTAGCAGACGTGAAAAGCCTATATAACACTACATGGGACAGGCTGCGGGCATTTGACCTCAAAACCGACATAAGGAAGGTGGTAAGGCTGGGCGATTGCTGGTGTGGCTGATTAAGCCAGAAGGCAGAGGTACGCCTATTCCCAGTGTAACAGTTGGTCAAGACCAGATCCTTTCCTCCCCAAGGCTATCAATGCTGTGTTTCAAACATATTATGAGACGCTGAGTGGATTGACGGGGGTGACGCTGGAAGAGAACTTATTTCTCTATCTTGAGGGCTTGGAGCTGACAAGTTTAGAGCACAAGTATGGAGACGCGTTGGCGCTCCCAGTTAAAGCGGGAGAAATTAGAGCGGCAATCAGAGATATGGCTAGAGGGAAAACGCCGAGACCTGATGGCCTCCCGGACGAGTTTTAAACTATTTTCATGGATCTTCTCGCCCCAAAATTGGAACAGGTGTACGCCATTGCATTTCAGGAAAAGCGACTGCCGCCTTCACTTAGAGAGGCACTGGTAATCCCGCTGCCGAAGACCAAAAACATACATGCTCATTTGACTGAGTTTCGACCATTATCCATGTTGAACATGGATTTTAAGATCCTGAGTAAGTCTCTGGCAATGAGGTTTTGCCCCACATGAGGCATTTGGTTCATGAAGACCAGAACGGCTTTATCCCAACACGGTCCACATCAGGCAAACTTCGGCGGCTCTATCACGTCATGTTCCACCCAGACATAGGGAATTTCCCTGATGCTGTAGTGGTAGCGATTGATTTAGAAAAAGCGCTCGATTCGTTGCACTGGGATTTTCTACTAGCAGTGATGGGTAAGATGCAGCTGGGAGAGGGGTGGGGGAAGTGGCTTTGTCTCGTATGTGGAGCCTACGGCCCGTATGCGTACTGGTCACGTAATATCAACCCCGTATTCCATCCATAGAGGCACACAACTGGGATGTCCTCTGTCACCCCTGATTTTCACACTAATGATGGAACCACTAGCAGGACGATTGACAGGAAGGGCGTGGGATGGGGATCCCTCTTGATGGGGCCAAACACATCACTTTACGCTGATGTGTTGATATATCTGCGGGATGACCTCAATGGGATACACACGGATGCGCATACTTGACTACTTTGCAGAACACTCGGGTCTGCCACTGAACAGGCAGAAGACTTCTGTGTTCCCACTGCAGCCCGCGCTTCCGTGGCCACAGGATTTACCGCCTGGCCTGGAGGATGGATTTATCATTCTCAGATTGATCTTTTTGAAGGCAATCGGGGGCGGGGGGGGGGGGTTGGGCCTGAGATCCCTTCGGACAAACGAATTGTACATAGAACATACCTTACCCCACATAGGCTAAACGTGGTATATTGCAGGGAGGATCAGGCCTGCGCCAGATGCTCTAAATTGGACGCAGATTTTGATCACATGCTCCAGTCTTGTGGGCAGCTGGTATGTTACTGGTCTACTGTTGTAGATATGCTTTATAGGGTCTTCTCTAGATCCTTGGTGTGCTCCCCAGAGGTTTGTCTACTGGGATTATTTCCGAGACCTAAGCCGCAAAAATTGGGCATAGGTTTATTGATCTGGCTCTCATCCTAGCTAGGAGACGATAGCTCTTGGGTGGAATCACAGCAAGCCCCACTAGTAAGGATCTGAGAGAATGTTACCCGCTGGGTCAGAGCGGAGGAGCAAGCCCTGTTAAAGGATGATAGGGTTACGAAACGACGTAAACCGCTGGCAGAACCCTGGTCAGATAAGGTGAAAATGTGGGCACAGAGACACGCGCTGGAGCCAATCCAGACCCCCCCTCTTCTACAGACTGAGGGATAGCTGCAGATGCTCTGTTAGGTATTAAGACCCTGTGTCTTTTCTTCTTTCTTCTGTTTTCCTCTCCTACCCCCCTGCAGACTTAATTGGATGTTTTGAATTACAGTAACATGCTTGTGTGAGCGACCTCTGGTGGTTTGGGTTTAGAAGTCGTTATAGGTTCGCTTATTCAGATATTTCAATGGAACTGGTACACTGTGTTGTGTTCATATTATTTGATTAACTGCACAAAAAATGTACTGTAGATAACAAGGACATGTCTATGGGCAACCAATAGGAAAGAATCGTTTGACATAATGGATGCTCATTCACCTCCCACGGGAAAGGAGCCATCATATAATTTGATTAATGTATTTTTTTTAAAAGCGGATATCTACTGGGAATTACGTAGTACTGTATTGATGAGCAGTCTTGAGTCTCAACATATACAATGTTTTGAAGAAAAGGCGGGTACTGTTATTTT
This sequence comes from Lissotriton helveticus, assembly GCF_964261635.1. NCBI lineage: Eukaryota > Metazoa > Chordata > Amphibia > Caudata > Salamandridae > Lissotriton > Lissotriton helveticus. Next base: position 847,025,502 of record NC_136068.1, read on the forward strand.
CATGATGTTATTGATAAGCTGAAGGGACTACCTGTCTATTGTATTTTTTCTGATTGCAGTGATGGCATTTTCATTTTGAACACGTGTATAAATACGAATAAAAAATATATATTTAAAAAAAAATCCCTCCCCCTTTGCCCGTTGCTCTGTCTTGAGAAAGGTACACATCACCCTCTGGAATGGCAATGCTCCAGTCACGAACTAAGGTGTTGTCTGTCCATGTTTCGGTTAAAAAGACTAAGTCTGGTAGAGAGATTTGGATAAGATCTTATGCTTAGCTACTGAGCGAACATTAACTAGCAAGCATTTAACGTGTTCTGTTGCGGTTACCTTAAAGCTATTGATTTCCTGCTTCTTATGTCCCCTTATCCTTTCGCTTTCATTGCAGCCCCTACTTCTATCATTAAAAGGCTCTTTTTCCTTCCCTCCTTTCCCTAAATTGCCTGTGGCCATGGAGCCCACCACAGTGTGAGTAAGGAGTCTGAAAGCGCAGTTTGTGCAATGAGCACCTATTTTGCTATCACTGTGGAAGCATATTTTGGGGAGCACATGTATTTACTCTCAAGTCTAGCATAAATTGCCTACAATATACTCCTGGCGTGATTGGCCAGGGGTTATGGCGCTGGTCGCGTTCTGGGTGCAGACGGGCTTGCCTTTGGAGCGCCTTCAGCGCGGTCGCTCTAGCACGTGTAATATAGTGGTTGGGCCGGAAGATTAGAGCGTCAACCCCAGTGCAGTGCGGTCCCGACTAACTTCCAGGTATCACAGGGGCAGAGCGCTCAATAGAGTCTTAAGCTCAGGTAGGATTTAAAATTTTACAAACACGCCCCCAGAGCAGCGTTTAAAACTTATCACGTCTAGTGCAGGTAGGGCGTGATGATTAAGCCTATTTTAAAATTAAAAACAATTTCAAATAGGTGCAATTCCAAATCGGTGCAACACTAAAAAAGGCAGCAGTGGCTGAACAAGCTATACAAGCACACCGGGTCGAACACAGTCTCCAACAGAGGGTAGCCAAAACTGAAGTCCTAGAGGTCACTCTTCTGAAGGTTACAATGGGTTGGGGGGGGCACAGTGGATAGGAGCGCTGATGGGACGGTCTCCACAGACTGTGGCCAACTCTGGAACAGTGGCGAAGAGCGCCAGCTATTGATCCACCTCGGTGTAGACATAGCAGTGAGTTATTTAGAGTGAGGAAACCGTTTCAATAGGAACCTTTATAAAGGTGGGGCCAGGCAGGTCAAGAGGGTCTCAGTGAGCCAATAGACAATAGTACAGTCTATGGGGTTGCCAGGTCCATAGATTGTGTCTAGTGGGATCCAAACAATTGTTGCATGGTAGGGTACCTGCTATTTCGAAGCTATAGGAAAGCGGGCCGGTGATCGCGGTTCACTCATGGGGTAGAAGTGCTGGATGATGTTCTTCGCTTGGGAAAAGTCCTGGTTTTTAAAACAAGTTCTGTGTTTAGGAGGGGCCACTTTGGCCCATTCCGGCTAGATTTGTTCCCTGTGGGAGACCCAGGGAGAAGGGCTTTTATCTCTGGGTCCCATGGAGAGTTGGAGGAATTCTTTTGCTTCCCAAGGCAAGTGAAGGCCCCGGCTTTACCCTACCAAGAGAAGATCAGTGCAAAAGGGTGGCCCCATTGGTACTGGATGCTAAGTTCACTGTGTTTGTCAGTAACTCGTTTGAAGTCTTTGTGCCTATTTAGGATTACCAGGGATGTGTCCTGGAAAATCTGAATCGGGTATCCGTTGTGTCTCAGATATGCAGCTCCTTGCACCTTCTGCAGAATAGCTTCCTTCGACAAAAGTGAGCGCACGCGAGAATGGCCGGAGTAAAGTCAGAGCGATCCCAAGGGGCCAGACACATGATGGGCTCAATCTAGGGCGGCAGGGGAAGGGTCCTCATCGGCTCAGATTATCAGTAGCAGGTCTGCTATAAAGGTCAGGATAGCCTGTCCCTCTGCTCCATGTGGAGCTCCTAATAAGGAGGTTGTTGCGTCTGCTTCTATTCTCAAAGTCCTCCTGCTTCAGGTGGAGATCGATATGTTGGTCCTCTAGCATTGCCATCATGCACCACAAGCTCCCATGATCTTCCGATCGTGCATTGAAGGTCATCTACTCTACCTCAGATCTCTGCGATGTCCCGTTGGAGCTCTCAGAGGCAGGTTTTAAACTCAGTTTTGAGGCAGCAGATCTCAGTTTTAATTTCTTGCAGAAAAGTGTTCATGAAGGCCTGTTTGACTGGAAGAGTCGTGGAATTTAGCAGCCATGGCCCCCAGAGGTTGAGCGGTAGGGGCAGGTTGGGTTTCAGCCAGTGAGGTCACTGGATTGTCTTTAGCCAGTGTGGGAAGAGGATCCTTACCAGCTTTAGTACGTGGCACAGCCGTGGGGGCACCTCTAGCTAAGCGATGTTCATGTGGAGGTCCCCTGCGCCGGCTAGCTTGCAAGTGGACGGAGGGGCCATCGCAGCAATGCTTACGGTTCAAATAATGTTCAGGTGCACGGTGGTGACTGTGCCCAAGAGGGCGCATGCCTCAATCAAGAGCGGGACATCGTAGGGATCACATCCAGCCAAGGAGAAAACATTTTAGGGGCATGAGGTCAGTCTCTGGCTCCAAAAACATGAGGCAGTGGGCAGCTAGTCTCTGGTTTGGCCAGAGAATTGAGGGGAGGTGATTGAGCGAGCAGTCACAGCTGGCGCATTGGTCCCCCTGGGAGAGCTATTCTCCACTGCCTGTTGGTAGAGCCCACAGGAGGTCGATGGATTAGGGCCTGCATGACCAGGGAGAGGATGGCCCAGGCAAGGCTGCCAGAGCAGTTGCTCCTATGATTTGTTCCTGGCCCCAGGCCTGTCCAAGTCTAACTTCACCTTGGTTGCAGCTTGTTTTGAAGGCGTTCCCAGCACAGGAGCCGCTCACTCTGGGCCTGGTGTCTTGTGTATATAGAGGGGCAAGAACAGCACAGAGGGTACTTGAGCAGTGTCATCTCACATGGGTAGCCAACCCGTAAAACATGCTCCAGATAAGCAAGGAGGGGGCCTCGGTTATGACACAGGTTGCTATGTGGTCCCTCACACCGTTAGGCAGGCCGCTCCCAGGAAGTGGCCTAGAACAGTTAGCCCCCAAGAGCCCCACTGCCCGATTTCTGCAGCAGATCCCCCTTACCTCTTAGTTTGCGGTGTGCCTGTCGTTGTAGGAGTGAGGGTCCCAGTTGGCAGTATGGCATTGCAGGCTCTTTGTGACCCAGGGACACCACAGGGATGGAAGGGCTGTGTCCTCAAAGGCTGCCACAGCAGGTGTGTCAGTCTTCATCTGGGCCACATTGCGGGCGAGTGAGGTGGCTTCAGAGTACAGCTATCCAACAGGCCTGGAGAATTGAAATTTCTCACTGAGCACTCATAATATTCAAGATATAATAAAACTAACAATTCAGTTGTAATTCACTATATCCATGTCAATAAAGTTCACATCCTTCAAAAAGTCTATATGAGTAGAAATCCACTTGATTATAGTCTTGGAGTAAAAAGACACCGGGGCTCAATGTTCAATCCTGGTAGTATTTCCAGATTTATTGATAATTCTCCCATCAAAAAAAGTTTTCAGCAGCCAAAACGTGTTTAGTCAGGCATTAATGTAATGTCATGCCTCGATGACTTCGTCAGGGTTGCAACCCAAGAGGAAGTAGTTAAGAAATATTATAACTAAACACTCTTCCATAAATTAAAACATCACCTCAAAATCACCGAAAAGTAAGATGAAAAGGGGTAATACACACCCTTGTGATAGATGAGGTATAGTCCCAAAAGTAATGGATATCAAAAAGAAAACAGAAATTAACGTGCACCCCCCGAAGTGTCATAAAAAGGGACCTTTACGCCACTAGGAATTATAAGTTAATTGAAAAATATCTTAAGTAAAGATATATTACCTAAGCTGGTGTTCCCAGTGCCATAAATGGATATATAAATATGGTTACTGAACAACCGTAAAAATCAAATTCTGAAATAAAGGAAAAGCCGCTTAAAAGAAGTATCCTTATTAGAATCTGTGTAAGGCAACTAATAATTCTAATCAAAACGTATACTCACTAGACAAAAGTCTCCTCAATTAATGTCTTATCCAGTATACACTATTCGATTCATCCCTCATAGGTAATCCTATTTACCAGTATTATGTCCAAAGGTCTATTTCTGTAATTCTCTGAAACAACAAGTACAGAGACATCGATTGTAATATTACAATTCCATAAGTGAGCCGAATATACCGCTAACACCACAACTCACCACACAATAGTCCTCGCGTCCCAACATGGGCAATAGTAATCCTCCAAGTCCCAACGTGGGCAGTAGTAATAAAACAATATATTCCAATTCAGTCCAAAACACGAGTAAGTGTTTCACTGTCAAGAAAGTTAAAAAAACGGCGAGCACAGAGATAGTAACGGACCCAATTCTCTGCCACCATATTTAATTAAACCCTCTCAACGTTCCCCTTACCTGTAAGGTGTAACTTTGCGCTTCAGTCACTCCAAGATCTGGCGTGCACCAAGCGCGCCATATTGGCTAAATATATTCTCGGTCTAACCCGAACTTGGCCGCCATCTTGTAATGGTAAATTAATCACTATTTAACCTCTTCAGTGCTGCGTGAATTTCGCTGCAGTGCTGAAGGGTCATAAATCATTGACTCATGACGGAAATGTTCCTTCATCAGCACCGGAGCGCCGACGCTGATGACGGAACCGTTCCGTCATGAGCATGGAAGGGGTTAACATCTACTCACGCGACTAAAAAGTAGATATCCATTTTTCTAAGACTTCCACGATGCCTCTCTAGACTAGTTATCTAAGATGGCTGCCCTGGGTGCAGCAGCGGCTTCGGCTCGGAACTCCAAATCTGGTCAGAGACGCAGCGATTCCTCTGCCCGGTTATCGTTGATAAGCATGGACTCATGAGCTTGGAGGAATGCTCCAAAGGAGGCAGAAGGGTTAAGGTAGGACGCAGTGGAGGGGATACTCCAAACACGCGCCTCACTCCATTCTAGCTTTGCCATGCCCCTTAGTCGTTCACTACTGCAAGTCCTGCATCTCCCATAGGAGATTGGGTTATGTTATATTACATTCAACAAGTGACAGCTTTCAATGAGGTTCAACTAGGAATGTCGAGCTTGGTGTGTAAAGAATTGCAATTTCAAAGACTAATAGTAGAGCTTGGTGTGTAAAGAATTGCAATTTAAAAGACTAATAGTAAAGTCCGATTTATAGTCACAATTCTGAAAATGCTACTTTTAGAACATTAGCATTTTCATGTTCCAACAATTGTGAGCTTGCAGCTTGTATTCTGGGTCATAAGACTAGGTGTAGCTGGCAGTTGGGCGTGGTCTCAGTCTGGGACCAATGCACAAAGGGAGAATAGGTGTTTGCAAGATGGACTTGATAGGGGCAGAGTGGTCACCAAACACTTGCACATCACAAATGCTCTGCCCCAGCATATTCACAAAGGAGTTTGAAAAGTCTTGTGACCAAAGACAAGCTGGGGACAGAACGCCAGGAAATGACATACACCACTGGGGGTAGAAACATTGAACTTCAAAGTGGGAACCAGGTATAAATATTGAAACTTCAGTACACTTCTGGACATGTGGAACACTCAGGACGACTGCTGTACTGCTCTGCAAGAAGTATTGCTACCCTGCTGCCGGAGTGAGAAGAACTGGGCCTTCGCCTTGAACCAAGACCACCAGTGACTCCATGGGCTAGTAGGCTGCCCTACTGATCAAAGCATAAGGGACAGAAATGGCTCCAACTACCTTGAACCCAGGACTTGGACTGTCAGCTGTAAGTCTTTGCCCCCCCCCACACACACAATCTACAATTGGTGCTACATCTGTCCTGGACCTTTGGAAGTGGGTAGAAATGGCAGAACAGTGCTTCAAAATGTACCACACAATGTGCCCTTTGTCAGTTTAGTCAATCCTGCTTCGGCCTTGCCTAAATGGCCTTCATACAGGACTGAACGTTAACCGTCATATTCGGATTTCAAACCCCGCGCCAGAAACCCAATTCGGCACGGTGCAACACTTTCAGTTAACTCCATGTCCATTTGAGAAGTGTTTAATCTTTGATGGTTGAATGCTAGCAGAATGTACTCGTTTGCAAATCTAGCACGCTTGGGAGCGCAGAACTATCAAAATAATCAATTTAGGCCAAGAAGCATAAAGAAACCACATTTTTATTAAAATATGGTTTTATTTCAACTTTCACATTCGTCACACGACCAATCTGACCACCAATTGTACCGAGCCATAGCATTCCAAAATGTGCAAAGGGATGGACCGTTTCTTCAGAAGCTGAACTGGAATTCGCCATTCTTGGCACAGGTTACTGGACGTACATAATCAGATGGCAAGAACCCTTCAGCATTTATAAAAGACTGACAAACAAACAAAAAAGCACCAGCTAAAAACAAGTTATTTATCTTCTTTCAGCGACTGTCTCCATTTCCACAGCTCTTCAATAATCTGAAAAATAAATGTACAGCATAGTAAGTGTATCAAGATTATTGGTTCAATTTGAATCAAGCTTTTTCCTCAAAGAGTTACAGCTAAGCAACGGTCCAGGTAAAGAACACCATTTTAATAGCTAGCTACGATTAATTCCTGTCAAGGCAATAAGCAGAGATAACATTGGATATGCATCAATTTCACTTCAAACCTGCTTCAATATCACAAAATGGGTAATAGTAAATATGAACATTCATAGCAAACTATTGTGAATTCAAGCTAAACTTACTTTAGGATCTTCGGTCCTGTAACAGTTCTTCACAAAGTTCTGAAACTTGTTTTCCAGTTTTGGAAGTGCAACACCCTAGAAGAGAAACTTCGTGATCAGACTACAGCATCTGAAGGTCATTTGCACCTAAGGCCTAGGAAACAGCTCAGACAACTTCAACAATTATGCTTTCAATAGTATTTGATCACCAATTCAACTTTTCTTTACAATTCTTATCATCCTAGGCACACACTGAATTTAAGTTTAATCTAGGGTACTGCCTGGACTCGCAGGCCACCAGATTTGGTCTACTAAAAAATTCTGCAGTCAGCCACAAACCTTCAGTTTCCTTGTATTATAAAACGTACATTACATGTTTCACTGTATAGTTATTTGCAAGAAAAGCTCAAGTTTCCAGAATGTCACTAGAAATCCACTTGTAAATCTAAGCACATGGATGCATGATATGTTAACCACATTAATATGGAAATGTGGAAGCAGCTTCAAGTTTTAGACTTATTGGGACACACTGATTTTACAGGATGTTGTCTTGGTGGACTAGGCTGCTAAATTTAAGATCAGTGTAGATGGCCGCTGAAAGGTATTAAAAAAAGGAATAGATTGGGATCCCTTTAGCGCACAAGATAATTTGCGCTAAGCTGATCAAGACATTACCTTTTTTGCACTTGCAAGCATTTTTGCCTTCATTTCCTCCATACCAAGAGGTGCCTTTGGAGTTTTTGGTGTCTGAGGTTTCTTTTCCTGTGAATTCTTATCAGGTGTCTGAAACAGATTATTTTTTTAAAGAACCAATACAAAACTTTCACAAGCCTATCAGTACAACAAAACATGGCTTAGCAAGGGCAGACTAATTCAAACATAAGATTCAAACATATTTAATCCACTGGCTGATATGGCAAATTGCATCTAAAGGTCTACCCAATCAGGTGTAAACAGCTGTCCATCTTGCATTGAGAAAAAAGTAACAGACAATCCAGTGGGATTTGCACCAGAGGCTCAGGTTAATCAGCAGGCAGAATCCGGAGAAGCAACGAGCAAACCAGAGTAGTACCTGTTGAAAAGGGGCTATTTAAGCGGAGAGCCAGTGGCTGCACTGCATGACCAGGGTCAGACGATGAGGCCTCTCCAAATTAACGTTCCCACACATTACGAACTGCTCAAATACTGTTAAACCAAGATTTAGGCTTCAATAGGGTATGCAAAACTGACTGAAACAATTAGGGTCTTAAAGTTAGATTTCATTCTAGCTTGCCGAGCGGTTTGGGTTGCTCGGTCTGTAATGCAATACTGCCACCTAGGGACCTAATCATAAGTAAACTAGAGATAGAAAATTCGGACCAAAAAATGAGTTACCACAGTACGCTGAATGCTTGCAGTGCTAATTACAATGCGCGTAGACTAATTCAACTCATGGAGTCAAACATTCAAACACAGAAAAACCTTATTCCCACCAAGAAGGGAAAAACTGATATTATGCATCCCCAATGTAGGGGATGTCCAGTTAACAGGACTTCTGGTGGAGTGGGTAGAGGGGCACTGGAGTACCATTAAAACCAGCTCCTTAATTTTCAAACAATCAATGAAAACTAGCTTGCCACAAAGATTTTGAGCATCAATATCAGCAAGTGTCTCATATCTACTAGGGGGTATAAGCGTCTCGCCAAGTAGTGTAGACCTACTTTAGTTCAATCTCATGCAGTGCAGTACACATGCCTCACAGGGTCAGGCTTAAAGAGATTAGAAATTGTTATTAAAACCAAAATGCAGTATTTTTATATTAGAGTACTTAAACCTACTTATATTTCGTTATTTTGTAACGCGGATATTCTGATGGGGTGGACCCAGTAGTCACTGCAGAGAATAAGTATTTGTCAAATGCCCCAGTTTGTTTTGATCAAACGCCCACTGAAAGGACCTCCCCCGATTTGCTTCACAGTAGCTCACCATACTTCTACTGCCCTTTGAGTCCATGCCGGGTAGAGGGACAGTAACATCCAGCTCTCCAGTCCTACCAGCATATCAGGGAAGAGAAATGGTCTTTGCGTATAAATGAGTTAACCAGACTGTCACAAGCTCAAGTGTGTGGCCAGCTACACGAGAGCCTTCATCGCTGCCCAGAAAGGGCATTGTATATTTTAAACCGGTTATCAGTTCAATGTGGCACAATAAAACCAAGACAAATCTAGTAACTAAGTTATACAATGCTACACAGAAGCTAGTCCAACACTAAAGGATAAAGCGCTGGAGTGGTCGAATAATGCACTAGGCACACTCTACACAAGAGTGGTAATTTTGCTGCACACCGGCCGCGCCAACCCCAAACTGCAACCTACGCATCATACACTTGGATACAAGCTGCAGAAATATACATGGTGGAAAAAGCGTGGAGGTCTGATGGGGATTTCCTACACTGGCTTGGAGCTATGCCAGATCTGTACTTAATGTCACAGTGAGTTGCACTGTCCAGATGGGATTACAAAGTCTGGTCCATAAGACGAGGCCCAAGGGGTATAGATTTCTAGCAGTAGCACTTCTATTGGCCAAAAGAAGGGTGGGTATGCACTGGAGAGAAACTTGCAGCACCCAACACAAGAGATGGTTTAAGGGCATGGTATACTGCAGGCACCTTAGAGATGTATGCAAATGAGCTACCAGCTTCATTATGCTCAAGATATACATGGGCTCCTCTGACAGCTCACATGCTTAGAGAACCATGAGGCACTCCCCAAAGATCTGTAATCTGTTATGTGCAGATGCTTAACTGATGTGTTAAAGACATGTCCAGCGTTTATACAATGTGGAGTGAGATTAAAATGCAGATTGTTTTGTCTGCATTTTATGAAACATTAAAAAGCTATTAAATACACAACGCCTTTTGGATGTAATAACGGTTCACTTTAAGCACAGTCCTGAAGAAAGCCAGATTGACCAGGTGGGCAATGAAAAACAGCTGTAACATGACCTAGAACTTGTGAGACCATGAAAAAATATCACATTCAGTTTTTAATCTTACCCAAGGTGTCCACTATTAAAATAACCTTGAGGCACGTATTACCTGGAGGTAGATTCAATCGCACAGATTCTCACAGCTCACGAGAAACACCAGCTGTAATTCATGCGGGGTAGCACACAACTTGGGTGGGAACTACATGGAGCTTGCCACAAACTAGGTTTGTAAAAGAATCCTCGCCTACAAACACTAAAGGGTTTTCCTACATACTTGAGAAAAGGCAGTTTTGTGGTTCTGAATCTTGGTAGCAAGCTTGTTTTCATGGTTCTGAATCTTGGTAGCAAGCTTGTTTTCATGGATTGTTGTGTCTATGAATGGAAGAGAAGCACACTTGTCTCTACTTCTCACTCCTGCTTTGTCATCTTTTGTACCTTAATATAAAACTGACTATACCCATTTCATACCATCAACATTAGGGGTGGGCAAAAGCTGTAGTGCGCATTACTGGAACATGCACGTTTCTTATGGATTTGGAAACATTCAAAATATTCAGTAATATTAGTATTCTACTATCCACATTGTCACATACCCAAAGTTCTAGACACGGAAACCCATGCAGATTAGAAAGGGAAGCCCAATGGCAATCACACCTACAAGGACCGAGTCACATTATTGTAAGGAGACACCCAAACTGCAGGCTGACAGTGTATGGCGCACCTGAGCAGAGCATATGTTCGGAGACACCCTCAGCATCCTGCGCTATGAGCCACAAAGAACAAGCTAATTATTTTGCCTACAAGAGCCATCAACCCTTGAAGAGAATCAGTAGGAAACTAAAAGAATGGGTGAAGCAGGTTCCCATTGCAAACTCTTTTTTTTTAGGACCTACCTTTTGTTTGGAAGCTGGTGTGGACGGTTTTGAAACTTTACCATTCTGGCTCGATTGTAGGGCTTTGGAAACTGGGGTGGGCTGGAGAAAAAAAAAGTTGTTTAGCCTTTACTTTGTAAAGAGGTCAGCGATAAGACATAACCCAAAAGCAGCATGAACTACAATTTCTGAATAAAACTGCCATACTTTGTAAAGAATTGTAGGCATTACCAAAACTTTACGGGAGTACTCGTCAAGGACTGCCGCTGCATGCAATGTTGCACTCTGCATGAAATTTCATGAAACAGCTCATGCGGCACACGCAAGTGGTTTATAAAGAGGCTCTTAAATTTCTGGGTTACCCTATGTTAATACTGGGTTTGTGGAATCAGTTCTTTTAGAGGAGGAGACCGAACCAGCGCAAGTAGAGGAGAAATGCTGAAGCTTTGGAACACTGGATACAAGTGACTAGTCTACTCTTGCTTCCTGCCGAGGCAAGCTAGAACTTTGGCTCACTGTTGTGGCATGACTTGAGGCTAGATCACTGGGTAAGAAGCTTTAACTCCGGACACCATTGAAGGAAGATGCTGAATCACCTCCCTACACCTTTCTAAAGCAGCTCCTGAACATCATATTGGCTGCAGGCAAAACCGCGCTAAGTGATCACAGCCACTGACTTCACACTATCCAACACAAACGTATGGAGTGAACTTTGGACAAAGTATGGGTCAAATTATAAATGGCAAGCCTGTGGCCCACAGTAGATTTTTATCTGTAGCATATACATTAACAAAGAGCTTTGTTGCCAGCTATAAGGGACTAACCTGTTGGACAGTATTACTGTCTGCCACAAATGCCACTTCAGTACACGTTGTCCAAAGCTTCATTCAAGAGCCAATAATGCAAAGCATTTACTATTAAGTGAGCTTTGTAACAAAATACTGACTCGTCAGCTCAGCTTGCACCCATGAGAATTCATGTCAGAATACAATGAAATTAAGGCCACTTATGTTCCCATTTACATGCAAGACATGCAGAAGCTTCAAAGCGAAACTGGTGATTGCTTAAAGAAATGCACAAAAAATTGACCACCTAAGATTACGTGGGTGAGCAGACTAAACTTATGCCACTACTGCTTCACACTCCCAGCCACGGCATACCCATAGAGCATTTTCAGAGCTTTGATATAAAAACTTTAACAATCGATCTCCTTAATCCAGGGCACAACAGGAACAAGTGGAATATCAACTAAAAAGTTACGTATCCTCTGCAATGGATCTAAAACTGCATAGCATCAACAAGTCTGCCACTTTCTCAGACATTGCCTAAAGCCAGGCTTGTGCAATATAAACCTATATAAGTGACATACTTTTTTCACTGGAGACTCTTCTTCATCTTCGTCGTCGTCCTCATCATCATCCTCATCATCTTCTTCATAATCACTAAAAGGAAAACCACAGCATTTATTTTACACTTGCGGCACTTGCAATCACCAAACATGCTGAACATTGAAACGAAATGGCTTACAGAGAAGAAAGTAATGAGAATAGTTTGAGCTAAGGACATTACTTCATGGTTTAACGCTCCTGCTAAGTGCTGCCATACCCAGGTTGACCGAACGAACAACCTGAAGTCCGCTGCAACAAAGATGTCCCTTCCTGACGAAACGACCTAGACCTGAAAAAACCCATGGTTTGACAAAAGACAATTGTTACCAAGTTCAAAGATTTGTATAGCGCACTACTCACCCAAAGGGTCTCAAGGCGCTTGGGGGGAGGGGGGTATTTTACTTTTCGAATATCCAGTTGCTTTCTGAAGGAGAGGTGGTTCTGTGTAAGGCGGAGGTGGGTGGGGAGAGAATTCCAGGTTTTGGCCGTTAATTAGAAGGATCTTCCCCCCCCATGGTGGATCTATGGATGCGTGGAATTGCGGCGAGGGCTTGGTTGGACGATCGCAGTTGGCGGGTGGGGGTGTAAAAGGACAGGCGCGTGTTGAGGCATTCGGGTCCTAGGTCGTAGAGGGCTTTGTGTGCGTGGGTGAGGAGACGGAACGTTATTCTCTTGTTGACGGGGAGCCAGTGGAGGTCTTTCAGGTGATCGGAAATGTGAGCTTGGCGGGGGAGGTCTAGTATGAGTCTGGCTGAGGCGTTTTGGATGCGTTGGGAGTTTTTTTGTAGTTTGGCTGAGGTTCTGGCGTAAAGGGTGTTTCCGTAATCCAGTCGGCTTGTGACCAGTGCGTGGGTGACTGTCTTTCTTGTTTCGGTGGGGATCCAACTGAAGATTTTTTTGAGCATGCGTAGGATGTTGAAGCAGGATGATGAGACGGCGTTGACTTGTCTGGTCATCGAGAGGGAGGAGTCCAGGATGAAGCCCAGGTTACGTGCCTGGTCCATAGGTGTGGGTGCGGTTCCCAGGGCCGGTGGCCACCATGAGTCGTCCCAGGCAGAGGGGGATGAGCCTAAGATGAGGACTTCTGTTTTGTCTGAGTTCAGTTTCAGGCGGTTGTTCTTCATCCATTCGGCTACTTCTTTCATTCCTTTGTGTAAGTTGGTTTTGGCGGTGTTTGGGTCTTTGGTGAGGGAGAGGATCAGCTGGGTGTCGTCTGCGTAGGAGATGATGTTGAGGTTGTGTTGGTGCGCAATGGATGCGAGGGGACTCATGTATACGTTGAAGACGGTGGGACTGAGTGATGATCCTTGTGGTACGCCGCAGATGACTTCGGTGGCCTCTGATTTAAAAGGGGGGTGGCGGACTCTCTGGGTTCTTCCGGCGAGGAACGAGATGATCCAGTCCAACGCTTTTCCTTCAATTCAGACGTTGCTGAGGCTTTGTATGAGGGTGCTATGGCAGACTGTGTCGAAGGCTGCGGAGAGGTCAAGTAGGATGAGGGCAACTGTCTCTCCGTTGTCCAGTAGTGTTCGAATGTCGTCTGTTGCAGCGATGAGGGCGGTTTCGGTGCTGTGTTAAGCTCGGAAGCTGGACTGTGAGGGGTCGAGGGATTTGTTGGATTCGAGGAAGGCGGCGAGCTGGTTGTTTACAGCTTTCTCAATGACTTTGGCAGGGAATGGGAGGAGTGAGATGGGGCGGTAGTTCTTGAGTTCAGTGGGGTCTGCTGTGGGTTTCTTTAAAAGGGCGCTGAGTTCGGCATGTTTCCAGCTTTCCGGGAAGGTAGCGGAGTTGAGGGAGCAGTTGATGACTTCTCGGAGATGGGGTGCGATAATGGAGTCTGCTTTGTTGAAAATGTGGAGAGGACATGGGTCGGTTGGCGATCCTGAGTGGATGGAGTTCATCAGGCTGATGGTGTCAGTGGTTCCAGGCGCAAAGGTTGTTAGAGGGGGATTTTGGTTCGGAGGTGGGTGGAGAGGACTGGTCTCCGGAGTGGTTTTCAAAGCTGTTATGTATGTTGGCAATTTTGTTGTGGAAGAATGAGGCTAGGGAGGCGCAGAGGTCTTGGGAGGGAGTGATGTCGTTGGTGCCGGCGGTGGGCTTGGTAAATTCTTTGACGATGTTGAATAGTTCCTTGCTGTTGTGGGTGTCGTTGTCAAGTCGATCCTTAAATGCTGATTTCTTGGTGGATCGGATCAGTTTGTGGTGATTGCGGGTGGCGTTCTTGAAGGTGGCCAGGTTGTCAGTGGTGGGGTTTTTTCTCCAGGCTCTCGAGGGTGCAACAGAACTTCTTGGATTTCCTAAGGTCATCGTTGAACCAGGGGGCTTTTTTGCTACCTTGCTTGATTTGATGGTTTTTCAAGGGTGCTAGTTCGTCGGCGCTGTGGGTGATCCATTGTGTGAGGTTGGTGGCTGCTTGGTTTGGGTCCGATGATTTGGCAGGAGGGTTTTGGTGAAGCGATGTGAGGAGTTGGTCGGTGGTAATTTTGTTCGTTTCTACAGGGAATTGGTTGTGGGTCGTGGTCTTTTTGTAGTTGAAGTGAACGCAGCTGTGGTCCGTCCAATGGAGAGCTGTGGTGTGATTGAAGGAGATGTGCTTGCTGGAGGTGAAGATTGGGTCGAGCGTGTGCCCGGCATAGTGAGTGGGGGCATCAACAAGTTGTTAGAGTCCAAGGTTGGCGAGGTTGTCCAGAAGGGTGGTGGTGTTGATGTTGTTTTTCTTTTCCATGTGGAAGTTGAGGTCTCCCAGTAGAATGTAGTCCTCGGAGGGGAGGGCGTGTGGGCTGATTAAGTCGGTGATTTCATCGCTGAATTGTGTGCGGGGTCCTGGTGGCCTGTAGATGAGGGTGCCTCTGAGTGTGGTCTTGGGGTCAGTGTGGATCTGGAAGTGAAGGTGTTCGGCAGTGGCGAGGTTATCGTCGGAACTGGTCACGATGCGGATGGTGTTCTTATGGATGATGGCGATGCCTCCTCCTGTTTGGCTGGTGCGGTCCTTTCGGATGATCTTGTAGCCGTCCGGGATGGCTATGGCGATGTCGGGAGCGGATGAGGCGTTCATCCAGGTTTCTGTAAGGAAGGCGACGTCCGGCGATGTGGTGTCGAGTAGGTTCCAAAGGTCAATGGCGTGTCTGTGGACCGAGCGGGTGTTCAGCAGGATGCATTTCAGGTGGTTAATGTCGGAGCTCTGTTTGGAGTTTGTGGATTTGCTGTGGGTCCTGATGCAGTCGAACTTGCAGGAGTGGCAGGTGAAGGGTCCATGGGTGTGTCCTGGGGCGGCTTGGTAGCAGTTTGATGGTCGCCCGGGGTTAAGGGCTGAGAGGGTTGTGGCGTCGTACGTTATGCGGGCGGAGTGGATTTTGCGGGGAGGGGGTCTGGCGCTGGGCACGGTCCAGGCGCGGACGGGCGTAGACTGGCTTACCTTTGGCGCGCAAGGGGCGCGTCCGCTGCGCGTGAACGCTGTGCGCAAATGCCTTCGACATAAGTGGATAGTGGAGGGGGGCGGGGCGAGGGAGGAGCAGCTGGGAGGCGGGAGCGGGGTGGAGAGACGGGCTATGAGGCACAACAACAACAAAATGGCAGCAAAAGAGAAAGCGAAACAGGGCGAGACTGGGGCACAATCTGTGGTGTCTCAGGATATGGGCAGAGGCACAATCGGGCACAATTCAATTTAAAAGCAATGCGAGCAGTGCAATAAAATCTAGGTTCACGCTACCAGGCAGCTTCAGATGACAATGCAGGCAATGAGAGCAATGTAAAGGCGCTATAGTGCTACGAGATGGCAAACAATAACAAACAAAAAGCGCAAATGGTAATGTCAGCAAAGCGAGCGAAGCGCAGACCAATTATCAGCAGTGGTGATGAGCTAGAAAGCGCTACGATACCAGGAGCCTTGGGAGCGACCGCTTCTGAGCGAGTCAGGAGGGTCACCAGGGAGGCCATTGAAGTTCCTATCTGCTAGAGACGTTAAACTCAATAGGAGGTCACCTGGCTAGGCCTTCCTACATTACCTGGACCAGCTTTATCACCAGAGGGATTGGACTTAAGTTGATCCTCAAAATACTACAGTGCTTACCAGCATCACTGCTCCCAGAAGTGAAGTCCAGGCTTCCATGCACAAGCACAACCGTTTCCAACTAATTGAGAAAACTCAGATTCCCTAAGAGAGCATTTAACTTTTTTTGCCCCACATGGAGAATCTCTTTACGATTTGTGACCTTGCATTGCTTGCACTCAGGATCTAGTTCTCATTCTTCTACTCAGTGGCTTGCTATGACAGACTAGCACAGTAGATATTTGAATTAGTCACTGATGAGTAATGGCTGATAGGTCTAGAGACTGCAAACTAAAACCGCCTTTCCATGATTGGCCTAGAAGCCACTCCTCAAAGACAACCTCATTACAGCTACATACAAAGGCTGCTTTGAAGAGAGCAAAGACCGCACAACAGAGCAAATTAGCAGTTTGGGTAATCTTTTGACTCTTCGAATGATCCCCTACCTGGCAGCCATTAGGAAGAATTTGAACTAATTACAGAGTCCCTCATTTTATTAAATAGCTCTTTGAATACACTATTATGGCCTGGAAAACTGCTATGGAAAACCCTGTTCAGTTTAATTTACCTTTGTGAGGAAACTGAATACTAACCAACAGCACTATTGGTTTCTATAAGCAAACTAATGAAGATAGTGACCTCACTACAACTGTACATATTCTTACTCAAATGTGTGCTTAATTATATGATGCCATGTGCACATTCCAAAAAACCCACCAAGTGTCTCCTGCTCTTTTCATGTAATGTATTTTACATACATGTCTAACTGTCCTTTTTAATGATACTAGTTGAGATATTGTGGCTCTACTGTACACCTCCAGTCCCAGGCATCAAAAGTGGGTCCTGCAGCGATTTTCTGAAAAAAATCAATGCAGTTAACCCACTGTGATGAACAAAAGAGACCATGCTGGTAGACAGTGTAGATTAGACGCGGACAGTGTCTGCTGCATGCTCGGTGCTGTGACAGACTGGAAGGATTGACCGATCTAGCAAATGGCGCAAGTTCGGACAGGCACAGGGAGTCTGCGGGTCCAACGCTGGCTTCACACATGGTAGTTTTTCAGGCCTGCCCTCAATCGCGGTCAACCTGAACTTACCAGAGTCTAGCAGATAATCTTTTAGCGCTATGGACTAAGCACTTTTAAAATGTAGTCTTTAATTCATACATTGCCTCTTAAATTAAGCCCGACTGCTCTGTGCCAAGCTATCAAGAGTGATCACAGGTTAATTTAGGTTATCGAACTTACCCAGACTAGGATTGTGCTCCCTACTTTGACAGGGTGCAAACCTCTGCCAACTAGAGACCAAATTATGTACCTGCAGTGAGTAGAAGCAAAAGATGTAGGACAGTTTAACTGACCACTAGAAAAAGCCTTCCGACAAGGCGCCACTTTAGGTACATTTTGCTTTTTTTTTTTTTAAGAATAGTCCAGTAAAACATTCAAAGCAGTCTGAGGTCGAACCTAAAAATGACAGTGAAGGAATACTACCAAAACATGCTGCATTATGCCACTTAAATCCTGTTGCACAATTACAAGGGTCTTTACTACATGAACAATTCGAATGGGATGTACCACATGAACGTACAAAAATAGATAACCTCAAATTATACACCACAGACTTATGCAGTTAATCTAATTTACAATCACAGATGGTGGACATACTCATCGTCCTCTGTTTCAGATGATGAAAGAACCAACTTTGCTTTTTTCTGCAAAAAAAAAAAAAACAAGATGTTAGTCAGGGTCTGTTGTCCATATGGTTAAACTATAGAAACTTCTGTACTTCATACCCCCTACAGCGAAAATAATTATCCATTTTCTAAAAAGACCACTTAATACATTACAAACAACTTTAGCCTACATAAAGGAAAGCAAAAGAGGATGGATAATACTATCAAAATCAGGATGGGCAGAAGATCTAATTCTCTCAAAGAGGGCTTCATACAAACTGGGATGCATGCGATGGGATTGCCCTGAGGACAAAGTCAATTGAATTAGGAAAATAAGGATAATGCAGGCACAGTATGGTTATGTTATAAACAAACTACCTCTGGAAGTTTTGACGGTAGCGCTGCAGCTGCTCTCTTCCCTGTAACCTTAGCATCATCGTCATCCTCTTCCTCAGACTCTAGATCTTCATCTAAAGCTATAAAAAATATTAACTGAATGCAATTGCCTTGATAGAACTACTGAACATTTACTTAGCTCGAGTAAACAGAGCAGCTAAATAAGAGATGCTTAAAAATTAAATTGGTTTGCATTTTTTTGTACAATGTAACAAAGTTTTCATGAAATAAAGGCCAGTGGTTACCAAATAACTAAGCGTGCTTATTACCATGTGAGCAGTAGCAAGACCGGGTGCAAGTGACTAATTAAAACAAGGGCGTTTCATAAGAATTAACCCCTCCACCCCACACTTTGAACCAAAGCTCTTGTGCCACCAAGCAAGTCATTGTGACACTACCTAGTAGAGCTCTATTGTCTCTTCCATCCACGCACATTTCCATTAATCTTTCCATACACCTACTGATGCCACCATTTCACCTTTAGTTTCTGCCAGCCACTCATACATCATACAGCCTTTCACCATTCTGTCCATCCACCCACCGCCAAACCTATCCATCAAGGTTTTGCATCCATGCCTCAATCCATCCATCCTATCCCTCATCCATCCATCCTATCACTCATCCATTCACCCAGCCATCCACCCAGCAATGGTTGAGAAATTACTTATTTCTGCACCAATTACAGGTATACAGACATTTATACAACAGTTAAATTGGACACCTTACAATGCTCAGAAAAGGCAGAAGAGGCATAGGAAGCACTCCATAAAGGGATGACGAGCAGAACATTTAGGGATTCTTACCTACAAGATGTTGGCCACTGATGTATATGGGACCAGAACCAGATTTTAATCTCAAAGTGACTGGTGGCGTAATCTCAAAGCCACCCAGTGAAACCTAAAATAAATAAATGCCAGCTAGTTAATTCTGCAGCCATATTCTTTGAAAACACCCAAAGTAAAAGAAACGAAGACAGAAGTAGGAAGTAAATTCCCATACCAAGGCCAACATAAAATGTACATGAGGCGCTTACCCCAGTAGTCAAACCTTAATGCAACCCTCTGCCCCCGAAAAATTGTAAGACTTACCGTAGGCTGCACAGAAAGTTTCAAAGATGCCAATATGACCTTGATGGGCTTCCCTTCATAGCTCATGCCTTCCGCCTCAACTACGTTTAGTTCATCTTTGGCCCCGGCACCTAAACTGACCTGTTAAGGACAGCACATTAATGGCAGATCTGCTTCCAAGCAAAAAATCTAGAAAAAACCAAATAGACCCACATACGTACTGTTCGCAAAGATAACTGATGCTCGTTTTCATCATCATCTCCTTTGAAAGAGTATTCTTTCTTGTCCGCTTTGAGTTCACAACCTGCAAACAACATACATTATTGAAGCAGTAGGCAAGGTAGTTTGGCAAGCATATTGCATGAAGTACAGTTTCCATTGCTGTAAAGTAGAACTGAAATGACAAAGGAGAGTCTACCTTAACAAGGGCACCTCATACATCCTTTTACAAGTCACTTCCTATCTACAACTAGGAACTAGAATTGTGGCATCCCAAAAAAGTTACCTGCATTTTCAGAAGACCGTGAGCGGGCAGAAAACTACTTTCTCTAGCCAGTGAAGCTAAAGAAATGCATTTGTACATTTCTCTTCACGAGACCTCATCGATATTAAAACATTAGAATTGAACAAGCTTATACCCACAAGGACAGGAAAAAAGGTTATAGTTAATCCTAATCTAAACCAGGGGCACTCCAAATGCACATTCTGGATGTTTGCTGGGATGATCACACATTTAGGACAGACAAAAGAACGGGCTGAAAAGCTGGAGGCCCAGAGCTTTTATAGGTGACTGCTCACTGAAGCCCCCAAGGGGTAAAAACCAAGGGAAGTGGAACAGAGGCTGCAGTGTTGTGCATTACTTGATGTAAAAGCTGTTTGACTGTGCCTTACAAAAACACAGAAGGAGGTTGCTTCGTGTGTGCATTTGTATCCATATTTGAGTGGATTGGATAATAAGCAGTTTGTCCAGACCAGCTTTCCTTTGGTTACAGGTGAAACCCAAGATTTAGAGGAACTCAACCTATTAAAACACCACTACAAGCAACTGGAGCGCAAACAGAACAAGATATGGCTATATTTCACTGAACTCCATCAGATCATATAGAAATCTGAGCAGAGAAAGAACAGAGGGATACTAGTAGGTTAAACAGTGACCGGATACTCTTGGTAGATGGCTCACTACAGTGCATTTGCCCCACCTTCCAAAACAAATCGCCAGATAGAGGTCAAGCACATGCTGGTGCTCTCAACATGAGGCAAAGTAAGCCAGCATAATACATTTTGATTGTCCTTGTACTTGCACAGACCTTAGTGACAAGACCACAGGATAGTTCCATTTATAACCAGGTGTTCTCCAAAATTTCCTGATGAAAGCCTAGGACTGCAAGAGGCCACTTGCAAAGGCTGAAACATGTTGATAAGAAAGGTGTAAGGGAACTAAATCCCTAGACACCTATAACTTCATGTTTAAGCTTGCCTGACATAACAAACTAAGGAAATTCAGGGCAATCAGGTTGTACCTTCTGATTCCTCACACATCAATAGTAAGATCTGATTAAGTGCTCCCTGATATATTGCCCATCTTTGTTTTAGGACCAGGAACAAAAATCAGAGGATGAAGCATGCACTATGTGATGTCTAATAAAAAAATAAAAAAGGAACTGTATGCAGCTTCTGGACCCCACCCTTTCTGCAGGGTTATCTCCAAATGTCTTACATTCACCTATTTCCTGAAAGTTTTAGTTGACTTTAGGACTTTGCACTTTACCACTACTAACTAGTGCTAAAGTTAGTGTGCTCTCGCCTTACACACAATTTGGCACTGCTACGTGTGAGCCTGCAGCACTTATTGCACCACCCACTTAAGTAGATTTAAAACTTCCTATGCCTGTTATTGTCATTCTGGCAAAATAAAAGTTGCCAGGCCCAAGACTTATACATGCAAGTTACCCCTAGGACATGCACAAGCAGCCCATAGGCCAGGTTGCAATGCATCTAAAAAGTGAGACATGTACGGAAGTAAAAACTCTTAAATCTGTTCACTACTGCATGGCCAATCTCTCCTGTAGGATAATAGGTTACAGTATCATTTAATAAGTGACAACTTTCAATTGGGAGCAGGTAGGAATATAGATTTCGGCCTCCAAAGGACTAATTTAATACCATACTACTTGATTTAAGCACTATTTTCCACATTTTGGAAACAGTACATTTTTTACATTTTATTTTGTGCGATGCATAGTACTTTACTGATTGCCTCTAAGTTACGCAGGACCAATTTGCGCATTTCATCCCAACAAGAATTGTGGTTGAGGATCAAGTATGATATCACCCCGCTTCAACCAGTAACTCAATTTCCTACAGTAACCTACGTTGGTTTTGACTTCATAACTGGGAAGGGGTATTGGGCACAAGATATACTAGTTTGGAACAAATTAAGACACCACAGATTAAGACCTCTTCAAATCTGCCTCCAGACACTCCCACCAGCAGACATGCAACAGCTCCTGCAGACCAAATTGATGCTGGCACAATCAGCAGCAAGGAAATCTGCCATCTAACACATGCCCCCACTATGCCTTTAACCCCTTCGCTGCTAAGCCTTTTCCCCTCCTGTGCTAAGCCTTTTTTTGGCTATTTGGGGTAGTGTGCTGTAACTTTTTGACCACATAAGGTATCCACGCCAATTTTGCGTCCTTTTCTTCCATCATCATGGGGATTCTAAAGGTACCCAGGGTTTGTGGATTCCCTTGGAATTATTATGTACCGGGTATATAGCAATTATTGTGCGAAAATGTGTACATGGAAAAATCGGTATGAAAGACCTATGTATTTCTGAAATGGGTAGCAATTATAGAGTTTAGAAACTACATATTTGCACATTTTCAAAATTGGGAATACCAATACTAGCATGCGAATTATTGGTCATTTTTCAAAATGACTATATTACACGTCTCATTTTGAAGACAGAAATACATCAAAACTCAAAAGGTAATAACATTTGCTTTACAAATCTGAATTACCCTAAGTCCCCTGATAAAATTGGTACCTCACTTGTGTGGGTAGGCATAGTGTCCACGACTCAAAACCCAACACGAACACACCACGTTTTCACAATGAAAATTTACCATTTTTTAGGGCAGACAAAAAAATCATGTGTCTGTATCGGAGCAGCCAAGCTCACCCTGGCGATTTCACTATGGTATGCGAGATTGTGGAAACTGTTGAGCATGGTACGCATGGAGGATATCTTCCTGGGGAACTTCAAAAACGTTGTGTTCCGCTGGGGCCCTTTGGTCCGCTTTCTCTCTACAGGTCTCCCGTCCGCACTTTGTTTACCTACGGTGCGATCTGATGAATGATTGAGAGGATACTGACACCACCACTGGGGAGGGTGGGGTGGGATTGTTATTTTTGGTTCATGTTAAGGTGGCATCCCACACAATGCTGAGGCGCAAAGAGACTCTACGGACTATGCGGCATGCCTGTTTCGCACTATATGGCCCCCACAAGAGCTACCGTCCCGTCTTGGCTATTGCCTCTGTGGTCCCTATGCAACCGTAGTCTGGGGGAGTATACTGCTCTTTAGACTGCCTACCCGGGCCAAGATGTGATGATTTTCTAGACTACGTGCCTACCTGTTCTTTATGCCTCTGTGCTTTCCCCTGTGTGGGATGTTCTGCGGGATTGTCGCGTGTTACTGTCTCCTTTACCAAAAATATAGGCTACAAAAAAATTTACCATTTTTTTGCGAAGTGTGTAGCTGTCGTTTTTTAACCCTTGCTCTGCTAGCACCTAAGGAAACCTATCATACCCATACTTTTTTGAAAACTAGACACCCAGGGAATCCAGGATGGGGTGATTTGACTGCCTGCCACCATGTTCTGTTACCCAGAATCCCTTGCAAACCTAAAAAAATGTTAAGAAAGCCACATTTTCCCGACATTTCTCGGGTGGAAAGTTTTGGAATCTGCATGAATCCACATATTTCTACCCACCCTGCATTCTTGAAAGTCTTACGAGAAAAACAGTACCTCACTTGTGTGGGTTGGCCTAGTGCCTGCGACAGGAGACTGCGCAAAACGCAACGTGGTCCCCTCAATTTCACAGTGAAAAATTACCCTTTTTTGGCAAAGTACCTAGCTGTAGTTTTTTAACCCTAGCTCATACATTTTTGAAAACTAGACACCCTGGGGAATCCAGGATGGGGTTACTTGACTGCCTCCCACCAGGTTCTGTTACCCAGAATCCCTTGCAAACCTAAACCATTGTCACAAAAAAACACATTTCTCCACAATTTCTGTGGTGGAAAGTTCTGGGATCTGCGTGGATCCACAAATTTCCTCCCACCTAGCGTTCCCCCAGGTCTCCTGATAAAAATGGTACCTCACTTGCATGTGTGAGTCAAGGACCCGTGACAGGCAAAGGCCCAAAACCTATTGAGGCAACATCAAAATTACCCATCACAAGCCAACCTGGTTTTGCAAGGGTGGTCCCTCGAGTTTTTGGCCCTGGTGAGAGCCAGTCAAGTCACCACATTCTGGATTTCCCTGTGTGACGAATTTTCAAAAATGTACAGGTTTGCTAGGCTTCCCTATGTGCCAGCTGCGCTAGGGTCCAAAATCCACAGGTAGGCATGCTTTCTGCCGCCCTTGGGAGAGGGGGCGGGGGGGATTTCGGGGGTGGGGCAGATTGGGGGCTACTGAACCCCATCTTCCCTCCAGGGGTGGCAGAAAGGCAGTATTGTTGCAGGTGGGGGCATTGGCATGCTCGTTTTGGGCAGCCCCAACCCTAACAAAAAGAAGCCTTAAAAGATACCTGGTGTCCAGTGGGTTTTTTGTCCCCCCCCCCCGGGGCCGAGGGGGCTAATTGGGGGCTACTGCCCCATCTGCCCCCCAGGGGGGCAGGAAGGCTGTAAATGTTGCAGGGGAGGGGGTGGGGTCATGCCAGTTTTGGACAGCCCCACCCTATTTCAAATTTGCCCCAAAAAATGTGTGGCGTCTAGTGGGCTTTTTGCCCCCCCCCCCCGGGCAGAGGGGGCTAATTGGGGGTACCGCCCCATCTGCCCCCCCCCCCCCCAGGGGGGCAGCAATTGTTGCAGGGGAGGGGGCATGCCCATTTTGGACAGCCCCACCCTATTTCAAATTAGCCCCAAAAAATTGGTGGCGTCTAGTGGGCTTTTTGGCCCCCACCCACCCCCCGACAGCGGGGCTGATTGGGGGCCAGTGCCCCCATCTGCCTCCCAGGGTGGGCAGAAAGCCCACTAGACGCCAGGGAGTTTTTTTACTGGGCTTTTTGGCCCCCCCCTCCCCAGGGGGCCGATAGGCTGTAATTTCTGTGGGGGAGGGGTTGGGGCATTGGCATGCCCATTTTGGGCACCCCCCACCCTATTTCAGATTTGACCCAAAAAATCCCTGGTGTCTTATGGGCTTTTTGCCCCTCCGGTGCAGATTGGGGGCTACTGCTTCCACCCCCCAGGCAGAAAGGCTGTAACAGCAGTGGCGGTGGGGGCATTGGCGTGCCCGTTTGGGGCAGCCCCCAACCTAAAAAAAGTAACCCAAACAATCCCTGGTGGACAGTGGGCTTTCTGCCCCCCCCCCCCCCCCCCCGGGAGCTGAGACACCTTTCCCGTCTTTCTACGTGCTCAGGGGGCTGAGATAGCCAGCTGAGCATGTATAAAGTGAAACTGAAATTGAAATGAGCCTAAGGCTCATTTCAGTTTCGGTTTGTGTTCAATGACGACGTGCACGCTGATAGTTATTTAATAGAAACCAGGGAGGGTGCCTAGAGAGCTGGGGAAGTTCTTCCTCAGCTCCTAAGGTCACAGGGGAGAAGAGGAAATCCCTCTGCTGTCTGTAGCAGAGGGATTTCGTGCCCCTGGCCTCATGACGGCACCATTCAATCATGAGCATCGAAGGGGTTAAAGGACACCTACCAATCAGTAAAGCACCAAAAACAAACTTCAGCACCAACATCAACTCATTTCCAGACATTCCAGTCTCACACACCACTGCCCAAGAATCCATCAGCTGATCCAGTCAAACCAACTAATGAACACCCCGCCCCCACCACCACAACTGGCCAAAGTATTAAACTATTCAACCAACACATCACCAGCCACCAGTTTCAACACCATGCAGTCCAAAACCTACAGCAAACTTGACATGACTGCACACATCAATATATCCAGGTTTTTCACCAAGGATTTGGGAGCAGGTGGCACTCCCAATTCGGATGGCCATCACTCAGGTAGCCATAACTGTACAGCACCGAAGCGCACAATTTCTGTTTTACCACGGTTTAACTGGAGAAAATTTGCAGCCACCCAGGCTGTGAGCTTTCATGTCGTTCATAAAGTGATCTCTAGTAGCTGACAAATGTTTTTCAAGTCAGCAGAAGTTGAATGTCGTCCGCATATGTGATAAGTGGGAACCCATGGGCTTCTATAATGTCTGCAAGAGGGGTAACAGTACAAAGTGTGGGGCTCAAACATGAGCCCTGGGGCACTCCCTTATTGATTACCATGGTACGCGACCTAAACTGTCCCAGGTGGATGTTTTGTGTCCGGGCAGACAATTTTTTGAAACTATCGTAGCACCTGGCCCTAAATACACCTCTGCCAGTCTCTGCATCAATCTTAAATGTGATATCGTCTCAAAAGCCGTAGACAAATACAACAGCACGCATAGGATTTTTGTTTTGTCTAGGCTGCATCTAACATGGCCTATAACAGCCAAGAGTGCAGTTTGTGCTATGAATTGGTCTAAAACCAGATTGGGATGGATCCATGATCCTACACGACTCCAGGTACTTCATCAGTTGTTTATTGATATCACTTTCTAATATTCGACTAACTCCGAGATAAAGCATTATAGGGCAATAATTAGATAAGTCTGTTGCAGGAAGGTTGATTCCCCCCCCCCAACCGAATCGTAATGACTTGTGCAGCTTTCCACTACCATCGCAAAGCATTTGTGAATGAGGAGTCTGCTATACAACCCTGGTGAATAATGAAGGAATTGAGGGTTTTTAAAAGTTCAGTAGACCTACTTCCGGCTTTGTCAAGTTGCTAGACAATCTAGTTTTTTTTAAACTATTTTCTGATATTATTATGATAGTTAGCTAAGGATTATAGGATTCTTAGTCGGTAGGGTTGGGGGCTGTATGCCAACGTCTTTCCAATTCATCTTGCTCCCCCCCCCCCAGTTACTGAGGAACATCTTCAAATGGCTCCAAGCAACATCAGAAAAGCTGTCACAAAACATTCACTGTCAAGCTGAACTACGAGTACGCTCTCCATGAAGGGATCACCAAGCAACTCACCAGAAAACTACAAATCACCCAGATCTCAACAGGTAGACTTATCCTCCCACACAACTTGTATCACAACCATAGGAGCTCTGCTGGCTCACAATGCAAACTTGTTTCAAACTCCTCACACATTTAAGGCAGTATAAAGTTTAGGCCCCGCCTACCTGAAGTCATACCCCCTTCCACCAGCCACCCAGACAACTGATCTACTTCTGCTCACACACATCCCATGCACCAACAAAAACCAGATGAGGAGAACAGACATTCTTTTACATCTCTCCGGAAACAACCTCCCACTTCACATCAGAACCTAATCCCCTACTTGAATTACACAATAACTTCAATAACCCAACCTTCCATAGGAAGGGCTAGTCACCCCAGCTCAACACCAGGACACTCATGCTAATGAGAATGCACTTTACAAATACACAAACTATTTCAACCATGTATTAGGCTCTTGTTTCCACTGTGTAATTTCCCTGAAAACGAACGGCTAAGCCTTACCCACTAGGCCATGCCAAGTTGTCAGGGCGGTGGTATCTACAAAACCCACTACATCAACCACCTTGTAGTGCCATATCGAGGTAGAGCAATCAATTTTAAAAGATGAATACGATTCAGAAAGGTCTGTGCTTTTTAACAATGGAAAACCTCAACTACTAATGACATTTTTTAGGCTGCACGTCGAAATAGGTTAGATCAGTGCCATGTGGACATCAGCAGACCATGCTACCATGAGGCAAAAGCCTTTCATAGCAGATAGCAACGTTAAACACGGACAGAAATAATTCCCAAACTAAAGCACAGAAACGTGGCACTTTGTCAGACCAAGAGGCTCCTCAGATTAGTTAGATCCCAGGGACATTAATTAACTTAATTCAATTCCGGTGAAAAGGGTAAGAACTAAACTTAGGCAGGACATTAAACCGGCTGTGAAGGCATACACCATAACGATCACCAGCCTTAACTTGTTATAGATGACAGAGTACCTAGCCAGCCAATTGCACTTCAGGGGTGGAGTTCGTACCGAAAGCACGCTTAAAGATCATCTAAGACGGACAATGTGCTGTGAACTTTACTTCGCTCACCACGTGGTTACTTACCCACACGTGGTTTTACGGATTCCGAAAACAACCCCTAGCCCTCAACACCGCAAGATATAATGCTATACCTTGCGTGTGTCCGTAACTCGGTGGCATCTTGACACGGTACACATACTTTAAAGATGGTCAGCTTTGTAACAGTATACAACAGCTGACCTCCAGGGGCTGTGTATTTAGGAGAAAAAAAGAAACCGACGTGACCTGTGGTGTACGTGAATTGTGGTGAAGGTGCACTAATTGAAACTGAGCAATCGCTACTTTGTGACACCACTGACCCACCCTCATTTAACACTAAAAAAAAAACTTTGCGATGGCACATTGTCGAGACACCTGAAGCCTATTCATTCATGGAAGCCATGCCAAATGTTAGAAACACCTCCGATTAACCAGGCGTACTAAAAAAATGTGCGTTAATAAAATACAGAACCACCACCACACTATGATCGCGCAATTAAAAAGTTATTCAAGGATGGGAGACGGCGTGCGGTTTCGAGATGGAGGGAATAGCAAACGAGCATCCGGTGCAACGGAGGTGAGCGGACGCGCGATAGGATCGGATCACGATGGTGACGGAGGGCATGAACCCAAAACAAATCTTACCAAAAAGGAAATTCTGCGGGCGGACGGATGTCATGCTCTCTAAGTCCATGCTGTCCTCCATCTTCTTTCGTTCCTTGGTGGGAGCGATACGAGTCAAACCACAGCAGCCTAACAACACGAGAGTAAGGGATCTTAAGGGAGGGGGAAGCTGCACGCAGCGTGGTTATATTCAGTCTCGTGCGTCGTCTCGCGAGATCGACGTGCGGTTCACTCTGAAATGCGTAAAGGTTAGAACGTTCGTGTCGATAGGATTTAAGCGCGGCCATATTGTGTGTATACTGATTTTCAAATGCTCAACCAGAGAGAATACGAAATAGATGTGGAACACGTTTTATTGGTCTATTTCAAACATGTTTTTTTAGCATGACATGCCCCTCAACCTAATTTTATTTGATATATTGTCCAATTTTAAGGGATAATCCGTTCTTAGCCAATTAGGACTCAACAGTTCAAGAGCTAAGGCATGGCTGATGTGTAAAGTTGGTGACGAGTTGGCTTCTGTTCGAGGGGGGGGGAGTTTAATGTTTAAGTGGATTATTCAATTAAAGCGAATAAAAGATAAAGCATTCTAGATAAAGATGGCGTCAGGCCTATAGTTTACCTCTGTGGGTTGTATTTTTATGTCCATGCTAGAAAAAAAGGTGTGTAAAGCAGTGAAATCTGGTAGTTTTTCTTTGTCAATATAAACCTAAAAGCAGCTAACTCTTAAAGAAATTACTTACAACGTATTTGAGAGCTGCCTAAATTACTTTTCAATTATTATTAAAGAAAACAGAGGAATAATTGCAATGCTACGATCTACCACTGAGAACTTTACTCAAGTTTTATCGTAACCAAACGCCTCATTACTGTGTGGCTCATTATTTATTTATTTTAATTTATTTAGTGCGTTGTTATATAGCGCGGACATTACCCGAAGGTGTCAGAGTTCTGTACAATAGGACCAGTTACGTTACATGAGAAAAGTGTTACACAATAGAACTTTACAAAAATAAACAGGAGACTAAAAAAGGTAAGGTACACAAACACAATATCAACACAGCAAGCAAGGGTGAGGAATGTATAGGAAAAAATAAAAAATGTACAATGCTGAGCGAACTTCCTAGAGGTGCCTGAGAATGAAAGTATTAGTTCTGAGAGTGTCTTTGGAAGAGAAGAGATTTGAGGTCAGCTTTGAAGATCCGGGTAGAGGAGGTGGCACAGAGCAATGGAGGAAGCGAGTTCCAGATTCTCACCGCATTACCTGATAAGGATTGCACAATCGATTTTTCCCTTTTGAAGGAGGGGGTTCAAGCAGAAACTTTTCCGCATTGCGAGAAGGTCTAGAGCCTCCAGACAATTTCAATTTATGCGCCAGGTATTGTAGGGAGGATGTGTGCAAGGCTTTGTGGCTGATGCAGGCAGTTTTGTAAATAGATCTTGCCTCGATGGGAAGCCATCAAAGAGAAGAAAGGATAAGAGTGATGTGGTCACTTCGTTCAGATCCTGAAATAAAGCGAGCTGCTGAATGGAGTATGGATTTGAGAGGGGAGAGGTGGGATTTGGGTAGGCCTGTCAGAAGAGAATTGCAATAATCCAGTCTAGAGAGAACCAGTGATTGTATCAAGATTTTTAGGTGTTTCTCCAGGAAGAACTGACGATTCCCCCACAGAAGGTGCAACTGGTAACATGCATTCTTAGCAATAGAGTTGATGTGGGAGATTAGGTTGAGTCTTTTGTCAAGTATGACACCTAGGGACTTGGCGCTGTCGACAATGATGGGTTTGTTTTTGAGTAAGTTCAACTGATCAATCCAATATTGAACAGGAGGGGAGAGAGAGGTAGATAGGAGAAGAAATTCAGTTTTGGAGGGCTTTAGAATGAGTTGGTGAGCTAATAACTGTGAATAGAGTTGAGAGTGGAGTGGAGTAGTGAGAGATCGTGTGCGGAAGACACCTTGAGGTAGATTTGAGTGTCATCCGCAGAGAGATGGTAATGGATCCCAGATTTATTTAGGAAGTTCCTTAATGGTTCCAGGTATAGATTAAACAAAGTGGGTGCAAGGATAGAGCCTTGAGCAACAACAGTAAACCTTTATTTGCATAGTTACTTAAAACCATTGCAGTACATACAAAAAATAAAACCATGTTTAAAATGTTCGGGCTCCCTCATTAGGGTCGTAGCGTAAGTGGCTAAAACACTTCTGTGTCATTACAGTTATAGCGTCCCAGCTAATTGTGCCTTTGCGACCTTTCAGGAAAATGTGATCCATTGTCTCAGTTAATCGACCATGTAATAAGATTATCCCCATGAACAGATGCCCTGCACCTTATGGGTCAATTTGGCATTTTTGCCCGAGCTGCTTCAAGGAATTTGACTAGCCTTTTGTTCAATTGTGGCGATGAGGGATCAAAGCATGCCAAAACTGCTTGTCTCCTCGTCCTGATCCCTCTTTGATTAAGGGGAATATGTGGCAGCTGCCTCCATTCTTGACACATCTCCGTGCAAGTGCAGATGATGTGTGTGATGTCGCCCTGATCTTTTTTGCAGAGGCTGCATAGATTAAAAGCCTGCACCCTTTTCCAGGGAGGGAGCTGCTGCGTAGTTGGTAACACTCCTAGCCGGAACTTTAAGAATTTTAATTTCAGTATTTTTGAGTATCCCAAGTTGAAGTAGCGTTGAGGGGCTAGGGATTTATATGTGGCTGTGAGGGTTGGGGCTAGGAAGTAAGGACTCTAGGACCTGAAGTTCTATTTATCCTCTTTATTGACAGGTAAGGATCTTAGCCACTAAACAGAGTCAGATACAGTTCGAATTCAAGGCTCCCGTTGTTGTTTCTTTTGGGCTTGGGCTTTGTTTTCTAGGGTCCCCGTCTTCTTCGGTCCAGTGGCGCTCAGGGAGGAAAGAAAAGAGAAACAGCCGCGTTAGTGGCAGACCTGGGGCCAAGGCATGAGAGGGGGAAGTGGGAGTGAGGGTTCACCAGGTTCCACCACCTCGTTAGTGCTCCTTCTAACTTAAGGGTCGCTGGGGAGAACGTGATGCTTCCTGTGACCACCCTCTTCTACTCTGTCCCACCCCGTGTATTGAAGAACGATTGGAAGCGCCCTCGTACCTTGTTTAGCCACACTTCTCCCCTGGAAGTGTGGCAGGGCGGCTCGTGGGTCCGTGGGCCTCCAGGCTTGTCGCTCCTCTCCTCCGGCAATCCCAGCGGTATTGCTTCTGCTTTTCCGTTTTCTTCGGCGTTCGGCATCTTCCCAGCAGGTTCCGCGCCCACAGCTCCACTCGGCGCTTCCTTAACCGCCCCCGGCTCTTCTGATAGGCCATCACCACATGACGAGGGCCCTCCTGATAGGCGGAATGTCAGGGGACTTCCCCCTAACGTCACGAGAGGAAGGGCCGGCAGCGGAGACACCGTAGGCAGCGCCGGAGCAGTCCAAGAGACGTCGAAGGAATCCTGCGGACGGGGCGGAAACGGACATACGTTAGCAGGTACACCCCGTCGTCAGGGAGCCTATCCTCGTGACACATCCCACCCCCAGGATTGACCCGATCGGGGGAAATCGGAAAGCGGGACAAATAGTCAACATTCCCCTGCAGAGAACCCTTCCGAGGCCTAACTTTGAACTGGAACAGCTGTAAAGCCAAGAACCACCGCAAGATCCTATCATTGTTCCCCTTGTTACGATGGAGCCAGGTCAAGGGGGCATGGTCGGTATACAAAACAAAGGGTCTCCCCTCAAGATAGTACTTCAGCTTTTCAACCCCCCACCGGACAGCCAGGCACTCCTTCTCGATTGTAGAATAGGCTTGCTCCCTAGGAAACAATTTGCGACTGATAAAGAGGACAGGCCTCTCTTCACCACGTTCATCCTCCTGGGAGAGTACTGCCCCTATGCCAACTCCAGAAGCATCAGTTTGTAGAACAAACGGTTTACTGAAATCAGGGGAAATGAGAACAGGAGAGGAAGTTAGAGCATCTTTCAAGGCCTGGAATGCCGCGGAGTGTGCGGGAGAAGGTGTCGGTAGAGAGCAGGTTTTAACAGCTTTTCCGAGGAGGTCAGTGAGGGGACCGGCCAAGTGTGCAAATTGAGAAATAAACCAGTGGTAATACCCCACCAACCCTAGGAAAGCCCTGAGCTCTTTTTTGGTGGACGGATATGGCAATGCTTTAATAGCTTCCAGTTTCTCTGCCTGAGGCATGATCCGTCCATCCCCTAGAAGATAACCCAGGTACTTGACCTGTTGAAAAGCCACTCTAGACTTTTTCGCATTGATATGCAAATTGGCCTCTTGGAGGCTAGACAGGATCTTCCCTAGATGCACCAGGTGGTCATCCCAGGTCTTGCTGAATACAACAATGCCGTCTAGATAGGCCGATGCATAGGACAAGTGAGGAGCCAGAAGGGTATCCATAACTCGTTGAAATGTTGCTGGTGCCCCATGCAACCCAAAAGGCAGCACCGTGAAATGATAATGTCCGGAAGGGGTAGAGAAGGCTGTTTTTTCCCTGTCCTCGTGCGCCAGTGGTATCTGCCAATATCCCTTGGTGAGGTCAATGGTGGTGATAAAGCGGGCCTCACCAAGGCGTTCCAGAAGTTCATCAACCCGGGGCAAAGGGTATGCATCCTGCTTAGAAACCCTGTTAACGGCCCTGAAATCTATACAAAAACGGATGCTACCGTCTGGTTTAGGAACTAATACCACCGGTGAGCACTAGTTACTATGGGAGGGAACTATGATCCCAGAGTCCAGCATGTTTTGTACCTCTGTTTGGAAGGCAAGATGTCTTGCTTCCGGGATCCGATATGGTTTCTGTTTTACGACAGTGTTAGGGAGAGTGGGTATATGATGTTCCGCCAAATGAGTGCGCCCTGGTTGGTCAGAGAAAACTCCTGAATACGACAACAGAAGAGACATGACTTCTTCTTGTTGTTCCGGGGACAATTCCTTGTTTATAGGGAGATCCCCGACTGTATGGGAAGAGATACCGGAGACGCTAGATGGACAGACTGTGGAGGTTTCCCTAACCACTTCTTGAGAATGTTGATATGGTACATCTGAGACTTGCCTCTTCCCAGTTGTACAAGGTATGTGGTACGCCCTATTTTCCGAATGATTTTGAAGGGCCCTTGCCACTCTTTTCTCATTTTATGTGTCGAGGAGGGTAACAAAATCAAAACCCAGTCTCCGACATCAAGTACCCTCCATTTTTTTCCTCGGTCATAGAAGGCCTTCTGTTTGGCTTGAGCTAAGGCCAAGTGATCGTGGGCAAGCGTTCTAAGCTTATGTAGCCTGGTCTGTAGCTGACGAGTATAATCCAGGAGAGCCTCGGCTTCTTGTGCTCCCTCAGTTTCCCAACTCTCTTTGGTTATTTCAAGAAGCGTACGTGGCGCTCTCCCGAACAATAATTCGAATGGGGAGGTACCTAGGCTGGCCTATTTCTGACTACGGAGCACAAAGAGGGCAAGAGGCAGTAGCTGGTCCCAGTTTTTCCCATCCCCAGACAAAAGCTTTTTCAGGGTTAGTTTCAGGGAGCCGTTGTATCGTTCGACCAAACCGTCTGTCTGGGGGTGATACACAGATGTTTTAATGTGTTTGATGTTTAACTGCCCACAAACTTGTTGCATCAGACGGGAAACAAAAGGGGTACCCTGGTCGGTAATGATTTCTCTAGGAAACCCCATACGAGAAAACACTTCCACTAACCTCTGTGCTATGGCTGCTGAAGTGGCTGCTTTCAGGGGAAAGGCCTCTGGATAACGCGTAGCGTAGTCAACCAGTACAAGGGCATACTGATGGCCTCTCGATGACTTAGGTAACGGGCCAATCAGATCCATCCCTATGCGATCAAAGGGGACCCCTATGATGGGCATGGGAACTAGCGGTACCGGAGGTGGCGTGTAGGGGTTTCGTTTTTGACAGATTCTGCACTCCTGGCAGTATTTTTGGACTTGAGCGTAGATACCTGGCCCAAAAAAATGACGTAATATGGCTTGGCTTGTTTTTTCTGTGCCTGAGTGACCAGCCAATAGATGGGCATGGCCAAAAAACAGGATCTGATCTCTAAAGTCATTCGGGACCAGTAGTTGTGGCTCTGCATCTGCTTTCGCGAGCCTATATAGCAGCCCCTTTTTCTCTATGAAGGTAGGATACGATTTTGTGGAAGGGTCCTTTCCCTCTCGTGCTACCTGCCATGCGTTTGTTAGACTAGCGTCATTTAACTGGGCTATACGGAAATGCGTGTCTCTTGCCCAAGGTTCTGAGGCCAATAAGGTATTCTGGGGAAGAGACAGATTCTGGAGGGTCTCTAGCAACAGGGTGGTGAATGAGGGATTGTCTGTCCCTATGATAATGGGTTCTGGTAATCTGGACATAACCCCTACGATAACCTCCGTTTCTTTCCCTGAGGGGGTGTACAATGTGACAGTCGCTACAGGGTATTCTTTCACGTCCCCATGAACACAACGTATATGAACGGATTTCCCCGGGATGAGTGCTGTCTGTTCTACTAGCTCTGTTCTACTAGCTCTGCCCGAATCACAGAATGTTTGCAACCGGAGTCCAACAGTGCTCTTACAAAGGTCCCATTAAGAGAAACTCTTACATAGAAAGTGGTTCCGGTTTCTTGAGCATAGAGTATGGTTCTGGGAGCATAGCTCACATCCATGGGTTTGTCTTCTTTGTCTTCTCTCTTTTTCTTCCGACAATACCGTGCTATGTGTCCCCACTCCCCGCAATCATAACATTGGGGTCCAGCGTTGGGTAGTTCGGGTCGCTGGAATCGCAACCTAGGCGGCTCAGGCAAGGGCTTTTGTGGTGGTTTCTTTTCCGGTTTGATGGCGGAAGTGGTCTTGATTGGTCTGTCGGGCTCCCTTACATAAGGTTTGCCTTGAGCCCTGGCATAGCAAGTGGCCATTTCTATGGCGTGATCTAATGTCAGTCCCGCATGTTGTTTGAGCCAACGCTGGGTACTGTAGGGGAGTGCTTCGATGAACTGTTCCAGATAGATTTTGTTCATTATGGCGTCAATGTTGCCTTCCTGGGGTTTGAGCCATAGATCAGCAGCTTCTTTTAATTTAAAGAATAGAGTCTTGGGTAAATCCCCGGGTGTCCCTTTTTCTTGACGAAATCGTAAGCGATGGGTTTCTTCGTCCACCCCCATGTATTGTTTGACCACGGCGTAGGCCGTGGTACCATCCCGGTTAACTGTTTGATAGGCTGCCTGAGCTTCCCCTATCAACAGGGGTGCCAGGTAAAACGGCCACCTATCCCCATGCCATGAACTAGCTCTTGCTGCCCTTTCGAAGTTCAAGAAGAAAGCAAGGGGGTCTTCCCCAGGGGTGAATTTTTGCAACGGTACCACCATCCCTGGGGGTGGGGCTGCAGTCCTTCCTTGGCCCAAAACAGTCATTAACTGTGTTTGTCCTTCAGCAAGTTTCAAGATGTTCTCTGACTGGCTTTGGATGGCTTGGGTGAAAGCAGACCTATCCGCTTCCATTTGGGTCAGTATGTTTTCCATTCTGTTTCGGATGGCGGGGTTCCGGGGCTCCTGGCTGGCTCGCCAATTGTGAGGGTTGGGGCTAGGAAGTAAGGACTCTAGGACCTGAAGTTCTGTTTATCCTCTTTATTGACAGGTAAGGATCTTAGCCACTAAACAGAGTCAGATACAGTTCGAATTCAAGGCTCCCGTTGTTGTTTCTTTTGGGCTTGGGCTTTGTTTTCTAGGGTCCCCGTCTTCTTCGGTCCAGTGGCGCTCAGGGAGGAAAGAAAAGAGAAACAGCCGCGTTAGTGGCAGACCTGGGGCCAAGGCATGAGAGGGGGAAGTGGGAGTGAGGGTTCACCAGGTTCCACCACCTCGTTAGTGCTCCTTCTAACTTAAGTGTCGCTGGGGAGAACGTGATGCTTCCTGTGACCACCCTCTTCTACTCTGTCCCACCCCGTGTATTGAAGAACGATTGGAAGCGCCCTCGTACCTTGTTTAGCCACACTTCTCCCCTGGAAGTGTGGCAGGGCGGCTCGTGGGTCCGTGGGCCTCCAGGCTTGTCGCTCCTCTCCTCCGGCAATCCCAGCGGTATTGCTTCTGCTTCTCCGTTTTCTTCGGCGTTCGGCGTCTTCCCAGCAGGTTCCGCGCCCACAGCTCCACTCGGCGCTTCCTTAACCGCCCCCGGCTCTTCTGATAGGCCATCACCACATGACGAGGGCCCTCCTGATAGGCGGAATGTCAGGGGACTTCCCCCTGACGCCACGAGAGGAAGGGCCGGCAGCGGAGACACCGTAGGCAGCACCGGAGCAGTCCAAGAGACGTCGAAGGAATCCTGGAAACGGACATACGTTAGCAGGTACGCCCCGTCCGTCAGGGAGCCTGTCCTCGTGACAGTGGCCAAGGTCATCCAGGCGTGAGCTCTGGCAGAAAAGGTCACCTTATCCTCTAGCAGAGAGTGTATCTTCAGCGTCTTCCACACTGTTATTTGAAACGCTGAATGGAGGCAGTGTGTATCCCATAGAGGGGAAAGGCCTGTGGTTGTCAGAGCCTCCTGGAGATATTGAGCTGCAGATGAGTTCTGCCTCTGTTGGATTTCTTGCCAGAGAAGATGGTTTAGTGTGTTGTGGTTGGCTGACCTGATCTTATGCCAGCAGTTGATGAAACTTCCATAGCTGGCCCAGGTTTGCTTTATGAGACCGAACTCCAATCGAATTTGTGCCGGTGAGGTGTAGGTCGGGAGGCTGAATATTGATCTATATGCTTTGGCAAGTGTTTTATCCAGGAGGGTGCTAGCTCTCCCACATAGTGCCTCAGTACCGTAAGTAATAGAAGGTAGTATTTTAGCCCGGGCTTCCATCAAGAGTGGACTAAGTGTTGGGCCGAGCAGTTTAGCAGATTAACCTTTCAAAGAAAGAGCAAGGATCATCCCTTTCCTTTTGATCTCCTCTTGCTGTTGGCTAAATAGACCTTGTTTGTCTATGTAAATTCCCAAGTACTTGTAAGCCTCTGCTGTTTCGATGCATTTATTACCCAGGTACCAGTGGTGGAACTTTTTAAATTTATTATTAATTGTCATAGTCTTCGTTTTGCTTAGGTTTATTGAGAGACTGTTTTCTTCTACATAGACCTCTAGGCAGTTCAGGAGATGTTGCAGGCCCACTGCCGTGTGGCTGAGTAGGACAACGTCATCCGCGTAATGTAAATTAGATATTGGGGAGCCCCCTAAACTGGGTGCATGCGAATTGCAGTTGTTGAGTGTCAGGGTTAGGTCTGCCATGAATAGATTGAATAGCATGGGGGCCAGGACGCACACCTGTTTGAAGCCTTTCGATGTTTTAATTTTTCTTGAGAGGTGCGTTCCTGTGCCCAATTTGACTTGAGCCCATGTGTTGGAGTGTAGGAGCATGATCATTGATAAAAGGTTGTTGGGGATGCCCCATCCGACTAGCTTAGACCATAGTTTGGGCCTCTCCACATTGTCAAACGCGGCACTATAGTCAATGAAACAGGCATGGAGCTGAATTTTCCTGAGTTTTGCCAAGTTCATTAACATTCACATTGCCATAATATTGGTTATTGTGCAGCAGCTTTTTCTGAATCCTGTCTGGTTCAGAGGAATTATTTTATTGTTTTCTGCCCAGCTTGACAGCTCCTCCAACAATGTGCCCGCGAAGTATTTGGCTTCATTGTCAATCAGGGCTATTAACCGGTAGTTGGCTGGTAAGTTCTTGCTGCCCGTTTTATGGATTGGGACGATAATCGACCCTTTCCATGAATCTGGAATTATGCCCAGATGTCGTACTTCCAGAAATAATGAGTGGAGTATTTTTGCCCAGTCCTCCGGCTTTTCCTTAAACACTGTAGGTGGGATTCCGTTCGGCCCTGGTGCTCCCTCCTTTTTTCCCTTCTTGATCTGTTTTTTAATTAGGAGCTGTTCAGTGACTGGTGAACATTTGACACTGTGTGGCTTTCCTCCGGCATGTTGAGATGTGCTGATTGCCTTTGAGCATGGACCTGTTTCGGGAGTAACAGGAGGTAAGCTACCGCTTTCCCTGCTCCAATTGATGGTATCAACTGCCTCCCTGGATGTTTTGTTCCTCCCTGGGATTGAGTCAGTGACACTTTGGCTATTAAAGTAGGATTTTAGATAGCTTGCCCATGTTTCCTCTAGTATGAAGGAGGTGAGGCCCCCATGATTCGGATGTATTATCTTATTTACTGTTTTCCAGAATCGGTCACTGGCATTATGCTTGATGTTGGGCAATAGTTTAGCCCAGAGATCCTGTTAATTATTGTTGTTAATGGTCCATTTCAACCTCTTCAATTTGGTTCTCTGTTCCCGCACTTTAGAAATGAGCAATAAGTTACCTGGGTCATGGCGTAAGGTTCTTAGCGAGCCATTTATCGATTTTTTAAGTCCTTTGAGTTGTGTTCTTTGACTTGTTGATAGGTTATTCTGTTGTGACTGTCCGAGAGAGGACCTTGGTTTTGTAACTGTTGCCTTTTGGGTGCTGAGGTTGGTTATGAAACATTCCCAGGAATGTATCTGGTTCTTGCCAGGCAATTGGACAGATATGAGATTGATTGCTGTGTCTGTCAAGGTCTTTATAGATTCTGTCGAAAACCTAATCCTCTTATAGTTTGTTGTGTAGCTTGTGCCTAATTGTACAGCTGGGAAGATGCTATGCGTAGCTGTACCTGCTAGAGTAGCCTCCTGTGGGCGATGATCACTATCCCCTATATCGCCCATTTTGAAGCCTGTTACGTGTTGCAGCTGTGAAAGACTGACAAACGTTTAGTCTATCAGTGAGCTTGCTTGCTCAGTGTGGTAACTTGCCGCTGGAGGGGTGTCGTTGACTGTTCTTCCATTGAGGGCCCTCAGGTTTAGATGTTCCAAGTCTTCCAGGAAGCGTCGGTTTAGCTTGTTCGGCCTCCCATGCATAAAGGTACCTTGCTGAGGTAGGTTGTAATGTGATGATTGGAGACAGACTTCCTTTGACTCAGATGTTCCCATTAGAAATAGGTTCATGTCCCCTGATAGAATAAAGTTTGAGGCTTCCGAGCAGTCTACGTACGAAGTTACTAGTTCAATTATTTTTGCTGTGTCAGTTGTTGTTCGTTTCGGATGGATGTAGACATTGAACAGGATTACTTCGATCTTTACCTCTGCCCATGGGAGAGTAAGTTTAACTGCTAGTGCTACATCCATTTCCGGCCCGTCACTTCCGCTGTTGGCATGGATGTTATTGAGATGTAGGTCGCCAGCCCTCCTGAAGCATGGCCCATTTTACTACCCTTAGTGGCGGGGCGGGCAAAGCAGCGAAATCCGTGGATGAACCATGGTTCAGTGAGCCATGTTTCCTGTAACATGAGGATGTCAAAGTTGTTAAGATATTGAAGGAAGTCTGGATCCTGGGTTTTTGTTGCCAAACCATTTACGTTCCACGAACAGAGGCGTATCATTGCTTCTTTTGACGCAACTTTATCCTGAGCTACGTGGTTATTGTGTCATTGGGTCGCTGTTTCAAGGGTTATTGTTCTTACACATTGGTCGGCAAACCCGGAGTTCCGGCTACTTGTGAGTTCAGCCCTTAGAGGCGCAAATTGTTTGGCTTGGTTAAACTCCCTTCTAGGCTCTGAACAACTAAGAGCCCCTTTTAGTACCGAAGTGGAGGGCCGAGAGCATTTTTGTATTGCTTGTCTTGGGCTCATGGTTAGTAGTGGTGCCGGATAAGCTGGCAGATGATAGGGACTGATTTGAATGCCCCAGTCTTTAAAGGTGATATAGTGGTTTAATACTCTTTGCGCTGATCCAGCGCTCTGATTGAAAAACTGTCTCACTAACGGTACCTATCACCTCAATACTCACCATTAATCATGAAACACATATAAAGGCCCATATCACCAATGAGACAATTTTAGAGCAACTGAATCATGTGGTCTGATTAATAAAGGCTACTCATAAATTATTTAGACTATTATATACATCTGCAGATTAACTGTTTTCACCATGGTTTTAAACATTTATTATTTATTAATCCGGCCACTAAAGGCGATTGGATCAACTGATGGAAACTAGACCATGAATAAACAAGACCAGCTTGTCTTTTCAAAACTAATTTTATTAACTTTATTCTTCATAAAGAAAATAGCATTCAAGGTTTAAAGTCTTTATTTTACAAGCAATTTAGAAAGCAGCATTTTATTAAGAAAATGAATTAATATACTGACATTATCAAGGCAAGCTCAGAAACATGAATTATTAGCAGAATAACAGTTTCCATTCCCTAAACCTATTTCTCTGTCTATTTCTCACTTCGCCTAGAAAGGAAAAATCATTTAAAGTCTGCTGTCCTTACGTACGCCAAAACTCCAACAGCATGTCACGTCATTCAGGAATCGGAAAGCAAGAGTTTTTTCCCTTGCTCACAGTGTCAGGTTTTATACCTTTCTTTCTAACTACACTTTCTACATTTTACATACTTTCATGTAAATCCAAGCTTTCTATTGGCTGTCCTGTGTCAGACCACGATTAGGTCACCTCCGATTCTTGACCAAGTCCAGGCTTCACATAAGCCCTATTGTCCTTTACTTCCACATCCTTTGGCTTCCTCAAGAAAGATACTTTTTCCTCGAGTTCAGAACATTACTTCCTAATCTTGGCAGACACTTTAAGTTTCTGTCCTTGAGCCTTCTCTCCATGAGCACGTTTAACTCGACCAAAGAACTGTTTTTCAATTAACGATGACTGTGCAGTAAAAATCTCCACAGCTGCGCATGTGTGAAGTCTTCACTCTGGTCAAGTTTTCACGTCTGCAGCTCTGTCAGCCATGTTTTCTAAACCATCTTTGGGCCTCTCTTTGGAAACTATTATTAAACAAACACAAGACATCAATTAATTAAAGAATTGAGACCCATTCTGTTACCCACCCCCTTTACTAATTAATCCTGTTAAATATGTTACCTAGCAAAAGCACAAATAAGCAGCGTCATATTTACTTTCTCCTCAGGAACTGCACAAACTCCATTTGCTTTTGTCACAGAAAAGACATAACATAAGCACATAAATAAGCACATGCCATTAGTTAAACAGCCGCATTTAATACTGACAAAGACAATAGACAAGGTTAGTTTACTATTTTTCTCTTTGCGTTTGCAACATAAAGCATATTAGTTTATCCCGTGTATATCAATGAATGTAATCTTAAACTAAGTTGATTAGTAATTTCACCACAAGCTTATTAATTTTATTACAATTATGGGAGATTAACTTCACAAGTTAGAACAAAATCTTGTTCTTCACCTTGCTTCATCAGCGCTATAGCCGCTGATTTCCATAGTGCCCTTGTTGTTTCCGAGTTTGCTGGATTGTCTGCAGGCAGGAACTCAATTGCAAGCAGATCAGAGGTATTCAAGTCATTCAAGGTGGGAATAGCTTAAAGTAGTTTTAGAATATTCCTACGATTCAGCAAATCGTGGCAATCTTTTGTGGTGTACTCTGGTTTGAGCAATAAATAGCTCTGATACAGCGTCTTGTCATTTAATGTGTAAGCTATGCTTTCCAGTGTCCCTGGTTGGTTGGCAGCGATTTTTAGCTGTGATGGCTGGTAAGACACTTTCTGGTCTTGATGCACAGCTACGCATTGGTCATTGGGCCCTTTTCTTATGAATGTTGGCAGTGTTGGAATTCCCGGAGGTATCTGAGCTTGCCCAAGGAGAGCAGGCTGTAATAGTCGATCGGGGGCTATCCTCGCTTGGATCCCGTCCGGAAGAAGTGCCACTGCCTGGGATATCCGGGGCTTTCTCTTTGCTGATTCATTATTTCTGGCTGGTGCGGGTGTTGTGCCCGGCTGAGTCTGATCGTGCATGAGGGAAGGGGGGGTGAATCGGCAGATCGGAGGTTGTCCTTGCTTGGTTCCTTTCTAATACGGGTGCCACTCTCTGGAATGTGCCGACTTCTTCTCTCCCGTTGCCTCATTGCCCACTGGGTAGTGAATTATTTTTTGCCCAGTTGCTTGCCAGGTGCTTGTATGAGGAGACTCCTTATCTTGGGGTGTTAGTTCAAATTGCCTAGGCAGACCCGCTTGGCTATGTATCTCGAAGCTGATGTTGGGAAGCGGAGGGCCAAAACCAGTTATATTGGATGTATTTTCATATGCTGAGCCTAGGTCTGTGTCTTCTTGGTTAGGAGGGTCTTGCTTTGTTCCTATTGGCTTGGTGGCTGGGTTAAGGGATGCTGCTGTGTAAGGATGAAGACCTGTGAGGGTCGTTTTTTCTTGCTTGCCGTCCTCTTTGCAAGCTGTAATTGATTGTGGGCTCTGTTTAGTAAAGATTGGGTAAGTCTGTGTGGTAGAGATTGGGTAAGTCTGTGCTTGCTTGTGTGGCAATAATTTCTGATTGCGACCTTTTCTTTTCAGCTGACGGCGTTGTGTTGCATTCAATGTAGTCACTCCCATAGTTGCCGTTGCTACCTTCGGCGAGTCGCCGCTGCTGTTCAGAGTGCTTACCCTTTGCGGTGAGCCAGTAGCGCTTCGTTTGCAGGGTTTCTCAGTTTTTATTACTGCTGTCGGGAATGCGTTGCTGTCGTTAGTGGGGCCGTTATTGACCCTAGCAGTGCCGGATGGTCTTTCCTTCAGCTCGTTGAGCACGTTGGAGAGCATTGCCGGAAGGGTTGATAGCTTGTCCACATATTGGCTGCACCCGCATTGGAGGTATGATGCTGTTTGCGCCCTTCTTAATAATTAATTGAGATCCCCCAGTTTTTCATCAATCCCTGATGTAAACACTGCCAGTGTGTTTAATAGTGTGAGCTGTATATCCATCTTATCAGATTGATATTGTAGTGCCTCCACTGACAGCTGCATAGCTTTTAGGAGGTAGGCCCAAGCCCCTCCATTTTGCGCATTTGGGTCCCCCCGCTCCTCGAGGCCCTCTTCCCTCGTCCCCCCCGGAGACTGAGAGTCTGCTAGTCTAATCTGCGGGTGGTTCAGCTTCAGCTTCGTCGAGAGAGGATCCTGGTGTTGGACTGGGAAGTATGCCACCAGCATATCCTCCCATTCCTGAGTTCCTAGGTATGACAAAGCGGTCGCATCTTCCTCCTGCATTAAAGATTTTGAGTTGGGTGGCGCGGGTGTGGGCTTCTGGGTAGTTACAGTGGTAGTTCTGATGTCGCCACTGAGTGTGAAGTTCCTTTCGTTGTTGTGATCCTAAGAGTCCTTGTGGCCAGGGGCCACCACTTCAGTGGCCACAGGGGGGTCCTGTTTAATCTGCTTGTTTTCTAAAGTGATAGGTGCTGAACCTGGCTGCTTTCTCTGGTTAGCCTGTGGGTTTGTTTCCTTTGGCAGTGGCTGACCTTCTTCAATTGAGGCCTACGGTGCCTGAATGGATTCCGGAGTTTCTGCTGTTATCGGTAAAGTTGTTGCCAGTGTGACGCTGGTTGCTGATAGTGAGTGCTGTACTGGTTGTTGTAGTGGTGGCTGAGGCTCCTTGGGTCCTAATGCCTTTGTTAATGCCTCAGAGTCACTTAGGGTTGGACCAATAGGTTTTGCGTCTCCTGTAGATTGTATAAACTGAGCAGTACGATGCACGGAAGAACTGACTGAGGAGTTGGTTGTAAGGGTTCCAGTTTTATGTTGTTTTGAAAATTTCTCAGTATTGGTTTTGGTTGGTGACCCTTCATTTGTAGAAACCATCCTTACAGGTGAGTTTGTGTTAGTGTGCAGAGCGGTTGTTAAATGAAGTGCAGGGGTCTCCGACTTGTCTGGCACAACATAATTATGAACTTGATTGTGCACTAGTGCAGTAATTTGCTGCTTCTGCTGGGTTTGTAAAGTTGGCTGGCTTAGCTGCCCTTGCAGTAGTACTGGATCTGGTGCTTGGTCTGGCAATAAGGGCGTCTGAAGACCTTTCTCCATGTTAATATTGGAGTACATGGCGGCCCCTATGTTCTTTATGAAATTGAATTTTGTAAATATTTTTGGTTGGACCAGTGGTGCTTTAGACTTCGCTCTTTGTGTCTCTCCTGCACTTGAGTTGCTTTCTAT
Organism: Lissotriton helveticus; assembly: GCF_964261635.1. NCBI lineage: Eukaryota > Metazoa > Chordata > Amphibia > Caudata > Salamandridae > Lissotriton > Lissotriton helveticus. The sequence goes on from NC_136068.1 coordinate 847,069,700, forward strand.
CGAGATTATAGCTGGTTCCTCAGTGCTTCGATCGGAGAAGTCCAAGGAGATGCCTGGTTTGCCCTTTTTGCTCCGGGCTGCGGGCTTCGGGCGACTTCTCACCCGAACCCGACCTGACCTCATGATGAGCATGGAGACAGACTGCCTTGTCAGGTGAGGTGAGGGTATAATGTTATACAAGATAAGCAATGCTTATTGTTCTTGTTATTCTTTTTAGGTCGTAGGACAGGCCGGCTTTTGTCTGGCAGCCAATGCTGCCAATGCTGCCCCAGATGTCCAATGTCCAAGTGCCCCATGCTCTTAAACTGCTCCCCACTGCTATCACTGCAGATTCAGAGGGGGCGGTGACCACACAGAGTACCGCACAGAGGTGTATGCTCCTGGGATGGTGGGTGCTGTCTTTTCTGCAGTGAGGATGAGTGGGGCACACACGGCACAATGCAGGCTACCCCCGACCTGGTCGGGCCACCTCAGCAGAATCTGCCACAGGCACACACTTACCGTCCGCCAACTAATGACGGCCACGCTCGCCCAGCCTGCCTTGCTCACTGGATCCCTATCCTGGCCAGTGCCAGTTAGGAGGCTGGAAGGCTGGATGACTGGGAGGCTCCACTGCCCCCCCCTGATAAAGAGCAGCACAGGTCCTGGTAGCCGTGCCGGCTGTTCAGCCCTTATAAGCCCTTAAAAGCCGGCTTGTCGTGGGGGACGGGAGCTGCAGGGCACCGGCAAGAGGCAGCAAGGAGCGGTCTGCCGCGGGCTGGCTGAGAGCTATGCAGGGGGGGGCTGCGGGCAGTACAGGCTCGCCCGCTCACCCGCCTGCCGGACGCGCCACGCTCCATGCTCGCTCCTCCTGGTCGCATCGTCCGCGTCCTGCCTTGCTGCCTCGCTACCTCATCTGGGGTGGCTGAGCAGCTGTGAGCGAATACGAAAGTCCTGCTGCCTTATGAGGCACTCAGCGATGCCCTGCAGGTCCTGTCGCTTTTCAAGAAAGTAATTTGCCGCTCCCACCGCGCTGGAGCTCCCACTGAACTAGAGGGCAATTCGTGGCTGCCTTGGTGGATAACTCGCGGCTCCTGCCGCACCAGATGGTTGTTAGGGGCTCCAGATAGCTTTTAACGGCTCCCGCCTCTCCAGATAGCAGTTTGCGGCTCCTGCCGCCCAAGGAAAAAATCTGTGACTACCACGCACTGGAGCACCACACTGCCTGCCGTGCTGGCTTCCCCGGAGGATGACCCGCGGCTCCCGCCGTACCAGATGCTGTGCTGGCTGCCTTGGAGGATGATTTGCGGGTCCCGCCGCACCAGATGGCAGATTGGGGGCTCCGGACTGCTCCAGCCAGCAGCTCGCAGCCCACAGAGAAATATCCGCGGGCTGCCGCCACACCAGAACACCACACGCGGCTGCCGCCACACTGGAAAGCAATCCTCGCGGGGCGGCTCGCGGCTCTCCTCTCTCCTCACAAGAGTTCCCAGTACGGCCACGCCAGGAGAGGGTTCGCCGCGATTGAGGAACCCGGCTCGCGGCTCGCAGGGGGTCACCGAAGAGCACTCTGCCCCAGCCGCACAAGCCGCAGCAACAGTAGTTTCTGGCGTTCTAGCGCCCGTCGCAGTAGAGAGAGGACAAGCGGGTCCAGGCACTGGTTGCTGTATAGAGCCTTGAGGGACGCCTTGACATACAGCAAATGGAGACGACAGACTATTCGCTATCTTGATCATTTGGGATCTGTCGGAGAGAAAAGAGGCACACCATTTAAGCACTGCGCCTTCCAAGCCCATTCTCTGTTGAAGAGTTTTAAGGAGGGTGTTATGGTTAACAGTGTCAAAGGCTGCAGAGAGGTCTAGATGAATCAGAAGACACGATTCCCCAGGGTCGAGTATATGCAGTGCACCATCAATCACTTGCAGCAGGGCCGTTTCAGTGCTCCAATTTTGAATGAAGCCAGACTGGAAAACGTCAAGGAGATTATTGTCCATAATGTGTAGGGAAAGTTGTTAGAGAGAGTATGGGTGTAGAAATCAATGGTGATGTCACTAGGGATGGGGTCAGAAGAATGGTTGGAGGGATTGGTTTCGAGGATGCATTTGAGGAGGTCCTCTTCCGAGATGAAGTCAAAGTTCTGCCAAGTGACTAAGGATTTTTCGCTCCTCAATGGGGGTGGGGTGGGTGACCTGATCCACCAGTGATTTGACTTTTCATCAAAGAATATAGCAAATTCTGCTGCTTTCTTTGTGGAATCCTCAGGCTTGATGGTTAGGGGAGAGCAGTTTGGGTTTTTGATGAGGTCAAAAAGTTTTTGGGGTCTGTTTTTGGCTGAGTCAAGGAGTGATCTGAATTGTGATGCTTTTCGTGGAAGATGTAATTGTGGTATTTGGATCTTGCTGAACATAAAAGAGATAGATTGGAGGTGGATGGAATTGTCTCCAATGTTTCTCCAAGATTCTAAGGTTCTTCTTTTCATCATAGAGTACTTTATTAAACCAAGGTGCTAAAGGGGTGGGTCTTTTCCTTTTGCTTTGGAGTGGAGCAACATTATTGATTTTGACTGCAAGGACTGAAAGGCAATGGGAAGTGAGATCGTTGACATCCACGTTAGGGTCTAGACTAGGAACTGCAAGCATAGCAGAATCACAAAGAGTGTCAAGATCAATGTTTTTAGTGTTGCGGAACCAGGTAGAAGCTCTTTTAGGTTGGCCAAGAGTTATAACGTGTGATAGGTGAAACGGAAAGGGAATGAGGAAGTGGTCAGACCAGTCTACATGGATGGGGGAGCAATAGTAAGCAGGTCTGCTTTGGATATAACAAGGTCCAGATTGAGCCCTTGGAGTGTGTAATTTCTGAGCAATGTTGGAAGAGATCATTGGCTGAGAAAAAGGTGGCAATCTTGTTGGCAGCCGAGTCTTCCAAAGAGCCCCAATGGAGATTGAAGTCACCCAGGAAGATCTGTCTGTCACTGTGAGAATATTGGTCACTTCGAGCAGTAGCGGCACCGCCCCCCCCCCCCCCCCCCCCAGCGCCTTGAGACCCTACGGGTATGTAGCGCGCTTTATAAGTGTCAATGATTGATTGATTGATTGATTGATGAAGTCGGTGAGTTCCTCTAAAAAGGAAGAGTAGTTACCGGGCAGTGGTAGATGGCATGGAATCTGAAGGATGAGCCGTGATGTACTTGAAGTTGTAGAGTTAGTTATTCGAATGTACGGAAGATGGTGGTAGGAAAAGCTTTAATATGAAGGGAGTTTCTGAAGATGATAGCGACACCGCCTCCAATTTTGTCTGTTCTGTCATTCCTGAGGATAGAGTAGTCAGTGGGTACTAGAAGATCAAACACAGTTTGAGAGTAGTTGTTAAACCAGGTCTCAGTGAGGAAGAACATGTCAAGTTTGTGGTGGGTGATAGTGTCAAGAATTTCCAGTTTGTGTTTGATTGCAGATCTGCAATTATGGAACAAACAGTGCAGCTCTGACGCAACTGTTTTGGTGATGGGGGTGTTTGGGCTATTAAGGGAGATAGGGATAAGATCTTGAATGAGGGCCCCTGGTAAGAAGAAGGCTGGTTAATTCTGGCAGAAGAGATGGTCTGAATAGTGAACTGAGTAGAGTTATTAGGAGGGATAGGTGGAGGGGAGTGACATTGGTAGTCTTGTAGCTGGCCAGTAAGTTGCTGATTGTTGGACTTGGGCCTTTTTGGCAGGTTCACCCCTAGACTTTTTGCCTTTAGCCTCTGGCATGGTGGTAGTGATTTTAGGCCTCTGCGCACTTTAGCACTATGGCCCAGTGTAAAGTGCGTGTGCACTCTGAGTGCGTGTGGTGACATGGCCTGCTCTCCCATAGGAACGCATGGGGGATATGTGTGCCGTGGTAATTCCTGATATGTGGGGATTCAAGGGTCAAGTTTGGTATGTGCGAACTCGTGAGAATAAATGCTGCGCAATGGTGTGCGCAGATTTATTGTGTCTAGTGGAGAAGTGCCACTTTTAAAAGTTGGCATTTCTGTGTACTGTGAGATGTGAATTGCCTGTCTGGCTTGCGAGTGACAGGGGCTGGCTGGTGTGGTTGGCTCCAGGAGCCAGGATGAGTCTGCCCGGTGATGAATAGGGAGATCTGCATGTAGATGGGGGGGAGGAGTTGCACCTGGGACCTGAATAGGGCTGGGCCTTTCCTCCACCTCCTCTGGTGCGTCTGATGTCCCTGGCCTGTCCTGTGAATAGAGAGGTGAGCTGAGCAAAACAAAGTGCTCCATAACCAGTTTATCTCCCCTTGCCTGCGCCTTTGAGACCACGGATTTAGCTGTATATAAAGAGGGGTTGTGACCCCATGAAAATGTTCTTGTTCTTGTTTGCAACTTGAAACTACCAAGGGCGTGCTGCTGCTGGGGCTCAGAGGGGAAGGCTTGCCTCCCTGGGCTCTGCCCTGCCCCTGGATGCCTGGAGGACTCCTTTCCCTGGGACCCTTCTGCCTTGCCTGAGGATGACTGGGGGTTTTTCCTTGCAGGAAGCTGCCTGCTCCCTTTTCCTGCCCCAGGACTCCTTGGACACCCTAGCGCCCTGTGAGCACTCTGTTCCCCTTGGTGGCCCTGTAAGAGGGAATCCCCATTGCAGGGATTCCCCCCGTGGCCCCTTCATTGCAGGTGCCCACCCTGCATTATGGCCGCTGTGATGGTCCTCAGTTCAATTGCGCAGGTGCCCACCCAGCGACTTTGCCAGCATTCTCATGCGCGGATGCCTACCCAGCTTATTTAATTATTTATATGCGCGGGTCCCCACTCCGGCGACTTTGCAGTTATTGTACTGGGTGCCCACCCCACTTCACATTTTTAATCCCGATGGAGCCTACCCCTCATTGCCGCCAAAAAGCACGGAGATCGCTGCCACCGCCGCCCGCCTAGTTTTGGGCGGGGCCTGTGGACGGAAGCGGAAGTGCGGGCTAGTGAGAGGAGTGACGCGGGGCTCCTGAAAACGAGGGGAAGCCCCACGAAGGGAGAAGCCGCCCAGGAGGAGAATGCTGACGCCTGCCCGTGCGGGGCTCCCATTGCTGAGGTAGTAGCGGTGGAAGGCGGAGGGGGAGCGAGGCACATTGCCAGTGCCTGCCCCCGCCGCCGGTGAAGAGGAGAGCAGCGTGCACAGCCCACAGGAAGCTCCGGGGAGTGGGGGCTCCCTGTTTCCTACTGCAAGTTATGTTTAGGAGTTTGTGGTCTACTATATTTAGACTTATGAGGTTGGCGCAGAATAGAGTTCTCCCCTTATGTGATACTGTGCCTGTTATGATTTATGTTACAGGTTGACGCTGAGTATAGTGTCTGCCAGTGATTACGGGCTATGTTCTAAGTTCCTGATATATGCTTACTTTTACTATTCTTTACCAAGTGCTAATTCTGACAGTGGCCCACGTGGCCCTGTCATGTGTAAATAATCTCCTGTAAATATTGCCGGTGCCAGTTGGCACAGTGTATATTGTGTGATTACTATCTGATGTGTTTTATTATAATACAAAGGCTATTTTATATATATCCAAAGAACAATTGAGGAAGTGTAGAGGTAGTGGTGATACACCTAGTCGACTAGGTAGTTAACGTATTCTGTTCTACCTCTCAAACCCCCTTTTTACTGTTCCCAGCTAGGGAAGTCATTAAATCAATTTTTTCCATTAGCCAGGGGATTTTTAACAATTTTTACATTCACGTATTTAGGTCCCTACACTCCTATCACTTATCACTGTCCTACACCACACATAGCCTATCGTCATTAATATCAGTGCTCCCGCGTAGCTCGTAGGTCGTAGCACGCCCCGCCCCGTAGAGGGACGGGAAGACCCCTATGATGTAGCATGACACTAAGGGATTCTTAGTGTGTGAGGGGTATTTTAAAAGTACATAGTGCTCTCTTTCTGCCACTCGCGAAGAGAGCCGGTCCCACTTCCCTTCACTGCAAAGTTGAAAATATACATAAAAATAATTCGATCACTTCACATTGATAGAATCTCATTATTTTTATATATAACCTTGAGTGGAGTTCCTTTTGTGGTATGCCTAGTGTGTTGTTACTGTGTGTGTTGTGCAAATGCTTTACACATCGCCACCGAGATAAGCCGAACTGCTCGTGCCAAATTACCAAGGGGGTGAGCAGGGGTTATCTTTGGCCTGTAACTCCCTTTCCCTGACTAGAGTGGTGGTCTCTGCCTGGCTTTGGTGCAAGCCTTAGCCAACCAGAGATCCCCATTTCTAACAGTGATTATTAAAGAAGTAATGAAATAATGTTAGCCTCCGGTCTTGCCCAGGCCTGCCAAGTATCACGCATCAGGTGTGACTCTAACACATTTCAGTGTGGTGTTCCGCATCACCGCACTGAAATACATTGTCACGCATTTTAATGCCACTGACTCGTGTAGCAGCGTTGAAGTAATATGCCACGCCAGGGTGCTAGTACGTGCGCCTGTGACCTGGACCGGCTCAGCTGCTCCCCGCGGACTAGCCGCCCGGGCGCTGCCACCAGCACAGGCTGAGTCAGTAACATATTCTTGTGCACACAGCTGCTACAAAATGTATCTTAATAGCCTGCCGTCAGTTGAAATTCCCGCCCCTGGTCTGGCTGAGTCACTCAGACTACAGCCAGACCGCCAGACCTCTCTGGGCCGAGGCAGTGCTGTAACCAATACCGTGTAACCCAGGCTTGATCTGCCCTCAATGGTTGCTTGATTAGTGGCTGTGGCGCCACGGGGGCATAACCTCACCTCACGCCCTGGAAGGAAGTGAGGTCAGATTGAAGAAGCGGGGACTCAGAGGCTCGTCGGCGGGAAGTCACTGTGTCCTGTCCGCCTCCTTTCGCATAATGAGTCAGTGCACTGCGCACTGTCATACAGTTGTCAGCAGCATCAGCATGGTGCACGAGAGGCCTCGGGCGCTGCGGAGTGCGACGGTGGTGCGACTCCCTGACACCTGTCCGCTGGGCGCTGCTGAACTAACTGCACACAACAGGGACAGTGGGTTACTTGGCCAGGCAGCCTGCCTGCGACTTTAGTAGTACTGTGTTGTCACACTCACACTGTACACTCCATGAAGTACGTTACGGCGTGTTTATTGTTCATGATGCAGCCGCACTTTCATTAGGGCATGCTCCAGACGTAAGAAATAGTTTACCCGCATCGCCGGGCACCATTGGTGGATCCTTTGAGTGCTCCGTTGCACAGCACTGCGAGAATAGATACTTTATCTGTGGCATAAAGTCGCTTGACAGGAGTAGATGTGGGCAGTGCGTTTATTTTGCTTAAGGTTGATCGAGCATTTAGATCAGATTTCAGCTCTGCGTGTTTTGAGTAAATGCATTTAAACTGGCCTTTTATGTAGGGGACTACGGACTGTGGTTTTGCACAGCGGAACATTATAGGCAGAGAGAGCAACTCTAGGCCAATAAGCAGCAATGGAGGACCACATTATGCAGTAGGGTTTATTGGTTATGCGGCACAGGGGCGGATTGGCAATGCGGGCATTCGGGCATGGGCCGAAGGGCCGGTGTCTCCGTGCACTTTGTGGGCCGTTTTTTTCTCCCCTTTCCCAGCCACACAGTGAAGCTGCATTCATTTCTCTGTCTCTGTCTCCGTGCTCTCTGTGGACTAGGAAAGGGGAGGAAAAAAACGGCCCACAGAGGGCACGGAGACAGAGACAGAGAAATGAATGCAGCTTCACTGTGCGGCCATACAGCGATTATCTGCTGTGGCCTCTCCTTCACCCCCTGCCCTGCAAAGCAATCAAGCTGAGGGTGGCTGGGGAGGGGGTGATTGTTTGCAAAAATCGGCCTCCCTGGGGGCCAGGTGTTGCTCAGGCCTTTGAGATATTTTTACCTTGGCCCCCCAGGGGCCCATGCAGCACATAAACAGTGTTAGTTTTAACACCTCGCCCACAGCCCTTCACATTCAGGGCATAGTGGGCGAGGAAGAATGGGTCTCGCTGTGGGGGCCAGGTGATTTTTGGAACTTGCACCATCTTCACCTCAGCCTCCCCCTGGCTACCGTGGATGTTATGTTGTTATGTTATGTTATGTTATAGGATTTCTAGAGCGCACAGCTGCCCCAGCAACGGGGCGTCCCGGCGCTGACAGAACTGAGACAAAAGATTCCAGAGAAAACTGAGCGAGAGGCAGGTCAATTTCTATACAGATAAAAACAAAAAAGTTTTGATAGCTTCCCGAAAAGCAAGCAAATCATCCAAGGCACGAATGCATAAAGGTAGAGAGTTCCACAGCCTGGCAGCTTGGTACCGGAATGAGGATCCTACGGCCCTAGAACGGTTAAAACATGGCACAAACACCAGATGCTGTCCATGGGAGCGCAGCTGTCGATGAGGCACGTAGGGATTCAGGAGACCACCAAGGAGTGTTGGGCTATTGGCCTTTAAGATTTTGAACGCCAAGCATAGCGCTTTAAACTGGATCCGCTTGTCGATCCGAAGCCAGTGTAATTCTTGAATGGTGACCCCCACAGAGCAGTGGCGAGGGAGGCCCACCAGCGCTCTCACGGCAGAGTTCTGGACTCGCTGAAGACACCGTATCTCCGCTTTGTTGGTTCCTAGGAGCAGTGAACTGGCATAGTTCAAGTGGGATAGTATTGTGGACTGCATGATGAGCTGATGCACTGCCGGGTCGAAATATTTCAGGAGAGGTTTTAAACCTCTTATAAGCCCCACGCAGGTAGCCGCGACTCTCTTGGTGTGGGTCTGGAAGCTAAGAGTGGAGTCCATCCAGACCTCAAGATTTTTTACCACTGTTTTAGGCTGTGGCGTAGGACCAAGGGATGCTGGCCACCAGTGTTCATTCCAAAGGGTAGCCTTCTTACCCACCAACAAAACCTCGGTCTTGCCTGCGTTAAGCTGTAGACAGTTATCTGTCATCCACTGTGCCACTGCTGTCAGCCCCTCTCTGAATCTGGTGGCTGCTACTGATGGTCCCTCCGCTAAGGTGATAACCAGGTGGGTATTATCTGCGTAGGACACCATCGTAAGATCCCATCTTTTAGTAACCGCAGCCAGAGGTTGTACATACAGATTAAACAGAGAGGGGCTCAAAGCTGAGCCCTGGGGGACCCCCGGTCCGATGGAATGGGATTTAGACAAGAACGGAGGAGCCGACACCCGAAAGGATCTTTCAGTTAGAAAGGACCTGAACCACCTTAGCGCCGTCCCGGTCACCCCTGCTGCCTCCAGACGGTACAGAAAGATGGAATGTGATACCGTGTCAAAGGCAGCGCTGAGATCCAACAGGATCAGCGCTGCACTTTGACCAGCATCCAAAACCGTCCGCAGATGTTCTGTGGTTGCAAGCAGTGCGGTTTCTGTGCTGTGGCCCGGCCGAAAACCGTTCTGGGATGGGTCCAAGATGTTATGGGAGCTCAAGAATTGAGATAGAGTGTGGTTAACATGGGCTTCAGAGATCTTAGCTACCCAAGGGAGAAGGGATATGGGTCTAAAATGTTCAGGTTTTAAAGGGTCTAGCGTGGCCTTCTTAATAATAGGACCATAGCCCTCGTGAAAGATAGGTTCAGTATTTGGCAAATCGGCTGCTGAAACAGCGTCAGAGATTCAACAAAGTGGAGTGGCCTCATAGGGTCAGCTGGAGAGCCAGATTTTATTTTACCACTCAATCTCGTCAGATCCTTCTCAGATCGCCGGAATCTCAGATAACATAGGGCAGTACTCATCTCTCCACGTTGTGGGGATGAACTCAGGGTCTACCCGTGGAAAGGATTGATAGATTTTGTTGACTTTTTCCACGAAATAGGTCGCAAGTTCTTCACAATGTTGTGCAGATGCGACTCTAGGCGGAGTGTCTCTACTACTCCTGAGCTCTTTAAAGATTTTAAAGATACATTTGGTAGGATGACCCAGCAGCTGTGTTTTGTGCTCCCAGCCAGGACATTGCCCTGAGGCCTAAAGGGCTTGGGAGGGCTGATTAATTTACTAATTGCATGGGCCTTAATGCTGTTCATGTGCTCCTGAGCTGAAGGTCTGGGGATGGCTGAGTAGGTTAGTAATAGCAGGGGCTTCCTGCTTATTAGGTGCTCCTTCGCTGGAGGGCTCAAATAATTTTGTGACAGAAAGGGGCCTTGCTGTTTTTTTAGTTGCTCGACATGTAGGTCATTGTCACCTTGGCCCTGTGTCCTGTGCAAGAAGAGTATCCTCTAACTTTCATTCCTTGTCTGTGCCAAACATCTTAAGGATTTTGGGGGCCCTGGGCCAAACATATTTTTGGGCCCCTGTTCGGAACAGATTTGGATTTATAATCACATTTCTGCTCTTTGATGCCCTCTTTCAGCTGGTCACTGGACAGAGCACTAGCATACTTGTCCAAATTCTTAATGTTTTTACATCTAATATTCAAGGACATTGACGTGTGTTTTCAATATTATAACACAGTAGCAGCTCACTAAAATTACTGAAAATAATCTCAGTGACATCCTCCCATTTCTCATCTGTGATGGCCTGTTTGATCTCGAAGAAATCTTTTTATGGATGTTGCATGAAACATAAACACATTTTTCTGCAAAATCTCTGTGATAGGTTCTTACTCATCGCCCATATTAAAAATAAATTTGAAATAATTGTATTTAAAACAACCTGTTTAAGGAGTATGCATGGTCATTAGGGCAAGATTCTCTGCAGAACAGAGCTGGCTCTATCAGGGGGCTCCCTGAAAGGTTGGGGCCCTGGGCCAGAGCCCACATTGCCCATGCCTTCAAACGTCTCTGGTCTGTGCATAGGTGTTAGAATTGGGGGTCTCTGGTTGGCACAGGTATGCACTTGTGACAAACAGGGACCCTCTCCTCTAGTCAGGGCAAGGGAACTACCCCTTCAGAATAACCCCTGTTCACCCTTTAGGTTGCGTGGCGCGAGCAGTCAAGGCTAATCTTCAGGGTGCTAAGTCAGTTAAGCATTTATGATCATACACAGTAAGAATAATGACCCACCACAAATGGACACCAGGCTGTAGTTTGTATAAAGAATAAGTAGCTTTATATGAAAATACTTAAATATGCAGGGTTATCACAAGACCAGTATAACGTTTACTATGAATGAGGCCACAAGATGAAAATAGGCAATAATGTGTTCTTTACAGTCTTGAATCGTTTTAGGTTGCTTCCACACTGTAGGATCAATACTTTGTTCTATCTCAGCAGTGTCTCTTGCTGCTGTGCACTTCGGAGCGCTCTTGTCCGCTGTTAGCAGGGATCAGAGAGTCGTCTCGCCAACTCCCACGCGCATTGCGGACTCGTTCGTCCCAGGCACGGCGTGTAGTGCGAGGCGTACACCGCAAGGGGGCTACAATGGTGTGCGCGTCGTAGCTGCGAGGCGTACTCAGTCAGCGTACACCCAGAGAGTCCCAACTGCCGCGCGTATGGAGCGGAGACATTTACAATGAACAGCGCTAACGGGGAAAACAGAACGTTGCGGACCCCGAGTCTGTGGCGAAATCCTACAGAGATTAGGCACAGTACCTTCAGTTGATGGTGCAGGGACGGCCCTTCAGTCCACGCAGAGATCAGGCGGGGACGAGTCGTACGATTGTAGTACGCGCCGTTGGTGCAAACGTACCTTCGGGCTCTCAACGGCTGGCGGCTTCCGATAGGCAGGTGCGACCCAGGGCCTCCAGAGCGGCCCATACTGGGGGTGCTTCCGGGGGCGGCACGGCCTTCTTTACAAGTTGGAGGGCAAAGCGGGGCGGCCGGGTACGTTGAGACGTACGGGCGGCCGTCCGGGGCATAGATCGCGCTCCAGGTGAAATTCCGGCGGGAAGGGCGAGTGAGCACACACAACACGCTCCAATAGCAGGCAGGCGACAGGGGAGCAGGCGGCCCGGTCCGACGGGGAGAGAGCGACTCTGCACGAGCGGTGCTCTCAGAGGACAAGGGCGGCCAGGCTCCTGGGTCTCACGGCCCTAGGAGGGGGCGAAGGGGGGCACAGGACTCAACTCCGGTGGGAAGGAAGCACACGGCTTGGTTGAGGGCGAGCAAAGACACAAAGAGCCCACTGGTCCTGGGGTTCAGTTCAGGGGGCAAGCTCAGTCAAGCCCTTGGAGATAGTTTAGAGCACAATAAAATAAAGTCCTCTTTGGTCTTTTCCTCCCCTTCCTCAGCAAGGCACCACTGCAGGCCAGTCCTTCAGCTTCTTCTTGGTCCTTCTAGTTGGGCAGAGGTTTGTTGTGGTAAAACAGGATCTGATTTGTTAGGAGCAGAGCTCCTCTTCTTATGCCCAGTTTCTTTTGTCTTTTCAGGCCAGGGGGGCCTTTGCATAGTCCAATTTAGTCTCTGAGCACTTTGTTTTGCTGTTCCTGTCTTCTTCTTTCAGAGAGCATGGCAGTGGCATCAGACGCTCTCCAGGAGGTGAAGCCAGCATTGTGGGGACAAGTACAGTCAGGAGCACTCTGTTGACAGCATTGTGGTGGCAGAGCACAGCCCTATTCAGAGTCAAGGGGCACTCCCACCACCCATCCTGGTGTAATCCCTCTATTCACCACCTGTCATCCCCAGCCCTGTCACTCACAAAACCCAGACAGCAGATACACATCCTGGCAGAGGCGGGCTGAAATGGTCAGGCAAGCAAAAGCTCACTTTCTAAAAGTAGCATTTGCAAACACAGGATTTTAAAATAAACTTTACTAAAATAAGTATTTTATTATTCTGAGTTCAGGCATACTAAACGTGACTTTCTACCATGTTCCCTGAGCCTACTGGGATTATAGAGTGTAATAATTCCAGCAGCCCATTCTGGCCTATGAGAACAGGTAGCCTTACAATTGTGAAAAACGAAAATGGCTGTAATTCACTATTAGGCCATGCCACACACATCAGGGCTTGTCCTACCTTAGGCTTACAATGCACCCTGCCCTAGGGCCTACCATAGGGGTGACTCACATGAAGTAAAGGGAAGGTTTAGATGCTGGCAAGTGTGTGCACTTGCCCAGCCAGCATGACAGTACCAGACTGCACGCATGTGCTGCAATGGCAGACCTTAGACATATTTCAAAAGGCTGCTTCCATGGGTGAGGCAACCAGCGCAGCAGGCCCACTAGCAGTATTTGTATTTACAAGCCCTGGCACTCCTGGTGCACTTTACTGGGGACTGACAGTAAACCAAATAAGTCAATCATGGAAACCAATCAATGTACACATTTTACATAGGGAGAGCATATGCACTTTAGCACTGGTCAGCAGTGGTAAAGTGCACAGAGTCATTAAACCAACAAAAACAGGTCAGAGAGAATATTGGAGGAAGTCAAAAAGTTCAGGGATGACCCTGCAGAAAGGGCCAAGTCCAACAATAGGCATATGTGGCCTGACGCCAGAGTTGCAGAGATCGGGATTCAAGTTTGAGTCCCAGCGTCTGCTCAACAACCTGTGATTCTGGGCAGATCACTTCATCGCCCAGGCCCTTAAATAAAAAATCGGATCATGTGTACTGTAATTGGTACTCATAAATAGAACTGTGTTTTTTGTATATGGACATCACCTGCTGGTTGTGAAATACATTTATGACTAGATTGTACAGATACATTTTCCAGCATTCTTTACACCCCAGACTGACTTTTCCTCGTTTGTGAATTCTTACTTTTGTTATTACATGTTCTATTCCCAGAGATTCCAGTCTTACCCTTTCTCCTTGACTTTGTGCTAGATTTCTGATTTATGTGATGATTAGAGTCTAGGACATAGCTGGTTGGGAAAGAGTATCTAAAGGCACCGTGCAGGGCGTTAAAACTGCAAGTAAGTATTCAGTTATCAGAACTGCAGTGCTCCTAGTCTTTACCAATGTTACTTCCTCTGTAAGCTTTAAAAGGCTTAATTTACTAAATATTTCTCTACAAATTAGACCTCAAAGAGTAACCAAATGGTGTTCCATGAAAGGGCACGCCCCTTGAATGTGGCCATGCCCCTTAATTGTGGGCCACGCCCCTTAATTGTGGGCCACGCCCCTTGAATGTGGGCCACTTTTTTCGTCAGTGCCCGGGCCAAATTGTGATCCCAATCCGACCCTGATGCGGCATGAAACGCAAATTACGTGGCATAATGCTGCATATTGTGAGGCAGTTTATTTTGCTATTTTGACTGGAATTAATACTGCCTGGGTAAAAGATGCACATTGGTAGGACTAGTTTAAGAAGTTAACACAGAAATTAAGGACTAAAAAGTGACCCCTCAGCCTTTCTAGAGGGCCTGCCCTGCGCAGCGCCACTTGTAGGTTTTTTTTGTAACTTCATCAGTTGAGCTAGAAACAAAATATTTGTTAGTTGAATCTGCGAATTATAAAGCAGAGGGATTATCTGACAAGCTTGGTAAATCCTCAATTATCCGAAAAAAAGGGGCGGCAGCAGAATCACACAATTCCAGTGGCCCTAATTATAGGGCATTGCCGAAGGTGCAGTGTGTCTGATATCCTGATGGAATGCTGAATCTAAGGTGAATGGAAGCTGTATAGAAGGACAGTGAGTTGAGTGCTGCTGACTGGAACCGAAGGCTGGAGGGATCTGTCAGAAGTCTCCCGAGAAGCCTTCATGGAGGTCATCCCAGCGAAGAGTTTTTGTATATCCAGAACCCTCTCATATTTTACCAGAGAGGTCCCAAGTCCCTAATTTGTGAACAAGATGTGGACCAAACCCTTGATTAACATATTCCTCTAATTTCCTGAACTGCAGTGACAAAGTCAGCAGCCATTGATCACTTATTGCAAGCACCACCATGTTGTGCATCGTGGATGCAAGGAAAACGACTGTAGATTTGTTTTGCCTTCTTCTGTAATTCCATGCCAAATTGCAGCAGCTGACACCCCACACCCCTCCCACAAGGCTTATATGAAGGTGGAGATATTGTAGATTCAGCATCCAACACACAGAGGTAACCCAGCCTCTGAATGAGGAGGGGCAGGACTGGGTGGGGGAGGGAGTGCTGAGAGGAAGACAGATTATGCAGCCAACAGTTTCCAGTGGGTGTCCCATTACCTGCCACCTCTAAATGACGGCTTACTGCTGTTTGGAGTCCTCTTGTTAATGCACTATAGGTAGGCAATCACCAGTCAGTTCCATGTAGCTCCTCACATACCACTTCAGGTCACAAGGCCACTAGTTTAGTGCCTTTCCATTTCTGGTACTTTGTAGCATTTGCAGCAGCTAATGTCCTAGAGTTTCTCGTTGCTCAAATGGGTGTACTTTCTGATATTTTAATGTTTCTCTTGTCTTCATTGCTTGATTTTGCACGCGAAGAAAGTGTCACTCATAGTTGTTGAAATGTCACTCATAATTACTCTGAAATTATGAAAATTTCACACATAGCAATCTGAAACCTTGGCAGCTATGCTTGCCATTAAATCATCTGATCCCCCGCCATTGATAGCCTGGTTTTGCTCACTACTCACATGGGTGCAAGGTGAAAATTTTCACTTACACAGTGTTCTATCACTCATCGCAATATTTGTTAGGAGTTGGGCGCATTGTTTGTTCAGTGCCAGGGTGTACATAGGCTTACCCCGGCAACGTGTTAGCTCTGTGGTCGAGCTCACGCTAGGTGGGCGGAGATAAATAAATAGGTGTGGCCGTGAGGCGGGACTTAGTTCCCGGCCGGAAGAGCGTGCAGTAACAAGCATCCGTGGGTTTGTCTATTATTTGGATCCTACACCACGTGGCGTCATTGAATACACATGCCGCCAGTGTGGACGGCAAACGCTGTCACTCGATTGTCCTGACATAACATTGGCAACAAGGGTGGTCTGACCCCATGTGGCATACCACGGCGGCTGCGCACAGTCTTTTTAAGTGCGCGGTGCTCGTGCTGTGTCACAGCCACGTCTCTGCGACACCCGAATGGGTAAAGGGCGCTGTGGCCCGCATGATGTCAGCGGGTGGCACAATTAGCTGATGCGCCCAGACCATCAATACAGCACGTGGTGGAAAGGCAAGGTGGCCCGTGGTACTCCCGCCTGGCAGTGTATGATGGCATCTTCCAGACGCAACTAACTGAGAGTGGCATTAACCTGTGAAGGTTGAGTCAGAGTAGTTCATGGGGGGCTGATCACATTCGACCTGCAGCGCAGTGACACTGCTCCATTGCCAGGCCCAAGACAGAGCTACGGCTTCGGTGGCACCCACACCATGTCATACCTCCCTATGATAGAGCCATTTTTGGTGGAAGGGGCACCGTCAGCTCAAGCCCAGAGGTGGAAGGAGTGGGTGAAGCGAGTGCTCCTCTTCTTTGAGGCTACAAAAGTGGACAATGAGCAGAAACATGCCATGATACTGCATCTGGGCGGGAGAGATGTCTACAAGATATCCAAGGCGGTGGCAGAGGGTGCACCAAAATCTCATCTCACACTAATTGAGGCCTTAAATGCTCATTTTGAGCCCATGGTAAATCAAAATGACAAACGATTTGTGTTCAGGCAGGCCAGACTGCAGCCAGAGGAGTCACTAGATGTATTCCATGCGCGCCTAAAGGAGCTAGCAAGCACCTGTGGTTTTCAAGATGAAACGGAAGAGATAAGGGGACAAATTATTCAGGGATGTGCCTCGGTGCATTTAAGAGAGCGCATCCTGGAAGAACCCGGAAATTCATTGGCAGACATACTCACCTTAGGGAGGACAGAAAGACCACTGCATTGTCGTGCACCGAGAAGTGCGAGCTGTGCATCGATGGCGTGCCCTGCCACCTGGTACAGGGGGAGCTGAAAATGGCACTGCAACAGCTGACTTCCGGAATTGAGGACATCGCTTTGTACCCAAGCCCCACCAAGAAACGCGAACTTCTGGCTGTGGTGAAATATAACTCTCACCGAGCTGCAGCAATGGCCAAAAAAGTCTTAGTGGAAGATAACTTAAGGTTGTATGGACAGAAGCTTAGCGTGGGCTGGCTGAACCGGACTTTAAGCAAAAACTATGAATTGTTTTAGAGAAAACCACTACTTCTCCTTGTGAGCCAATTTGGACAAGTCAATTTCATCTGTTCCTGCCCAGCAGTCTGAGAAGAAGAAACAGGACCAGCTGAAATCCCGTGGCTGTATAGTGGATTTCCTAAGCATACTTTGCAGAAAGATGCAGCTGGGCTCTCCAGTATTCTTGACCAACCTCTTGACTGTTAGCCCAGAGGGACTGATGCGCTTCTGTTATCAGGTTGTAAATCCAGGATATCCAATGCCACTCAGTGGGTACACCTGGGTCATGGCTGACAAAATGGGTTTGCGCAACGAGCATGATCAGGCAAAGGAGGTTGTTGCTCTACTAGTCCTAAAATCACTTGGTGAGTTAGTTCCCGGCCTGACGAGGGCGCAGTAACAAGCATCCGTGTGTGTCTCTGTTATTTGGGGCCTACACCACGTGGCGTCATTGAATACAAATGCCACCAGTAAATACCCTATTGTCTAGGGTGACCAGAATTTTAAAGTAAAAAACTGGAAATTTCACAAAAATAGATGAAGGGCTACAATTTTACTTCAAGCGAACGCACAGAATGACAGTGATCCTCAGCAGATAATTACAGAACAGGCAGTAAGAACATACATACAATAAAAAATGCAAACCCAGCAGCTTGCCTGTTAAGAATATTTCTTTATGAAACAACTGCTAACAATCCCTGCTTTGTAAAAGATTAAAAAAATCACCTCCTGCCATTTTCAATCAAACCTCTCTAAATACCGGGAATTGAGTTAAATTTCCAGAAATCTGCTGGGACAGTTGGTGAAAAACAGTGACCGTCCTGGCAAATCCAGGACACCTGGTCACCCTACCATTGCTGCTTATTGGGATACCATTCTTACCCCACTCCAAACGGAGATTAATACTGACACTACCAATCAAACGCCACCATTTTCGGGGGCCACAATTGAGCTTACTCTTTAATACTGATGTACTCTGTGGGCCACTACTGCCTGACAGATTCACCTTGCAAATACACTACAAGAGGCTTACATCTTAGCACAATCTGAGCTGGGGTCCTGTACACTGAGATATTGACATACTCAAACAGGTTGGGGCTTTATACCTGTAATCTAATGAGTTATTGTTTTTCTTCTTTTTGCTGTTATGTACTATTTTCTAGAAATGAACCTGTACTGTTTTTTTCCACTGACGGTCATGCTACTCTATGATGTTGGTCATCATTCAGACCTTTTCTACTTTCTTGCATTGTAGTACTGAGTGGTTGGTATCTGTTGGGGTCAGATATGTAGATTTGCTTAGCTTATATTGTAACCTAGGCACTTTGCCCTCCTGTTGGCATTTGCTGCCAAATATGTGTTGTGCAGATGAGCACTATATGTTGGTTTCCTTATATACTGCACCTTAATTGTATTGTAAACTGGAAAAAAACAAGTAAAGATTTTTAAACAAATGAAGATGAGTTGATTTTTATGAGAATAGCCGTTGCAAATGCAAGACCTCTGACCTCTGGTCTGAGATCTGCTCCCTCCCCAGCAGCTCCGCTGTGCCTTGCCTCGCCGCTGACTCTGTGCTCACCTCCCCTGCCTGGGGTTCGAGGACGTGTATTCCACTCCATGCGGTGCCCTCCCCAGCCTGCCAGCTCGTTCCAGCCGAGTCTGGGCCCCTCACTGCGTCCTGAGGTGATGTCTGCCCTTAATGCAGTAATTGTTCCACTTTGTTTGTTTTTTGATGTTTGTCGCTCATTTTGTTTATTTTATTGTTTTTACTGCTGATTGTGCGTTGCCTGGCTCTCTTCCCCACCGCTTCTGCCCCTATGGCCCCTCCCCTGCCCACACCCGTTCCCAGCTGCTCATCCCTCCACCCTACTTAATGGCGGCCGCTGCGCTGTCGCGCCACCGGTGCACCAAAGGCAAGCCCGTCTGTGCCCGTCCTTGTCCCGACCACGACCAGCGCCAAGGACCCTGGATCTCCCACCACTCACCGATACGATGCAGCCACCCTCCTCGCACTCAACCTCGGAAGGAATAACAACTGCCAGCAGTTCAAGCTAAACAAGACCCACAGCCAGTTCTCCTGCCGCCACTGCCACCAGACCTTCGCCACACCCCTGGCAAACAACACCGCAGACGCCCTAAGATGCATCCTCCTCAATTGGAGCTCCATACACAGACACGCCGTGGAGATCTAGAACCCCCTGGACTCACTCTCACCCGATGTCACCTTATTCACGGAAACCTGGACCAACGTCTCCTCTGCCCCAACATCGCCATCGCCATCCCGGACGGATACAAGATCCAGAGGAAGGACCACCCTGGAGAAGGCCTCGCCATCGCGCACATAAACTCTCTTCGCCTTATCACCTCCAGGGAAACCTTTCCCGCCGCCGAACACCTGCACTTCCAGGTACAGCCCAGCCCCAACTCCACACTCCACTACAGCCTTGCCTACAGACCCCCTGGACCCCCTTGGCCAACACCATCACTGACCTCATCGCACCCCACGCCTTCACCGCCATGGACTACATACTCGTCGGAGACCTAAACTTCCACCTCGACAACCCCAGTGACCCCAACTTCGCCACCCTCCTCGACAACCTCGCCAACATCGGACTAAAACAACTCATCACTACACCTACGCACAAGGCAGGACACACCCTCTACCCCATCTTTGCTGGTGGAAATAGCGTCCACTTCAGTCACACCAGGCACCTCCCGTGGGCCGACCACCACTGCGTACACTTCCTCTTCGACAAACCCAAGCCACCCAAACCCGCTCTGCACCCCCTATGAAGCAACTGGAGCAAAGTCACAGAGGAACAACTCAACTCCACCCTCAACCGCAACACCCCCACCGCTGCAACCAACGCCAACCTCACATCCAGGGAACTCCACACCTGGATCGTCAACTGCGCAGACAAGCTCGCCCGCTACCGCAACAAACAGTGCCCTAGGAAACCCACCTGGTTCACCACCGACCTCCAAGAAGTGAGGCACACCTGTAGATGCCTGGAGAAGAACTGGAGGAACAGCAAGACGCTGGTAAACTACACCACCTACAAGAACGCCATGACAGAATACCATCAATGCATCAGAACCACCAAAAGGACCTTCATCCACAACAGAATCCTCGTACATTTCAGCAACTCCAATGAACTATTTAGTGTCATCGAGGAATTCACCATGCCCCATAGCGAAGCCACGGACATCACTCCCTCCAAGGACCTCTGCAACAAGCTCGGATCATTGTACCACCTGAAGATCAAAAACTTCTATGACAACTTCAACAACTTCAGACCTGACTCCGCAGCCACCCCACCCTCCGACAACCCCAACTAGCCCACTGTCGCCTCCTGCACCCCGGTCACGACCAAAGAGACCGCATCAACCATGAGAGGCATCCACTCAGGGGCTCCCATTGACCCCTGCCCACCTCACATCTACCAGAGAGCCACTACCGCCATCGCACCCGAACTACGACGGACCATCAACACCACCTTCGAGACCGGCACCTTCCCCGATGACTGGAAACGTGCAGAAATTAGGCCCCATCTCAAGAAGCCCTCAGCAGACCCCATGAACTTCAAGCACTACTGGCCCATCTCGCTCCTCCCCTTCACAGCGAAAGTCACTGAGAAGCCCATCAACGTGGAACTTACAAGGTTCATTGAAGATAACGCCATCCTCGACCATTCTCAATCTGGATTCCGCAGCAACCACACCACCGAGACTGCCCTACTCACCGCCACAGATGACATCCACACCCTCCTCGACCAAGGCCACACCGCAGCTCTGATTCTACTCGACTTGTCAGCAGCATTCGACACAGTCTCCTACCGCACTCACGCAACCCGACTATGCGACGCTGGCATACGAGGAACCGCCCTCGACTGGATGCGATCGTTTCTCAGCGACAGTAGCCAAAGGGTCAGACTGCCACCCTTCCTCTCTGAACCCACAGAAATCAACTGCGGAGTCCCAGAGGGGTCATCGCTCAGCCCAACCCTCTTCAACATCTACATGGCCCCCCTCGCCGCCATCGTCCAACAGCACGGCCTCAGCATAGTATCCTACACCGACAACACCCAGCTCATCCTCTCCCTCGCGGAGGACCCTACCACCACCAGACTCATCTTCCAGGAAGGAATGCAACATATCGCAGCCTGGATGAGCAACAGCTGTCTAAAGCTCAACTCAGAAAGGAATGAAGTCCTTGTCCTCAGAACCACCCCATCGGCATGGAACAGCACTTGGTGGACCACTGCCCTCGGCAGCCCACCAACCCTCACAAACCATGCCAGAAACCCCGGCATCGTACTCGACTCCTCCCTCACCATGAACCAACAGGTCAACGCCATCACCTCCAGCTGTTTCAACACCCTTCGCATCCTCTGTAAGACCTTCAAATAGATCCCTCCTGAGTCAAGGAAGACAGTCACCCATGCACTCGTCACCAGCAGGTTGGACTACGGTAACACCCTCTATGCTAGCATAAACAAGTCTCTACTCCACAAGCTCCAGACTATGTAGAACACCGCCACCAGACTCGTCCTCGGCATCCCTCAACACAAGCGCATCAGCCAACACTTACGGAAGCTCCACTGGTTCCCCATCAAGAAGAGAGTCACTTTCAAGATACTCACCGATGCCTATAAATGCCTACACCACACGGACCCCAATACCTCAATGACAGAATCATCCTCCACGCACCGAAAAGGAACCTCTGATCCACCAACCTCGTCCTCGCCAAAACCCCACGCATCCGCAGAGCCAAAGCAGGGGAGAGATCCTTCTCCTACATCATGGCCAAGACCTGGAACGAGCTCCTGATCGACATCAGATGCGCCCCCTCCCTAAACACCTTCAGGAAGACCCTCAAGACCTGGCTCTTTGGCTGAAATAGAATTGCTGACCCCTCCCCTCCCCAGCGCCTTTAGACCCTCATGGGTGAGTAGCACACTTACAATTCCCTGATTGATTGATTGATCTTACTAACTGGGCTCACTGTACCATATCCCAGTCATCACACATGAGGTTGTACCAATTTATACAGACCTGTCAAGAGGCAAATACTATGAAAAAAGATAACTCTGCCCTTGGTAAGATAACTTCACTTCATAGCTGTAAGAGGACACAATTCTCCAAACACTTCTTATTTTATTCTATCCCAATAAAGCAGTTAATAGGCAAGGAAGTTTAGGAACCATAAACCATAAATGCTGTGTTCCTTTTCTGTATCTGCACATTTAGTTCATTCGCTGACTGGATCTGTTGCTCCCACACTGCGGGGGATCAGAATGGGCATTAGTGCTCAGACCTCCGGCTTTTGTCCATGGTGTGATGAATCAATCAATCAAACAGCAGTTGTAAAGCACGTCTAATCACTTGTGAGAGTTTCCAGGCGCGAAGAACCCTGCTGCTAGGGAGGGTCAGTTGAACAGCCAGGTCTTGAGTACTTTCTTGAATTCCAACAGAGAGGATAAGGTCCAGAGTTGAAAGGGGAGGTTGTTCCAGGTCTTCGCAGTGCGGTAGGAGAAGGAGCATCCTCCACTATTTGCTTCAGCGGGTGCGGGGAGAATCAGTGAGGGAGAGGGAGCGCAGGTGTCTGGAGGGTTGGCAGAAGTTCATGCATGGTTGATGTATGCTGGTCCTTGTTTGCGGTGGGCTTTGTAGGTGTGGATCAGCACCTTGCATTGACATCTCTTCTTATTTGGGAGCCAGTGAAGCTTCCTGAGGTGGGTAGTGATGTGGGTTCACTTCGGGAGGTTAAAGAGAGGACGACATACTATCGCTCCTGAACAGCTCACTTACATCCGGACAGGTCCCGTCCAACTTCAAGGAAGCCCGGCTGATCCCTCTCTTGAAAAAGGCAGGGGCAGATACAAAGATCTTGAAAAACTACAGGCCCATCTCACAACTACCTTTCTTAGCCAAAATAATGGAGCAACATGTGCTGCCCAGCCTCTCACATCATCTTGAAAACAATCTCCTGTTGGAACCCAACCAGGCCGGTTTCAGGGCCCATCATAGCACGGAATTGGTCATGCTTTCCGTGCTGGACGACCTGAGACTTAGAGCAGATTAAAAAAAAAACGTGTGCCCTGGTGCTGTTAGACCTCTCCGCGGCATTTGATACGGTCAAACACGACCTTCTGCTGTCGCGGATGTGGGATCTCAGTATCCAGGGCACAGGAGGCCCGGCTGGCTGACCTCCTTTCTTGGCGAACGGGTCCAGAGAGTACAATTGGCTGACCTGGTATCGGAGGCAGCAGGGATCACATGTGGAGTCCCACAGGGCTCAGCCTTGTCACCCCTGCTGTTCAACGCCTACCTGCAGCCCCTTATCTCAGCACTAAATCAGATGGACTGCAGTATATACAACTACGCTGATGATATGCAGATCATCATCCAAATTGGCAACTCTCCAACGACATATCAGAGAATGCAAAACATCTTAAAATTTACCGTTAATTGGATGACGGCCAACTCATTAAAAATAAATCCCGACAAGACCGAGGTACTTGCCATTACGACGGCATCTAGCCCTTGGAGTGATCTCTTGTGGCCCACTGAATTAGGGACTTCCCCAGTACCAGCAGAAACAGTGAAAAGCCTAGGCCTACTCTTAGATGCCAATCTCACTATGTCAGCCCAGGTCTCAGCTGTAGTGGGCACATGTGTGGGCCTAATGAGACAACTGCGTAAACTGTCCCCCATCTTGACGGTGGACACGCTCAGGAGAGCAGTATCAGCTCTGATCCTGGCACGTCTGGACTACGGCAACGTTTTGTACGTCGGTACCCCTCAAAAACTGATGAACAGACTTCAGATAGTCATGAACGACGCTGCCAGACTCATCTTCAACAAACCCAGAAGGACCCATGCCACCCCTCTCCTTCACACACTCCATTGGCTGCCGGTGAAACAGCGGGCCAAGTTCAAGGGCCTATGCATTACGCATAAAGCCTTGTACGGGCAAGCCCCAAAATACATTAAGGAACGTTTTGTGCCGTACGCTCCCAGCAGGAATTTACGATCGACAGACGCTGCACTGTTGGTCTGCCCACGGTTCAAACTATCTTCTCTAGGAGGACGTACTTTCTCCTATACAATTCCCAGTGCATGGAATAAACTACCAGAGAGCCTGCGCAAAGAAACAAGTCTATTGCCCTTCAGGAAAAAGCTAAAAACAGTGCTGTTTCAGGAGGCATGGGGCACCATCTAACTCGCTCCCCTAACAGTATTGTGTCCACCCTCTGCTAAGCGCTTAGAGACCCCAGGGTGATAATGCGCTCTACAAATCCAACATACAAATACAAATACAAATACAAAGATGAGTTCAGGGACTGAATTCTGTTTAGTATGCAGACTTTTTAGGTGAAGGGAGGTGATTCCTACATAGAGTATGTTGCCCCAGTCCAGTCCGGCAAGATCTTACGGAACATGCACCGAGTGAGGACGCAGGCAAAGGCAACTGAGTTGATCTGGCTTTTCCTGGAGACATTGCTGTCTAGTATGATGCCAAGGTTGCGGGCATGGTCTGTCAGAGTGGGTGTGGGTCAAGTTTAGAAGGCCACTAGGCGTCGTTCCACGGGGAGGTGGTATTCCCAAAGATCAGCACTTCTGTTTTGTCCATGTTGAGTTTTAAGCAGTTGTCTTTCATCAAGTCGGCTATGCTCGCCGTGCACCTGTGGAAGTTGGCCATCGTGGTGGAGGGGTCTTCTGATAACAAGAGGATGAGCTGGGTGTCATCGCCGTAGGAAAATATTATTATTCCATGGGTTCTGACGATGTTGGCCAAGGCGGTCATGTGGGTGTTGGACAGTATAGGGCTGAGGGATGAGCCTTGTGGGATGCTGCAGATGATGTTCTTAGGTTCTGAGGTGAAAGGTGATAGGCGTATTCACTAGGTCTTCCGGGAAGGAAGGAGGTGATCCATTTGAGGGTGTCTTCTTGGATACCAATGTCGTGAAGCCTCTTGTTAAGTGTGTGGTGGGATAGGGTGTCGAATGCTGCTGAGAGGTCGACGAGGATCAGGGCCGCCATTTTTCCCCAGTCAAAGAAGGATCTGATGTCGCCAGTGACAGCAATCAGGGCGGTTTCCGTGCTGTGGTTGGTGCAGAATCCGGATTGGGAGGTGTCCAGAAGATTGTTATTCTCCAGGTGTTCACTGAGTTGGCGGTTGATGGCTTTTTCAAGTACTTTTGCAGGAAAGGGGAGCAGAGAGAAATCGGGCATTCTAGAGTTTACTGGGGTCAGTTTCTTGAGAAGGGGGTTTGACCTCTGCATGTTTCCAATCTTCAGGAAAGGCGACAGTGGTGATTGATGCATTGAAGATCGCTGTAAGCTTGTTGCTGATTAACGTGCTCCCGAGTTTTAAGATGTGGTGGGGACAGGGGTCAGTGGATGATCCTGAGCAGACAGAGTTCATAACGGCTGTGATGTTTTGAATGGTGAGCTGGTCCCATGTGGTGAGCAGGTGATTTGCATCTGTGGGAGCGAGGAGGCTAAGGTGTTGGCAGCGGTAGGTTGGGGTTCGAAGTTTTTGTAGATGGTGGAGATCGTGTTGTGGAAAAAAGCCCACCAGGGTGTTGCAGAGTTCCTGGTATGGGGTGATGAGGTTTTCGTGGCTGAGGAGTTGGGGAACTCTCTGAGGATGTTGAAGAGTTCCTTGCTGTGGTTGGAACTGGCTTTGATGCAGCAGGCAAGGGTGCTCCTTTTCGTCTCTTTCAGGGGTTGATTGTATTGGTTGAGGGTTGTCTTGAATGTAGCTTGGTCTGTGGGTTTCTTGCTGGTATGCCATCTCCTTTCAAGTCACTTGCAGTTGTGTGTTTGGAGGATCTTGAAGGTCGTTGAGGTGAAAGTCGAGGTTTACAAGGAAGATGTAGTGTTTGCAGTCAATGGCGAACTGGGCTATGAATTTGGGTATGGCAGTTGCTTGTTTGGAGGATCTCTTGAGTTTGGTGGGCTTGACAGAGGAGACTCTGTTGGTGCAATTGGTGATCCAGGTGGATAAGTTATTGACAGCCTGTTCTAAGTTGGTTGCAGTGTCAGGGTGGGAGGTATTGCCGGCGTTGGTCCACTGGCTTTCCGATACTTTGTCCCAACTCTGGTGTGAGGTCCTAGGTTGCTTGGTGGCAGTGCCACGGGGGCCTGTGATGTAGAAGTTGGCATGGCTGGCCGAGAAGATGGGGTCAGTTGTGTGTTCTTCAGTGTGTGTGGGGTCAGTGACAGTTGGGTGAGGCTGATATTGTTCATACTTTCAAGGAGGTTGGCGTTGTTGTCATTGCGGTCGTTGAGGTGAAAGTCGAGGTTTCCAAAGAAGATGTAGTGTTTGTAGTCAATGGCAAATGGGGCTATGAATTTGGGGATGCATCACAGAAGCTGGTGTATGGTCCTGGAGGTCTGTAGGTGAGGGTGTGTCTGATAGTGGTTTTGCCATTGGTTTGGAGTTGGAAGTTGAGGTGATCCATGATCGTGGTGGTGTTGTCTGTGGTGGTGGTGGTGTAGTGGATGTTTTTTTGTGGATGATGGCGATTCCACCTTCGTGTTTCTTGATGTGGTCTCTGTGAGCTGTCTAGTAGCTGTCTGCATTGGTGAGGGGATGTCGGGTTCTGATACAGGGTTGAGTCAGGACTCGATGAGGAAGATGACATTGGGGTGAGGGAGGAGATGGTGTCCCAGATCTCAGTGGCATGCTTGCAGAGTGATTGTGCACTGAACAGGAGGCAGTGAAGTTATTCTGAAGCAGTCCTGGTCAGCGTGGTGGTGGTCGTCGTGCATTTGGGTGCTCCGGTGTTGCAGGAGAAGAGGCAGTGCTGGAAGGAAAAATATCCTACAGTTGACCATGGAGAGGTGCGGCAGCAGTTGTTGCTGCGGAGTCTGGGGTCCAGGCGATGGGCGAGGGTGGGAAGCAAGTGGGAGAAACAGCAGGGAAAAACAGCCAGATGGCAAGGGGGGTAAAACAACAGAAAATTCAACAGGAGAAACAAAGACAGCACACAACGTAACAAGATGGGCAAAATAAATAAGAGGAGTTAAACAAGGGGAGAACAGGCTAACAACTCAGCAATCAGTGAGGTAGTGAGGCACACAGGGTGTGGCTGCCTTTGAGCTTGAAGGGGGTGTTCCCAGCTTACCAAGCTCTACATGTGACATTAAAGCTTAAGCAAACCTGCAAAGCACCATGCATCATGGGTTAGGCTAACACATTTTAGTGCTGCTGTGTGCTTCACTGCTTCCAAATGCATTTTCAATGGATATTGCAGCTCCAGTGCCTATAATGCACCACGAGGCACTGCAGGATGCAATTGAACAAAAGCAGTCAGCGTTTTTCACCTTGCTCTCCATGTAATTATTAGGCCAATAAATGTAAGCCCTCTCAAAGGTGCCTCAAGCTAAAATCAGCACTGTCTGTAGGTCTCAATGGCCGCTAGCTCTGCCTGAAGATGCTGTCTGGTTTAGTCTGATAGTCACTAAGTAGGCACTTCTGGTTGTCACAGTGGTTCCTCTCAATGCATTTAACTGTTTGGGTGGAGGATTTGCTATTATGTTTTTTTTTCGTGTACCACTTTTTCACTCCCTGAGCTTGTAGACGCTGACGATTTTGGATTCTGCATTAAAACCTCACACACCACCTCGTTTGGTAGAGCCTTAATGTACATGCCTCCAGGACCAGCCCTCGTTCAATAATTCCCTCGGTTGCATTCTTGCCTTACGTTGTACTCAATGCTCCAGTTTTATGGTCCTAAGAGACCTCATACTCCATGTTGACATGGAGCCCGATTCTCAGGCACAAGCTCTCTTAGATACAGTTTTAGCCCTTAACGCAACATATTCAGTTCACAATGGTACACATGAGGCGGGTCAAACACTTAGGGCCTTATTATGATGTCAGGCCTACTTTAGTCTGCCGGACACCGTTGAAGGAAGGAACCACCCGACCTCAGGTCGGCAGTTCTGACCGCAGTATTTGGTGAGACCTCCCATAGGGTGGTCGCAAACCTCCATTTCTCAATGGAAGCTTGTGTGGCAGGCAGAAAAGTCCCGCAGCACAAGCCTCCAATAAGAAATGGAGATTCGTAAACATCCCTACACAGTGTAGCAGACACCATGCGGTGCCTACCATATGGTGCAGGTATGTTGACAGGGGCAACAATAGGTGCCCCCCAGGCCATAGCAGAGGGCCAGAGGGGAAGAGGACTCGGCCAGTTTCCAACAGCCAATCTATGTCGGAAAGGCCGACAAGGTTTGGATGTCGGAAAACGAAATTGTAATCCAGATGGCGGAGCCGAGCCTGGCACCGCCGTCATTATAGGAACTACTTTTCTGCTCCTGTTCCAATGGGTTCACAGAGCCCGTCGGAAGAGGAGGGGAATCACCCTACTGGTTTCCTTCTGACCGCTGTTGTCGAAATATGGCGGTTGGAGAGAAACCCAGGATGTTGAGTGGAGAGCCTCCGACTGCTGGTCGGAGGCTTTCCGCCTGATATCCTAATCAGGCCCATAGTTGCAACAAACAATCAGTCATGACGTGTTCATCAGCCAGTCCCTTTGGTGTGGCCCAATCAATTTGCTGTATATTTCTGTTGGACAGACCTCTTGCTCTGTAATCACTCCTACCCTTCTACTCTCCATACCATTCGCAAAGGGGATCAGATTAAGAAACACCAACTAGACTTTATTTTGTCTAACTTGGCTCCTGCACTAACGGAAGAAATTGAGGTAGACATAAACCCAGTTAACTAATGGTTTCAGAAGGCTAAGGATATGTTATCTCCAGAATCTCTCCACGTGCCCCATAAGCTAAGGATTACTGCTCCTTGGTTCTTATCACCTGAGAGGAGAAAGTGTAAAAACCTTGAATGCAAGTGGTGCAGATGCTATCTACCTGCAGATAAGAAAAATTACAAGCAAGCTTCGTAAGGTTCTCAGAAATCCATTAAATTGGCTCAAACTGACCTACGCAGCCGGCAATAAGTCATGTGAGATTTTCAAAATCATCAAACCCTTTCTCCAGCACAAAGCCTGTAATTTAACTATTATTCCATCAGCTGTACGATGCAATAATCTGTCAGATTTACAAGCAGATTTTTCTACTATTACTCAAGTCACTTTTGCTGAAGCTCTTACTTGTTCCTTGATGTCTGTACCCAACTCTTCACTTCACAACGTTGAACCCATCACTCTTCAGCAATCTAAACCTGCAATAGTTAGTTGTAAATCAGGTTCCCAATTGGACCCTTGTCCTCCAAATGTGCTAGCTCACAATATTGATGTAATTAACCCGGTGATAAATACATTATTTAACACATCATTAGAACAGGCCACAGTTCCAGCTATCTGGAAATAAGCAAAGGTAATACCTCTCTTGAAAAAGCAATCTGCTAATCCAGAAATCTGACAAATTATCGTCCTATTTCTTTGCTTACTGCCCTTTCTAAAGCCTTAGAAAAATTAGTTAATGCCCAATTATCTAACTATCTAGAACGGGCAGGGCTCTGCATGTTTCACAATCCGGGATTAGGTTGTTTTACAGCATAGAATCAGGATTGTTTGCCCTTTTAGACTTAAAAAGTCTCACAAACAAATGCTAAATCTCTGTAAAACACATATACTAAATGATGTTTGGAGACTCTGTAACCCTACGGCAAGGACTACTCATTCTTCTCTCATATACGTAACACTTTCTTGGTATCGATTACATTTTAGTAGATGATTTACATGTTGCATCTACCTCTAACCCCACCATTGAACCAATCTTGGTATCCGAGCATGCCTAAGTAAGGAAGCACACATTTTAATTCAAAGAAATAAAGCCATCAAAGTCTGCAGCCGAAACAAAGCAGGTAGAATATTAGCCTACTATTTAAAACAAAACCACTGTAAACCTAGGATAGCTTCTATAACGAACAAACATGGCATATCTTCCAACAAGGAGAAAGACATTCTAACCACTTTTGAGGACTTCTGTTGCATTCTTTACACAAAAAGTAATGACGCTTCATATGAGTCTTGCTTAGAATACCTGAAAGGTATTAACATCAAGAAAGTAGATGAGAATGTAAAAATCTCCTTAGAAACCCCTGTTCTTGACATGAAAGTCTACACTCAATTAAAAACCCTAGGAAAGCCCCAGGCCCCGACAACTTCCCAGACGACTTCCCAGCCTCCTTCTGCCAAACATGGGCATCCTCTGTAGTCACCCCTCTAGAGGACCTTCTCACCCACTTTTCCTCCTCTGGCACCTTTAAAGGTACATCAGCAGAAGCAACGATAATAGTCATTAGCAAAGAAGGGAACTATCATTCTAACCCTAAAAACTACCCGCCTATATAGTTGATAAACTCTGAGTGCAAAATATACGTAAAATTCTTGCACTAAGACTAGTACCCAAACTGAATAAAATTATACATCCCTCCCAAACCAGTTTCATCAAATGCAGATTTAGAGAGGACAACATGAGAATCTTCAGCCATACAGTAGAGAAAGCCCACAACCTGACCAGCCTGCTAGTGCAATGCAAAAGCTTTGGACGCAGAGATGTGTTTTGACAAGGTCTCTTGGGCTTTCCTACATGCCACTCTCACTGCCTTCAATTTAGGTCCTTCCTTTATCAAAATGATCCTCACCTTGTATAGAGAACCAACAGCCAGAATACGCATCAATGGTGGCCTATTCAGTACCTTCAACAAGGCACCAGACAGGGCTGCCCTCTCTCCCCACTTTTATTCCTCCTAACATTGAAACCCCTTCTTACACAAATTAGAAAAAAAACCTCCATTCCAGGCATCCCCTTCAAAGCAGGGACGCAGAAGGTGGCAGCTTTTGCAGACAACATTCTCCTTTTGACCTCCCAAGAGGATATAGTCCTACCCAACATGTCCACTATAAACAAATACTCCCAGGTCTCAGGATACTGTCTCAATAAAGACAAAACGGAAGTGCTCCCTCTCAATATACACTGTAACAGCTCCTTCATAAGTGACCTTGGCCTCAAATGGGCCCCCAACAAAATAAAATACTTAGGCCTGTGGTTTTCCCAAAATCTGAAAGATTGAATTGATCTAAATGATGATTACCCGATTCATTAACTTTCTAATCAGCATGCCACTGGTATACCTTCCTGATTTCTTCTTTACCAAAATAGATGCAAAACACACAGAATTACTTTAAAGAAAATAATCACCGGGTGGCCTAAACTTGTCAGACTACAGGAAATAAAAGCATGCATTCCTAGCTAAGCAAGGTAGTCTCTGATTCTCTTCCACGAACACCATCTACCCCTTGTGGCTCGTTATTGAAAAGGTGTTAGCGGAACCCATCTCTCTCTTATCACTACTAAGAAAATAATGGTGGAACACATAACAGGCATTCTCACATATACAGCACAAGCTCTACGTAAAATTGACAACAAACTTCCAAATAAAATGTGATACTCCACTATGGGTTCATTATGGCACAATGATCACAGGAAATAGATGGCAAAATCCTACTCTTAGAGAACTGCGCACGTAAAGGCATACTATACATAGGAGACCTAGGTCCCCCCCAATATTAAGCCCTTCTCTCAAATCATAGCTAAGTGTGACTTAAATGACTTAGACTTCTATCAATTTTCAAAAATTACAGTTGTTATCTTCAGGTATAAAACCATGGGGGTTGCTGACCTGCCTACTACTCTACGATCATATTCCAAAGGAAGCCAGTTAGCCTCTGGACTTTACTCTCCCTTATCAGCCACCAGCTCGGCACTAATGAAACCAATACAAATACAAATGGAAATCACTACTCTATGACACCAACAACCCTACAGCCACTCCACTGAACTGGCCACACATCTGGGCACACCTTACCTCTACATAAAATCACACCTGCCTTAGCTCCGAGTAGATACTGGATGGTGCATATGACCATCTGGACCCCAGCTAAACTCTTTAAACTGGACCTCCGTAATTCCAACACTTGCTGGAGCTGGGAGAAAGGGCCAGGAGACCTTGTTCACATGCTACTAGAATGCACCTACTCTAAAAACTTCCAGGCTGAAATAAGTAAAACCATATCACAAATCCTGACATTGACATGGACACCAACTTTAGTCTCTATTTCACTGAGTAGCCTTCCCCCTGAATTGCACTATAAGTTAAGCAAAGAAAACCACCTTCTTTGGAATGTTCTAGTATCAACCGTCAAAGTAATTCTTTCCAAATGGAAAGACCTCTCCAAACTATGCCCACACACCTGGTGGGAATGGATATAATTCAGTAGACGCTCGGACAACTCCTTTAACGCATTTCTAAATACCAACTCAAGGCATAAAGATAATATTTGGTCCAAGTTAGACACCCCTATTCAGAATATACACCCATAGTAGATGCCAACACCTTCTCCATCCCTCCTATCCACTCCTTACGCATTTCCCCCTCCCTCCTTGTCACGCCACCTCCCCTAAACATCCCCCTACCTCTCGCAATTATTCTCGTCCTGCCTGACCTACTCTCTCTCTATCCCTACATTTATCATTTCCTTTCTTTCCTGTCATAAACCATACAATCAGCAGGGGTAACCTTCTTGGGGTGGCCATTTACCAGTCAGCTCCTTGTAGTACGCCATACAAACTGCACTAAAAACCCACATCTCCACAACAAACAGAATACAAATATACACCTTATTTATGGGACATGCTGTTTCTTCTCACCGTATAATATAGTATTGATTTGAACTATCTTGTGTGTTACCCCCACAGAACTTTGCTTTTCTTTCCTTTGTACGTCTTTACTGTATCTGTATTGTACTCATTTAAAACCCCCCAAAAATCTATATGGAAATTTAAAAAAGGCAGAACGAGAACGCTCTTTTTGGGTCCAGAAGGTGGACCAGCTTCTCTTCTTTAGAGGGATGTGGAGGAGCGTAGAAAGTGAGCAAAGTGACAGATTGCCCCTTATGGAAGGGCGTTAACACTTTCGGGAGGAAAGAGGCCCTAGTGTGAAGCACCAATTTGTCAGGGAATACTGTCAGGTAAGGAGGCTTGGATGAAAAAGCTTATAATTCGTTCATCCTCCTGGTACATGTGATTGCCACTAAAAAGGCTTTTTTGATGGTAAGCAGCCGAAGGGGGCAGTTTTGCAGAGGTTTGAATGGAGCACACATCAGGAACGTGAGAACCAAATGAAGGTCCCACTGAAGCACAATGAACGGGGAAGGTGGGAACATATGTACAAGTTATGTGACAAATCTATTTACAAAAGGCGATTCAAATAAAGAGGGTTTTGTCTGGCAGCCTCAAGTAGGCAGACATGGCCGAAAGGTACCCTTTGAGAGTGCCCAGTGCAGACCCTGCTTGGCAAGAGAAAAATGAAAAGCAAAAGCTTGAGAAAGGAAAGCAGAAAGAGGATCAATAGACCTTTCTGTACGATGTTTGACAAATTTGTTCCACCTGCAGGTGTACACTGTCTAGGTGAAGGGCCACCTGGACACCAAAATAACATTGCAATCTTCGGGAGGAAGGTTGAATACTTTCAACTGCTGCTGCTCAGTCTCCAGGCAAGAAGGTGTAGAGTTGACAGGTTTGGATGTTTGGACCCTTCCCAGCTGCTGTGACAGAAGATCCTCCCAAAGGCGCAGCCTGATCAGAGAATCGATGCTCAATTGGAGACGCTTGGGATACTTGACTCGCCATGCTTAGTCCCGAGCCACAAGAATTACTTCGGCCTGGTCTCTCCTGAGCTTTTTGAGCACCCTGGACAGGAGTTGTATGGGTGGAAAGGGGTATAGGAGGCCTGAGTTCCACTCAAAGTGTCTCAGAGAGAGAGCCGCCTTGGAAACTCCAGTGTGCAAAACTGCTGACATTGCATGTTCTCGGCTTAGGCGTACAGATCTAACCAAGGCTCACCCCACTGTTGAAAGAGACCTTGTGCCGTTAGGCATCACGTGCTGAGTTTGTCCGCCCTGGTGTTCAGAGTAGCTGCCAGGTGTTGAACCACCAGGGATAAGCCCTGCTTTTCCAGCTCTGACCATAGATGCAGGTCCTCTTGATAAAGGGTCCATGAGCCTACCCCTCCCTGTGTGTTGCAGTACCACATGGCAGTGGTGTTGTCCATGAACACTTCAACCAGCTCTGCCTTGATTGAAGGAAGAAAGGCATTCAATGCCAAACTAATCACTTGGAGCTGTAGCAAGTTGATGTGGAGTCTGCAGTCTGCCGGGGAACAGAGTTCACTGATCTCGAACTCTCCCAGTTGGCCACCCCACCCGAGGAGTAAAACATCTGTCACTATTGTGTGATCTGATTGGGGAAGGGGGAGGGGTCTGCCTCTGACCCAATCACGGTTGGTCTGCCACCACTGCAGGTCTCGTGCAGTTCCCTCCACGATCTGGACCATGTCGGAGAGTTTCCCCTGAAGCTCCACCCCCTGGAACTTCAAGTCCCAATTCCCACTGCAGAGCCCACAGATGCCATCTGGCATGTGACATTAGCAGGATGCAGGAGGCCAGAGGCCCAGCAGCCTTTCAGCCATTCTCACCTAAATCCAGGATAGAGGCTGAAAAATTGGTCTAATAGCCTGAATAGCCTGGGCTAGCTCTTCAGGAGGATAGGCTGAAAACTGCACTGCGTCCAGAATAGCTCCGATGAAAGGGAGCGTCTGAAAGGGAGTCAGGTGTGACTTCAGCACATTGATAGTGAACCCCAGTGACTGCAGGAGGTGCGCCGTAGTCTGGAGGTGGGGGACGACAGCCTGGGATGAGCCGCATTCAACAGCCAGTCACTGAGATAGGGGAAGACTGACACCCCTGATCTGCCCAGATGAGCTGCGACCACTGCCATCACCTTGGTGAACACCTGAGGGGTGCTGTTAAGGCCAAAGGGGAGCACGGTGAATTGAAAATGCTTGTGCCCTAACGTAAACCGCAGGTAGTGCAGATGAGCACGCAGGACGGTAATGTGAAAATAGAATGTACGACATTACAACAACATACATTACCACGCAATAGGTTACAACACGGACGTTACATTGACAGCGTTGTTACCACGCATGGTTTCACATTGCAAGTTGTTTCTACGACTTGCACTAGATGGCGCGCTCGACTTAGGAATAGTATAAATTACTATTCCTACTCCAGTTAGCGCAGCAGTAGGGAATGTGTTTGATTTAAAATCCAACACATTCCTTGGTGTTGCGCGCCATCTAGCGCAAGTCGTAGAAACGACTTGCGATGTAATGCCATGCGTGGTAACAATGCGGACAATGTAACGTCCACGTTGTAACCTACCCGCATGGCATTGACAGCGTTGTAAATGCTGCTTCCCGTGAAAATAGGTGTCCTGCAAGTCCAACGCTCCCATCCAGTCTCCTGGCTCCAGGGCAGACAAGACCTATGCCAGAATGTACTTTTACTCGGGTGAGAAATCGCTCACCGGTGTTCTTCAGTGCTTATTTTATTTTTATTTCTTTTAAGGGCTTTTATCATTAGTAACCATTTTTGCCAATTTAATGCCTAATTTGTATCTCTAATAATGATTGCTTACATATGCGTCTAGTGCCGATGGGACTGCTACTGTGGTGTTGTTTACATGTTCTATGTGCGCATTCAGTGATGATGTCTTGTTCTCGTACTTGGGTTGGCTGGGTTACATTTCCATCTTCTACGGTGCACAACATTTTTTTGTCTCTCAGGAGATGTCTCACATGGGTCACAGTCCCATCTTCTACAGTGCACAACAATGACCTCCATTTTTACGGTGCACATCATGTTTGCCTCTACATGAGGTGTCTCACATGAGTTACATTCCCATTTGATCAGTGCACAAGAAATTACCTTCAGGGTATTTCTTCCTTTACAGAGCACACCTTGTCACGGGTTCCTACCCACGTGTTCGGGTTCCTACCCGAAAAGCTAACTTTTTTGTTTCTTTAGTGCAGAGTGTGGAAAGCTCTACACTAGTTGTCCATACACGGACACTTCTCGTCTTATTTGATTACCCTACATAGGGTGTGTTTGGGGAGTACCCTTTTGTGTACAACTCTAGTCTCATTACCTTCACACAGGGTATTTAGTCTGATTACCAATTGTTTATTTCCACAAATTTATTGTGTCTTGTTTACAGATTTCAATTGGTATTCAACTATATCATTCTTAATATTGAGATTTTAATTTAAAGGGAAGTGTGAGTGATTTATTTTCATTTTAATTGTCTCACTATTTCCCTTTACAGCCCAGTTTTCATTTTGACATGTTTATTGGTGTCATATGTGGAATCTGGATTAATTTCTTCTATGTTCTATTCTCTGTCTTTCTCTTATTGTGGTGTTCTTTTGTTCATTGGAGGTTTTCTTCTCCTACTTTTTGTCAGTGTCTGGTATGACTTGTCTCTTTCTATACATGCCTGGCCAGTAAGTATATCTTGAGGTAGTTGTTGGTGTTTTCCCTTTTCGTTTCTATTGTTATGGTAGAAGGGAGGATGGTATTCTCACCTTTTTATTTTTCTTTTCTGTTCTCTTCACTTGTATTTTCGTACTTATTTTGGTTGCTCTTTTCTCTCATGGTTTGTGATGTTTCTTAATCACTCTTTGTTTTTCACCTGTCTTGGTTTCCTCTCTTCTCATTCTTTATTGTTTTTATGGAAGGAAATTGGATATGTTATATCTTGGCTTTGATATTATTCATGCAATCTCTTGCTCTAGCAGTGGAATGTTCATCCTATGATGTGTTACAGAATGTTGGGAGCCAGAGATGTCAGTTGAGAAGGGCTGAGCACCATACTGGCTGCTCCTGGTGGAGTATTGTATTGGATTTAACTGGATGACCTATAACTATCTACAAATAAACATCTAAAGATCCTCTACATGTCTGAACTCAGCTACTATAAGGACCTCAGTCAAGATTTTCATCTTGATCACAACGGAAGGGAGCTAAAGGTCCAGAACCTCCGCTTCCCTTCGCACCACGATAGCATTTGATGCTCCCTCCTCAGTAGTCAGTAGGGAGAGAAAGAAGGCCAGAATCTGGAGAGGTATTCTTTCTGCTGGCTTCCCCCAGTTCCTCATGCCAGTCCATTTCTTGGTAAGGTTGGTCTTTTCTCCCAATCTTCCTCCATTCCTAGCCTTACAGAATAAGGCTGAGGAAACAACCTAGGACTTTAAGTGTCTGTCTGCGTCGATATTGGTGTCAGTGGGAACCGATGCAGCTTCGGGCCATCAGGTTAGAATGGGGCTGGTACCGCCGGCAGTCTTGGTAATCTCAATGTCGGGGTCGGCGCTGGGAAAGGTTGCAATGGCACGACCAACATCAGTCCTGATCCATAGGGGGTGGATCATCAGTGCTGGGGCCGGAGCTACCGGTGCGGAACCCGGTGGACCCCCCCTCTGATCCTCTGGGGCCCGAAGGCTCGCCGATAGGGTCTGGCATCCCAAATAAGAGCCACATGATGCCATAAAATTCTTGAAGCTGGGTGGGGATCGCTCCATCTCCCGGTAAGGCTGGTAAGCGCAGACCCAATCCAGGGACAGATTCAGAAGAACGAGGCCTCGAAGCATGATTCGACATCTTAGGTTTTTTGTGCTTCTTACCTGACCTACACGATGTCTTTGAGTGGGAGGACGAAGACTTAGGATGACCAGGACCGTGAATGAGACCTACAAAGAGAGTGACGTGGTGGCAAGCACCGGGCTGCAAGCAATTTTAGGGACTGCTCCCTCAAGGCATTCGGAGCCATGGCCCGGTAGTTGGAGCACAACTTTGAGTTGTATAATTATGTGTATATTACCTACTGGCGGTCGCCAGTAGGTATATATAGTTAGGACCTAGTTACCATAGGAAATTCCGAACATTCTATTGGGAATAACTTTGGTGCCGATTGAGGGATCTGCCTGTAATTTTCCTTAAATTTGCCTCGCTCCGCTCCTTCCCTGAAAGTTTCGGGGGGATTCGTCAAGCGGGGGCCGAGAAACAAGGGGGGTCCCAAAACGTGTTTTCCCCATGTTAATTTCCATAGGGACATTATGACAAGGCTACAGCTCGAACGGCTGAACGGAATTACACCAGATTTGGCAAAATGGTAGGGACTGGTATGCAGCAGTGCCTTTTGTATGTTTGGTGTAAATCCCTCCAGTAGTTCTTGAGAACATTGAATTTGAAATTTTTCAAATGCCATTTTCTATGGGACCTTTAGACACGGCTACAGCCCGAACGGCTGAACGGAATTACACCAAACTTGGCAAAATGGTAGGGACAGGTATGCAGTAGTGCCTTTTCTATATTTGGTGAAAATCCCTCCAGTAGTTGTTGAGAATTTGAATTTGAGCAAATTATATATCTATATGAGCTCAACATTCTATTGGGAATAACTTTGGCGCCGATTGAGGAATCTGCGTGTAATTTTCCAGAATTTTGGCCAGCTCTGCTCCGCTCCTTCCCTGAAAGTTTCGGGGGGATTCGTCAAGCGGGCGCCGAAAGGGGGGGTCCCAAAACGTGTTTTCCCCATGGTAATTTCCATAGGGACCTTTAGACACGGCTACAGCCCAAACAGGCTGAACGGAATTACACCAAACTTGGCAAAATGGTAGGGACAGGTATGCAGTAGTGCCTTTTCTATATATGGTGAAAATCCCTCCAGTAGTTGTTGAGAAAATTGAATTTGAGCAAATTATATATCTATAAGCGCTCAACGTACGCGCACCGTACAGGTACGGTACGCGTACCGTACGCGTACGTGCGCGTACCCTTACGTGCGCGAGCGAGTTTCTGATTGGCTGGCAGTCGACTGTCAACATTCCAAACTGTCCAAACCAGGAAGTGTTGCCCACCATCTTGTTTTTCAGGAGAACTGAGGCACAAGAGAGCCCAAAACAAGAGTGGAAAACACGAAAAGGGGGCAGGGTAGAGACCCCCCAACCCTCTAGCGCTTCTCAGGGGGTCCCAAAAGGACCCCCAAGGGCAAAAAAAAAAAAAGAAATCCTGGGGTACGCGCACCGTACGCGTACGGTACGCGTACCGTGCGCGTACCCCACGATTAAAAAATATATATATTTTTTTTGCACTTGGTGGTCCTTCTGGGACCCCCTGAGAAGGGCTAGGGGGCCAGGGGGTCTCAACCCTGCCCCCTTTTCGCGTTTTCCACTCTTGTCTTGTGCTCTCTTGTGCCGCACTTCTCCTGAGAAAAAAGATGGCTGCTCAGGTGGTCCCAGAAGGATAATAACATATATAAACGTTATCCGCTAATAGAATTAGCATTTACAAAACCTTTGAAATTTATTGAAAAAATATATAGGTTTCACGCCTGATATAGTTAGGAATTAGCATTTAAAAAAACTTGCAAATTCACTAAAAAAACATAGGTTTCAAGCCTTATATAGTTAGGAATTAGCATTTAAAAAACCTTGCAATTTCACTTAAAAAACCATAGGTTTCAGGCCTTATATAGTTAGGAATTAGCATTTAAAAAACCTTGCAAATTCACTTAAAAAACCATAGGTTTCAGGCCTTATATAGTTAGGAATTAGCATTTTAAAAAGCTTGCAAATTCACTTAAACAACCATAGGTTTCAGGCCTTATATAGTTAGGAATTAGCATTTAAAAAAACATTGAAATTGCTCCTATATAGTTAGTTGTACTAACTATATTTCGCACACCCGAAATCCACTGCTGATGATGTCACATATTACATCATTCATGACATGGTCAGTGACATCACTGATGACATCACTGATGACATCTCAAATGACATCACTGATGACATCACTGATGACATCTCATTTGACATCACTGATCACATCACTGATGATATCATTCATGTGATAATACGATGCACCTCCTCACACTCTAATATAACCTTTGATACACCCAGTGTTAAATACAGACTACCATTCTTGAAACCATTGACACACCAATACCAGTTACTACATACGCACTCACTGATTCCTAGGTCTACACACACATTCACTCATTCACCCATAGAATCACTCATACATACAGTCAATACAACACTATCATATGCACTCATACACCTATACAGACACTCACACACTGCCACTCATTCATGGAGTTACTCACACACCTAGTCAGTCATGCAAAGAATCAATCACACTTCCATTTCCTCAACTATACAGTTATACACACAACACCTTACTTATTCAAACATATACTAACACATACTTACTGTCTTATACAATCACTGATACAAGTACACAATGATCCATACAGCCACTCGCACATTCACTGGCTCTCATGTATAGTCATTTATACATGCCAACTCTCACATGCACTGTGTTTTACATATGTACTTACTTGGACATGTAGCACTGAGATATCCATTCACTCACCAACACACCCATGCACACAGTCAACCGCCCATATAGCTGTTTCCACATGCACTCTTGAACTCATACACCTAGTGAATCAACTGCTCACACATCTATGCACAGAGTCACACACCTCCCAGCCACCCACACACACACTCAGTCTCCCATTCAAATACTTGGGCAACCAATCAATAACCCATATACCACTCATATAGCTACTGATCAACACATGCAGCAGCTTACACAACAACAGACATACTGATGCACACATTCCAATATTCTTGGGCAATCGGGCGGGTTTGGGAGGTGGCGCCCATTTATATTAGTTGAGCCCAAGTGGGCAAGATTGTTGCTGTCTCTATCTATAAGTTTGATTCATACTCTGTGTCAGTTCTGCTGCCCAGGTACTTGGTGGACTGGTGTATGGCTGCTATCTGTGTGTTGAGAGATCTAAGGGTCTTGTGATTTAAAAAGTGGTAAAACAGTGAGAGTGGTGTGTGTCACAGGAAAAACGAGTGAATGTTAAAAAGTGTGAGAGGTCTGAGTCAGATGTTAAAAGGATTGGGTTGAAGATCTGGAGTTGGCAGCTACAGTTGTCTTAGTTAAGCACAGGTGGTTTTCACAGGTGTACACTCATTGCCTCAACAGCGTTCATGCAGTTAGGGATTTTGCAATCCAACAAGATGATGTATCTGGATTCTAGTCTCCTAAGGGCCAGTTGTCTGTTGCCTCCTCTGATGTTTTTCTTAACACTGTCAATGACAAAGTAGGTTAAGTCCTCTGCCCTGCCGCCATGTTGTGTATTTATGAGGCGGGCCACAGGATACACAGGGTCATCATTGCTGATGGCCCTTAGATGTTGCAGTATCCTCACATGTACGGGATGAATAGCACTGCCCACGTACATTTTGTTGCAAGCGCAATGCAGCACGTACACTGCAAAATCAGTTTTGCATGTGTCATTCTCCCTGATTTCAAGCGGGGGTTGTCTGAGAGGAATGGAAACTACTTTGGTATTTGTACTGTGCTTGAAGGCTTTACATTTTGTGCATTTAAAAAAGCCCTTCTGGGATTTGAGCCAACTGCCACCTTTGTCCTGTGCAGGAGCATTGGACACGAGCTCTTGATTCATAGATTTGGCTCTTCTAAAAGTTAACTGAGGAAGCTTGCTGCAAGAGGGGCCTATAGTGGGGTCACAATGTACTATTGGCCAGTGCCTGTACAAGATTTTACGTAGATTTGAGTGGTATGTATTGCACCCTGTAATCAGCCTGGGTGTGTTTGCTGCGAATTTCTTTGTTTTCCCTCTTTGTTTTTGAAAATGAGATCTTCCCTGGTGGTGGCCGCACACTTCTGTTTGGCTTTCTCTAGGGTTTTTGCCTTGTATCCTCTGTTACTGAGTGTCATGAAGAGGCCCTCTGTAGATTCTTTCAGGCTTTCTTGTTGCTGCAATTTCGCTTCATGTGCAGAATGCTTTCAATAAGATTGACAGGATGAAAACTCTGGGCATGAAGGATGGCATTCCCTGATGTCGGCTTTCTGAATGTTCTTGTTTGTATTTTATTGTTACTGATGTACACTTCTAAGTCAAGGAATACAATTGCCTTCTTACTGGTAGTGCATGTGAATTTAAAATTTTGGGTGTTGCTATTGATCTCATTAGCAAACTCAATGGCACTCTGTTCAGTGCCCCTCCATAGAATATAAATGTCATCTATGTAGCGCTGGTATATTACTACATTATCAGACATTTGTGTGTAGTATGTCTTCATGAGTACCTGCTCCTCCCACCAGCCCATATGCAAATTCGCATAGCTGGGGGCGAAGCAAGTACCCATGGCTGTGCCTTGTGTCTGTTTGTATAGTAGCCTGTCAAACATGAAGATGTTTTTATCCAAGCACAATTCGGTCATGTGTAATAACATGAGTGTGTGTTGGTAAAATCCTATGTCTCTTGTCCCTAAAAAGTGTTTTAGGGCATTCAGGCCATCCCGGTGCCTTATACTTTTGTACAGACTTTGTACATCTAATGTTACAAACACATAATCTTCATGCCAGTTACAGTCAAAGATTTTGATTAGAAAGTCCCCAGTGTCTTTTGTATAGGCAGGCAAGGCTTGGACAAATGGTTGAAGAAAAAAGTCATTGAATTTGCTTGTATTTTCAAACAGGCCTCCAATGGCAGATATGATTGGTCTACCCGGTGGTCACTCTGCATTTTTGTGGACCTTTGGGATCAGGTAGAGTTGGGGTGTCACAGCGTAGTCATTTTTCATGAATTCAAACTCATGCCTCGTTATCAGCCCATTGCCTCTCCAATCATACAAACACCTGTGTTATCTTTCTTTGATGCTGATGATATTGGTGGTGCTAATGCAAGTGTAACAGTCCTTGTCTTGTAGCTGTATCATTGCTTCTCTGTTGTACATTTCGAGGGGCCAGAGCATCACGTTGCCCCCTTTATCTGACCACAGTACAACTATATCGGTGCGCTCTTTTATTTTCTGCATGACTCTGGCGCATTTGGTTCTTTGGTTATGCCCCATTTTGGTGAAGTCACTGCTGCTGTCTAATGCCAATTCTTTAAGGTCCTTGATCACCTTTTCAGCAAATATATCGATATTGTCTTTCGGCATTAGCAGATTGAAGACGGACTTGGGTCTGAACGGTGTAGGGGTAGTTATATATACATTCAAGTCTGATCTGATTGCCACTTGACCACCGTTTATTACCCCTGTTTCATCATCAATGTCTAACTCTGTCATGTCTCACAGATAGGTCATGTCTGCTACATTTAGAGTGTTTGTTGTAGCGGGTATTGTGCCTCTACCTTCTCCTTTATTGGTTTTATCCTGCATGTTGAAGAAGTGCTTTCGTAATTTCAATTTTCGTATACAGTGGCACAGGTCTATCCTGGTCTGCGTATAGTCAAACTTTGTTTCTTTACAAAATGATAAACCCAGAGCAAGGGTTTGTTCTTCCTCCTGTGTTAGAGCCATAGTCGTCAGGTTTATAACTGTATTTTCTGGCCCTGTTGTGTCTTTCATCTCCTTCTGTGTCGTCTGTATGTGGGTTTCACTGTTCTTTGTGCTATGCTTGCCCCATCGTCGGTTCTTCCTCCTTCCGCTCCTTGATTTTGAGTCCTGTTTTGTGATTGCTCCTGTTGTGGGGGTCTTGGGCATAGACTCATCAGACGTTCTACGCATAAAAAACTGAACTCCTGAACCGGTGTTGGAGCCTTGCGTGTTTGGTTCCCGCTTCCACTTGCTGCTGGGTCCGACTCTAATTCTGAACTCAGATCAGATTCACGGTATCCCAGTGGGCCAGTACTTGTTGCTGAAAGCTGCTGACGACGGATGTTTTCGAATTTCCTTGAGAAGGTGTAAATCCTACCATAAAAGTAATCATTTCTGTCCTGTTGGAATTTGCTGTCTTTCCTTTCCTTGATCGTTTGCTCATACTTTAATACACGGTTCTTTATGTCAGTCAAACCTTTCTTTACCTCATCTTGGTTGAATATTTTTTCAAGCTCCTTACATGTTTTCTCTATTCTGGCAAATATTTTCTCTCTGTCCATTGTTGCGAACTTGATTAAGATCTGTAACATGTTTCTCGACGATTGGGCACTGTTGTCGGCCCATTCCTGAAGCATAGCAGGGTCCGGGTTCTCGTAAGTTGGAGCCACGAGAATCCTCAGCCCTCTCGGTATGCGGCCCACATCTAGGTATCTCTTCAGTGATGTGCATTCCCACCATTAAGCCACCTCATGTCTCCGCAGTCTCTCCAATTTACCCAGTAGTTGTTTAAGGTAGCTGCCTGCTGCTGAAGGTTGCGCCGTTCCACTCGTGGATTGCAATCCGGCGATGTTATCTTTGTCGCTGAAGATGTCCAGCGCTGCCTCCTCACGCTCCTTAACCCAATCCTCAGCCATCTCAATGGAATATTCGTTGTCTTTGACACCCACTGCCTGTAGCTTGGACAACCTATAGGTCTACCTCTCCCATCAGCCACCTGGGGAAACTTGCAAAACACAGATAGACCACACCAGTGAGTTTACCTGGATCCCGGCTTGCCCTCCGGCCTTTACAAGAATCACGATACTTACGTCCATGTAATCCGATCTGCGCCTGACGTCCCAATATGTCGGCTTCGGGGGGCTCTCTGTTTTCCTTGTTTCCAAAGATAGTCCACTTAGTTTTCCCGCAGTGGAGGGCACCAGATCGAGGAGGGTCAGTGTAAGGTACTCCGGAACGTCTCTAATATTTTTCCAGTC
The DNA here is from genome assembly GCF_964261635.1 of Lissotriton helveticus. NCBI lineage: Eukaryota > Metazoa > Chordata > Amphibia > Caudata > Salamandridae > Lissotriton > Lissotriton helveticus. Next base: position 847,114,166 of record NC_136068.1, read on the forward strand.
CTGATTCTAGTCGTTTAAAACAGGCACTGACGTGGAATGCGGTGATTCAAAGAAAATTTATTATTCCATTAGATGAAACCCAGAAGCGTTTCGGCGGACGAGTCTGCCTTGCTCACTACATCTACTCAGGTAGGCTTCATTTTTATCATTTTACACTTGTGACCCAATCCAAACTGGTTGTCATGATATATATATGTGTGTGTGTGTGTTGTCGGGTGGCGGCTTTCCGCAGTTCCGAGCGCCGCCACGGGACACATGCAGGCATCGGGATACTCACTTCCGGCCGGAAGTGGTGTCCCGGTCTAGTCCTCCACCTCATTGCCTCACCAAGCACTTCCGGGGGAACACGCTTAAAATGCGTGAAACCCGCCGGAGCGGTGCTTCTGATTCTTCTGCACATGTAGAGCCCAGCTGCCGTCGGAGGTCCGGTCTTTGGCATTTCATCTCGTCAGGAGGGACGGCAATTCTTCGTGTCACGGTAACGCTTCCAGGGCCTCATGCGTTACGTGACATTTTGCCGTGTGTTGGTAATCAAGATACAGCGGCGCAGGAGCGCTTGACATTGCTGTACTTGGGTTTTGCCATTGTTACTTTCTGCCTTCATTCGGATGCTTGGCCGTGGCGCAGGTGCGCTACCGCCATTTACATTAAGAAGCGCTGGAGCGCTTTGACATTGCTGCATTTGATTTTTCATTAAGTTAGGCAATCGCGCAGGAGCGCTTTGTCATTGCAGTACTTTGTTCTTTATTTAGTTTTGGCAGTCGTGCAGGAGCGCTACTGCTACTTGCCTTCACGCTTACTGCGTGGGAGTTCTAACATCGGGGCGCGCTATAGTGCTTACCCTGGAGTTCCAGCTTGTACCACCCCAGGCGCAGAAGCGCCTTCTTTGTTTCCTTTGGTTCTTTGGTGGTTCCGGCGCAGTAGCGCCTCATTTCGTTTTCTTTGCCAAGGCCTCAAGGCTCCGGGACACTACGGCATTACCCTCTTCAGTGAGCCAACCCAAGCAACAACTAGTGGTGAGTGCCAGGGACAGGGGCTCCTGTCTGCATGTGTTTTTTGGGGTGTTTTCGGCGCAAGCCTAGTGTTAAATCCTAATCGGGTCTTTCTTGTTCCCTCAGTTGTGCCAAGACCCTGCCCAACGTCCCTACCACCAAAGGCCACTCCTTCTGTTCATTTGGCCCCCATCCCTGGATCCATCCCATCCTTGTCGGGTGTTACTCCCCGCGGGGGTTGTTTGGGACCAGGGGCGGTGGTTCGTGTCGTCTCTGCGGGATTTACTTCACAAGCCCAGGTGAGTCTTGTGGAGTACCTGACATGTGTGTGTGTGTGTGTATATGTGTGTACATCTTATATAAACACAAACCCCCCCCCACACACACACATGTACATATATATATCTATATATATACACCACCACCCTCTGTGCACATGGCAGGTGCATTCCGGGGGTTGGAGTCAGCTACACTGTGGGAGGACTCTAACAGGTGAATGGACTACTACCTGGGGGAGGAGTGCCAGTGACATCACCGCTACAAAGGTGGAGCACAGCAGCTGGTAAGTAATTGGACGCTGGTGGGTGCAGGGCGCTGACGATGGCGGAAGGAGACGAAATGCATTTGCCGCCACCTACCTGTAGTGCTTTGCAATAAAGTTCTCTTCAAAGGACCCCCCTCTGGCCTCCGCGCTTTCCTTTACGGCTGAAGTGGTTTGTGTATATATATATATATATATATATATATATATATATATATATATATATATATATATATATATATATATATATATCCACAAGTTCCCAAAGCAAAAGAATTGCTGGCGCACTCCACTCCAAAGAACGGGTTCTTTCCATCTAGCTCGATATACCATGCTTAACATTATGAATTAAATAAACCTGATTTTTCTGCAAACTTAATAATGAAGTGGTAATACGTTCTTTGGAGTGGAGTGCGCCAGCAATTCTTTTGCTTTGGGAACTTGTGAGTACGAGACAGGGTAACCTCCGACCCTGGGGTGCACCACTGTCCTGGAGTCCCGGCTACCTCGGAGGAGGTGTGGACTATATATATATATATATATATATATATATATATATATATATATATATATATATATATATATATATATATATATATCCAACAAAAGCAGGTTAGCCCCAAAGTTGAAGTTAAACCACAAGAAGTTTAATCGGCATTTCAAAATTTGCATCCATTTCACAGCTTGCCAGCAGAGAAACACACAACTGCAGTCTTCGAAGATTAATGTCAGCCTGACGCGTTTCAGGATTTCCTCATCCTTTCATCAGAGGCAAAGTTCAGAGGATGTTAGCAGACAGTTTTAAACAGCGCACATTTGTAGATATTTTAAACACCTGCCTCAGTGGGCGTGTCCTTTCGCAAGGCCTTCTGGTCATTGCAGTGCGCCACATCTTCCCCTCGTGGGGCTGCCTCTAATACCTTCAATTTCGAACTGAAATAATGTTCCAAGTGGAGAGAAGTACCACACCAGGTGCACTCCGCCTTGCTTTGTAGCTGTGGAATTTATGCCTCAGACAGCACCATCCTGCGTATGGCACTGCCCTCTTCATTCCTGGCTGCAAGCAAAATGATGAGCCTGCAAGGACCCGCTTCCAGGCGGTGGGCTTAACCTCCCGGCTGGGCATCAGCCGTAAATACTTCCAACAAAAGCAGGTTAGCCCCAAAGTTGAAGTTAAACCACAAGAAGTTTAATCGGCATTTCAAAATTTGCATCCATTTCACAGCTTGCCAGCAGAGAAACACACAACTGCAGTCTTCGAAGATTAATGTCAGCCTGACGCGTTTCAGGATTTCCTCATCCTTTCATCAGAGGCAAAGTTCAGAGGATGTTAGCAGACAGTTTTAAACAGCGCACATTTGTAGATATTTTAAACACCTGCCTCAGTGGGCGTGTCCTTTCGCAAGGCCTTCTGGTCATTGCAGTGCGCCACATCTTCCCCTCGTGGGGCTGCCTCTAATACCTTCAATTTCGAACTGAAATAATGTTCCAAGTGGAGAGAAGTACCACACCAGGTGCACTCCGCCTTGCTTTGTAGCTGTGGAATTTATGCCTCAGACAGCACCATCCTGCGTATGGCACTGCCCTCTTCATTCCTGGCTGCAAGCAAAATGATGAGCCTGCAAGGACCCGCTTCCAGGCGGTGGGCTTAACCTCCCGGCTGGGCATCAGCCGTAAATACTTCCAACAAAAGCAGGTTAGCCCCAAAGTTGAAGTTAAACCACAAGAAGTTTAATCGGCATTTCAAAATTTGCATCCATTTCACAGCTTGCCAGCAGAGAAACACACAACTGCAGTCTTCGAAGATTAATGTCAGCCTGACGCGTTTCAGGATTTCCTCATCCTTTCATCAGAGGCAAAGTTCAGAGGATGTTAGCAGACAGTTTTAAACAGCGCACATTTGTAGATATTTTAAACACCTGCCTCAGTGGGCGTGTACTTTCGCAAGGCCTTCTGGTCATTGCAGTGCGCCACATCTTCCCCTCGTGGGGCTGCCTCTAATACCTTCAATTTCGAACTGAAATAATGTTCCAAGTGGAGAGAAGTACCACACCAGGTGCACTCCGCCTTGCTTTGTAGCTGTGGAATTTATGCCTCAGACAGCACCATCCTGCGTATGGCACTGCCCTCTTCATTCCTGGCTGCAAGCAAAATGATGAGCCTGCAAGGACCCGCTTCCAGGCGGTGGGCTTAACCTCCCGGCTGGGCATCAGCCGTAAATACTTCCAACAAAAGCAGGTTAGCCCCAAAGTTGAAGTTAAACCACAAGAAGTTTAATCGGCATTTCAAAATTTGCATCCATTTCACAGCTTGCCAGCAGAGAAACACACAACTGCAGTCTTCGAAGATTAATGTCAGCCTGACGCGTTTCAGGATTTCCTCATCCTTTCATCAGAGGCAAAGTTCAGAGGATGTTAGCAGACAGTTTTAAACAGCGCACATTTGTAGATATTTTAAACACCTGCCTCAGTGGGCGTGTCCTTTCGCAAGGCCTTCTGGTCATTGCAGTGCGCCACATCTTCCCCTCGTGGGGCTGCCTCTAATACCTTCAATTTCGAACTGAAATAATGTTCCAAGTGGAGAGAAGTACCACACCAGGTGCACTCCGCCTTGCTTTGTAGCTGTGGAATTTATGCCTCAGACAGCACCATCCTGCGTATGGCACTGCCCTCTTCATTCCTGGCTGCAAGCAAAATGATGAGCCTGCAAGGACCCGCTTCCAGGCGGTGGGCTTAACCTCCCGGCTGGGCATCAGCCGTAAATACTTCCAACAAAAGCAGGTTAGCCCCAAAGTTGAAGTTAAACCACAAGAAGTTTAATCGGCATTTCAAAATTTGCATCCATTTCACTCTCTGATGAAAGGATGAGGAAATCCTGAAACGCGTCAGGCTGACATTAATCTTCGAAGACTGCAGTTGTGTGTTTCTCTGCTGGCAAGCTGTGAAATGGATGCAAATTTTGAAATGCCGATTAAACTTCTTGTGGTTTAACTTCAACTTTGGGGCTAACCTGCTTTTGTTGGAAGTATTTACGGCTGATGCCCAGCCGGGAGGTTAAGCCCACCGCCTGGAAGCGGGTCCTTGCAGGCTCATCATTTTGCTTGCAGCCAGGAATGAAGAGGGCAGTGCCATACGCAGGATGGTGCTGTCTGAGGCATAAATTCCACAGCTACAAAGCAAGGCGGAGTGCACCTGGTGTGGTACTTCTCTCCACTTGGAACATTATTTCAGTTCGAAATTGAAGGTATTAGAGGCAGCCCCACGAGGGGAAGATGTGGCGCACTGCAATGACCAGAAGGCCTTGCGAAAGGACACGCCCACTGAGGCAGGTGTTTAAAATATCTACAAATGTGCGCTGTTTAAAACTGTCTGCTAACATCCTCTGAACTTTGCCTCTGATGAAAGGATGAGGAAATCCTGAAACGCGTCAGGCTGACATTAATCTTCGAAGACTGCAGTTGTGTGTTTCTCTGCTGGCAAGCTGTGAAATGGATGCAAATTTTGAAATGCCGATTAAACTTCTTGTGGTTTAACTTCAACTTTGGGGCTAACCTGCTTTTGTTGGAAGTATTTACGGCTGATGCCCAGCCGGGAGGTTAAGCCCACCGCCTGGAAGCGGGTCCTTGCAGGCTCATCATTTTGCTTGCAGCCAGGAATGAAGAGGGCAGTGCCATACGCAGGATGGTGCTGTCTGAGGCATAAATTCCACAGCTACAAAGCAAGGCGGAGTGCACCTGGTGTGGTACTTCTCTCCACTTGGAACATTATTTCAGTTCGAAATTGAAGGTATTAGAGGCAGCCCCACGAGGGGAAGATGTGGCGCACTGCAATGACCAGAAGGCCTTGCGAAAGGACACGCCCACTGAGGCAGGTGTTTAAAATATCTACAAATGTGCGCTGTTTAAAACTGTCTGCTAACATCCTCTGAACTTTGCCTCTGATGAAAGGATGAGGAAATCCTGAAACGCGTCAGGCTGACATTAATCTTCGAAGACTGCAGTTGTGTGTTTCTCTGCTGGCAAGCTGTGAAATGGATGCAAATTTTGAAATGCCGATTAAACTTCTTGTGGTTTAACTTCAACTTTGGGGCTAACCTGCTTTTGTTGGAAGTATTTACGGCTGATGCCCAGCCGGGAGGTTAAGCCCACCGCCTGGAAGCGGGTCCTTGCAGGCTCATCATTTTGCTTGCAGCCAGGAATGAAGAGGGCAGTGCCATACGCAGGATGGTGCTGTCTGAGGCATAAATTCCACAGCTACAAAGCAAGGCGGAGTGCACCTGGTGTGGTACTTCTCTCCACTTGGAACATTATTTCAGTTCGAAATTGAAGGTATTAGAGGCAGCCCCACGAGGGGAAGATGTGGCGCACTGCAATGACCAGAAGGCCTTGCGAAAGGACACGCCCACTGAGGCAGGTGTTTAAAATATCTACAAATGTGCGCTGTTTAAAACTGTCTGCTAACATCCTCTGAACTTTGCCTCTGATGAAAGGATGAGGAAATCCTGAAACGCGTCAGGCTGACATTAATCTTCGAAGACTGCAGTTGTGTGTTTCTCTGCTGGCAAGCTGTGAAATGGATGCAAATTTTGAAATGCCGATTAAACTTCTTGTGGTTTAACTTCAACTTTGGGGCTAACCTGCTTTTGTTGGAAGTATTTACGGCTGATGCCCAGCCGGGAGGTTAAGCCCACCGCCTGGAAGCGGGTCCTTGCAGGCTCATCATTTTGCTTGCAGCCAGGAATGAAGAGGGCAGTGCCATACGCAGGATGGTGCTGTCTGAGGCATAAATTCCACAGCTACAAAGCAAGGCGGAGTGCACCTGGTGTGGTACTTCTCTCCACTTGGAACATTATTTCAGTTCGAAATTGAAGGTATTAGAGGCAGCCCCACGAGGGGAAGATGTGGCGCACTGCAATGACCAGAAGGCCTTGCGAAAGGACACGCCCACTGAGGCAGGTGTTTAAAATATCTACAAATGTGCGCTGTTTAAAACTGTCTGCTAACATCCTCTGAACTTTGCCTCTGATGAAAGGATGAGGAAATCCTGAAACGCGTCAGGCTGACATTAATCTTCGAAGACTGCAGTTGTGTGTTTCTCTGCTGGCAAGCTGTGAAATGGATGCAAATTTTGAAATGCCGATTAAACTTCTTGTGGTTTAACTTCAACTTTGGGGCTAACCTGCTTTTGTTGGAAGTATTTACGGCTGATGCACAGCCGGGAGGTTAAGCCCACCGCCTGGAAGCGGGTCCTTGCAGGCTCATCATTTTGCTTGCAGCCAGGAATGAAGAGGGCAGTGCCATACGCAGGATGGTGCTGTCTGAGGCATAAATTCCACAGCTACAAAGCAAGGCGGAGTGCACCTGGTGTGGTACTTCTCTCCACTTGGAACATTATTTCAGTTCGAAATTGAAGGTATTAGAGGCAGCCCCACGAGGGGAAGATGTGGCGCACTGCAATGACCAGAAGGCCTTGCGAAAGGACACGCCCACTGAGGCAGGTGTTTAAAATATCTACAAATGTGCGCTGTTTAAAACTGTCTGCTAACATCCTCTGAACTTTGCCTCTGATGAAAGGATGAGGAAATCCTGAAACGCGTCAGGCTGACATTAATCTTCGAAGACTGCAGTTGTGTGTTTCTCTGCTGGCAAGCTGTGAAATGGATGCAAATTTTGAAATGCCGATTAAACTTCTTGTGGTTTAACTTCAACTTTGGGGCTAACCTGCTTTTGTTGGAAGTATTTACGGCTGATGCCCAGCCGGGAGGTTAAGCCCACCGCCTGGAAGCGGGTCCTTGCAGGCTCATCATTTTGCTTGCAGCCAGGAATGAAGAGGGCAGTGCCATACGCAGGATGGTGCTGTCTGAGGCATAAATTCCACAGCTACAAAGCAAGGCGGAGTGCACCTGGTGTGGTACTTCTCTCCACTTGGAACATTATTTCAGTTCGAAATTGAAGGTATTAGAGGCAGCCCCACGAGGGGAAGATGTGGCGCACTGCAATGACCAGAAGGCCTTGCGAAAGGACACGCCCACTGAGGCAGGTGTTTAAAATATCTACAAATGTGCGCTGTTTAAAACTGTCTGCTAACATCCTCTGAACTTTGCCTCTGATGAAAGGATGAGGAAATCCTGAAACGCGTCAGGCTGACATTAATCTTCGAAGACTGCAGTTGTGTGTTTCTCTGCTGGCAAGCTGTGAAATGGATGCAAATTTTGAAATGCCGATTAAACTTCTTGTGGTTTAACTTCAACTTTGGGGCTAACCTGCTTTTGTTGGAAGTATTTACGGCTGATGCCCAGCCGGGAGGTTAAGCCCACCGCCTGGAAGTGGGTCCTTGCAGGCTCATCATTTTGCTTGCAGCCAGGAATGAAGAGGGCAGTGCCATACGCAGGATGGTGCTGTCTGAGGCATAAATTCCACAGCTACAAAGCAAGGCGGAGTGCACCTGGTGTGGTACTTCTCTCCACTTGGAACATTATTTCAGTTCGAAATTGAAGGTATTAGAGGCAGCCCCACGAGGGGAAGATGTGGCGCACTGCAATGACCAGAAGGCCTTGCGAAAGGACACGCCCACTGAGGCAGGTGTTTAAAATATCTACAAATGTGCGCTGTTTAAAACTGTCTGCTAACATCCTCTGAACTTTGCCTCTGATGAAAGGATGAGGAAATCCTGAAACGCGTCAGGCTGACATTAATCTTCAAAGACTGCAGTTGTGTGTTTCTCTGCTGGCAAGCTGTGAAATGGATGCAAATTTTGAAATGCCGATTAAACTTCTTGTGGTTTAACTTCAACTTTGGGGCTAACCTGCTTTTGTTGGAAGTATTTACGGCTGATGCCCAGCCGGGAGGTTAAGCCCACCGCCTGGAAGCGGGTCCTTGCAGGCTCATCATTTTGCTTGCAGCCAGGAATGAAGAGGGCAGTGCCATACGCAGGATGGTGCTGTCTGAGGCATAAATTCCACAGCTACAAAGCAAGGCGGAGTGCACCTGGTGTGGTACTTCTCTCCACTTGGAACATTATTTCAGTTCGAAATTGAAGGTATTAGAGGCAGCCCCACGAGGGGAAGATGTGGCGCACTGCAATGACCAGAAGGCCTTGCGAAAGGACACGCCCACTGAGGCAGGTGTTTAAAATATCTACAAATGTGCGCTGTTTAAAACTGTCTGCTAACATCCTCTGAACTTTGCCTCTGATGAAAGGATGAGGAAATCCTGAAACGCGTCAGGCTGACATTAATCTTCGAAGACTGCAGTTGTGTGTTTCTCTGCTGGCAAGCTGTGAAATGGATGCAAATTTTGAAATGCCGATTAAACTTCTTGTGGTTTAACTTCAACTTTGGGGCTAACCTGCTTTTGTTGGAAGTATTTACGGCTGATGCCCAGCCGGGAGGTTAAGCCCACCGCCTGGAAGCGGGTCCTTGCAGGCTCATCATTTTGCTTGCAGCCAGGAATGAAGAGGGCAGTGCCATACGCAGGATGGTGCTGTCTGAGGCATAAATTCCACAGCTACAAAGCAAGGCGGAGTGCACCTGGTGTGGTACTTCTCTCCACTTGGAACATTATTTCAGTTCGAAATTGAAGGTATTAGAGGCAGCCCCACGAGGGGAAGATGTGGCGCACTGCAATGACCAGAAGGCCTTGCGAAAGGACACGCCCACTGAGGCAGGTGTTTAAAATATCTACAAATGTGCGCTGTTTAAAACTGTCTGCTAACATCCTCTGAACTTTGCCTCTGATGAAAGGATGAGGAAATCCTGAAACGCGTCAGGCTGACATTAATCTTCGAAGACTGCAGTTGTGTGTTTCTCTGCTGGCAAGCTGTGAAATGGATGCAAATTTTGAAATGCCGATTAAACTTCTTGTGGTTTAACTTCAACTTTGGGGCTAACCTGCTTTTGTTGGATATATATATATATATATATATATATAAGCCTAGGTGACATGCTTCATCATTGGGGCCATCCCTCTCTCGCCGCCTCATAAGGTAGCCGCTGACGGGCAGCAGAGGTGACTCCTGACCCTCTTGTGAGCCAGGTCGCCTCCCCTGCCGCCCCTTCGCTCCTCCTGACCATCGTCTCATCCCCTCTCTGCCCAGAGTTGCAAGGTTCTGCTTGATTGTTTAAATCTGCCTGCCTTTTTTGTATTTTGTCATTCTCTGCCACCTTTCTGACCCCCTTTTGCCTTCTGTATCCCTCGGTTTTCTCCCCGCCGCTGCCTCCTGCGGCCACACCCCCTCGCCGCCTCGCTCCCGCCTCCCAGCTGCTCCTCCCTCCCTTCCGCCTATATGGCAACCGCCGCCCGGACACGCACATGCCACAACGCCAGACTCTGATACAATGCCAACACCCTCCACGCCCTCAACCTCGGCCGAGAGCACCGCTGCTTCCAAGCCGCCCCGGAACGAACCCATGGACCCTTCTCCAGCGACACCTGCAACTTCACATGCAATAGAACCACCAAGCCTCCAAGGTCTGAACCCAACCACCTTCGATGCATACTCCTCAACACTCGCTCCGCGCGCAAACACGCAGTCGAGCTCTGGGACCTGCTTGACACCTCCGCCCCAGACGTGGCCTTCCTGACCGAGACCTGGTTGAACGACTCCTCAGCACCGGACATCGCCATAGCAATCCCAGACGGCTACAAGATCTCACGCAGAGACCGCACCAACGGAATCGGAGGAGGAATAGCCATCATCCACAAAACTGCCCTCCAGTTCCAAACCTGCGCAGAGGACTCCCTCAACTCCGCCGAACACCTCCACTTCCGGATCCACACCGATCCCAACACCACCCTCAGAGGAACACTTGTCTACAGACCTCCTGGATCCCGGGCCCTGTTCAGCGACTCCATCGCCGACCTCGCCAGCACCCACGCACTCGCTTCCACGGACTACATCCTCCTCGGGGACATGAATTTCCACCTCGAGAACAACAACGATGCCAACACCGCCACCCTGATCGACAACCTCACCAACCTCGGCCTCCGACAACTCGTCACCGAACCCACCCACACCACCGGCCACACGCTCGACCCTGTCTTCTCCACAAGCACCCACGTCGCCTTCAACAACACCACCGAACTCCACTGGACCGACCACTGCTGCATCCACTTCACCTTCAAGAAACCAACCACGCACCACCGCACCCAACAGCTGCCCCGCCACTACTGGAGCAAAGTCACCGAGGACCAGCTGACCTCCACCCTCGCCCAGAACCCACCCACCGACCCGGACGCTGCCGCCCGTAACCTCAGACAGTGTATCGCCAACTCTCTCTCCCCGCTAAAGTAACCCTCCATCAACCACCCCAGCAAGAAAGCCGCCTGGTTCACCGATGAACTCCAGACCTCCAAACACACATGCCGGAAGCTGGAGAGGAAATGGCTCCACGACCGCATGACAGACAGCCACGCAGCCCACAAGTACGCCATCCGCAGACACCACCACCTAATCAGAACAACCAAGAGATATTCCTTCAAAACCCACCTGGGCAACAACGCACACAACAGCAAAGAGCTTTTCAGCATAATGAAGGAACTCTCCAACTCCAGCGCCAACACCAACGACATCCCATCCTCGCAAGGATTGTGCGACTCACCGGCCACCTTCTTCCATCGCAAGATCGCCGACATCCACAACAGTTTCAACATCCCGTCCGCTCCAACCACGACAGACCCCACCCCGAACGCCACCTGCACCAACCAGCTGACTTCCTGGGCCCACTTCAACGACGACGAGATACGCAAGGTCATGAACTCCATCCACTCAGGATCGCCATCAGACCCCTGCCCACATCATGTGTTCAACAAAGCAGACGCTACCATCGCACCCCAACTTTGGAAGGTCATCAACATCTCCTTCGACACAGCGACATTCCCGGAAAGCTGGAAACACGCGGAAATCAACGCCCTTCTCAAAAAGCCCAAGGCGGACCTCAAGAACTTCTGGCCCATCTCCCTGCTCCTCTTCCCGGCAAAGGTCATCAAGAAAATCGCCAACACACAGCTGACCCACCACCTCGAGGACAACAACATCCTAGACTCATCGCAGTCCAGATTCAGACGAAACCACAGCACCGAGACAGCCCTCATTGCCGCCACAGACGACATCCGGCGCCTACTAGACAATGGCGAAACTTCAGCCCTCATCCTCCTGGACCTGTCAGCTGCCTTCAACACGGTCTGCCACCGCACAGTACGAACATGTCTACAAGAAGCCGGAATCCAGGAGAAGGCCCTGGACTGGACCACATCCTTCCTCTCCGGCAGAACCCAGAGCGTCTGCCTCCCACCCTTCCGATCCGAAGCCACCGACATCATCTGCGGCATCCCCCAGGGCTCATCCCTCAGCCCGACCCTGTTCAACGTCTACATGGCCCCACTCGCACAAATAGCCCACCAGCACGACCTGAACATCATCTCCTACGCCGACGACACCCAGCTCTTCCTCTCCCTCACCAAGGACCCGCACGCCGCCAAAACCAACCTCCACGAGGGAATGAAGGCCGTCACCGAATGGATGAGGAGCAGCCACCTGAAACTGAACTCAGACAAGATGGAAGTCCTCATCCTCGTCCCCACCGCTTCTGCCTGGGACGTCTCCTGGAGGCCGACCACACTGGGTGCAGCACCGTCACCCACTGACCACGCACGCAACCTAGGATTCATCCTCGACTCCTCCCTCTCCATGGCGAAGCAGGTCAACGCCGTCTCCTCCTCCTGCTACAACACCCTCCGCATGCTTCGCAGGATCTACAAGTGGATCCCGTCCGAAACAAGAAGAACAGTTACCCAAGCCCTCGTCAACAGCAGGCTGGACTACGGCAACGCACTCTATGCTGGAATCCCTACCAAACACCTACTACGACTACAACGCATCCAGAACGCCTCTGCCCGCCTGATCCTCAACATCCCTCGATACAGCCGCATCACCTCCCACCTAAGAGACCTGCACTGGCTCCCTGTAAACAAGAGGATCACCTTCAAGCTCCTCACCCACACACACAAAGCACTCCACAACACCGGACCAGCCTGCCTGAACAACAGACTCAACTTCTACACCCCTGCCCAACAGCTCCGCTCCGCCAGTCTCACCCTTGCTGCCGTCCAGTGCATCCTACGAACAACCTCCGGCGGCAGATCCTTCTCCTTCCTCGCCGCCAAGACCTGGAACACCCTCACCACCCACCTGCAGCAGACCCAGGACCTGCTCACTTTCAGGAAGCTCCTCAAGTCCTGGCTCTTCAAGCAGTAGCAGCGGCCCCTACCCTCAGTGCCTTGAAACCCTCAAGGGTAAGTAGTGCGCTTTACAAATGTGATGATTGATTGATTGATCCCAAACAGCTACTACTTGGGGCATGCTGCAACTTGCGGAACTACGTAGGAGCACTTTTTCGTGAAAAAATGTGTAGTGCAGTGTTTGGGGAGTGGTGAAAGTGATACTAAAAATACCTAGCTAGTGAGCTAATATTTTATACCTGCTTGTAGTTGGTATGGATAAAAAGGGGTTAATAGTCGGGAGGAAAAGGAACTGTTATGTGTATATAATCCCTAGTATTTGATCAACATGTTTCGAGGTGTCCCCTAAAGCTCTTCTTCGGGACCACATGGGGCCCAGCCCAATGCGTACCACTCCGTGTGAAAGCAAACGTTTAATAAAGAAAACCAGATGCACACCTAATGTGTGAGCACCAGATTAAACTACATACGATTTATATCAGACTCGTAGTATTTAGACTTAGGCAATACTGTGCCTCATGGTCTGCCAGGATGGAGGGCCTTGTGGTAACTTTGGCTCAGCACTCCTTCGTCAATTACACCTACTCGTACCTGGGCGGTAGGAGTAGGTGTGTATATATATATATATTTGTGAAGGAGTAGATGGCTTGATCAACTAAAGAAAAGTTAAAACCCCAAGGAGAGTGCTGCGTTATACTTTGACTTTGGTGATAAACAAATTTCAAGGCGCAGTCCAGGCTTGCCGTAGGCATCAGCTGTAAAGAGCGCCCTTCGTGATTTGGACTTTCTTGATGGATATACATATATATATATATATATATATACACATTACCTACTGGCAGTCGCCAGTAGGTAGTTATAGATGGGACCTATTACCCATAGGAAATCCGCAACATTCTATTTGGGATAACTTTGACGCCGATTGACGAATCTGCGCAAAATTTTCCAAACTTTTGGCCAGCTCCGGTCCTCTCCTATCCTGAGAGTTTCACATTGATTCATCAAGCGGGGGCCGAGAAAAAAGGGGGGTGCCAAAACACGTTTTCCCCATGCAATTTCCCATAGGACATTTAGCCGCAGCTACAGCCCGAACTGCTGAACAGAATTACACCAAATTTGGCAAAGAGGTAGTTCTTGGTTCAGACTGCCCACCCCTGGGACACTGCTGTTTGCAATGACAGTGCGGGAGCCTCGCGGCTCCCACCCTGTGATTGCAAACTGCTTTCCTATTTGGAAACCTGCTCTCTCTTCCAAATAGAAAAGCAGATTGCTTTTCCACAGGGGGAGCAGCATGTTAGCTGCTCGCCCTGTGGAAAAGCAATGCCGGCTCCCGCAGGACGCGGGGAGCCGGCTGGGACCGTGGTGGGATTGGGGACCCCCCACGGCCCCCAACGAAGAGGGCCAGCCCCGGAGGATGGGGTCCCGGGGGCTAGTAGTGGCCCGGTAGTGGGGCCACGCGGCCCAACTCCCCCCCCCAAAAAAACATTTTAAAAAAAGAAACCGCCCAGGGGATGGGGTCCACGGGGGCCACAACTTGCCACAGGAGGGGGGCAAGGCAGCCCCCCCCCCCTGATAAATAATATTTTTTAAAAAAAGGGCCATGCCCCAGGGGATGGGGTCCCCGGGGCAAATTATGGCCTTGGGAGGAGGGCCACACGTCCCCTTTCCCGATTTTTTTTTTAATTTAAAATTGGGGGCAGGCCATGGGGGCTGGGGTTCCCAAGCCCAATAAATTTGAAAAAGAAGGGGGGCTACACAGCCCCCTTCTTTAATTATTTTTTTTTTTAAACGGGATCGGGCCGGAGGCCACACCCCCTCCTTGCACCACTCTGCAAACACGCCCCCTGGCCCGTTTGCAGAGAGGGAACAAATTCCCCTTGAATACCGGGGATCCCTGGGGGCCAACTAGCCCACAAGGAACCTCCAGTATGCGCCAAGGGGCTGCGTTGCAGAGAGGTGTTCTGAGGCCACGCCCCTTTTTACACCTCTCTGCAATGCAGCTCTGTGGCACTTACTGGAGGTACCTGATGGGCTAGTTGGCCGCCAGGGGACCTCAGGATTCAAGGGGACTTAATCCCCCAACTTAAAACGTGCCACAGGCGCGTTTGCACAGTGGTGAAGGTAGGGTGCGGGGCCTGAGGTGCTATGTGTGCAAACACGCCCTGTGGCGCGTTTTAAGTTGGGGAATTAGTTCCTCTTCAATCCAGAGGTCCCCTGGGGGCCAACTAGCACACCAGGTACCTCTCCTAAGCGCTACAGAGCTGCGTTGCAGAGTATTGTAAAAAGGGGCGTGGCCTCTGAACACCTCTCTACAACGCATCTCCCTGGCGCATACTGGAGGTACCTGGTGGGCTAGTTGGCCCCCAGGGGGACGCAGGATTGAAGAGGCATTAATTCCCCAAATTAAAACACACCACAGGGCGTGTTTGCACACATGTCACCGCAGCCCCCTCCCCCTTCCTTCACCATTGTACAAATATTCCTCTAAAATCAGCCGAATTCCGAATTCCGATTTACTCACCTGTTATCAGGAGAGAACCCAGTGCGGCATCTTTAAGCCCAGCACTGACCCTGAAAAGTAATTGTAAGCATACTTACCAGTAACTTGTATTTCGTTCCATAGGAATTCATTGTGTGGTTTTCAGCAGAAAAGTTTCTGATCCTGAAAAGTAATTGTAAGCATACATACCAGTAACTTGTATTTCCTTCCATAGGAATCCATTGTGTGGTTTTCAGCAGAAAAGTTTCTAAGTGTCGATTTTTGAAAATATACAAATATTCCTCTAAAATCAGCCGAAAACTACAAATTCCGATTTACTCATCTGTTATCAGGAGAGACCTCAGTGCTGCATCTTTCAGCCCACTACTGATCCTGAAAAGTAATTCTAACCATACTTACAGTAACTTGAATTTCCTTACATAGGCTAACATTGACTGGTTTCACTTGAAAATTCTTCTGTGTGGAGTTTTGGAACTTTAAAATATTCCTCTAAAATCAGCCGAACTACGAATTCCGATTTACTCACCTGTTATCAGGAGAGACCTCAGTGCTGCATCTTCGAGCGCAGTACTGATCCTGAAAAGTAATTCTAACCGTACTTACCAGTAACTTGAATTTCCTTCCATAGGCTAACATTGACTAGTTTCACTTGGAAATTCATCTAAGTGTGGAGTTTTGGAACTTTAAAATATTCCTCTAAAATCAGCCGAACTACGAATTCCGATTTACTCACCTGTTATGAGAAGAGACGTCAGTGCTGCATCTTTGAGCCCAGCACTGACCCTGAAAAGTAATTCTAAGCGTACTTACCAGTAACTTGTATTTCCTTCCAAAGGAATCCATTGTGTGGTTTTCACCCGAAACGTTTCTAAGTGTCGATTTTTGAAACGTACAAATAGTCCTCTAAAATCCGCCGAACTATGAATTCTGATTTACTCACCTGTTATCAGGAGAGAACCCAGTGCTGCATCTTTTAGCCCAGTACTGATCCTGAAAAGTAATTGTAAGCGTACTGACCAGTAACTTGTATTTCCTTCCATAGGAATCCATTGTGTGGTTTTCAGCAGAAAAGTTTGTGTCGATTTTTGAAACGTAGAAATATTCCTCTAAAATCAGCTGAACTACGAATTCCGATTTACTCACCTGTTATCAGGAGAGACCTCAGTGCTGCATCTTTGAGCCCAGTACTGATCCTGAAAAGTAATCCTAACTGTACTTACCAGTAACTTGAATTTCCTTTCATAGGATATCATTGCCTGCTTTTTGCTGAAAAAGTTTCTAAGTGTTGATTTTTGAAAAAAGTTTTAAAAAGAACGATTTTTCCCTTTCTGTGATTTCTGTCTTTGCCTGTGGTTGTTAGAGTTTAAAAATTGTACTTTTAACCTGCTTGTGATTGGATATTTTATCACCTGTTTTGTGTTTTAAACTTGTGTTTTTTCCTTTTACATGATCGCTCCCATTTAATGTGTTGAAATGTGGGATTTGCAGTCCAAACTCTGTAGTTTTTCCCTCTCATTGCTGATGACTTTCAGTTTTCCCTCCAAATTTCTTCTTTGCTCTGTTCTAAGACCTGTATGTTAAAACAGTGCACCCCCAGCCACCATTTTGTGTACACAAGCCAGTGAAACCAGCACCCATGCCTCCCCCCCCAGCAACAGGGATATTCTACATCAGAGGTTGCTTATGTGAGCTGTTTAAACTGTGTTTACTAGGGACTGTGCTCTTCAATTTTTGGGCAGTAGAGGGAGTAAAGTTTTATTAAAACAGTATTGTTAGATTTCCAGTTAGTGAGGCCTTTACCTGCAGAAGTCCAAAGTGTGGATTGAGCCTGTCTGTCTCCTAGGAGATTCTGAACAGGAAATTATTTATTTATTATTTATTATTTAGAAGTTTTCTATAGCGCTAGCAAGACCCGAAGGTAACAGAGCGCTTTACAGTTAGAGACTGACAAATGAACAACATGACATATAAAAAGTAATAGCAGTCAACGAATGACAATATAGAAGGAGTTGGTAACAGGATTCAGCGTCGCCACATAGTTCTGGGGTTGCTTGCTGATCTGAATTAACCACAGCCTAGGGAACGGATAAGGAACAAGGATTTAAGTTGGCTCATGAATTCCACATAGGACGGTATGGTTCTGATGTGCGGGGGGATGGAGTTCCATATTTTGGGGGCGTTTCCTGTGAAAGAGCAGTCCGCAGTTTTCTTCTTTCTGGTTTTAGGTAGGATGAGCAGCAGGGAGTTAGAGCTTCTCAGATTTCTGACTTGACCTGCTTTTTTGAGCTTGTTTGCCAAGTATTCAGGTTTGCCGGTATGGAGGGCTTTATGGGTTAGGCAAGCCGTTCTGAAGGTACTACGCATTTCAGCTGGGAGCCACTTGGGTTCTTTGAGTGCCGGGGAGATGTGGTCTGATTTTTTGAAGCCGGTGATAATTTTTGCTGCCGCATGTAGTGTTGTTTTTAGTGGTGCCAGGTGTGATTTAGGGATGCCTGTTAGGATTGAGTTCCCATAATCCAGTCTTGATAGTACTAGAGATTGCGTGGCTAATTTGAGGTCCTTGTTGGGAATGTAGGGTTTGATTTTGTTCAAAAGTCTGAGGTTAAAGAATGCACTTTTCGCCGAGTTCTTTATGTGATTTGTCAAGGTAAGTTTGGGGTCTAGGGTGAAGCCAAGAGATTTAACGGAGTCAGCTAGCGTGAGATTCCCTTTAAGCGCATCGATTGACTTTAGCCACTCGGTGATTTGAGGGTTGTCTTCTTTGTTCGAGATGAGGAGTGTCTCGGTCTTGTCGGGATTGAGTTTCAGGTGATTATTTGTCAGCCATTCTTGGACATCATTAAGGACGTCATTTAGTCTGTGGATGTCATTAAGAGAGGAGGTTTCCAGATAAATCTGTGTGTCATCCGCGTAGAGGTGGAAGCGGATGTTGGCTTTCCTGAGTAGCTTGGCGAGCGGTTCCATATAAATGTTAAAGAGCTGAGGAGAGAGCACTGAGCCTTGGGGGACACCCTTGTTGACTAGCTGGGTTTCGGAGGTGAAGTTCTTGATTTTTATTATTTGCGTGCGGTTATGTAAAAAGGAGGAAAACCACTTGAGAACTACCTCGCCGAGGCCAGCTCTTTCTTGAAGATCCTTGATGAGGAGCTTATGGTCCACCATGTCGAAAGCTGCGGAGAGATCGAGGAGAATGAGGAGGCAGCATTTGTCTGCGTCAAGAGATCCATGAATATCATCAATGATGTTCAGCATCGCTGTTTCTGTGCTGCGGCCTTGTCTGAAGCCAGATTGGAGGGGGTCCAGGAGATTAGTGTTGTCCAAATGTTGTGTCAATTGCAGGAGTACGCAGCGTTCAAGTGTTTTAGAGAGCAAAGGGAGGTTAGATATCGGTCTGAAATTGTTCAAGACAGTTGAGTCAAGACCGGGTTTTTTCAGCAGAGGGGTGACTTGCCCCATTTTTAGACAATCAGGGACCGTTCTGCTTTTTAAGGAGCTGTTTATGATTTTGCCCCAGATAGGTGCTAAAGTGAGCTTCATTTTTTTAATTAGTAAGGGAGGGATGTGGTCCGAGATGTGGGCTGATGGTTTGGAGGTCGAGATCAACAAGATTATCTCTGTTTCCAGGACGGGGCGAAAGCTAAGCCAGTGGGAGGGAGAGGGGCCGGAGGGGAGGGCCTGTGGGATAGCCGAGCTGCTCTTCTTGAGGTGTGAGTTGTTGATGTCAAGAGATTGTTCGATTTTTAGGACCTTTTCGTTGAAGAAGTTGGCAAAGTTATCGCAAAGATCTTTGGACGCCTGTAGGGGTGTGGACAGAGGCTTGGATGTTTGTTGTCTGATTATGTTGTAGAGCTCCTTTGGTCTGTTTTTGGCTTTAACCAGTGCCTCGCGGAAGAAGCTGGATTTCTTGTTTTTGATATGGTTGTTGTACTTCCTGCGGGCTGATTTTAGTTGGAGGCGAAGAATGGCGGTTGGGTTATTTCTCCACTTTCTTTCTTTGGCTCTAAGGTTTCTTCTTTCTGCGTTGAGGTCAGCGTTGAACCAGGTTCTGGATGGAATGGCTCGGCTTCTTTTGAGCTTTAGAGGCGCTAGTTTGTCGAGAATGGAGACTAGCTCAGAATTATAGTGGTCGGTGAGATCATTGGTCGAGAGGAGTGAATTGTTGTCTGGAAGAAGTGAACTTAACTGATCTTCCAGGATATCTAGGGGTACTTGGGAGAGGTTTCTCGACCATTTATGGCGAGGTATTGCGGGGGTTTGAGAGAGATGATGGGGTGATTGATATGAAATAAGATCATATGATGGTCTGACCAGTCAACGGGAAGTATGTGGTTGACCGTGATTGAACTCTTTTATGCAATGATGGCATCTAATGTGGCTCCTTTGTAGTGAGTCTCTTCAGTACAGTGTTGGGTAAGGTTGTTATCATCAAGGAGGCTGGATAGCGATCTGATTAGAGGATTATGAGTCTCGTTCCATCGGAGATTCAGATCACCAAGAATTAAGTTTTTGGAATTGCCGAGTGCGTCTTGTGCTATCAGGTCGTATAGTTGTTCTCCAAACTCCTTGTTTCTGCCCGGGGGGGTGATAGAGTAGGTGACACAGTAGAGAATCGTTGTCTTTGGTCTTGATGATAGCGGATAGACATTCAAATGAATCGTACTCAAAGGAGGAGGTTTCAGTGATGCTCCAGCTGTCTTTGTGGATGATGGCGACCCCACCTCCTCGTTGTTCTATCCTGTCTTTGGAAATGAGGGAGAAGTCAGGTGGTACCAGCATGTCTAGGCAGGGAGGAGATGTCTTATTTAACCAAGTCTCCGTGAGGAACGCAACGTCAATGTCGTGAGTGAGGATAGCTTCCGCTAAGTCCGTTGCGTGTAGTGAAGCCGATCTGCAGTTGATTAGGAGGCAGTTGGTGAATTTCTCCTGATTGCTGGCAGTTCTGTCTTTAGTCTCTCTAGGTATGGCGGTGAGGACTGGAAATCTATGTGGTTTGAAGTTGGGTAGGTCTTTCCGGTGACCTGTGATTACTTGGATTTGGGATTTAGGTGAATCTGCGTTGGGAGAGTCGTATGTAGCGGCTAGTATGGCTGCTTCACTGTCTGACATAGGTGCTTCTGATCTAAGCGGCCTGGAGATCGGGTGTTTTGTGCCGGATAGGGTGGTAGATGGAATGGAGATCATGGGCCTGGGGCAGGGGGCTCCGGTTGTTTCGGATTTTTGAGGACCGGAACCCTGGACCCTGTGGGGGGGGATCGATAGGCTGGGAACTAGGGAATTCTGTGGGCCCATGGGTGATGTTAGCGTTGGCGGAGAGGGGGGCCCAGGGAGGGGATTTCGGGGGTTTACAGGCTGTACCAAGGTTGGAGAGGATTTCCATTAAGCCTTGGGTGATAGTGTCAACCTGGTTTTCAAGGGCCGCGAGCGGCTTTGCTATGGAATCAAGGGCGGGGTTGTGGGCATCAGGGGTGGCGCCGAGCGTGTTATGGTTCAAGAGGATGGGTTGGGGGATAGGGATCAGGGTAGAGGACGGGGAGGGGTAGGGAGAGGGACAGGGGGAGGTTTAGACATGGGGGTCTTAGAGCTGTGATGAGACTAGTGGGGAGGGAGCCCGTTGGTCAGGGGCTGCCGGTTGGCGGGGACGTGATTGCTGTAGGGGGCGGTGGGAGGCAGTGGCGGGGGAGGTGTGGTGGTTGGAAGGAGGGGTTGGGGGTGAGATTGGAGTTTCCTGTTGAGGGTGGTTGGCCGTGCGCGGGGGTTGTGAAGTGGCGGGGAGGGAGGGGCATGTCGGGCAGTGGTGGGATCGTGGAAGAGAGTATCGAGGTCTTCTCTGTTAGCTATGGGAGTGGTCGGTGAAGGGGTTGGGGCGTGGTGAAATAAGGAGTCGAAAGCTTTCAGGTTCTCATTGTTAGCTTGGATGAGGACTGTGCCATTGGTGTAGATGGTCACGGTTGTACTGCCTCTACCAACTGATCTGAATGGAAGTATCGTGGTTAATTTGCAGCTATGGGGAGTGGAAGTTGTTTTGGTGATAAACAGTTGTGTTCTGATCGTGGAGACCCAGTATTCCGGTCTCTCGGTGTGGAATATCAAGTCCATCTTCATCGGTCCATTGGAGGCCGAGTGGTAGATGTCTATGATTAGGGTTTCTTTATGTTTACGGATGAGATTCTGCTTGAAAGTGCGTCTCAGTTTTGTAGAGAGGAGGGGGGGGGGGAATGATGGTGAAGGAGTTCCGGCTGTGAGGTTTCAGGTGGGTGAGTGGGACTGGTGGAGGAGGGGGCGGCAGGTCCCGGGCCATCGTGGTGGTAGTGTAGGGGAGGTGCCTGATTTAGCTGCGGTATAGAGCTTGGGTGGCGCGGGAGGGCTGGCGTCGGGCCGTCAGGGCTTCACTTTGGCGTGACTCATCTGAACATGTGATTTGGAATCCTGTGGGGCTTTGAATCTGGAGTTCACTGGCCGTGGGGTCACTCGGCTAGGCTTGAGATGCTGGGGGCTTAATTTTACAGGGGGAGGCTGATCCTGGGCGGCAGAGTCCGGAGAAGCAGCTTCCAACTCCCTAGCCAGAAAACCTTGTCTGAGGTCGCTGGGACCTTATATGGTCTGATATTGTTTGGTGCATGTGTACTCTGATTGGTGTTTGTATCTGATGTTTCTATTGGATTAGGGTTAGTGTCCTCATTGGTTGGGTACTTGAGTGTTCTGATTGGTTTCTGGGTCTGTGATTCAATCAATGTAGGGTTGGGACTAGGGCTAGGGTTAGGATTTCTATTGGAAGTAGGGACTAGAGTTTCCTGTGTTATTGGTTGTTGGGACTTGGGTGGGACTAGGGCTAGGGTTAGACTTCTAATTGGAAGTAGCGATTAGGGCTTCTGGTGTGATTGGTTGCTGGACTGGTTATGGGACTAAGAATAGGGTTAGGCTTTCTATTGGAAGTAGGGACAAGGGCTTCCTGTGCCATTGGTTGCGTGGATTTGGGGTGGGACTACTGGTAGGGCTAGGGCCTCTATTCTACGTATTGATTAGGGTTTTTGAACTGATTGGGTGCTTGGACTAGGGCTAACATTGGTTGTAAGGTCCTGGTCTCCTATTGGTTCTAGATTTTTAGGGCTAGTGTTGTGATTGGATAGTGTTAGGGCTAGGGTTCCCATTGGCTGACGGGGCAACCTGACTACTAGGGCTATAAAAGGCCAGGCTGAGGGTGTCTCATCCAGGGCGTCAAGGCTAAGGGCGGAGAGGACAAGGGCAGTTGCCTGTTTGAGCCTGTTAAGGGCGGAGAGGACCACAGCAGTTGCCTGTTTGAGCCTGTTAAGGGCGGAGAGGACAAGGGCAGTTGCCTGGTTGAGCCTTTTCGAGACTGACCAGGGCCAGAAATGCTGCTCAATATACATACCTCCATTATGCATCTATATACTTTCAATGTACTTATAGATCTATATATTTATCACTTTCTTCTAATTTAGCATTTCCAATGCACTTCCCTATTTCTCAGCCTATACTTCGCTCAATATATCCTCTACATCCACTCTCTCATTTAACCTCAAACCCCATACCACTACTATGATCCCCAAAATAAACCTTTCTAGACTCTCTCCTACTCTACCCCTCCTTGCATCATCTTACACCTCTTTTACTATACCGATCCCCGAAAACAAACCTTTCTAAACTCTTCCCTCTTTTCTACCCCTCCCCAACCCTTCTCAATCTAAATAACTGACTAACATATCCACCACAAAAAATACTTTCATGTTTCACCATACTAATTCAACACTAATCCTGTTGGGTTCCAGAGTCGCGTGCTACTTGCGCTTCAAAACCCCATGAGGGGTAGCAAGCGCTATATAAATACAAACCTCTTTCCCTTCACTATCCCGCCACTTACCCTTCTCTACCAAAATAACTGAATAACATATCCACTACTCAAATTACTTCATATTTTACTATACTAATTTTCAACACTAATCCTTTATGAGTTCCGGGGTGGCGTGCTACTCGCCAGAAAAGCGCTTCAACATTCATCAGGGGTAACAAGTGCTATATGAATCCAAACCTTTCTTCCCCTTTTATCCCTCCGCTATCCTTCTCACTCCAAATAACTGACTAATATCCACCACTGAAATTACTTTCATATTTTACCATTTTAATTCACCACTAATCCTTTATGGGCTTCCTGAATAGCATGTTTCAACACCCCTTCAGGGGTATCAAGCGCTACATAAATTCAAACCTTTTTTTCCTCCTCTATCCTTCTGCTATCATTCCAAATCCAAATAACTGACTAACCTATCCACCACTTAAAATGTACTTGCATGTTTGACTATACTAATTCAACACTAATCCTCTATGGGTCCCGGAGTAGCTTGCTAACTGCCGAAAAAGCGCTTTGACGCCTCGTCAGGGGTAGTAAGCGCTATATAAATGCAATTACAATACAATACAATACAATAGGCTAACATCGACTGGTTTCACTTGGAAATTCTCCTAAGTGTGGAGTTTTGGAACTTTAAAATATTCACCTAAAATCATCCGAACAACGAATTCCGATTTACTCACCTGTTATCAGGAGAGATCCCAGTGCTGCATCTTTTAGCCCAGCACTGACCCTGAAAAGTAACTCTAACCGTACTTACCAGTAACTTGTATTTCCTTCCATAGGAATTCATTGTCTGGTTTTCACCAGAAAAGTTTCTGTGTCTATTTTCACAAACTACAAATATTCCTTAAAAATCGCCTATATGACTTAAATGCATTCTTTCAACTGTTTACAGGAGATGCACCAGTGATGGATCCAGGATCCACCACCGAGTAATAAAAAGTAACGATAACACTACTTACCTGCTAAGTGAATTTCCTCCCATAGGATAACATTGGTGATTCTATGTGAAAAAGTTTCCAAGTGTCAACTTTTAAAATACAATAATATTCCTTAAAAATCACTTCTGTAACCAAAACGCTTTTACTCAACTGTTTACAGGAGATGTCCCAGGGCTGAATCTAGGATCCAGTCCTGTGGTTAGAAAAGTAATCCATAAAGTAACTAATTGCATTTAACTAGAAATTCCCATTGAGCTCAATGTTGCATTGTGTTTGAAATTGTGTTGCCCATTGCAACAACTGTAACTACTGTACTTAAAAGTCTATTGCCTATTTGCTAAGTATTTAAACTAAAGTAATTCATTCTGAGAAAGTATATTTTGTAATGTAATGTATAATGTAATTTAAAAATAAAATATCTAAAAATAAATAGTGTAATAAAATGTAGTAAATCAGTATCTAAAAAATAAATATAACAATTAATACATTTAAAAATTCTCATTTACAAAACCTTTGAAATTCACTGAAAAAACCATAGGTTTCAGACATGTTCTAATTAGGAATTAGCATTTAAAAAACCTTAGAAATAGGTTTTCGGGGTGTTATAGTTAGCTGGACATTTCACTCGTACAAAACAATTGAAATTCCTCCGTTATAGTTAGTTGTACTAAGTATAACCCGCTCGCCCGCAATCCACTGCTGATGATGTCACATATTACACTGATGACATCTCAAATGACATCACTGATGACATCATTCACGTGACAATCTGATACATCCCATCATGCACTAGTATAACCTTTCAACACTCATTATAACATATGGAGTACCATATTTGAAACCATTGATACACCAATACCAGTTCCTAAAAACCCACTCAGTGATTCCTACATCTACACACACATCTAAATACTTAACTATATATTCACTCATACATGCTAACAAAGATCAATAGAACACTATTAAATATACTTATACACCTACATCGACATTACACACCAGCACACATCCTATTCACTTATGCAGTCATCCTACTCACTTATGCAAACAATTGATCATACTTACATTTACTAAGCTACACACTTATACAAACACCACTTCATGTATTCATAAAAATAGTAACTCATACTTAGTGTGTTATAAAATCCCTATCACAAGTATACAGTTTTCGATACAATCACTCATACAATCACTGAGTCTTATGTATACTTATTTATGTACAACAACTGTCACATACACTGCCTTTTATATTTCTAGTTTGTTTGACATGTATCATTGAAAAATATATTTACTCATCACCACACCCATAAAGAGATTCAGTCACCCAAACAACTGTTTCCACATAGTCTTAACCTCATATACCTACTAAATCAACTATTCACACATCTTTGGCAGTCACACACCTCCCACCCAACCACACACACATTCACTATCCCATACAAATACTCACTTAACTAATTAATAATTAATATAGACTTTCACATAGCTAGGAACCAGCTTATGCAGTAGTTTACACAACAAGAGATAGAGTGATACAGGTATTCACACAGTTTAATCACTATCCCATATATTTAGTGAGACACTTTAAATTAGTCACTTAAACAGTCAATCACATTGCTACTAAATCCTCCCTCCAGACATTTATACATCCACTCAGTCTTCAATCCAGATTGCTTTATATTTATAATACTTATTTAAATATCGAACCAAACCACATTCACTGGATGATGTCATCAGTGATGTCATTTGAGATGTCATTAGTGATGTCATCAGTGATGTCACTGACCATGTCATGAATGATGTAATATGTGACATCATCAGCAGTGGATTGCGGGCACGCGAGTTATACTTAGTACAACTAACTATAACGGAGGAATTTCAATGCTTTTGTACAATGTCTAGCTAACTATAACACCCCTAAAACCTATGTTTTTATCAGTGAATGTCTAAGGTTTTTGAAATGCTCATTCCTAACCATAACATGTCTTAAACCTATGTTTTTTACAGTGAATATATACATATACATAGATATCAATGGATGAGTACAAGTTCCTCAAAGTTGTGAACCCAGTAATGCCGGTGGCATATTTCATCCCGAAGATACACAAAAACAGCTGCAAACCTCCAGGTCGTCCAATAATATCGGCATGTAAAAGTATCCTTGAGAATATGAGCAAATATGTTGACTTCTTTCTTCAAGAATATGTTAGGAATTTACCATCATTTATTCTTGATACCAGAGATTTGCTCATTAAGTTGAGGGATGTACACTGGCAACCAGGATATATGCTGATCTCACTGGATGTTTCATCCCTTTATACATCTATTCATAATAGGAATGGACTTAAAGAAGTACAGCACTACCTCAACAGTAGACCTGTCTGTCTCAAGGATCATAGTAGAATGCTTCTAGATATGATTGATCTATGTCTGCACAACAATTATTTCCTATTTTCCAATCAGGTTTTCCATCAGGTAAGGGGGTGGCTATGGGGGCCTGTTTCTCTCCCAGTTAGGCCTGTCTTCATATGGGCTACTGGGAGGAACAGGTCCTCATACCATCTTACCCGCACATTTTTGCAAACAAGGTCATCAAATGGCTTCGCTATATCGACGACCTCCTGATTATTTGGAATGGTTCTGAGGAGGAGGCATCTACTTTTATCACTGATCTAAATTGTAACACTTTGAACTTGGGCTTTACTAGTCATATGAGTTGTACCTCGATATGTTTTTTGGATGTGGAAATTTACATTCATAATCTGGAAGTACACACTAGACTCTTTAGAAAGCCGACTGCCGGCAACGCCGTGCTTCACGCATCTAGCCATCATCCAGCCCATCTGATACGCAGCATCCCATACGGTGAGATGCTGCATATCAGAAGGATATGTAGCTCAGATCTGGATTGTAGATTAGCCCAGAATGAGTGCAGAGCTAGGTTTTTGAGGAGGGGATATCGATCAGAGATTGTGGAGAAAGCTATGTGTCGAGCTAACACTGTGGGAAGGGTGCAATTAGATCAGTTGCCCGCACAGACATCTCCCACATCTCATGATGAGAGTAGACTGATTTTGATGTATAGCAGGCAACATCAGGCCATTCGCAAAATTATACGAAAATATTGGCCCTTAATCTCCAGTGACAATGTCCTGGGGCCTCAATTGCGCACCCCTCCTAGTATCACATTTAGAAAGGCTAGATCTACGCGTGATAGTCTGGTTTCGAGTAGTCCTGAAGTCAGAGTAGCAGGAAACTGGCTATCTGGCAGTAAGGGGTTTCTCAAGTGCTCGGTGTGCAAGGAATGCAAAAATGGCATCAACAAAAGCGAGTACTCGATTCCCCTTAGTGACAAACCAGTTCGTATCTTATCCAAATTGACTTGCAAAACCGAGTATGCAGTGTATGTGCTGGAGTGTCCGTGTGGCCTACGTTATGTGGGCAGCACCAAACTACCAGCACATAAGAGGATACTCCAGCACCTCCGAGCCATTACCAACAGCGACACCGCGTACCCGGTTGCAAGACATTTCGAGGAATTTCATAATAAGAATCCAGAGGGGTTGAAATATTTTTTAATCGATACAGTTCCTCCGCTTAGAAGAGGGGGTGACCGAGAGGCACTCCTACGCAAATTGGAGACACGTCATATAATACTGTTCGGTTGTAAAATCCCCAATGGTATGAACTCTAGTGAAGACTTTTTTACCTGCTTGTAAATATTCCTGAAATTTGTAGAACCTATTGCTGATATATCTATATTTTTGCTGCACTTCCAACCAATTGAATGGTTTTTAAACTTTTTAATGTATTTTTGGTATTAGATGTGACACTTTTTTATAAGTAATTTTACACTTGGTTTTGATATTAGCGTGCTGGTATTTATTTGCAAAGTTTGCACATATACATTGCACTAGATTGCTATTTGCACATTCGATATAGCCCACATGGGCCTTATTTCTTTTTATAAATGCAATGATTTATATAGGCGGATTGGACAGGAACGAATAAAGGTGGATGAGATAATAGAAAGGTTTCAATTTTAGCTATAAGCTGGGCCATGTTCTCCACCTATGTCCATGTTGAGCTATTTGCATGTTGGATAATAACACAGTAGTGAAATGATTAGACATGTATATATTGATTTTAACTAGAAACTGAATTTAGTCATGAACTAGTTTTTACATGTTTTTATCGATTGCACTGTTCTTTTAATCATGCATATCAACTGCCGTTTTATAATTGTATTTTACAATTATTGTCTTTTTCATTGCATTGAATCTAAGTGGAGACGTTAGTCTGTCTTCTATGCTTATGCATTCCTTACTAGCACGCTAGCACTTTAAAAGGGTCACATTACCTTTTCAGCGTTTGTCATGTGATCAAGGCCCTTCGTGGGCTGAAACGCGTCATGGTCGATTTGGTGTTTGGGCTTGAATAAATAATTTATGCACCAGCTAAGGGTTCGTCTCGTCTTTTGCCCAGCAGCTTTCAAGACATTGTATGCCTCATACTCATACATATATATGTATATATATATATATATAGGCAGGTATAATCCTTCAATAATTTCAGAAATAGAACAAACTGCACTCCATCCTTTGTCCAACCCACTTTAATTTATATATGTTCCCCCTTGCTACCTTGGCATAGGACAATGATGCTAAGATCATATCTTATGCTGATGATACTCAGCTGATATTCACCTGCAACAAGGGTACGGATTTTGATGGGGATAAAATCAGATCCTGTTTCACCAAGGTGTTTAATTGACTCAAGGCTAATCAGCTGAAATGCAACACTGACAAATCTGAGAATGTCTTTTTCGGCTCGTCATCTGTGAGCAATTGGAGTCTATGGTAGCCTGAGGAGTTGCCACAACCCCCTCTCAGCTTAAACTACGGTAAAAAGGATTAAACCCAGAGCTAAAGAACGGTGATGGATTAAACCCAAATGTCTGAACTGGGGTGGCGGAGTGAGCTAAAGAACGGTGATGGATTAAACCCAGATCAGTTGACTGGGGGTGAGTGTTTGTATTGTCAACGCTCCGTCCATCACCACCTTTGGTTTTTCCACGGTAAAAAAGTTCAGCATTTTCATAGATAGTACCCTCTCTATACGGGCCCAGATCCATGAACTGGTAGGCACTTACATCGGCATGCTTTGCATGTTAAAAAATGTCCTACCGCTTCTCCCATTAGACACCAGGAAAATAGTTGTCCAGGCTCTGGTGACTTCTAGACTGGATTACGCCAATATCTTGTACCTGGATTTGCCTGGTTACCTCCTCCAGTGCCTAAAAGAGGTGCAAAACTCCACTGCCAGGGTGATTCTCAGACCTAAGCCTAGGCCACATATGGACCCTCACCTTAAGGCCCAGCACTGGTTCCCACTGAAGGAAAGGATTAAGTTTAAGACCCTGGTCAAAGTCCTTCACGGCAAGGGGGACAGCTATCTCAATAAGCGTGCTAGCCGCTCTAAACTGGCCAGGCCCTTAAGATCCTCCTCCTCTGACCTAGCCTGCATGCCCAAAGTATGCTTGGCCCATATGGGGGCAGATCCTTCGGGTTTCTGGGCACTCAAGCGTGGAACCAACTCCCTACCTCCCTGAGGGCTACAACTGATCCAACAGATTTTAAGAAACACCTCAAACCCTGGCTCTTTAAGAACTAGTCTTTCCTCTGGGTCCTGTCATAAGTTAACCTCTAGGGCAAGGACACTCTTGTTTGAGTAGCTGTGCACTATACAAGATCCTCCATTCATTCATTAATTAATTAATTCATTAATTAATTCATTCATTCATTCATATGCAGCGTTCAATGTTCCATGATGGTCTCTCAGACAAGAACCCTCCACAAACAAAATCAAATGAGCCATTTTAAGAGGAATGTCTTTGATATCCTGCCTTGGTTTGGTACATAATTCTGTGACATTGGTGGCATAATCACTGTCATAATTTCTGTCTTTGTCTTCTTTGCTGTCTGAGACGGAAAGTAGTGTTTCAGGGTTCGAAAATACATCTTCTGATAGAGATGTTTTTAGATGCCAGTATGACGTGCTCATACTTGGTAAGGTGACTGTTTATCATGTGCTGAATTGAATGAAGAATAAACACAATTAGCGTATGTCTTGTTACAGTCCCTTCACTTTTTCAATTGCAATACAAACAGCTGCAACAAATTTCAAACAACCAGAAACAGCTACAGTTACTGGATTCAGCACATCAGATATCCAGGTTTTTGTGGTAATACCAACAGAAGCATACCCGCCTTTGAAAAAATATTTTTATTGAACTATTATCATAACAGACAGTAACAGTTTGAAAACAACAATAATAGGAACCCCAGGGGCTGTGGTACATAAGCATTGCAGATATCTGTGAAAAAAGTCTACAGACATGGAGTAGTCAGAACTCTTCACAAAAGGATGTTGAATCACCCCTTTAGGCCCTATGACGCTCTCTTCTATGAGCCTTCCACTCCCCCAATGTGTCCCTGAAGCATCAGAGCCGGCCACACAGATCTTATCTTGGGATCTGGGATGCCCTTTCACTCCCCTTTGTGCTCCTGTCAGTGACCCCAGATCTAGGCAAACATTTGGGGGCATCCCCTTGCCCAGTAGATAAGGTCCTCAGCCTGCCTACACCACTCGATGTTGATTTCCTAGTTCTTCACTAATGGAACCTCCACTCTCCACTAGTATCAAATGATCTCTCTTTTTGTAACCACAAGGGCTGTGTTGCAGAGGAGGAGTGTATACCTGTTAAGGGTCACATCGCCCATAAGCCCAAGGGGATCAAACCTGGGATGAGGTTCACAGGGTTCCGAACAGCCAAAGAGAGCCCGTGTTGTACGTCGAATCAGAATCCCTTCACTCTCGGACACACCCTCTCTGACATTGGTTGCTGTCTATCGTGCCCTGCCCATTGCATGTAGCATTGTTCAGGTGAAGAAGGCCAGATGCAGTAATTTTATTGAACCAGCCTGAATCCAGCGAGGATTCATCAAGTCAGCCCAAGGCACACTCCCATTCCTCTCTCAATGCCTGTAGGGGGAGTTGACTCAGGTGAGCAGTGTAGAATAGATCAAGGATACAGCGTATCCATGTAGGGGACCACCAGCACCCTGTATTCAAATGGATTCTCCAGCTCTAGGTCTTGAAGCGTTTAACTCTGATGAGTATGGCTCAACCTATCCTGTAGAGAGCGGAGAACCTGACCCCCAGTCTTGTCATGTTGCCCCTGCAGTTCCTCAACTGATAGCCACCCGGCTAATTCCGCAGGTCTCCTAATTTCAAGATGCCCAGCATATCCCATTGCCTGCATAGTGTCTCCCTGGGTAGTTTTGCCAGAGCTCTCGAATCAAACGATGGGAGAATCAGTTTGTCCCATCCATCTATACCAACCTACCTAACGCCCTTCTCCAGATACAGCGGTACGAAAGGGGGTGGTGATGGACGGAGCATATGAACCAATCAAACACTCACACCCAGTCAAAAGATGCTCCGTCCATCACCACCCCCTTTTGTAAAACTTTGTTTGCCATAAGTTGGCAGGGTATGCTCAGACGTGAGTCCCTTGCTCACTTTGCCACTGGATTCAAGCAAGCCTGGCTGAAGACGGCTGAAATGCCAGAAACCGGTCCTAGGAAGCTTGTTTCCGGTCCAGGGAAGGCATGGCTTGGCAGTTCGGGCTGGACTGTTCCCATGAGGCACAGGGTCAGATTGATTTGCATATGGCCATGTCTGAACTGGGGTGGCAGGGTGGGCTAAAGAACGGTGATGGATTAAACCCAGATCTGTTGACTGGGTGTGAGTGTTTGATTGTTTCAGATGCTCCGTCCATCACCACCCCCTTTTGTACCGCTTTGTTCGCCATAAGTTGGCAGGGTATGCTCAGACGTGAGTCCCTTGCTCACTTTGCCACTGGATTCAAGCAAGCCTGGCTGAAGACGACTGAAATGCCAGAAACCTGTCCTAGGAAGCTTGTTTCCGGTCCAGGGAAGGCATGGCTTGGCAGTTCGGGCTGGACTGTTCCCACAAGGCACAGGTTAAAACTGATTTGCGTATGGCCATGTGTGAACTGGGGTGGCAGAGTGGGCTAAAGAACAGTGATGGATTAAACCCTGATCTGTTAACTGGGTGTGAGTGTTTGATTGGTTCAGATGCTCCGTCCATCACCACCCCCTTTTGTACCCCTTCTCCAGATACAGATCATGGTGGCTGTCGGCTCCGGGAGATTCAGAGATCTCCCTCTACCATACAGTCACCTCGCATACCCCAGTGGGTCCTTTGCCCTTTGTCCCTCCATCAGGGACGGCTCCCTTTGGTCTGCAAAGGACCAATCATTTACCGCCAGCAGTTAGGTTGCCAAGTAGTACAGACTCAGATCCAGCAAAGCGATTCCCCCATCCAAGGGCCTTCTTGTCAGGGTGGTAAGTGCTGTCTGAGATATACCACCCCTCCACAGCAGAAATCTAACTTTGACCTCCACCGTTTTAAAGAAGTGATTGAGGACCTCAAAGAGTGAGTTCTGTTGGACATAAAAGATGCCAATGGTCTACACCCCAATGAAATCCTGCTAGAATACACCCCAGATTTCTATCAAGAAATAATTTTCTATCCGTGGTCCCATATATACACAAGTAGGTGAACTCAGTCTTATGTATAAATGTACTTTAGTAACTGTATGTGGAAGGTAAAATTGTTTATATACACAACTGTATGGGGAATATATTGTAGAATGGGCTTATACATTATTTTAGGTAACACTATGTATGTGTTGTGTACAGTACAGTTTAGGAACATTGAACCCATGAGTTTACACACTAGTGGATATTAGCTAAAAACCTGAACAGTTTCAACTTACTGATGTAAAATGTTGTTTTTATTGATTTCATTTAATTTGTTTATCCTGTATATATTTTTTTGTTTAGATAATTTTAGAGTTGTTGTCTTGAAAAAGGTGTCGTTTATGAAACTATACACCGAAACGCGTCGACGCATTTGTTTTAATACGTCAAATTCAAGGAACCAAGTCCCAGAATTGACTGATTGGACTGTGGACATTATAAATGTGATTCCCTTGAATTGACATACTGCTGATGATTATAGACTAAATCACGGAATTTGAGTCTCTTTCTGGTTTTAATTGTATTTGTGTATAATGCTTATGTACTCAAACTGTTATTGTGAAAGTTTTTAATGATTTTTAATGAAATTTTGATATCAATAAACATACAGATTGTAATATTGTACTGTTCAGGTGCTTGAATAAGTTTTAGGACAGGGGGGACTGGTATTTAGGTATCTCCTACATATTTAGAAGATAGAGCAGAATTGCCCACTGTGAGGTGTATGTATGGTTGTATGGTTATGATGAATGCTTGATTATTGATCCCAAGGGATAATTTATTTTACTTGCGAACTCAGTCTCCTCCCAAGCCAGTGGGCTCATCGTGTGATCTCCAGGGTGAGAGTGGGTACTCTGTTGCTTGAATATGAATTTACTTTGAAAAACAAAAAGACAAGAGGCATTTGGCAAAACAGGAACGGTTACTTTAATTAAACAGTTCAGCTGGGAGCACAGTTACAGAAGTGGACCTGAAGGCTGTCCCAAAGTACAATCATTCTGAACAGTGTTTGATACATTTCTTTGGGTGTCATAAAGTATTCCGTCAATCTTTTTTTGATAAAAGAATGCAGGCCTTGTCTGTGGAGCCGTAAATATGCCCTCGATAAAAAATGCAGGTAGTCCTTGACCTTGTGTGGACACAATGGGGGCTAGTGTGTAACGTGTCCAGATGTCCTGCATCAGGGGCGCGTGATCACTGCATGTACTGTGTGTGCAGCGTCTTGATTGGTTGTGTGTTCCTAACTTCATATGACATCTGACCTTATGGTGTTTTGGGAAAGCGTGCACCCCTTTGGCCATTTGTGCTTTGTTGGGGCCAATCTCCCTGGACCATTGTAGTGTCACTGCGCTTATCTGGGGGATTAATCTGAGTTTCCTATTCACGCGTTAGTCTGCCGGCTGCGTGCCATCCCACCTGTCACCTGTCAATCAGTATCTTCAGGCCTAGGATGCAGAGCCTGCCCGATCACGTATTTCTGAGTAAGGGTCCATGAACGTCAAATTTGACAATAGTGATGCGATTTCAGTCTTATGTGCGAATGTATCATTATAAACATTGGCATTGATTCTATCAATATTAACATTCCCCCCTCTACTTGAATTTTCAATTACATTATTCTACCCATTCCTTATGACAGTCACATTATTGGGGCTTGTTGTTTATCAGTTACTACGACCCTAGTGTTAGAAATGGGGGTCTCTAGTTGGCAGAGGTAGGTACATTTGTCCAAATAGGGACCCTTGCTTCTAGTCAGGATAAGGGGGATACAAACACTCCTAAAATAAACCTGCTCACCCCCTTGGTAGCTTGGCACAAGCAGACAGGCTTATCTCAGAGGCAGTGTGTAAAGCATTTGTGAACACATACAGTAATACAGTGAAGACACTACAAATGGACACCACACCAGCTTAGAAAAATATGTCATCTTTATCTAAACAAGACCAAATGACAAAAATCCACAATACAGTATAAAAAATAAGGCTCTTAAATGGTAGAAATAGTTCAGTTCAATGCAAGTTGTAAATGCAACACTTTTCCCACAAAGTACCTAAGATGTGTCATGTAAAACAAACAAAAGGGTCGCAGGGAAGGTGATGTGTCAGTTGCTTGCTTCGGGGGAGGCGATGCGTCTGTTCCTTACTGCAGCACAGGGGAGGCAATGCATCTGTTCTTTATCAGAGAGGAGGCGATGCATCTGTTTCTTACTGCGTTCCAGTTACGATGCGACAAGATGGTGCCTCGATGTGTGGCGACGATCCGGTGCGATGTGACAATATGGTGGCTCAATGTGATGCGCTAATCAGGACGATGCATGAATGTTTGCAGCCGCACAGCAGGTGCTCAATAGTTTTCTCGGCGATGTGTCGGGACCCAGTGTGGATGTGGCACGCTTCTTCTCCGTGGCTCGGCAATGCATCGGGAATCAGTGCGGATGCGACACGCGTCTTCTCCGTGACTCGCTGAGGCATGGTAATCGGTGCGGATGCGACACGCTTCTTCCTCATTGCATCGATCTTCCAGCTGCCAACAGCAAACAGTCTCTAGAGGTCCTAAACAGCAGCAGGCACCTCTTTGCAGGAATTCCCAGCAAGGAAATCCAGGGGCACTCATGGTGAAGTCTGTGTGTCCCTGAGACTTCAGAACAGGAGGAAAGCTCAGTTTTCAAGCCCTTGGAGATCTTTTCTTCAAGCAGGTGACAAAGCAATACAACAAAGTCCTACTTCTCCTTTCCTTGGCAACAAGTAACTACTGCAGGCCAACCCCAAGCAGCAAACAGAACAGGGTCAGTAATCTTCCTCAGCTTCTCCGGTTCTTCTCCTTGGCAAAGGTTCCTCTTGATTTGCCAGAAGTGATCTAAAAGACTGGAGTCTGGGTCCCACTTTTTATACACACAAATCCTTTGTTCTCTGAAGGCAGAGAGTGTCTTTACCCAGTCAAAACTAGTTCTGTCCTCTCTGGTGCAGCTTCCTGGCCAGAGGTGCAGTCAGCATTGTTGAAAGCAGACCTGGCCCAGGTAGGTGAAAGGAAATCTCCTCACCCTACTCTAAATTCAACCAAGGTCCATTCAGCCCAGCCCTGACTCATCAGAATGCTGGAGCCCCTGCCCTCTCCCAGACTCTGTCACTCACAAGCCAGACCTGCAATACACAAACCAAGAAAATACCTACTTCCTAAAACACAGAATGTTAAAATAACCCACACCAAAAGATGCACGTTAAGATTCTGAGTTCAGGCATACTAAACTTTATTTTCCTATCTAGTTCCCATGGTCAGTTATGTTTATACAATGTTATGAGCAAACTGCCCATTCTGGCCTATGGGAACAGTTAGCCTTGCAATAGTGAACAACGGAATTGGCAGTATTTCACTATCAGGACATGCCACACACATCAGGGCATGTCCTACCTTTCACATATAATGCACCCTGCCCACAGGGGTACCTTGGGCCTACCTTAGGGATGACTAACATGTAGAAAAGGGAAGGTTTAGGGACTGGCAGACTGCACACAGGCTCTTCAATGGCAGGCCTGAGCCACATTTTACAAGCTGCTTATGTGGGTAGCACAATCAGTGCTGCAAGTCCACCAGTTGCATTTGATTTACAGGCCCTGGGCACACATAATACACTGTACTATGGTCTGACAAGTAAATCAAATAACCTATCATGGAATCACTAATCCATACAGCGATTTACAAAAGGCAGCACTTGCACTTTGGCACTGAACAACCGTGGCAAAGTGCCTAAAGCATCTAGACCAGCAAAAACACAGGAGGCAACAGCAAAAAATGGAATGGAGACCCACGCCAATGGTGCCATGTCTAGCACCTAATTACTTGCATTTACCCAATTTGAGACTGTGTTTTTTACAGCAGGAATCCCTCACTTGCAGGAAGCCACACTAAAACAACAGGAATATGAAAACAGGCAACAATGACGTGCACAGACCGGTCAACCACAGGGGGAGCCAGGAGAACCAGTTATAAAACCCCTCCTGCTATGGGGCACCTCCCTCCTCAAGCATGTCTTGTTGCAATGCATGGATGGCAAGAGTCAAAGTCCTGTTGTCTATTTCATTGTGTGGGATAAACGTGCAGCAGGACGCACCGATCCTGGCACACACTCCTCCCTGCATTGCTGTCATTAAGTCCAACACATATCAATGTTACATCACCATGAGGTGGATGGATCTCAGTCCTTTCTTGATCATATTAAGGGCAAGCTCAGTGCTGTTCATCATCTTGAACATCTCCCACCTAGTTATTTGTAACCAACAGGAGTTCACTTTCATCTGCACGGTGAAGAAGGATACGGAGCTTCCCGTGTTTACTTGTGTATCAGAAAATAGTCTGAATTCTTCTGGAATGCCCTTGTACTGAGCCCAGTCAAATAATCAGCAGTTCTTTTTTCTCTAGCCTGATGCAACAGAGTCATCTTCTTTAGCAGGTGTTGGTGCAACTCTGACAGATCTTTTCCAGGAATGACCAGGGTCGGGGTGTGTATGGTGATGAGGGAGCAGAGGCCACACCATCCGGGGGCAAACTGAGTGTAGGCAAACTCACTGCATTGCCAGTATGTATCCAGTAGAGTGGTGGTGCCTCAATGCATGCCTAGAATGTGCAGTAATGTGCCACAGTTTTCATTTTTCCCAGTGGAATGGTTCCTTTACCTCTGAAACATGAGGAATACAGTGTTAGTTTCCATACAATTAGGGGTTGCCCCTTCCCTTCTAATGAGGTATGGCTATTCACCTCAGTATTCCAGATTTCCTGACGTGGGGTATCTAACCTGTTGTTCAACCGTCCACTATGAGACTCATTTCCCTTTGTATCATCGAGGTGGATGGCCCTACACTGGAACTCCATGTCTGGGGTCCATCCGTTATGTTAAGGGACACCCTGGGACGACAGATGGAAGCAGGAGCAGAAATGTTTGTGCATTGTGTGGTGGGTTTGCTGCCTCCAAGAATCTCTTCTCTGGAAAGTCTTGAGGTCAAACTGTATTGTAGTGTACTTCCTATATTCCCAATAGGCTCTGCGCATTGGAATAACATAAACGATAGTTTAGACGTAGGACTTAGGTTGACTAGGTCTCTATTGAATATGTTAGACTTAATTATAAATGCCAGCTAGCTCAGAGGTCACTAGAAACTTTCTCGAATTCATAAGATGGGATTAGTTTCTGACAACCGCATAAACATGACAACTTTGTCAGTATATCTCCAGAGTCGTGGAAACAATAGATAGCTATTTTACTCAGTCAATCGTGCACGCTTAGTTTCACCAGAATTGCAGAGTAACAGAGAGACAGGCGTTTTCAATAAAAGAGGTTATTTATTGAACAGTCTTCTTACTCATGCAAGAGAAGTGAATTGCTACAATCGCAATACTTGTCATAAAGTAAAGTGTGTACAGTAAAAGGAGTATTATAAAATAATACTGTAAAAGCATAGTATGGTTTCTAAGCCACACGGTGTTTAAAACGGATAAAATACATACAATGATAAAATAATGACTAAACGTACTCAACTGGTGCTTCTAAGATACGCCTACCCCGGTGTACCTAACCTAAGCCTAGTACATGGGAAGGAGTAAGTGAGATGTAGTTTGAGTTAAGATAGTTTCTGCCAAGAATCTAAATCAAGAATTCTCTAAGGGTCTAATCAGCTCCGTACCTTGGTTATAGAATGAAGGAGGTCTTGTATCTCTCCCCAAGGACTCTATCTCCCAGCAACCCGCAAGGGTGACAGGGAAACACTGGAGCTGGATTTCTCGGCAGGAGAAAAGACAGCGTCTCTCTCAGTGCGTCAGCGGGAGGGTCAGCTTCCTTCGGCACTTGCTACAGCAGGGCGTCGGGAAAGTAGATTGTCGATCTGCTCCAAACCACCGTGTGTTTTGCTAGGGCAGATGCTGGTATATTTATACCTGGAAGGTGCCGAGTTTGACGTAAGGTTGGACATAAGACGTCACTAAGAACTCGCAGTTCTTTCAGGATTCCGGGAGTTCTAGGACAAATCAATACAGAAGCAGGGGGAATTCCCTGGCTGCTGGAGGCTTGGTTTGTTTAAGAACACATTGTGCTTTCTAGGAGTCTATGGGAGTAGCCTTGCCGTATTTGGACTGCATTGGCTATGTCTTAATATGAGTATGATTCTTATGCCAATATAAGGATATGATTTGATATAACCACATAAGGGCATACATCTGGAATATTTGACTAGATTCCTAGAATCGTCTACAACAGTATCCTCCATTATGGTGCCTCTCTTGCACATTCTGGCGAAGTGTGGCTCAGTGGTTAGAGGCGGCAGACCCGGAAGCTGAGATCGGCCGTGGACCAGGGTTCGATTCCCCGCCTCGGCGGGTCTCGGGCTCAAAAATTCCACGGACTCGACAATTCTCGCTCCGGTGCCTACTCAACTCACGGGGTCACACTCTGCGACTCTGGGCAATAGCTTGCTTAATCTCCACTACGGCCCCTCGCGGCGGGATGCCTGGCTTTCACCTTGTGGATACCCTGCCGGGGTATCTCACAGGGGAATACCAGGATGGGTTCCCTAAGCAAGCGCCTTGATACCTTCGGGTGATACGTGCGCTATATAAGTCGCAATACATTTACATTCTATCTAGCTCAGGTTAAATGTCACTAGGCTCTGTGAAAAAATACAATACTGTGGGATTGGTCTCATATATTATCAGATTCACTACTACCCTCTGAGGTTTTACTCTGTTGACTTGTATTTTGGCCATAATGCTACATAGGTATAGGTGAAGATGCCATTTTGCTTTTTCAGGGGCTATCTCTTGGGACAAGTAAAGCCTATTTGTGCTTACTGCATGTGGTATCAGCGAATAGGCTTACCCCAGCTAAAATGGTGCGAAACTTGGGAGTCTGGGTGGACAGCAACCTTCAAATGGAATCACAGGCTAACAAGACTGTGGGGGTGTGCCTATCCTTGATGCGTATGCTACGCCAGATCCTTCCACTACTCCCTAAAGATACGCGCGCCTTGGTAGTGAGGAACATAGTGCTGAGTAGGCTGGACTACTGCAACTCCCTGTATTTGGGAGCGCCGCAATACATCTTTCAGGGGTTGCAGAGAGTCCAGTCCATTGCGGCAAAGATGGTGCTGAATAAACAACGTAGGTCCTCAACAGTGCTGGCCTTGAGAGAACTTTACTGGTTGCCCATCAGGGAAAGGGTGCATTTTAAATCACTTTGCATTGTATTTAGAGCTGCGCACAACTTGGGTCCTATCCCGTTACGAGAGAAATGTACATGGTATAATCCAAAAAGGCAGCTACGATCTTCTAGTACAGGCCTGTTGGCGAATACTAGATTTAGGCGCTCTAGGATGGGGGGGGGGAGGGCCTTTAGCATGGTGGCCGCCCAACAATGGAATGGACTGCCACAGAACATTAGACAGGCCAACTCGTTGACGGAATTCAGAAAGAGCCTGAAAACCTGGCTCTTCCCTAGGACTGACCTTTAACACTGCCCCTACGGTTGCTTCGGTCGCGTGTAGGCTGATTGTTCTAAGTCTGAGCGCCAGGATACCCGTAGGATGACAGTTGCGCTATATAAAAGCTCAATTCAATTCAATTCAATTCAACATGACTGGCTGATGTCTTGGAGCCCACAGCGGTCATGTGCTGATACTATGTGTAGTGCATGTAGAATACTAGTGTTGGGTTCAGTGTAATTATAAGTGATATGAGAGAGTTCCCTACGCAAGCGCAGTGACAGCTTCGGGGTGGACTCCATTTGATTAGGCACTTCTTAGGTCATGAATGGACACAGCAACATCCATAGTAAACATAGGGTAAATAGAAGTGGAAAAATGCATAACTTATTGAACATTGCAAGTTTTGGGGTGAATCCAGGCGAGATGTCTGTAGTCCTCTTGTGATAGAGTTTATTGACTTAAAAGTTCAAAACAGAAAGTTTGAGGTAAAGGGCCAGATGTATGACCGTTTTTTGCGGTCACAACCAGAAAATCGGTCCGTTTGCGACCACAAAAAAGGGTCCTGGCATGTACAAACGCTATTTTGTGAGTCGGTGACTCACAATATAGCATTTATGACTACCGCTATTAGGAAGGGGCGTCCCTTCCTAATGGCGAGTCACAATGGAATGTACCATTGTTTTGCAACTGCATTTGCGGCTGCCAAACACTCGCAGTTTACCACCTACTTCAAACAGGTGGTAAGCTACTCACAAACAGGACGGGATCCCTAGGGGACCCCTTCCCCTTTGTGAATGGATGCAATAATATTTTTTAGGAGCAGGCAGTGGTCCCAGGGACCACTGCCTGCCCTTAAAAAATTAAACAGAAATGTTTCATTTTTCTTTTTTAATTGAAGCCCATTTTCCTGTAAGGAAAATGGGCTGCATTTTAAAGAAACTGCTTTATTTAAAAAGCAGTCATTGACATGGTGGTCTGCTGACCCCAGCAGGTAGCTATCCTTGGTAGTGCTAGCCATTCCTAATGGGGTCGCAAATTGCACCTGTGTCATGAATATTAATAAGGCATGCAATTTGTGACCCCATTAGGAATCACAAACAGTGTCTGAAACTCTGTTGTATATTCTAATTTGCAAGTCGCAAATTGCGAGTTGCAAAACGACACAATTTGCAAGTCGCAAATTGGTAGGGCCATACATCCGGCCGACAGTTCGTAGTTCTCAATTCACACACTGTAGCTCTTGTTTGGGTGTTGATGAGGCTGCTGAAAAGGTGGTTCACCTGGATATTCGATTGCTCAATTGTTGAATAAGAGCTATGTTCATTGGTTAGTTAAAAAAACTGTGCATTATTGCATATGCCATCTTTAATCCTTTTTCTTCAGGATTCCTGTGCTTTCCTTTAAGTATGTGCTCTCCACACTTCATTCACACAATATTTAGTGAGACACCGGATGGTGGCCCCAATCGGGTATCTGTTTTTGATGGCTTTTGTTAAAGAGTGGGACATATTCATTATTATGGGCTATTGGGACTCCCCTCTCCGTGACTGAAAATATATTTTACGGGGTGATCTTCATGCGCCTGTGGATGGTCTCGGTTATTAACTAGCACTCTATGGGCGACTCCTGCCCTTCAATATCCTATCTCTCCTAGTGAGTGTATGGGGAGGCTTATCGGTGGGGTGGTGTCCATTGACCTACACATGTGCGGAGGGATGTACATAGAGGGGGTGTGTCGCAAATGAATACTGTAGGCTGAGGTCATGTGTGTACCCCTCTAGTACCGGCACGTGGCATGCAACATGACCCTCCCTTGGGGCGCCAGGTGTCCTGACTAGGCCCTTGTTCTGGAAACGTATTTTGGGCTAGCTTTGGGCTTCTTTTTATCTGTCTTTTGGGTGCTTCCATAGAACTCACATGATCTGTTATCTCAATTGTTGTGAAAGGAGAGGGTCGGAGAGCTATTCCGGGTCCCACATGTGTCTCTGATATTGTAGTGTCTGAGATTGGGCTTACAGCTCTCCAGATGGTGTGTGTAAGCTCTTGTCTGTTGGCTGATTGCTAGGCCTGACGGGGTGAGCACACTCTTGTGTTTTAATCTCACATGAAGCTATGATGGACTCTTGTAGACTCCCTTTTCCTGGCACCCTCCTCTCCCTCGGACAACCCTGGGAAAGGAAATACCCTCTCCCAGGGTATTTGGAACTACAGTTCCCAGCTGTGACCAGGGACTTCTGCCACATTTCTTTCGTTATTCTGGAGGGGCATGACCTGGCAAACAGGTTTTGTATTCTTGAAAACTTTGAGGGAAAGGGTGGAAAAACATTGCTGCATGGAGAATCCGGAGTTTAAGGTCAAGAACTCATTGAAATTCGTCCAATGATGGTAGTGGGCTGGGACAGTTGGTTAGTCAGGCGGACCTCGCCTCCCGACTGACTCGACGCGGTGCAATGATTCGCAACCAGTCGGATCTTGTGCTGTGGTGTTTATAGGGTTTTCGCTATCCAAGTGTACAGGAAACCTGGCTCCCGACACTGGAGGACAGCTGCGGTTTGGAACTTAAAATGGAGCCTCCATTTGTCTGGGGGCTTCTGGATTTTTGGGGGCACTGTTGGGGCTACAAGCCATGAGGGAACCTTGATACTGGGCTGGATGCCCGAGAATGGGGACCTTTCAACTTGGTTGTTAGAACCTGTCCCAATTTACTTGTGGGTGTGGGGGCCCGGGGTGCCTGCTCTTAAGGTCTGGCTGAGGAGCTGCCTTGAGCCCCCTCGTCAGACTTCCCTCCTCGTGAGGTGTGGTCGGCCAGCCCCGCCACGGGGTGATAAGCAACAGAGTGGGGCCTTGGTTCTCACAGGTACCTTGAATGGCAGTCTCTAGTCAGGATACCTAATAGGCAAAACATATCCAGCAGCCCTGATTTCCTGAACGCAAATAAGGGCTTGAATTCCTAATTTTGTCTCATTGGTCATTCTTTTGAGTTTTGGTACAGTGAATTTCAAGGTACGAATGAAATGGATTTTTTGCATAGGGGGTATTGACTTGCTGCACATTTGGCCTCTGTTTTCTTTCAAAGACATTGCCTCCCCAGACAGTTACCCCTCCCTGCTTCATTTGTGGCCCCGGTTCCTGTTGGACTGCGTTTCCTGTCTGTTGTTGCTGTTGCCAAGCATTTGTCTATTCACCTAATCCCTTTTGCAGTGGTGCGGTGGCCAAATGACTTCCCTGGGCTGAATGTAAGGTGTTTTCGGGTTTCCCTGGGCTTGGTTTTGTGGATGGAGATTCAGCGCGAACTGGCCCAGGCTTATCGACCTCTGTTCGTGATATACTTTTAGCCAGCATCGGTCAGCCTTGTAGCCCATTATGTGGTAATACTAACATTCTCTAAGATCCGGCTGCTGCCAACCTCCCTGACATCTGCCGTTATAGCTGGTTTGAAACCCTCTGGGGTTTTGCAGTGGAGGCCCCTTCAAGACTGGTGCCATTTGCACACTTGCGGTCAATGCGGCACCTTCAAGGGCAGTCTTTTTCAATTTGTGTTGGACCAACTTAGCAGTGTCTTTCTGGGTTTGGTCCTGTTTCTCCCTATCATTCTCTTGTTTCTTTTTGTAATAGTACACTATGTGGGCCTGTATCTCCCACCATGGTTTGGTATCTAAAGCCACTACACTGTCCAAACCACTCTTTATCTTGGTGGGGAGCCCCTTTTAGAGGATATTGTAAAATAATGTGACTTGCAGGCTGTATCAGTCCATGGCTGTCCTGTATCTTGTCCCCATTGTTACATCATTCTATCCAGAATATCAGTCATGGACTCCCCAGGTTTCATAGTTTCTGCCATTAACCCTCTTACATCTGGGCAGTCAGGGAACATTTCACTCAGGGCCGTCCATATTTGGTGCCTGTATGAATTAATTGTGGTCCCATCATGCTCAGTGTTTGTCAGTGTGACTGCTGGGAGGTGAGCTCGGGCTAACACCATGTTTGTCTAGTCTCAGATGAGGCAACTTAGCAGACTTTTGACATTGCCTATCACTAGATTTACTCCTGTGGTGTTCTTCTCAAAACATGAGTTCTATTTCCCCACTCCATCCAAGAAGGGCAGTAATTTTGTCCTTTGCCCTTCTTTGTCCATCTGAGCCCACGGCACATGGGTGGTCCTTGGCATGCCCTTCTTTAGAAGCAGGTACATTTTAGCTTGGTGTAGCTCCACTGGTCTCTCCCTAGCATAGTGTTTCCATCTTCTTAGGCAATCCTGCATTTAGGGGAAGTTCCATTTAGGATCTCCCTCTCCATGCCATATGCAGACTTCCGCAACAGCCATGTCCTCTGATTCAAAGGATCCCTTCTCCAGCCAGGGTATATCGTACTGATCCCTTCCCTCAGTCCAGCGGGCTAACTTGTGGCAAAATGGCAGTGCAAAGATCTTGCCTCCCTCCCAGGCCACTATCTCCTTTGGGGGTCAATTTGCCTGTCCTGCGCATTTGGGAGGAGCAGCAGATGTCTTTGACACGGCTTCCTTCATGCGCATGCAAGGTGCCATCTTACTTCTCCTGCATCTTAGTTGAGTTTGCACCAGGCTACCTTGGTCTCTAATTTCCTGGTAAACCCCTCTCCTATGTTGGTGAGGCTCAGATCCCAGCAACAGTGCCCTGTGTCTACCCTCACCCTCCTCAGTTGGCTGGCGCACTACTCTGCTTTCTTAATGTGCTTCCATGGTGCAAGCTCTCTCTCTCTCTCCCTCCTTAGTGTGCGCCTTTCCTCTAAATCCCACGTCGCTTTGAGCTA
Source organism: Lissotriton helveticus (assembly GCF_964261635.1). NCBI lineage: Eukaryota > Metazoa > Chordata > Amphibia > Caudata > Salamandridae > Lissotriton > Lissotriton helveticus. Next base: position 847,159,130 of record NC_136068.1, read on the forward strand.
TGCGCTGTTCTTTTTGATCAAAATGTGCCTTCAAACTCGCTTCCTGTTGGTTCTTCGGCTACCTGAGAAAATCCTGTGGCTTTCATCTCATCATTGGATCCCGGAGAACTGAGACCCCTTTCCTCATCCCCCCTAGTTGCATCACCGTCCAGAGCCACCATGAATCGCCCTGTAACTCGAGTGTGTTCACCGGAAGCAGTGGGACTGTATATTCTCCATTTCGCTGGGGTTTGATGGGCTGAGCGCAACGGACGGGAGGTTGAACTTTTGGGGCCTCTAGCACTAGACTAGGGTGGTGCTGGGAATGCCCAGGCCTGCTGGCCTGTTAGACTCTCATGCCTGGACCTAACAGTTTGTTGTTTGATAGGGGACCCTTAGGTTCCCTCAACTGGTGGGTTGGTGTATCCTTATGTGGGGCTAGCAGGCATCATAGAGAGCACCTCCATACCTGCATATGGCGTGGGAGGTGCAGACACCTTGCTTGTTGTCTGCATGATATGATTATCGGTCTGGGCCTTCTCGAAGATAGCCCATAATTCTAATAGTGCCTCTCTCCTGTCCTTCTTTTGCCCTACATATGTGTCCATATATGTGTCCTCATGTGTTTGATTATGTTAGTGTCAAAGGTTCCCTTCTTTGGCAAGAGAAAAGCGTGTGCCTTAGTGTGTGTGTGCCATTCATGGCAAAACATGTTACTTTTTTATCCTGTTTTTTGGAACCTGGTTTGCATGTGTTTTAGTGACAACTCCATGATAAGTTAAGCACTTTTTTAAGGACAGATGCACCCTAGTTTTTCTGGTTTAAGGGAATCTTAAGGTCTACTCTGGTTGTAGGGAAATATATACACAGGGATTGCTGGGTCTAACTACTTACTATGAGCTTGATGCTATTTACAAATGCATCAACATGATCATTTCACAAACACAAATAGCAATGCACATGAAGGGTCACATCCTAGAAGAAAGTGCAATTGTTAAAACGACTGTAAATTTGGCAGCAAATAGCAGACTTTACTTTGATATGAAATAACGATTGTGAGAGATACAAAGCCTTCATATAGCACATTGAGACATCGATAAAACACAACACTCAAGACAAAATACAATTGCATTAATTTACCAGCACCAGAGCATCAAATCATCACAACATCAAACATACCATGCATCAATTTCAATACTACAATAAGAAAAAACTGACAGAGAAAAAATTATGACTTTGTCAAAAATACTGTAGTCTGCTCCTAGCACATGCTTCCTGTGACAAGGGGAAATCCTGCACGGTACACAGCACTAAGTGAGCCTAATAGTTTGTCAATATAGGCTCTGGAACAAGGAAAATGACCCTCTTTTTTGCAGAGAAAAGGAATAACTCAAAGAACGACAGGACCCTCTTGACCAAACACAAGCTACACCTGATCTACCAGATCCAAATAATTTCCCTAATGTCCAAATCATACCCTGCATCACACCCAGGGGCCAAGCGTACCATCAGTGTCACATCTAGCAGTCCATCACATCTCACTTCTTTCAGATACCAACAGTTTTAAATAAATATCATCAAGTGAACTTCTGGTACTTATCTGTAAAGTAAATTGGGTTCTACTATAGACACTATTCCATGGTAGATGATTCATAAAGAAATATCTCCCTTTTATAAGTCAAATAGTTCATCTCTCTTTAAGCTCTGGAAATCTGCTAACAGAATTGAATCAATACTTTTTCAGACCAATTAAAAAAGGTGAATCCTGATCCTAAGGATCTAATCAACTATTGTAACATAAACGTTTTTACTTTTTTTCTAAAATATTGGAAAATGTGGTGGCAAAACATTTATCTACGTTTCTATAAACTAATAAGCTCCTGGGTGACACTCATATGGGATTATGCCCCAACGAATTCCTGAAAGTGCTTCAACATCTGTGGTGGATGATTTACAAAAAGCTGACTACCATAATATTGCATTGGCTCTTACTATTGTAGACCTGTCAGTAGCATTCAGTACTATCAATCAAGCAACTTTGAAATACAGACTTAGATCATGTGGAATTGATGGCATTGCTCTTGTTTGACTTTCATCACTTTGAAGAAGAGGTCAAAAGTGCACTGATGGTGGTTTATTTTCTGAATCCTGCTCCCACTGATGAGTCAGATTCGCTCCTTGGGTGCAAATTTGATATCTAAGTCAATGACACCCAGATCAGTTTAGGCTGTTTAATTTGACGCTTACATATTACAATACTAAATTAGTGCTTCAGAAATGGCTAAAATGAGTACCAAAAACAACCCAGATCCTACGCGTCAGAAAAAGCACATGCCCTATGTTCACCCACTCTTTGGCCCTCCCCTTTTTGCAGGCAGCTTCTTACCAAGTTTATGGCGAAAAATCTGGGGTGTTTAGCCACACAACAAGCACACAATGGAAGGACAAATATCTACTGTAGTTGTATCAGGTACTCATGGCCTTCGGAAACTGAGGTCTATTCTTTCCCTCCTGTCTATCGAAAATAGGGAGCCTGTGGAAGTAGCTGTGATTGAGGCTAGACTCGATTACTGCAATCCCTTATATGGGAACCAGGTTGTAAGTAATTCAAACCCAGGCAGCAAGAATAGTCACCTAAGCCCCTCGTTTCTCTTCAATCAAATCTCTTTTAGTCAATATTCATTGGTTACCAATTGAAAGTCGCATCTCCTTTAACCCCTCCCATGCTGGTGACGGAACTGCTCCGTCACCAGCCTCGGTCGCGCTGTGCTGGTGACGGAGCGGTTCCATTGAGCGGGTGGGGCCGTGACGGAACCGCTCCGTCACAAGCACAGCGCGCCCGAGGCTCGTGACGGAGCGGTTCCGTCACGAGCATGGGAGCGCCGCACGGCCCCCCTCGCCCCTAGCGCTGCAGCGGAATTGCCGCCGCAGCCAAAGGGTTAAGGTATTTTGTCTGGTTCACAGATGCATCAATGGCGACGTCCTAAAGTTTTTTAAAAGCAGATTACCATTTTATACTCTTTCTTCCTTTCTATGATCCTCTTCTAACCAATTGTTGCATCAACCTCCATTTAAAAAGTCTTCCCTGAAGGAAAGAGTTTCCCCTTCCTCTGGAGCATGGGTACTCGCAAACATTTCCCCAAGGGCCACAAAGTACTTTCTGTGGCTTCCCGAGGGCCGCCCCGATGCCAGCAGGGCGAGGGTCGGGATGTTGAAAGGTGGGTGTAGCGGAACGCAAAGCAGGTGCATACTAAAGGTGAGTTGTCTAGGAAACATGCTTTGCTTCTTTACCTTTAATTTAGTTAATGTGAAAATAAAGTATGCTAGTTTCATAGCTTTCTGAATGTTTCTTTCCACTCAGTCAAGTGAACAACAGCCCAGTGCTGCTGTTCACCAGGGGGCTGCAATTAAAGGTCAGGAGGGCGGCATGCGGCCCTGGGGCCGTTCTTTGAGTATTCCTGCTCTGGAGCAATCCATTCCATGGAAAGATCTTACAGCCAGATGTATGACCATTTTGAGTGGTCGCAAATGGAAAATCGGGCTGTTTGCGACTGCTAAAAAGGGTTGTAGTATGTACAAACCATATTTTGCGAGTCAGTAACTTATTACCAACTCGCATAATAGGGTTTGCGAGTCGCTATTAGGAAGGGGCGTGCAAAGGGTATCCCTTCCTAATAGCGTATTAAATTGTTTGCAAGTCCGTTGCAAATGGGAATGAGTCACCTTTGTGTTTAGCAGTGAAAATATTTTTTAAGAGCAGGCTGTGGTCCCACAGACCACTGCCTGCCCTTAAGAAATGAAAAGAAAACCTTTCATTTTTTTTTGTTTTAAACGCATCCTCTTTTCCTTTGAGGAAAAAGTGCTGCAGTTGAAAAAAACGTGGCTTTATTTAAAAAGCAAACACAGACATGGTGGTCTGCTGTCCCGAGTAGGCCACCACTCCTAATGGGTCACAAATTTCGACCTGCCTCATGAATATTGGTGAGGCAAGTCAGTTGCGACCCCATTGAAAATTGCTAAGTGTGTCTGAGACACATTAATACATTCATTTTGCAAGTCGCAATTTGTGAATTGCAAAACGGAATGGTCTACATCGGGCCCTTAGATTTACCATCTTTTATTTACAGTTAAAAAGAAATGGAAAGTATGTTTTTCAGTTAATCCTGTTCGGGTAAGACAATATTTTCTTTTCACAGACTTAGTGCCATAAGACCTTTGGTGAGAGCTGAGCTTCATACAAGTCATCTAAATAACATAAGTTATGAAACATAACATGAAAACATAACATAATATTCACTGCTGAAAATTTTGGAAATATTTGCATAATTGGCTGATGCTCGGTTTTTCACCACAATAGTCCTCTGATCCACATATCACCAAACAGTTATCAGAAAACTCATGCTCCCTGACCACATTCATTGCTCGTTTTGGAACCTCCAGTTATCTACACATGCTGCTCAGGTTGGCTCTCCACACCACTGGAGTCAAGCTATCCAGGCTGATGAAGGCTGATAGCCAGAAACCGGTCCTTGGATGCTTGATTCCAGTCTGGGAAAGACATGGCTTGGTAGTTCGGACTGGACTGTTCCCATGAGGCACAGGGTCAGAGCTGATTTGCATATAGCCAGTGTCTAGCCCAGGGTGGTGTGGAGTGCAAAAAACGATGGATTTAGGCCCAGATCCTTGTACTGGGGTGAATGTATGACATTGTTCTACATTCTGTCCATCAACTGTGTTTTTTGCAGGTTGGCGTGGGAGGCATCAATGTTTCGGAAACTAGTGCTTCATTTCTTCAGAAGTGTAAGAGGGGTCTATGCATTTCAGGATGGCATCCTGAGTCGGGCTGGAAAATTTGAAGAATAAGACCAAATTCGAATTTAGGGACCGATTATGAAGCCACCGCCGACCCGTAGGATGCGGATTCACCGCTGTGGTGTTTGGAAAGACCCTCCGCCAGATTAGGATGGTTGGGGGGTCATCGGCGGACGGGGAGACCGTCCGCCGCTTTTCCGCCGCGGTCGCCTTCAGACCGCGGTGGAAAAGCTCTAATATGGTGGCGGTGTCTATCAGACACCGCCAGCCATATTAGGATTTGCCTTTTGACATGCCACTCTGCGGCGGCAATGCCACCACGAAAAGGCATACGGTCTTTTCTTTGGGGGCCTGTTGCGGGCCCCCCGGGTGAAGGGGGGGCGGGTGTGCACATGGGGGGTACCTATGGCACCCTCCTGCATTTGCATTCACAAAGCGCAGGCACCGCGCGGTGCCTGCCGCTTTGTGCATGCAAATGCACTGCATGCAGTTTTAACATTGCGGCGGGTGCTGCTTGAAGCAGCACCCGCTGCAATGTTAAAAATACAGGATGTGACCGCCAGGGTGGCGGTCACATCCTAATTCGCACGGAGGGACCGCCGCTGCCCCTGCGGACGGTCCCTCCACCTCTGGGGTGGCGGACGGACGCAGGTCCGTCCGCCATGCTAATAGGCCCCTAAGTTATTGAATATTTTGTTGAAACACAGTATTACTGGCAAGAAGATAGAAGTGTACATTTGTGACTGACAGGATTGAGTATCTCGGTTCCTATTTGACCTTTGAAGGAATCAAACAGACCCACGGCGATAAACGGAAGCCCGGTCGACAGAACAAGCAGCGTACTCGCTGTCTGTTACAGACTCCCAGGAGGACGGATGTATGTCATTACAACGCGGTCTTTACGCTGCAATACCTTTATGACGCGGTCATCACAAGGCAAGTCGTCACAACGACTTGCGCTAGAGGCGCTGGACTTAGGAATAGTATGATTTACTATTCCAACTCCAGCCTACGTAACAGTAGGGAAGGTGTTGGAATAGTAAATCAAACTATTCCTTAGTATATAGCGCCATCCAGCGCAAGTCGTTGTAACGACTTGCGTTGTGATGACCGCATTGTAAAGGTATTGCGTTGTTAATTCCGCGTTGTAATGGTTGTCTCCCCAGGAGGACCTTTGACCCTGGACAGAGCCATACCTACCGCCTCTCTCTCATTCGTATACTGCTAATCTTCAGCCACGTTTTTTGAGTGACCCTCCACCGGACACTTATACAGGTCCATTCATCGTTTTTATACTCACCTTTTGGAAACACCTTTCACTAGACAGCCAGGACGGAAATACAACCGGTGGAGAGATCGATCAACTTTCAGTCATCTCGCCTAATAGCCGTGAAGAAGTCATGGGGTTTTCACCCTGACGAAACACATGTTGGCTGGGCAATCGATTTTCATTAAATACAGAGAACACATGATACTTGTAGTGTTCTTATGTATTATTTGTTTGACTGTTTTTTTATGGTGGTTTACCTAATATTTCATTAATCAAGAGATGCAGATCACAACAACGTGTGCACAGGCATCCTGTATAGAAATTTGTTGACCTGTGTCTGTTGATGGGTTCAGGGTTATCCCCCCGCCTGTAGGACCGTATTTTACTAAGAACCTTTTCACACTGACGTACACACAAGCAGGCGCCATCGCATACCGCACTGATCCAAACCCTTTTCTCGTATCTACTGAATAGGAATCTTGCCAGAGTGATTTTGTATTCTCCCAGCCTGTTGATGCAGATCACGTTAGAGCGTTTCTGGGCATGTGTGTGCACTATGCAGTTAGTGAACAGTTTTGTTGTGCTAATCGAATCTCTCAAGAGTCTTTTGTGAAAGGGTTTAAAATTTATTTTTGTGAAAGGGTTTAAAATGTATATGGAGTGGTATAGAGAGTTGTTTGAAAATACAAAGAGGTTAATTCTGGTTGCGCCTTCATTGCTACTGTATGGAGAGGGCAGCATGTGTGTGTTCACTGTTGGTAACATTTTATGCAGGATTGGAGCAGTGATGGGTCAGATCAACAGGGGGACTGTAAAGAAGTGTGGCTTTCGCATTGAGGTGTTTCAAAAAAGTGAGGCCCACTATAGGACAATCAAGAGAGAAGTACTATCATGTATGTAGTCAGTGGAGCACTTTACTTCATTTGCTGATAAGACCACTTTCTAAAACACAAGAAATTAATTTTGATGTCAAACATTGCAGGGAAGAAAAATTCTAAAGCTGACTTCCTGTTTCATTTATCTCTAGAAGTCACTGAAGATGATGATGCAGAAGAAGACACATAGGGACATATACAGCCATATCCGCTTGCGACTTGCAATTTGTGAATTTTAGCGACTCACAAAAGAAAATATACTAATGTGTCTCAAACACTTTTTGCGATTCCTAATAGGGTCGCAAATGACCTGCCTTATCAATATTCAAGATGCAGGTCGCAATGTGCGACCCATTGGGAATGGGCAATAACATAGGGATGGCGGCCTGCTTGGGACAGCAGATCCCATGTCTGTTTTTCCTATTTAAAAATAGTAACTTTTTGCTTTTAAATGTAGCCTGGTTTCCTTAATGAACAAGCATTTGCAATGCAATAGGTCTCGCATTAGGAAAGTTTGAGCTATTGGTATTGTAAATGGCAAAGTTTTTATTTATGTTTCTTTTTTTTTAAATAGCTAAATTAATAGCTTCGTCATTTACAATGCCAATAGTTATAACTTTCGCAAATGTGATACCTATAGCATTTGTAATGCAATATGTTTTGTATTTACAAACCGCGAGAAGACAAAAAAAAGCTCCGGACCACCGCCTCCTCCCAGGCCTTCAAAAGGGACCTCAAAGTTCTCCTCCTCCAGAGACACCTCCAAAAGTAATTCACGTCCTCTTGCTATTTCTGAGGAAGACTTCCCACTACTGATAATTTCTACTTTCCATGACCATGGCAGTGCCTTCCCAGTGTATGCCTGTGATTGGAGAGTCTGCCTTTTTGCAGTATTTTCCATGTACTGGTGTTCGGTGCCCTTTTGTAACATGCACACACCACTCTGCCCTTGCAACACATGGCTGCTACCTCTCACATGTCTTTGCCTTTGATACTTGCACAAGTGCCACCTTGCCCATGTAACGCTTGTTCCTGAGCCTGAGTGTCTAGCACTTATTGCAGGACTATACCTCTAAGTATACTCTGTTTTCTCTTATAACTGCACACTTGTCACTTTCATTTCCTCTTGTGCACTTTTGACTACCTCATGTATTTTGGTTGCTCACAATTTTTACTCAAGTATTTTGTTTGCTCACGATTGTCACTATTACCTTTACTACCTCAAGTATTTTGGTTGCTCACAATTTTTACTCAAGTATTTTGTTTGCTCACGATTGTCACTATTACCTTTACTACCTCATGTATTTTTGCTTGCTCATAGTTTTTACTACCTCATGTATTTTGTTTGCTCACAATTGTCACTATTACCTTATGTAAGTAACGTATGTTTTTGCAACCTGTTCTTTTGTAATGTTTCTCATTATGTTTCATTTCTGTTCCTAATGTGAAGCGCTCTGACGCCTTCGGGTAAAGTCCGCGCTATATAAAAATGCATAAATACATAAATAAATAAATACCGCCTTCGGGTAAAGTCCGCGCTATATAAAAATGCATAAATACATAAATAAATAAATACCGCCTTCGGGTAAAGTCCGCGCTATATAAAAATGCATAAATAAATAAATACCGCAAATCAAACATCCTCGTCACTCTGCCGGCCTGCGACCAGGAAGTCAGGCAGGCCGGCACGACAACCGGAAACAGGAAGTAGGAGGGCGGGAGCCTCCCCCGCCTCCCACGGAAGAGCCGCGATTGTTTGGAGCACCGGAGCAGGCAGGAGCCTACCCTGCGCCCCGGTGCCGAAGGAGGGAAGAAGAGTCCTGCTGCCGGGCCCTGCAGCTGAGGAGAGCCGCCGCACGAAGGAAGCTGGTGAGTGGGTTGCTGAGCTGCGGGGGGGGGGGGGAAGCATGTGTGTACGCGCGCGCGCGCGTGCGGGGCGGGGTGTGTGTGTGTGCGTGCGTGTGTGTGTATGTGTTTTGGAGTGCGTGTGTGTGACTGTGGAGGAGGGGGTGTGTGTGTGAGCGAGTGTCTGTCTGCACGCGCATGTGTACGGCGCGGGACGCGACGTGCGCGTTCGCGCAAACGAATCCAGGAAAAAAAGCTCGTACACCCTCTTGTCCTCCTTCCCCCCAGACTGATCGCTATACGTCTCCAGCTGGACACATGCATCCTTGCGGATGCATTTTGCCAGCGAGACCCAAAAACGGGATGAGTCTCAAAGACAAAAATGAAAAGTTTCAGTTTCATTTTTTAAGAGTAGGCAGTGGTCTGCCACGGACCACTGCCTGCTCTTAAAACATTTTTTATTCCAATCACAAGGTGTCCTTTGGGGACCCCTTCCTGTTCGTAAGTGGCTTACCACCTATTTGAAGGAGGTGGTTTTGAGACCGCATTCCTATCGCAAAACTACCATACATGTCCTAGTGACTCACTATTAGGAAGGGATACCCTTGGCACGCTTCTTCCTAATAGCGACTCGTAAACCCTATTTTGCGAGTCGGTAACAGGCTACTGACTCACAAAATTAGTTTGATACATGCTACAACCATTTTTAGCAGTTGTAAATGGCCCGAATCTCCATTTGCGACCGCTAAAAATGGTGCCAGCATGTGCCCCAAAGTGTGTTGTGGGTTTGCTAGACGAGCAGGAGATTTCTGGTAAGCTGATATCTTGAGAAGTGAAACGCCTACAGATAAATGCACTGTGTGAAATCAAAAAATGTATTGCTGAAGTTTAGCTAAAAAAGATGTCTCAAAGAGGAAACCTGGAGTTTCAGTAAGGTACACGATGTTTTGCGTATGGAAGGAGATGTCATCCTGGAAAGTGACTGCATATTAGTACCAGTTAGTCTTCAATCTAGGCTGAGGGCATCAGGGGATGACTGCCACGAGGAGGAGGTTGAAGAAACTATATTGGTCGCCAGGTTTTGATGCATCAGTAGAATTGCACATTGGACATTCATCAGTTGTCAGCAGTGTGACAAGTGCTTGATCACTTGAAGCATACCTGTTGCCTCTGTAGATTTTTCTCACAAGGTTGGAAGAAAGTAGCCTTCGACTTTGTTGGTCCCATGTGTCATTTACCCTGTGGGAAGGAGCACCTAATGTTTTAGTGGATTATCATTCTAAATGGGCTCAGTACTCTTTTGTTAAAGAATCTATTTCAAGCAGTGTCATTATGTTTTTGGAGGATGTTTGTTCGATTAAAGATTATCACCATAATGGTGTTCAGTTTATCTGCAGAGAAATGCAGGAATATTGAAGGACCAATTGTATCAATCATGTAACCGTGGCCTTTAAAGCCCCAGAGCAATGGTTTAGTGGAATGTACCAATGGGGGGCTTAGGGACAACGTTCCGACGGCTAGCATTGCTGGATTGGTCCTTCAGGGTCACGTGTTAGAGCTATAATACTACAGCACATGCCACCACAGGGCTAAGTCCCTTTAGACTGTTATCTCTGAAGGAATCCGCCACCAACCCTGCCCAGTGCTGATATAATAGTTATTCTAAAGACATGTCTGAGGAGGATTAGAGGGTTCAGATGACTCAGTGATATAGTGAGAAGAAATACAATCTGGTTCATCACGCCAGGGAAAGGTATTTTTAAGCTTGTGCAAATCCAAAATCTCAGTTTTATAGGCAAGGGACTGGATGCACTGTTCCTGCCGACTCATGTTACAACAGTCAGCAAAGGGTCTGTAAGAGTGGACGATGGCAGTAACGGAGCTGCAGGAGCGAGCAAGGAGATATGGCAGAAACTGCTTCCCCTGTGCGGTTCCGAGAGTAACACTTTGGTGAGCTGGGCTCCTGCAGTAAGTGTCCCAAATTGTGTTGGGTGTGATGGTGTAGGAAGGTAGATCCCTGACTATAGTTGCCCCCAACTTTTTGCCTGGTGTTTTGCTGGTTTTCTGACTTAGTTGACCTGGGACCCTGCTATTCAGGGCCCCAGGCCTACTGCTCTCTCTGTAAAATGGATTCCATGTACCTTAGGTACATATCTAAATTGGATACTGAGTCACCTTATCAGTCCCTGTACAGTGTACCTTAGGTACCCAGGGCATAGGTGTACCCAGGGCCTACCAGGGGCTGCAGCATGTATTATGCCACCCCTGGCTGGCCATCCAAAACTGACACAACTGGCTGCATGGCAGCTGGGGCAAGGTGGTGTACTCACCCTTTGCTTTAGATATAGTATACCTATATCTAACCCCAAAATGGACACACAGATCTCCTATCAGTCACTCCTATGGCAGGCCTTAACAATCCTGAAGGCAGAGTGCTTGGAATCGTGTGAGATGGTGCTCTGGCATGAGCTGAGCCTGTCTGCGGCTTTCGGGATCTATCCCTTAGCCGTTTCCATGATATCGCATACCATATACTCTTAAGTGCATTATAATCCTCGCGGTTATATGCCAACTCTGGTATCGCTTTATCAAAACATATCGAGTAAGGTGTCATACGAATTGGAATACTAACCCCTCGCCAATTCTGGCGACGGGGTTAGCATTCCACCCTTCTAGAGGGACACGACATGTATGTAACCCCTAACCCCGGTTAAAGTCAAACAGAGCCTCAGCTCCACAAAATGGATGCTGCCACCGAGACACAAGTCTGCCCTCCTGCTGCTGGGAGTCCTCCCAGAGCGGGAGATAAGGACAAAGGGTTTCCTGCCAGGGGCGGTGCCAGCACCGTCCCAGACAGGATTTTGTGTATCCTAGGTAGGCAGGGCTTCAGAGGAAGGTGACTGCAAGTGGCACCCCGGTGCTCACTATGCATAGGCCAGCTTGAACCAGTTCCAGGGACACTCCAGACCCTGAGCTGGGGAAAAGCCCGCCAAGGAAGTGGGTGTAACCACCCCCCTCCTGGTCCCACCCATAGGGCAGGACCTAGTCGCGTGCCAGCCCCCTTTTCCCAGATAAAGGTAGGAGCAGGCCCCCTTCCAGATTAGATCATCTTTGGAATCAAGACACGACTTTCTACGAAAGGACTTCAAGATTTCCTTCTTCAAGATTCTCCCTTGTGGCTAAGGAGTAGTCACCCTGCATCCGCAGGCACCATCGCAAGAACACTGCGGTCTGCTGTAAGTCCTTCCTCCGGAATCCGACTGCCCAGCTCGACAAGACCCGGCTTCCCTGGCACCTCCGACCTCTACTCACCTCTACAGCCAAGCTGAGAACCGTGAGTGCGACGAGACCTCAAGGGACCGACTATTGCCAAGACTGCACGACTTCTGCACAGCAAGCCCGCCGAGTAATTTCCTGGTGAGTGCTTTGGGGTCCGAGAAGCCCCGACCCTGAGCAGCTCCAGCACCGAAGATCAGCCCCCCAGCATCTCCACGATCGGCGTGGGGCCCTTCTGCTTTTTGCTGCTCACCGCGTTGTTTGGCTACTAGCCCGCTGGCTTGTGGCCTTCTGAACGACGCCCGATGACATCACTGCTGCTGGTCTGGTTGCTCCAGACTGGCCCTTGCTCCCTTCCAGAAGAGGAGCACCCCGGACCCTCCTGGTCCACTCAAGACGCCATTTTGAGTCCACCGCGTGGGCTTGAATTAGCCAAGGCTTGTTGCCCAATCCTGGGTAACTTCGATGCCGACAGCTTCATCCATCGTGGGACAGCTCGCCTCTCCATCCTGGTTGCCGACAACGCCTCCTGGTCCGTGAGATCTGCAGAGCCAGCGTCGCCCACTCACCTAGTCGAGGTGACTACCATCCGGTGCCCTCCTGGTGCCCACTGACTACTGGCTAGTAGTCACGAACTTGGTCCCCTCTGCTTTCAGGTGTCATCCATCTTCCAGATCCAGGCTTGGATCAACTCCAACTATCTTCACTGGTCGCCTGCCAGCATCTTTCTTCCAGGCTCCTGGTCCGGCAACGAGGATTCCCGACGTCTTTTGAGACCTATGCAGCTGCAGCCCCTGGGCTAGGTAACTTCGGCATTTCGGTGCCCCAGCATAGCCTCACTATCCAAGGGTCAGGATCCACTGTCGTTTTCTCCCTACCAGGTCGGGTTCGCCCGTGAACACTAACTTTAGCGTTACTAGCTTCCATAGACTTTGTCCCGCATCCCGCGTGAGAGTGCACACTCTGCACCCGAGTCCCCTAGGTCTCCTAGAAGTAATCTAACGATTCCCTAGTCAAGTCCTAGCGATTCCAAAGCCTATTAGTACTGTACTTACCTGCTAGTAATTTCGCATTCCACTTTTAAAGTATATTGTTTTTCGTGCCCCTCGGGCATTTGTGTATACCGTGCTAACTTAAGTATTTTCGTAAGAGTTTTGTTGTGTGCCTAGCACCCTGTCCTCATAAAGAGTACAGGGTTGTTGTGATTCTAATAAATACACTGTTTATTTTCATAACACTTGTGTGGTGTCCTTTCACTGGGTGTTCAAGGGGTAATGTGATGGTAAAACAGCTGGCTTAACACGCCCTCTAGAGTCTTAGCCTTAGACTGCTCGTATCCATGCTACTAGGATAGCTGGTCTATAAGGTTGACTTACAACCAATCATCAATAAGGGTTGCTTGGACTGATATATAGTGATCACTAGAATAGTGAACACTGCACATCAGGCCAACTTCTCACATTGGTGAGCAGCGGTTGGGATTTGAGCTTGCTGTTGTTTTACCACACATGCCCTAAGAATATCTTGTGAAAGATCACATAAGTACTAAAGGTACAAGTACTAAAGGTACATATAACTTAGCTTAGAATACTCTGAGTTCTACTGAACCAGCTGTTGTAGCTCCTAGGGCCTAGCACACCCTAAACTACAACTCTAGCAAGGGATCAGTAGGCAAACACATAGTGTAGGTAAGTGCACCACTTACACCTCACTAGAAAAGCATGTCTAACCATGGAGAGTCCACTGAGACTCCCCTGGTAAGTGTTGACCCTCCACAGGTCACTTCCAGATATGCAGCTCTCAGTTTCCAGGAGATGAGACAAGTCTGTACCTCCAGGAAACTGAAGCAGGGGTCTAACCCCACCATTCCCTTTCTGATAGGTCTCTTAAAGACATATGATGCCAGAAAGATTTCTCAGTTAGATGGGAATATGCCAGCCTTAGAGGGTACCACTGGGGATCCAGACCTCCACAACACTGTAAATGCAGTTGAGGAGGAGGATCCTGAGGAACTCTCTGGGGATGAGGTAGACAAAGGTCTTGAGGTAGTCAGAAGGCTAACTAGGGCCAACTTAGACCTACTTGGGGAAGGATCTGGGGGACCCCCAGTACTGACCCTGATGAGGCCTAACCTTGGAGTTAGGAGAGATAGATCTCTTTCTAGGGACTCCATTAGATCTCTGCACTCTAATGCCTCTTCTCAGGGGAGAAGGAAGTCTCCCCAGAGGAGATTGACTTCCCCTCAGAGAAGAGAGCATGAAGCAAGGATGAGACAAGCTAAACTGAGGATTGAAAGGGAAGAACTTGCCCTGGCCAAAGAGAAGCTTGCATTTGCTAGAGAGCAGCAGATGAGTGGGTTAGCTCCCACTGGTGGCAGCAATCTCCCAAGAGAAAAAGAGAAGGGTTTAGATACTAAACACCTGACAAAGATAGTGCCCCCCTTTAAGCAAGGGGATGACATCCAGAAATGGATGGCTGCTTTGGAGAGGGCCTGCACTGTGCAGGGCATTCCCCAAAGTCAGTGGGCAGCTATACTGTGGCTCTCCTTTGATGGTAAAGGTAGAGACAAGCTCCTCACTACAAGAGTGGAGGATGCTAATAATTACCAGGTCCTGAAAAATGCACTGGTTGATGGGTTTGGCTTAACCACTGAGCAGTACAGGTTGCTGTTCAGAGACACCCAGAAAACTCAGTCTCAGGACTGGTCTGACTTTGTTGATTGTGCCACTAAGGCTTTGGAAGGCTGGCTACTGGGTAGCAAGGTTACTGACTTCACAGGATTGTATAATCTTATTATGAGAGAGCAAGTCTTAAATAATTGTCAGAACCAGTTATTACACCAGCACCTGGTAGACTCTGATCTGACCTCTCCACAAGAATTGGGTAAGAGGGCAGACAAATGGGTCAGAACCAGGATTAGGCCTAAGAACCAAGGTGGTGACCAGAAAAAGGAATCAACCAAGCCTCAAGAGAAGGGTGGGAATAAATCTTCAGATCAAACCACATCAGGGCCCCAAAAATCCTCTGAGGGGGGTGGGTCCCAGAATTCTTCTAATAACCAGAAGAAACCTTATTGTTATCCCTGTAAACAGGTGGGTCATTTGAAAACTGACAGCAGTTGCCCAAAGAATAACAATAAGGAGAACATACCCCCAAGTAACATTCCCAAACCTCCTGTTACTACTAGTAGTAATCCCCCAGGTGGTGGGAGTGCCCCCAAGAATTTGGGTGCATTTACTTTGGGAGTTCCTGGGGACTCTGGCCTAACCAGGTCCCCAAACTTAGATACTCTTGTCTGTGAGACTGGCATGGGGTTTACCAACTTCACAACTTGTCCCAACACTTTGGGCAAGTACAGACAGGAGCCCCTCATCAATGGTATAAAAGTTGAGGCCTATAGAGACACAGGGGCTAGCATCACTATGGTGACTGAGAGTCTAGTCCCCTCAAGGCAACTTTTACCTGGTGCCACATACCAGGTGACCAATATTGATGGAGTACAGAGAGATCATCCCATGGCAGTGGTCAATCTCAGCTGGGGAGGTGTCACTGGCCACAAGAGAGTGGCAGTGTCACCAAACTTGCCTGTAGATTGCCTACTGGGGAATGATTTAGAGCTCTCAGCCTGGGCTGAAGTAGAGCAAGAAACCCATTCTAGAATGGTAAACACCCATGGTAAGGTTAGTGGGGCAGTGTTAGCCACAGCCCCAGTCCAAGATGTCCTCCCTGAACAGGTCAGGAGGGTTGTGCCAGTCACAACCCAATCTCAGACAACTTCCTTCCCAGAACAGGTTGTCAAGGCTGTCATGGTAACAGCCCACACCCAAACTGAGCCCCCTCCTGAAAAGGTTGGGAGAGTTGTGATGGCCACAGCTCAAACTCAGACAGATGATAGTGTTGTGAAGCCTGAAACTATGGATCACTCCACTCAGACAGAGAGCATTGAGGAGGAAGAGAAATCTCCCTCCCACCAGACTTTAGGAAAAGATCAGCCTCCTCAGGGAACTGATCTGACCCCTTGTGAAGAAACTGCCACAGAGGTAGTCAGGCCTGGCCTGGCAGAACCCCTGATGCCAGTGGACCCTTCCAAGGTGGGACCCAGTCTGGAGCAGGTAACCTGCCCCTCTCTACCCTGCCTCAGTCAGCCCAGGGCTGTAGAGGTCAGGGAGGCCAGTGTTGGACCCCAAAGGGCCCCCTGTCCAAAAGAATTCCCCAATCAGCAGATTAAGGGCACTGAAGCTAGTAGTCCTAGCCAAGTGAAAATAAAACATACTCCTGAGGGATCCCCCTTAAAATTAGTTAGGGACCTCCCACAGATGGACACTGTTGGGCACAGCCAAACTTGGGACCTGAGGGCCCCAGACCTGACCTGTCCCTCCAGTAAGCCAAACAGAGGGACCCAACCTCCAGCTGTAGGTAGCCAGAGGTTGACCCTGAGAGCCCAAAACAACTCAGTCTTGGAAAGAAAGGCCTCTAGGGTGGAAAATGATTGGAGGAAGCTGAGCCCAAAATTAGTGGAGCCTCACTTCAGTACTCCATTTCAGCACCAGCCTTTTACTTTGCCAAAACACACCACAGGTAGAGATTCCCTATGGTGGAGACCCTCAGACACCCTTAGGGTGAGGGATTGCTTAGTGGACCATGAGATAGGGGGTAACCATGCCAGTGCTGGTACTTCCTTATATGGCCACTCAGGCAACATAGGCTTACCTGGCAAGGCTAGCCTTATCTCCTTTCGTTTGGGGGGGGTTATGTAGGAAGGTAGATCCCTGACTATAGTTGCCCCCAACTTTTTGCCTGGTGTTTTGCTGGTTTTCTGACTTAGTTGACCTGGGACCCTGCTATTCAGGGCCCCAGGCCTACTGCTCTCTCTGTAAAATGGATTCCATGTACCTTAGGTACATATCTAAATTGGATACTGAGTCACCTTATCAGTCCCTGTACAGTGTACCTTAGGTACCCAGGGCATAGGTGTACCCAGGGCCTACCAGGGGCTGCAGCATGTATTATGCCACCCCTGGCTGGCCATCCAAAACTGACACAACTGGCTGCACGACAGCTGGGGCAAGGTGGTGTACTCACCCTTTGCTTTAGATATAGTATACCTATATCTAACCCCAAAATGGACACACAGATCTCCTATCAGTCACTCCTATGGCAGGCCTTAACAATCCTGAAGGCAGAGTGCTTGGAATCGTGTGAGATGGTGCTCTGGCATGAGCTGAGCCTGTCTGCGGCTTTCGGGATCTATCCCTTAGCCGTTTCCATGATATCGCATACCATATACTCTTAAGTGCATTATAATCCTCGCGGTTATATGCCAACTCTGGTATCGCTTTATCAAAACATGTCGAGTGAGGTGTCATACGAATTGGAATACTAACCCCTCGCCAATTCTGGCGACGGGGTTAGCATTCCACCCTTCTAGAGGGACACGACATGTATGTAACCCCTAACCCCGGTTAAAGTCAAACAGAGCCTCAGCTCCACAAAATGGATGCTGCCACCGAGACACAAGTCTGCCCTCCTGCTGCTGGGAGTCCTCCCAGAGCGGGAGATAAGGACAAAGGGTTTCCTGCCAGGGGCGGTGCCAGCACCGTCCCAGACAGGATTTTGTGTATCCTAGGTAGGCAGGGCTTCAGAGGAAGGTGACTGCAAGTGGCACCCCGGTGCTCACTATGCATAGGCCGGCTTGAACCAGTTCCAGGGACACTCCAGACCCTGAGCTGGGGAAAAGCCCGCCAAGGAAGTGGGTGTAACCACCCCCCTCCTGGTCCCACCCATAGGGCAGGACCTAGTCGCGTGCCAGCCCCCTTTTCCCAGATAAAGGTAGGAGCAGGCCCCCTTCCAGATTAGATCATCTTTGGAATCAAGACACGACTTTCTACGAAAGGACTTCAAGATTTCCTTCTTCAAGATTCTCCCTTGTGGCTAAGGAGTAGTCACCCTGCATCCGCAGGCACCATCGCAAGAACACTGCGGTCTGCTGTAAGTCCTTCCTCCGGAATCCGACTGCCCAGCTCGACAAGACCCGACTTCCCTGGCACCTCCGACCTCTACTCACCTCTACAGCCAAGCTGAGAACCGTGAGTGCGACGAGACCTCAAGGGACCGACTATTGCCAAGACTGCACGACTTCTGCACAGCAAGCCCGCCGAGTAATTTCCTGGTGAGTGCTTTGGGGTCCGAGAAGCCCCGACCCTGAGCAGCTCCAGCACCGAAGATCAGCCCCCCAGCATCTCCACGATAGGCGTGGGGCCCTTCTGCTTTTTGCTGCTCACCGCATTGTTTGGCTACTAGCCCGCTGGCTTGTGGCCTTCTGAACGACGCCCGATGACATCACTGCTGCTGGTCTGGTTGCTCCAGACTGGCCCTTGCTCCCTTCCAGAAGAGGAGCACCCCGGACCCTCCTGGTCCACTCAAGACGCCATTTTGAGTCCACCGCGTGGGCTTGAATTAGCCAAGGCTTGTTGCCCAATCCTGGGTAACTTCGACGCCGACAGCTTCATCCATCGTGGGACAGCTCGCCTCTCCATCCTGGTCGCCGACAACGCCTCCTGGTCCGTGAGATCTGCAGAGCCAGCGTCGCCCACTCACCTAGTCGAGGTGACTACCATCCGGTGCCCTCCTGGTGCCCACTGACTACTGGCTAGTAGTCACGAACTTGGTCCCCTCTGCTTTCAGGTGTCATCCATCTTCCAGATCCAGGCTTGGATCAACTCGAACTATCTTCACTGGTCGCCTGCCAGCATCTTTCTTCCAGGCTCCTGGTCCGGCAACGAGGATTCCCGACGTCTTTTGAGACCTATGCAGCTGCAGCCCCTGGGCTAGGTAACTTCGGCATTTCGGTGCCCCAGCATAGCCTCACTATCCAAGGGTCAGGATCCACTGTCGTTTTCTCCCTACCAGGTCGGGTTCGCCCGTGAACACTAACTTTAGCGTTACTAGCTTCCATAGACTTTGTCCCGCATCCCGCGTGAGAGTGCACACTCTGCACCCGAGTCCCCTAGGTCTCCTAGAAGTAATCTAACGATTCCCTAGTCAAGTCCTAGCGATTCCAAAGCCTATTAGTACTGTACTTACCTGCTAGTAATTTCGCATTCCACTTTTAAAGTATATGGTTTTTCGTGCCCCTCGGGCATTTGTGTATACCGTGCTAACTTAAGTATTTTCGTAAGAGTTTTGTTGTGTGCCTAGCACCCTGTCCTCATAAAGAGTACAGGGTTGTTGTGATTCTAATAAATACACTGTTTATTTTCATAACACTTGTGTGGTGTCCTTTCACTGGGTGTTCAAGGGGTAATGTGATGGTAAAACAGCTGGCTTAACACGCCCTCTAGAGTCTTAGCCTTAGACTGCTCGTATCCATGCTACTAGGATAGCTGGTCTATAAGGTTGACTTACAACCAATCATCAATAAGGGTTGCTTGGACTGATATATAGTGATCACTAGAATAGTGAACACTGCACATCAGGCCAACTTCTCACAGATGGTTTTTTTCTAATGAGGAAGGTGGTGCTGGGAGTGAGGAACCAGTTGGGTGTGACACCAATGGAGCGGAGGCCTCCAACGCCGGGCAGGGCCGTTTCAAGGTGTTTTGCTGCCCTAGGCGAGAATTGAAAAATGCCCCCCCTCCACCCCCCCTTTTACTACCATCACTCTCTCCCCCTATCATCCAGGCTAGAACTAAAAATATCCACCCCAACAGATCACTCCATTTCTCTCGCGCTCCAACCATGCCAGCTGTGGACCACAACTGTACCCAAATTTTCAGACTGGACGACCCAGTGCGGTACCCAGTTAAGCAGAATATATCATAAGTATGGCTCCCAGTTTTTAGTGATTGTTACATATAAAAGTGTCAGAAAACAATAGATTTTCCTGTCAGTATTTGTTTTTAAGTATGGAAAAATACAGAAAATAGGTTTTCTTCACCCTAGCATCAGTCATGCATGCCAGGTCTATAGCTATGCAAACTGACATTTAGAGAAGTTTAAAAAAAAAAGATTTCATAATGAAGTTTAAATACCTGCAGCAATACAGCGGTCTATGCTGCTCCACAATGGGAATGATTACAGGTGACTGTATTGCACTCTAAATGCCTAGAACTCGCTGGTCATCCAAACATTTGTCTGTTAAATTAATGTGGAAATATACCCATTGTAGCATCGTTTTTTACACTAAGCACAAAATGACTATGGGCAAATACAGATAAAATGATCAAAAAAATAAAGTGGATAAACACATATGGAAATGTCAATAAATAAATACGATAAAAACAGGACCTCTAATTATAAAAAATAAATCCATGAAGTGGACTTAATATGTTTAAGCTATCACCATACTGAAAACCATAAAGCTGCAGGCGTGCTTCTCACACTTCATCCATCACACACTTCTAAGCGATGAGGCTCGTACCACAAGAACAACACCTTGGCAGTCATCATGCACCACATGGAAACACTTCCCACCCAGAATCAAAACAAAGACAAAACACTTACCGACCACACACCCTACCCTAACGTGCTGCCCATGTAGGCAAGCTCCTCAGCACCCCACATGGGGAGGAATGGGCTAGTAAGCAAGCGCTATATAAATGCTGGCCTGAAATACAATACAATAACTATTTCTCTGCACATTACACATTCTGACCACTCGCCAGACACTCCCCCCTTGGATCTTGCCATTTCCGTCAATTCACCTCGGACGTTTTGGCAGAGAGGATGCAGGACACCACGAGGAGCAGCGCCCAGTCGCAGGTCACCAGGGCACGGCGGGTTGGGCTACTTGACCTGGGCCTCCTGTCAATGGTGGGGCAGGCGGCTTCTGAGTATTGTGGATTGACAGCGCGTGACCTCTGTATACAAGATCCCTTGAGTTGCCCTTGAAGGGCAGGCAGTCTGTGGCAGGAACAGGTAAGTATGTTGACTGGTCACCCTGCGTTCATGGGCAGGTAGTGCCCAGCTGGCAAACCTTTCCTAGAGTTGTTTTGCAGGACAGAGGACGATTTACTGGCACAGTTTTCACTAGAAGGTTTAGTAGGTGGACAGTGGGTGCATAGCTGGCACAGGTTTCCCTGAAGTTGGTCTTATTGTTAGACAGTGGGTATCCAGCGGGCACTGGTTCACAGGGAGTTGTCTGGCTGTCCACTCTTGGTGGACAGCCAATGCCCCTTGGCACAAGCTTCCTGCGAGTATCTCTTGCTTCTAGAGAGTGGGTACCTGGTTAGCACTGATTCACAAAGTGTATTTCTTGTTGTTGCTAGTGCCCTGTGTGCCCTTGTAGGTGCAGCCAAGGAGGCCAGTCCGTGTGGCAAGACAGCAAGCAAAAGCTTTCCTATCTTCCGACTGCATGAGGAAGAACAGGAGCATTGCACCGTGGCAACTTCTGCGTTGCATATGGGGGTCACCCATGGGCTTGCTTGCGGGGATTCTCAAAGCTTCTGCCACTGCTGGCCTTATCTGCGGTCTACTCATTGTTGCTGCTGGTGGCGTTAATGGGGTGAGTAGTGCACTCTGTGCTCACAGGTCAGAGAACCTCCCTCCCCTCACCTAAATCACCTATTCGGGTTTAGATTTGAGCTGAGGGGTTCTAGGAGGTGATAACCAGATGGAACGAGTGCTGACAAGATTATGTATGCAGTACCTGAAGAAAATGGACTGCGCAGGCGCACTTGAGACAGAATGAATGATTTAAAAAGTATGTTTAAAAAGTGTGCTCCTATTCAATTAGGTGCCCTGGGCTGGTGCCCAGCTCGCCCACACTAAAGGCTGTCCCTGGCAGTACTGCTGCGGGTCATCTTCCTACATGTATGTCACCGCACGCTGTGTCGATTGCTTCCCGCGCCATGTTGTTGTGTTAAAGTGCGAGCCATGGATTTGTCTGGCAGGGCGAGGCTGGTGGCACTAGGGCAGCCTCTAAAGTGAGACCCAAAGACAGTGATTGAGACATGCGGTCAATATTAATTGCTATAATGAATCGGATTCAGAGACAGGTCAATTGCGCTCAGCAGAAATTAATAATGCTCTCTCTTTCTTTCTGTGTTTTTCCATGCACACTAATGAAAACACCTACAGGTCGACCGAGCTATTTGCATGCAACTCAAGCAATGCGTCTTCCATCAGCGGCTTTTGTTCTACACTTACCAAAGTGCTGTGCCATTATGAGACGTGAGCTCCAGGTGAAGTGGGGCACGCGCTGCATCTGCAAGTGAACTGCATGTTAGCGTGGCAGTGGAGCACTCTCATGCGCCTGCCGGGAGAGGATTGTCTGTCCCGCAATCAGCTGTGTGTGACGCTGGCGCCCGTGGCACCGAACTTGATGTGATATGACGTTACGTCAAATTGTAGAAGGCCCACCCAATGGGCTTTCGAGGTCAAAGGCTGTTCAAGCCTTCCCAAACCTATGTTTTTGCCGTCATCCCCCATTTGCTGCCCTAGGCAGCCGCCTAGTCCTGCCTAATGGTAGAAACGTGTGTCTGACGGGGAAAATGTACAGATTCTGAGGAAATCTGAAAGAATGTCCAGACCACCATCATATCTCGGGATTATCTGAGGTATTGAACTGCTTTTTTGTATGCTCTCCCTCAGTTTTGAACCCTTTCCATATTGTGATTTTGGGGTAAGTGTAGGGATGGCGTATACTTTTGGGGAGGTAATGTTTGGTTGTGGAGAAGCGTGGCTCAGTGGTTAGAGGTGGCAGACCCGGAAGCTGAGATCGACCATGGACCAGGGTTCGATTCCCCGCCTCGGCGGGTCTCGGGCTCAAAATTCCACGGACTCGACAATTCTCGCTCCGGTGCCTACTCGAATCACGGGGTCACACTCTGCAACTCTGGGCAATAGCTTGCTTAATCTCCACTACGGCCCCTCGTGGCGGGATGCCTGGCTTTCACCTTGTGGACACCCTGCCAGGGTTTCTCACAGGGGAATACCAGGACGGGTTCCCTAAGCAAGCGCCAGGATGCCCTTTGGGTGACAGGTTTGCGCTATATAAGTACACCTACATTTACATTGTGCATTCCTTTTTATCCGTTGAACCCGTGTTTTCTCTGTTTTCCTTTTTCAATGATATTTGCATATTTTTCGTAGTAATGTAACGCGCCTTCTTTTGCTGCAACAGGGAAGAGGTGTGATTTGTTCTATATCTACACCCCTTGGCCATGGTGTTAGTGGTATTATTGTGTGGCACACTCTTGCCGAGCCCTGCTGTGACAATCGCAGAGTTCTTCTCTGTCAGCTGAAGAGACCCTGCAGCAGGTGCATCTGGCGTCATTAGCTCGGGCTCATAGTACGAATAATCGCTTTAGGACAGATGCCTGTTTACTGGTTGCAATTTGCAACTTGCAACTTGCAACCTATATTTTTGCGAACAGAAAATATATTTTTAAAAACGGACCTGAATACTAATAGGTTTGGTTTTTAAAAATCCGAATCATAATGAGCCGTAATCAAAACTACCTCATGAATATTGATGAGGGAGATAACAAATTGTGACTCATTGCAGTTGGAGGCCATGACAGGGATGCAGACCATTTCCTTAAAGGAAAGGGGCAGTGTTTAAAAAGAAAAGTTTTCCTTTTTGTTGTTTTTTTAAGAGTTGTGTGTGGTTCTGTAGACCAATGCCTACTCTTCAACAAACATCTGTATTACATTCAAGAAGGTGAAGGTGTCCTGAAGGAAAAGGTGTCCCGTTCATTTTTGAAAATGCTTTTTCTATTCTCCTGATGAACTTTTGGAAGTCGCCTACATGTTCCATTTTCAAACCTGATTTTTTTTTACAGCATTTGACAAACTTGTTTTGACATATTACTTCCTCGTTTGAGACCCCATGAATAACCATCCTTCCTGTTAGTGTAATACATGATATATTGTAATTTCAATACTGTCCAGTAGATGGCAGAATTTCCTTATTTTTCGATGTAGGGTCTCAAACTCAAGTAAACCTTTAAACTAATACTTGTTTCTCTTTTTGCCTCTTCTTGTCATAGACACGTGAGCGTGATTCTATAAATTTCTTGCAGCAGAAGATCCTCAGCAAATACGCGGGGAGACTAATTAGTATAAGTGATTCGCAATTACATCACCCATTAAGACGTCACGGTAAGTGATGGGTATCACAGAAAACTCCACAAACGTTGCCATGCTTAAGTTTACATTGAAAGAATAGTGCACGCATGTATAAACATTTAATATTTTGCGTAGTGTGAAACAAGGATTAAAAGTACATACCTACTGTGATATTAAAAATATAATAAAGAATGTAAAGAATGTTTTAAAAAGTAATGCACTGTTAAGCTGCTAACCTTTGCATTTCTAACTCCTCACATTAACAGAGATGACAAACAAAAGTAAAACAATTATACTTGATTACAAATGTGATTGGGTGCTTGACATTTGTTATCACATTGTGTTTTTGTCAGCAGTAGTGCTTCACTGTTTTTCATCTCTGCCATGCTAGGCAGGTGTGCATTATAGTGATATTCTTTCCAGTGGTCTTGGAGCCGGCGTGCAACACTTTCCGACAATTTGCGTGTGTGCGGCTGGTACACCATTCACACGCCATGGCGCGGGTCAGCCACCCATGGGCCAATATGTCGCGCGTTCACCCTCACTGTGGCGCGAGCCACCCGTGAGAGAATAAGCGCACCTTGGCGCGTGCCATGCATCCACCCTCCCCTGCGGGGTGAGTCAACCCCGCCGTCTCCGCCTCCAAGGGGCTTTAGTGGTAGAGCCTTTGTTGAGCTCTCTTGCATTTGCGACTACCGAGTAGGTACAAAAGGGGGTGGTGATAGCTTGTTTCCGGTCCAGGGAAGGCATGGCTTGGCAGTTCGGGCTGGACTGTTCCCATGAGGCACAGGGTCAGACTGATTTGCATATAGCCATGTCTGAACTGGGGTGGCAGAGTGGGCTAAAGAACGCTGATTGATCAAACCCAGATCTTTTGACTGGGTGTGAGTGTTTGATTGGTTCGGATGCTCCGTCCATCACCACCCCCTTTTGTACCGACTACCGAGGAGCGCACGTTTGACCCGTGCCAAGAGTCCAGTGATGGACAGGTGACCACATTTTACTGGCACTTTCTGAATGAGTGTGTCATTTTGGCGGAGCATGTCACTTCTACGAGCTGCACGTGCACAGCGAGGCAGTAAGATGACCCCTGGAGCCCGAGTTTTCAGTAATTGTCAGGCAAGTTTGGCGAGAGTACAGTTAGAACATAAAGTAAAAATAAATTATCAGAATTTAAACAACTGGAAACGTTTTTCTCGGTTTGTATAAACCCCATTCCGACCAACATTATATCAAAGACACTTCACGCTCACATTTCTCTGGGTTTGTCTGGTTCATCTAGTGCACCATATTAACTCTGGGGTCACAGTCAAGGTGGAGTCATCTCTGCAGGTAGTTAAGTCACTGCCACATTATTTAGATCAATCTGGAAATCCACCAATTGGGAGGGAGAAGTGGATCGATATACTTGAAAATGGCGAGTAGGTGGTAGAGTGCCAGGATTTTTACCAAAGTAGCAAAGTAGATGCTATCATCAACACAATGGTGGTCGAAGAATTGGGTCGGTGTACGAGGAAAATGGATGGTATTGATGTTAAATGGTATTCTTATGTAAATCTGTTTGGTAAGAGGGTAACCCAAAAGTGACCTATGTCGGGAGAGAACAAAAGTCGAGATGCGAGTAAACACGGTAGTTTCAAAGGGTTTAAAAGGGTGTAACTGGTGTGAGAGCACGCTCCCCTCTGGATTTAAAAATTGCTATGGAATGGCTAAAGACTGTGAAAAGTATTGGAAGTGGGTCACACCAGGGTGTCATAGGAGAGGTGGCTAAGCGTAAAATGGCTTGCGCCATGGAGGAGGCATGGGGAGAAAGATCTTACAATGAGTTGTGTGAGGGTGTGGGAAATGATTTAGGGAAGAAATAGAGCCCAAAGTTGTTAGTATGTAAATTAAAGGGATGTCATTTTGATGGTTGACTTGGGGTCATTGTACATTTTAATTTCCAGAGAAATGATTGAGGGAAGTTAGTCCAAGGCCACGCTACAGTCAAGCAGTGTCTCTCTGAGGGGCCAGAAAGACAGCAAGATGAGCATGAAGTGCTTGACGTGGGTGTTGTAGGTTTGGAAACACCAATCAGCGCCCACTGATATGCTCAGCAGGCTGGCTGTGGAGACCATCTGCTTAGGGCACAGTGACAGTGGTTGGAAGGTGACCCTGCTCAACCCAAGCACTCAACGAAGATGCATCCAGGTGGGGCATCGCCCCCATTGGAAGCAGACTGTCTGCAGGCTTGACAACCTGATGCTGTGGTCCAGAGCAAGATGCGGAGGGAGACGCCAGTATGAGCCAAACGGCGAATGCCAGGACAAGAGATTCCCCCAGAAGCCGACCACAAGACATGGATGGGACAGAGCCCACTTTGCAGATACAATTCTGAAGGAAATGGCAAAAAGAGACCAATGAGTTGCCAAATGTCAGAGTCGCATGAACAGGCGCAAGGAACATGACTGAGATCTGACTCAGATCATCTGAGACTAGTAAGTATGTAGGCAGGAGCAAATAGGGGGCAACGTTTGAGCTTACTTATTACCAGGGCTTTAAGTGGGAAAAAAACTGGTGGTGCTCTAAAAGGGGCGTGCCAAATTTCTTTGAGGGATGTGGCCTATCCGAGAAGGGGCGTGGTCTAAATCAAGATAACTAGCATTGTGCGCTTAAGAAAATCATGAAGTCGCATCCAGCAAAGGATAATAAAATAGGTAAAAAGGTATATTTATTAAGTATAAGCCATAAAATACCAAACACTTTAAAACATGTCAAAATTATTTACATTACTCCCTTGGTCCTCTTCCTCAGCAATCACAGCAACTGTAGGTCAGCTCCCAGACACTCAGCACAGATTTCTCCTTGATCATGAAGTTCCCTAATCTATTTTTACTGGGGCTCCAGTCCTACTTTTATACCCCAAAAGTCTTTGTTCTTCTTGTGTGAGGGGTCCTGGACCCAATCTAAACCAGTGCTGGGTGCACTCTGCCCGTGCACCTCTTCTTCCTTTGTGAGTGTGGGCCAGGGCCATCAGACACACCGCAGGAGATGGAGCCAGCATTGTGGCAGGCAGACACAGCCCTATTCAGACCCAGGTGCCACTCCTTCCACCACTCCAAATGCAGATAGGTCTATTCAGCCTTGTACTGACTCCTGGAGCCGCCCCCAGCCCCTGTCACTCAGAAACCAGACAGTCAATACACAACCAGGCAGAGGCACACAGAAAGGTTGAACAGGAAAATAGCCACTTTCTCAAAGTGCTATTTCCAAACTTAGAATTTAAAAACCATCTTCACTAAAGGATGTGTTATTAAATTCTGAGTTCAGGGATACCAGATTCCATATGTCTATTTTGCCGATATGGGAAGATATGCAGGTAATCATGTAACACAGCATTCCCCATGTTTTCTTATGGGCAAGATATCCTTTCAATAGTGAAATACGAAATTGGTAGTATTTCACATGTTACCCACAATAGTAACACCAAATAAAAACCGGGACGTCTGGTCACCCTATATATTTTTGACCTTTGAGGCCCGAAAATAGAGGCCCCTATAGCCCCCTTTTGAGGCCCTCCCAAAAAAACTGGGGGGCTTAGACCCCTACAGACCCCCCCCACACTTAAAGCCCTGCTTATTACACATAAGAACAAACACAAAAGGGTGGACAGTGGGAATATAGTTTAGTTACCAAAGCAATTGAGTGGCCACATTTAGACCACGAGGTTGGAATCCTGGCCAGATGTACACTGTAAATGAATCCCAATTGGTTTAAATGCTTGCAACTTACTCCATGTGGATATCTTGAAAACATGGCATGGATTCGTCCTTTGCGGACAAATACTGGAGCAGCCTTGAACAGGACATGCTCGCTTTGGGTACATACTTCCCCTGCTTATTGAACAAACTCAGAGCTCGTGGTAATGACAAACTCATTTCCCGTGGTCTTCAGGGATCGGAAACTCCTCCTCTGGATTTCCCTTACCGTGAAAATTGTTGTGGGCAGAGGCAAGCTGGTCCTGACATCTGGACAGCACACACTAAGAATCTCCTGTTAGTCCTGCGTGATGGTGGGGGAGGGGTGGGGGGACACTTTGTAGTGCCCAATCGTATGTAACAGTATTTATCAGTGCAGTTTGGGAGGTTATGTGGAAATAGGAGGATTTGTGACGGCTTCAGGAGAGGGTTATTCACGTGTCAAAGTATTTCATCTCACTGCAACATTCCTGTCCATTCACGTTCCGTGAGTCCAACAGAACGCGGTAAAAATGTATACTTTGCATTCATTCAATAATTCTCTGGTGGTCCATCAAGAGAATAAAACTAGAATTGCTTCTGCAGTTTCCGTGCAACATCACACTATAGATATCCCAAGCAAATAAAAAATACATTAAACGATCTGCTATTGATAGAAGACAAACCCATTTACTTTGTGTGTGGATAAGTGAGTAGCTCACTCAATGGTGCATTCTGGCCTCTCTGTTCTTTTCCTAGCAATGACCACTAATCAGAGAGCTGCAGTCCCCCAGGATCCGCGCGCCAGATTCCAACCAGAAATACGGTAATGCGTAACGATGAGAATTAAGCGTTATGGCATATCTGGGTATCATGCATTATTTACGCAGCCTCATGCTGCATGTCACAGGATGAAGATGATTGACACTGGAGGAGTGGTATGGATTTGAATTAGTTGCCCCTCAAGGATAATAATGAAACCACTTAAATATGTTAGGACCTGCTTGAGCATTTCTGGGAATGTCTGCTCCGGTGATAGACGATGAGCGGAGGATGTTTATTGGTGTATTGGGTTTTTACAGCTGTCTATTTCAAGAAGGAAATTGCATTCACAAATTATAATGCTCCAGTTGTGTTCCATCATGGGATTGCTATGGATGTGCGCTCTTTCTGTTCATAAATGGACGCCTCCACGCCGAGGCATGGTTCACAGCCTCCATGTTTGGTTTCCTCCCGCCCAACTACTGCATCTTCATTAAAAACAAGGAACGGAGCACAGAGGGTTGTGTAGATTTCATACCTCATGCGTCCCTTTCATCCAAGGAAATTCAAGCCATATTGAGGGCTGATTCAGTGGATGGCTGTGACAACTAAAGCAAAATAGAAGAACCCTTGCGTGGCACTGGTCCAAATCCCAGTCAAGGGAAGACTTCAACTCCTGCCGGTGACATTATTGAGACTAATAGTGACACGCCTTAGACTGGAAGACAAAAAACTTGCCAAACACTAAACTAGAGCGCTTTCACGCCTGTAAGAAACTACTTCCAAATGCTTCCAACCTTCTGTAGTGGCCTGTGCAATCCGTCCTTAGTATTCTTTCAAAACGAAATCTGCTCTTTTCTAACAATGATCACTCCAGCAACCTCACCTCTGGTAACATGCAAACCATTGATGCTGTGTGACAAGTCTAGTGATGGAATCCACACAAACCTAAGACATTGCAAAGATTTTATTTAATTTCAGGAACCAGCCTCTGTGCCTATTATTAATGCTTTCTTGCCACTGTGAATGTGTTGCAAAATCTCAAACAAGCGTTCATCAAGCCACTATTTCAAGAAATAAATACCCTTTATTAAGTTCGAATTGAGCGAATATCAAGAGAGTATCACAATTTCAAGCAAAACAAAGTTAAAATTATCAGAGGCAAGTGTAAATAGATTCTACTTACATAGATCTAATGTAATGGGCAATTGTCTACCTTTCTTTGAAATAATTATTTATCATTTTAAAAAGTAAAATCGAAGCCTAAAAAATATGTAATCAGCTGTAATAAAGAAAAAAGAGAGTTAAGGTTGTTGTAGCATTACTAGGCCCATTAATTGTATATGTTTTTATTTCTCAATCTTTGCCCTGCCAAATTTATACCACTCTCTAGGTCCTCCGATGGATCTTGCTTTGTGCCGAGTGGGGTTGGATATAAAGGGGTACCAACAGTCATCCAATGAGGATCAGGAATTGGATAACTGAACTGTAGACTGTAAATCAGATTCATATAGATTACCCTCAAAACAATACTATAGAGTTAAAAGATTATCACAGCAAGCCCAAATCTCCTGAAGAAACATATGCAAGCTAAAATCATACACACTAATAGTTCAGTCAATGCTAAACAGAATAACATCATCAGCAATGTTCCCTCTAATTTTTTTCTCTGTGTGCGGCAGTGGAGGATCTCTGTGCGTTGCAACCCTGGCTATGTGCGCCAGGAACCAGACCACGTGCGCGTGCAGCGCCAAATGTCACTCCTTTACTGCTTCTGTCAGACAGCCCCTTTTGTTACTTGCAGTTTATAAGTTTAACTATCAAAGAGCTGCATTTCCGTTCATTGCAATTGCAGAAACCCTGTGACAGACCACCCAAGCGGAAGTGTAACATAGCTTTTGATTGTAAGAACTTAAGGATGCTTTTAAACAGTAAATAAGGAAAATTCAGCCAAAAATTTAAAAATCAGCATCTAGAGGAATAACCTTCAATCATGTTTTACTTGCAGATAAGTTTAAACAAAACACAGAACAAGAAACAGTAGGGCGGCCTATTCAAGGGAGTTCCTCAAATACTAAAATAGATGCCTAAATAACAGCCAACCACTATAGGTCTCAAACCACAAAGTGACCAGCTAGAATTCAAGTTCTGCATGTTCCACCCCATACCTCATGCTATGCTGTAGGTACCACGAGGGAGAGGGGGTAAAGCTTGCACCATACACACTTCAGCCTTGCAGAGTAACTACATTTAATACAGTTAGTGAGAGTGCGTGTGCCAGACTATGGATGTGCATGCCTGAATGTGTGTGACTGTCGCATTTCCAGTAAAAAAGCCGGCATAATGTTGATAATTCTTTGCAAGTTAAGGGAATCCATGGTATGATGGTGCCTACCATTTGAATAAAACTAGCTCAAGCATAATGGTGGCAGCTCCAGGCATCTATGGCACGATGATGCCTAACCCTGGGATAATGACACCCCCCTCTTGCATAATTGTAACCCTCAGTATGTAGTGGGCATCCATGACTTGCAAGGCCTGGACATGCAAGGCAAAATCCAGCACTGGCAGCAGGAGTTGGGAGTCTTTACTTACGCTCAAACATGTTTTTGAGTGTCTTCATCTATGTCAGTGGCGGCTGGTGACATTTGAAAGTGGTGAGGCGTAAACCAATAGTCGTACTTCACTGCGGTGAGCGAGCGTAGAGAACATTTTGAAAAAAAGAGTGGCAAATGGTGAATTTTCAAGTAAATTTGCGAGTGCAATCCCACTATTCGGACTCCTGCCTCATATTCGTCATTACTACTGACGCCCTGCACAAAAACACAGACAGACCTTACCACCCTACATTAAGATAAGGCTTCCGCTACTACCACACGCTACACACAGACCGATCCCACGCACTACATCACAACAATGGCTGACACTACTACTACCCCAGAACTCTGCAGTTAAATCTTCTCCCTCGTTCTCGCCCTGTTTCTCTCCAGCATTCTCCCTTGCTTGCTCATTTTCTATCATTCCCCTCTGTCTCGCCTTCTTCCTTCCATTTTCTCACACCCTCGTTTTCTGCACCCCACTCTCTATCTTTATCGTTCTCGTACTCTGTCAGCCTCTTCTCTCTCCCTCTCTTGCAATCCCTTCTGCCTCAAGCTCGAACATCTTTCTCTCAGCCTCACCTTGCAGTCTAGCTCACAGCTCTCCTTCTCTCTTCCCTTATTCTCCCCCATTTCACCCTCCCTCTCTCTTAGTAACCCTCTATATATTGCCTTCCCCTATTTTCCACTCTCTCTCTCTTTAACCCCCTCCCACCCTCTCTCTCATTGCTGCAGTTAGAGACACGTCTACATACTTAAAGATGTCAGATAGGACTGTGCGTTCCTAATTTGAGTTTTGAAAATGAAGGGTAAACAATAGTCTTTCTGTTGAGGCCTTTCTGTGCACAGTCAAGGTAGTGAGAGGTGCCCTACGAGTTCTTTCATCAAAGTTGCTCTAATTATCATCACCGTCGTGACACACATGTGGGGACTTTTTCCTTTTGAAATACTTGCGGTCTGACAAGAAAGTTATCTGCTATCACATGCAGATGGATGCATTTGAGGAGGAGGCATTCGCAGTCATTTAAGACGTATTTAGCTGTAAGTAGTAGGTTCTCTGCAACACTGTGTAGCTGTTTCACGGGAACCACCAAGTCCCATGTGGAAAAACTGTTGGTTGGGGTGGAGACGTGTCCGGTGGGCCCAGGCTGTGGAAGGATGTTCAATTTCCTGCACACCAGCCGGGCCGTAAGGCACCCAGGAATTCCTTGCTGTTCTGCGGCATGTCATCTTGCAGCATGGCTGAGAGTTAAAGGAGAGGCCAGTGTTCGAGAACCGATCACCTGCTCACCTCCTCCTGACTTCGTCATGTGCTGTTCCTGTGCCCTGCCCATGCATGCGATTTAAGGTGCAAATCAAGAAACTCACTGGAGTTTGCTTTGGCGCCCTTAAAGATCTGCGTCGATTTTTTCCTCTGCTGCCAAGGCCGACCAAGGAGACGGTCCTGCGGGCTCTTATCCTCTCCCGCTTAGACTACGCCAATGCCCTGTATGTCGGTATCCCTGGGTACCTAATACATAAGCTTCAGATCATTCAGAATGCCGCAGCGAGGCTCCTGTTTAACATCTCTGGAAGAACCAGTGTCAGACGGCAATTAGGTGACCTGCATTGGCTTCCTGTGGCCCAGAGAGTACAATTTAAGGCTCTCATTCTGGCTCACAGAGCCCTGCATGAGCTGGGACCATTGTATATCAGGAAGCGTTTTTCCTTCTATATCCCTAATAGATCACTACGTTCTGCCTCCCTTCGACGGATGGGGATCCCTCGTTTCCGCAGAATGCGGATGGGGGCCAGTCTCTGTCTGTCAAAGCAGCTACCCTCTGGAATTCTCTGCCTTTTTCTCTACGGCAGACTCAAAGCCTTACACTGTTGAAAAAGCAACTGAAAACCTTCCTCTTCCAGCAGCTTTGCTAACGGGCTCCATTCTATCAGTTCACTGTTATAAGCTCGCGCCAGGACACTCTGGAGTGTTAGTGCGCGCTACAAGTTTACTATAACATAACATAACATAATATGCAGAGCCTAACTTGTACCCGGACTTACCACTACAGGATGAGTCTCACAGTGAGAGCAGTCGGCACTGGCTAAGGCAGTGCAGCACGGCTCGCTCGCTGACTCTCAAGAAGAGACAGACTAACGATGTCACACCAGCAGCTCCTCTAAGTAGATAATTTCATCAAGGATTTTAGTAAGTCACATTTTAATATAATAATTTACTGCTGCTGACAGTTAAAATGTTTATTACGAGAATGAGGAGGTGGCTCCAGCACAGCATAGCGCCATGCTGCAAATGTGCACACTAAAGTTGTTTGTCTGTGCTATAAATGCAGGGCCATCTAATGCAGTAGTTTTGTCTAATTAAAATAGTAGTTTTGCTGACTTATTAGTTCAAAATATGTAATATCCCTGCTTGACAGTACGAAGCAGCAGGCTTTAATTTTGCAGCACTAACAGACTTGCTTAGTGAAAGTCACAGATAAGTCCTGTGATTAATGTTCCCACTGGAGAGAGGTCACAGTTTTCTCTACTGGCAGTTTTCACTCTCACCATAAGTAGTGTAGAAGGTTAATATGCCTGATATAAAGAAAGTCTGCCGATTCAACGGGAGGAACATCGCGGCCGCCAGCTGAACGGCCGCAGTCGCCTTCCCCTTCCCTGGAGCTGCTAAAGCCTCGTAATGGGGAGTTTTAAGCGCTAATGAGAATATGAGACCTGCGAGAAAGTAGTTGTTGACCAATTCACCCCCCTCCCCCCCTATACGGCACTCACGGTAACTGAGGTTTTCAGCTGCAGATTATGCCCCCGGAGGTTGAATCTGTTTTTCGGCTCCTGGAAGCGGCCCGCGGAGCAGATCAGGATGACGGCGTGTGCGTGAGCAGGAGCCGGCACTGGATGTGGGAGGAGGCGGCTCTGACTCGGAAGAGGCGAGACTTCGCTCTGCTCACATTCTGGGTCAGCGGAGGAAGAGCCAGCGGCAGCTTCCACGGAGCAGAGGCGTCGGCCAGTGCAGCAGCGAGAAAAACAAGTAACATCTCTCTTTGGCAGCGCGGTGGGGGGAGCCTCAAACAATGTCCCAAGCTCAGTGAAGGGGAGAACAGTGAGATATCTAAGCCCCCTAGGGAACAAAACCTTCCACAAATTGTCGCAACATTAACCAATTTCCCAAAAAGGTGTATGGATATTGGGGGCACACCTGACAAGGGCGCTAGCAAAGAGGCATGCTCAAGGGGGTTCTGTGGTATAGAGGAAACACAGCCTCCAGCTAAAGTCAACAGATATACACTAAGAGCGAGGACTGTGTCTGATACTACTAAGGGAAAGCCTGTGTTCCCTCCCCGTATCTCACCCCCCATCACTGAAGTAAGGGAACGAGTAAGAAGGGGTAAAGCTGAGCTGAATACCTCAGAGGATTACCTGAGTGTAAAAAATATCAAAAGTAAGGGAAAAAGCAAAAGTAGGGGTGGTAAGGCAGTAGAGGCCAGTATTAAAGTTACCCCCTCACTCAAAACCTATTACAAGGTAATGTCTACCACCATGACCACTACCACTACCACTCCCGCCATTAGTGGCCCTCCCCCATCAGCTCAGCCAGCTCAGCTCGCCCAGTCTTTAGAGCACATTCAGCCTGGCTGAAAACAACAAAGGGTCATTAGTCGGCGGAGCTGCAGAATCTATATGTGCAGATACACCCATAGTCCCAGTTGAGGCAGAGGCAGTGATACACCCAGACATCAGCCTGGTTAACAGGTATTCGGTGTTGGAGGCTAATGGATCGGATGTTATTCAACATGACTCCACAGCAAAAGCCAGAAGTATTGATATAACAGATATATTGCAATCAGGACAGGCATATCATCCTGCCACTTCTGCCACCTTTGATAGCACTGGCGCAGAGTCCAACACCGATAAGCCCGATAAGCCTGCCACAACCGCAGGGAGTTTGGCTGAAATATTATTAGCCATGAAGGATGAGATTGCTAGCAGGTTCACGGTATCAGAAACCAACCAGGCTGAGATGTCCAATAGATTTTCTATATCTGAAGCTAATCAAGCAGCAATCAAGACCTCCTGCGACGAGCTAGCCAAGAGGGTGGATGAGGTTACCCTTAGAACCGAGGCAATTGAGTCAGAAATTCCCAAAGTAAAGGAATCCCTGCACGCCACTGAGGTAGAGGTTACAAAGCTATCTACTCAGAATAAAGAACTAAAGGAGGACATAGAGCGTCTGGAAAATTACTCACGCCGGAACAATTTAAGAATTCTGAATGTGCCGGAAGCCATGGAAGGGGGAGACATTAAGGGATTCGTTATATCCTTATTGATGGGGACAGTTTTAAAAGGCGCCTCAGAGGTGGACTTGCTACACGATATACAGAGGGTGCATCGGGACCCCTACAGGAGAACTCTTGCAAGACAAAAACCCAGAAAGATCTTGGTGAACTTTTTAACCTACTCCATAAAGGAACAGATTTTGTCTTCCGCCTTAAAAGAAGGAACTATACACTACAACAGCTCCAACCCGTTCAGTTTTCAAATAAGATCTGATATTTCTCACATTACCGCATCAAGACAGTGGGAGCTGGGGAAAAGGCTGGAGGAGCTGAATAGTATAGGCGCTAAGGCACAGCTTAAATTCCCAGCACAGTTA
The DNA here is from genome assembly GCF_964261635.1 of Lissotriton helveticus. NCBI lineage: Eukaryota > Metazoa > Chordata > Amphibia > Caudata > Salamandridae > Lissotriton > Lissotriton helveticus. Next base: position 847,194,979 of record NC_136068.1, read on the forward strand.
AAAGTGATGTGGAATAACCACATGCATCTGATTAAGACGGGGGAGGAAGCGGACGCCCTAATAGCTAAGATCAGAGATAAACAAGGGGGACAAGGGGGGATGTAGATTAGGAGGGTCTCCTGACACATACATGAAATACAATTATTAGGAATGTCGGAAAAAATACTCTTAATTAAAATGTGATTAGTAAACATGCTCCATGGAGGGGAGGATGGCTAAATAGGCTTTTGCCTATTAGTAGGGAGGGTTCCTCAGGGATGGGATGGGCACGTAGAATGGGAGGGTGGGGACAGGGGAGGACGGGGGGCACATGGGTGGGGAGCAGTGGGAAAAAAGGAAAATAAATTCGACCGCATCTCAACAATTTGTGTACCACATCGGGTCATGAAGGGCGCCTAACTTTGGTAGAAACCGGGGGAGGAGACAGGCGTGAATATGGGGGGTAGAAGGACCTTCTTTGTATCCTGGAATGTCAATGGGTTAAGGTGTGCTCGGAGGCAGAGGTTAATTTTTAAGTATCTTGAACTTTCTACCGCACAAGTATGTATGCTGCAAGAGACACATCTGAGCTACGAAGAAAGCTCTTTAATTTTTTCGAAGGTCCCCTGGGTGAAGTGCTTTAGTGCCTCAAAACAGACGTCCCAAAATAGGGGTTGGCTATTTTGATCAAACATGGAACATCTTGTAATATAAAAAATACACAATCAGACTCCTCTGGTAGGTGGCTGACGGCTCAATTGGCATTTGAAAACGTAGAAATACTCTGTGCCTCTTTTTACGGCCCAAATATAGACGATCCAACTTATATCCACAAACTACAAGCTGTGTTGATGTTGGAACCCCCACCATATGTGATCGCGGAGATTTCAATGTATTACTGGACCCACTCAAAGACAGATCTAATTTGAGTCACTATAAAGGGGCAGTAAAGGTACGTCGAGCTCTAATCAACATGATACACGACTTGGATCTAGTTGATATATGGAGGGGGAAAAAAGGAGACCAGCAGGGTTTTACCTTTTTTAGTAAAAAGCATCACCACTCCTCAAGGATTGACTATATCTTTAGTGATAGAGGGTCAATGATCAATTTAGGAGAGATAACAGTTCTCCCGAGTCACCTTTCAGACCATGCTCCTATCCAATTAATTTATTTGAGTAAGGAGGCACAGCGGCAAAAGCCAAGGTGGACTTTAAATAGGGCTAAGTTACTAGACCCCGAGGTGATTGCAGCTGTTCAGGCCCCCACTAAGGAATTCTTCTATCTAAACTCAGATTCCACAACATCAGATATAGTCTGGGATGCATATAAGGCATGGTTAAGGGGGAAACTACATGCAATTATATGCTATAAAAATAGGATTGAAGCTGAGGCACTGAAGGGGGTTGAGGGCAGGATAAGTGGTTTGGAGAAAGAAAGAGACAGTGCCAGTAGTGGGGCCCCGGAGCAATTTACTCAGATTATGAGGGAGTTGGAGGAGACAAGAGCTGAGTACCGAGGATTCTTAGAAGCTAAATGTAGGGCACAGTGGACCACCAGAAGGATGCAGAACTATGAATATGGAGAGAAGGCTGGCGCCCTTTTGGCGTGGAAAGCCAGGACTGACCGCGCCAGGAACGATATAAGGGAACTTATCATTAACACTAACGGCGATACCTCAAAGAAGATTGAGGATATGCAGTCCTGTCTTCTCTCCATCTTCTCAGAGCTGTATAGAGAAGATTCAGCTCCCCTGCCGAGCTCGATCCAGTTATTCCTTATGGATAAACAGCTTCCTGTACTCTCAGAAGACAGTAAAAATAAGTTAGAGGCCCCCTTTACCTTGGAGGAGATAGAAGCACAGATTAAGAAATCAAAAAATAATAAGGCGGCAGGCTCAGACGCACTCCCTAGTGAAATATACAAGCTCCTTAATGCGGAGCTATTAGATATCCTGGGGGACACTTTCAACTCAATATACAGCTTAAATGGAAAGGTCCCCAACACATGGAAGGAAGCAATAATTGTATTGATCTTAAAACCGGGCAAGGACCCGAAGAAGGCAGACTCTTATCGTCCAATCTCCCTGCTAAATGCCGATTATAAGATCTTCATGGGCATTTTGGCAGGGAGATTGGCAAAACTGATCCCGAAGTTAATACATACGGATCAGAAAGGGTTTGTCACAGGGAGGCACATACAGGAACAGACGCAGCTCTTGATAGGAAATATAGATCTGGCCGCTCAGAAAGCAGAGCCCTTGGCCGTTGTCGCTTTAGACGCGGCCAAGGCCTTTGATAGAGTCTGCCCTTGGCGCAGATGTTGAGACTGGATGATACAATCCTTCCATTTAGATCAGAACAATACAGCTCCAAGTTAGCTTTGTATGCCGATGACTTAATACTGTACACAAGCGATCCAGAGGCAGCAATCCCTAGGGTGGAGGAGTGCATGAGTGAGTATGGGTCCTTATCCGGGTTTCTTGTCAATAAGACCAAGACAGAGGTGATGTGTTGGAATTTAGAGTGGTCAGGAAGAGTAAGTGAAGAACTGAGATACCTAGGGATCTGTGTAGTAAAGGAATTGGAGAAGATACCTGAGCTCAATTTAAACAGGGTGGCGAAGGAGATCGATAGTCTCTGCAGTAGATGGAGGAACCTCCCCTTGACTATTTACGGAAAAACCAACTTGGTAAAGATGGTCATTCTACCCAAGCTGACATACCTTTTCTCCTCTGTACCATTAACATTCCATAACAAAAGTTTAATGAAGATCCAGAGTAAGATCGGGAGCTTCATTTGGGGTAATAAGGGAGTCCGCCTGGCATGGAAAAAATTAAGATGCAGGTTAAAAAAAGGCGGGTTAGCCCTACCTGATGTTAGGTTATATGCTGCAGCTTTTCATTTTAAAAGCATACGGATGCTTCTGGTTAAGCCGGGTGAGTCTGCCTGGGGGAGGTTGCTGGGTGAAATGGTGCGAGTAGTAGGGGGTGGAGACGGCGAGGCTTTTCTGTACAAATTTGGCTCGCCCAGATTTTTCAAGCGGGTGCGCCTGAAGGTATTGAGGGCAGCCTTGGAGTTATGGTATAGACTTAGAAGGTGCTGGGGCATAAGGTACTATTCTGACAATGCCCCGAGTTTGGGATGCACCGGGAACGCCGGACTGCCTACGGGACAGTTTGGCATTGCCGATAAGAAGGGCAGGCATCACAGTCTGGTCTGAACTGTTAGACTCCGGGGGGATACATCCATGGGAGTACCTGAGGGCAAAGATCGGGCCAGGGCTCTCAAGATTCAAATATATACAGCTAACATCTTGGTATGAGGCAGCAAAGGGGGAGATCAGAGGGAATAGAGAGATCGAAGCTTCGTGGCAATCCATCCTCCCAATGAATAAAGAAATCTCTGTTTGGTATAATAGTATGTTGGAGATGGAGGACCACGAGATACCCCCCTCAGCGTTGGTATGGGTGGGAACCCCCCTCGGGCAGTCAATAGAGTCATTGTACGAGCCATCCCTATTGACCCTGTACAAATATATTAAGCCCGCTTGTTTAAAGAAAAATCATTTCTTTGTGATCAATAGACTCTATTACACCCCAGCGAAAATCGCAAAGTTCGCCCCAGATCCAGCTCCCAAATGCCCTAGATGTGGAACACCTCTCGCAAGCGACCTACACATATTTTTTGAGTGTACATCTCTTGAAAATTTTTGGAATGAGGTGGGGGATAACATTCAAGATATTTTTAACATCAATATAGTGATTAACATGCCATTAGTGTTTTTCGGGGATGATGGCGGCCTCAGTCAAACCCTCCCCCAGAAGGCCAGAGGGCTATTACTTTACTTGATCCTGCTGGCCAGAAGGGAGATGTGCAGGAAGTGGAGGGACCCTTTACCGCCGCAAAGAGAGGATTGGCTCAAGGCTGCATTTTCTATGGCTCGCTTAGATTATGATGGTGCAGAGGACAAGACAATGAACATCTGGCACCCCTTTGTGAACTGGGGTAAGAATTTAAGTCTAACTTAATATAAATGGTCCGATGATTACACCAGGGTCCCTTACAAAGATGGGGATCGGTCGGACGACCCAAGCGAGTGCGGTAAGCCGTGGGGCCCACAGACTACGAAGGCGGCTTCATAAGACCCGCAGAGGCTTGAAAGGTAAGATGAGGACAAAAAAAAAAAAAAAAAGAAAGTCTGCCACCATTACAGAACTGTATTGTATGTGGATAGCTCAGTGGGTTTCTGCTTTTGTGACAGAGATCCCTTTTGTACTTGTGGTTCAGCCGCACCTGGAGCTGAGGTCGGAGTGGAGGGTGTTGATTATTTAAAAATAAAAAAAATTGCTTTAAAAGCACCTGCTGCAGAGTTCAACTTTTTTGTTGCACAAATGAGTGTGATTTCCGATTTTTGTCTGTTTCCATGGACTTCATTGCATCATTTTGGTTGCAAGAAAGAGTCACTGTAAGTGTCACACATTTAGTCACTGAATGTCTCTCAAAAATCCACTGAATCCATAAAAATGTCACACATAAGCAATTTGAAACATTAGCAGCTGTGCTTAAATGGTTGTAATTTCTGATATTTATATGTTTCCCTTGTCTTCATTGCTTGATTTGCTTGCTATAAAGTGTCACTGATATTTGTGGATATGTCACTCATTATTACACTCAAATTATGAAAATGTCACACATAGCATTCTTGAAACCTTGGCAGCTATGTGTACAGAGGCCTATTAATTTCTTCCTCCGAGCCGCGTTTTACAAACAAAAGAGTAGAGCAAGTTAAAAAACCCAGCGTGTACATTCTGAAGGTACACGCTGTGTTTTTAGGTTTCGCCCTGCCGTTGCAACTGCGTAGCAGTTGCTCCGCCAAGGGCGAAATCTTATGTCCTAGATATGGGGCTTTGGTTCCGCCTCTGTCTTCCATTGGCTAGCTCCATAAATGGAGGCTAGCCATTGGAAGAGATTGGCTGTCAATCACGCTTTCCCCTGAAAACGCGATTCGGGGGCGTTTCTGTGTCTTTTTTTAAGTCACGCCCTCTCCTCTTCCCATTGGCTGGAATTTTACCTTCCAGCCAATGGGAAGGGGAGAGCGCGAAAAACACGCCCCCGAATCTGCCGGCCGGGACACCTCCGTGACGTCATTCCCCGGGCCGCGCTGTGATTGGCTGCCGGCCCGGGACCTGACTTGTTTACCTATGCCACCCCAACAACTTTAGCGGCAACACCAGGAGACCTCAAGTAATTATTGGCAATGTTTTCAAGCACCTAAAAGCATCATGAGAGCAGATGCCGAATATTTTAGGGGCAATGGTTCATATACCCCGGGAAGATGGAATTCCAAAGTGCCCCAAAGGAAGACTGACATCCGGTAGAAGTAATGCTAATCGTCCCAAAAATTCCAAAATGGTAAAAAAAAAAAAAAATTAAAGTGTTTTAAGCTCGCTTTAAATTATTGCAACAAAGTGCCATCGCCTGGTGTTTGACAGTTCAAGAAGGGGCGCACGTACGTCAGAGGCATGGTATCAGATTTGGCGCTCAATATGCTGCCCGCTAGTGTGCAGCGTGTACTCGTCTGGACCCCAGCTCCTGAGAGCTTCAGCACGGCCCAGCCCCGAATGAAAGACAAACACTGGGCTGATTGAATTAGCTGATTTTCCATCATTAGCCAGACAGTTCATAATCGAGCTGGGTGCCTCCGTGTTTGGTTCCTATGAAAACAAGGGCCGAAGTTAATAAAGCTGCTGTCTTCGGGGGCAGAGGAGGGGGCGGCCGATGGAGCCGTCCGCGAGGGTGACTGATTTGACCCTACTGTGTGGATGGGTGCCCTCGAGAGCAGCATCTCTGTCGGGTTAATACAAGCGGCAGCCGGGTTCTCCCTGCATTACTCATTTACAGTGGCTGTGGGAAGCAAGAGCCCGCCGCCGGGCGACTGATATCATGGGAACAGCCTGAGACCCTAGAGGGGAGGTCCAGCTCCGTCTTCAGTCTCTTGCGGTGACGTCTTGTGGATTTGTGCGTTTCATAGAGGCTTTGCCGTTGTCAGAATGAAGTGACTGCTGATGTGACACGGGGCTCTGATCTGGTCTTTCCCGCCAGCCTGAAGTCTGCTTTCAGTCAGGCGGAGCTCAGTGTCCTGGTCCCTGCAAGGCGCGAGCCTGAGCACTGACATTTTTGTTATTTGTTATTTCAAATGTGGCTGTCTTTGTCAAAGTATTCAGAGGGGTCACAAAGAATAAGGCCTCGGCGTACAAACGTACAGCCGTAACGTACCCAAGCTCGAAGATTCCTTTTCTGCTCCCGTCCCTTACACTACGACTGCCTACCCCTTCACTGTCTCCCCGCCTAGCCTCTTCGCTCTTCCTTTCTATCCTATCCTTCCCACTCTCTCATCTCCCTTCCCTCTTGAAACCCCATACAATGCTGCAGTTTACTTTGTTTGGGTTACTGCAGTGCAATGTCTTTTCTTTACTTATTGTGATGATGTGTGTCTGTGATATGGTCATGGTGGTGACTTATGCATGTGGTAGTTACGTGCCAGTGTGACGTGTTTGTGATGACATTTGTGGCAATATTTTGTATGGGTTATGATATGTTCTGCCGTGACTTGTGCATGTAATGATGTACATCTTGGTCAAGTGCATTTTAAAGTATGCGTTTATTTGTATGTAATTGAGTATGTGGCTCCTGACTGTGAATTATGTATTTGGTGATGTATGTGGTACTAGTGTGTGTATATGATGACGTACATTGAAGGAGGCAAGAGTCAACATAGCATTTCTGCTCAGCACTTATTATTCTAAGCACAAGCCTTTCATGGCATACAATACTTTATTTGTTAACAAGGGTTTTCCATTTCCGGACTCAATATTTGGTGTATATTTATGGTTTCAGTACATTGAAATCTAGCCCACTACTAACCACATACTTCCAATGCCACAGCTGTCCGGCTGGTTTGCACTGCTCACCAGATATTGGCCTTGATCATAATATTATAATGTGGCCTGTGTATTAACTAATTAAACATTTTACTTAAACACTTCTGCATTTAGACTGCGTTTACATAAACAATGTCAGCCTGTCATTTATTTGATGGGTTCTGATGTTTTCCTTACTTAGCAAATTTGGTTGCAATGCTTCTTACTCTCCTGTTTGTGGATTGGGTATTCCCTCCATGATCACGCCCATCGTTGCCAGATCTCTGATTTATTCTAATCAAGTAGAGCTGCTTCCCTGTCCCCTCGGTTTTGTGTGTGCCTCTGTTGCCTGCTTGCGACCCGGTTTTGTGTGTGCCTCTGTTGCCTGCTTGCGACCCGGTTTTGTGTGTGCCTCTGTTGCCTGCTTGTGACCCGGTTTTGTGTGTGCCTCTGTTGCCTGCTTGCGACCCGGTTTTGTGTGTGCCTCTGATGCCTGCTTGTGACCCGGTTTTGTGTGTGCCTCTGTTGCCTGCTTGTGACCCGGTTTTGTGTGTGCCTCTGTTCCCTTCTTGTGATCCAGTTTTGTGTGTGTGTGGGTGCAAATGCAATAGGTGTCGCATTTGCGAGAGATAAGGCTATTGGCTTTGTAAATGACAATGCCATTTATTTAGGTTTTCAAAGCCAACACATAAATAAAAATGTTGTCATTTAAAATGCCAATAGCTTTAACTTTTCCAAAGGCGAAACCGTTGCATTGTAAATGCTTGTTTAACTTGCTCTACGCTTTTGTTTGTAAAAAGCGGTACAGGGAAGATTGTGGGCTTTTGTCTACGTATTCATGCTAATCACAGCCCCTTCACGAGCTGTGATTAACATGAATACTTAGACAAAAGCCCACAACCTTACCCGCACCGCGTTTTACAAACAAAAGAGTAAAGCAAGTTAAAAAAACCAGCGTGTACTTTCAGAAAGTACACGCTGTTTTTTTTAACTTGCTCTACTCTTTTATTTGTAAAACGAGGTGCAGGGAAGATTGTGGGGTTAGCCACAAGCCCCTAAGCCTGCCTTACCTGCACCCCGACTCTTCAACCGGCACACTGAGCGGCGTGACTATTTTGCGAGATGTCCTGTGTGTGCTGCACATATTTAAGTGTGCGCGCACTTTAGCATGAACAATGATCATCAGTATTTGATGTTCCAAGATCTCTCTAATTTGATCTCCTCTAGACATTAGTCCCAAATTAGGAATTCACACTCAAAGAAAGAGAGACAATCATGATAGCTAAGTTGTTATGACAATTTGGTTTAGTTTATCAGAATTTAAAGTAAACAAGTGTTTCAATAAATCAGATTTAAAGATAGTTTAGTTAGATTCTAATAAAACATTGAAATAGGATACCAAAACTCAGGAGTTCAGGAAGGGACATGAAACATGTCAGTTCAAGCATTCTCCCAGAAAGGAAGAGACCACTCAGTCCACATAGCGTATCGCATCGGTGTCAGGGTTTTGCGTGTAGCCTCTACATATGTTCCTAAGTTGGCAACTAGGGCAAAGACAATCACAATCCGCGCCCTTAGGATCGGGTTTTTCTTCTACTGTGTACATAGTTCACTCCATAGTTTATGTAAATGCCCTCCCTAAGATAGCCGCCGCTGTGGCCGTTAAAGAAACCCAGAAGTTAGCGCTAGGTCTAGTTCATGTGTGCCCCGCGCGGTTTAGGTCGTCATCCTAATCCTTTTCTGACTCAGGAAGATTTAGAAGTTCCTGCAGCCAAGACCTTGCTGACAGATATGGCTACTTTACATAAATCAGCAGAGAAAAATTTGATTAGAGCAAAACAATCTTATAAAAGATGTGCAGACAAGCATAGACAACCTGCTCCACAATATCAGGTAGGAGATCAAGTGTGGCTATCTACTAAAAATCTTCATTTGAAAGGGAATCGGAAATTTCAGCCGAGATTTGTGGGTCCTTATTCCGTTGAGAAGGTTTTGGGTCCAGTAATGGTGAGATTGAAGTTACCAGCTAAAGTGGGGATTCACCCTGTCTTCCACGTATCTTTACTGAAAAAGACTAAGCCACATTTCAGGTTGGGTAAACCACCAGAGCCCCTTGACATTTCTGGCCATACTGAATTTGAAGTTCAAGACATTCTGGACTCTAAAATCAAGAAAGGAAAACTATTTTACTTGGTGGATTGGAAGGGATATGGTCCCGAGGAAAGGTCTTGGGAACCTGTATCTCACATTCATGCTCCACAATTGATTAAGAGATTTCATAAACGGAAACCACTCAAGCCAGGACTGATAAATCGGTCTTTGAGAGGGGGTACTGTCACAGTTTTGCGAGTAGCCTCTACATATGTTCCTAAGTTGGCAACTAGGGCAAAGACAATCACTAAACCCAACCTGGTCAATGTTTGGTATCAGTGCCCTTAGGATAGGGTTTTTCTTCTACTGTGTACATAGTTCACTCCATAGTTTATGTAAATGCCCTCCCTAAGATGGCCGCCGCTGTGGCCGTTAAAGAAACCCAGAAGTTAGCGCTAGGTCTAGTTCATGTGTGCCCCGCGCGGTTTAGAAACTGCGGACTTCAATTGGTATTGTTCCTGAGACGGCCGCTCAAGTCCTCCGCTCCGTGTCTATCTTCATGACAGGAGTTGGAATGGACTTAGGCGGTATTTAGCGAGTCAGAGTTGACTCCGCGCCTGCAGTTTATGCAGCGGGAGCCGAGCACGTTCCGAACAGGGGTCTCACGTAGTTTAGAGAGAGCAGTGTCAGCCCCACAGAAGACGCCTTCATTACTCCTTTCTGTGTACCAGCGGTTGCGGAGGGTCTTCGCCTGCTCTTGTTTCACCACGCACTCAGCAACGGCAGTGGTGAGTCCGTTCCCAGTCAACGGCCGCAAGGACATTCACGGCTGAAGTTCTTCACGACAACAGTATTACAGAGGTAGCGGTGTACCTGGAGAAAAGACAGTAAGCTAGGCAGCGCTTCCCTTCTTGTCTGCGAACAGAATAAAACATTGCTAACCCTTGTTGCGCTTTCCCTTGCTTAACCTTTCCCCCTCTTAGCCTTCCCTGACCCTATTTGCGCGCAGAAGGATTGCTTGTTCCAGAGACTCTACTGAGCCAGGATTTATATATCTGCACCTCTGCAAAGAGCCCCAATGAAAGCAGACACTGGAAGCTTTCAGGTAAATGCAGTTTGTCCACAGGGAGAAGGGAGCTAGCTCTGTAGGAACTCACAGTAATGTTAGCTTTGTATTTTCTAGGTAGAAAGATTCCAACAACACCTACACAAACCGCATGAAGAGTAGCTATACCCTGGGAACCACTGGTAGAATAAGCTTTGTTTATTCAATAGAGAGCATTGCTATAGAAGGTGGGTTGTCGTTTATTCTCTTCCCCTCTGTGTATTAGGCACCCCCTGGAAAACAGACAGCAGAAGCACAGAACAAGCTCCGCAGTCAGTGAGGGTGACAGAAGTTCTCAAGGTGTCTCTTCTCTCTTCCACTTCCCCTTTTCTCCCTTGCTGGTGGATTTGCTCTTGGTGGCGAAGACACTGATAGGGGGGCAATTTGGTCAAGCATCGATACTGCCTCTGCGAGGAAATTGGAGCCTTCTGACAGATTGAAGTGCCCACGTACTTACCTCGCCTGGGCAGTATGGCTGAGGGAATGAATTTAAAAGATCTGGGAGAGATTTTAGTGGGAATTCAGAGGGAGATAGGAGCAGTAAGGGAGCAAAATCAAAGCCTAAAATTAGAGTTATTGGCCTCTCGTCAGGAGACTAAAATGTTAGCCCAGAAGATGGATGGGTTAGCCATGGGAAATCCCGTCCTGAGGTCCCCCATGCCTAGTACCAGTATCCCAAGCCCAGATCCCAAGACGGTAGCACAGGTGATACATTCGGTTTCTCCGTTGATTCCTCTAGCAGCCCCAGAAAGGTTTTCGGGAGATCCACAGAAGGCACCACTTTTTTTAACTCAATGTTCACTCCATTTCATGTGCCGTCCAACGTTGTTCCCCGATGCCCAATCTAGAGTAGCATTTATTTGATCCTATCTAAGTGGGGACGCAGCCAATTGGGCTATGCCCTTGGTTAGTGAAGATGACCCTCTTCTCTGTGATTTTGCCAAATTTAAGACTGAGTTTCTCCGAATTTTTGACAGGAGAAGGATTTCCCAGGCCACTGACAACGAGCTGCTAGAATTGAGGCAAGGATCTAAAGATCTAATCACCTATCTTACGCAATTCAACAAATTAATTCTGGAAGCAAACTGGCCAGAGGAGAAAAGAGCAGCTCTATTTTATCGAGGTCTAAGAGATGAGATCAAAGACACATTGGCGCAAGTTCCCAATGGTCCCACTGAATTATTTGCATGGGTAGATTTGGTGTTGGAATTGGATTTCCGTAACTCCGAACGTAAGGGAGAAAAGAGGAAAGATTGGAGAGTTAATTTTCCTCGTTTTGATCGAGCTAGAACCGAGAAAGGATCTGGAGGGAGTAACAACACTGAGCCCATGCAAATTGGAGCAGTCCGAGGGCCATTGAGTAAAGAGGAAAAGGAGCAGAGGCATTTGAAGAAACTGTGTTTATACTGTGGATGCTCCGGTCATTTCGTAAAAGAATGTCCCAAACGTCCTAAGACACCTTTTAAGGGAAGCGATGTGAGCCATCAGTAAATGGAGTCGCTCTGGTGGTAAAGAATGCAAAGACGGCTCCAGAATTTCATTTAATTCTTAACACTTTACAGTCAAATATTCCTCATGTAATTCTTCACATGACACTAAGGTTTAGAGAACACCAGATCTTGGGAGTGGCCATCATGTTGGACTCTGGGGCCACAGGAAACTTTTGTGACATTAAATATGCTCATCGCATGGGAATCCGAGCCATTCGGAAGGAGAAGCAAGAACCGGTGCGAGCAGTAGATAGAACAAATTTGTCATCTGGACCGATCACCAGTCATACCGAAGAATTGGAATTGGTTCAATCGGATGGGCATTGGGAGGTTTTGCAATTCAACCTAATCGATGCACCCCAATTTCAATTGATCCTTGAGTTACCCTGGTTGACAACTCACAATCCAACTATAGATTGGGAAAACCGGACAGTTAGCATGCGGTCAAGCTTTTGCCTGGAACATTGCTACAATCCAAGGGAAGATTTAGTGGAACCATCTCAAGCGTCCCTACTTTCCTATTGGGGGTCAGTCTATTTGCGTAATTGATTCTGGAGAAATTCCCACTGAATATCAAGAATTCAAAACTGTTTTTAGTGAGCAAGAAGCCGACATGTTACCACCACATCGATCATATGATTGCACCATTGACCTGGTGCCTGGAGCAGTCCTTCCATGCAGTCGGATTTCTGCGGAAGCAGAGAACGACCACCTTAAGGAATATCTGGATCGCTATCTGGCTAATGGGTTCATTAGGCCATCGCGGTCTCCAGTCTCCTCTCCGCTCTTTTTCATCCCTAAAAAGCAGGAAGGAAGTTTAAGAACTTATATCGATTATCGCGCCCTGAACCAAGTCACTATCAAAAACCGATACCCTCTGCCTTTGATTTCCGTTTTATTAGATCAAATCAAAGAGGCCCAGATTTTCACCGAGCTGGATTTGCGAGGGGCTTATCACCTTGTTCGAATGAAAGAGGGACATGAATGGAAGACCGCCTTTCGTACTAAGTTCGGTCTCTTCGAATATTGTGTGATGACCTTTGGGTTGTGCAATGCACCTGCTGTGTTTCAACACTTCATCAATTACATCATGGGTGACTTGATTGATAAGGTGGCCATCATTTACTTGGTTGATATATTGATTTACTCCAAGAATGTACAAGATCATCCCAGTCATGTGAAAATGGTTCTGGAACGATTACAGAGGCACCATCTATTTGTGAAATTGGAGAAATGTGTTTTCCATGCCACCACTGTGGAATTTCTAGGGTTCGTCCTTTCCCCACAAGGAGTTACGATGGATCCAGGAAAGATGCAAGCAGTAGAGAATTGGCCAGAACCACGTAGTGTCAAAGAAATCCAGCGATTCTTGGGGTTTGCCAATTTCTACAGGCGATTCATTCGGGGATTTTTGCAGTTGATCGCCCCAATTACTCGTCTATTGAAGAAGGGAGTAAAGTTTGAGTGGACAAGAGAGGCAGAACAAGCATTTCTCAGCCTTAAAAACAAATTTGTGTCTGCTCCCATTCTGTTGCACGCTGACCCGGCAGAGCCTTTCTTCGTGGAAGCAGACGCGTCGGATCAAGCAATAGGTGGAGTCCTCTCACAACGACATCAGAAAACAGGACAACTTCATCCGGTGGCTTACCGTTCTAGGAAATTGAATCCGGCAGAGCTGAATTACACCATCGCCGAAAAGAAATTGCTGGCAGTTAAGGATTCCTTTGAGGATTGGAGGCATTACCTGCTGGGTGCCAAGCATACAGTTACCGTGTTCACAGATCATAAGAATTTGCAATTTCTAAAATCTGCTAAGACTCTAACTCCACGTCAGCTGCGTTGGTCCTTGTACTTTGCAGATTTTGATTTTGTGATCACATATCGTCCTGGTAATAAGAATGGTAAAGCAGATGCTTTATCCCGTTTAAATACTGAAGAATGTGAACACCCAGTGGAACCTCAACCCATCATTCCGGAAACTAAGGTCATCTACACTCTTTCTTTAGACAACTTTCAAGAAGAAGTTCGGAAAAGTTTATCTCAGGAAGAGATCCAGAAGTGGGTTCAGCTTGGAAAAGGAAGACAGTTACGTCAGCGATTACCTTACTTTAAAGAGGCTTTATATCTCCCTACAACTGCTCTCCAGCAAAAGGCATTGCAAAGTTGTCATGATCATCCTTTAGCAGGTCATAAAGGAATTTCTAAGACCATGGATTTGGTGCAGCGTTATTTTTGGTGGCCTGGGTTGTCCTCTCACGTCAAACAATATGTACAGTCTTGTGAATTGTGTGCTCTGAGTAAACCCTGTAGACAAGCTCCGCAAGGATTATTACAGCCACTACACACTCCGACTCATCCTTGGCACACCATTTCTATGGACCTGATAGTAGAATTGCCTGTTAGTAGGGGATTTGATACAATTCTGGTGATTGTGGATACCTTCACGAAGATGAGCCACTTTATTGCTATGTCTGGCACTCCTACAGTTTCGGAGTTAGCACAAGCATTTAGTGAAAACATCGTAAGGTTGCATGGTGTCCCCAGGATAGTGATCTCAGATTGAGGCTCTCAATTTATTTCTCGGTTTTGGCAGGCCTATCTAAAAGGGTTCGGAATTGAGAGCAGGCTATCCACCAGTTATCATCCTGAATCGGATGGGCAGACGGAGAGAATTAATCAAGAACTGGAACAGTATTTTCGTCTGTTCCTCATTGACCAGGGTGGTGAATGGGCAGACCGATTGTGGATGGCGGGATTCGCTTGCAACAATGCGCGGAGTGCTTCTACCGGCTACTCCCCCTTTTATTTGAATTCTGTCGTCATCCTAATCCTTTTCTGACTCAGGAAGATTTAGAAGTACCTGCAGCCAAGACCTTGCTGACAGATATGGCTACTTTACATAAATCAGCAGAGAAAAATTTGATTAGAGCAAAACCATCTTATAAAAGATGTGCAGACAAGCATAGACAACCTGCTCCACAATATCAGGTAGGAGATCAAGTGTGTTTATCTACTAAAAATCTTTATTTGAAAGGGAATCGGAAATTTCAGCCGAGATTTGTGGGTCCTTATTCCGTTGAGAAGGTTTTGGGTCCAGTAACGGTGAGATTGAAGTTACCAGCTAAAGTGGGGATTCACCCTGTCTTCCACGTATCTTTACTGAAAAAGACTAAGCCACATTTCAGGTTGGGTAAACCACCAGAGCCCCTTGACATTTCTGGCCATACTGAATTTGAAGTTCAAGACATTCTGGACTCTAAAATCAAGAAAGGAAAACTATTTTACTTGGTGGATTGGAAGGGATATGGTCCCGAGGAAAGGTCTTGGGAACCTGTATCTCACATTCATGCTCCACAATTGATTAACCGCATGCGTGCGGGCGGAATTCCGCTCGTACGCGGACTTTTTTAAAAGCGCACTTTACGTGACGAGCTGGGCTCGTCATGAGCGTGCGAGGAGGCTACCTCATGACGAGCCCAGCTCGTCATCAGCGTCGAAGGGGTTAAGAGATTTCATACACGGAAACCAGTCAAGCCAGGACCGATAAATCGGTCTTTGAGAGGGGGGTACTGTCACAGTTTTGCGAGTAGCCTCTACATATGTTCCTAAGTTGGCAACTAGGGCAAAGACAATCACTAAACGCAACCTGGTCAATGTTTGGTATCCGTGCCCTTAGGATAGGGTTTTCTTCTACTGTGTACATAGTTCACTCCATAGTTTATGTAAATGCCCTCCCTAAGATGGCCGCCGCTGTGGCCGTTAAAGAAACCCAGAAGTTAGCGCTAGATCTAGTTCATGTGTGCCCCGCGCGGTTTAGAAACTGCGCACTTCAATTTGTATTGTTCCTGAGACGGCCGCTCATGTCCTCCGCTCCGTGTCTATCTTCATGACAGGAGTTGGAAGGGACTTAGGCGGTATTTAGCGAGTCAGAGTTGACTCCGCACCTGCAGTTTATGCAGCGGGAGCGAGCACGTTCCAAACAGGGGTCTCAAGTAGTTTAGAGAGAGCAGTTTCAGCCCCACAGAAGACGCCTTCATTACTCCTTTCTGAGTACCAGCGGTTGCGGAGGGTCTTCGCCTCCTCTTGTTTCACCACACACTCAGCAACGGCAGTGGTGAGTCCGTTCCCAGTCAACGGCCGCAAGGACATTGACGGCTGAAGTTCTTCACGACAACAGTATTACAGAGGTAGCGGTGTCCCTGGAGAAAAGACAGTAAGCTACGCAGCGCTTCCCTTCTTGTCTGCGAACAGAATAAAACATTGCTAACCCTTGTTGCGCTTTACCTTGCTTAACCTTTCCCCCTCTTAACCTTCCCTGACCCTATTTGCGCGCAGAAGGATTGCTTGTTCCAGAGACTCTACTGAGCCAGGATTTATATATCTGCACCTCTGCAAAGAACCCCAATGAAAGCAGACACTGGAAGATTTCAGGTAAATGCAGTTTGTCCACAGGGAGAAGGGAGCTAGCTCTGTAGGAACTCACAGTAATGTTAGCTTTGTATTTTCTAGGTAGAAAGATTCCAACAACACCTACACAAACCGCATGAAGAGTAGCTATACCCTGGGAACCACTGGTAGGATAAGCTTTGTTTATTCAATAGAGAGCATTGCTATAGAAGGTGGGTTGTCATTTATTCTCTTCCCCACTGTGTATTAGGCACCCCCTGGAAAACAGACAGCAGAAGCACAGAACAAGCTCCGCAGTCAGTGAGGGTGACAGAAGTTCTCAAGGTGTCTCTTCTCTCTTCCACTTCCCCTTTTCCCCCTTGCTGGTGGATTTGCTCTTGGTGGCGAAGACACTGATAGGGGGGCAATTGGGTCAAGCATCGATACTTCCTCCGCGAGGGAATTGGAGCCAAGTGAGGCCGCTATGGCAAATCAAGTTTTGCCAAGGAAAGTTGCATAAAGAAATAAACAAAAGCTCACCCATCACTTACGCCAGCCAGGCAAGATCTCAGGTTCCAACCATGACAGCCACTTGTCAGTTAATTCAAGCAGTTTTATATTCTTGGCGTTCCAAAGGTCACACCTCCCGGAATCACCTCATCTGGTCAAACTACTCAGTCCGTTGATCAGTTAGTATAGGATGAGTGTCAGGCGACATAAACAAGTTCAGAGGACAGTTTCCCAGGCAGATGGTCAGGACTGTAACACAATTGCTGCAAAATATCTTGTACAGTAGATGAGAACTCAGGAAAGAAAACATAGTTTCATACTATTTTGGTATATTGAGGAATTCTCTCACAAGCAATAGATTCAGCAAGTGAAGAAACTTCACATTTCAGTCGGGCCCACGTTAAATCAAGCTAATTTAACAAAACCTATCTAGAATTATTAATATTCAGTCATAAGAAATATAAAGACTGTATGATTCTAGTGTAACTGATGCACTTGAAATTATGTAGTAGGTTTACAAATAATACGTGTCAGTATGACAGACTTTTACTTTTCTTCGAATGTACTAATGTGTGAATACATTTAAAATGTTAATGAATTTAAATCGTTTGGAGTGCACTTCATTAGTACATGGATGAAATGCAATCTATGAAAGTTTCATAAAGGCATCATTTATTAGGATTGTTTGACACCTACTTTTCTTATGTCATTTCGTCCACACTTTTACACATAAAGCATACATTTATTTTGAATTAGTCATCATATTCAGGTTAAATATGTAAATGTAAATGTGTTGGACTTGTAAAGCGCACAGCTGCCCGTGAGCGTCCCGGTGCTGAAGACCGTTGGGGAACCCGTCCTGGCTTTCCCTGTGAGATGGTCCCTTCTGGGTATCTCCAAGGTGAAACCAGGCATCCCCGGCATCTGTGGGGGGCCGTTGTAGAGATGAGGCAAGCTTAATGCCCAGAGTTGTCAAGTGTGATCCCTGGTTAGAGTAGGCACCGAGGCGAAAATTGTCGAGTCTGTTGACTCTGGTCCAAGACCCTGCCGCGTCGGGAATTGAACCCTGGTCCCGGGCCGTCCTCTGCTTCCGGGTCTGCCGTCTCTAACCAGTGAGCCACACCTCTCCACTTAATGGATATGAACTAATTTTCATTAGTTATACACACATATGAATGACATTAAAATATGATTAGATATAAACTCCATAATGTGAGAGTTCACCATTTACACATTTGCTAGCATGCGGTAATAGAATATAGTTTGTTTCTTTAATAAATCACAATTTATATTATTTATACAAATGATATTGTCTAAACTACACCTTTTCTGCATTCTTTCACGATTCAGTAACTAAAACTCTTGTTTTTGTCATCTAGTAACTAAAACTCTTGTTTTTGTCATCTTTCTTTAACACGTAGTTGGTGCACATTCATTAATTGTCTCTCAGAAAGTGTCATATTCGGTTTTCTCAGGTCTCAAAAGTTTAAATGTAATTTCCACTCCAACAAGGAACAAAGAAATATACAATGCAATAACAATTCAAAGCATTTAGCTCTGCATAGATATCAAGAAATTATCACGTATTTGCATTTTTCCTTTGTGTTATTACAATAAAAATTACACGTTTTAGATGAAAGCTGAATGTAAGACCTTCATCAGCCACAGAAACACATCCACCTGCTCTTAACTTTTCAAAATGGAAAGAAGCTTTATCCCCCTCAGTTAATAATTTATACCTATGATCTTTTCCTGTTTCCCAAACCACTCATGAAGAAAATCAAAATAAATCTTAATGCTTTTTCCATTTACAGACCATATTCACTTTAATGTCATTTAGTAACTCTAGTAACTGTCTAATATTCCACATACTCTGATGTTAATAACCTGCTAAGCGACTTTAGGTCAGTGTTCCAACAAGGATCTGAACCACACTCTTAAATATCAGAAAAGAGCTTCTCAAAACCAATGACAGAGGGCAAGCATGTCTTTAGATATTGCTGGTACTCGCAGCAGAATTTGATACCCTCAACCAGAATGTGCTGTGGGTGCCTAGCAACAGTGGAATGATGGGGGGGACTGCCTTTGACTGACCTAGGGCCTGATTACTACTATGGCAGTCTTGCAGCGGGCTGCCACACCAGCACCCTGTTGCGAGACCACCAAAGCCCTCTGCCACCCACCTGCCAGATTAGGAGTTTTCTCCTGGTCTGATTGTCCTGCAGCTGCAGTCCCACAGAGGTGCCTTTCAAAGGCTCGTATGTGAGCCTTAGAAAGGCAGCACCATGGGCCTGTCAAAGTGTGTTCAAGCACGGCATGGGCTATAAAGTCCATGCCTTGCTGGAACTGGGGGTGTATGCATACAGGGGGGCACACCATGCATCCACTGACCCTGAGGCAACAGGAATCCCTGTAGGGCCCCCTTTGTTTCGACACCACCACACTTTTCATGGCAGGCTCACCGCCATGAAATTGCAGCAGTGAGGAAACTTGTTATATGCTTGGCAGTGCCTCAGCAGCACCGCTAAGTAAATTGCGGGCCTCAGACTGATGCGCCACTGCGGGGGATCTGGGATCCCTGGCAGTTGCAGTGGTCCTTTGGCAGTCCAACCGCCAAACTCATAATAGGGTGGTCGGACCAGCGGTGCCCGCTCCGCCACCGCGGCTACAGTGCTCCATAGGACCGCCGTAATCGTAATTCACCTCTTAGATCTTTCCTAACCAAATACATTTGGAACTTTTTTCTCCAAAACCATAATCATGAAATATGATGTTCCTCAGGGATCAGTTCTAGTATATTCCATTCTTGAAGGGGTGCAGATGTACATTCTCAATGCACCTTACCTTGCATTCAAGCTGCATCATTGATGCTGGTTCTCCATTACTACTTCCAACACACATTATAAGAGGTAGACAAACAGGCCCCGAGATTCAGAGCTAACTTTTTGTAGTAAATTCTGCTCGTTGACACAATAACTAGCGACTACAATTTATTTCCAATATGCTTCAGTTCAGTGATGATCTGGCATGTTAATAGTTCTGCTGTTTAAATGTTGTGTATAGAGTATAGTGTACAGTTTACCTTGTGTAAATCTAACCTACTTTCCCAGATATAGTTGGTGTAATAAAACATTTAGGGCATCATTAGTAAGCGGTTCGGACCGCAACCGATGGCTTGCTGTTGCGGTCCACACCACATCTACTGCTGCGATCCGACCAACGCATTACAATGCGTGCGGTCTGAGGCAGCAGTCAGAGGAATCCACCGGCACTTTCCGACGGGCTCCATGGTCGGAAACCCACCATAATCCGTTAAGGACGGTGTTTCAGCTGTCAGAATTATGATGTCGGTTTCTGACAGTCTTTCTGCGCTGGCCTTTCTAACATGAAAAGGCTGTTGGAAAGCCACATTGGGGGCCCCTAGCAGGGTCCCATTGCCCCCTGGCCCTCCGCATCCCTGCACCTTGCCTCACGTTGAAGGGATGTCCACAAACTCACATTTATCAATGGGAGCTTGTGCTGTAGGTGGTTTCCACCACCACACAAGCTCTCATTGAGAAATGGGAGTTTTCAACCGTACTCTGTGCGGACGAATCATAATTCAGTGTGCTTAACTGCTGACCTATGCTCGGGCGGCTCCTCCACCGAAATGGTGTCCGTCGGAAGCAACTCCAACTGACATCGTAATTATGCCCTTATTGTTGCTTTTACACTGCAGGGACTGTCATTTCTTCTGGGCAATGCGAGATGTTTTAACTTCTTGTACTGCACATTAGTCACTGTGCAAGAGGCAAGTGTGATATTTGATTTTGCAAGTCCCGCCAGGTAGTTATTTCCTACTGAAGCCTGTCTGTGTTTATCGTAGAATGAAAGTCCTAGTCATCCATACATCCCTGGAGGCACACTATACAGCTCAAACAATGAAAATGGGGACACACAGTCCAAAATGTGCAACCTTACTACATTAGGAACACACCTAGAGTTAGAAAAATTTAAAAATGCAACAAAGTTAAACATCAGTATTGGCATGTGGCAATATAATGCAAGGGCATGGGTGCCTAGTCAGAAACTGCATTTTGTAATATGGCACTAGTGCTACAATAGTATTACTAACCTTCCAAACGCTATTCACAAATCTATGTACGGAGGTCTCTGCCTCTCCTGTCTTTGCTGTGCGGAGATCTCAGATTGCGTGATCTCCACACACGCACATGTATAGGTTTTGGCACAAAATTGTAGGAGGCACAGAGAGGAGTGGCTGGAAAATTGGAAGTACTTATGACTAAAGGGGAAGGGTTAAGGCAAGAATAAGGAGGGCTTTAGTACGGAGTTAGGAAGGGACAAATACCCCCTCCACAAAGGAGTCAACCCATTGTTATTCACAAACTGACCTTTGTGAAGAGCAACACACACAACTGGGGTGGTGTGGAGTGCAAAAAAACGATGGATTTAGGCCCAGATCTCTGTACTGGGGTGAATGTATGACATTGTTCTGCATTCTGTCCATCAACTGTTGTTTTTGCATTTGTCACCCCGAGTGGGAAGGTTATGCTCAGACGTGAGTCCCGTGCTCTCCACATCACTGGAGTCAAGCTATCCTGGCTGATGACGGCTGATAGCCAGAAACCGGTCCTAGGATGCTTGATTCCGGTCCAGGGAAGACATGGCTTGGCAGTTCGGGCTGGACTGCTCCCATGAGGCACAGGGTGGAGGCTGATTTGCATATAGCCATGTCTGAACTGGAGTGGTGTGGAGTGCAAAAAACCGATGGATTTAGGCCCAGATCTCTGTACTGAGGTGAATGTATGACATTGTTCTGCATTCTGTCCATCAACTGTTGTTTTTGCATTTGTCACCCCGAGTGGGAAGGGTATGCTCAGACGTGAGTCCGGTGCTCTCCACACTACTGGAGTCAAGCTATCCTGGCTGATGACGGCTGATAGCCAGAAACCGGTCCTAGGATGCTTGATTCTGGTCCAGGGAAGACATGGCTTGGCAGTTCGGGCTGGACTGTTCCCATGAGGCACAGGGTCAAGGCTGATTTGCATATGGCCATGTCTGAACTGGGGTGGTGTGGAGTGCAAAAAACGATGGAGTTAGGTCCAGATCTCTGTACTGGGGTGAATGTATGACATTGTTCTGCATTCTGTCCATCAACTGTTGTTTTTGCATTTGACCTTTGTGAAGGCCATGTAAATGACCCAAAACAGTAATAATATAACCTAGGTCAGAGCAGGAGTAAGTCCAGCACAAAACATGACCAACCAATAGTACTGAAACATCCTCCATAGAAATAATGGCGGTAGGGACTTAAAAACAATCACTTCATTTCAGTGTGCTTCAAACTATAAAATACAGCTTTGCATGTGCTAGCTAGTGCAACCATGTTCAGCTTCCCATCTGTTAGAACTGGCATCTTTGGCGTGGTTTCCCCTGACTTTTTGCCTCTATCTCCTGTATTTTTGACGCTGTGCTGGATTTCGTTTTTGCTGGTTTAGATGCTTTGGGCACTTTGCCACTCCTGATCAGTGTCAAAGTGCAAGTGCTCCCTGAGTAAATTGTTATTGTGATTGGTTATCCATGATTGGCATATTTGTTTTACCAGTAAGGCCCTAGTAAAGCGCACTGAGTGTGCCAGGGCTGGTGATTCAAATGCTACTAGTGGGCCTGCAGCACTTGTTGTGCCACCCACACAAGTAGGTCTAAAATGGTGTCTCAGGCCTGCCACCGCAGAGCCTGTGGGCATTTGGTAACTGCCATGTTGACCTGACCAGTGTCCACACTTGCCAGGCCTAACCCTTCCCTTTCTTTATACATTGGACACAAATTTGGATAGCCCAAGGCACCCCTCTAGGCAGGGTGCAGTGTATGTGAAAGGTAGGGCATGTCCTGATGTAGGTGACATGCCCTGATAGTGAAATACTACCAATTTCGTTTTTCACTATTGAGAGGGCTATCTTGCCCATAGGTTATAATGGGGAATGCTGTGTATAATGTTTACCTGCATATCTTCCCATAGGAGCAAGATAGAAAATTAAAGTCTGGAATCCCTGAACTCAGAATTTAATAACCTATCTTTTAGGAAGGATGGTTTTTAAATCCTGTGTTTGAGAACAGCACTTTAGGAAAGTGGCTGTTCTCTTGTCTGACCTTTCTGTGTGCCTTGGCCTGTTTATGAATTGACTGTCTGGTTTGTGAGTGACAGGGGTTAGGGAGCCCCCAGGAGGCTGGTGGAGTCAGCCCTAGGCTGAATAGCTGCATCTGCATCTTGAGTGGTGGGAGGGGATAGCGCCTGGGCCTGAATAGGGCTGTGTCTGCTTTCCACAATGCTGGCACAACCTCTTGCTGGGCGCAAGACGACCCTGCCCCTCTCTCTGAAAGGAAAAAATAAGTCAGGAAAACAAAGTGCTCCAGGACTGACCAGAACTAGTTCTGACTAAGCCAAGGCATCTCTGCCTCCAGAGAACAAAGGAACGACTGGTATAAAAAGGGCTACCCAGACTACAGAAAATTAGATCATCCTGGAATCAAGAAGGAACCTCTGCCAAGGAGAAAGCTGGAAGCTTCCCCCTGAACTCTGCTGTATGAGTTCAGCCCTTCCTAGAGTGCTTGATCCAATTGTGGGGCCTCTGAAAGTTGTGCCTGCTGTTTGGGGAGCTGGACAAGGAGAAAAGAAGAAAATCTGCAATTTTCACTCATCGCTCGCTTGCGGAGCACGTCGTCGACAGTGCGAGGAAATTCCCGTTACTGCGAAGTTCGAGATCGTCGCAGTGCCTGTTGCCGCTCCAAGAACCGACGCATTGTTCACTTGCGGAAAGCATCACCCCAGTGCGGGAAAATTCCTGTCGCTGCGAGTATCAGCGCAGAACCTGTCGTCGCTGGGTGAGATCGCCGCACCGCTTGCTTGCGGACCGCATCACGTAGCTGTGAACATCGTCACAGAGCCATCACATCGAGGGGCCGCGAGAGGATGAGATCGGCGCTGCGCCACGCATTGCCGCCGCACCTAAGATCATCGCCGTCCTGAAGATCTTCGAAACGTGCCTGTGCGAGACGCTTCCTACCGAACCTGCGCACATGAATCCATACAAGGTATTGCATCCCTCCCCATAATGGCCGGATTAGTCGCAACCCGCCCACTGCGTCCAGCGGGGCTGTCGCATCGCCTCCCTAGGGTCTCAGGAGTGAAGCATCGCTTGTTTTTCAACGCTGCAGCTTCCATTTGGAACTTTTATCACAACTACAGGTACTTTGGGCTCAACGTGACGCAACTGTGGATTATTTTGACGCAAACCCTAGAACTCTTTTAAAATCATA
Source organism: Lissotriton helveticus (assembly GCF_964261635.1). Lineage (NCBI taxonomy): Eukaryota > Metazoa > Chordata > Amphibia > Caudata > Salamandridae > Lissotriton > Lissotriton helveticus. The sequence goes on from NC_136068.1 coordinate 847,218,779, forward strand.
TTCTTGAACTGTGTGTGTTCGATTTTTGTCATTTTGGTCTTATGTAGTTTAGATAAAGATACTTTATTTTTCTTAACTGGTTTGGAGTCCATTTGTGGTGTTGTCACTGTGTTACTGTGAGTGTTGGTACAAATACTTTACACATTGCCTTTGATAAGCGTGTCTGCTCGTGCCAAGATACCAAGGGGGTGAGCAGGGGTTATCTAAAGAGTGTATCTCCCTTACCCTGACTAGAAGCAAGGGTCCCTATTTGGACATTGGTACCTACCTCTGCCAACTGGAGACCCCCAGATCTAACACCATCCCTCCACCTCATCCCCACCTGGTATCTGGAATCAGCCTTATGTAAACCCCAAACTCCATACTGTTTTCTGTGCAGTAGATCATGTTTGAGATGCTCCTGCTTTTGTGTGCTCTGTAAGGCACCTTTCGTGTTAGGCGCTCACCTCTGTCTCTGAGAGGATCCAGGAACTTGAGAGGACTGGCATATCTCAGCCCAAAACACCAAGCCTCTGAATAAGGATGAGTCACAGAAGCCAGTGTCAAAGGTCAGAACATGTTACAGTGGTGTGGACTGGGAGGCTTAGGACACTTTAGTGGTCTCTGATCTGGTTCGGAAAAGTCAGGAGGATAAAAACCTCAGGTGCTGTAAGAGAAAATGGCAATGTTGAGAGCACTCCCTTTATAAACCAGCTTTCCTGTGTATAACGGCTCGAGGCGCTGAATCATATGGATGGCAGGTGAGTTCCAGGGTGGAAAACCAGGGGGGTTCCTGATAAGAACTCTCCGGAGCCATTGGTGGTGTCAAAAACAAATGTGCAAAATGAGGGCTCAATGATTCAGCCTCAGTCTAGGGTGTGCAAAAGAGGAAGTAGAAGGGTATTGTCAGGAGTCTCCCAAAAAAGTACAGAAGTGACAAAGCAAGAACTGCTACTCACTCTGTGGCCATTTGAATGAGTCAAATATTGTCACATCTTCCTCCTTGTAGTGTCGGCTAGTCGGCCCTGCACCCGTATATGTATTTTCTATATTAAGGCATCAGGATCTGGTCTGTAGAGCCATACGTCTGTCCTGTTCCTCGCTGTTGCTCTAAGTAACCTTTCCCACCCTTTCTGGTGAGGCTTGTGTGAGCATGGAGTCCTAAACCTGTTCTATAGGTCTCCCAGGTTTCTGCTTGGATTTCCCCGAGTGCCGTACAGGCTCCCTCTTGTTTCCAGAGCTCAAGACCTCTGGATGCTCATCGTTGATTTGAGGCCTGTCATATTCCAACATTCTGAACTTGCGTTGGTTTGCCAAGGTGAGTGTGTTTTGTTGAGAGCTGATAGTTCTTAAAGTGAGAAATGTTTCTGGGTGCTTGCATTTCTCTGTTACCCACAGTGATCATGGTCCCTTTTTGAGTGATCACTCAAATCAGCTGATGTAGATATTTATTGGCTGTTTTATTACACTTTTTTTCTCACTAGCATCCAGTCTCGTTCTTTGATGGTTGATTTCTTGAGTCTTCGCCTATAGTTTGTATCATAGTGATGGAAAGGGACAGGACATTTGGACCATGTTTACACTGGCCACCACTTCCGGTCTAGGGGATGGGCAAGAGAAGGGCTAGACACATGCTCTGGGGACACACATGTAGTGGGATATGGGCGAGAGTGTATCCTGCATCTGAATAAAGAATCCTTTTGTCCTACCTGCCCGGATCTGTGTGATGCATTCAGGGCCTGGCACGGGGACACGACATCTGGTGACGAAGGGACCGGACCCTCCAGCTGAGCAGATATTGTGCGCAACGTCAGGAGCCCAGTCGGAGTGTGCTGAAATGATCAGGCGCTCCCTGCTACCCCTCGTGACCTGATGGGCCCACCCCGGTCACCCGCCGAGGCTGCATGATCAGCGCAGTCTCAGGAGCCCATCCTGACCACCCAGGAGTGAAGAGGCGAGTGCTACAGCACTTCCCTGCTTCAGGCTTCCGGCATTGACCTCATGGTACAAAAAGATCTTGCAAGAGTGTACCACTCTTGGCGGCCTTTTTAAAGTCAGGTAGATCATCCAATGGGCATCCAGAGTGCACCGGTGGCCATTTTAAAGTCAGGTGCCATTACTTCAACTACCTCCTGCTGCTGTCAATAGTGAAAACAACTGTATTTTCACCCCGGCAGCCTTTTAAAAGTCAGGCTTCATTACCTCCACTGCCTTCTGCAGCTGTTAACAGCAAAAATAACTGTACTTGCACAGCGCCCATAAGCATATCAGAGGATCAGCATAAGTACATTGGCCCATCAGCAACAGGAATCATACACAGCACAGGGCCCGTGAACTGATTGCTACCAACATGCCTGCCAGTAACAATGACAGCCCAATCATGAGCTCTATATTCCGATGCTCTCTGCCTTTTGATATTGCAGATTCTCAAACTAAGGGCGCTCAATGGGAATAGTGGATCAGGCGTTTTAAACACTATCTGCGCACCACCTGCAAAAACTACGCAGATGAACAGGCCAGGGAACTATTCCTAAACCTTGTTGGTGATGAGGTTGAAGATCTGCTTGTAACTTTCCTGTCTGAATTGATTACGTCCTACAAAGGCCTAATAAACTGTCTTACAGACAGTTTCAACCACCAGCAAAATGTCGATTTTCGAACGATGCATGTTCAACACAGCCGGCCAAAGAGGAGATGAGCCCCTTGATGAGTCTGCAACATGACTGCGCAAACTAGTGATCTACTGCAAGTATGATAAATTTGACAACGAAGCAGCAGTACGGCTGCGTATCATTGCAGGATACCACTCAACTGGATTTCGCATGAAATTACTAAAAGAAATGTACACACTCGAAAAAATACTGACCATGCCACAGATAGAAGCTAGGGTCACGTCGCATGCCATCCTAATGGAAACTGGGAAAACGCGAACAATAAAACATGCTCATCGCATTGCCGGGGGCAACGCCAAACATAAAAAGACATCGCCACCAGTGAACAAACCTGCAAGGGCCTGCTATCACTGTGGTTTGGAGTACTCGCACGTCGGGCCTGCTCTATCATGGGACAGAAATGCCAGGAGTGCAACAGAGACAATCACTTTGCGAGTGTCTGCATGGGCTGACACATCAAGTCGGAGAAAGGGCAAGCGGCCCGCTGCGGATGACTTCGAGCAGACACCGCAGGCACATTAAAGCATGCAATCGCAGCTCATCTGCCGATTCCTACTCTGTTTTGGCCCACCAAACGCATATAACCCAGGGCAGATGCCCCGGTACCAGAGCGACCCTTTGAGCATGTCCAGCTAATTGACAAACAACAAATTAAGTAGATGCCCACGGTAGATACCCAAGTTGTAAATCATACAACACCATTTGTACTCGACACAGGAGCCACATGCAACATTATATGTGTGTTGGAGGATGAAAAAATAAAACAAAAACCTCCATTGTTGCCCTCCACTGTCATTGTCTTCACATGGGGTGCAAAACAACCCGTAATGATCTTAGGGAAATTTGTGGAGATGCTTACATACAATGAAACATTGAAACATCGGTACAGGAAGAGGTGCATGTCCTCCGGGGAGATATACAGCACAGAGCCTATCAGCAATGTCCCAGCTGAAGTGATACGCCTCCTAGACGTTATTTATCACGTCTCATCGTAACAACATTTTGAAAGAGTACTGCAAGCTACTCAAAGGGCTTGGAAAGCTGAAAGACACGCAAGTCATGCTTCATATCAACGAAGCTGTCAAACCGGTAGCTCAGCATCACTAGCAGAGTTCCTGTGCACCTACAGCTGCAAGTAGAGGAAGAACTAAAGAGCTTTCTAGCACAAGACATCATTGATCCTGCAGAAGGACCAGCACCATGGGTGTCCCCCATCGTGGCCATGCCGAAGACAAACACGCAGAACATATGGATCTGCATTGACATGCGTCTACCAAACATGGCCATCGAAAGGTTACAACACCCAGGCCCTCACTTGACTGACATGATCAGTTGCCTGTCTGGAGCCTGTGTGTTCTCCAAGCTAGACTTATTCAAAGGTTATCATCAGCTGGACCTTGACCCGCAGTCATGTTACGTTACTATGTTCTCCACTCACCTCGGGCTGTTCCGTTACAAGCAATTGAGCTTCAGGGTGTCATCTGCGGATGAAATATTTCAAGAGAGGGTGCAGAGAGAGATAAGTCCCTTAAAAAACTGCCTGAACTACAGCAGTGACATTCTGGTCTTTGGTCGCACAAATGAGGAGCACGATAAGGCACTAAGGGAGGTATGCAGCCAGTTAGCGATAGCTGGCCTGAGACTGAATGACAGCAAATGCGAGCTTGGAAAATAATAGTTGTCTTCTTTGGGCACATTTTCTCATGGAACGAAATGAGACTGGACCCCACAAAGTCAAAACGCTCCACAAAGCACGGCCCCCGATGGATATGGCAGAGCTGAGATCATTTCTGGGACTGGCAAGCTACTGTGCTCGCTACATCAAGGATTTTGTGATAGTGAGTACCTCACCTTGAGAACTCACCAAACAAGGGCAACCGTTCCTCTGGATGTCAGAGTGTGACAAGGCATTCATGGGCATCCGGCATGCTGTCACGACTGTGGATCACCTTGCCTACTTTGATGCTTACCTATGCTCTGAGCTCATGGTGGACACCAGCCAGTGGGGTTAGGGGCCATTCTCTCCCAACATAGGCCTGGATGAGTGTCTCTCATCCAGGCCAACGCAAGTAGAAGCTTGACGAACGGGGAAAGGGCAAACTCACAGGAGGAAAAAGAGTACCTAGCAGTAGTGTGGGCCTGCAAGCACTACCATATGTTCATCTATGAGAAGCCTTTGACTATCATGACAGATCACCAAGCACTGGTCACGATATACTGAAGCCCATATGCCAAAATTCCCCTGCGCATCGAAAGATGGGGGATAAGATTAATGGATTACGCTTTCAAAATTGTCCACAAACCAGGGAAGGAACACAACCCTACCGACTACATGTCACGGCACCCTCTGCCACGTGTAAAAGAGACATTCTCTATGGCGGAAGAATACCTCAATTTTGTGCTGTGACAAAACACACCCACTCCAATTACGATGGACAAAGTGATGCAAGAAACAACAGCTGAGGTCACGCTGGAAGCAGTAAAAACACTCATGCGGCAACAGGGGTGGAGACATGTAAACAACTGCCCAGCCAACGAAGGGGTCAGGAGAGAAAAAATACTTGTATTAAAAAAAGGGCAGGAAAAACTATTTGGAGACAGAGCTAGGAATACTTCTTCAAGGTACCAGGATAGTCATACCACAGACTCTCCGTCTTGCACACAAGAGTTAAAGGGGAATGGTGACCACAAACAAAATGCTGAGAGAATGGTTAATGGTCTGGTAGAGGATATGATCCTAAACTGTCACCTTTGTCAGATCACAGGTGGGCCATCCAAGCCGGAGCAAGTGGTGGGGGCTAGTTTTGTTACCGGGCCGGTTTTGCAGCTGTTTCCAGCCTCCCGGTGCAACGAAGTGCATCCACAGGGACTAGTCTGAGAAAACTGTCAGGGCTAATTTGGTTTACCAGTCAGGCCCTGGTAAAAACATTTGCCTTTTTTGAGCTTTGCTTACCTCAGTCTTCTTTGCTTGTGATTCTGCTGGTCGTTGATGCGAGTCATCTCTTGTGTTTGTTCAAGTGTGTAATTTTTCCTCAGTAGTTTGCATCTAAGTGAGTCAGAGAGGCATCCTTCTACGATGTGTAAGCGAACTTGCTGAAATCACAGTATTACACTAGTCTTTGTAGGCAGGGCCGGCGCTAGGCATGGGCAGCGTGGGCGGCTGCCCAGGGCCTCGCACTCAACCCACCAGCATGGGGCCGCGCACCAGTGATGTGTCCTGTTGTTTCCCATGCGATCTATTTCAAAGAAAGGTGTCGCCTGCAATTAAGATCCATTGGAAGGAGCCCCCTCCCAGGGCCTCTCAGGGATGGTGTCCGGAGGCATAGGGGAGGGAGACGCTCCCTCAATTGCAAGACCATTCACAGACACTGTCAATCAATTCTCACACCTATTGGACTGAAGGTGTGATAAATGCTTGAGGAGTAAAAGTTAAAACTGTGGGGGCGCCAAAATGCAGGACAGTGGGACCCCCACAGCAGGCCGGACTGACCGTAGCGGGCACCGGGCAATCCCCCAGTGCGCCGCATGGGTGGGGGCCGGTTTTGGGCTCCTGGGGGTTGATTTTGTTACTGGGCCATTCGGCCGAAAACCGGCCCCGGCAAATAGATCGTCAAACCCCTGGGTGCTGGGGCCGGCCGAGCACTTTGCCAGGGCCGGTTTTGGTTCCCAGTCCGGCCCTGCCTCACAGTGTCTGTGAATGGTGTCCTTGCAAGGGGCCACTTATCGACAGTAGAGGGGCCTCGCACATTCCTTTTTAGCCCAGGGCCTCGCAAATCCTAGAACCGGCCCTGTTTGTAGGCATGTAATTTAGTCATCTATTAACTTTCCGTGCTCCTGCATTGCAAGTTAATAGGTGAATCTTTTGTGGTCAGTATTTTTCTGTGGGAGAAATTTGGCATTTAGTGCCTCATGAAAGCTGTGATCAGTGGCAACTCGCAGAGGGAGTGCTGCGGGGCAGGGGGGGAGGGGAGGGGGGTCGTGGAGTTGGACATAGGACGGCCAGGAGTAAAGTAAGTAAATAAATAAATCAAACTATTTACCTTGCGCTCGCTGCATCGCCAACTTGGAGATGCAGCAAGTGCAAGGTAAATATCCCACCGACCCGCAGCACTCCTTCTGGCTGTGATATCTCTGGTTTTGCAGCAGGGAGAGGTTTAATATTCTTGCATATATCCCTGCAGGCGAATTTCTTCATTTGTAGCATTTGCACTTCATCCTTTTCTCCTGTCACTTCTTGAAAATAATCCAGGTCATCCTAGACTGCTGCTGGACGTTATTGAGAAGGGTTCTGGAGCTTGCAGATATGCAGCAGAGCCTTTCATCTTTTTAGTTTGACTGGACATGATTGCTTTCGGTTTTGCTGTTGCCTGTTATGTTTTACTCTTCAAAGGCCCTTTCATCCTTTGCTCACAATTCTCTTTATTTATTTATTTTTACTTTTTTCAATCACAATTCTTTTTTTTTTTAATTCATGCCCTGCTGCGCTGTTTATTTCCTTTGGAGTGTTTGCGCTTCTCTCTCTCGATATTACATATTTTTTCTTCTCCTTTCAGACTTGGCACTGTTTGGTTTATTCTCACTGCTTTGGGTCTTTATTAGGGCCAGTACGACAGCACGTTCGCCTGCCGCCTAACTTCAGAATGGCCGCTCTGGTGAGATCTCATGCTGTAGGCTTGTGTCTGCAGGTGATCCGATGAGGCACAGACACCAACTGAAAGGTCCTCCTCTTCGCACTTCTTATTGGCCAGTTGTACATTTTCACCACTCTCTTCATGCTGAGTGGGTGAGCCCTGGGCTGCATTGTTTTAAGAGCCTCAATGATACCATTTTGGTTTGTGGCGCCCATTGGCTTGGGCAGTCAGGCTCTCGGAATTACTGCTATATTTGATTATAACTTTTCGTGCATGACCTGCAGTCGTAGTAGAGCGCGCCTTAATTACTCATGCCTTGGTGGTCATGCTGTGGGCCCTTCAATCTTCCTCTCCGCTTCTCATGCCAGCGTGTCGTCCTTGCAAACCACCAAACATTTAGATCAAGTATTCATGTACTGTTGAGACCTCAGGATCTGCTCAGTACATGTAGGCCTTTGTCCTGTTCGTCGCCCCTATCCATGGAGCCTCTGCTCCCGTTTCCTGTTCCTTTCCTTTGGATGTAGGCGGTGACCAATCTCCAGCGGTTCATCCTGCAGACCCCAGGATCCTGCTGACATCCACATTCCATATCTGAACATGGCACCCCTCATAGTCCTTGAATTCTCTATGTCCCCAAGGCTAGGCTCAACCACACCCTTTTGAGCTGCTGTCAATTATAAACAGGGGGGCAGATTTACAAGCCACTTGCTCCACTTTTGCGTCACTTTTCCCATGCTAAAAGTGACGCAAAAGTGGCGCAAGGGGCTTGTAAATCTGTCCCCGCATGTTTGCTAAAATGTAATGGCTCTGGTAGAAACCCGTAGGGGAAGAGCTTATTAAAATAAATCTTCAAAAAATTTAAAATTTGGGGGAAACATTTAGTGAGAGAGGATGATCTCAGTTGCCTGGCTCTGGGATGAGGACTCACCTCAATAAGTATATAAGGGGACTAGGTGTACCTGTAGGTTGCTAATATGATACTACTATAAGTTGTCTTGCGAAACTCACATCTTTTTACCCAAATATAAAGGGCGCATCACATTGTACTTGTCTCCAATCGTAGAGCAGGTTAGGTGGCTCCTGCTTCTCACCTGACCTTCGCTTCTGCTTTAAGTGCTTCTATTTTAGGACTTTGCCCTGCAGCACGAAAGGAAGAGCCCAGGAGAGGTTTTGTTGTCTTTGAAGGACAGGTTTTAATTTTTCAGCAGAGATCAATGTGGAGACAGCCTGTCGCCTCTCCATTGAATCCGAGCTATGTATTTGACAAGTATGGCAGCTGTATCGCCTGTTTAATCAGCAACAATGAGCCGTGTCTCCTGGTGCTGATAAACAACATCCTGTGCTAAATGTTTCCCAGTGAGCTATTGGAGTCCTGGAGTCACTGGTACCTCCATGCAGTTTTATTCGGTGCAATGATGCAGAGGTAATAAAATCAAATCTTGTCGTCTGCTACTTTGATGCACAACTAATAGCTGTTATCGCAAAGTGCACCTCGTGTATCAATTAAATATTGCCTTTCTCTTTAATAGAATGCACAATGCATTTATCACCAGTTGTTTCCTGATAGCAAATGAATTTAACAAGAACATGATGTAGGTCAGATTACTAAGTAAGTTCTTTTTCGAATGGCTTTCAGGCCTATTATGACTTTTAATGGATCAATTTGTTAAATTACTGGGGCCGATCTGCAAGTGTATAGGAAAGAGGAACCCTCTCATTACAGACTCTGGTGAATAAAGGTTTTCATAAATCCCACTTATGGCAGCTGGAGCCAAAAAGCATCCAATTGACTTTAGGTAATTGGACTCTAGAATATTGAAAGCTATGCGAAAAATCAAGACCGTCATTACGCAAATGTTTTAAGTCCCAGCATATCTATGCTGTTGCCTGTGAGTACATATTATTTCTGAGAGCATTTTATTTTATGAACCTGTCTCATGTAGTCACAGTCATTAAGGACCCCTCTATGGGTGGCTTCTATATTTTCAACGGCATCTCACCAAAAAGGGTTGAAATCAAGGGCAACCCAGTAGTGAAGAACAATGTCACGTTTTTATAATTTCTCCCTTAATCAGGGCGTACTTAGTTCACCTACATCCTGTGTGCCCCCATTGCATGCCTGGCACACTCAGCCCTAACCTTGTAACTTTCACCACGTTTCATTATGTGATTCTTGTACCCATTCTTACAATGTTAAAAGTGAAACTACATTCCCCAATATGCAATGTGCCATCAGTGGCGGCTCCTCCGCAATGGCGGAGGAACATCGCCCCACTACCTGGTGCAGAGCCTGCAAACGAAAAATAAAATTATGCTAGAGCGTCGTTTGCCGTCTCTGAGCCTGCTTGTGCTTGGAGGGACGGGGCATGGGAGGGGGAGGAGGAGTGTTTGTGCACTTCTTAAGTACGCATATGTGTTTGGCCGGCAGTCTCATGCCGACAAAAACACACATGCGCACTTAGGTTTCTCCAGCCTGGCTGCATTCAGCAGCCGGGCTGGAGAAACCCCACAGACTCCATGACCTGAACGGAACATCTTTTATGCCCACTCAGGCCAATTGAATTTGGATGGGAGTCTGTCCCAGGGGCTGCTGGTACTAGGAAGAGGCCAGCAAGAGCGACGCGGGAGGCGACTGGCAGCATCAGGAAAGTTAAAAAAAAATATTATTAACCCGTTCCCCCCCTCGTCACTTCCCCCACCTGTCTCCCCACACTTTGTTAGTGGCAGCCGCCACTGTGTGCCATTAATCACCAATCCACTACTGGCTGGTGGAGTCACGTGTTGCATGATGCCACTTTGCAGGTGTGGCTGATTTCTATAGCATATTAGCTTAATGACTGAAGCATCACTGCTCCATGGTTGATTATGAGGTTACTGACAGTCCAGTGTGAGAAATTCACATGGCAAGACGCTTTACAAATTGCAAATTCTACCACGCCATTCCTTTCGAGTCGCACGAACATAAAGGGGTGTTTTATCCATCTTGTGACTCACAAGGAAGTGCATCAATGTATTATGACTTCTCCTCCACATGTAGTGGCAGGGCCAGAGCAGTAAGGCTACGCCCAGAAAAAAATATGTGGGGCGTCACATGTAATCGCACAGGTTAATGAAATGCTGAGCAGAAATAGATACCTTGAAGTTCCAAACCAAGGTTAAGTTAAAAAAAAAAAAAATTTAACAAGACAAAAATAAGGGATAAGGGAAATTAGATGAGGATTTAAAAATGGTGAGGCAAAATGTGGGAATGTCTATAAAAACAATTAGCAAAGAACATTCCAAAAGTCAGGAAAGCAACCCAGCAACAACATAGGCATTGGAAGAATGACTTCAAAAGTAAAATGAGTTTGTGCTTTTTGACTTGCAAAGTTTTTTGTTTAAATCATAATCTACTTCGTGGAGCCAATAGATGATGCCTGACAAGGTGGTGTCAAATTCAAAATCGAGTGGCTCAATATCGCACTGACCCTGAAGCACAAAGTTGTTCAACTTCTAACTTAAAGAAAACGTATGTGAGGAAGGAGTCAAATCAGCGCTGGATCTTGCAGATCGAATCAAGGTGCACTGCCTTGGGCTGGAAGATGTCAAAGCACAGCTGGAAGTTGTTGAACTGGGTGGTACTACTAATTGTTCTGTGAGCTAATGCTGGTTTGATGGCAGTATTTTCAACCAATCTCCACCTACAGCTGGATTCCAAGATCTGTCAGGGGAAACAACCTTTACAACGCAACTTTTACAACGCACTACCATTACAACAAAACTTTTACAACGCAACATCCATTACATCGCATGCCTTTACAACGCATACCACTACAACGCATACCACTACAACGCATGTCATTACAATGCAGTCATTACAACGCATACCATTACAACGCATACCATCACAACGCATAGTACCCTTACACTATCCAACACTCACCCTACTGTTGCACCCCCTGGAGTTAGTTAGAATAGTAATTTTTACCCCTACACTATCCAACACTTACCCTACTGTTGCACCCCCTGGAGTTAGAATAGTAATTTTTACCCCTACACTATCCAATACTTACCATACATGCAATGTAATGGTATGCGTTGTAATGGTATGCGTTGTAAAGGTAGTATGCGTTGTAATAGAATGCGTTGTAAAGGTAGTTTTGGGAAATTCGTTGTAATGGCATGCGTTGTAATGGAATGCGTTGTAATGGATGTTGCATTTTAGAAATGCGTTGTAAAGGTATGCGTTGTAAAAGTATGCATTGTAACGTCATACATCCTCTGTCAGGGATCAAATGAGTTTTAGCAGAAACACATTTCCCTGTAACTCTTCACAATTGGCTGTACTCAAAACAGTTTTTTAGATTTTCTGTAATCAGCCCTCCCTCTGAATCCAGAGGAGTTGCAGCTAGTCAGCTGGTAGCTTCTTGAAACGGTTTCCTGGAGCAGGTAGTCTTCGGAACAGAAGAATATTCACATTTCTCTACGGACCTAGGCCAGTAAACTGTATCTTCCAGTCAACCCAGGCACTGAGGTTCAAATCAGAGGCAGTAACAAAGTCTTCCAAGGTTGCCTTGGGAGGTAGCAGAAAGTCTTCTTCCACTAGGCAGGGAGTGTTCATCATTTTTTGTGTTCCAAGCTGATTCTGTAATAGTAGTGGGCCAAGAACAAGGTGAAATATGGAAGAGCTAGCTCACCATAGCTGATTGACCCTAACACAGTCTCTCAAGTTCTCAGACGGTACGGTACCAAACTGTTGTTGTAAGTATATCATAACACATACGTTTTGAGTCTTAAAGATTGTTTACAAAGATACCATCCTAATGGATTTAAAAATAGAAAAATCTGTGCTCTATGGGACTATATTTTTGCAAAAGACACTATATTTATGTTTTACAATATTTCTGTAGATGATGTTCTGACATAAACTTCACACACCCCACTTTTACTTCAATATAACCCCCACACTGTGCCCCCTCCAAATGACATGCAACCCTTAAATTTACTCTTGCAATGAATTAGCCAACACGCATTGTTATGTTGTGGATGATGTTGGTCACAGTTTTTCATTTGCATGACCTAACGTTAGTTCTCGTAATACAAAGCCCTGGTCATAACTTTATGACCTTGGCCATAAATCATCATCATGGACTGTCACACATTGATTGTGGGTTTCTAAAGCGCTAGAATCGACTCCCGAAGGAGTATCTCTGCGCTGTAGACCGCTGGGGAACCGGTCCTGGCTTTCCCTGTGAGATGGTCCCTTCTGGGTATCTCCAAGGTGAAACCAGGCATCCCCGGCATATGTGGGGGGACGTTGTGGAGATGAGGCAAGCTAATGCCCAGAGTTGCCAAGTGTGATCCCTAGTTAGAGTAGGCACCGAGGTGAGAATTATCGAGTCCATTGACCCTGGTCCAAGACCCTGCCGCGTCGGGAATTGAACCCTGGTCCCGGGCCGTCCTCTGCTCCCGGGTCTGCCGCCTCTAACCAGTGAGCCACACCACTCCACTTTACATTAGTGTCATAAATAATTTTCTCCTCTTACAGGTCATAAATCATCCTTTGACAGTTTGTTATCCTGCCCCGTTACTGGGGTCATAAATCGTCCCTGCTGGTTTTGGGGGTCATAAAGTGTTCCCTTGGTTTTTGCGCTGTTTGCGTGTGATCATCGTGGCGCCGCTCCCCATCTGCTCGAGGTAGAATACTGAATTGTGCTGGTGGAGCCGTCCCTTATAACCCCCCCAGGCCCCTTGTTACTGCGGCGGCTTCCTCCATTGGAGGGTTCAAACCAATCCCTGTCCTCCCCCATTGGCCAGGTGTTTTGGCACCCTTTTCTTGGACGCTCACTCATGCGGGGGATGGGTGCCGGCCCATTACCCCTTTTGTCTCGGGGCCCGCTGACGTGTCGAAACCGTTTTTTCCGGGTCCATGGCGGCTGTTATGGTGCTGGACGATAAAGCCCCCCTTTGGGGGCGGCCTCTGCAAAAATCGACTTCATCTGCTTCATGGCATCGCTATTCTCCTATTGCCTCTTGAGAGCCGAAAAATAAGGTGGAGTTGGATGCATTTTGGAATAAAGTTATCTCCTTCATCTTTAACCAACCACTATCAACTAATTAATTTCAGTCCACTTAAAGGGGTTTCCAGTAATATCTTTCACGGCAGATCCAGGATGTCATGTTTAACAGATGTAATGATCACTAAACTTGCAATGGGTGCTCTGCAGACGCTACTTGAAATCACCACTAGCTGACCAACTATGCCCGATTCTCCAAAACAAATGACTAGGCGTTTTAGGGTGGTTCTAATGGTAAAAGGGGAATATAATGTCTTCAGGCAACACCAATGGCTTACTACATTATCATAGATAACAACAAATCTGTCAGCTGAACAATCTGTCTCTGAGTGTATAATACACCTGTGGAAAAAGACACAGGCACATGCCTTCCTTACATTCTAGCAAGTACCAAACACAATACTATTATCAAAAACCCAACACATTGTGACACACTCAGTCACGAAGATGTCAGATACACAAACTGTGTTAAATTGTTACAACTTCAAATAAAGCAGATTGTGCGTCTTTTATTGTATGAATATTTGAGTGGGTAATTATAGGCACTTCTAGGGTCAATAGACACATGGATTTTCACCTGCAAGTTATAAGTTCTTGCCACTTCTTTTATTGCACATTTTAAAGACTTCCCATTGCTAGACTCCGGGACTGAACTCACAGTAGTGGAGATGTTTGGAAGGAACCGCTGGTGATGCAGCCTTGACGATCTGAAGCCAAAATGTCGACGATGAAGATTATTCAACAATGAAATGGAGAAATACATTTGGGCTGCACACAGGTAAGTTGACCTAGGGAGCTATGTATAAAGCTGGAGCTCTAACATGCTATTTCTGATGGAAATAGCAAGGAGCCAAGAGTGTCTTAGATAGTTAGACATTGCCTAATGGCGAACGAGATCTTGTGATGCGTGAGATTGCGCTGGAGTTCCGTGAGATTTTATAGGATTTTGTAAAATATACATGGGACATGATAATTTACATAGTTTCTGCAGCACAATGTCTACCCATCGCTCATGGGCTACAGTCCTTATGGAGTCCAAAATGCATAAAATATGAAAGGGAAAATAGAGCATACACAACAGAGGCACATGAAGCATAAATTGCCACATGAAACATAAATGGGTGCTATTGAATGGTATACTTAACTTGAATTAAGAGGCTACTGGCCTATCCATGATTCCTACATTGTCCTAGAAGTACCACCTTCCAAAGAGCACCCTTACAGGTTTTGAATTTCTCTATGAAATGGTTCTCAAATGCGGACATTAACACTGGCCATGGACACGCTCTATGAGCTCACAAGAATGATGTTATGGGCCATAACCATTCCAATGTACCAAATATTAAATCTTGTCCACATCACCTCTAAAGTGCACTTCCTATTCCGAATATCCATCCGTCTTTTCTTCATGGGACGGGAAGGCTGAGCAAGCCTGGTGCTAGTGGCCAATGGCCTGAGTGGAACATTAGGTAAAAAAAACTGCCTAAGGTAATTTTAACATGGGGTTTAAATTTTTGAGATTCAATCTGGGCTAATAAATTGGTGTGTGACTTTCTCAGAGCATTTCATATGCTGATTTCTATATCTACCGACATTGCACCCCGGGATACCAACTGGGAGGTGACTAGGGGTGCTCATCGGCAAATTGCAACACAATGATCTGTAGCTTTGGGTAATACCCTTCTACAAAGGAATGATATGTTTTTACTACAGCGACTGAACCAGTGTGAGCCATGCCTAAGAGAGTCAAATTCATAATCGCCAATGTGTACCCTCTCCCTTCCTTGGTGAGTCTAAGTCTTCAGGTAGGAAGCGGTACCCCATTTGGGCACGGAGCATCTGAAATGTTCTCCAAACAGGATGTATTGGCAGAGAGAAACATATCACCTGCCATTAAAGAATCTCCGCCACATTCCCCTCTACAGCAGAAGTTACTTTGACATTGTCTCCATTCTCGACAATAACATACACCTAGTTGTTAAAGGAGATTTAGGAACTCCGGTTGCACTCTCTGAGATACGTTTCTAATTACTGATGGCGGGTGTTTGTTATTTATTTCTTCTTCATCCCATCTTTCTGTGGCCTTTTGAGGTTGGTGGGTGGTTCAGAGAGGTAATTTTGGGGCGTGTGAGATGACGAGATCCCTTGTCACAGTCGGTCTTGCTGGGTGGCTGAGTATAGGTATGGACAGAGCTGGTTCAGCGATCTGGCTGAGTGTGAGTCCCCGAGGCTTATTATCTCCTCTCTATGTGCCCTCATCATTCCCCGATCACTTCTCTTTTCTCCACACATATCACTCTTTCCAGCCTCCTCTACTCGTCTCTTCATACAGCCGTGCAAGACCACTTCCATATATCTTTTCTCCAGATGTTGTCTTTCGCCTTCTATTACCCTCATACATGCTCAGCCCTCCAATACCTAGTTTCTAGATTTTGTCTCTAAATTACACACCCATGTCATATGTGCTTCCCTCCTTCCTTGGGTATACTTTTCAGGAAAAAAATGGGCATTGTGATTAGTAACACATTTGTAATATTTTACAATGGTTATGTTATGGCCCAGATTTATGAATAAATTACTATAATGCAACATACGTTATATATGATCAACAGTCACCCGCAAAGTTTTAGATTTTAGATACATATTTAGATTTGGATACATATTACTACAAGCAAAATTCTTTTTCTTTACATTTAACAATTTCTTATATGCAGCAATATAAAAATTATATGGTGAAGGCTAGCCCAAATGTTTGGTCTATGCTTATTTAGCTTCATATTAATGAGCATGTTGTGTTATGATTATTGTTCGCATTGCAAATGTTTTGATGCCTGAATAGATTGGAAGTTATATGATTTTACTGTGTATAGCGATATATATGTATGCATAAATTAAAAAATATATAGATGTATGTATGTATGTATTCACAGAAAAAATCAAAGGTTACAGGAACGTTATAGTTCGGCTCAGATTTTGCTTGTACAAAAGCATAGAAATAGTTATAGCTACCCGAGCTTACTATAACTTACACCCCCACAATACACTGCTTACAACCTCACACATTACATCACTCATGACATGATCAGTGAATCATTGATAACATCTCAAGTGACATCACTGATGGCATGAATCAGTGAGTATAAGTGTTTTGTAAGCTTTTATGAGTGTTAAACATCTATACTGAGCTACTACAAAAGTTTAATTAGATACTAGGTGTACTACTAATGAGTGATACTACTTTTAACATATAATATGTGAGTGGCTATTTGTACCCAAGTGTGAGTGGGTCTCTGAGTGGCTATATGGGTATGTGAGGGGGTGTGGGAATGGTGGTATGGGTGTATAAGTGGGTGAGTAGCTGTGTGACACAGTGAGTGGATGTGTGATTGGCTGTATTGGTGAGTGAGTAGGTGTGTCAGTGGCTGTATGGGTGGGTGAGTGAGTGGGTGTCTGAAAAACTGCATGAGTGAATGACTGGATGCGTAAGTGTACTGTATGGGTGAGTGAGTGACTCTTACAGTGAGAGTTTTGTTCAGTGAGTTGGTGTGTGAGTGGCTGTTTTGGAGAGTATGTGCCGGGGTGAATGGCTGTATGGGTGAGTGAGTGGATGTGCGAGTACTTGTATGGATGTGTGAATGGGTATGTAAGTGGGTGTGTGAGTGAGTGAGTGTGTGATTGCTTTTATGGGTGAGTGAGTGGCTGTGTTGAGAGGCTGTATGGGTGAGTGAGTGGGTATGGGCTGTATAGTTAAATAAATGGGTGTGTAGTAGCTGTACGGGTGAGTGTATGGCTGGGTGAGTGGCTATATGAGTGAGTGAGTGGGTGTGTGAGTGGCTCTATGGATGAGTAAGTGGATGTATGAGTACTTGTATGGGTCTGTGAATGGGAATGTGACTGGGTGTGTGGGTGTGTGAGTGGGCGTAGGAGAGGTTGTATTGGTTCTAACTAGTAGTCATGTTTGCAGAGTGATGGAGAAAGGGGGCGTGCCTCTGAACAGCTCACAGCAATCCTGCTGTGTGGGACTTACTGGAGGTAAGAGGAGGGTTATTGGCCCTTGTAAAGGGGGGTTAGTGAGAGGCTGTAGACTTCGCTTGGGTAATGCAGGTTTTATTTTTACATACAACTTCTTGCGACGGAAAGTCAGTCTTTCCCGGGCGAACTCGGAGGGATCCGTGGTGGGTCTGTCTTGATGGTATCTCGCCTCTCTTGGTAACCGCCCTCCGGGTCGTTTCTGGGAGTCCTCTCTCTCCGTGGCCGGGTAGAAAAACACAAACAGAGGGACCGTTAACTTCACGTCCTCATTCCGTGTCAAACCCGAGGGACCGGGGAAGTGAGGGACACCGCTGACTGGTGCTTTACACGGCTGTCAATAGTGGAGGGTTCGTAGTGGGGAAAGAGTGAAGGGAAATGGAGGTAGACAAGGATGGTGGGGTCGGGTATGTTTGCACTATTTATAACTATGTACAACCGGGTGCAATGGCGGTATTATTCCCGGTTCTATGGCGGTACTGAACTCCTCCTCCCCGCCCAACTGACAACTTTTGCCGTACCTGTCTTAGCCACACTCCTCCCTCGAAAGTGTGGCACGGCGCAGCGTGGATCCGTTGGCCTCCTGGCTCGTCTGCTTCTCCTCCTTGCTTGTACCGTCCTCCGTTCTCGTCTTCTTCCGAACTCCTCGCTCCGTCTCCTCCGGTGTCGTCACACACCCTCTGATGTTCTTCCTTGTCTTTACCCACTCCCGCAAGGTCCACATCGCACTGGGGTGGTTCTTCTTCCGTAGTATACGCCTACTTAAAGGCGCCGCTTGAATTTCTCTCCCTCTGGGGTAGTGGCTGCCACGGTACCTGGGAGTCCTGAAGGGAAGGAGGGGGGGAATCCGTGAGCCACCATTCAACCGATGCGTTCTGTGTTTCCGCTTGCTCGTAGCGGTGTACTCCGTTACACTCCTCCCCCCTGGATCTTCCCGTTCGGGGAGAACAGATGACCAGGATAGGAAGTCTGCATTACAGTTATCCTGCCCCTTTCGGTGTTTCACTATGAATGAATAGGCTTGGAGGAATAAGAACCAACGTAGTACTCTGGGATTCTGTGATTTATTTCTCTGCATCCATTGTAGAGGGGCGTGGTCAGTATATAACATAAAGGAACGCCCTTCTAGGTAATACTTCAGCTTGTCAATGGCCCATCGTATGGCCAAGCACTCCTTCTCGATTGTTGGGTAGGACCGTTCTCGAGGATGCAACTTTCGGCTAAGAAACAATATGGGATGTTCAGTCCCATCTTCCCCTTCTTGTGACAGTACTGCACCCAAGCCCGTGTTTGAGGCATCTGTGGCCAGCGTAAAGGGTTTATCAAAATCAGGAGGTATCAGGACCGAGCTGGTCGTTATAGCATTTTTGAGGTATTCAAACGCCTCTTTTGCTTCATTGGAGGGCTGAACCAGTTGAGAGGATTTTACAGTCTTTTTTAACAGGTTGGTTAGAGGACTGGCGACCGCTGCAAAGTTCTCGATAAATCTTCTGTAATAGCCGATTAGGCCTAGGAACGCTCTTAAGTCCCTTTTTGTTACTGGAAAGGGGGTTTGTATAATGGCCTTTACTTTTTCCTCCTGGGGTGCTATCACTCCTTCACCTAGCAAAAACCCAAGATACTTAACCCTGGGATAGGCTGCCTGTGATTTTTTTGCGTTTATGCGTAGGCCTGCTTCTTGGAGTGCCCCCAAGACTCGTTTTAGGTGGTCTAGGTGTTGTTCCCACGTTTTGCTGAATATAACAATATCGTTCAGGTATACTGAACTATATTCAGTATGGTTTTTTAGGACGTTGTTCATTAGTCTCTGAAACTTAGCCGGGGCCCCATGTCACCCAAAAGGGAGAACGTTAAATTCATACAGCCCGTCCTCAGTAGTGAAAGCTGTCTTTCGTCTATCTTCTTCCCTCAGGGGGACCTGCCAGTAACCCTTCGTCAGGTCTAGGGTGGTTATATACCTGGCTTCTCCTATCCTCTCTACTAGCTCGTCTACCTGTGGTATGGGGTAGGCGTCAAAGGCTGATATGGCATTCAGGGCCCTAAAGTCCATGCAGAACCTGGTTGAACCATCTGGTTTAGGGACCAACACTACGGGCGAAGACCAATTGCTGTGTGAGGGTCTGATCACACCCAACCCGAGCATGTATTGTTCCTCTATTCTAACATCTGCTCTCCTTGCAGCAGGGATCCGATAGGGTCTCTGTTTTATAATTTTACCTTCTTCAGTGTCTATTCGGTGTTCAGTCAAGTGTGTCAACCCCAGGTTGTCGGAGAACATTGAGAAAAAAGGGTCTAGGGCAGTTAAGAGCTCCTCTTTCTCCCTCTGAGTTAGGTCAGGGTTGATAGGCAACTGCTCTAGGGTGGACTGGTTTCCGCTCACGGGTAGGCCAACATGGGTAGACCTTGGAGGGGGTCCAATCCATTTTTTTTAGCAGGTTGATGTGAAACGTTTGCTGTCTCGTTGGGGATATTTTAACCCTGTAGGTCGTATTACCTATTGTTTCGACTATAGGATAAGGACCTAACCACTCGCTCGTAAATTTCTGGGTTGAAGAGGGAAGTAACACTAATACCCAGTCTTGCTTTTTCAGCTTTCGCCACTTTTTGCCCTTATCGTAATGGAACTTCTGCTTTTGTTGGCTTTGTTCAAGATGTGAATAAGCTAGATCCCTCAGTTTCCCTAATTTGGACCTGAGTTGTTGGGTGTAGTCTAAGAGTGATCTTTGTTCCTCTATCTCCTCTTGCTCCCAGGCCTCCTTTCTTATCTCTAGCAGAGAGCGAGGTTGTCTGCCATAAAGCAGCTCGAAAGGGGAACATCCAATACTGCTCTGGACTTGTGCCCGTAGTACATAGAGGGCCAGCGGTAATACTTTGTCCCAAATCTTTGTTCTCCACAGTCAGCATTTTCTTCAGAGTAGTTTTTAATGCACGATTATATCTCTCAACGAGACCGTCCGTTTGTGGATGGTAGGCTGACGTTTTTCTTTGGTGTAGATCTAACATTTTACACACCTCCTTCATCATTCTAGATACGAAAGGAGTCCCCTGGTCAGTTAGTATCTCCTTGGGGAACCCCACCCTGGAGAACAATTCCAACATTTTGTCGGCCACGTTTTTCGTGGTAGGTACCCTCAATGCAAATGCCTCGGGGAACCGTGTGTGATAGTCCACTATAACCAGGGCGTAAGTGTGTCCCCTCGAGGTACGGGGTAGAGGGCCTATAAGGTCCATTCCCACCCATTCGAATGGTTTTCCTATGAGGGGCAGGGTTTGCAGGGGAACGGCCTGTGGTCTAGTCATATTCCTTTTTTGGCATATCTCACAACTCTTAAAGTATATTTTGGCCTCTTTGTAGATGCCAGGCCAAAAGAAATGCTTAGTGATGTTTTGCGTGGTTTTCTCCATCCCTGAGTGACCTGCAGTGAGGTGTGAGTGAGCATAATATAAGACCTGCTCTCTGAAGTCAGTGGGGACCACTAATTGGGGTGGATCACCTGCCTTCCCTTCCCTATATAGGAGATCCTTGCTTATGAAAAACCGTGGGTAGGTCACGTCTGTTTTGTTTTGGGCTACATGTGCCGCTTCCCATGCATTAAAAAGGCTGGCATCATTGGTTTGTGCAAACCTAAAGCTTCTGTCCAGGACCCAGGGTTCTGTTGCTAAAAAGGCTGTATGTTTGGTTGGGGGGTCTTCTGGGCTGTTAAGGAACTTGGCACTGAACAGAGACATGAAGTCAGGGTTGTCTATCCCTATTATAAGGTCTTCAGGAAGAGATGCCACCACTCCCACTTTAACCGAGACAGGGGTTCTGTTTTGGGGAACTATAGTGACCTGAGCTACTGGATATGGTTTCACGTCGCCATGTACGCACCTGATGTGCACTAGCGCGTTGGGAAGAATCTGAGAAGGCGAAACTAGTTTTTGTTGTACTACGGACTGGCGGCACCCCGAATCTAACAACCCCAAGATATGTCTCCCATTTATCGATATACGTACATAGAATGATGGGCCCATCTCAGCCGTATACATGACGGCCCTGGGGATATACCCCACCTCCATGGGTTCTTCCTGGGGTTTCCGTCGTGGGCACATTCTGGCTATGTGGCCCCACTCACCACAATCGAAACATTGAGGACCCTTAAGGGGGTTAAAGTCCATCCTTGTCGGGCGGGGTTTCAAAGCCGTTATGGGTTCTTGTTTCTTCTTTTCTGGCTTTGGAGCTGTATTCGCTTTAGGATGCTTTTCGGAGTCCCATGTGAAGGTCCGGGGTTGGTCTCTAGAATAGTTAGTGGCCATTTCGATAGCTTGTGATACCGTCAGACCGGAGTGTTGTCGCAACCATCTTTGTGTGCCGTAGGGCAAGGCCTCCATGAATTGTTCTAAGATGATGCTGTTCATAATGTCTTCTTTGCTTCTCTGTTCTGGTCTTAACCATTTCTCTGCCGCCATCTTCAACCTTAGGTAAATTGTCTTGGGGTTTTCCCCTGTGACGCCCTTCTCTTTGTGGAAACGACACCGATAAGCTTCAGCATCCAAACCAAGATGGTCAAGGATGACCTCTTTGATTTCCGCATATGGAGTGTTTCCAGCGTGGTTGGCCACTTGATAGGCCGCTTGAGCCTCCCCGGATAGCAGCGGGCCAAGAAAAACTGCCACTTCACCGTAGGCCACCCACATGCCTGGGCTGCTCTTTTGAAGTTGGACAGAAAAGCGTCGGGGTCTTCCCCTTGTACATACTTTTGGAGGGAGATCCCCGAAGGGTGTGGCATTGCTGTTCTGCGTTCCGTTACTGGACCAGACGTTTGTGCGACCTTCTGGAAGTTTTCAAGTTGGGCGCTTATGGCATTTTTAAACAGTTCTCTGTCTGCTTCCGCTTCCGATATCTGTGATTTTATAGCCCATTCTAGTTTGTCTTGTCCCTCAATGAGGTGTTGTAACACTTGCTCCCTCAGTGGTTGCTGGTGAGGGTCAGGGGATCCCATTTCTGACACCACTTGTAAAGGGTGGTTAGTGAGAGGCTGTAGACTTCGCTTGGGTAATGCAGGTTTTATTTTTACATACAACTTCTTACGACGGAAAGTCAGTCTTTCCCGGGCGAACTCGGAGGGATCCGTGGTGGGTCTGTCTTGATGGTATCTCGCCTCTCTTGGTAACCACCCTCCGGGTCGTTTCTGGGAGTCCTCTCTCTCCGTGGCCGGGTAGAAAAACACAAACAGAGGGACCGTTAACTTCACGTCCTCATTCCGTGTCAAACCCGAGGGACCAGGGAAGTGAGGGACACCGCTGACTGGTGCTTTACACGGCTGTCAATAGTGGAGGGTTCGTAGTGGAGAAAGAGTGAAGGGAAATGGAGGTAGACAAGGATGGTGGGGTCGGGTATGTTTACACTATTTATAACTATGTACAACCGGGTGCAATGGCGGTATTATTCCCGGTTCTATGGTGGTACTGAACTCCTCCTCCCCGCCCAACTGACAACTTTTGCCGTACCTGTCTTAGCCACACTCCTCCCTCGGGAGTGTGGCACGGCGCAGCGTGGATCCGTTGGCCTCCTGGCACGTCTGCTTCTCCTCCTTGCTTGTACCGTCCTCCGTTCTCGTCTTCTGAACTCCTCGCTCCGTCTCCTCCGGTGTCGTCACACACCCTCTGATGTTCTTCCTCATCTTTACCCACTCCCGCAAGGTCCACGTCACACTGGGTTGGTTCTTCTTCCGTAGTATACGCCCACTTAACGGCGCCGCTTGAATTTCTCTCTCTCTGGGGTAGTGGCTGCCACGGTTCCTGGGAGTCCTGAAGGGAAGGAGGGGGGGAATCCGTGAGCCACCATTCAACCCCTGCGTTCTGTGTTTCCGCTTGCTCGTAGCGTTGTACTACGTTACAGCCCCGAAGGACCCTCAGTATCCAAGAGGACTTCACCCCCCAACTAGGAGTGCACCAGGAGGTGCATTTCCAGAGTGGTGGAGAACGGGGACAGGGCCTCCAACCAGCGCTCAGCAATCCCACTGTGCATGACTTACTGGAGGTAACAGGAGTGGTTCCTGGCCCCCAAGGACCTTCAGCATCCAAGCTGACTTCATCTAGTAGTGCGCCGAGAGAACGTTTGCAGAGTGGTGGTGAAAGGGGGCAGGGCCTCTGGCGACTTGCCCGGGCTGGCTTTAAAAAAAAAAAATGTTTAATTAGGGGAGGGGGCATCTGGCCACCCCTTTCCTTGCCTGATTTCGGCCCCTGGGACCACATCTCCCAGGGCGAGGCCTTTTTGCAATGGTGAAGGGGGCTGTGGGGCCCCCCTCCCAGGGCCTCCAACCCCAGGGCCTGGCCATTTATAGATGCAGAGGGGGCTGCACGGCCCCCCTCCCCAGGCTAAATTTGGCCCCAGAGACCACATCGCCCCAGGGCTTGCCCATTTGTTTCCACTGGGATCACAGGGGGAGCCTGAATACCCCCACTGTCCCTGCCGGCTCCTCACCTCCTGTGGGAGCGGCATTGCTTTCAGACATAGGAAGCTGCTGGAAAGGCAGCTCCCAGTGTCTGAAAGCAATTCTGCTCCTCTTCCAGCAAGCAAGAGCATTTTCAATGCTCTAGCTTTCTGGAAGTGGAGCGTTTGCTGTGACTTGGTGGGAGGCCCTCCTGGCACCCCACAGAAAACAACCTATATCCGGGGGCTGGGCACCCTGGGAAGTAGCAGGAGCCGGCCCAGGGGGGAGGGTAGCGGTCTCCAGGGCCATCTGTGGCTCCAGAAGGTAGTCCGTGGGGCCCCTCTCCTTTATTCTTGTAGGGCCGGACCCAGGGAGGTGGTGGTCTTTGGGGCCAAGAACGGTCGCCTACCATTTTTTAAAAATAACTTGGTCCTGGTGAGGTGGTGGTCCCCGGGGGTCCCTGATATGGCTGCATGGAGGTGGTGGTCCCCGGGGCATAGGGGTCCACAAGGCCCCCTGATTTATTTTTGGAATATGGCCGCGGGGAGGTGGAGGTCCTCGGGGCCCAGGGGGTCTGGGAGGGCTCCCATTAAATAATAAATAAGCCTGGGGGAGGTGGTGGTCCCCATGGTATTAAAAACCCCAGGAGGGCCGCCCCAAACGTCACCCCTCCTTTATTTATAAAATGCCCCTGGGACCTGTCCCACTTGGGGGCCGACCGTCTTTTTTTTTTCTTTTTTAAAATTTTTCAGTTGGAGCCACAGATCTAAGGCGGTTCCCACCCAAAATTAAACATAAAAATGCTTTTTGGGACCCCCCAAGAGGCCTATTGGGTCACGGTATTTCTACCCTGCCCCCTTTTCTATTTTTATGTTTGTTCTGGGACTTGGCTCAAGCTGAGTCCCAAGATGGCTGCCAAGACTTTGTGGTTTGAAGTGTTGACAGCCAATCCGATCTCAGTACGAGATTGGGAGGGGTCACGGATCCTCCACTTCCCTACATATACAATTGAACATTTCTTTTAATACCTCTGCAACTACTGAACAGATTTACACTGAATCACAAAAAAGCACTTCCCTGGACCAACTTCTACCGTGCTGGCAAATTTGGTGTAATTCCGTCCAGAAGTTCAGGCTGCAGCCGTGTCTACAGTTCCTATGGGAATTAACATGGGGAAAACGTGTATTGGGATCCTCCTTTTTCTCGGCCAGGTGCATAGAGTAGAATAGCATAGAGTGGAGTGTCATAGAGTGGAGTTGTGTACAATTAAATAGAGTACAGTGGGGTAGTATAAAGTCGAGGGGCATACAGTAGAATGGCGTAGACTGGAGTGTCAAAGAATGGAGTGGCGTATAGTGGAATTGTGTACAGTAGAGTGGAATAGAGTGAAGTTGCTTAAATTGCAGTGAAATAAAGAAGAGTGGCATACAGTGGATTAGCATAGAGTGGAGTGGCATATAGTGAAGTGTCGCAGAAAGGAGTGGCGTAGGATGTAACAGCTTAGAGTGGAGTGGCTTAGAGTGGAGTGGAGTGTGGTAATTGAAACAGACGTAGGGTGAAAGCGTGCAGATGCAGATGTAATGTACCGCAATATACATTATGAGGTGTGAATAGTGATTTTTGGTAGTATGTGTCAATAGTGAAATGAGAGTTAAAGTTGTACGTTTAAAAACATTTTGCTATATATTGTGCTGCGGTATACCGCGATAAACTCTCAGGTAAGCTCTCAGTATACCGCGTTGCATGTGGTTGAGAAGTCAGCATGTGATTATCTAATGCCTGTGTATACCAAAGGTAAAAGGCAGCCATGTGTTTTTTTTTACACAGTTTGGATGTACTCTGCGTTTCGCTGCAATATGGGGTAAGGTCTTAGATATAGGTAAGTAGTAGGTTTTAGTGTTGTTCACTAGCTATTACTACTTTATTAAAGTGGTAATAGGTAGAGAAATGTATCCATGATTTATGTATATTTTTACAGCAGTTTAGGAGAAAAGCTCATTTAAAAAAATGTTTTAAGTAGCATGGGAATTTGTAGGTATTAACCCAGTAAGCCATAGACTTTTTTGTGCATATTTAAATATATTAAAATTAGGAAATGAACTGTAGTGCACTATATTTGTAAAATATAGTGTATTACAGTGTATTTTTAATTTTTTAACATATTTAATTTTTTTCATTTATTTTAAGTACCGCAGTAAAGTGGTAATAGGTAAAAAATTAAAGCTAATACATACCTGTATCTGGAGGCATAATGCAGAACACAGCCAAAGTGTACCAAAAAAACAACATGGGTGTCATTAACTTTTGTAAAGGCAGTCATTAACCTATAATAACTTGTCATCGCTATCTACCACAATACTCCTGCTAAATAGCATGACATTTCATGAAAGTACAGCAACAACAGACATCACAAAGTTAAAATGGCTTAGAACTTCAAACATACTTATGCTACACACCTATAGTACCCAAAAGGATCACCATAATGTGTAATTCTGCCAAATTTAATTCAAACTCGTCCAGCCATTTTTGCGCTATGAATGAGTGCAATGTCTACGTGAAATGCATTTGTGCCCAATCACGTTTTGGCATACCCCTTTTTGTTTTGCACTCCCTTGACAAATCTCAGTGAAACTTTGCATACTCTGCCAATATAGAAAGAGGAATAGGTCTACAAGGTGTTGTTGAGATTCGTCAAATGGCTGCAAAGTTATTAGTAACCAAAAATCAGAGGAATTCCTGTACCTGGAAATTATAACTATAACTACAGAGTGGCTACCGTCTGTATATAAATACTTTGTATACACAGTCGCTAGCCAATTGGTAGTTATAGTTAGGAATCCCAGGTACATATATACTCTATATTTACAGACTGTAGCCACTGTGTAGTAGTATTCTCCATCCCTACACACCTTCTTTATCTGAATTCAGCCTACTGTCACATGTGTGTGCCTTAATCTCTATTATTGCATTTCTGCAAATTGCCCACATCTCATTTCAAAGATCATAACAAACTCCTTTGTAAGAAATATATCTGCATCCCTTCTAGCTTGTTTATTAGTCCCACCACCATCTGCATGAACTCATAGTATTACACCAATAACCAACAATAACTAATAAACAATGGACTAACTAATAATGTTGTTCCTGGAGCAACTTTCTGCCTGGCGTAACGTGCTTCAACTCTTCGTCAGAGGTAGTAAGCACTATATCAATGCACTTGCAATTATAATTAGGTGAAGTGTGTGATGCTATTGTATGCAAATTCTACTGCCCATTGTATCGACTAAGTCCCTGTGGCCTTGTAACAAACAGCATTACATGTTGTTTTCAAACGTGAATGCATGCAGTCATTTTGCTCATTCATGTGAGAATGGTAAACGGAGGACTAACAAACATCGATATACAAGTCAGAGCTGAATTGTGTCTGTCTCTGTCTGAACTGAGGAAACATGGATCCCATGAAGAAAGAGGAAAAAAGTAGTCTTCAAGGGCAAATGTTGACCAGTTGTGATGAGGTAATTGTTAATACCCAATATTTTGGTAAGACACTTTTTAGAGAGAAAAATATCTGAATGCCATGGCTTTAACAGTATGGGGTGAGCTGTAGTTCATTTGAGTGTCCCTGCACATACATGATCACCAAACGTGTTTCTGTAACACTGTTATTTCTCTCAGCTGACCGGCAAGTATGGACTTTTGACTGAAATATAGACTGACTGTGAAGTTTGGTTCCTCCATCAGGACATGTTTGGCAGTCCAAGGGTCCCAACACAACAGGGCGCGACAATTCTGTGTGCTTCTCACTCACCTGTCAACTCCATTGATAAAACAGTGTATGGTTGGTGGTCATGGCGGTCCCTCTAAAGGTGGTTTTAAGGAATCTATCTTTCTTTTTGTTTCCCTGTATTTTTGCTTTATGTGAACTTGGATGAAGAGAGCTTTGGTTATCTGGGTGGTTAGAAACTGCCAAACACCCAGTATATTTCCAGTATATTCTACGCCCTAAGTTATTTGACCATTTTGGCTAATTAACTGGCTTATTTTGCTTCCGTTTATGTCAGCCACGACTGATTGTAGAATTGCGATCTAAGCCTACTTTTGCAAATAACATACTGAATTTGATGTTAGCTAAGACACCTGTCATTATACCTTGTTTAAAGGGGGTAAAATGGGCTAAGGTGCTACTGTACATGCAAAGCTTGAGTAGTTTAGCCTTTGGTAAATCAGCACCCTCGCAAAATTCTATTTATTTCTAAACTTGGTGTAAAAAAATATATCAATGGCACACTTTATGCAGATACTTATTGTCAACTAAACTAATTAGTCAACATGGATTTGTATTTTATATGTCACAAGAGTGACATTTTAAACCAGTATAAGTTGGGACTCTGTAATCTTCTGCCAGGGTGGGTTTCATTTAATTATTAATTTGTTTTCTACTTTGTTCCAGCGTATTTACACAATTTACTTATATGACATAACAAGTTTACATTGAATCAAATTTACATCACAGATTTAAAGATACGTTTTATACTAAAAAAAAATTACTAATACCTAACCATGCATGCCACTCATTCATAATCTACATTTATTAAAATACCTTGGTTGAGGGAGTATTACTGAAAGTGGAGCATTCTTTATTTACAAAACCGTTTCCACGTTTTATATATACATCATTCGATTCCTCTCTTATAGAGATATCAATTCTCTTGAACCATCAACTATAAGATTATTCTAACGGTCTCAAGAGAACTGAATGCTAGAACTGTTATAGCATGCTCTAAGAGTTTGATGAAGTGCATTACTGTATTCATCCATTAAGTCCATGCAAAGCTTGGTTGCAGCGAGGCTGATGTACTAGGAAAACTCTACAATGCTATGTACCGTGGAAGACTTTGTACGTGAAAAAGGAATGTTAGCAAGACAAGGGAAAAGGACATTGTGACACAGAACTCATGGATGAGGTCCTCAATGTGGTTTCCCTACTGGTTCAAAACGTCTGAAAATCTCCAAAGATGACCAAAGCCATGGGGTAAATAATTATTAGTGGCAGAGTAATTTCCACATCTGACAACCATACAGCATCCTCAGAAATTACACCTTATGAAGATGCGTTTAAAACAGTGAACCACCACCATTAATGAACTTCCACACCTCAAAAAAGCCATCTATGGCTGATCCTCAAGCCCTGAGGAGAAAGGTGTTGTGCCCTCATGTCCACAAGTTGAAATACATGTAGCAGAATCCCTTATCTCTGAATCTGGTCAGGTCGAAATGGTGTGTTGTTATCATTGTGCATAATTCTCATTGCTTTAACATTGATAGCCCATTAAATCTTACTATTTGTAAATCACCGGAGTCTATTTGCTGGTGATATCAGTTATGGTATGTAGTTATATTGCTAGTAAAACATTGGATTTCATAAATATTTAGCATGTTTACATACACGGTTCTGGCAACTTTAGTGAATGTGATGCATTTCTCTCTTGAGCATGATGATCTTCTAAATCATGAAGGCGAAGGCTGCCTAAGGGGTGACTTGCATTGATTAACAGTTTTTGTCTGGATCTAGTGCCAAGGTAAGAGGGTTCACTGTTGGTTTTATAGCAGCTACAAAGGATGTCCAGTGACCTGACTCTAGGGTAGTAGACTGCCTCTGTTCTTATGTCTCCATACGAGTCTCTTGAGGCCACCTCAACTGTGGCTTAGTTCAGGAATATTGATATCTATTGTAGGACCAGGAGTTGACCTGCATCAAACATGATATTGACAATGGAGCTATTGAGACCAAAAGCATTTTCATGTTTTTTGCTCCTTTATTATAATTTTGTCACATCTGTAAATGTTCTATTGTTTTGGGAGCACATCAGCTGAACATCTGAATCAAACAGTGATGAGATTGTAAATTTACAATTTCAGAGGCAAGACAGCATTACGCAACAAACTGTAAATTAGGGGATGTTTTTCTTTCTAAATGGTTAATCATGAAGACCTATTTTTTCATACATTTTTCACAGTGTTTTGTCTATTGCTAAAATACAAATCCTACCAAAAACAAAGTTACAGAAACTTTCTACAAATGTGTAGTTAGGTGAAGTTTTCCAAGAGGTGACGGTTGATTCACAAAATTGCAGGGGTAGTGGAAGGTTGGTAAGTGACTTCCCTCATCCTTTGGCACCTACTATTTGTTTTTCCCTATTGCAAGGACTACCTGTTCCATAGGATAACATTGGATTACCTTATTACATGTAATAAGCGATAACATTTGGTTGGGAACAGGTAGGAATGTTATGTTTGGTGTTTAAGGAATTGTAATTTAAATCCCTCTTTAATGGTAAAGTATGATTTTAAGTCACAGTTCTGAAAATACAATTTTTAGAAAGTTGGCATTTTCTTGCCATAACCATTTGGTGCTGGTAGCCTGTTCCTGTGTGACATGACTAAGTGTAGGTAGCAGTTGGCTTTTGTGTATTCCACACAATAAAGGGTCTGGGTGTTCGCAGGATAGGCCTTCCTGAGTTGACAAGGGGGGTGGAGGTGTCACCTGTCACACTTGCACCTCAAAGACGCCGCGTCACCTTACACACAAGGATTATACCCTAGCCTAATGTGTCTGCAGACAGACTGGAACACGGACAGGGAGGCAGGAGTTCCAGACACTTCTGTAGAGGGAAGACTCCCTGAGTTTCTTCCACCTTAAAATGGGTGCCAGGTATGAAAAGGGGACCCTCAGATCCTCTCTTCAGTACACTCCTTGTCCACAGATGAAGGATTGTCTCACTGCCAGAATATTTCCTGGCTGCTTGAGGACTGAACAGCTGTATGAGAAGGAATACTGTACCTGCACCCTCCATCCCAGACTACCTGAGTGACTCCAAGGGATAGTTGGCTGGCCTTCTGATCTGAGCTACAGGGACATAACAAACTCCAGAGGCCAACCTGCAAAGGCCCAGCGGACCTTCTGGACTGGACCTGCAACTGGACTTCCCTGAACCCTGGTGGCCTCTGCTGGCGTGAGTTCCTGTTTCCCAAGAATTGCCTCCCACGTCCTGGTCCCTTGGCGTGGCACCAGTTGAGCTCCTCTTGAAAAAAAGGAGAATCCTGACGTTTTGAGCTCTTCGCGACCATGAATGGGCCCATTCGCACCAAGTTCTTGACGCCTGAACAGATTGCCAATGCGGTGCTCCGGTGAATCCAACTCTTCACGCCACAGTGGCTGCCAGCAATGACCAGCAACCCAGTGCTTGACTTGCTTTTCGAGCTAATCCTATGACCGTCCACAACGTTCTTTCTGCTCCTCGAGGATATTTCCATTGCTAACTGCACTCTTCATGTTGCACTTTAGAAGGTAACTTTCTTGTCGTTTTTCCAAATTGGTGTGGGATTTATTTCAGTTGTGTTTTAATTTATTAGGTTAATTTACTGACTTTTGTGTTTCACCCTGACAGTGATTGTGGCTGTTGCTTGAGAAGAGCTCACACCCCCCTCAACCAACAACCCAATTTGTCATAGCACCTTTAACCCTAGTTACTTTCTGCTCTTGACTCTACCTTGATGATCAGTGGTGTGAGAAAGTTTTCAGCAAAATATTGGTACTCCACCTTTTTCAGTTAATCTATGGAAAAAACAAATGCATATATCCACTATGCACATGGACTACAAAAGAGAATGGATTCCTTCCCTGAACATGGAAAACCAGTCATGCTCAGGTGACTCACACCTTACCAAACCATTAAACGGTGTGGGGATATTCATACTGCCCATTGTTTGCTTGAATGCACTGTCATCAGCCAATAGGAAGGGCCTTTTTGTCAGCTCGCCGCAAACCCTCTAGGGCACTCTCTGTCCAATCAACAGCCTACCTGAGAGTGTGCCTTACAACAACACTGCCATAAGACCAGCAATGGTAGGAGTGAAACAAAGTTCCCTTCACATTTAACTGTGACCGTCATTGCACCGAGACACAGCATACCGTATATCATTTCAAACTCCCATCGGCCAGGTTATAGGCTGGTAGGCAAACATTAGGAGCAGGAACCAGACAAGTCAGGAGGGGCAAGCAATCAGCCCTGTTGGAGAAAGATATTACACCCTAGGCTCACTCGAAATCTGGGACTCCAAAACTTTAATAACTGATGGAGTGTTGGTAAGCTTTCATGGTCCAATTTGATTAACCTACATTAACACACAGACAGGGACAAGAATTATATGGATCATTTGATGACTATCCATGGGTAGTAAGTGATACCAGGTAGGAAGAGAAGGAGTGACACCCAAAAACAGGTTAATGGATTATAGTCTGTAGACAGCCCTGGAGAGGGAGAAAGCAAGCCATACCTGGGGCTAATACTAGGCAAAGATCAAAGCGATTGGTAGACCATAAGACAGTGGTAGGGAGTTGCAGACCATAAGATTGTGAGGAAAAGGAAGGCAGTCAGTACTGATGGGACAGCCTTCAGTTTCAGGCTGTTTCAGTCGTTCTGATTGGCTTCCATCAGTCAATCAGAATGTGTCTCTTTACTTTGACTTTGTAATTGGCTGATGGTAATCCTTTTTTACAAAGGGTGCTATCCCTGTCCACCGACCCTGTCACAGACTGGTCCCTGACTGACTGGATGGTAAGCATGCTGTTCAAAATATAGTGGTTCACTATGAGATACTGCCTACCTTTCGTTTGTTTCTTGATCACCTGCGGAAGATGAAAGTTGAGTAGTAGAATTTGTGGGTTTGCTTTGAGATTAGTTTTTGGTTATTGCAGAATGATACAACATTTTCAGTCCTGTTTACGATACCTTAGACAGTGTGTAACAAGGGCAGTGTCTGGGTTACCAACGTGTAAACAAGCCAGAGCAGCTAGTTCCCCTAGCCACACCTAATTGGCATCTCTGGCTGTCTCTGATATGCAAACATACTTTGCCCAAGACTAACTTCATCAGCTAAGCTTTGAAAGACTTACTGCTTACCAGGATGTAGACTGGAGCTTCACATGCTTCAAGCTAACTTCAATCATCTAAGGGCTCCTAGCCCGGCAGCCAGCACTTGATGAGCAGGCAAGACAATTGGGAGAACCCAAACCATGACATGACAGAAATGATATCAATCCGATAGATTAGGCATTGAATTAAAGGATGAGGCGCTCTTATTTCTTTTGACCAAATCACAAAAGCTGACACTTTGCAATTGATCCTTCTTCTCTTTAAATCATATTGATTTTGTACAACCTCTTTTATACAAACCTTTTCTTTGGAAACTGATGCCAATGGCATTCACTCTCTTTTTTATCTTCTTTTGCTTGAGGTTGGAGTTTGTCTTTCATCTTGTGCTTTTTGTTCATATTTCTGCATGACTGCCAAAGTCGCAAATGTATAAATGTAACTTGCGGGGTAGGAAAAGGCAGGAGACGTGTCTTTGTTAGGGTAGGCTTTATTTGATGATATAACAAGTCTGTACAGGTTTTCCGGGGTACGACTCTCCGAGGGGATCTGCTCCTTTCCGTTCGGCGCTTTCTCAGGATCCCCTCCTCCTTTCTGCGAGTCGGACTCCTCCTCCGCTTTCCTTCTTCAGACTCCGTTGAGGAACAGGCTCCGCCGGTGGGGGAAACAAAAGAGAGGGGGGGTGTCAGTTCACACACTTTACTCAGGCAACTGTAATCGGAAGGGGAGTGAGGGAAACCAAAGTGCTCCGGGTTAATAGGGAAGTGAAGGGCAGTGTTTACCAGGGGACTAGGGAGGATTCACAAGGTGCCTCTACCCTTCCTCCCAACCCAACCCGAGATACGTTTATGCACCTCTGTTAGCCACACCCCTCCTGGCGTGCGGCTGGGCGACCCATAGTGTCGTTGGCCTCCTGGCTCCTGCGTCTCCAACGGGTCTCTTCCGTTCTCCGCCTCAGATGTTCCTCGCCTCTTCTCAGCTGTTCCTCGCGTCTCCTCCGCCTCCGATGTTCCTCGCGTCTCCTCCGCCTCAGATGTTCCTTGCGTCTCCTCCGCCTCCGATGATCCTCGCGTCTCCTCCGCCTCCGATATCGTTCTCTCGAGTCTGCTCTTGTCTTCTCTCTTGCTCCACGCCGCTCCTCTCCACACTCTGTCCATTCCTCCGGTGTATAGACACCCCTGGGCTCTCTCGCTGACGACATTTAAGGCGGGACTAGACTCCTCCTCCTCAGTGCTCATGCTTGTCCAATTATAGGGCCCGGTACCTTCTTATTCCTCATCGCAACTGTACCGTTCATCGGGTATGTTCCACACAGGGGGCATCGGTGGCTGTGGAAACAAGAGGGAGGGGTCACAGGTTGAATGCTCACACCGGGGTTCAGGGTGCGTAGGCAACCCGTCCCCGTTACAATAAATCATCGCTCAAGTTGTTTGTACATACTGATATTAAGTTCCTCTTCATCAGATTGATAACCTTAGGACGAAGAACTCCTCCCGGGGTGCAACTTGTCTTGAACATTACAGCTCTGGGGCTGATTCCGATCTGGGTCGGAAAGCTCTCCGACCGAGCCGGATCCAGAGTGTTTTCCGACCGAGCCGGAGTCTTGCAGTACGACCCAGCGAGTACGATGCGGCCGTATGCTGCCGGACTCGGTTCAGTAGGACTCCCATAGAAGTCAATGGGATTCGTTCGTACGAAGCGTACATGGGCTCCCATTGACTGAATGGGTATGTCTCGCACAAGGGCCCCCCCTACAGTGGGTATGCATCGTGCCATCCGCACCATACATGTCTGTGTTGGGGAGACCCATGGGTCTACCCCTGTGTTGTAGGGCTGTGGGTAACAGGGGGTCCAACGCGGACCCCCAAAGGCAACTTCCCAGATGTTTCACGAGCCGGACACTCTGGCTCGCACCGGCTGTCCGACGCGTGCATCGTACTGGCTCGGTCTTAAATTGCATCCATTGTACGCCATGGTTAGTTTACGGCCGAGACATGTGGAGCAGTTCGGACCCGGAAACGACTCGGTCGGTGAATTTCATGTAGCTCTTATCGTACTTGCTCGCTCGTACAGCTGTACGAGTCGGGCGGAGGAAAACACGCGTACAACTTGTAGTTTTTCCGGCTGGATCGCGTTCGGTACCCTTCCGACCCGGATCGGAATTGGCCCCTCTGTGTTAGACCCACCAAGGTGTAAGCAGCTTTTCCTCTTTCAATTGTGGATGTGTGGCAAGCCTTTTGAGAAGTTAGTCTTGTGGATGCCAGCTCCACCTTCAGGTTATGTTAATGTGATTATTCATAAATCATGAACTCTAATTGGTATTACTCAATGAGCGTACCTCAAGGGCATATTGCAAGATGAACAACAGAGGAGTTCTTAACGACTACTGTAGAACACTACACAATATTCCCTCTGTGACTGATGAGGCTAAAACAATTTTCATTGGAAAGTTTTGGGTCTACAGGAAATATTCAATCCAGGTGAGCACATTTATCTGGTCCCTCCCCATTCTAGAGGTGATTAAATAGTGTATGGAGTTCATTCTGATTATATGTATGATCAGAGCGATGAGAAATAGGACTGAAATGGCTTTTGCCTACGGAGATGATATTGTCCTTGTCTTCTTGTATGCCCTGGAGAAGCCCTGCAACTAACACCTGATAGTGCCTAAGGGCCACAAGAAGTGTATGCTCTTACCTTTTGTGCTCCCATGGCACTATGGTTTTACAAAAGGGGCCACAGACATATGTGCCAACTTTTCTGTAATTCTGATAGCACTGGTGCATTTTTAGTGCCAGAGCTACTTTCAGAGGACATTCCCTCATTTTCATGGCCACAGACAAATAAAAGAATCACTTTGCCTCTGCAGCGATGCCATATTACAAATGGGAGAGCAGAGGCAAACTAAAAGGTGGCACACTCTCAGTGCATCCCCTGAGGGTAGCCCTCTGGAGGGCTAAATGGGAGTCCCATAGATCCCCATATATTCCCCGGCATGTGGGTGCAGTCACTCACTGCACTTGCCTGCAGAAGGAGCTCTAATCCCTCCTTAAATTCCAGATGGGCTGCCTCCTGCATGGCGATGCATTGATCAGCTTTGAAGCAGCCACTCCGTATTTTACTGAAAGTGTACATTCATTGTAATATGGTGCACTGTCCCTGTCTGCATCTGAAGCAACTTCTTAAAGGTGTGCAGTGGTGCAAAAAAGGACAGTGCACCCTATATGTAATGCGTGCCGTGCTGTTGGGCACTTTCAAGCCTTACATCATAGGTATCACTTGGGTATTCCAGTGTGGCTATGGACAACTGTGTCTCATGCTGCCTGCATGCATTCCATATACATGCAAAAAGATAAAAGCATGCAATATCCATGTCCCACATGGATGGGCAAAGGACTTGTTTTCAGCAGACTGGCAGATCAATTTAAAAAGAAGGGAGAAGTCAGAAGTAGACTCTTCCTGAAACTGACAGATATGAAAGCCTTACTTGGCACTATAATCCCAATCACTGTTGCCACTGTCAGTAATCTACAGCTGTGACAGCTTACATTAGTCATTCACAGTAAGGAGGATGAACATGGGTCTCAATCTGTGTCACAAAAATACCTTTAGTGCTATGGCATGACAGTTGTGTGTAGCAAGTTCGGGATCAAAAGTCTAGGGCATACTATGATGAACTTGAGACAGGGTTGCACACTTTCTAGATCAATGCAGTGGGCCTTTCTCCAGTTCAATAGACCCATTTTCTTTCATTTTCTCTGAAATCTAGTCTTCATAGGGACTCTGTTCATAAAGGCCCAGTAATCCTATTTGAATACCTTCCCTGGGCCCCATTCACAAAGGTAAAGTGAGACAAAAGTCTAACTTTACGACTTTCGGTATTCACAAGGGGTATTTACTACTCGTAAAAGCCCTTTGCGAATACCGAAAAACAAACTTTATGACATTCAGTATTCTCAGATTAATGAAAGCACAAAGAGTATGGGGGAATAAATGACTGCAACTATCCTCTAATCAGGTTACAGTTATGGGTTTGGGTGCCAAGGATCAGAGATGCAATACCCTTACATCCCCTATGGAACACTCCATAAAAAACAATTAAGTACACAAAATAATCCAGCACTCCAACAAATGGTATTAACTCTTAAAACAAACAAATTTTCAGAGAGAAATCAGCAGGTCGTGATGTAACTTCTTTATTCAGTATTCTTTTCTTTAAAATTTACGACATGGAGTAGCCAATGCGTTTTGCCCTTACGGACTTCTTCAGGGCGAGATTATTCCTGTAATATCCTTTTTAACGAATCTACTTCTAATTTTCTTTTTAACATGAAGAAAAAGTACAATATTTCAAAGCGATTCCATAAGGAACCTTTTTTTTTTTTTTTGTGTTGTAAGATGTTTATTGCACATTTCGCAAAGGTAGCATACAAGTTTGCGCCTACAACCTTATGAGGCCGGCCACATGGTGGTGCAATACATGTAATTCATTGATATTCGTACACAGCCCATCAGCCGACATCATTAGGACCGGCGGCTTGTCATGTAAAAGCATTTATATCAGTAAACAGAACTGTATACATTCCAGAGCATGTCCATGTTCTTACATTTTATATTTTTAAAATTGTACCATAAACCTGTAATAAAACAACATGTAGTTCCGTAACGTCAAACACTGTGTCACAACATTCTTCCTCTTCTATAGTAGGTATGTATTACTCATTAGTATATATTCCGTCGCGTATCATGGTTGTTCACTTTGCACGGGTCTTTCCGGCGTATGTGTTAGTAAATAGTCACGCAAATACATCCAATAGTCCCTGGGGCGTGAACTAATCGGTAACTCCTCCTCATACGTGGCCAGTGTGTCACAACAGTATGTCAAATCTTCCAGCCAGCTTTTCATCTTCGGCCCTGCCTTACTATTCCAATGTAGGGAGACCCTCCTTTTCGCCATCAAAAGCGCTACCACACAGAACCTTCATCGTGTCGCTCGCAGGTGCGGGACAATGCCTAATAAGCAGATCTTGGCTTCGCATTCCAGTGATATCCCTAACATGTCACTTAACGCCCGTGTCACCTGTTCCCAGTAATTAGCCACAGAGCCACAGTTCCATGCTAAATGCATGAAGTCCGCATTTTCTTGCTTACACCGTACACATTTGGAGTTATCCCTTAACCCGTACCTATGAAGCCTTTGTGGCGTGTAGTACATTTGATGTATGTATTTGTAATGGATGATCCTCAGGTTCCCATTCGCTGGTAACATGCCAGTGAGTAGGCATGTGGTTTCCCAGTCCCCGTCTGACAACGCATCTCCCAGGACATCACTCCATTTATCTCTCATCTTGTCTGTGTTCCCCCAATGTCAGTTTGTATGCTTGTGTAGAGTCTGGACACTAGATGAGAGGCATTAGGCGTAGTGAGAAGTAGTTGTAAGGGAGACAGGGTCTGGGGTTCCTCCGGAAATGTGGGAAAGTGCTCTTTGATCGCTCTCTGTAACCTATAGTAGTTAAAGTTAAATAATAATGTAGGGTTGCTAATGTAGTCTAATTTGTCTAGTGTTTGGTAGGTTCCTTCTTTATACAAATCTCCCAGCTTATCTATGCCTAGGTTTCTCAGTAGTTCCATCCCTATCCTTTCTTGTGTGACTGACAGAGCCGGGTGGTGCGCTAGGGGGAGAGCTGGCGCATAGAGTGGGAGTCGTTTAGCCACCTTTCCCATCCGTCTCCATGCATCCGTGGTGGTGTTCACTGGGTTTATGTCACGTTCATGTAATCTGTCACGCTTGTGTGTCAGTATGCTAGTTAAGGGAATCGGGTCTGCATCTCCAGCCTCCACCGCCACATGGGTCATAAAAGGAATCTCGTGATACCAGTAATGCGCAAATTGCGCTTGCGCGCATAAGTAATACAGATAGAGATCTGGTACCTTGAAACCCCCTTTAGCGTATGGTAGTGTCATCGTTTGCAAATCCAATCTCGCTTGTTTCCCTGCCCAAATTAGATTTAGTACTAGTTTCTTAATATTTCGGAATACCTCTGCTGGTGGCTTAATTGGGATATTATTAAACAAGTAAAGGAACTTGGGGAGTATTACCATTTTCACAATTGCCACTCTGTCTGCTAGCGACAGCGGCAGCTTATTCCACCTTTTAATCTTGTCGTCTAATGTTGAGATCGCCCTCCCATAATTGGTTCGGATTACAAGTTCAGGGTCCCTGTGAAACCACACTCCTAAGTATGTGGTCGGGTCTTCCTGCCATTCAAGTGGATAATCCATGGCCGTTGGGTGTGTGCCGTCTGTTAATGCCAGTATGAGGGACTTAGCCCAGTTGATCCGGAGCCCTGAGTGTTGGCCGAGTTTGATATATTCGCGCAGCAGTGGGTTAAGGTGCTGTTCCGGATTTTTAACATAAAGCACCATATCGTCCGCGTACAGTGAGATATGAACCGGGCGTGCCGGTAGTTGTATCTCCGAGTAGTGGTGGTGCTGTCGAATTTTGCAGGCTAGGGGTTCTAGTACCAGAGCAAAAAGCATTGGGGAGAGTGGACATCCCTGCCTAGTGCCACGACATATTGCGATTGGTTCTGAGATGTGTTTGTTCACTCTAATGCGTGCTGTCAAATTTGTGTAGAGCATCGTAATCCACCCTATGAAGATCGGAGGAAAACCCATACTCACTAGCACTGCATGTAAGAAAGGCCAATCTATTGTGTCGAACGCTTTGGCCGCATCCAATAAGACAGCCACAGCTTTTACTTCAGGTGCTAGATAGTGAGCTAGCGCAAAAAAAGTGCGCGTGTTATGTGTCGTTGACCTTTCCGGTATGAAGCCAGATTGGTCGGGTCTAATCAGTAGCGGCATGAGCGGTTTAAGTCTGTCAGCTAGGAGGCTGGCTATGATTTTGGTATCCACATTTATAAGGGATAACGGGCGGTACGAGTCGCAGTATTCCTCCTCCTTGCCCGGTTTTAGTAACGCAATCAATAAGGCTTCCCTCATGGATGCCGGAAGTGTCTGTGCCTTGTGCGCCTCCCCGTATAGTCTCACCAAATGTGGGGCCAACAAGTCCGCAAATGTTTTGTAAAACTCGATCGTGAAGCCATCGGGCCCTGGTGCTTTGCCATTCGGCAGATGCTTGATAGTGTCCACTACATCCTCTACCGTGATAGGGCGAGCCAGGTATTCTCTATGGCCGTCAGACAGCCATGCCAGTTCTACATCCGCCATGTAAGACAATAATTCCTCTTGTGGCAGCGAGGGGCGAGCTTCATATAATTTGCCATATGTGTCCATAAATTCACCCATTATCCCTTGCATGTCATGTGTCCTGCACGGGTTCTGATAGCTGTGATGTGTTGTGGTGCATGCCCGGTACATATCTTCTCAGCCAGGGCCCTACCTGGCCGACCTGCCTCACCGTATCTCCTAGCTGTTTTACGTTTGTAGATATATTTAAGCTCATCTGTAGCAAATTGTCGGTGCTGTGTTAGGAGAACCTGTATTTCTTCCAGCACTGCCGTGTCCCTTGTTTGTGTATATCTTTGTTCTAGTGCGTGTATAGCGCTCTCACGCGTTTTTAACTGTTGCCTAATGTCTCTTAATATGCTCGTGGTCGTGCTAATGCACACCCCTCGCAATGTAGCTTTGAAAGCTTCCCATAATAGGCATGAGCTTTCCGTCGTGGGGCTATTTAGGTCAAAATAGTCTACTATTGCTTTACGTATGGTGTCTGCAACCACTGGGTCACGTAGGGCTACTGCATTGAATCTCCAGGTAAATGGCGGAGGCGCATACCTCAGTATTTCAATCTCCAACATCACCGGGCTGTGGTCAGATAGTGTACGTGGGAGGTGCTTTATGTGTGTTACCCATGACGTTACCTCCTGTGTGGCCAGCCAGTAGTCCAGTCTAGACCAACTTGCGTGTGCTGCATTTATGTGCGTCGCCACCATCTCCCCGGGGTGCTGAACCCTCCAAATGTCCACCATCTTTAAGTCTTCTATAGCCTCCTGGAGTATCGCTCTCGCCTTTACATGTGGCTCCAGTGTGTTAGGGGACCTGTCGAGTCCCTCCCTCAGTGCAACGTTGAAGTCTCCCCCCCATAGTATGCTTTCAGCCTGGATATCCGCTAATTTGCCCCATTTTGTCTGAAAAAAACCTGGATCGTCTACGTTCGGGCCATAAGTGTTCACCAGTGCCAGCGTGTGTTGTCTTACTGTGCCCACCACAATCACACTTCTACCTTCAACATCTCTATGTGTGTACGAGATCTTAAAGTGCACCCCCTTTTTAATTAAAATGCTAACCCCTCGAGAGTCTGATGAGTAATTGGAGTTGGTGACTGATTCTGCCCATCGAGCTCCCATTGTGGAAGAGTCAGTAGCCGCTATGTGCGTTTCTTGTAGGAAAGCCACATCAACATGTAACCTGTCGAAATATGCAAACATCTGCCTGATTTCTTTCGGATTACCTAAACCTCTGACATTCCACGTGATACATTTCAGTGTGGCGGAGTACGTCATCTTAACAAATGGAAGGTGCAGTGAATCGTGGTAGAGTCCTCCACCCCGTAGGTTAGGCCCCCCTCGTGGTCTGTCCCGCATTCAAGTGTACAAAGAGTTTATCATCTAATGCAGTGCATTCTGGTTTCAAAGAGGTTGCAATGCTTCTCAGACACAGTGATTTAAAACGAACATTTCCCAATTCCCCCCTCCACCCTCCTCCCACTTTAGCATCCCAACTTTGCCAAAGCCATCCCCATGTGTCAACAAAACTAGTAGCAGAACTGTAATTGGGGCGCACCCGCCTGGGGGTGTCGCCAGGTGCACACGTCTCCATCCACATTGTGGATGTGGACAGGTGCGTACGTCATTTCTATAATCCGTTATAACCTCATCACCTCTCTTTCCCTGCCATAATTTGGCAACGCACTAGTAACCCATATCTGCAATCATACGGTGTTCCATGTTACAGTAGAGACTTTGAGGCCAGATGTGGTATGAGAGTACATTCTTTTTCGTTCCAGCCCTCTTTACTGTGCAATGCGTCTCACCTGTTTAGTCGCGCAAGCTAGTCCCAGTGTTCGCCAGTTCACACGTGTGGTGCTGCCACAATATGCCGCTGTAACGGCGTCGCTCACACATGTTCCAGCACCTAGTACTCCCCTCACATCTCATACCTTGCCTGTGATGTCTGCTGATTCATTGCGCAACTCCCGTGCTTGTGTGCTGCACATCAATCTTGCCTGTTCAAGCGGCTACCTTTGTTCTGGGGTGTCAGCCGCTCCCCAACCGTTGTACATGTCTATAAGACTCCAAGCACCATGACATTCGCTGTGAAACGTACAGCGCAGTCCCATTTCAGAGGGCGTCGTCGTCAACTTGTAGTCTTTCATATGTCCGCGGCAGCTGCCTTTCCAGTGTCTCAGTCATTGTCACTTGTTCGACCTTCCCGGTCCTGTGCCTTGCGATGCTTGCCCAATTTCTTGACATATTCCTGCGCTGCCTGTACCGAGGGTAGAATCACGGGCTTGCCCGCGTTCGTGATTTTGAGCTTCGCGGGATACAACATTGCATATTCAACTCCCAGTTCTCGCAGCTTCTTTTTAACTGGTGCAAATTCCTTGCGTGCCATCTGCACCACCATCGTGTGATCAGGGTAAAATTCCAGGGCGTTGCCTTGATATGTGATTGCACCCTTTTCTCTGGCCAGCCTGAGGACGGTATCTCTGTCTCTATAGTTGAGTAGGCGGCTATTATCATGCGTGGAGTTGCACCCGGTTTTGGTGTAGGCGCCAGGCAGCGGTGTGCACGCTCCACGAGGAACACTGGGGATAGATTTTCAGCCCCAAATATGTCCGTCAGCAACCTCTCGATGTAGCTTTCCATTTTGCCCGTGTTTGTTGATTCTGGCAGTCCCAATATGCGGACGTTGTTCCGTCTCGATCTCGCTTCCTGGTCCTCCACCCTTGCTCTTAGGACTTCCAATGTTTTTTCCATGCCGCCACAAGTTTTCGATGTGGTTCTAGATTCGTCCTCCACTTTTGAGATCCTTTGTTCCGCCTCCACAATCCGCTTGTCGTGTTTTTCTATCTTCGCTGCCATATGGTCCACACGCTGCACAACATTATCTAGTTTGTTATTCATTTCCTGTAGACTCTTTTGGATCGCTCTCAGTACTGCCTCCATGCCTGATCCTTCTGTTGCGTCTTGTTCCCCTTCTGCATCCAAAGCAGTGGTGTTGTTTTTTGTCTGCTTGCGCGTCGCAAACGGCAGTGTAGTTTGTTGCTTATCCGGTTTTCCCATGGTACTTGCGTTCTGTGCAGGGCTGAGTTGCGTCTTCCCCAGGCATACCGTTGACGCGTCCTGTGCTGTAGGTTGGTTTCGCCGTTGGGGTGGTTTCGCCGTCCTCGGCAATGTCGAGTTATGCATCTGCCGCCTCTCTCATCAGCATGTTCCCCAATATCGTGTGGCACTGTGTCTGTAGGAATGGAGTGGTCGTGCAGGAAGCCCTCTGTAACTTCACTACTCTATCGTTTTATGGTGTACGTTATAGCCATCGCGCCATGCTGAATTCAGCGCCAAGTCACTGCTCGCCCAGCTCTGTGCACCTCTCCGCTGTCATCCAGCCGCTGTCGTTTGCGCTGCCTCCTATATCTTTTGTAGCGTTAGTAAAGCGCAATGGTCGTGAGCACAGCGCGCCTAAATGTCAGTAATCACTGTTGCGGCCAGCGTAGGGGCCACTGTGGGGTGCGCTCAAGTCTTCGCGCCATTCAGAAAGTGATGTCAGGCGCCATATTGTGCTCAGAGTCTGTCTTCCAGCGCATCTAGGCAGCGCTGTACGAATACGATCGGGAGTACCGCACCCCTCCGTACTGCCACATTCCCTTGGGTCCCTGCAGCCTCCTCAGTTGTCAGCTCGCCAAGGTTCGCTACGTCTTCCTGCGGTCCCGCAGTAGCTCCCAACCGCCTTTTAGCGTTTGCGTTCCACTGCCGCCGCCATCTTGATTATCGTGGAACGCAACCCCTTAGCTCAGTTTTCCGACCTCGCTTGCAGTTTTTAAACTATGTCGCTGTGGCAGCATTAGGACGTAGTGAGTTCGCGATGCAGTTGAGTGATCGTGTACCTCTCAGCAGCTTGGGGATGCGATCCTA
Organism: Lissotriton helveticus; assembly: GCF_964261635.1. Taxonomy (NCBI): domain Eukaryota; kingdom Metazoa; phylum Chordata; class Amphibia; order Caudata; family Salamandridae; genus Lissotriton; species Lissotriton helveticus. The sequence goes on from NC_136068.1 coordinate 847,262,654, forward strand.
CGGCCAGTAGCGCCGAGCGTCCGGAGCGGCCATCTTAACTTTCGTTGTGCTTTCGTGCCTTTTTTCCTCCGTTTCACTAGTTCTGATCCTCCTGCAGAAGTTACTTCACTTACATCGCGTGGGCAGCATGTTCAGATTTTTAGCAGTACCTCTGCCGATGTTCTGGCGGTAGGTTAAGAGGCTCAAAGTTTTTGTTAACGCACCCATCCGGCGGAGCTGACTATCTAGCCAACCATCCCGCAGTGCGCCCTCTAGCGCCCCCTTCCATAAGGAACCTTAATATGAATAATAAGGTAACTTTATTCCAATCTGCTTCTATGAAAAACTTCAAAGTGTAGTGTTCATTTATCTATAATTGTCCAGATTTGGTAAAAACGCCATGTAGGCAAGGATCTTCTCGGCCAGATTCCGCGTACATTCAGTTTTCTCAAATGGCATTTACGAATAGTAAAAGTCCTATGTGAACACCGAAAAGCGTAAAGTTAGACTTTCGTCTCACTTTACCTTTGTGAATTGGACCCCCTGTGTCTAAAGAAAGCAGCACAGCTAGAAGCACTTTTTTGCTCCTCTACCTCAACTGGCTGGACAAGCAGGTGTATAGTGTCATGGATTTGCCGTCCTCATTTAAAACTGTATGGACTTCATGGTCAAAGGGGAGGAAAATTGGGTGAAATCTACTGCCCAGAATATTTGTGAAGATTTTGATTTTGAGGTGAAACAAAGCGACCTGTCTGTAAGAAATTAATTTGTATGAACAAAGCCACTTTAAGAACAGCAACCTCGAAGATAACGATTTAGTTGAAACTATGGGGCCGAGAACGCTGGCGGGCAGGTCGCACCTGCTTGGCCGGCGGTGGTCACCACCGGCCCGGCGGGGGCGATCTGCCCGCCATCCAGACAGCAAAGATCACCTGTCATATTATGATGGCTGGGGAGTCCGCGGTGGATGGAAAGACCGACTGCGGCTTTTCCGCCGGTCGACGAACAAGGGTATTATGGTGGCGTTGTCTGCAAGACACCGCCATCCATATTACAATGCAGGCGGTCACTCGCCTTTACATGGGGGCATTGCCGCCATGGAAAGGCTTGCGGTCCTTGCTGTTGGGGGACCGTAGGGTGTTGGGGGTGGGAGGTGCACATGGGGAGTACCTATGGTACCCCCCTGCATTGGCATGGACAAAGTGGCAGGCACCGCGCGGTGCCTGTCACCTTGCGCATGCTAATGCATAGCGTGCATTCCCAGCATTGTGGCGGGCGGTGCTGTGAGCACCGCCCGCCACAATGCTCGGAATAGGGGATGCCACCGCCACAGTGGCAGTTGCATCCTGATTGCAGGTGTGGGACCGCTGCACCCCTTGCAGACAGTCCTGCATTCCGCTACGGTGGCGGGCGGACTGTATCGGCCCGCCATCATAATCGGCCCCCAAGTTCGAACTAAATATGGATTATGGTTTTCAATATTATAGTAGTAAAACATTTGTTAAATAAATATATTTTTATGTGTTTTAGTTTGTATATTAATTTTATGTTTTATTATTGTTTGAATAATTTTTATTCATTTTTTTAAATATAGTTAGTAATTTTAAGTGATTTTGATTTTTTAATTTATTTGCTAATAGTAATTTATAGTGTCGCAGAAGGTTGTTGGGTTTGTAGGGGGATAAGGTGGGAAGTTAATTGAGTAAAAATTCATTTTTAATAAATACAGTTTCAATAAAGTATGTGATTGATATTAATCACGTACATTATGTAATACTGATTTATTTTAGTTCATTTTCGGTGTGGGCTGCTAGGTTTGTAGGGTATAGGGTGGGAAGTTTATTAAGTAATAATTACTTATAATGAGTTAATAATTGTTATTCCCATTTTCATTGATTCATAATTATGTATATTGTGTAATAATTATAAATTTTAGTTATATTTTAGGTGTGGCTGCTGGGTTTGTAGGGGTTAACAATTAAGGAGTCAATTCCGATCTCGGTAGGATAGCTCCCGAGAGCTGCCCGTAGCCTCACCTTATGGCCGAATCGTACCAGAAGCGGGACCGTCCGGGCGAGAAAGTACGATGCGGAAAAGTGCCAAATTCGCAACCGACACGTACGCTCCGACTCCATCCACATTTTCCGTATGAGTCTGATCCGTAAACACACAATTTGCGTCGCACGGCACCATAAACACTGCAATTTCCAGTCAGTCAAGTACGATGCCTAATTCCTACGCACCGGACGGGTCGCCACGTACAGCACGTCACAGCATCCGGTAAAGCTGCATAACATGAACGATGCGCGCCGGAACACAATACCCGGCTAAGAGACGGACAAGCCAGCAACGGGTACGAGACGATCGCATCATGAATCCCATCGCGCAGGTCATACCAGTTCTGTACATCTATGACCGGATCAGGAACAGATGTGGACGGCGCAGACGGTAAGTCGGACACCCACCATACAAACAAATGACACGTACCCGCCCAATGTCACACACACCCAGGGGGTCCAGACCCTGTCCACTAGCAACAGGCCTCCATAGGGGTCCCGTGGCCAACACCACTGCCACTCCCACCCATAGGGGCATGTTGCCCATCACTACTGCCAACCCCACCCATAGGGGCATGTTGCTCACCACTACTGCCACCCCACCCATAGGTACGTGTTGCAAACCACTACTGCCATCCCACCCATAGGGGCATGTTGCCCATCACTACTGCCACCCCACCCAAAGGGGCATGTTGCCCACCTCTACTGCCACCCCAACCCATAGGGGCATGTTGGCCACCACTACTGCAAACCCACCCATAGGGGAATGTTGCCCATCACTACTGCCACCCCAACCTATCAGAGCATGTTGCCCACCACTACTGCCACCCCACCCACAGGGGTATGTTGCAAACCACTACTGCCACCCCACCCATAGGGGCATGTTGCCCATCACTACTGCCACCCCACCCATAGGGGCTTGTTGTCCACCACTACTGCCACCCACTCCCATATGTGTCATGATGTCTATCACTACTGCCACCCCACCCATAGGGTCATGTTGGCCACCATTACTGCCAACCCACCCATAGGGGCATGTTGCCCATCACTACTGCCACCCCACCCATAGGGGCTTGTTGTCCACCACTACTGCCACCCACACCCATATGTGTCATGATGTCTATCACTACTGCCACGACAAATGAAAGACGCTCCCTCTTGACCTATAAATACTTTTGTGGTAGGAAATATCTCTCAAACACAGGGCATACACCAACAATATCTACACCAAATGTAATTTTTTCTCATTTTATTTCATTTTTCAGTAAAAAATCTTTTTTCTTTTTTTCATCATTTTACAAATACAACACTTATAAAAATATATACATTCCACACAGAGACTTCGGAAGAATATTTTTCACCACAATGAAACTATGCAAATATATCTTTAGTTATTCAAATTCATATGAACAAATTGAATCAATAAATTATGCACAAAACAGGTAAAGAGCCGCACACACACAACACATATATTCTTCCTAAACATCCATTCCATCACAAAAACAACACAGAATGTATCCTATAGCATTGGGTCTGATGTCCAATTAGTGACCAGAGTCATTAGATTTGAGAAAGGGGCTGTAATGCCAGAAACCGGTCCTAGGAAGCTTGAATCCGGTCCAGGGAAGGCATGGCTTGGCCGTTCGGGCTGGACTGTTCTCATGAGGCACAGGGCAGACTGATTTGCATATGGCCATGTCTGAACTGGGGTGGCAGAGTGGGCTTAAGAACGGTGATGGATCAAACCCAGATCTGTGGACTGGGTGTGAGTGTTTGATTGGTTCAGATGCTCCGTCCATCACCACCCCTTTTGTACCGCTTTGTTCGCCATAAGTTGGCAGGGTATGCTCAGACGTGAGTCCCTTGCTCACTTTGCCACTGGATTCATGCAAGCCCGGCTGAAGACGGCTGTAATGCCAGAAACCGGTCCTAGGAAGCTTGAATTCGGTCCAGGGAAGGCATGGCTTGGCAGTTCGGGCTGGACTCTTCCCACGAGGCACAGGGTCAGACTGATTTGCATATGGCCATGTCTGAACTGGGGTGGCAGAGTGGGCTTAAGAACGGTTATGGATCAAACCCAGATCTGTGGACTGGGTGTGAGTGTTTCATTGGTTCAGATGCTCCGTCCATCACCACCCCTTTTGTACCACCCCACCCATAGGGGCATGTTGCCCATCACTACTGCCACCCCACCCATAGAGGCATGTTGCCCACCAATACTGCCACCCCACCCATAGGGGCATGCTGCAAACCACTACTGCCACCCCACCCATAGGGGCATGTTGCCCATCACTACTGCCACTCCACCCATAGGGGCATGTTGCCCACCACTACTGCCACCCCACCCATAGGTGCATGTTGCCCATCACTACTGCCACCCCCACCCATAGGGCCATGTTGCAAACCACTACTGCCACCTCACCCATAGGTGCATGTTTCCTATCACTACTGCCACCCCCACCCATGGGAGCATTAAGCCCATCACTACTGCCACCCCACCCATAGGGGCATGTTGCCCACCACTACTGATGCCCCCACCCATATGTGTCATGTTGTCTATCACTACTGCCACCCCACCCATATGTGTCATGATGTCTATCACTACTGCCACCCCACCCATAGGGGCATGTTGCAAACCACTACTGCCATCCCAGCCATAGGGGCATATTGCCCATCACCACTGCCACCCCACCCATAGGGGCATGTTGCCCACCACTACTGCCACCCCACCCATAGGGCCATGTTGCAAACGACTACTGCCACCCCACCCATGTTGCCCACCACTACTGCCACCCCACCCATATGTATCATGATGTCTATCACTACTGCCACCCCACTCATATGTGTAATGATGTCTATCACTACTGCCACCCCCACCCATTGGGGCATGTTGCAAACCAACCACTACTGCCACCCCACCCATAGGGGCATGTTGCAAACCACTACTGCCACCCCACCCATAGTGGCATGTTGCCCACCACTACTGCCACCCCACCCATAGGGGCATGTTGCAAACCACTATTGCCACCCCACCCATAGGGGCATTTTGCAAACCACAACTGCCCCCCCCACTCATAGGGGGGTGTGTGACCCTCAATATCAACACCCCCATTCATGTGGTGCATGACCCATAGGATGGGTCATGCACCGCACATCCATCATACATTAACCTCAGGTATGTCTGCAAACTACATCCACCATAACATCATGACAATAGTGTGTAGTGTTTGACAAATACCCCCAACAGTGACTATGAGTTCAAACACACAATGTAACTACCATCACATGTGTGACTAACACCAGAGTGTGGACTACACAAGTCAAGCATCACAATAGCACTGTGCCAATGTGCTCTACCCCCCCCCCCATCACTGTGTAGATCCATTGTAAAATATGTGGTCACAAACTGCAGCAAAGTTGAGCCTTGTGGTAATGGAGTGAAATCCCCCATCATCACAGTGGCCTAAAGGTAAGTGTCATCATGGTAAAAGCAGCAAATGCCAAATAGCATGTATGATTCCTGGTTTCAACAAATGAAACACATTTTGTGGCAAAGTAGTGGTTGTGTCACACACCCACAGAGATGTGGTGAGGCAAAAAGTGCTGTGAAAATACAACATTCTCTCGGCCATGTGCAGACAAGCAACACCCAAGGGGGCTGACATTGCATACAGTGTACAATGACACAAAAGCAGAGGTGACCATCATAATGCATACCCACATCTCGGAAGTAGACACACAAATCAATACAATCTGTGTAGACTGTAGGTGTCAGGTCACAAAATCCCATTCCATGGCAGCAATGGGACACAACAACCAGGATCAAGGTGCAGAATGATGAGAAATGATTCACTGGGACAGAAGGGAAAAATCAAGAAAAAACACCCAGACAATTGCCCACAACAGCAATACCAATGCACTGGTGCAGATGCACAAACACAAATAGGCAACTTCACACTGCACATCTCACACAGCATGTGTTTGTGTGTGTCTCAGTATCCCCAGGCAACTACACAACACATGAGGGTGGCTGAACCACAATGACACATATGTGGACAGTGCCGTACAAAAGTAAGCCATCAATTGTGCTTAGTGGGTAATCAGGCTTTGTAAGATGAGAGGGATCCCAACAGACACACGTGACACAAGCTAGAATGAACAGTTGCTGAAAGAGCATGAGACAGACCCACAAAAGCACCACCCCCAGGGACCATAAATTGGGGTGACACAAGCCTACATGAAACGTCCACTGTGATGCCAAAGGGAGATGACGTGCAAACTGGGACACACAGACAAGTCTCCTGCTCCACAAACGTACATCACACCTACACAAACACAAATCACTCAGCATGGCCCTTCAACCAGGGACAAAAGGGAGTTAGGGGCCCAGCCATGCAAATATTCACATCTGTCTACCCTCAACACCACACACCCTGAACTGCACTGATATGCATCAGTGAAGCCCACATGGACTGGCAACATTGCACAGGCACCCATGATAAACACATTAATGTTGGGAGGAACTAAGGTGCACAGACTCATTACACAAGGACAGTCTACAACCACAGTGAATGACAGACATACTGCACAGTATGCGGGACATGCGCATTATGTCAAATCTCCATTTACCTTTGGAATCCCTGACACATTCCCAGGACAATGCAGAAGCCACGGAGAACCACAAGGCATACATGCTGACACCTGCCAACATTGCACCCCTGAATCTGACGGGTGGGAGCAGTCACACACACATATACATGTCTCAGTCACTGACGGGTACCACCTATGGACATCTACATGATATTGCAAACAAACAAGTGCCAAGGGAAGCCCTGACTGTGTACCATCAGCGTCTGACTACATCATCACCACTCAGAAATGATAAATCATAGTGATGACACATAAATGAACAGCAGTGTCTCATGCACACATATATCTGGAAGCCACGGACAAAGATGTGTGATGAACACAGGACTACTCAGCAAGCATCACCAACACAAACATATTAAGGGAACACAGCCTGTGTAGAAAAAGGGATGGAAAAACACACACAGAAATGACCACACAACACACACCATGGGCCCAGGCAATGTCACGGAACAACACACTAACTTGAGGGGACTAAACTCCTGTGAAAACACAGCTGTGCAAAACACAGGTCCAGCAGGTCACAGTCATGTCAGCACAACACTTGTTCATTCAAACATTGAATACCACCCAATGTAGGCACTAGTCACATCAGCCTGGGTACGGTAGTGTCCCTTAAGTCATCTGCACATATTCAATACATATGTCTAGCTAGTTGCACAGAGGACACAGTTGACTCCTAAACCAATGATGCCCACACCTGCATGTCTAGTGGAGATGGCCCCACAGTCAGGAAAATCAACTAGTTGGACAATGGGAAGCACATCATATGTGCATGGGTGCAAGTCACAGATGTGACCATGCAAATAAAATGTTGACAACACTGTGCAAAATTGCTTAATAATGACACACCTAGTTAGCTGCAAAGGATGACATGGATACCAAAAAGAACAGGATACATATCTCATGGACCCATGGAGTACATCACATCAACACCTCAGAATTGAACATTGGAAAACCAGCATCATAACAGCAAGGTCAAGGCAAACATCATCAACATAATGTACAACAAAATCAAAGTCACATGGACAACAAAAAAGGCTTTATTAAGCAAAGGGAAAACTGAAACTGATAGTCCATAATGAAATAAAGGCCAATATCCAGTCCATAGAGTGAGTCACCCGTTGCTTGCCTGCACTGTGAACGACAGGGGACATCCACTCTGAGGGGCATACATGGGGGCATGCCAAGCACCGCAGGGACAGGATCAGGGCACAGCAGAAGGAGGCAGTGAAGGGGTGATGTGTGCAGGAGAGTCACTGGCAACTGCTGTGGAGGTGTCTGTCATGGTATGTTCCGTCACAACTGTGGAGCACAAGTCTGATGGGGTGGGTGCCTGAACAACTGCAGTGGGCAGATCAGATGTAGTGGACTGGGTCCCTACTGCAGGGCCAAAGTCAGACTGGGTGGACGTGGACTCCACTGCAGTGCCTAACTCCATGGGAGCGGAATGGGGTCCAGGTGAGGTTGGAAGGACAGAGGGGGGCCACGGTCCCCTCAACAGTTGCACAAACAGGCTGACCGGGGGTGATGGTAGTGGAAGAGCAAGTGGGAGAAGGGAGGGCCTGACCATTTTGGGGATGATGTATATATGGGTGGGGGAACCTGGGACAGGGTGTGGCGGGGGAACCTGTGGAGTGCTGACCTGGAGAATGGAGGAAGGAGACTGTGCAGTGGAGCTGTGGGGTGGGGGTGGGGGTCTTCCTCTTCTGGGTACAGGGGACTTCTGCGTGGGGGCCTCAGTCTGCCTGCGCCTGGGGGAGAGTGTCCAGGTGTGAGGGGCACTCCCCTCTGTGTGTTGGGACTTCCTCTTCCCCCTGTACCTTGGATCTGCTGGATCGGTGGTGAAGAGGCCAAGGTCACACAGGAAGAGCTTCTTTGGAGATGGGGTTGCAGGTGAGGCAAGGGAAAGGGTCTTGGAGGGAGAGGGATCGGAGGACTGCGGAGTGGTTGTGGATGCCTGTGTGTGTGTTTGCAAACCATCCCCTGTGAGTGTGGTATCAGTCCCCTGACTTTGCTTGCGTGCACGTTTTGACTTTGGTTTGTGTGTTTGTGTGCTGTCCGTGTCTGTGTGTTTGGGTGACTGTGCTGGTGTGTGTGTGCTGAGGACAGGTAGGGTGCTAGGAATTGTGGATGGGGCAGAAGCATGAGGGGTGAGGGACTGTTGGAGGAGGGACTCTGCTGCCGTCAGGGAGGAGGCCATAGACTGATTGGTCCTCTGTAGGGCAGACATGCCTGATGAGATGCCCTCCATGAATGACACCAGTTGTGTCAACAGACTGGTGTGTGCATGGAGGACACTCAGCATTGATGTCTGCCCTACATGCATCTGTTAAGCAAGTCCACAGACTCCACACTCAGGGCAGCAGGGGACACATGGGCAGGGGGTGCGGTGCCTGGCATGAAAGAGACATGCTCCCGAACACGGGAGCTGCCACGGACCTTTGGGATGGGAGCCAATGGGAGGGTGGTGGTGATGGTGGTTGTGGTGGCGGGAACAGCCTCACTAGACGTGGTTTGCTGGCTGCTGACACCTGCTCCCACAAGGGAGTCATCCTCTGAGCTGCTGTGGTCCTCAGCTGAGGTGGATGGTGCTGAGGACTCCTCAGTGTGGCTCCCCTCACCCTCCGTGCCACTGGGTCCCTCCAACTCCTACGTTCCTGGCCCAGTCTGGCTCTGCGGCTCATCTAGTTCCATAGTGCTGTCCCCTCCTGTGCCCTTGGATGTATCTGGATATAATTTGGAAAACAAGACCCACATTAGTCGCCTGCTCTGACTGCACACAACACAGTGATTACAGCACATCACAGGGCAAGCTCTGGCATTGTCAGCTGATAATTGCCCACACTGTTTTCATGGGGCAATTGCCAGTCTGAGAATCAAACATGGCACCCATATCCCTCCTGGACTTGCACCCATATGTCTGTTGCATGTTGGTTGCTAATACCCCAATGTGCACACATGCACCACCTACACAGTTGTTAGACATGCAAGTGACCATGTAGAAGTTTGTTACTATACACACACATCACATCACATGCCACTCACTCAGTACAGGTGTCAGGATGAAAGGATGCCCAGAGTCCCATTTCACATTCTTGTGATGCGTAGCAGCAACACACACAATGATGTCCTCACGTCCTGACAGTCAATAACATAATAGGGTGCAATGGAGCACCTTTGACTCCAATGCAAGATCCCTTTTAGCAAGTTCAATGTCCTGGCACAGGCATGCATGGAAAGTCAGTCATCACTGCCACATGTCATAGGGGCAGGGCATCCAGATAACAACAGTCTGCACTGTGTCACAATCATAGGTCATGGCCAAAGCAAACTCTGCAGCTGACAAGTGCACTTGTCCGTCCCCTGTCAAAAACATAATCTGGACTATGATGAACCCACATCACAAAAAATCAGACATATGAGTGACTGCAAACACAACTACATGAACATGAGCACCTCACAGTCTGCTGTGAATTAAACACAGCTGCCTGAAATTCATAATCTGGACTATGATGAACCCACATCACAAAAAAATCAGACATATGAGTGACTGCAAACACAACTACATGAACATGAGCACCTCACAGTCTGCAAATGAAACACAGCTGCCTGAAATTCACTATTGCATACAGCATTGTGCACAGTCAAGTGATCACACACCTATATGGTGCACAGGTATCATCTCCATAGTCACATCTCAGATGTCCTGCTGCCACTAAAATTATGGACACACCAGTTGTCACAAAAAGGAAGCCACACCACAATGACATAGAGTCAGACACCTGATGGCACATTTCACTAAGCACAATCAGTAGGTTGAGTACAGAGTCTCCAAATGCCCTGGAGTGGGCATGACCGCCCAGGTAAACCTAAAACAGTGTATAGGCCTGGGCAGTACACAGGTGTCTGGGCAGGTGTGACACACTTGATATTCATACTCCTGAGGCCACTAAATGGATTCACCTGCTGCATGGGTGTTTTAAATACCCCGGACACATGTGGCGAGTCAAACCAGCAATTGAAACCCATATGAAAGTCGCACACAGAACACATGTCAGAGATCAGGCATTATGCAAACAATTGACCCACCAATGAAGCACTCATCAGAGTCCCAGTAACATATGCTGTCCAGGACCTTGAGCATAGCTGACTGTAGGGACACAGTGCCCAAGTGAAAAAAGTCACAGACTGTAGGGGCCACAACTATGGATCAGATGAGTGTGACTTACATAATTGAAGGACATGAGTCCAGGACTACACGAGCAACGTAATGTGGAAGTATGACCAGGCCAAAAGACTGCAAATAGCATGTCAGACATAGTTGACAAATTGGGCATGGACTCACTCCCTCCTCGCTGCTGTCTGGCCTTCAGTTGCCCATCCAGGTCCAGGAAGACCACCACCAGAATCCTAAGCATGTGGGGGTCAGGGTCCGGTGTCCACCCCTACAGCGAGGAGGCGACAGCTTCAGCTGGACCCTTGCGATCCTCCGGGTCCAGCGCCGAAGGTCCTGCCACCTCTTCTGGCAGTTGCGGATCCGGCGCTTGTAGACCCCCACTGATCTTACTACCCGGGCGATGGTCAGCCAGATCTCCTGCTTCTGGTGGGTATCAACATGTGAGGATGACAAAGTAAACAGGACATTACCACACATGCCACATAATTGTGCGGCACACAGTTGAAAATACATGTAGTTATCACAAAGCTAAAATAGGTACACAGGTAGTGCACCCATGGAAAAGAACATTTGTGCTAGGTGCTGAAAGTACTCAGTGCATATGCTTCCCACCGCTGTGCACACTTCTATTACTGCTAGTCAGACAACTTGCACAATTGGTAGGCAGTGGAATGCACAGTCACCTGCTCCCCCTGTTTCCCATACATAGATGTCCATGTATGGCCTGCAGAGATCACAGGGGCAACTTCATGTGGGACTCATGATTTGTTGTGGGGCATACATAATACGCCATGTCATTCCAGTGCCCATGTGGCAATACAGGGACCATGGCAATCTTCCTGTCATGGAGTTGTAATGCCTGTGAAATATTGTTCCTCACTTGTCACTGTGTTGTGTGTTTTATACATGACAGCAGTATATAGGTACTGTGCCACAGCCCAATAATTTGCCATTGCACTCCATGAAACTTCTGTACACATGTCTCATTGATATGTGAGATGATGGGCATGAAGGTGACATATGTGTCCATACCCAACCGCACACACCTCAGTTCATTGTATATTGCTATGATGTATCATGTGATATTTTGCAAGGTTAGTGCCACATGGATGGAGGAATGTATAATCTTACTATGCCCATCTCTGCACTGCAGGGCACCAGCTGTCCATAGACCGTTCCCGACCTTGAAAGCATGGTGGAACACGATTTCATCTGACGGTACCGCTTCACCAGGCCACTGATTGAGGAGTTGGCGGAGCAGTTGGCGCCACATCTGATACCTGGCCAGACATACCCTACAGCACTGACCCCAAAGGTGAAGGTGATGGCAGCCTTGCACTTCTTTGCCACCGGTAACTTCCAGTACACTGTGGCTACTGCTGGTAGGATGTCACAAACTATGTTCAGCCGTGTGCTTCGTGATGTCTTGGAGGGGATGTTGCATTTCCTTGACTCATACATCAGGTTTCCTAGCCCTGGTGGTCTCACTGACATAAAGGATGCTTTTTATAGACTGGGGAGGATGCCGAACATCATTGGATCAATTGATGGTACACATGTGGCCCTGATACCACCACGGGCACATGAGCAGACATACCAGAACAGGAAACATTTCCTATCCATCAATGCTCTGGTGGTATGCCTAGCGGACATGTGTATCACACACGTGTGTGTACGTTTCCCCAGTTCTGCGCATGATGCCTACATCACGAGGAGGATTCGCATTGCATTGATGATGTCACAGATGCCAAACCACCGTGCCTGGCTTGTTGGTGTGTACTGTTTTCCATTTGTGTGTTTGGCAATGTTGTATCCCACCCTCTTACAAGACTCCACTAATGTGCAATTCTTTGTATGTGGGTGACTCTGGATACCCCAACATGCTGTGGTTGTTGACACCCCTCAGGAACCCTGTGACAGCAGCCGAGATGCACTACAATGAGGCACATGGTCGAACCAGGAGAGTGATTGAGCGTACCTTTGGTCTCCTGAAAAGCCGCTTCCGTTGCCTGGACAAGACCAGAGGGGCCCTCCCATATGAGCCTGCAAAAGTGTGAAAGATAATCATAGTATGATGTATGCTACACAACATGGCATTGTGGAAGAAGGTGCCTCTCATACAGGATGACGATGATCAACACCCCCCACCTGTGGAGGATCCTGGCCTGGGCCACAATGCCAGTGATGATGATGATGAGTGTGACGTCCGCACACAGCTCATCAACAACTTCTTCAGCCGAATGTGAGTTTACAGGGTTGTTATGTCAATGTCTTGAGTAAGCCTGAGATATGTTGGTGCTGCTCAGTTGCTGTGTGAGTTTGTCGGTGTGGTACTTGACTGGATGTGTGCAGTGATGTGCCCTGTCAGATGGTCTGTAGTCCACACTAGTGTCGACGTGCTAACTTGTTTCTGTGTAGGTTTCTTGTGACATGTTTTGTGCATGTGTATTGCATTTCTATCCTGTTCTGGTGTACTTCTGACTGTGTTTTATGTCTGTCCTTCCCAAGGTACTTTGCCTGTTGCTTTGTGAACTCTGACACCCAACAACCAGAATCCAATCCCAGATTGGACATTCTAGTATCCCATCATGTGATGTACCACACACCCCAGAAGCTCAATTCTACAACACTTGGTGACCGTGTGCATACTGTCAGGTGGAATTACCTTGCAACTGTTGTGTAATAAACTTGTTGCTGATGTGTAATGAACCTGTGCTTCACTTAGTTATGTGTGTCGTCTGTTTTCACACATCTGACTGATATTTGCTTACCTCACCTGTGGGCTTGTTATCACTGACTGTGGATAGGGGTGGTGTCTGTGCATTCCACTCTATTTCTGGGAAACATCTTTGGAGGCAATGTGTCACATGGCCATGGTGAGTATGTGTTGTGGCATTTGCAGATGTTGCAGCAACAGATGTTGTGGGCACACAGGGAGGTGTGGACATATTTCTGCTGATCTGGCGGAGACAAGTCAATATGTCGCTATGCACCACAGTAAGTTTGTCCCACTTGGCCTCCATGCATGCATGATGGCCAGCCTGCTCCTGTTGCATGTCCTTGAGGATCCCCACTACCTGGCCGAATCCTCTGGTGCTATCCTGGTACACATCTATGATACATAGCAGTTGGGGGTCATCATGTAGTCCAGGCCCCTCTGCAGGCCGTGATCTCTGCCTAACACCCCTCCCACCACCCCTAGCCACATGGGTAGGACCTCTGGTGGCATGCACAGGTGAACCTGGGACCCCTTGGCTGTTGCTACTGGTGGTATTGTTCATAGCGTCCTGGGTGGCAGGTGTCCCTGTGCTGTTTGAATTCTGTGTCCTAGGTCTGTCCGTGTTGGCGGGGGTGCTCGGTCTCTTGCCAAATGTTGTTGGCGTGGGTGCAGGGGGGCAGATGTTTGTGCTGCTGGGTCTGCAAGATGACTCACACCGGAGGTGCCAGGTTGGTCTTCGTCATCAGAAGAGGACAGAGCCAGAACCACACCAGAGAGCTCATCCTCGACCAGAGTCTGTGACAGGGACTCCTCTTCACTTGCTGCTGTGTCCCCAGCACCACCTGTGTTTGGAAGAGACACAAATTGTCAGTTATGTTGCGACAGGCATCAATGGTTCACATATGTATTTAGCAACGGGGAGGTAGGAAGAGGTACTGATCCATTCAGCTTGCAATGGTTAGTACTAAAAATCAAGGAGGGGGGAATAAATACCCTCATGTACATACACAGGCATGGGGCAGTATATCTTGTTTCTCCGCCTCAGTCTACTTTAGCAGCATTTTCATTGGGTCTCCATTATTGCAAATTGCTGTGCCTCCACCTGGAGGTAGACTGGCTGCTTTCCCAGTAGTGTCCAGAGAAGAAAAAGCCTCCAGGATCACATGGTACTGAAACATGTTGACCAACAGTGAACAACCCTGGTGCGGTGGATCAGTAGCTGGATCCACAGATGCAACACCTTTGTTTGTATCTTCGTACATCACAATGTTCACCATTTAACCTTACCCTTTGGGTGATGTGAGGGATTTTGACTCGCAGTACTTGAGTACAGAAACGCACTCTTAATTTTCCTCTCGGGACACTACTGGGAAACCAGCCAGTTTACCTCCAGGTGGAGGCACAGCATATTTGCAACAATGGAGAGCCAATGATAATGCTGCTACAGTACACTGAGGCGGAAAACCAAGATATACCGCACTACGCCTGTGTACGTATGTGAGGTTTTCAATGAAGGCAACACAATGCGTAAAGACCCGGGTTCGACAGGACGAGTGAACCATTCCCCCCTCCTTGATTTTAGTATCAATGGTTCATATACATGACATTTGCAACTGTGCGTCAGGATGCGTGCCTGTACACTGCTTGTCTTCACTTGTCACACACAGAGATTAATATTGTTGTTGCACATTGTCCAGCCAACATGAAGCATTTCAATGTGAATGTTGAAGTGTGTGCATGCCCAGCTCATGTATGGATTTCACTGTACATGGTCATTGGTACTCAAGGGCCATCATGTGGCTGACACAGGAGTGTCATCCCTGTTCACATTTGACTCTGCTTCCCTGTGAGGGTGTGTACCTGTGCTGACAAGATGGCTGATAGTGCAGTCCTGATGTTTGTTGGTGGACAATTCCCAGCAGGGCCTTGTTCTCCCCACAACAGAGCCCAGTCACAGAGTTCTTGCCAGTCCATTCTCCCCCCGTGAGGTAAGCATTGTTCAGTGTGAGCTTGCTGGGCCATGTAGGTGGCAGAGGATTGTGAGTGACTGCAACTCCCACCATGCTCTGGCCTACACCCCCTTCCCAGCATGCCCTCACTTCCCTCCTTTGGACTCTGCTTCCCTGTGAGGGGGTGTGCCTGTGCTGACAAGATGGCTGACAGTGCAGTCCTGGTGTTTGTTGGTGGCCAATTCCCAGCAGGGTCTTGTGCTCCCCACAACAGAGCCCAGTCACAGAGATCTTGTCAGTCTACTTCCACTCCCTGTGAAGTGAGCATGGTTCAGAGATGTGTTGATGGTCCAATTGGGAGGGGGAGCATTATCTGTGACAACAACCCCATCATGATTTTGGATACACTCACTTCACCAGCATACCCACTATTCCTTCCTGTCAGTCAGCTTCACTGTGAGTTAGTGGTTGTGGTGGCAAAAATGTCTGACAGTGTTTATTTAGATTAGTGCCACTGCCTTGCTCTATTTGTTGGTAGGTGTGTACATGTCATGACACAGTTACAAATCACTATGATGTGGTCAGTATTGTGTTTGTCTGATTGGCATACACATCTTGGGCTGATTAGCTTTTGTTTACTATGCCTTTGCTATCAGTGCATGGTTTCACTGTCCCCTTAACGATGATGTGTGTGTATTGTGACACAATATTGAGTCTATTGGTTGTGTACTCACCAGGCTCTGGTATGTCTGCTAGGCCATGGACGCCCTCTGGTGGTAGGATGTCCTGCACCTTCTCCTCCTAAGACCTGAAGTAGACTGGTTTGGCAGGAGGGCCACCGCCAGTGCGCTGACTCAAGGTGTGTTCCTTCTCGAAGAGCTTCTTGACCCTCCTGCACACATCATACCACCTGTTCTGGATATCGATCTTTGTACGAAACATTGGTGCTTGTGCGTTCACCCTGTCCACAATCCTCTCCCACATCTTGGTTTTCTGTGACATGGGGGACCTTTGTACCAATGTACCAAACACATGTGGCTCAACTCTGAGGATTTCATCTACCAATACTTCTAACTCAATATCTGTGAACTGTGGATTCTTCTTAGGGGGCATGGTGATGGGTGGTGGTGAGGAGTGATATGAGTGTGTGGGTGCAAGTGATGGTGGGTGGGTGGGTGTCTGTTTTGCTAGGTGTATGTGGGAGAGCTTTTGGAGGGGTGCTGATGGTGTGAAGGTTGTGTGATAGGTGAGTTGTGTGTGTGTCTGTGGTTGCTGTCTGAAGTTGTTCTGTGCTGGCTGGTCTGTGGTATTAGCAAGGAATCATGGTAGTGAATTTTGGCCTTTATATAGGTGGAATTGTGGGTGTGTCTTTGTGACTTTTTTGGTATTTATTGATTTTGTCATTGCTTGATTGGTCCTTTTTTGTATTTTTTCCTTTGTATTTTGTGGGCATGTAGGAGACGTTCTTCGGACCGAGTCGGACGCTCAAGTTGGCTCATGCAGGCTGCTCTGTGTCTTTCATGCTGACTGTGTTCTGTGTTGCATACGAGTCGGCACGGAGGTCTCTCTCGCTTCAGGTACCTGTTTTCTGTGCGTGTCGGTCATGCGGCTTGGGCTCCGTGCGAGTTGGTCTGGTTTGATACGCATTGCATCGTACGGTGCGTGTTGGACGTCGCAGGTACATCTCGGTCGGGTTCGTTCCTGGTTCGCGTCAGTCAGTGCGACTCGTGTCCAGTCTCTGTCTGAATTGCTGATTTCTGTACGGCTCAGTCGTATGGCTTGTTTTCCGTACGGGTCGGTTGTAGATCACAGGCTTTACATCGTACTGCATGGATCTTTCGGTGCCCGTAGGTGTCAGTCGGACTCGGTTCCCGGTCCGAGTCGGTCGGTCCGATTTCCAATCTGAATCGGAATCGACCCCTTATTGTTAATTAGCTATTTACTTGATTATTAATTTTGTAAAATGTGTTATACTTACTTATTTATTTAAGTTCTACTTTAGGTGTAGGCTGCTAAGTTTGTAGGGGGTATAGGTTTGGACAAGGGTACTCGCAAACATTTCGCCAGGGGCAGCAACCTGCTGTCTATGGCATGCCCGAGGGCTGCACAGATGCCAGCAATGTGAGGGTTGGGGTGATGAAAGATGGGCATAGGGTGACACGAAGCAGGTGCATGGTGTGGACAGCAAACTGAGCCTTCAGGTGACTTCTGTTTGCCACCAACGCTCTATTCTCATCCACCAAGAATTAAAGTTAAATCATTAACTTCTAATGCTAAACATCTGCTGGCTGAATTTAAAAATGTGAAACCAGAAAACCTGGTATCAGCACTGACTTTCTACTTGACGAAATTGTGTAATCCTAGGCAATTGGTTCATTTAACTTTGCCTCCTATTTCTTCATTACCACATATGAGAGCCCCATGAAATATACAAGTTCAGGAAGTGTGGTATGTGCTGTACAAAATCTTCTCTTGTGCTGTATGTTATAAAATATAATGTTGTTTGAATCATATAACAATCAAGGCTACACACAAGGTGCATCAGACAAATGACTTGCCTCTTGGTTCAATAATGTGATTGTTTTCAGAATGGGAGCGGCATGAATGTTTCCATGCTCATGTGTGAAAACTATCACTGATAATAAATGCCTCTCAATGCAGTGGCATAATCTGATCTACTAGGGTAAAACGCCCATGCATCTTAATAAATTACACTTTTTGCAGTTTGCATAGAGTTAACATGTTTTCATATGTAAGTTGTTTAGGACACCTTCTTTTCTTCTTTACAATTACTTTAGTTAACTAAAGTTTGTCTGTTTGTTTCACAACTTTCTTAATATTCCTGCTCTGTCAAGTTAACAGCCCAGTGCTGCTGTTCACCAGGGGGCCGCAATTAAAGGTCAGGAGGGACGCATGCATCCCCGGGCCCTACTTTGAGTATTCCTGGGTTAGGAAATTGAATTAAGTAATAATTAAATAGAAATTATTTTTAATTGATAATTTATCACTAAAATTGCATATTAGGTAAATTGTTTAATGTTTTGTTATTTTCTAAAATGTATATATATTTTCATGTTAATGTTGTTTATATTAACAATTTTATATTTTACATGAATTAATAGGGTTAATTAAATACGTAGTATGTTTGAAGTGACCTACATTCCCTATTGGTGCTCAGACTGGAGTAGGAATAGTAAATGTAATCCCTCTGAAGTCCAACGCTTTGGCAACACTTGCCCAGACTTGAGTGGGGATAGTAAATCTTTCCTCTCCGAAGCTCAACGCATTTCCTAGTCTCCGAAGCTCAATGCATTTCCTACTGGAGTGGCAATAGTAAACGTAATCCCTCCTTATTCCAGTACTTTCCCTACTCTTGCACAGACTGAAGTGGAAATAGTAAATCGTACCCATTCAACAAATGGGGTCGCACACTGCTTATACACCAGCGGGATCGCCCCTAAGGACCATGGTAATTGTAGTACCGTTTTCTGTGATGCATCTTCTTTCAAATTCTCGCGTAGCTTCAAGTCTTTGCCATCCCTGTACACGTTTTTCGGGGTATTTACCCCTCATCAGCAGGGATTAGGCCATCTTCTGGGGTTGCTGTGTGCTGCCAAATATTACCAGGTATAGTACCACACAAAGGCACGCAGGTGCGGGGTCCCGAGCTCGTCAGCCCACGGCTCCAAGGAGCATAAACATTCAACAAATGGGGTGGCACACTGCATATACACCAGCGGGATCACCCCTAAGGACCATGGTAATTGTAGTACCGTTTTCTGCGATGCATCTTCTTTCGAATTCTCGAGGATCTTCAAGTCTTCGTCATCCCTGTACACATGTTTCGGGGTATTTACCCCTCATCAGCAGGGATTAGGCCATCTTCTGGGGTTGCTGTGTGCTGCCAAATATTACCAGGTATAGTACCACACAAAGGCACGCAGGTGCGGGGTCCCGAGCTCGTCAGCCCACGGCTCCAAGGAGCATAAACATTCAACAAATGGGGTCGCACACTGCTTATACACCAGCGGGATCGCCCCTAAGGACCATGGTAATTGTAGTACTGTTTTCTGTGATGAATCTTCTTTCAAATTCTCGAGTATCTTCAAGTCTTCGCCATCCCTGTACACGTGTTTCGGGGTATTTAACCCTCATCAGCAGGGATTAGGCCATCTTCTGGGGTTGCTGTGTGCTGCCAAATATTACCAGGTATAGTACCACACAAAGGCACGCAGGTGCGGGGTCCCGAGCTCGTCAGCCCACGGCTCCAAGGAGCATAAACGTTCAACAAATGGGGTCGCACACTGCTTATACACCAGCGGGATCGCCCCTAAGAACCATGGTAATTGTAGTACCGTTTTCTGCGATGCATCTTCTTTCGAATTCTCGAGTATCTTCAAGTCTTCGCCATCCCTGTACACGTGTTTCGGGGTATTTACCCCTCATCAGCAGGGATTAGGCCATCTTCTGGGGTTGCTGTGTGCTGCCAAATATTACCAGGTATAGTACCACACAAAGGCACGCCGGTGCGGGGTCCTGAGCTCGTCAGCCCACGGCTCCAAGGAGCATAAACATTCAACAAATGGGGTCGCACACTGCTTATACACCAGCGGGATCGCCCCTAAGGACCATGGTGATTGTAGTACCGTTTTCTGCGATGCATCTTCTTTCAAATTCTCGAGTATCTTCAAGTCTTCACCATCCCTGTACACGTGTTTCGGGGTATTTACCCCTCATCAGCAGGGATTAGGCCATCTTCTGGGGTTGCTCTGTGCTGCCAAATATTACCAGGTATAGTACCACACAAAGCACGCAGGTGCGGGGTCCCGAGCTCGTCAGCCCACAGCTCTAAGGAGCATAAACATTCAACAAATGGGGTCGCACACTGCTTATACACCAGCGGGATCGCCCCTAAGGACCATGGTAATTGTAGTACCGTTTTCTGCGATGCATCTTCTTTCGAATTCTCGAGTATCTTCAAGTCTTCGCCATTCCTGTACACGTGTTTCGGGGTATTTACCCCTCATCAGCAGGGATTAGGCCATTTTCTGGGGTTGCTGTGTGCTGCCAAATATTACCAGGTATAGTACCACACAAAGGCACGCAGGTGCGGGGTCCCGAGCTCGTCAGCCCACGGCTCCAAGGAGCATAAACGTTCAACAAATGGGGTCGCACACTGCTTATACACCAGCGGGATCGCCCCTAAGAACCATGGTAATTGTAGTACCGTTTTCTGCGATGCATCTTCTTTCGAATTCTCGAGTATCTTCAAGTCTTCGCCATCCCTGTACACGTGTTTCGGGGTATTTACCCCTCATCAGCAGGGATTAGGCCATCTTCTGGGGTTGCTGTGTGCTGCCAAATATTACCAGGTATAGTACCACACAAAGGCACGCCGGTGCGGGGTCCTGAGCTCGTCAGCCCACGGCTCCAAGGAGCATAAACATTCAACAAATGGGGTCGCACACTGCTTATACACCAGCGGGATCGCCCCTAAGGACCATGGTGATTGTAGTACCGTTTTCTGCGATGCATCTTCTTTCAAATTCTCGAGTATCTTCAAGTCTTCACCATCCCTGTACACGTGTTTCGGGGTATTTACCCCTCATCAGCAGGGATTAGGCCATCTTCTGGGGTTGCTCTGTGCTGCCAAATATTACCAGGTATAGTACCACACAAAGCACGCAGGTGCGGGGTCCCGAGCTCGTCAGCCCACAGCTCTAAGGAGCATAAACATTCAACAAATGGGGTCGCACACTGCTTATACACCAGCGGGATCGCCCCTAAGGACCATGGTAATTGTAGTACCGTTTTCTGCGATGCATCTTCTTTCGAATTCTCGAGTATCTTCAAGTCTTCGCCATTCCTGTACACGTGTTTCGGGGTATTTACCCCTCATCAGCAGGGATTAGGCCATTTTCTGGGGTTGCTGTGTGCTGCCAAATATTACCAGGTATAGTACCACACAAAGGCACGCCGGTGCGGGGTCCTGAGCTCGTCAGCCCACGGCTCCAAGGAGCATAAACATTCAACAAATGGGGTCGCACACTGCTTATACACCAGCGGGATCGCCCCTAAGGACCATGGTGATTGTAGTACCGTTTTCTGCGATGCATCTTCTTTCAAATTCTCGAGTATCTTCAAGTCTTCACCATCCCTGTACACGTGTTTCGGGGTATTTACCCCTCATCAGCAGGGATTAGGCCATCTTCTGGGGTTGCTCTGTGCTGCCAAATATTACCAGGTATAGTACCACACAAAGCACGCAGGTGCGGGGTCCCGAGCTCGTCAGCCCACAGCTCTAAGGAGCATAAACATTCAACAAATGGGGTCGCACACTGCTTATACACCAGCGGGATCGCCCCTAAGGACCATGGTAATTGTAGTACCGTTTTCTGCGATGCATCTTCTTTCGAATTCTCGAGTATCTTCAAGTCTTCGCCATTCCTGTACACGTGTTTCGGGGTATTTACCCCTCATCAGCAGGGATTAGGCCATCTTCTGGGGTTGCTGTGTGCTGCCAAATATTACCAGGTATAGTACCACACAAAGGCACGCAGGTGCGGGGTCCCGAGCTCGTCAGCCCACGACTCCAAGGAGCATAAACATTCAACAAATGGGGTCGCACACTGCTTATACACCAGCGGGATCGCCCCTAAGGACCATGGTAATTGTAGTACTGTTTTCTGTGATGAATCTTCTTTCAAATTCTCGAGTATCTTCAAGTCTTCGCCATCCCTGTACACGTGTTTCGGGGTATTTAACCCTCATCAGCAGGGATTAGGCCATCTTCTGGGGTTGCTGTGTGCTGCCAAATATTACCAGGTATAGTACCACACAAAGGCACGCAGGTGCGGGGTCCCGAGCTCGTCAGCCCACGGCTCCAAGGAGCATAAACGTTCAACAAATGGGGTCGCACACTGCTTATACACCAGCGGGATCGCCCCTAAGAACCATGGTAATTGTAGTACCGTTTTCTGCGATGCATCTTCTTTCGAATTCTCGAGTATCTTCAAGTCTTCGCCATCCCTGTACACGTGTTTCGGGGTATTTACCCCTCATCAGCAGGGATTAGGCCATCTTCTGGGGTTGCTGTGTGCTGCCAAATATTACCAGGTATAGTACCACACAAAGGCACGCCGGTGCGGGGTCCTGAGCTCGTCAGCCCACGGCTCCAAGGAGCATAAACATTCAACAAATGGGGTCGCACACTGCTTATACACCAGCGGGATCGCCCCTAAGGACCATGGTGATTGTAGTACCGTTTTCTGCGATGCATCTTCTTTCAAATTCTCGAGTATCTTCAAGTCTTCACCATCCCTGTACACGTGTTTCGGGGTATTTACCCCTCATCAGCAGGGATTAGGCCATCTTCTGGGGTTGCTCTGTGCTGCCAAATATTACCAGGTATAGTACCACACAAAGCACGCAGGTGCGGGGTCCCGAGCTCGTCAGCCCACAGCTCTAAGGAGCATAAACATTCAACAAATGGGGTCGCACACTGCTTATACACCAGCGGGATCGCCCCTAAGGACCATGGTAATTGTAGTACCGTTTTCTGCGATGCATCTTCTTTCGAATTCTCGAGTATCTTCAAGTCTTCGCCATTCCTGTACACGTGTTTCGGGGTATTTACCCCTCATCAGCAGGGATTAGGCCATTTTCTGGGGTTGCTGTGTGCTGCCAAATATTACCAGGTATAGTACCACACAAAGGCACGCAGGTGCGGGGTCCCGAGCTCGTCAGCCCACGGCTCCAAGGAGCATAAACGTTCAACAAATGGGGTCGCACACTGCTTATACACCAGCGGGATCGCCCCTAAGAACCATGGTAATTGTAGTACCGTTTTCTGCGATGCATCTTCTTTCGAATTCTCGAGTATCTTCAAGTCTTCGCCATCCCTGTACACGTGTTTCGGGGTATTTACCCCTCATCAGCAGGGATTAGGCCATCTTCTGGGGTTGCTGTGTGCTGCCAAATATTACCAGGTATAGTACCACACAAAGGCACGCCGGTGCGGGGTCCTGAGCTCGTCAGCCCACGGCTCCAAGGAGCATAAACATTCAACAAATGGGGTCGCACACTGCTTATACACCAGCGGGATCGCCCCTAAGGACCATGGTGATTGTAGTACCGTTTTCTGCGATGCATCTTCTTTCAAATTCTCGAGTATCTTCAAGTCTTCACCATCCCTGTACACGTGTTTCGGGGTATTTACCCCTCATCAGCAGGGATTAGGCCATCTTCTGGGGTTGCTCTGTGCTGCCAAATATTACCAGGTATAGTACCACACAAAGCACGCAGGTGCGGGGTCCCGAGCTCGTCAGCCCACAGCTCTAAGGAGCATAAACATTCAACAAATGGGGTCGCACACTGCTTATACACCAGCGGGATCGCCCCTAAGGACCATGGTAATTGTAGTACCGTTTTCTGCGATGCATCTTCTTTCGAATTCTCGAGTATCTTCAAGTCTTCGCCATTCCTGTACACGTGTTTCGGGGTATTTACCCCTCATCAGCAGGGATTAGGCCATTTTCTGGGGTTGCTGTGTGCTGCCAAATATTACCAGGTATAGTACCACACAAAGGCACGCAGGTGCGGGGTCCCGAGCTCGTCAGCCCACGGCTCCAAGGAGCATAAACATTCAACAAATGGGGTTGCACACTGCTTATACACCAGCGGGATCGCCCCTAAGGACCATGGTAATTGTAGTACCGTTTTCTGCGATGCATCTTCTTTCGAATTCTCGAGTATCTTCAAGTCTTCGCCATCCCTGTACATGTGTTTCGGGGTATTTACCCCTCATCAGCAGGGATTAGGCCATCTTCTGGGGTTGCTGTGTGCTGCCAAATATTACCAGGTATAGTACCACACAAAGGCACGCAGGTGCGGGGTCCCGAGCTCGTCAGCCCACGGCTCCAAGGAGCATAAACATTCAACAAATGGGGTCGCACACTGCTTATACACCAGCGGGATCGCCCCTAAGGACCATGGTAATTGTAGTATCGTTTTCTGCGATGCATCTTCTTTCGAAATCTCGAGTATCTTCAAGTCTTCGCCATCCCTGTACATGTGTTTTGGGGTATTTACCCCTCATCAGCAGGGATTAGGCCATCTTCTGGCGTTGCTGTGTGCTGCCAAATATTACCAGGTATAGTACCACACAAAGGCACGCAGGTGCGGGGTCCCGAGCTCGTCAGCCCACGGCTCCAAGGAGCATAAACATTCAACAAATGGGGTCGCACACTGCCTGTACACCAGCGGGATCGCCCCTAAGGACCATGGTAATTGTAGTACCGTTTTCTGCGATGCATCTTCTTTCGAATTCTCGAGTATCTTCAAGTCTTCGCCATCCCTGTACACGTGTTTCGGGGTATTTACCCCTCATCAGCAGGGATTAGGCCATCTTCTGGGGTTGCTGTGTGCTGCCAAATATTACCAGGTATAGTACCACACAAAGCCGGTGTGTGAGTAGTGTGCGACCTCACCCCCCTCTAGTAAATCGTACCCCTCTGAAGTCCAATGCTTTCCCTACTGCTGCATGGACTGAATGGGTGTAGTAAATGTAACCCCTCCAAATTCTTTACAGACTGTGGTACAGGCTGGATTGGGAATAGTACTTCTTACCCCTCCAAAGGCCAACGCTTTCCCTACTATTGTACAGGTTGGAGTGTGAATAATACATTTAGCCCCTCTAAAGTCCAATTCTTTCCCTACTGCTGCACAGACTGGAGTAGGAATAGTAAATCTACCCCCCTCCGAAGCCCAATGGTTTCCCTACTGTTGCAAAGACGCGAGTGGGAATAATACATCTTACCCCTCTGCAGTCCAAAGCTTTTACTTCTGTTGCATAGATTGGAATGGGAATAGTAGTTATACATCCATTCCCATATTCCCATATTTTATTCATGTCTTCACCTCCAAAAGCTTGGTTGACTTCTGTCTTTTTAAACACT
The DNA here is from genome assembly GCF_964261635.1 of Lissotriton helveticus. NCBI lineage: Eukaryota > Metazoa > Chordata > Amphibia > Caudata > Salamandridae > Lissotriton > Lissotriton helveticus. The sequence goes on from NC_136068.1 coordinate 847,288,141, forward strand.
TGTCGAAACCATATATAGTGTATAACACTCCATCCTCAAGTCAATTTATTTCTAGGCCCATATGGTACAACAAACATTGGAAGGTTTGGGTAGATAAAGGAATAATAGCAGTCTTGCAGCTGATGCATAGTGATAGCCTACTCTTATTCTTTGACATCTCATCCAAATTTAACATATAGTTTGCTTACAAATGTTTCTCAAATCCCCTATGATACGGGTAACAACAGAGATACTTTAATAGGTCGCAACATTCATATTAAAGCATCTATCTTATATAAATTGCTTGGTTCCTCAAGTTTTATCAAAACTAAAAGTAAAGTTGAACTCTTATGGGAATTAGACTTAGCTTGCACATGGTCCTTAGATTTATTAAATAAAATATGGTTAGAATTAAATTTCACTGCTCGTTCAGCCTCTTTAGCACAAACTCACATTTTCTTTTATAACAGATTGTACTACACGCCTGACAAAATATCAGAAATTATACTTGCTGGTCAAAAGAAAAGTTGGTTATGTAATTGTTTAGATGGTTCATATATGCAACTGCTTTTTTATTGTCCTATAGTATTACAGTTCTGGAAGTCAGTATGGTTTAAAATTTCTGATATTACAGACATTTTTGCAACTTTTTCAATGCAAAAATTGGTTTATATAGGGTTACATGTTATTTGGTTTCATGATCACGCTCTTGTAAAACTTATTTACTTTCTCATTGCTAATGCTCTATAGGTAATTGCATACAACTTCAAAACAGAGGATGATATACATATTCAATAATGGTGGAATTTAATGTGTTATAACAATAGATTAGACACATATCATCTTTATGCAACTTCATTAGCAATCAAATGCGACAGATTATGGTCTCCAGTTACTAAATATTTACTATAGACTCCCTATAGTTTCACCTTATCACCTAAACATGTATATTTTCATTATAGCAATGGTTAAAGTTTTTATAATATTCATGTCATATTTCATCCAATTGTTATAACGTTTGGATATTATCTTTGTTAATTTGATATATTTGTTCACTGCCATAAGATTTTGATATTTTTTCTTTTTTTCCTATTTCTGCTCATAATTTTCTCTTTCTTTTTATCCTCCCTAGCTCTTATTTATACACCTCTTTTCTCCTAATTGAACATTGATATGGTGTTCATATGCCTTCATTTGTATTATGTTTCATGATTATTGGCATATCTTGCACCCTATTAAAATGTTATAATCAATAAAAATATTTAACTAAACAAATTTAAAAAGAAGAAATGGGAATGGTAAATTTAACCCCTCCGAAGTCTAACACTTTCCCAACTGTTGCACAGACTGGAGAGGAAATAGTAAGTTTAACCCCTTTGAAGTCCCACACATTCCCTACTGTAGCACAGACTTGAGTGGGAATTGTTAACCTTACACCCTCCGAAGTCCAATGCTTTTCCTACTGTTGTACAGACTGGAGTGCAAGTAGTAGATATAACCCCTCCAAAGTCTAACAGTGTCCGTCCTGTAGCACAGACTGGAGGGGAATGTTCAATTTTTCTCTTCCGAAGTCCAATGCTTTCCCCACTCTTGTACAGACTGGAGTGGGAATAGTAAATTTAACCCCTCCGAAGTCACACTTTTCCTTTTTTTTTTTTTTTTTTAATCTTTATTGCAGAAAATCTTCTTAACATTTTATATCACCCCCCCCCACCCACCCACCCCAATACAGGCAATTCTCCACGAAGCTAATAACCAAAGCATCATACACTACATATACTGGACATAAAAAATAATATAAGAATTTTGGAAAAAATAACATTTTAATTAAATTACATCTTCCGATAATTGTTAGGTGCAGATGATGGAGTTTTTTAGGCTTTTTTCCGTTTGTTTCATTAGGGGGTCCATGTTGAGTTTTACAAGATTATTTAAGTTAGCGGTAAGATTAACGCTGAGATACATCGCATTCTCCATCACTCTTTCATCCGCAGAATTACATTTACTATTGATTATGATTTGAGTTTTATTCCAGTTCAGTTTATATCCGGAGATTTCTCCAAAATGTTTTGCCTCTTGTTCCATTGCATCAACTGAATTATTTGGATCAGCAGTGACTATCGCGATGACATCGGCGTATGCAAGGGACTTAGTTTCACTATTAAGGGTCTTTATTGGCATGATAGATGTATTCGTCTCTAACCTGTGGATAAACGGGTCGATAAATATAGCAAAAAGCAAAGGGGAGCACGGACACCCCTGCCATGTTCCTCTAGATATTTTAATAATAGCTGAGTTTTCACCATTGATCGAAACCACTGCTTCTGTCTTGACATACATCATACGAACTGCATAAATAAATACATCCCCGATCCCACTCCTTGACATAGAAGTTCAAAGATATTTCCAGGAGACCCTATCAAAGGCTTTTCCTACTGTTGTAAAGACTGAAGTGGGAATAGCAAATTTAACCCCTCCAAAGTCGAACACTTTCCCTACTGTTTACAGTATTTTAATGCGTTTTTGGTTACATTTATAATATTTGATTTAGTGTCTAAATTAAATAATATATATTTGTCATTGAATTAATATTTTTTTATGCTTTCATTGTGTATGTATATATATGGTCCTGTAGAAGGCTAACACCGAAATGCGTAGACTATCCCCATAACACTGCATGAATGGTGCAATAAATTGAAATTTGAGCCCTGTGGTGCCGCTTGGTTCTTTTACTGTGGCGAGGACAGCAGGAAGAAATTATAGACATATATATATATATATATATATATATATATATATATATATATATATATATATATACATATATATATATATATATATATACATATATATATATATATATATATAAAACGCAATAAAGGATTACAAATTTTGCACTAAACTCTGGTCCAGATCTGTTGTTTGTGAAACGCATTCATGTTACGGGTTGTAACTGGATATATATATATATATATATATATATATATATCGCTGCACGCTTTCTGTGTCCGATCCCGGTTTCAGAAAAAAGAGGCTGGCACGCTGGTATCCATTTGTACAATTTTAATCACCAAACCCGCCTCACCCCTTACAGACGCGTTTCGCCTTCGACAGGCTTCGTCAGTGTAAAAAAAAAAATATATATATATATATATATATATATATATAATTATTTTACATTATAATCATTTATTAATATTGAAAACCTATTACTATGAAAATATATATATATATTATTGTCCTAGCAATACGTTTTCAAAATTAAAAAATGATTATAAAGTAAAATAAATGATTTTTCCAAATATGTTACACTATGTATATATATAAATATATATATATATATATATATTGCATAAATATGAAAACGAACACAAATATATGTGTATGTATGTGTTTATATAATTATTTAGTTATATATAGCGTTAAATGTTCGTGGAATTTATTTAATTTACATTATGTTAACTTTATATATTAAAATATTTAACATTTACTACTTTGAACTCTATTTATATAGAAAAGATCGATATTTTTGTATAATTTTGGATGATGTTAGTGACAACAATATGTTTTTCCGATATTTTTGTACTCACAATTATAAGTATAGAGACATGATATTTTGGTAAACTATATTTTTGACACGATATTTGTGTCTAACTATATTGTTTACCTTGATATTGTGTTAGTGATCTGTTAAAACTGCTGACAAAACTACACAAGGCATTTTCCTTGAAGTATTTGGTGATCAATTGCTCAGTGTCTTGTTTTATAACGGATATCTTAGCATGGCTAACTTAAGTTTTCACCTTGGTGGTTTTGTGATCCATGCTTGTACTGGGGCGTGGTCAGATACCATGAAACTACCTGTTGCTGTTCTGACGGCATGTGCCAAGGACATGGTGATCACAAATAATAACCTATTTGTTTGTTGGAATGGTTAACATGAGAAAAATGGTAGCCTTTACAACTTGGGTTGGACCTCTTCAACATATCTTTAAGACGTATGCCAGCCACTACGGATTTAAGGCTCTTCGTCTCTGATCTAGCTAGTATGATCATGTGCTTTACTAATTTCTCTACACTCTGCTAGTTTAGGATCAAGAAAGGGTTAATAATGCAAGTTAGGGCCATACACAATAGCTGTTGTTATTGAACGTCCCCTCTTCCTGCCTATCACCATTAAATGTCTCCTATTCGTGTCTCTCTTGCTATCAATGATCACAAATAGACTTTCATTGTATAAGCACAGCGCCACCGAATTGTTACGCTATGCTTGATGAGTGACAAATACAGCCATTTGCTCGATTATGTAGCTTTTCTCAGAATCACAAACACACTAATTGATGTCTCTGCAAATTGGCCCTGCCACGGTTGGAAGCTACCCTACTCATCATGGCCAGATACAGATTGTTTACACGGCTCTGTTAGCTATCGATGACTGTGTAAAACCGTACATTGTAATGTGAAATCAGACCTCAGCAGGGTTTGTGCCAGGTTTCACCCTTACCACTGGACTTAGAATGAGTCCTAATGGGCTAGAAGCAATGCCAACTTTAGTACTCAATCAGTGCGTGCCCTTACAACCAGGTGCCATCGCCCTTCTACTTGAGTACCAACCACTTGGAGGTACATTCTGAACTGAATTCACAGGAACTGCAAATTTGCCATAGTACTGTGTTGTGGCGGGCTATCATTTATTACGAGGCTTCATTTGAGTTTCTTCATGCTTTTCTTATTTAAAAATGTAACTGTAAATGCTCAGGACACTTTCCCGGTTTAAGATATTCGTGGGAGTAGAAACAGTCAGCACCCATTAATGTTGCAAACCTCTAGAGAGGCGATCCGAGCGCAATGCGTTGCATTGTAGACATCGGCATTGCAATGCCATTAACAGATTGACTGCAATACTAATATTACACTTATGAATTCTTAAAAGCATTCGCCATAAACTAACATTTTCCTGCACCTTTGACTAACTGACCCAAACAGTTCCCTCCGAGAGGCATTCGTCTAATCACGGCCTAAAAAGCATTCGAACCCACTACCTGGATTCTCCACATCACGTGGGAAATGAACTCTGCTGCACACATTAAAAAGCTATCTAAGAATAAATGAAGATGGATGCTTTAGAGCTGCAAGGAAGCATCTGCTTGGTGTTAACAGAACAAATGGATGCTCTCCTACCACACCTGTAAAGTTGTGCTTCCTCTTGGGTCCATCTCTGATCAGCTTGGCTTCAGGAAATTAGCTTCGTATGCCAGTGGGCCCAGGGAATGATAATGCCTCGTTATTGCTGATAAAAATACGTGGCAAACACATTACAGGAGTTCGCTGCTGAATGGGGATTTTGAGCGAAAACCACGACTGGTGGGATATTCTATGGACCTGTTTTGCCAGTGAAAAGTAGGGATAATATTTCAGGGGAAAATCCCGACGATCTGGAAAAATGTGCGGAAAAAATGAATAAACACTGATTTCCACAGTTGCTCCCTATTCCGTGGACCAAAACTCGTAAAGGTGCTGTAGCAGCGTACCTAGTAATAGTAGTACTCATAATGAGCGCAATAGCGGTATGTAACAAGTTGCCCTAACTCCTTGCTTGCCAGCGTTGTAGCCTCTTTCCTTCACAGCTTCTAGATGTGTCACACTTAAATTTCAAAATGGCAAACCAAGCAAATTGGAACTCTTCTACATGTATGGGAATGTTCGTCACCCCCAGGCCAACAACATAGGAAAGAAGGAATTGTAGATCTGCTGAAAGCAGAAACCAGGCTTAAAACTGCATCACATGAAACAAACCAAGCAAATTGGAACTCTTCTGCATGCAGGGCACAAGTCCTAAAAAAAGAAGTGGGGGGACTCTCCAAGGTAGGCGTGGTCACAGGAAGTGACATCACGGCAGGAAGTGACATCACGGCAGGAAGTGACATCACGACATGAAGTGACATCACGACATCCTGAGTGTCCTATAATAGCACGTGTTAAGTCTGGTTATTCCACGTCCCGAAGAAAGGGTGGTACGGGTAACTGGAAGGAAGAGCCTCTGGGTTCTGCAAGTGTGACCATTGTCCACTGGGGTACAGTTATAGGCAGAGGTCATTCCACTGAAATGACGCTCCAGTCAGTACCTCTGAAGGTCTGCCTACTTGGGGCGGATTTGCTGAGGCAGACCACTCTCAGTGTCTGCCATGCCTGGCAGGAAAAATGAACACTGCCCACCACTTGTAGGGGAAAATCTCCCTGTGGGTAGGAGACATTTTTATTTTTCAGAAACAAACCCTTGAATTGTGGGCTTGTTTCTGAAAAACAAAGAAGTTTGCGAAGTGGGCTGTAACAATATGACAGCCCACTCAGCATTCAGTCTTGCCAAAAGCACATCTACTTCACCAATGGATACACTTGTGTTAAAGAGTTCCCCATCGACACAGTAAAGAGTTATACGTTGGGTGGGTTGTCCTCCATAGGGAGCGGTAGTAAAGGTTACAGAATATTCTACGTTCTATTATATGACCTGCATTTTTGGGCAGCATGTTAATCCCTCAGTTACAGATATTGCCAAGATGCCATTTTGCTAATTATCCAAATACAGCCCACATTGCCATATTATCAGACGGAATAAACTATGCACTTAAAGTAGCTTAAACATGGATGTATTTAGGTGGTAAATGGTACTAATGAGATGAAACATTTGCCCAGTTGCGGTGATTCCCAGGATCAAGAAGGCCAGAAGTGGCGGTAGCCTCTTCTCACTCAATGCCTCCAGACTATGGAATGCCCTCCCACTGCATCTACGGAGCGAACCAAACCATTTGAACTTCCGAAAACAGTTGAAGACCTGGCTGTTCATATAAAAGCTCAGACCCCCTCCCCTTAGCCCCGCGCAGCGCTGGGATGCCTCCGGGTAGCCATGCGCTATACAAGTAACAATACAATACAATACAGTTAGTGTTAGCATGTGCAAAATTTCAAAATAATAAAGTAACTCTATCATAAAATATGCAGCATTATACTACATAACTTGCCTTTGCTTGCCTCATAATTCTACCATGCTGCATAATTTGGTCTTCTCCTGACGCATAATTCCAGTGACCCGGACTATGGCAAAAGGCAAAGGTGGGCGAGACACCAAATTGCCAGGGACAGCGGAGCCAAGGGTCTGCTCTGGCTCTTAAGAACCCATACACAAGCCAAGCCTTGAAAAAATGTGGTGTGTCAATCATGCAGCACAGATTATGTTAGACTATAGTAAACTATCGAAAGCACCTCATGTTAGTACTTCAGATTATGTGCAAAGTATTTATCAAACAAGACCTGAGAATCGTTCCAGCTCCCCCACCACCTCCCCCAAAAAGACAGTGCTATTAATGAACTAAAAGGCAAGACAGGGGTTTTGTACAGTGCAAAGCCTGAAGTCATGTATTTGAAGGTGTATTCTTTGTGATGATAAATAAAAAGGAGGATTGGTTTAAAACTTTTTGCCAATACTTTAAGATGAATATTTAATGTAGTTTTTACAGTTTTTTAATCAACATCGACTGGAAAGTATTGGAGCTCTTCATTTGAGTATCAATACTGGAACCTGTTTCCAGGGCCGGCTTTAGCACTGGTGGTGCCCAATTAGCTCCCCCCAATGACCACTACCGGCACAGATTCCCTTACAACATCCCTTTAACAGGATTCAAAATGTAACACCATACTTGAGAGTTCTCTGTAATAATAACAATTGTTTTCTACCCAAACAAATCTTTTTTGCAACAATAAAAAAATGGAAGACTGGGGAAAAAAGTATAACACTCTAATATATAACTTGCAGTTTGCATGCAGCGCTTTGATTACAGTTGATAGCTCGCTGTTCCATTTTAGGATTTTAACTTAGAAACTGCAAGTAACTAAAGAATACCTCTAACAAAAGCAGTAACCCACTGAGCTACCTTCATAAATACAGGTCTGTGATGTATGGTACACGTCCTTTGCATCAGGCATATTAACCCATATTAACAATGAGTCAAAACTTTCACTAGACAAAACTCCGATCTCACTCCAAGTAGAACATTAATCACCGAAGCTATGTAACATTTTTATTGTGGCTAGGAACGAGGCAGAAGGTGCTTTTTAAACTTTAATATACTTACCCTAGTGCCGGCCTCGCAATCCTCCCCCAGTTCCAATTTCAGCAACACTGGGCGTAATGACACGTCCACACCCTCTCATTGCAGTGTGAAACACATTCACATATGATTAGTTTCACACTGCCTGCTGAGGGCCTCTTGGAAAACTGTAAGCAGCCCCTTTGTAATTTAATTGCTGTACTGGGCTTCCTGGTGCGCCTCCCGCTTTGAAAAGGGACGTTTTGACGATACCCTTTTGTTATGTATTCTGCTTCTCGAGGGGAGAGCGCACTCCCACAGAGCGTCTGGGCGCTGTAGGAAGCAAGTCTGCATTCGGGCACACACGCGCAGCCTAGAGGCAAACATAATTCATCAGTAATGGTGGACGCGGTTTTGATTGAGCAGGGTGGACGGCGTCCACCCTGAAAAACCCTCGAAAATAAGTGGGGGGATGCCGTCCACCCGCGTGGTACCCCGACTCGTGCCCTGTCTGCATGAATGGTATTTGTCATCGTACGCAGGACAACAACATAGGATAGAAGGAGTTGTAGATCTGCTGAAAGCAGAACCCAGGCCTAAAACTGCATCAAATGGCCCACACAACCACGGAAGAATTGCTTCCTAGAAGCTGCTCTGTATGAGGTAGAGCACAAGGCTCCTTCTTGAAGAAATGTGGAATCAATAATTACGATTATTTAATTCAACACCGTGCAGAAAATGAAAAGACTCAGCTCAAACCTAGAATAATAAAAAATAAAAAAATGTATTCACTACTGTGCCCCTGGCTTAAAAGGTATCATCTTCACTAAACTACAATCAAATGTTGACTGACAAATTGTACACGAAATGCAAAATATTTCAAAAAATTGTTTACATTTTCATAGACTACTTTCTAAAAGATCTCCACAAAACGTATCTTAGCCAACTTGCAACTCTGTTCTTAGCGGAAAAATCTCAATGGACTTAGGACCTCATTTAAAATGTTGACAGAGGATCCGACATCCATCACTGTGGTGTATTTCTCACTCTTTTAAGATGGAAGAGGAAAATCCAGTATATTTAGGGTACTTCAGATAAGCACCAGTTTCAGTGAAAGAATCCTCTGATCAATAAACCACCAATGCCTGTCATAGAAGGCAGAATCTTCACACCAAATGTGGGCATTGGCATGGTGCCACCAAAGCGGGAGGGCACCGTGTCTCCAACAGGCTGGAGGATGTTTCTCAGGCTTTAAAAGAAAAAATCTGTATGTGAAAGATCAACATCTTTGCCAAGATTAGCTACGCTTCATCAGCCAATTGATCCACCACTATTTCTCGTAAAGTTATCTTCCAACCTTGGGAGACATGATGTAGTGACGAGTAGTTGCTGCAAGCAAGATGCTTGCTAGGTTTAGACCCTTCACTTAGATTCTCTGGTAATCTATATGTGTCACAAATAAAACGAACATGAATACAAAAAGGGAGATGAGGGCCTAAGGGGATGTTTAAAGACCTAACACTGCTACAGCCCCTAACCAATAATTACAACAACAAAAGGTAGCAGGAGGTCACTAGTATACTGACTAAACTTGTGTATCTGAAGCTATTAAAAGAAAACCAAAAGAATAGTGATTCTAAACTCAATAGAAAACTAGGTGTAGTCACACTATCTACAAAGGGGCACCTTTCCTGTGTGAAAAAAATACCCATAAGTTGTCGATTGTTGCCGCCCTGTTCATCATCTGGGTTCCTTCACACCAGGAAGGTAGAATTATATACCCACTGTAGACGGTCAGAAGTAACACCTCGTCTAACCAGTGAGGCCCAGTGAATCCTATGATGTACCTAGGTATGGGCAGACAACTGTAGAGCAGTGTAAAACAAGTAGTGAAAACTAAAAAGTGACCTCTGACCCTCTGGGTCGGTCACACCACGCACCGCGCACACTCCCCGTGAGTGAGCCCAGGCTGCCCCGATCCCGCCGCTGCCCGCAGCTGTGCTCCTGACCACTGGTGTGGTATCCGCCTCTGTAGCGCAGCGCTGCTTTTCACCTGCTGACTGTTGTTTCCTCCCCTGTTGGCCATATCGTGACCAGCCACTGTCTCCTGTGATTTCCAGTTTGTTTCCCCGCTGACTGTTGTTTTATCCTCTGTTGCCCGTATCGTGCCCAGCCACTGTCTCCTGTTATATTTAGTTTGTTCCCTTGTTGCCCTCACTGTGCCCAGCCATTGTCCTCTGGTTATTTGTTGTTCGCTGTTTTTCCCTCTTGCGGTGCCCCCGCCGCGTTTCCTGCCACCTCCCCGCTCCCCGCCGCTGCTCCCCTGCGGCCCTGCCCCCTTCCACCTGGGACCCTTCCCATTCGCCGCCCCGCTCCCACCTCCCAGCTGCTCCTCCCTCCCAAAGGACCATTTAGGGAGGAGTGCACGCGGTGGTGAGCAGTGACCTCTGACCCTCTGGGCCGGTCACACCACGCACCGCGCACACTCCCCGTGAGTGAGCCCAGGCTGCCCCGATCCCGCCGCTGCTCGCAGCTGTGCTCCTGACCACTGGTGTGGTATCCGCCTCTGTAGGGCAGCGCTGCTTTTCACCTGCTGACTGTTGTTTCCTCCCCTGTTGGCTGTATCGTGACCAGCCACTGTCTCCTGTGATTTCCAGTTTGTTTCCCCGCTGACTGTTGTTTTATCCTCTGTTGCCCGTATCGTGCCCAGCCACTGTCTCCTGTTATATTTAGTTTGTTCCCTTGTTGCCCTCACTGTGCCCAGCCATTGTCCTCTGGTTATTTGTTGTTCGCTGTTTTTCCCTCTTGCGGTGCCCCGCCGCGTTTCCCGCCACCTCCCCGCTCCCCGCCGCTGCTCCCCTGCGGCCCCGCCCCCTTCCACCTGGGACCCTTCCCATTCGCCGCCCCGCTCCCACCTCCCAGCTGCTCCTCCCTCGCTCCGCCCCCCCCACTCTCCACATATGGCAGAGTGGCAAACGCGCAGCGTTGACGGGCAGCGGGCGCGCCCTATGCGCGCCGAAGGCACGCCAAAGGTAAGCCCGTCTGCGCCCGTCCGCGCCTGGACCGCGCTCAGTGCCAGGACCCCTGGACCCCGCAGACACCAGCCCACCCGCCGGATCTACGACGCCACCGAACTCAACGCACTCAACACCGGCCGATCCCCGGGATGCTACCGAGCCACTCCGAGACGCACCCACGGACCCTTCAGCTGCCACTCCTGCAAGTTCACCTGCCACCGGACCTGCACTACACCAGCACCCAACAAACCAAACTCCAGCAGCAACCACCTGAAGTGCATCCTACTCAACACCCCCTCCGTCCACAGACACACCATCGAACTCTGGAACATCCTCGACAGCACATCGCCAGACGTTGCCATCCTCACGGAAACCTGGATGAACGCCTCTTCAGGGCCCGACATCGCCATCCCGGACGGATACAAGATCTCCCGGAGGGACCGCACCAACCAGACGGGAGGAGGCATCGCCATCATCCACAAGAACACCATCCGCATCACGACCAACACCGACGACACCCTCACAACCGCCAAACACCTGCACTTCCAGATCCACACCGACCCCAAGACCACCCTCAGAGGCACCCTCATCTACAGACCCCCGGGACCTCGCACACAATTCAGCAAAGACATCGCCGACTACATCAGCCCGCACGCCCTCCCCTCCGCCGACTACATCCTCCTCGGGGACCTCAACTTCCACCTGGAGAACAACAACGACCGCAACACCACCACCCTGCTGGACAACCTCGCCAACCTCGGCCTCAAGCAGCTGGTGACCACCCCCACCCACTACGCCGGACACACACTCGACGCCATCTTCTCATCCAGCAAGGACATCGTCTTCAGCCACGCCACCGGACTCCACTGGACGGACCACAGCTGCGTCCACTTCAGCTTCAGAAGAACCACGATCCACCACCACCAGCAACAGGTTGCACGCAGAAGCTGGAACAAGATCACAGCCGACCAGCTCGCCGCATCCCTGAGCCAGCACCCACCCACCAGCTCAGCTAACCCCAGCCAAGCCGCCAACAACCTCACGAAGTGGATCAGCAACTGCGCAGACGACCTCGCCCCACTGAGGACCCCTCCCAGCAGACCCGGCAGCAAGAAAGCACCCTGGTTCACCGACGAACTCAAGAGCTCCAAGAAGAACTGCCGAGCCCTCGAGAAAGCATGGCGCAAAGACCCGACACCAGACAACATGACCACCCTCAAGCTCGCCACCCGAAAACACCACCAACTGATCCACGCCACCAAGAAAACCGCATTCAAGGCACGACTGGACAACAACGCACACAACAGCAAGGAACTCTTCAACATCGTCAAAGAGCTCTCCAACCCCAACGCCGGAAACAACGACATCACCCCATCTCAAGACCTCTGCAACTCCCTCGCCTCCTACTTCCACAACAAGATCGCAGACATACACAACAGCTTCAGCACACAACCGACGCACCCCATGACCGCACCAACGCCCTCCACCACCACCGTCTGCGCCTGGACCCCGATCAGCACCGAAGACACCATCCGTATGATGAACTCCATCCACTCCGGATCTCCAACCGACCCCTGCCCGCACCACGTCTTCAACAAAGACGACGCCATCATCGCACCCCATCTGCGGGACATCATCAACACCTCCTTTGACACCGCCACCTTCCCAGAAAGCTGGAAGCACGCCAAACTCAGCGCTCTACTGAAGAAACCATCAGCGGACCCCACCGAACTCAAAAACTATCGCCCCATCTCGCTCCTCCCGTTTCCGGCCAAAGTCATCGAGAAGACCGTCAACAAGCAGCTGGCTGCCTTTCTCGAGACGAACGGATCCCTCGACCTCTCGCAGTCTGGCTTCCGGGCCAACCACAGCACCGAAACCGCCCTCATCGCAGCCACGGACGACATCCGAGCCCTGCTGGACAACGGGGAAACAGCGGCCCTCATCCTCCTGGACCTCTCCGCGGCGTTCAACACTGTCTGCCACCGCACCCTAGTGCAGCGCCTCAGCAACGTCGGAATCCAAGAGAAGGCACTAGAATGGATCATCTCCTTCCTCGCCGGAAGGACACAGAGAGTCCGCCTACCCCCGTTCAGATCAGAAGCCACCGAAGTCATCTGCGACGTTCCTCAAAGCTCCTCGCTCAGCCCCACCCTCTTCAATGTCTACATGAGCCCCCTGGCGGCCATCGCAACCTCAACATCATCTCCTACGCCGACGACACCCAGCTGATCCTCTCCCTCACCAACGACCCCGCCACCGCCAGAACCAACCTACACGAAGGTATGAAAGACGTCGCCGAGTGGATGATGAACAGCCGCCTGAAACTGGACTCAGACAAGACGGAAGTTCTCATCCTGGGCTCCTCGCCCTCCGCCTGGGACAACTCCTGGTGGCCGCCCGCCCTGGGCAACGCACCCAAACCAACAGACCACGCACGCAACCTGGGCTTCATCCTGGACTCCTCCCTCTCCATGACCAGACAAGTCAATGCCGTCTCCTCGTCTTGCTTCAACATCCTACGCATGCTACGCAAGATCTTCCGGTGGATCCCCACCGAGACCAGGAAGACGGTCACCCAGGCCCTCGTCACCAGCCGACTGGACTACGGCAACGCCCTCTACGCCGGAACCACCGCCAAGCTCCAGAAAAGACTCCAGCGGATCCAGAACGCCTCAGCAAGACTCATCCTCGACATCCCCCGACACAGCCACATCTCCGGACACCTAAGAGACCTGTACTGGCTCCCGGTCAACAAGAGAATCACCTTCCGTCTCCTCGCCCACGCACACAAAGCCCTACACAACCAAGGCCCAGGATACCTCAACAGCCGCCTCAACGTCTACACTCCCACTCGCCAGCTTCGATCAACCAGCCACGCCCTCGCCGCCGTCCCCCGCATCCGAAGAGCCACCACAGGAGGAAGGTCCTTCTCCTTCCTGGCCGCCAAGACCTGGAACTCCCTCCCGACCCACCTCCACCTGACCCAAGACCACCTCGCCTTCAGGAAGCAGCTCAAGACCTGGCTGTTCGAGCAGTAGCGGACCCCCCTCCCCCAAGCGCCTTGAGACCCTCCGGGTGAGTAGTGCGCTTTATAAATGTTTTTGATTGATTGATTGATTGATTGATTGATTGAACTGTGCTATGAACAGATAAAATTGGGTCGTAGAAAGGATAAGGAACTTTATTATACACCTTAATAGTCCCAAATCAACAAAATGCGTGCGACAATAGTGGCTTCAACAAATAACCACTACTTTACGTGTACGGTCAACATGTTTCTGCAGACTAAAGTGGAGCCTCTAAGGTATCCTGCTGCTTTCTTCAGGACCATAATCGCGACTGCTCAATGAATAAGTGAAAAATAGGAAAAATATCACCTGGGTATTTAGTAGGTTTTCATTCTCCTTGCTTAGTGAGTTCCAGATGGTCATAAAGGACACACCAACAGATACAAAGAAAGACAGACAACCAAGATAAAAAATTGTAAGTTTGGTTACAAGATCCACACATTCTATGAACCAGTAATAAGTTAATAAAAATACCTATCAAGTGTCATTTAATGGCACAAACACTTTCACATTGGTAGAGTGTCCACTCTCACTTACCTAAATGGCAGGAGAGAAATACTCCACCCCACCTGGCCACAGCGCAGGTAAATGGAGCCCCGCACTGGTGAGCAAGAGAAAACATTAAAAAGAAGGTATTACTCCAACATGTCAGAAACACTGACTTCATAATACCACCAAAAGGCAGCAAATCAGGAAGATAAATGGTTTTTCACTTTTACTTGTATACTATTCATTATTATGGGCTGTCTCCCTTGTCAGAAAAAGTCTCGCCCGATTTTAAAAAAAAGGAAGAGACCGCGGGTATGCCACAATCCCCGTGGTCCATCCTCCTTTCGTGTTTGCCATTACTCATAAACATTAGTTTGCGGTTATATTCAAGGCCCCCACCTATTCAGGAAAAAAATCACTTGTGTATGGTTTCTCTGAAAGGGGCTATGCTGGTATAGTAAATACGGCCCGCTCGCATAAACGGCCTCACCTCCGGCCAGGTGGGGTGGAGTATTTCTCTCCTGCCATTTAGGTAAGTGAGAATGCACACTTTACCAATGTGAAAGTGTTTGTGCCATTAAATGACACTTGATAGGTATTTTTATTAACCTATTACTGGTTCATAGAATGTGTGGATCTTGTAACCAAACTTACAATTTTTTGTCTTGGTTGTCTGTCTTTCTTTGTATCTGTTGGTGTGTCCTTTGTGACGATCTGGAACTAAGCAAGGAGAATGAAAACCTACTAAATACCCAGGTGAAATTTTTCCTATTTTTCACTTATTCATTGAGCAGTTGCGATTATGGTCCTGAAGAAAGCAGCAGGATACCTTAGAGGCTCCACTTTAGTCTGCAGAAACATGTTGACCGTACACGTAAAGTAGTGGTTATTTGTTGAAGCCACTATTGTTGCACGCATTTTATTGATTTGGGAGTATTAAGGTGTATAATAAAGTTCCTTATCCTTTCTACGACCCAATTTTATCTGTTCATAGCACAGTTCACTTTTTAGTTTTCACTACTTGTTTTACACTGCTCTACAGTTGTCTGCCCATACCTAGGTACATCATAGAATTCACTAGGCCTCACTGGTTAGACGAGGTGTTACTTCTGACCGTCTACAGTGGGTATATAATTCTACCTTCCTGGTGTGAAGGAACCCAGATGATGAACAGGGCGGCAAGAATCGACAACTGATGGGTATTTTTCCACACAGGATAGGTGCCCCTTTGTAGATAGTGTGACTACACCTAGTTTTCTATTGAGTTTAGAATCACTATTCTTTTGGTTTTCTTTCAATAGCTTCAGATACACAAGTTTAGTCAGTATACTAGTGACCTCCTGCTACCTTTTGTTGTTGTATAAATAAAACGAAAACAGCATTTTTGGATGCATTCTACACACAGCTAAAGTTGCACTGTCAAACTAATGAGGATGCTGTGAATGCTCTGAAGGAGTGATGATTTACTGTGCCCAGTACTCAAGCACAGCTTCATAGATCTTCCTTGCATTTCCTGTCCATCTCGTAGTGAGCCACCGCTCCCAACACTCGACTTGATGTAAGAAGGAGGCACTAGACAGCTCACAATGGGAGTTGCTCTTTCTTTATGCTTTAGCAAGACACTTGGCAAAGAAAAGAAGTTTAGTTGATAAGGGTCCGCAGTACCCTTATGAGAGTTCAAAATCCGCAACCACAACTTGAAACCTTTGCAGCGGTAATTCTCGCAATTGAAATAGCTTTTTAGCCACGTGGACATCCATTCTGTATGACTTTCTACGGGGCTACTCTTTTTTGTGGGTTGACAGAAACTACACTATACTCATGATACAGTGTCTCTGTGCACTGGATGTCTTGTTTAAACATTTGTGGAGGCAGCCATGCGTGAAGGAAGTTGTAGTAAGGTAAATAAACCACTCCTTACCACCGAGACAAAGATTTTACACTTGCAAAAGAAAACAACTGTGACGCCAACCCGCCGTGGCTCTCAGCTCTAGAAATATTTTTGAATGAACGGCTGCTATATAAGTAGGTGGCTGATCTGAGGAATGCAGACACATTAAAACACAAGCCCTCTTTGGGTAGATGGATGGTATAAACGTTTAAAAATCTACACATTGGTTTTTAAGTGGGGGCTTGAAAGATTCAAAATGGAGTTGTGAATTCTGAGATTATTTATATTTGCGCACGAATTTTGGCACAGGTGTCATGTTGCCTCTTTAAGTTATGAAAACACAAGTGTAATGGCAGTGACATTTTTTAAATAGGCCAGTGGATACACGTGTAATTCCACGTGCTGGACAGTGACTCTGGTTGATGGCAGGCATTGTGACGAGGCAGACCTTGTACTTACAGATAATAGAAAACAGATTACCTGGTACTCGGTTGGTCGGCTCAAAAATGCAGCATGAGTACAAACACCAAAAATAGGCTAGAATTGTCTTGCATGGTTATAATTTCAACTGCCTCGCCCATATGTTTTGGCAAGGTGACTTTCATATGAAGGTGGCTTTTACATAAAGTGCTCAAGGGGCACAACTGGCGTGTGCGCCCTCTTCCATAGTCCCTGGGGCACTTTGGTATACAGAATGGCCTGCAGATGTATGTATGTCCCTTTTTGTAATATAGATTGCACAGCCGCACATACAGAACCAGCACAATTTAAGGGAGAGTTCCCTCAGAAGTATGGGAGCCGCCTTAGCCCCAGTGCCGTAATCTGGATGCGTGCGCAAAAGCAGTGACCATCAGTGGCGGCTGGTGACATTTGAAACTAGTGGGGCGTAAAAGTTCTGAGTGCCCTGTGGTAAGAGTAGCAAGCGAGCATGATAGCCATAATGGTGTTTCTAGGGGCTTCTCTCCACAAGAACATTTTTAAACAAGAGTGGGTAAACGGTGCATTTTCAAACAATTTTGAGAAAGTGAGAACGTTAATAAAATAATTACGAAACAGTAGTTATGACATCAATAAAGAGATTTCATATGATAATGACGTAGGTAGCTGCTTATTCAGTATAACCATAGAACTGCATAACAGACTTTGAGATAACAATGAATCATATTTGTGTAAATCATTGTATAGAAAATATTACATAAGACAAAGGGGACTACAAGATGTAGGATTCATGTCATCTATATTAGTAGGCATTTTTAAGAGCGCTTGGTGATATGGAGAAACACAAACTCCGGATTCAGACGTAACACAGTGGTTAGTGTTAGCTTTGCTAATAAGAATTTATTTATATCCAAACAAACCCTTTTTTAGCAACATTTGGATAATGAAAGACTTAGAAAAAACATAACGTTCTAACCTGTACCAGGTAGCTTGCATGCAGCTACTGTGTTAGATACACTTGTAATTTATGAACTGCACCGTAACAGAAGGACCTCTGTGACAAAAGCAGTAACCCACTAAGCTATGCACATAAAATGCTGTTCTGTAATCTGCATAGTACATGTTATTTTCAGCAGGCATATGAACCCTCTGTGCTGCTACCTTCAATGAGTCAAAACTGTGATCTTTCTCCAGGAAAAACATTACTCATTAGAGTTATCTTGAAACTACTGGATGTAGAGGGACTCTGCAGTTGATGCTTTTAAAATTACTGTACTGCTACAAAACGGGCCTCCACTCAGTCCGGCCTGCACCCCATAAAGACATGTGTGCTATACTAACTGCATAGAAATACACAAAACCCGCAGGGAGGAGATCTTAGCACGATTAATATAGCCCTCTGGGTGATTGCACTTACTGCTGATGACTGCGGTTATCCTGCATACCACAAGAAATGCCCCATAAGATAACTTAGTGGGTACATGCACAAGGTGCAGAGATCGGCAGTCGCCTACTGGCCAAAGGCTCAAATGATGTGAGATAGGTGCATTGTTTAAATTTTATAAAATAATTACCAATGTTATTAATCAATTAAAACATGCTTACTATTAATTTGCATAGAAACGTTTCCATGAAAAATACATCAAATAAGAAAACAAGTTCACACACATTCATCAAATTATGTCACAAATGAATTGATTTGTGCAGAAACGAATCGTTCTTGAAAACAAAACAATTTGTGAAAAATAGAATGAAGGCAAAACAACACAATTTTCACAGAAACACATTGATTCAGTTCAGTTTTGTCTGTATTCGCTGAACCCAGGTGGCGCACAGTCAGTGTGCCCTCCAAGGGCGCCCTCCAGCAAGAGAGGAGACGGTGTCCCATGGTTCCCCCTTCTCCCCCAACAATCCCCTTCACGCGGTGCAGTCACTCAGACCCCCCGCCTGCAGGGGCATCTGTGTCCCTCTTTCAAAAGCAGGTTGGTTGTTTAAAAGAGACTGTTCACTTTCCATTAATGCGCTGCTCCCAGGGCAGGCGCAGAGTTTGTGGCTGCCCTCGGGGCAGTGCATTATCTGTAATAGAGCGCACTGTCTGTGTTTGTGCCCAGAGCATCTAGTTAAAGCGCATCTCACTGTAGTAGATGAAGCCTACTGTAAGGCAGGGCTGGATCTGTTAACCACAGTCAGTGCTTTGCCAGTAACCAGACCTACCTCAATTGACATTGGCACTGCCCAGACCCTTAACCCTCTAGCTTAAACATGACTGTCTGATAAAACAGATTCTGTATAAACTGGATTCGATCATCTGCGAGAGGGTACCAAGCTAACCTGTAGTTTAATGCCAGAGATTTGACCATCTAGTCCCATCAAGGCGATATTTACCATCAGTAGCTGTGCAGACCACACAGACTTTGGGAATGCAGGGCTGGTTGGTTGTCAGAAAATAGTAGACATAACTATTGTGTGACACAGTTATTGTGTCCTAAATATCATTAGAAATATGTTCCCATTGGATGACAACTTTCTGTTTCTAAATACAATAGGGCCATATTTATGTAAACGATACTTATGAGAAAATACTTCTCTCAGATGATATTCTGACTACGATATGTTGTTACCACACCCCAGGCAAGGTGTCTAGAACTGCTTCAAGGTCTATCCAGCCTGCTTCTTAGCAATATCAAAAGGTGGAATTGGATAGTGTTTTCTCAGCAGAAATGCATTCAGCATACTCCATATGGTTGAAATTATGAGCCAGTCACATTTAGATTATAGAGATGAACAGTTTATTTCATAACAAGTTTGTTCCTTCTTATAGCGCCACGGTAATGTAAATGCCAGTTTATAAAACATCAACAATGAACCCTCCCCCAAGTTCCTTTGGAATTTAACAGTTTTCCTGGATACAACCAAGACAATTACATATCACATGGCATCCTCCTATCAAACAGAACTTCAGCATTGACACAAATACACTGCTGTCTACATATACCATGTTAATAACTATATAAGACATAATGACAACAAAAGAGAAAAACAGCTGTACATAAAAAGCTATCAGTATGCAACCTTCACATTTTGTTTTATTTTTATTTTTTCACTGCTTCTTCTCCTGGCCTCTTACTTCTAATTCCTTCACAAATCATGTTTTCAGTATTGTAGTGACCCACTCACCTCATGTTCCATGCTTCCCCACTTTAATCACCGCTGTATTGGTGTGACGTACAATAGACTCTTTTATTTATGAGTTCCAGCTAATAACATTTGGGAGAGATTTTCATTGTGAGAAAGGGAAGACAGCGCACATGCAAAGTACAAATAATGTGGAGCGTTACAAAACTTGCTCTACTGTTATGCCTGTCTTGAGTTAATGTCATTTTTTGGTCCAAATCCCTGTCTATAAATGTTAATAGATAGGCATTTGCATCTAAATCCATGGAGGGGTTGCATGGGAACGCCCAAGTGCTGCTTGATGAAAAGTAGTACAAGGAAGTGCAAAGCTTAGCACAACTTTGTGTTACTTTATGCAACCTTCCAATGCAAATCAAGATTTGTGTTGAAAAGCAAATCTTCACACAACACTTTGCGCTGGATTTGCATCACTTTTGTGATGCAAACCCAGTGCAAAGTTTTAGTAAATCTGGGCTTTTGTTTCTGCCTTCCTACATTACACCTATTTTCCCTCCTTTAACTTCCTTGTCACCTTGTGAGACATTGCTGTTTGCGTGAATGGAACCCTCTCTTTCCCGGCTTCACCCTTCACTTTCTTGACTTGCCCATCCTGGCAGGACATCCACTACTGTCGGACAGCCTTTCCTTCAACAAACTATATGGCTATTGCCCATAGTTCTACAACTTCCCACAACTTGCTGATCGTATCCTTCCATACTTTTCACTACAACTGTACACGTTAATGTAACACTTGATTGAATAACTCCTAAATTCCATTTGCCCTGTGATTATAGAGAGTACCCGAGCAGTGTTGGATTTCGTGGGAATTCATGAATCCCTTCTCTTCTGAACAAGTGTGTCCTTTTATGCCAGGTTGTTACCTCTAGCCAACCCTTTCTTACAAACACTTCCTTTAGAAATTTCACAACATCCACCATTCAATTCCTTAAAAATGTGACTTCTTGCCATTTGGATAAGAAGTCCATCACCACTACTAATATATTTCATATACACGCCTGATCCTGTGATATCCAACCTCACTTTGTGTCACACCCTTTGGGGTTTCTCACAGTCTAGCCCACAGTTCTGCCTACATGTCTGTCTAAAACCATGCAAGCCTATTTCTTTGCCTCATTACAATTATTCCTATGTGACCTTCATGCACATTTATACCACCAATTTGTCTGACCTAGGTACAATGCCATACTACTCAGAGAAAGCTGCCCAAATCGTCTTCTAATCAATAATCGAACTGCCCTAGTCAAAATATCTAGCCCACCCATTATCTATTCACCGTGTCCTATTTCTTCTCAATAGCCAGTAATCACTCTTCTGCTGTGGCAAATGCTCAATGTCTCACAACACTCACCACCTCCAACTTGCCCTCCAATACAATTACCTTCATTTCAAATGGTAAACATGATGAAATAATTTGTGTTCACATTCCACATAGCCAGAACAAAATGTATCTCAAAAGAGTGCTCTTGCAATCAATAAACAATTTAGAGATGCACGGGGTAGCTTAACATGCACATTTTGTAGTGGGCATTTCTAACAGACTTATAATGTGTTCTATCCTCAAGCCATTCCACTCCAGACGTACGTGTGGGAATGTTGCTCCCCGGAAAAGCGTATTTGTCCACAACGGAATAGCTATTTTCAGTTTCTTTAAGCATGTTCAATGCAAGGAAAATAACCGCTGTTTCTTCCTTTCTCAACTGATATCACAAACAACTGCCAATCTATATAACAATCTTATTCTTGGGATATACAGGTTTCAAGACTACAGCATCTATAATTCACATCTTTATATAATCAAAATCTATTTTTCATATTTCTGCCCATTATGCCTTGTGACTTTGTCCAGCAGTGATCGTCAAATTAAGTGTAAAATTCCACCATCATGAAAGTGTAAATCAACTGCTCTTGTTGAAAGCACTCGTTGCCTTCTGCGTGGTATCAAAAAATGTAATTTCTTTTTTGCTCCCTGAACCTGAAATCGTGTGTCCAAGGTCCTCTTCCACTGAAAACCTACACTTGTCCACGCCGACAGTAAACCCAGCTTTTTTCAAAATTGCCAAAAACCTGATGCAATACCTTATAATGTTCCAACATATTTGTTCCATGTATCAAAATGTCATCCTGAAAGTATGCAACTTTCTGAACTTCCCAAAACAATCTGTTCATCACCCACAGAAAGATGACAGAGGCCAAAGCCTAGTTCTTCCTAGTAAGTATGTAAAATCTTAAATAGTGTGCGAATGACCAGGGCATTTTGATGCTGGTGTTTCAAAGAAGAAGACTGTCGACCAGATAACATTATTTAAAAACATGTGAGAAGAGCCAGGTTTTTACCATTTTCATGAACTGCGATAGATTAGATTGAGATCTCATATTTAGAGGCAAGGCGTACCAGAGTTTGCAACACAGAAAGAGAAACTCCAGCCGCCCAATCTCGCTTTATTTATGGTGGGGAAGGCCACTAGTTTGGCTGAACCAGATCTAGGCATACGTTCAGGTATATGCCAGAAAAAGATTTTTCGAAAATACATGGGTTCTGTCAGATGAAGGACTTTGTGCACCATACACCGTGCTTTTAAATTAATCCTTTCACTGACTGGTAATTGGTGCAGACTCTGCAAAGAATGAAAAACCAACCTGAATTTTGGAATTTTCAAAAGCAGCCTGGTTGCTGCCTTTTGGAGAGATTGAAGGTTTCGCCGCAAACGCTACTGGGAACCCATATACAGGGCATTACAATAGTCAATCTTTGCGATAAAAGGTGCCACAGTGAACGTCTTCTGTGAATCCAAAGGAATAAAGGGCAGGATGTTCTTTAGTATTTCTGAGCAAAAAGAAACATGAGTTGATTAGTTTGATCAGAAAAACTTTGTTTATTATCAAATATGACTCCTAAATTCCTAGGTTTTTTCCACTGAAGAAGGGATTGGTCCGAAATTCGACAGCCATCAAGAGGTATTTCATTTCCAAAGAGTAGTACCTCAGTTTTGTCTGAGTTCATTTTCAAATAGTTTTTCTGCATCCAGCTCACAATATGCAATAGTCAATATGTCTGGCTACTTTCTCCACCAAAGTGGGGTAAATTTATCAAAAGTATTTTGAATGATGGCAGTGTTGGTTTCCTGACCTCCGTAGAAGTAGTTGAGGAGAGGCGAACATCCCCAGAGGAAACACTATAATTATCAGTAAAGTTCTGAAAATGAGATTCACCTTATCCTGAAAGAAATCAGCCAATGTATTAGCAAGGATTGTACATTGGCGTTACTAAAATTGGATGGATATTTAACTGTTTAATAGCTCTCGAGTGGAAACATTTGCAGAACTGATTTTTTCAGTGAGGTACCTAGATTTTGGGGAGATGATTAAGCCTTATTATGAAAGATTTATATTTCTTAAAGAATTGGTATGCCCCTTCTGGTGTTTAAAATTATGTCAGATGCCTCATCTAGTACAAATACATTGCCAGCATGTTGTTGACATTGAAGAGGGGGTGTCAGTCGGCCCATGTGCAGCCGTTCAAGTCCTTGAGGTCAACGGACAAGAACAATGTGATCAACCTCTACAATTCTTCTATGAGCTGTATAAAATTTCCCTTGCACAATTTCTTTAATTCATCCTTCAATGCAGTCTACAATGATAAAGGCCCTTTGCTGTCTGTGTTTTCCTTGAGAACTGTTTCTGTTTCTGGACAGTAACATGGTAAATGAGCAGCAGTTCATGGTGAAAAATGTAGAATGATCTTCATATGCAGGGAGAAACCCCTATGTTCAGGGCCATTCGTGTTTTTTGCTTGGGAACAACAAACTTTCACTTTGGGAGTTTGCTTTCTCAAAATAAAAAGGTTTGGTGGGCGAGCACTTTGAACGTTGCCCCTGCTCACAAAACATACAGTGCTGTGAAGGGATCCAGAGATTCCAGTCAGGCAGGCAGGGGCCTCTAAATAAGTGGATGGTCCGCCATGAGCATGGCAGAGACAAAGGCCTCCGGCCCAGTGCACAGTAAGACCTTCCACCACTGTCTAAATGATGCCCTAGCTCCTCCTCCACTACTCTTCACTTTCATCTGTCACCAAGACTTGATCAGGAATTGTAGGCTCCAAAGATCCCCAAACCTTTCTGTTCCCTCGAAGCAGTAACAGTGTATTCTTCTTCCCTGCATACACATTGCTCTGTTCTGTTTCCCTTGAACACCAAAAATGCTTTGAAATAGCCTGACATCAGTACGTTGATTTAAACAGTACTCCTCATGATTTTCATGGTTATTTTCAGATCCATGTCACCAAACTTTGTAAAAAGGTTCACTTCTATCAAAACGTACAGGGAATCGGGGGCGTGGCTACCGGCCGAACATGGCGGACGCGAGCTGCGTTTGCTCCGTCTACCACCCTAAAAACAAGCCTATTATCCTGTATTCCCCGGGCCCACAAAGTCTCTACCTCCGAACCGGAGCCGAGTGGTAATGCACAGGTGATGCGCAGCCAAGATTGAGACCTGTTGGGGGCCTTGGTCGACACCACCGCGGCCAGATCCTGAAGAGGCCCAGGACCGGAGCAGAAGCCACGGCCCACAGTGGAGGCGAGACCCGAGCAGGCTGCTTGCATGAGGGGCGGCCGCGAGGCACGGACCGCGCTGCGTGAGGCCTGAATGCTGTGCCGATCGCACACACGGGGTGAGTGAAGCCTCCGGCCCCAATACCGGCGCTCTAAAACGGGAGCGAGAGAGGAGCGCATGACCCCACCAGAGAGCCTACCATTGCGCTGCACGATGGGGAGACGAGCCAGATGCGAGATCGGCGACAGTGAGGCCGGTCTCATGATGTGAATCCACCTAGAAAGCCAAAAACAGGCGGTGAATTGTGGGGCGGCATTACCCACACAGGCTCCCACCCATGCACGAAGAAGGAGCGCCCCCTTTCCAACACCCAGGCGGATCACGGCGCATGAAAACGCCATTACAGAGGCTACCGGCGTTGCCATAGGGTGTAAAATGGCGGCGCGCTAACACCAGCAGGCAGATCGATCTGGGAGATAGGAGGCAATAGTGTAGGTGGATTGCAGAACCACCTCATGAACGAGTACACAGAGGGAGCACGGGCTCAGCGCAGAGATGAGTCGCACCAGCATCATATATATGCAGCTGAGCGCAGCGCATGAGGGATTCAATATAACCCTGGCAGCGAGTAGGTGAAGCCAACTAACATCTGTCCCCTATGGTGCGGAGTGCGCACCCAGAGTGATTGTGATGGACTACGCCCGAACAGTCCTCGAGAGGCAGTGGAATTGGCAAGAGGTGCACGCGGACGCCCGTGCCCTGGGCGGTGGCCGACACACATCGTGAACACTCCCTTGGGCCTACAGTGATTCCCCTCTTAAGCCCTGGTGTAGAAGGAGAGAAAGGTGCCAGCGACAAAAGAGGGGGCCAGATCGCTACACGCGGGCGCAGCTCGGAAACAGTCACGAGGAAGATATCATGGAACGTAACAGGACCAAACAGCTGGACCCCGCGGTGGGCACTAACATGCAGTATTCCGGATCAGAAGATCCCTTAGCCTCATCCAATAATGAGGTTGTACCACCAACGGGGATGGGCACTCAAGAGGCCAAATTGGACTTAATCCTTTCCGAAATCAGCCTCCAGAGAGGCGCTGGAAGCACGCATGGACTCAATATCCACAGGACTATCCCTACTGAAGGCGGACCATAACAAGCTGGCAGAGAAAGTAACCGAACGCAAACTGGCACTGGATGATATAATACCACAGCAGACGGAACACTCTACGCAACTGGAGAATCTAGAACGTGTGGACGATGCTGAAGGACGTTCACGTTACAATAACGTCCGCATACTGGGAATACCGGAACGCAGCGAGGGGACAAACCCGACCCAGTTTGTGGAAGACTGGCTCAAAAGCGTGGTTGCACCAACGGGCCTTACCCCACTTTACAGCGTGGAACGAGCGCACAGAGTACCTCCGCGCCCGCCCAGGCCGGGGGCGTCTCCGAGACCCCTGATAGCGCGACTACTCCACTACAAAGACAGAGACACAATCCTCAAAGCTGCCAGGGAGAACGCACCGGTGAAATATGAAAATAAGACAATATCCCTCTACCCGGATTTCTCCCCGGCAGTCCAGAAAACCAGATCGACCTTCATGAGGGTGAAACGTGCGCTATGTGATCGCAACCTGAAGTATGCTCTCCTTTTCCCGGCACGTCTGAAAGTCATGCATGGCCACAAGACTTACTTTTTCGATACCCCGGAGGAAGCGTCGGAATGGATGGAGATAACGCTCACGCCGACCACCTCCCAGGATCCCCTGGAGGTGTCGCAAGGAACTCGCCCCCCAGACCGGACGGAACTGCACACGGACCAGGCGGGGCGCCCCAATGACACAATGGCCACGGATCAGACCCAAACATCAACTGTGGTGGAGACAGGCATGGGAGCAGCGCTCCTCACAAAAACAGCCTTGGTGGCCCACGACGCCCAGGAACAATCAGGCATGGATCCCCAGTAAGGCACCCGCACGGAAGAATCAGACTCGGACACTAGCTTACAACTGTTCCCGCGCATCACTGCGCAAATGGCGAACGAGTTTTAAATACCTGTGTTGAAAATGCTCACTGGTAATGTATGTATTTGTATATCTCGATTTAATGGAGGTGGGTACTGGTGGCCGGGGATTCACTGTCATACCAGGGTGAGCCCCAAGAACTCTGAGTGAACGTCTATAGGGTACACGCAATCAGACCCCACCCCACTAGGCGAAGGCACCGTTGGGATTAATAATTTTGCCCACGTTGGGCAACAGATGTTTGGTCCACAGCTGGTTCCGAGCGAGGACCGTAAAGTTGGGTAGTTCAGAATAGTTAATGCACTCAGATCAAACCTCATTATGTATTTCACGCTAGTTGTGCTGGGAATAACATTGGCTGTAAGTCCTCCTCCTTATGACGACACCTAACGTGTATACACTCTGCACCTGGAATGTGCGAGGGATGGGATCGGTCCACAAAAGACACAGAATCCTGGCACAATTGAACAGACGGAAGGTCACTATTGCCTGTCTGCAGGAAACTCATCTAAGCGGGGCAGAAGGCTCTAAATTGCATCAAAAGTGGAAAGGGCAATTGTTTGCCACTACCTACTCAGCCTTCTCTAGGGGAGCAGCCATATGGGTGCGAAATTCTGTCCCTTTTAAGTCAATGGAACAGCAGGTGGACAAGGAGGGGAGATATGTTTTTGTCCGTGGAATATTAGATGGTACCCCTGTGGTTCTGGGATGCGTCTACGCCCCCAACACAGACCAATCGAAGTTCCTTAGCACTCTTAATGGAGTCCTGTCGGACTGGTCCGAATACGAATGAATATTGGGAGGGGACTACAACGCGGTCTTGGACATCTCCCTAGACAGGTCCCACCCTCCACAACACTCCACCGATAGCAGAAAGCAGGCAGAGGCGCTAACACACTAGGCAGAGGGCTGGGACATGGCAGATGCGTGGAGAATTAAGCATGTAGACCATAGGGAGTACACATTTTACTCGCCACCGCACAAATTACATACCAGGATTGACCGCTTCTTCTGCTCTGACACATTACTGGGATCCATTACTTCTACTGTTCATATGGGCAAGACATTATCTGACCATAACCCGGTGGAACTCACATTACAGTGGGGGAGGGTCCCGACCCCGACACCAACCTGGCGCTTGCAGCCGGGAATGCTTGAAGACCCGGTCTTTAGGGCCACCATATCGGAAGCAATAGACACGTTCTTCCGCGAGAACGCGGGTACAGCTAGCTCCAGACAGTTGGAGTGGGATGCTTTTAGGGTGACTATAAGGGGGGTGGCAATGAGCACAAAGGTGAGCATCAGACAGACTGTGGTGGAGAAACTCGCGGAAGTGGAGGGTAGATTGGCGATGTTGGAGAGCGAGGCCGCGGGCACAAACGACCAACTTACACAGCTCCAAGAGGCGCATATACAGCACGCAGAACTACTGGAGGAGCTGCGGGTCATTGACTACAAGGAATACACGGCTAGACAACACGCTCAGGCCGATAGATCGGGGCCCTTACTAGCGCGAATGGTGTGCGACATACCTATCAGCACCCCTATATTAGAAGTTCGGGATCAACATGGCGAACTAATGGGGACACAGATAGGTATCAATGCTAGCTTTAAAAACTACTACACGCACCTCTATGAACCACACCCACCAATGGCAGACATGGCCTTTGAGTCCTTTATGGAGGACCTACCCATTCCACGGCTCACACCTGAACAACGGGATGTACTAGCGCGCCCCATCACGAATGCGGAAATTAGACAGGCAATTAAAGCTCTGCCAAGGAATAAAACCCCTGGCACTGACGGACTGCCAGCCGAGTTCTATGTGGTTTATATAGACTTAATAGCCCCACAACTGCATCTCCTATACAGAGAGTCACTGGAGTCTGGCGCCCTACCCCCCACGTCCCTGCAAGCATTGATAGTATTCCTGCTAAAGCCCGGCAGAGACGGATTGCAGATGGCGAATTACAGACCGCTGTCATTATTGAATACAGACTATAAAATACTTAGTAAGATCTTAGCGTCAAGACTGAATCAATACATCCCGACGCTCATACACACAGATCAATGTGGCTTCGTCCCTGGATGGAGCACGACGCTTAACCTCCGGAGACTGAGCCAGATAATGCTAAATGTTGATGCCAGTGGTGGGATGGAGGGATGCATATCTCTGGACTTAAAGCAGGCATTTGACTCATTACGATGGGATTATATGTTTGCGCCCTGGTGAGATTTGGTATACCACCTGAATATCTGGCATGGGTGAATCTATTATACCTATGTCCGACGGCACGTGTTTGTACTAATAGACGCATATCAGGACAGTTCATGATCGCTAGAGGCACGCGGCAGGGCTGCCCATTATCGCCCCTCCTCTTTATACTGGCCATGGAGCCTCTACTGCACAGGCTCAGAGTGTTGGCCACGCCGAGGGGAGTCTTGCGCAACTTAGTGCCACACATAGTATCGGCCTATGCCGATGATATCATATTATATATTAGGGACATGTCAGACTGCCTTGCTCCTATCCCTGAAATATTTGAATCATTCCGCACAATATCGGGACTTGCCATAAACGAGTTGAAATCATATGGCTACTGTTTTAAGGACACTGCAAGTGACACCCTATTACGATTCCCCCCGCATATGTTCCAGATGGCGCCGTCCACATTTAAATATCTGGGGATCCAAATTTACCGCAACACGCAGGACCTACTAGATGGTAACCTGGGCAAAGCACTTACTACCCTTAAATCACAAATAAAATTCTGGACTACCCTACCACTATCGATACCGGGAAGAGTGGCAATTACCAAGATGGTGGTCCTCCCCCGTATGATATATTTCTTTACAAACCTACCGCTCCTCATCCCACTGAGCACCCTTAAATCACTAAATACATTGCTGACTGAATTAATATGGGG
Source organism: Lissotriton helveticus (assembly GCF_964261635.1). Lineage (NCBI taxonomy): Eukaryota > Metazoa > Chordata > Amphibia > Caudata > Salamandridae > Lissotriton > Lissotriton helveticus. The sequence goes on from NC_136068.1 coordinate 847,317,805, forward strand.
GCCGGGCAGGAGGCGTGTGAGTCTTGCCAAGTTGCAACTGCCTACATCCCAGGGCGGAATGGGGGTCCCAGATATGATTGCGTATAGCTGCGCTTGCCAACTTCAATGGCTGGCTTACTGGCTGGCAGGCCGCAATCTACATGAAGTAGACATGACCACGACAGATAGGGAACGAGGCCGCATACACCGCCTACTGCTCCCAAACACAATATTGCCTAATACGTCGCCGCACCTCCTACAACTCGCTATCTGGTGCTGGAAGAGAGCCATCAAATACACGGGTATGACATCCCCTCATGCGCCCACGATACCCTTACTGGGACTCCCACTGGGGACAGGCACACTAATAGAGCGCGCACTCCAACAATGGCATGACTCTGGCGTTACGCAAGTGGGAGACTTCTTTTCGGATGGCAACATTATGACACATGAGGCTTTCGCACACGCACACCAGACCCCTAGAGCCTTGTTTTTAATGCATGCGCGCGTAACACATTACATTACAACGACCTGGTCAGGGGACGGGGCGGAGCCACCTACGACCCCACTGCTCACCATGCAATATCTGATGGGAACCGGCAACCAATTAACAAAATGGTTAACATATGGCATACGAACTAGCAAGGCAATCTCCCTACAATCCACTCGGGAGCGCTGGGAGCAAGATATAGGACGGGTGCTACGAGATAAGGAATGGGAAAAGGCACTGGGATTCCCAAAAAAGCTGTCCCGCAACCCCAAATTTAAATGTATCCAATTGATGATCCTGCACAGAGCTTATCTCACCCCCCAACGCCTGCACATTATGTTCCCTAATGCTGCAGACACGTGCCCCTGATGTATGGCTGCGGACGCAGGCCTTATGCACATGTTGTGGGACTGCCCTAGGTTTGGACATTACTGGGGAACAATTCATGAGACGCTAGCAACGGTAGCCCCCGCAAGGCCGTATACCTCCCCGACTTACTGTATCTTGGGGCTGGGCCCTACAGAAAAGAAGAAAAGCGCCACCACACGGTTTGTTGACCTGGCTCTACTCCTGGCTAAAAGAATGATAACGATGAGATGGAAATCTGCTAGGCCCCCTAACCCTGGTGATTGGCATGGGGAGGTGATATGATGGGGGAAGGCAGAAGGGGCTGAACTGCACAGGGAGGAACGCAGAGGTCTCCGTAAAACACACATCTCAATGGAATGGCAGGCCATACTCATAGAATTTGAAACCTGTGACATTGCTGCAGTGGACTAGACAAGTATGATTTTCTATCTCGAACATGACGAATGAAGAATGCGATTTTTGGTTCCAGGAGCCCCAGGCCCCCCCTCCCCCCTCCGCCCACTTCACACCTTTCCCCCCTCCCCCCCTTCCTCCCCCCTCCCCTCCCGATCCCCTTACCCTTATCCCCCCTCATCTGCTCTGCACATTGTAAGGTGTAGAAGCAGTTAACTGTAACAATGCTTAATATAGCCGAATGCTGTGTTGTAAATAGGAGGAACATGTGATATCACTGTACGGTATAGAATTGTCTCAGTACGATGGAACGTGACCGGATGATCTGTTTAAAGTGCAAAGGGAGTTGTGGGAGGGGGGATTCAACATTGAGGGAGATAAGTTGTATGAAAAAGAAATACTGCGCTGTCATACATGCTGAAGTTATAAATGCATGACACACTGTATGTAATGTACCACCCAGGTACTGAATGATGCAATGCTATGATACATGAAGCAGTAAATAAAAATATATTTTTTAAAAACATACAGGGAATCCGAATAAGCGCTCGTTTTCATGTCTACATCAATTGTTTCAACAGTAAGTTTCACAATTAGGCAAACAATGCACGTTTACTATACATTTTGTGGATTCTCTTTTTTACTAATTAACGAGTCTCGTAAACCATTAAAGGCCAGATATACAACGGTTTTTGCATGCGCAAACGGGTTTGCGAACCCATTTGCGCATGCAAAAACAGCATGGGCCATGTACAAAGCCTATTTTGTGACTTGCAAAGAATTGCAAGTCGCAAAATAGTGTTTTAGGAGTCGCTATTAGGGAGGGTCGTTCCCTTCTTAATAGCGAGCGCAAGCCCATGTATGAATGCTTTGCGTCCGTAATTGCGGGCGCAAAACACTCACAAATTACCACCCTCTTCAAGAGGGTGGTAATGCACTCGGAAAAGGGAAGGGGTCACTCTGGGACCCCTTCCTCTTTGCAAATGCAGGGGAAAATATTCCTGGGACAACTGCATGCTCTTAAAAAATGAAACAAAAATGTATACAAATTTTTTTTTTTAAATTGCATTCCTTTTAGGAAAACGGGCTGCATTCAAAATAAAAACTGCTTTATTTAAAAGCAGTCCCAGACATGGGGGTCTGCTGAGCCCAGCAGGCCACCATACCTGGGAAGACCTGCCATTCCCAATGGGATCGCAAATTGCGAGAGGCTCATTAATATTCATGAGCCTCTCAGTTTGTGACCCCTTTGGAAATCGCAAACAGTGAGAACTACACTGTTGTACATAGGAAATAGGGCCTCGCAAATTGCGAGTCGCAAAAAAGCGCAATTTGCTAGGCGCTATTTTCTTGGTCGTACATCTGACCCTATGACTTTCATCATTTTCCACATTTTGCAGAGAGTTCATTTTTTGGGGATAATTTCCTTCTAAATAATACATACAGATAAGAAATGACCAACGTTTAGTCTTTGCGGCTCCCTTTAACAGCATGGCAACTACCAAACTGCCAAATGTTTTGTGCTAATACAACGACAGTAATGTTGTTGTAAATTGGGTTATTAGTTGAAGAGAAGGAACCCCTATTCAAGCAGCAACCACAATGTCTATCGGGGTGAAAAAAAAAGAAACCCTCCCAAATTAACCTGTGCTTAACCCTCTGGTAGCTTGGCACAAAGCAGTTAGGCTTAACTTGAAGGCAATGTGTAAAGTAGTTATGCAGCAGCAACACTTCAAACAGTAATAAAGTGAAAAACACAACACAAGAAAAATGCCACACTAATTTAGAAAACTAGACAAAATAGTAATACATTATTTGACACTAAAACAACAAAAATCCAATCATTAGAACTGGAGAAATGCAATTTCAAAGTTGCAGGTAAAAACATTGCCAAGGAGCACAAAGCACCAACTGTGGTTATTTGGTCGCACTAGGCCAGGACAAAGTCACTAGTTCAGGACGAGTGCAGGCCAGCTATACGGACCAAGTTAGGCCCGCTGAAGAAAAGTACCTAAAATCTTGGTTGCGAAGTGATGTGATGTTCCGCGTCAAGGGTGAGTCATGCAGAGAGACGGGATGTGAAGTCCTTGCGTGGAGGTGCGTCAAGCAGAGGCGGTTTCAAAGAAACGAGAACCAATGCCGTGGCCTGCAGCTCAATCTGAGTTTGAGCGGGTTGCTAGGCCAGGATAATCTGAATTGTGGCCTGGAGGGGTAACAATTTGCCCCTTGCCACCATGTGGCACAGAGATATCACAGTACTCTGCCCTATCCAGCACTACGGTCCTTGATAGTCAGGTCTGCCTGCAGCAGGGCCTAATGCAATTCCTGGAGATGGTACAGGTGGTCCTCCCAGCTGGAGCTGAAGACAGCTATGTCATTTAGGTAGGTGGCACAAAATGCCTCCTTCCCAGCCAAGACCCTGTTCACCAACATCTGAAAGGTGACTGGGGCATTCTTTAAGCCAAAGGGCATCACCCTGAACTGAACGTGGCTCTCTGAGTTTGATAATAGAGATCTCTGTTTTGCCCCCTCAGTCTGAGCAATTTGCCAGTACCCTGATGTGAGATCAAAAGTACTGAGGAATTTGGCAGCACCCAGTCTTTCTATGAGCTCTTCAGCTCATTGGATGGGGTAAGTGTCAGTCTTGGTGACTGAACTGAGTCTCTTGTTGTCCACACAGAACCTAAGTTCTTGAGTGGTGCCTGATGGAGCAGTCTTGGAGACCAACTGGAGGACTGGAGAAACTGCTAGAGGGCTCAATCACCCCTAATGCCAGAATCATGGAGACCTCTCCTTGATGCTAGCCCTCATCTTGTCCGACAACCTGTAAATGTTGTTCTTTAGGCTCTGCGCATTGGAATAATATATTCAGCAGTTTAGACGTAGGACTGAGGTTATCTAGGTCTCTACTGACTATATTAGACTTAAGGTTTGCCAGCTAGCTCAGAGGTCACTAGAAACTTTCTCGAATAAACGAGGACGAGTTTAACCTCCCTGGATAGACAAGAAGGGATTAGCTTCTGACAACCATAAAACATGACAACTTTGCTCTCCCTGAATAAGAGTGTATCTCTAGAGTCGTGTGAAAACAAAAGACAGCTATTTCACTCAGTCAACTGTGCGTACTTAGTTTCACCAGAATGCAGAGAAAAGAGAGACGGGCGTTTTCAATAAAAGGTGTTATTTATTGAGCAGTCTTCTTCCTCATACAAGAGAAATGAATTGCCACGATTGTAATACTTATGGTAAAGTAAAGTGCGTACAGTAAAAGGAGGATTATAAAATAATACTGTAAAAGCATTGATATGGTTTCTTAGCCATATGATACTTTAAAATAGATAAAATATATACATACTTATATACATTGACTAATCGTACTCAACTGGTGCTTCTAAATACGCCTACCCCGGTGTTCCTGACCTAAGCCTAATACGTGGGAAGGAGTAGTTAAGTAGCAGTTTAAGTTAAGTTTGTTTTTGCCAAGAATCTGACTCAAGAATTCTCTGTAAGGGTTTAGTCAGTTCCGTACCTGGGTAATAGAAAGCAGGAGGTCTTGTATCTCTCTCTCAGGGCTCGATATCCCAGCAACCCGCAAGGGTAGGCTGGAAACGCCAGAGCTGGATTTTCTCGGCTGGAGAAAAAGACAGCGTCTTTCTCAGCACGTCAAAGAGGAGGGGCAGCGTCCGTGGGCTCTCGCATCAGCTGGGCTCTCGGGCAAGTAGATAGCTGCTCTGCTCCAGAATCACCACCGTGTGTTTGCTTAAGGCAACGTTGGTATATTTATACCTGAAAGGTGCCTGGGTTTGACGTAAGGTTGGACATAAGACATCAATAAAGATGTCACTAAGAACTGGCCGTTCTTACAGTGCTTTACAGGAGTTCTAAGACGAAATCAAAACAAAAGCAAGGGGGATTTCCCAGGTTGCTGGAGGCTTGGTTTTGTTTAGAGAACTCGGTGTGCTTTCTAGGGGGCCGGAGAAGTAGCCTTGCTTAATGTGACAGCATGTGCTACGACTGAATTATGGATATGATTATTATGCCGTTGTATGGATATTATTGATTATAACCGGGCAAGGGCATAAAATAGGAATATCGATTCAGGTCCCTAGATAAAAACACTACAGCTGGGCATAGTTTGCGAAGTAGCGCTACGCGAAGCTACGCAAAGTGCACTTCGCACTACACGAGCTACGCGTAGCACGACGCGAACTCTGTAGTACCCTATTCGCACTGTGCAAGATGCCGTTTTCTTTTTTTTTTTTAAGGGTTTTATTGAAGAAAACAAGAGAAATTTACATATATCGGGTGTCATACATAGAATACAATATTGCGATAGGTGAGCGAATAAATCAATGTGGAAAATTCAATCCCAAGGAGTATGCAATGTCAACCTAGTTCGGTACAGCAATAAGGAGAAATACGATCAATAATACAGCGAAGTAGCAGCCAGAAGGGCTCACCCACCCATAGTTCAGGATAATGAAGACCAAGTCAGACACCCGATACATAAGAAAATCAATACAGGATAAACAGCCCGTCTCTCGTAAAAGAAAAAAGGAAGAAAGAAAAAAAGGCCATAGAACTAAACTAAGGCAAAATAACAAACCCCTCCCCAATCCCCCCATCCTGCACCCCTGCAATGGCTATGGCCCATCCCCACTAGCAGCGTGCCTGTCGCCCCGGAACTAGACCTAAAAGAAGGAAGAAGAAAGAGTGGAGGAGGAAATATCAAACAGGCCCCGGTCTCCCTTACCCCCCGCCAGTAGCAGTCCGCCCCTACGCGTATCCAGAATAATACAATGCAACGATTAGAATCAGACAGGGGGAGCTTAGGAGAACCACCCAACTCCCGCGCTAGTATAGGTTACAATCCCGTATCACATGAAATCATTGTTCAAACCCATCCAGTCAAAGTCAACCCTGGCCGCTGCGATTTTTCATGCAAGCCCTGTCCGCTCGATCCGCCATCTCCATGAGAGTATCAAAATGTTGAGAAAGTTCAAAGTCAGTACGGAAGGATTGAGGCCAGGAGAATAGTACACAAAGTCTAAGAGTCAAACGATATCCGCGGTCCACCAAAGATAAATCGCTAGTGCGTATTTGAATCATCCAGGAGAAAAAGGGTGAGGTAACAATCCAACAGTCACTGGGGAACTCGCTCTGAAATATAAGATCATCCATGTCCTTCTGGGGCGGTATCGGCATAAAGCATGATGTAGATTCGAAAGTCCGGGGCTCGCTAGCAGTCGTTCGGGGGTCGACAAAAGATACAAAGTCTGGCTTCAGAACGGGGCCCTCCGTCTCAGACGCTTCCTGCTCCGCAGGTAGAACAGCTTGTTCCAGAACCAACAAAGGGTCGGAGTCCGGTCTCCGGTAGATGATATCAACCGTTACGACCATCCTCTGGATGATGGCGGTGGCCTGTGAATGGAGCTCCCCAATGGCGGCCATTACATTATGCAGCGACGGTATACATTCCACCCGCTCCATCGCCCCTCACGAAGCGACCAAGCAGGTCTCTGAACCCCGGGGGTCGACTACTCCGGGGCACCAGGCACAGGCAAATCCGATGACAACTGTAGGCACTCTCAAAAGCGCGACCTCAAGATGCCGTTTTCAATGATTGCACAGTGCGGACAAGCATCCGGCTTTGTTCAATTATTGAAAACGGCATCTTGCACAGTGCGAGCTGTAGAGTTTTACTCGAGCGGCAGCTTTCTCAACGCGGACTGGTAGTTTCTCATCGCGAGCGGTGACAAGCATATGCGACCACTCGAAATGAGAATCTCGCCGGGAGGTTTATTTTCCACACTCGCGATCGGCAACTTGATGTTGCTGATAGCGAACGAGGAAAAAGTCTCGCCGGGATGTCATTTTGCTTTCTCGCGGTCGCGAACTTGACATTGAGGACCGCGAGCAAGCAAAAAATGACTGCTGCACTAGGCTACGCGTGTTTGCACTGTGCTACGTGCAGTTTGCATAGTGCGAAGTAGCGCTAACTTCGCAAACTACGCGAGCGTAGTGCTTTGCCCAGGGTTATTCTTTACAGGCATACTGTCTCCAGTGTTGAGGGAGAACAGGGAAGAAAACTGCCCCAACAACTGGCGACAGTCATTCTGCTAGTCTAGGGTCAGAGTAGGGGAGAGGTTAACACCCTCTACTGACCAATCATGCTCCTATGTAGAGAGGACGTTAAGGAGAGGTTCTTCTAGTCCGTCATCTGTCACCAAGAGCACAGTTACTTCAGACCCCTCAAAGTGGGGTTTGAGGTGGTTTATGTGGAGCACCCTCAAGGGGTTCCTAGGGTTCTTGAGATCCACCTGTTAGGTGGCATACCCCCTTAAGCTCACCCACTTCATATGGGCTTGTCCAATGGTCTTGGAGAGCTCTAGGCTCCACAGGCTCCATGATCCACACCTGCTGGCCAGGCTGAAACTACACCAGAGTTGCCTTGTGGTCATACCAGTGTTTCATGACTTCTTGACAGGCTTCAAGATTGTCTTTAGCTTTTTTCCAGTAGGGCTGCACCTGGTTACAGGATACCAACATGTAGCTGACTACATCCTGAGGGGGTTTCATGGGAGCTTGCACTCATCCATCTCTCACAAGGATGAGAGGTCCCTTAACAGGGTGGCCATAGGTTGTTATCAACCTAGTAAAAAACAATAAACAGATTCAAACAAAAAAACAGGGTGGCCATAGAGGAGCTCGAATGGGCTAAACCCATCTCCCTTTTGTGGCACCTCCCTATAGGCGAATAGCAGGCATGGAAAGAGGATGTCCATTTGTTTGAGGGTGATAGGGTGGGGATAACTTATAGGTTACCCTATATTCATTCCACATAGAATTCATGTACGCTGACATGAAGTTAACGCCTCTGGCATTAGAAAAAAGCTCCCCCTGCAACCTATCTAATCAATTCAGCAATATATTACGCATTCAATATGTGCATGCGCGGTATAGAAAGTGACATTACAATCCACTGAAACTCTTCATTACTTTATTATTTATCCTTACAAAATTATTCACATGTTACCTAAAAACTACCATAAACATATTGTGAAGCTTTACAAAAGGATTATTGTTCAAAGAGTAGAACAATATATAAATCTACATCAATACAATTGGGTCAAACTTCGGAGAAGCGTGCTAATAGAGTATGTAAAAATTCATACCTACATCATATCCACATTGAAGTCCTCCCAGACATATACTCCTTCATTCATACTCATACATCCTGTAAACAACCATCAATTACAGTATATTAAAAAGTGAGAATCAAAGTGGGTCTTCACAACAGCATCCGAGTGATGAGTTGTTCTGCAGCATTTGGCAGTCGAGTATTCATATTTATAATTGTCAAGTCCTTTAAAGATCTCGTATCTACTTGCCATAAACATTTCTTTTATTTCAACATCATTTTAAAACTATAACCTTTTTTCAGTATATCCAATGGATTTTGTGGCCTTTGTATGAGAATCTGCATGCATTTCAGTGAAACCCTGACACCTTCTTCAGGATAGCCACATCAAGAAACCCTTCATACCTTCTCCACTAGAAGCGATAGGGTCTTCTAAATCTAGAGACCCATTCTGATATGTGGGCTTACTGGACTGCAAGAAAAAAAGGATATGTGCAGCTGAGTCTGCAAGTGTACAGATGGATTCCATGATATATGGCCTCATGGGTAAATATATGTTTGGACTCATTTTAAGAGTAATCCTTCAGTAACCTAATCCAATGCTCACAAATAGCCACAGGTCCTCTCATCAGTCCGCCTGATACCGAGTTCACGTCTTCCTATCCAACGCCATAGTGCCTCTGTCACACACTGCTTCCTTTGGGAACCCCAGGAGCGGTAAAACCCCCCATCAATGCACTGGCCACCACAGGTACAGTCACTGATCTCAGAAGGATGGTCTCTGGGTACCGGGTGGTGTGATCCTCTAAGAACAGGATGAACAAGCTGCCCAAGCTGTATTGGAGTCCAAGTGGACCGACAATGTTGTGGGCCATGGGGACCAATATTGTTGGTTCCCACCCTTTCACAGGGAGTGCCAATTACAGACAGTTAAGGGATTGAGGTGAGCCTTAAGCTTTTTCCCAGCTTTCCAGCTGACCTGACAGATGGGACAAGACCTATAGAACTTATCTGAGGTTATTTTTATCCAGAGCCAATAGTGGTGAGGGACGAAACTGGCAAAGGTCGTGTCTTTCTGCAGATGTCCTGCTGGGGATATATTATGAGCCAACGCCAGTGGGAAGGGCCTGTAACACTGGGGGTTCACAGCACACTCGCTGCCACAAGACCAGGAACCTTAAGTTCATTGTAAAGGAGGTAATTCTCCCAATAGATAAGGTGATCTCCAGAGGTATTGCTTGTTGCCTGGGCCTCAGCTTGTCGCCTCAAGCCCTGTAGAGTAGTGCATTACTTCTGTGCTAGCAAAATTCCACCCTTTCGGGCCCACCTTCAGCTTGCCAACCAGCAAGCTCAAGCAGGTTTCTCAGGACTGCATTTTCCCTCTCTGTAGACTCAGGAGTGGCTTTCTCACGTACCCCCTCAAACTGGACGGTGGAAATTTCAGGGGTGGATTTCCTACACCCCCACCCTTCCTCCTGGCAGGTACCTGGGCCATTGTTCCAGGCTCAAGGCTTCCTTAACTCCCTCTTGGGCAGCCATGGAGCGTGTGGTCATACAGGCCCTTTCAGGTAAGACTTACATCTCCAGGTGTGACCTGAGCTCCACTTCCTGCCGGACAGTGTGCTTTGGGTCGTTGCCTAACAGACAATCTAAAGGCATGGCAGAGCTCAAAGCTACTTTTAGAGAACCTGAGACCCCCCCCCCCACTCAAAGGGAAGCAGAGCCACTGAGTTGTGACTTTAATGATTGTGTGCAACTACGATCTGGAGGTATGTATTAGGAAGGACCTGCTCTGAAGACACCAGATTACACCTCACAGTTGTCAGGCTGGCTCATGTGTCTCTCAGAGCCTCCATCCTGTGGCCATTGATGGTGATCCACTGCCTATTCTTAGAAGCATTGAAAGGCATATTGGCTTTAGGCATCATCTCTCTATCCCTAAGGGACACTAACCTCGGCTCTGTCTCCCATGTTAACTGAGACCACCTCCTCTCTAAGCGCTGCACTCACAAATCCAGGTGTCTGCCCACTGGCGAGGGGCTGTGCACTCTTGGAACATTTGGTATCTCCCTTGGAGTGCCCATAATTGTAACACTCCTATCTTGTGATCAAAATACCCCATTTTCCTCTGATCAGGTCGGGACTTGTTACTGGATTTTGATTTATTTTGGTGGGCCTTTCAGAGAACTCCTTATTTTTAAGTTTTCTCCCTCCTCTTTCTTCTGTATGGACCCCTGACCACCCTTCTTGTGATCCCCAGATACCTTTTAGGACACACTGGGGTCAGTGAGCCTACTATCAACTAGGTGCTGGCACAGCTCTGTAAAACATATATTGAACATATGCCCTCTTAGTATCAGATTAAACAACCAAGTAAAATCATCAACTTTGTTGACCCACATCCAGCCCTTCAGTGTCTTGCTAGCTTAGTTAAGGAAATCCACCCAAGACTGGTTCTTCAACTTTTGGCAATTCCCAAATCTAATGTGGTACTTCTGTGGAGTGAGTCCAAATTTGGTGACAATGATGATTTTCATTGGGATGTACTTCATCTTCTCCCCCACCTCCAGTGTAATCTAAGTATCCCTCCCCCTGTAGGCATGTGTTTCCAGAGTGTTTCTCCCCAAAACTCTTCTGGGACCCTGTGGATCTGAAGGGCCACATTATAAGCAGAAAAACACGTGTGTATGTCATCCCCTACCACATATCTGGGCACCATATATTTGGATATGCGGACCTTCTTGCCCATTTCAGGTGCTACAGGTATGCTGCCACCATTGTTGTTGCACCAGCATCCTATCCGGCAGCAACCCTTATTCTGCTCCTGATGGATGGGACCCACGGCATGAGGACAGCAGGGGAGAGGCTGCCAAGCCAGCGCATTTGCTCTCTAAAACACTTACCTTATGATGGCTGACCTGCTGGTATCAGTTCCCATGCCTGCATTCTTCTCCATGGGTGAGTCAGCTGATAGTATGCTGTTAGTGTCTTTCTGGTCCTTCTTACCAGAATTTTCTGGGAAGGAATTCTGGGAATTTGGAAAACCCAATCCAAGATGGTGGCTACTCATGCTTTTAGCTCTCTTTCCCAATCAAGGCAACTTGCAACCTCCTGGGATGTACTTCCTGCTACAGTAGCATATGACACATTTTTATTTTGCTCCTTGTGTCACAACACTTCTTCGATCCTGTGGGTGTTACCTCACTCCTGTTTCTCAGGTGGATATTCTCCTTATTTCTGTGTTTACAGCTCGTCCCGGCCTGGTTGGGTTGTCTTATTCCTTATATATGTGTGGTTGCTGCCATAAACAGATTTATTTTTTTGCCTCAGGGCTTTTCCTCCTATGGGACTTCTTCTGGAAGGTGTCATCGCTTAGGCACTTCCAGGTGTTTTGGCGGCATTGTGGCTACTGGAAGGGGTCGCTGCTACCTCGGGTAGACCAAGACTGTAAAATCTTGGGTTTCACGGGCAGTTAACAGTTGGAGGCTGCCTTCAGAATGCCTAAAGGTCAACAGACTCACAATTGTTGCTGGACTCTGCTAGTCCAGCTCTCTGAGGCTCCTTTCATGACCCATTTTCTTCGCCTCGGTCTCCTTGGCCAGTTTCTTCTCCTCCATCCTAGGTTTGGCCATTTGCAACTGAAACGCCCTCTCTGCCTTCCTGTCCACCATCTCTCCTGGGGACGGGCCATGCGAAGATAAAATGCTGGCAGGGAGCTTCAACTCAGGAGATGAGTCATCCCCTTCTCCTAGGAACTGCATTTCAGGGCTGGTATCCTGGCCCTGCTCCTGCTCATCAATATCTTCCTCCTCATTCCCATCCTCTGTTGCTGTCAGCAACTGCTGGACCTCCGTCGAGGCCCTCAGAGCTTTCTGAAGCTCCAACTATTTAGTTCCATTCTTGGTTTGCAGTCCTCTTTCCTTACAGAGGCCGACCACTGTTTGACTTTCCAGATTGGCCACCTCAAACTCTGTAACTGCAGGTATGGTTACAGACAGTCAGGAAGCAGTGAGAAGGGAAATTTAAAAACCTAAAATTGGTACCAAATTATTTATCTGGCCTTTTAGTGTAACACAAAATCACTTCACAAACACAAGTCCAAACCTCACAGCTGAACACCAATGTTGGAAATTGGGTTATTGGTTGAGGGGGGGTGAAACCCTACTCAAGCGGGAACCACAATCTTTGTCAGGACAAAACACAAGCAAACCCCAAACTAACCTGTGCCTAACCCTCTGGTAGTTTGGCACAAAGCAGTCAGGCTTAACTTAGAGGTAACGTCTAAAGTATGTAAGCAGCACTACAAACAGTGATAAAGTGAAAACACATCACATGAAATCATCTCACTCTAATTTAGAATAATAGATTAAAATTCAAAAAACTGTTTAACACTAAAACAACAAAATCCAATCAGTAGAGTGGAGATATGCACTTTTCAAAGTTTTAAGTAACAACAGGGCCTAAAAGCACTAAGTGCCAACTGTGGTTTTCCGGTTGTGCTGGGCCAGGTCATCAAAGTCACAAGTTCAGCGCAGGCCTGCTAAAAGTAACAAGTTAGGCCAGCTGAACAAAAGTACGTCAAATCCTAGTTGCAGAGCGATGCAAAGTCCATCGTCAAGGATGCATCAAGCAGCAGAGGTGATGCAAGGTCCTTACGTGGAGATGCGCTGACCAGCGACAGTTCGGAGGAACTGTGGTAGTGATGTGATGTCTATGCGTGGAGATGTGTCACGCCATGGCAGTTCTCAGGAGATGCAGGCTGTGATGCGAAGTACTGCATCAGGAATGGGCTGCGCAGCAATTCTGATGCAGAGTCTTGCGAGGCAATGCACTGCGTTGTGTCAGTTGCGCTGGGACCACAAATGGCTGGCATAGCACCTTCAGGCCCCCTTTCAAGGGTCTAGGACTGTTGTGGCACCTCTTGGGGGGACAGACCTTACAACTGCCAGAATCCAAGTGCTGGGTTCAAGGTTGTTGGATCCTGTTCTGTCCCTGAGGCTCTGAGCAGGAGGGCAGCCAACTGGCCCTTGGAGTCACTCTGGTGGTCATGAGTTCAAGATGCAAGTCCAGTCCTTCACTCAGGCAACGGGGTTGCAGGATTGCAGAGTAGCAGTTCTTTTTGTAGAGCAGCACAGCAGTTCTCCAGTGTCTTCGACAGGTCCCAGAGGTGAACTGAAGAGTTGGCTCAGAGGACTTTAAATTGCAATTCTTTAGACACCTAACTTGACATTCCTGCCTGCAGGGCCGGACTTGGAACCAAAACTGGCCCTGGGAAAGAGCTCAGCCGGCCCCCGTGGGAGCGGCCTAGTGGCTTGCCAGGGATGGTTGTAGCCGATTTTGTTACAGGGGCTGATTTTGCAGTTATGCTGCAAAAACGGCCCTGCAACAAAAACGGCCCTCAAAAGACCAAAACGACCCCCACCCTAGCGACCCACCGGGGAAATGCCTGGTGCCCGCCACGGCCAGTCCGGTCCTGCCTGCCTGTTCCCAATTGAAAGTTATCACTTATTAAATGTAATAAGTTAACACAATGTTATCCTACGGGAGTGGTAGGCCTTGCAGTAGTGAAAAATAAATGTAAGAGTTTTTCACTACCGGGACATGTAATGCTTAAAAGTATACGTCCACCTTTTATTTATGTTTTTTTTTTTTTTTATAAAACCTTTATTTGTACAAAAAGGATATACAGGTCAAGGCCTACAACCAAGCTGGCCGGCCACAATACGAAAAGCCGACGAAAAATCCAGAGAGAACAGTACAGAATCAATCATAGAGGAGCATGAGCAACACAATCTTAAAAAGGGAGAGGAGAAAAGAAGATCTAGACGGCCAGCAAACAGGAGCAAAGAAGGTTAATTTTATAATATAGGGATAAGGGGTATGACAGGCTTAGTGACAACATAGAAAAATCCGGAGCCCCCAGATAAACCATTGACAGCAAAGAGGGGAAAGGGCCATAATACAGGAGTGTCAGCACTGTATACATCGGTATGAAAACAGGTGCAGTAAATACAATCAATATGCAATTATTAACAACTTCGCCCACCACTCAGTAGCACATCTGAACCAGGACAGAAGGGCCGGAGGAGCGACTTCACCAAACCTAGCCCATCATACTAACCTTGGAGGAGAAAGAAGGGGGGGTGGGAGGGAAGGGGGGGAGGGAAAGAAGAAAGGGAAAGAAGAACACAGACGAAAGAAGGAGTGCCGCGCAGAAAAAGCGTCCCGTAGCGAGGAATACAGAAGAGAGCAGGAATACTAGCAACAAGGGGGGTATGGGGGTATGGGAGTCGCGACAGAAAGCAGCAGAACTATAAGAAGAAGAACAGCGACAGGACAGACCCCACCCCAATCACGCCCCGGAAGGCAGGACAGACGCAGCACCCCAATAAAGAAATACAAAAGGGCCATAGAACTGAGGAAAAAGAAACATCATAGAAGACCCATCCCACCCATCCCACCCTGCACCCCTGCAGAAGGCTACGGCCTACCCTCCAAACAGCGTGCCTGTCGCCCTAAACCTGAACCCGAAATGCAGTAGAGAGAAGAGAGAAAAGGAGTAAGGAGACAAAAAGAAGGAGAGAAAAAACAGAGAAATGTATGGGGGGGAGGAGCAAAAGGGCATAAACAAATACGGTCGGCCACAGCCCTCCGCCCAACCATAATCATATTACGTATGAACCAGAACGTCACGATCTCGAGCGCCATAAAAACTGAAAGGGGGGTCTCCCACAGCGCCATGAATATAGACAATTGCGCCATCAATCCGTACACCAATAATCCACCGGGAGTCGTGCATCTCACCCCAATCCTTTCTTAACCACAATTCCCACCCACCACATGACAAATTGAAGTGAGCAACACGATGCGAGGCAAGCACACAATTGAAAGAAAGTACGATCAAGACGTAGACCAGGGAGGGCAGTCGATCTGCAAGTGAACAAAAGTTCAGATAGGTAGTTCAAATGTCTCAGCAATAGCAACACAAACAGCAAAAAATAGGAGTTCAGTCTCGTAGGTCGGAAAAGCGGTGGTGTACTTGCAAAGGAAAGAGACAACCTCGTCAAGGCGGCAACAGGAAGCAGTCCACCATATTTCTCAGGCATCCGAGGAGGAACTGGCCTCCGCTCTATATCCAGGTCCCCTAACTCCAACCATAGAAGAGCAGGAAGTTCCAAAGCCACCGGCCCACAATCCCGTCGACGAACAGCGGCAGCAACCCTCATGGCGACCGAGGGGGGCGAGGCAGCGGCACCACCGGGACAAGAAGGGGCCATGAAGAGGCGTCCACCCAAGATGGCGGC
Organism: Lissotriton helveticus; assembly: GCF_964261635.1. Classification (NCBI taxonomy): domain Eukaryota; kingdom Metazoa; phylum Chordata; class Amphibia; order Caudata; family Salamandridae; genus Lissotriton; species Lissotriton helveticus. The sequence goes on from NC_136068.1 coordinate 847,333,481, forward strand.
GGATCGCAACGAGTCTCCAGGGGCACCGGGGGCCAAGGACGCATGCCAGGATTGCAAGGCACCAAGAACGTCTCCAATATTAGAGTTTCGTGCACACGTCCAAGCCCCCGTGCAATGCAGTGTCCTGAGTCCGCCATCACGAGGAGATCTACAGCCCAGATCGTCGGCAGCCATTTTGTAAGTTAAGCCTCCTCACCACCCTCCGCAACTCTCGGGACAGTTCACAAATGCAGGACTTTACAGATGTCCCGGGGGTCCCAGCAATAGCGGCCTTGGCACAAAGAGGAGTACCGCCCAACGCGGGGGCCCGCCCGTACCACCACCGGCGCTCCCCATGAGTAGAGCGGGAGCGCGCGGGTCCAGGGCCACCGGACGGAGCAGCGGCGGGGGGTCCCCTGCACGCGATCAGTCCCCGGAGCACCGCGCCCTGCACAGCCTCACAGCCACCAAGGCAGGCCCGGATCAGGGTAACCGGGATGCTCGCACAATGGCTCTCACCAGCGGTTCACTCTCTCGGCCGGGGCCTGTGGTCACAGCAACGCCTGGCCGGATCTCATAGGCGAGGCCCCGGTCGTAACCCCACGGAGGCCCCGGTCCCTTCGGAGGGGCACAACTTCGGATTCTCAGCTCACCGGAGCTTCCCGGTCAGACGGTAAGTGAGAGCGAAATGTTGCGATCATATTTCCTCGAAAACATGTCGTCTCTGGACATGATATGTATCAGGATCTACGAGTCAGGCCGGAGGGCTGACGGAGCCGAGCTAAAAGGCGACCATCACGCTCGCGAGCTTGGCTCCTCTACGTCCACCTTTTAAATACACTGCATACTGCCCATTGGGCTGTTAAGGGCCTACCTTAGGGGTGACTAATCTGTATTAAAAAGTAAGGTTTAGGCATGGCAAAAGGTTTATTTTGCCAGGTCGAAATGGCTGTTTAAACTGCACTCAAAGACTGAAATGGCAGACCTGGGACAGGTATAAAGGGCTACTTAAATGGGCGACACAATAAGTGCTGCAGGCCCCCTAGTAGCATTTCATTTACAGGCCATGGCTACATGTAGTACCACTTTACTAGGGACTTACAAGTAATTTAAATGTGCCAGTTGGGTGTAAGCCATTGTTGCAATGTTTTAGGGCGTGTGCACACACACTTTAGTACTGGTTAGCAGTGGTAAAAGTCCGAAGGCCAAAAAAATGATCTCAGCAAAAAATCAAGGAATAATGAAGAAAAAAAATTGGGGGAGATCACCTTAAGGCTGACAGGTCTAACACATGTAAATTGGTACAGAGACCTTTCAGGTTCACACTTCATTAGTTTTTTTCCTTGATCTGCTTTTTGTTTCGGCATTCACATGATGTACCCCGGTAAGTGCTGGCTGCGAATAGAGTGGTCGGTGGAATCTTCACTCTCAATGGTGTACATCCTTATGAATCTGAATGCCTCATGGTGATATATGACCTCCTTGTATGCTTTTCTCTTCTCAATTAAGTAACTCCTGAAGTATTACTACCTGTTTCTAACTCAAAACACTACGAGATCCCTTAGTGAAAATAGGACATGTCATTAGAATTTTATGAGATAGTATTATAGGTAAAGCAAGAGCAGCAGGTGCAGTGACATGGTGGCATACAGGTGAAAAGTGCGCAATCACTCACCAATCATAAGTGTGTCTTACCTTCAAAATGGATGACAAAGAGCCTATTTTGCTTGCTTGCATTAGGGTTCTTGGGATCCTTGCTACACCTCAGCCCACACAAATCCTTACATATTGTGCCAGGTCAATCAGTATTCAAAAGCACTCTGCAAGTCTGCTGATTCATTATATGGCGCTAGCCAACTTATCCCCTATCTTATCATAAACTTGCATTTAGAATAGTGGTAGCAAAGGTGCTATGTACCCTAGTGCAAGCAAGGAAAATGCCCCTTCACCATCTCGTATGTTAATACAACACAGCTGTATTTGGGGTCCAGTGGGCCCCTCAAACTGCTGGGTACTGGGGCCAATGCACCTTCTCCACTACTAATAGCTATACCCCTGTCCGCAGACACAACTATAATCTACGGTAATGTTACTTTAAACGTAGATTTGCTAGCCACTCATCTCTAAAATATTCCGTTATTACACTCTATAATGAGGTTTGCTAAAAAATAATAATTTGAAACTGAATTTAAAGAGATATAGGTTTGATTTATGTTATTATTCTCAGTGTATATGCAGGTTGTATTTTTTTACAGCAATGAAAGAACATTTAAAGTTTGTCCCAGACCTAATGCAAACGGATCACTGACATAATATCGACTGACAGAATATCGACTAGCAAAACTATCGAGGAAAAAATATCTACAGACAAAATATCGAGTTTGTATCTACAAACAGGTAAGTACAAAAATATCGAGTACAAAATATCGTTAAAAAAATAGTTTTAAAAAATATCGACTTTATTAAAAACAGTGTTAAATTAAATTGAAATAAAAAAATAATTACTAAAATATACTTATAAATACTTAAATTAACTTATAATAATTAAATAATTAATGAAAGTTATAAAAAAAATGTACAATCATATTTGTTAAAACATATATATATTAACATAATATAACTAAATAATATCCAATATGTTTACCGTACGATAACAGAAGTGTAAAAAATACTATTCCCACTCCACAGAGTGCAACTGTAGGGAAAGCGTTGGATAGCGTAGGGGTCAAAATTACTATTCCCACTCCAGTGGGTGCAACAGTGAGGAAAGCGTTGGATAGCGTAGGGGTAAAAATTACTATTCCCACTCCAGTGGGTGCAACAGTGAGGAAAGCATTGGATAGCGTAGGGGTAAAAATTACTATTCCCACTCCAGTGGGTGCAACAGTAGGGAAAGGGTTGGATAGCGTAGGGGTTAAAATTACAATTCCCACTCCAGTGAGTGCAACAGTAGGGAAAGCGTTGGATAGCGTAGGGGTAAAAATTACTCTTCCCACTACAGTGGGTGCAACAGTAGGGAAAGTGTTGGATAGCGTAGGGGTAAAAAATACTATTCCCACTCCAGTGGGTGCAACAGTAGGGAAAGCGATGGATAGCGTAGGGGTAAAAATTACTATTCCCACTCCAAAGAGTGCAACAGTAGGGAAAGCGTTGGATAGCGTAGGGGTTTAAATTACTATTCCCACTCCAAAGAGTGCAACAGTAGGGAAAGCGTTGGATAGCGTAGAGGTAAAAATTACTATTCCCACTCCAGTGGGTGCAACAGTAGGGAAAGCGTTGGATAGCGTAGGGGTAAAAATTACTATTCCCACTCCAACTAGTGCAACAGTAGGGAAAGCGTTGGATAGCGTAGGGGTTAAAATTACTATTCCCACTCCAAAGAGTGCAACAGTAGGGAAAGCGTTGGATAGCGTAGGGGTAAAAATTACTATTCCCACTCCAAAGAGTGCAACAGTAGGGAAAGCGTTGGATAGCGTAGGGGTTTAAATTACTATTCCCACTCCAAAGAGTGCAACAGTAGGGAAAGCGTTGGATAGCGTAGAGGTAAAAATTACTATTCCCACTCCAGTGGGTGCAACAGTAGGGAAAGAGTTGGATAGCGTAGGGGTTAAAATTACTATTCCCACTCCAAAGAGTGCAACAGTAGGGAAAGCGTTGGATAGCGTAGGGGTAAAAATTACTATTCCCACTCCAGTGAGTGCAACAGTAGGGAAAGCGTTGGATAGCGTAGGGGTAAAAATTACTATTCCCACTCCAGTAGTTGCAACAGTAGGGAAAGCGTTGGATAGCATAGGGGTAAAAATTACTATTCAAACTCCAAAGAGTGCAACAGTAGGGAAAGCGTTGGATAGCGTAGCAGTAAAAATTACTATTCCCACTCCAGTGGGTGCAACAGTGAGGAAATCGTTGGATAGCGTAGGGGTAAAAATTACTATTCCCACTCCAAAGAGTGCAACAGTAGGGAAAGCGTTGGATAGCGTAGGGGTTTAAATTACTATTCCCACTCCAAAGAGTGCAACAGTAGGGAAAGCGTTGGATAGCGTAGAGGTAAAAATTACTATTCCCACTCCAGTGGGTGCAACAGTAGGGAAAGCGTTGGATAGCGTAGGGGTAAAAATTACTATTCCCACTCCAACTAGTGCAACAGTAGGGAAAGCGTTGGATAGCGTAGGGGTTAAAATTACTATTCCCACTCCAAAGAGTGCAACAGTAGGGAAAGCGTTGGATAGCGTAGGGGTAAAAATTACTATTCCCACTCCAAAGAGTGCAACAGTAGGGAAAGCGTTGGATAGCGTAGGGGTTTAAATTACTATTCCCACTCCAAAGAGTGCAACAGTAGGGAAAGCGTTGGATAGCGTAGGGGTAAAAATTACTATTCCCACTCCAGTGAGTGCAACAGTAGGGAAAGCGTTGGATAGCGTAGGGGTAAAAATTACTATTCCCACTCCAGTAGTTGCAACAGTAGGGAAAGCGTTGGATAGCGTAGGGGTAAAAATTACTATTCCCACTCCAGTAGTTGCAACAGTAGGGAAAGCGTTGGATAGCGTAGGGGTAAAATTAACTATTCCCACTCCAGTGGGTGCAACAGTAGGGAAAGCGTTGGATAGCGTAGAGGTAAAAATTACTATTCCCACTCCAGAGAGTGCAACAGTAGGGAAATTAAATACTTCATATATTATTTCAATAAATATAAATTAATATCTATCAAAAATTACTTAAAAGTAATTACGAATTTAATATAATATAATAATTAATCAACTAAAATTACAAATTAAATTTAATTATTACAATTATTTAACTATTAATACAAATTAATTACAAATTAACAATTAATAATTTAACATTTAAAAATTAATTTACAATAAATTCAAATTAAATACAATTAAATAAATTGTTTTATTTAATTAATTATAAATAAATTACTTCCCATCCTATTCCCCTATAAACCCACAACCCACCACAGAAAATAAATTATTAACTTAACATAATTAGCAATTAATCAATTAAATATAATTAATTAGCAATTCCAATTTAATTAATTACCCATAAAAAATTAATTAACAATTAATTCTAAAACAATACCAATAAATATGTTAGCATATTTAATTAATTATAAATAAATTACTTGCCACCCAATTCCCCTATAAACCCACAACCCGCTACAGAAAATAAATAATTAAAATTAACATAATTAGCAATTATTCAATTAATTTAAATTAATTGCCAATTAAAAGTTAATTAATTACCAAATATAAATTAATTAACAAATAATTAAAAATGAATAACAATAAATAAATTTACATATTTAATTAATTATAATTAAATTACTTCCCACCCTATTCCCCTATAAACCCACAACCCGCTACAGAATTAAATTACGCAAAAATTAAAAAATTAAAATTTCATTAATTAAAATTATTTATAACATAAATACACACTTTTCACACATATAATAACATAAATAACACTATAAAAAAATTTAATATTATCAAAAATTCGATAATTTTATTAACATATATTATATACTTCGATATTTTAATTGTCTATATTTTTAACATTCGATATTACATTACTTACCTTAAAAACGATATTTTTGATGTCTATATTCTGTCCAGTCGATATTTTGTCCATTCGATATTTAAAACTCGATATTGTGTCCAGTAGATATTTTGTAGTCGACATTTTGACTGTTCACCAATGCAAACGTCTGCATACGGAACCTAGAAATCGGTTCATAAACTACAGCCAGGTACATGAAGTAACTATGTTCCATTTAAGTAAGATAAAATAATTGACTTAGGGCAAACAGTGATAGGGTGAAGATCAAGCAGGGAGCAAAAGGTAATCCATGCGTCGCGTAAAAATAGCTGGCTTCACATAAGCAGGTCAGAACTTGAGCTACTGCAAAGCAGGGATGAAGACTAAGAACAACTAGTGCTGGAAACAAAGAAGCAAAGCAAATCACAAAACATATTCCCATCCGATCAGAGGGGATTCATACAGGTGCAGAGATTGGGGCAGACACAGAGGGGCATATTTATGTGAAAGTCACACAGCGCAGCATGTCACCTTGCTGTGCTGCACTGCGTGACAGGGAAAAGGCAGGAATGCGCCATATTTCAAAACAATGCAGTGCATTCCTTCCTTTGTCCCTGCACTTGCATCGTTTGGCTGCCTAGCACCTACGCAGACACCCTTGCACCATGGTGCAAGGGTGCCACCGTTGCTTGCAGATTTGTTTTTGCAGAAGGTGCAACATCCTGCACAAAAACAATCCGCAGAGGCGTATTCCTCTGTCTATGTGTGCTGCAAAATGCAGCACACTTAGAAAGAGGAAAAAATGAGGAGAAATAAAGGTATTTCTCTTTGTTGCGCTTCCCCTGTGAAGGCATATCTTTTTGGCGCATTTTCGTCGTCTAACACGTTTGGTAAATCTGGGAATGTGTCAAAATCCATGGGAGTTGCGTGGAAACACCCAAGCAATGCCCATAAAATGACTTCCCAGTGCAAAGTAACTCAGCGTAGCGATTTGACCTGCGTTGTGTTACTCCAGATTTATGCAGCCACTCAGGGTCGCGCAAGGTAGCTTTGCATGGCTTCATATATCGCATTTTGGGCTTGCATTTGTGCTTGCACCACGTTGCCTGGTGTAAGAGCAATGTAACTCCCCTTGTAAATATGCCCCAGAGTGTGGCAGACCAGCCGCGGCCGGTGTTGGGAGTACCTGCGGGCGGTGGCATGGGGTGGGGGAGGGGCAAGGTGGGGGGTAGTAATGTATGGATTATGGAGTTTAACAGGTAAATTAACATATATATGAATAAAACGAATTTCGTTGTGTGCACTGCATCACCAAATGCGAGGCAGTGCGCGCAACGAATTTCGTTTATTTATTTATATGTTAACTTACCTGTTAAACTCCGTAATCCATACATTACAACCCCCCACCCTGCCCATCCTCCTCCCCACGTCACCACCCGCAGGTACTCCCACCACCGGCCGCGGCTGTGGCAGACACAATCAGCTGTCAGCTTCAAAATAAAGAGACAGACATGTTGAATAGCTGCAGTATTTGACTAGACAATCTGATATGTGAAAGATTTCTTTTGATCCCAGTTCAATTCTACTCATAATGGGGGCTTCCTCTTCAATTTTTTCTCGCGAGCGCTCGCCTACTTAATGTTTGTGAGCTGTGTGAGAGGAAAAACTAGCAGTTTTGCGGAACTCTGCGTGGAGTGGGAAAAACTCATCCGAACTCCAGAGTGGAATTCTTCGCCCACCCCTAGCATTAATGTGCCTCCCAAGTCCCCTGGATAGAACACTTTCTGGACCTACAGAAGAGGGCTGGGACTGCTGTCGGGGACCTGAGAGGAGCCATGAAGGACTGGACCTGCCCCTCCCACTTGAACCCAGGACAAAGAAGTGAACTCCAATGGCCAGTTAAGTTGACCTCCTGTGTGGCTACAGAGACACAACAAGCTACACGTGACCTTTTCCAGGAAGTACTTAGCTGACCAGTCGCAATTGGACCTGCACCCTGCAGCTGGCCTCTGTCTGACACCCTGTGAATCTCTAAATTACCACCCCTAAGGTCATGGGAGCTTTAGAAGTGCACTACTTTAATTGTTTTGGAATCAGAAGGAATTTTGGAAACTTTTTAAAACCTTTCCTTGAGACTTAGAATCTTTCTTGAACTTTTTGACTTCCAGACTTTCACCAGAACCAATCCACTTGGTGTATCTGACCATAGTGGTCATCCTCAGATTGTGCCTAGGTTTCCGTCTCCTGTGACCATTGACTACCATTTGCGCCTTGCTCTTTTTGGTGCTATTTTCACTTAAATCTTTAAACAATCACATCTCTAGTTCCCCTATTAAACATTTTGCTGTTTTCGTGTCAATATTTTCATTTTTTTACCTCTATTTTTTTTAATTCAGTGTGGTATTTATGTTTTTGGGTGTTTTAACTTTATTACTGGTTTGGTACTGCACAAATACTTAAGAAGAGTTGTGATTATTCCTTGCGGTGGACAGATGCTCACCCCAAATAATAAACCAATTTCTTACAGCTCTCCTACCGCCTTCTACGAGAACAAACAGGAAAGAGGTGTTGGACCCACACTTACGTTTCTTATCCCTCTAACCCACCCCTTCACTGGATGAGCTTCGGCAGTCGTCTGGCAGACTCCTAGTTGTTGACCTGGTTTTGAATGGGGGTGCACTAAGGAAATGGGGCAGGGAAATGTAAGGTTGGAAACACTGGCTAAAAAGTGACTCCCACAATATACTACCAGCCTTTGAGGGTATATTGAAGATTTGTTCAAGTGCACTGGAAGGGAAGATAATTCGTCGTCCCCCGTCGTCCTGACCCCCCCCCCCCCCCCCCCGAAAAAATGCACCTTTGATATTGAATGCTTGAATAACCATGCGAAATTAAATAAGTCCAAATGAGCAGTTTTCCTAAATTGGTACAAAGAATCACAGTTGCTGGGCTTGAAAGACACCCATGCCAAACTGAGATACCAAATAAGTCATTTGAGGGAATTTCAGGGCTTGTGTCCCCACTGTGATGCCTCCTCCTTATACATTTTGTCCAAATTACTAGTGTATTTAAAATTTCCCTCCCTATTTTTTCCAGCGTGAGATGAAAGGTGCATCACAAGACGTGCCCAGTGACCAAGACAGCAGGAGGGGCCCCAGCAAATTGAGCATAGGAGATTGCAGTGGGCATGGTGACTGTGGCAAACAATGACATAACAGGCACGAGGACCAGAAGTCTCACTCAGTATCGCCCTCCACTATTTAGAAGTAACACATTAGAGCAGCAATGTTCACAGTCCGACTATCACGGGAGTAGTAGGGAGAGCACAGAAGGATCAAGAGAACACCCTGACTAGAACGACACCCCTCCTTTTGTAGCGAGGAAAACAGTAATGACCCCAGTGATATTTCCCATACCCAACCTAATGCCCAGGTCCTGGAGTAGAAAGTTTGTTGTCACAACCCATGTTGACTGGTCCTCAGATGAATTGGTAAACATTAGGGCCCAGATTTACATAGAAGTCTAGCATTGCAGTGTAGCAAGTAAAGTTGTTGTGCTGCGTTCCAAGCATAACCGTGCCATATCTACTAAGATGTGGCACTGTTCTGCTCTCTCCCTGCTCTGGCGCACTTTAAGCTGCCATGTGCCAACGCAGACACCCTTGTGCCATAGTGTAAGGGTGTCTGTCTTGTTGTAAGCATAGTTTAGGTGCAGATGCAGGAAGGGGACCCTCCCTCTAAAAAACGTATGCTTTAAGGCATTTCCATCTTTGTTTGTGTGCTGTAGAATGCAGCACACATGCAAAGATGGAAAATCAAGTGGAAATGAAAATGTTTCTCCTCGTTGCGCCTGCCACATGAAGGCACAGAACTTTGCCACAAATCACTGTCTACAATTCTTTGTACATAGGAATTTGCAACAAAACCCATGTGTGGTGCATGGGAACACCCATGCACCACCCATGGAACACCAGCTTGATGCACACTAACACAAGACAGAGCATTGCAAAGCGTTGCGTTACTTTTGATTACAATCCAACGCAATTTGTGATGAATTGTAAATCGCAGCCTAACACTTTGTGTCAATTTTGCATTATGTTTTTAATGCAAACATGATGCAAAGTCTTTGCAACCCTGAGTCGAAATGTCCATTCCACAGCATCTGTTATAATCCTAAAAAAATAGTGAAGAACTGCAAACTGTATTTGAATGGTACAAACATAATTGGGCTGATGTTTAATCAACAGTAATGATTTATTGTGCCAAGTGATGTGAAAGGTCAGTTATTAAAAAAGCCAATTAACCATGACCATCCTCTGTTGAAGTAGCTACTTTTCTTGCTCTGCTGAATGCTGTCATTGCGATATAGCAGGTAAAATCATACTGGACCAATATTAATGATTGCAAACAGCAACAAGATTAAACAGCGTCTGATTATCTTGATCATTTGAAAGATGTGTTTGATTGTTATTCTCATTTTGCTGCTGCTATAGAAAATGTTGAAGAAGCTGTTGGTGCTGCATACTTTAAGCGCCAATTACCCAAGGTAGAGAAGCAAGTGCAAACAATCTACGTAGGATGGCAGACCAAAGGTCTTTCTGGGTTGATTTGTGTTGCTAATCATTGTATTGAAGTGCAGGAAAGAAAAAATAATCTAAGAATATATGGGGCATATCTACAAGCCCCTATCACCACCACAATGTGACGTTGTTGTGGCGATAGGGGCTGCGTCTTTTCTACAAGGCAGCGTTAAGCCACTTAACGTGGTTTAATGCTGCCTTATACATAAGGCCCTCTTTCACGCTATGGTTAGCGTGAAAGGGGTAGGCAGTGGGTGTTGCAGTGGGCGTTCCACTGCAACACCCATTCATTTTGACGCAGCCCTCTATGTACACGGGTGGCGTACATAGGAGGCAGCGGCAAAATTAAGACCAGGTAAAAACTGCTCTTAAGATGGCGAAACCAGGAAAAATGCATTATTTCTCCTCGTTTTTGCTTTTTCCATGTGTGCTGCCTTGTGCAGCACACATGGAAAAAGCAATATGCCATTGTTTGTTTATGTACCGAAAGGTGTCCCTTCCTGTACATAAACAAACGTTTTCTTTTTTAAATGCCATTTTGTCACTTTCATGTGTGCTGCATGAAGCAACACACATGAATGTGACAGGATGGCATTTCTAGGATTGTTTATGTGCACGAAGGAACACCTTCCTACACATAAACAATTATCCCCTGCACCCAGACACCCTTGCACTTTGGTGAAAGGGTGCCTGTGTTAGCGCTAAGTTGTTAAACTTGGCGCCATCGCAGGGAGAAAGGCAAGGCGGAACCACATTCTTGAAAATATGGTGCAGCCTTGAGTTTCGGAAGTGGTGGAGAGAGGCGTTAAGATAGGAAGGCATGCCTCTCTCCTCCACTTCCTTGTACAATTCTCCCTATTATTCTTTACAGATGCAATCTCTCCAACAAAGGATCAGAGTGAGGGACCAGTGAGGAATTGACTGCAGAGTCGCTGTGGTGGGCAGGAAGGTGGAAGGCCTGGACAGATCCCATGGTAGGGAAGGGAGATTCTGCTCTGCCTGGTGCTTCCTTATGTTTCAGCTGCAGGTAGATGAGGCACTGAAAATAAGACCTGCCACAGAGCTCACAAGACCAGTCTGAACAACCTGAACTTACCTAGATATTTCTAAACTGATACCCTTCTCTTCGGACATCCCGATGTGAGTCGATTGTTCTACTTATACTATTACCCGAAGATGAACAGGGGCCATTCTTGTGATGTGTCATGAATGGAAAGCTCACCTCGTACCTTATTGATACTGGTGGTAGTACGTCTACATTGAAAACCTCTCGGTCCCCCTCATGACCTCTCTCAGGTGAAGCTATTGATGCTGTTGCCACTTCAAAGGTGTGTCCTAGCACTCATCGACATGCATTTTTCTTGAGCCCTCCCTTACCTGCAAATCTCCTCAGATGGGACCTTTTGTGCATATTGAAATGTGTCATATACTGTACCAGCAACAGAGTCTATTTGAAAATACCAACTCAAAATGACAATGCTGATTTAATGGTCTTGTGTGAAAACAATGATTAATGTGAAACTGTTGATACTAAACCTTCACGTCCATCAATGTCTTTATCAAGTTTGTTCCACTTTGCGGTCCAATATGCTAACAATGTAGGCTGTGTCCTAACCGCAGAGCTAGTCCAAATAATTGATAATCCTATAAAAACACTTCTGAGAAATTTTCAGTACCCTTTATGTACTAGCTGGCGCCTGGCCAGTCATCCTTGCTCTGCTGAAATAACGGATTTTAGTGCCCAAAGTAAGCATTTGCACCTCTCCTATTTTACAAATCAAGAGGTCTGGCAAAGAAACATATAATTTTGTGCAAGATGTCCATGTTTTAATGTTGTAGTGTTACCAGGCTTTTCCATTGTGACAAATCATGCTACTATTATGTCATGTATGCTGGAGAGTGCTATATGGTTCACTGTTGTAAACTTGTGTTTTTCTGTTTTTTCTCCATCCTAATACACGGTGACAGTTAATATCTTTTAACCATATCATTCTCTGGGAGTCAAATCACATGGTCTTAACTTCATAAGGGGTACACAGATTCAACTTACATCTTTTCTAAGTCGCTCAAGAAGGACCTGGACACCTTCAAGTTCCCTTCTACACTGGTTCAATATGTAGATAATTTGTACGTTTCTCCTAGCTTACAGAACCAATGCAAGCTTGATTTACTGTGTCTGCTCAGTGAGTGAGCTAAGAAGGGGCACAGAGGGTCTACAGAAAGCTTACAATTCTGTTTTCTTTCTGTTCACTATTTAGGTCACTGCAGACTGCATTTAAGTCATCTGTAAGCTACCAAGACTGTTGCCATCTGCCATGAATACTCTTTTAGGGATGGTGGGGGGCTTCTGTAGATAGAGGGACTTTGGTTATTCTAAAATTGTCAATCTGTTGCAAGATTTTGTCAAAAAGGATGTTTACCTTGGTCCAATGAGGCAGAAAAAACATTTGTACTTCTGAAGCAAGCTTTGTCTTCTCCACCTGAAACTTTTTACCAGATTATTCTGAACTGTTCACATTGCATTGCCATTAGAAATAGGGTTTTACTAAAAGTGTTTTGATTCAAGATCATGATGATAAAAAGAAACAAATAGCCGACTATTCTTTTGTTCTTAATGCTGTAGCTGCAGTTTCCATACCTCTGCACAACGGCCGTGGTTGCCTATTTGATTAATCTGGGCATCAAAGAGTATTATACAGAGAATCCCTCTCACTGTTGCTGTACATCATGCCACACAGCATTGCTATTGACCAATTGTTAGGCTTGTCAGTGTTAGGGTCTTCTCCTAAACTTTTTGCCTTCTCCATTCCTGCGTTGCAAAATTTGTTTTGGTTAGCCTTAGGACTCTGTGCACTTTACCACTGCTGACCAGTGCTAAAGTGCTTGTGATCACTCCCTAATGTTTGGCATATTTAATTTACTTATAAGTACATAGTTAAGTGGTTAACCATATACCCAGGGAGGGTAAATTAAATTCTACTATTGAGCCTACAGCACTTATTGTGCCACCCGGGAAACACCAATGACATCGAGGGAAATACATTGCGGTGCTATTGCACCGCGACGTTTACATCGCATTGTCGTTGCCATCGCAGCATTTTGCTGCGATGGCTATAAAGGAACGATGGCATTAACATCGCATGCAATTACAACGCATGCGATGTTAAAATGCCATTACTCCGCATAATTCGGAACGTTTTACGTTTTAATGTAAACAGAAACGGGAAATGAACGTTAAAATGTAAAAATTACCTTCATAATGGATACAACGTTTACGGAATAAAATGTAAAATGAACTTGAAAATGTAAATAAACGGAAACGAAAGATGAAACTTGAAATGGGAAATGACCTTCATAATGGATACAACGTTTACGGAAACGGAACGTTAGAATGTAAAATTGGAAAAATAATTATAATGAATTAAGCGTTTGAACATTGGAAACAAAATGTATAATGAATTAAGCTTTTGATTAAAATGCGGAATAAATTCTTTGGCGAAATAGGACTGACAAATATAACTTACAATACTCGCTTCGACAGTTAGAACAGTTAGAGGAGGTGGCCTAGCGGATAGGTGTGCCGACTTAGGTGTGGTCAACAAGGGTTCGAGCCTCCTATCAACTGGGCGAAATGAAATTGCCAGCGCTAAATTACATTTGGATTACTGGATGCTCGGCGAAATGAAATTGCCAGCGCTAAATTACATTTGGATTACTGGATGCATGCATGGATGCCTGTAAGGATGGATGCATGGATGGGTGGATGGATGGATGCATGCATGGCGGATAGATGGATGCACGGGTGTATGCAAGGGTGGGTGGATGCATGGATGGCTGGATGCATGCATGGGTGGGTGTATGGATGGGTGCATGGATGGATGGGTGTGCATGGGCGGGTGATGGATGGGTGTGCATATATGGGTGTATGGATGGATGCATGGATGGGTGTATGGATGGATGGATGCATGGATGTGTGGATGGATGGATGCATGGATGGGTGGGTGAATGCATGGCGGGTGGATGGATGCTCAGGCTCGCAAATGGGGACGGGGGAGGGGAGCAGGCATATGGGGTGTGAGTGAGCGCGCATGGACATACAACATGCATTGTGAAATTACCCTTGACCCATGCGGAAATGAAGACACATACAAAAGAACACGTTTGAACATTTTTATTTCCTTTACATTGCATTAATACCAAATACTCAAACAAGTCTGGAGCTTTTTATTTTCTCTACATTGCATTGAAAACAAACACTTATTATTTGCTTAGCATTGCATTAATACAAAATACTTAAAAGATTAATAGGTATTTACTAGCATATAGAAATAACACACACAAACAAGAACGCAACCCATTGACAAATTAAGAGTGGTGCATATTCCACAAAAACGTAAAGAAGATAGGGTGTCCAATGTACAGATCGGATTATGGTACACAACAGCAAGGGACAATTTTTTTACCCAAAGGAAGTAAGTACGTGTGCAATGGAAGATATGTAGTCACACGGCACAGACAAGGGGAAAAGTTTTAATACTTCCACAATTCGGGCAGACATTTCCTTTGAATGCTGAGAAAAGCGAGGATGTAGATTACTGGCTAAACACTGTGAGATGCGCATTTCCTGGTAACTTTGCTCCTTTTGCAAAATCTCAAGAAAACAGTATAAGTTAGGGTGCGGTTTTCCAATACTTTTGTTTAAAGAGTTGTGCCAACCCTCTATGGCATTGTTTGTTTTTGCTCCTCCCTCTAAGCAGGTCGAGTAGCAGTTCCACCAGTCCACAAGAAAACGTGGTTTCCTCCGGCAACCCGACCTGCTTAGATGCCCAATCCATGTGTCTTCAAAATAATTTAATATTGGTGCCAATTTTTCTTCGTTTACCAAAAAATATTCAGACTGTGTAATCGATGTGTAGTATTCGTCTACACTATTAGGAGGAACAAAGCAAAGTCCAGAAAGTTTTTTAAGCTCGAACTGGAGTTTACCATCAGACACATAATCCTCAATAAGGGATGTTTTTTTAATTTTACGCCAAATAGCCTGAGAAAAGTGGAAAAAACATCCTTGTATTTGGGTATCGATGTACAATTTATTTATAGAATTTATCATGGGTAATTCAAAGTCCATGATTACTTTTCTCGGACTTTTGTTTGGGATTTTGGCTTTTAAGACTGACAAAAACTCAGTATACATTGAAGATTGTTTGTCTGGTAGTAAACTGTAGACTAAAGGGACTACAATGTCGTTAACGTACCCGTGAATGGTGTAGATTTGGGTGAAAGGGGTGGGCGTGCTTTTAAAGGTCCCATCCACCATCCACACATCACTGTTCTCCAAGCGGTTGAGATTGCGGGGGGTGCTAAATATTATAATGCGCTTTTGACAATTTTCATTGTCATACATAAGAAACGGTTCATTGGAAACGGTAACACTGAGTTCTACAGGAATTTTAATATCCCCGAAACTTTGTGGTGCCACGCGTTTTGGGTCCTTTGCATGTTTCTGACGTTGGATCATTCTACGTAAGTTGAGGATGGCAGGCATACTACTAGCCACATGTTCAGTAATGTTTTGGGATACCTCCCTTAAAATGGCACCACAAGGGTCATTGGAGTTGCCTGCAATCACTTTCATTTCATTTATCACTTCTCGTACTTCAATAGCAGTTGCAGAGGCCGAATGGTTATGCTCTGTGCTTCTTAAAACAGACTCACCCAGAGTAACCGCTCGTCCTCTGCAATCGCTTGAATAATATTTCACACACTTCCAATGACCCCGTGGCTCAGAATTTCTCTCCTTACATTATATATAACCGCTGTGTTTGAGTAGACGGTTTCCTCTGCTTGAGGTGATATATTTCGCCATCTTTGGATCAGACATTTGATGTAGAAAAATAAGAAAAAAACATTACCAAAATGATAAGAAAGACATTGTACAAATGGTAAGAAAGACATGCCTTTTAGAGATGATACAAAAGAGATTTGATGTATTAACGAAACATAAACATGCATGTTTCAAATTTTAAAAAAGAATTTTTTGCAATAATGCCGGTCAAAAAATGCATACAGTACTGCGGATAAAATAAAACAAAAAGCCTTTCAGTCCTGCTAATAATATAAAACAAAAAGCACGTTATTTGATTAATAACCAAACACATTATTTTGGTGGGCTAGAAAATGGACAACTTTCCATTATAGCACAGCATATCTAATTTGTCAATCACATTGCTTGACTCTTTAAGTAACAACAGACAATTTTTACCTTTTGTGATACTCTGCTGCACTTAGGGTAGAAACGCCAAATCTTTGCTTTCCTTGCACCTCCGTTAACTTTACAACTCTGCAACAGCAAGTACCAAAATTAGGTTTGCGTTGGCATTATTACTTAGGTGGATCAAATACACATTTGCCAGTTGCATCTTCAAACAATTTTGGGTCGTCATAGTTAGAACAAAAGAACATTCATGTACCTGTACCGTTGTTTTGTAGTTAGTGTTTGGATATCCACACAAAGCTGCGCGATGGGGGCCGCCTATTTTATGAGACAAAATACAGATTAGTAAAACGTAGTATATATCCAGCCAATCCGTCAACAATTTATGTAATCCACCAACCTATCCAGCCAACAACCCATCCATTCATCCACCCATCTATCCGTGCATCATGCATAGATCCATCCACGCATCCATCATGCATCCATCCACCCACCCATCATGCATCCATCCACCCACTGCGTCCCACTCCAACCCCTCTAAATATAACTCTGCTTTTCTGTATATAGAGATAACTGTAATCACTAGTATATGCAGTAGACCTTTGTACTCTAACATTCCTATGTGACTCGTGCAGTATATCCATTCATATCCCTTCCCTATGTATATAGAGATTTAACGATAATCAACAGTCTCTTCTTTGTGTGACTACATCTAGTACATTTGAAATGTTTCCATGTTTGTATCTTTTACTTAACGCATGTAATCCAAAGTCCTTAGGTTTGGCAACTGGTTCTTATGTAAAGCGCTCTGACACCTTCGGGTAAAGTTCACGCTATATAAAATCGCATTAAATAAAACCTGACCCCAGAAATCAAACCATCCATTTTGGCCTAGGCTTACATTTTACTGAGGGCAGAAGGGCACAAAACACAAGGCTGACATAGGGCAGAAGGACACGAAAAACGAGGGGGAAACTATTCAAACTGAGGGCAGAAGGGCAGATAGGGGGGAAAGAAGGACAGGCCGCTAATGTATTAGGTGCACTTACAGGCATTATTAATAGATTGTTTTTACAACATTCGAAGTACCAATTCAATATTAACATACTACAGCAGTGAGCCACGTCATATTTAGTGAGATGTATTACCAACAATAGAAATAACCCATGTCTTGTGAAAATCATTTTCTGGACAGCACAACAAAAATCTATCAGTGGATACCTTTGAACACTCTGCGGAAGGGCTATTTCCAATGCGCAAACACAGCATACAAAAGTAGTAAATCGCCTAAATATTGAGGCCACAGAACATAGCTGACACATTTGTGCCTATAGTTGCAAACTGTTTATCAGAGCATTTGCTAACTAAAAATTTGACCAACCCTAAAAGTATCTACCAAGCCTACTTCATTTTACATTTCAGAATTCGGGTATAATTGGTACCATTTTTGCGGGACATACGTGCATTTTTTTTTTTTACATAACACCAAATGAGACGATCACAAACCATGAGCAGTCTGAGCAGAAAAGTAAACTCACAACTCACAATGAGGGCAGGAGGGCACAAAACAAGAGGCAGACAGAGGGCAGAAGGCCACGAAAATGAGGGGGAAACAATTCAAACTGAGGGCAGGAGGGCACAAAACACGAGGGAGACAGAGGGCAGAAGGCCACGAAAACGAGGGGGAAACAATTCAAACTGAGGGCAGGAGGGCACAAAACACGAGGCAGACAGAGGGCAGAAGGCCACGAAAACGAGGGGGAAACGATCCAAACTCTACATTGAAACACTGTTTCGCAAGCGGTTTGAATCAGTCCTTTTACCTGTGTTTGTGGTAGTGTGCGCGCACTGCTCAACAGCGGGAGATGCGCCTAAGCCTATTATTGGGCGCTTGCTAAACTACGGGGGCCCTATAAACCATCAAGGCAACATCTTGTTTTCCCCAGACTTGACTCCGCTGGTACAAGCCGTCCGCAGATAATTTCTGCCTACCAAATGTAGCGAGCTGAAATCCCATATGCCATGCTGTACCACGCTAAATTGAATTTTCGCACGGCAGGCAATCCCACTTCACTGATGTGAAATCAGCACTAAAATTTGCCAAACACAGTAGCACCAAGAGGTGTACCCGACGCTCTTCTCAACAGGCTGGATCTGAACCGGGACTTTGTGATAACGACTGATGGCGCCACGGTCACTGGGTGCTACCTGATGTGCTAACCACTGAGACACGCCCTTTTTAGCCATTACTGTCCACGAACACAGGTGCCATGCCTCCGCACGGCAAAGTCTGCATGTGCGACCTGACTGTGCGCTTACCTACACTGTGTAGCCCCTACCTATATACAAAGCCCGGCCCCCCTGCGATACGGTTAGGACAGTACACCGCCGTCCCATGCACCCACTGGGAGAACTCCCATGTTTTGATATGTTTCTTTATTAAGTGTTAACCAGGGGAGGGGTGGAAACCACAACCTAGTTGAGACGATCACAAACCATGAGCAGTCTGAGCAGAAAAGTAAACTCACGACTCACAATGAGGGCAGGAGGACACAAAACACGAGGCAGACAGAGGGCAGAAGGACACAAAAAAGAGGGGGAAACGATTCCAACTGAGGGCAGAAGGGCACAAAACACGAGGCAGACAGAGGGCCGAAGGACACAAAAACACGAGGGGGAAATGATTCAAAATTAGGGCAGGAGGGCACAAAACACAAGGCACACAGAGGGCAGAAGGCCACGAAAACGAGGGGGAAACGATTCAAACTGAGGGCAGGCAGAAGGCAGAAGGACACACAAAAGAGGGGGAAACGATTCAAACTGAGGGCAGAAGGGCACAGACAGAGGGCAGAAGGCCACAAAAACGAGGGGGAAACGATTCAAAATGAGGGCAGGAGGGCACAAACCACGAGCCAGACAGAGGGCAGAAGGACCAAAAAACGAGGGTAACAGAGGGCAAATTACACACACTTACTGATTCGAAAGTCTGTCCACGGGGTCACGACACAGCCACAAATGGCTGCAGACGCGGTGGGAAATACAATATATACCCCCACCCCCCACAAACCCATTGGGCGTAATTTTTTTTACTGTGTGGCCTCAAACGTCGCGTTGTCATGTCGCGCGATGTTAAATCGGCGATGTGACACGCGCTCCAATGAAATTGCCGCATTTGCGGCGCAACTACTTGCGATGCCATAATCCCCGGTGAGACGGCTGATGCGATGTAAAGCCCGCGATGTGAAGTGTCGCGAGGACTTTAACTTCGACGGATCGTCATACAACCGTGCCACCCACGTATGCATCCCTTAAAACACGTCCTAGGCCTGCCAGTGCAGCCTGAATGCAGTGTTAAATTGCCATTTTGACATGGCAAAATAAAACCCTTGCTAAGCATAAAACTCAGTTTTTAACACATATAATTGCCCGTAAGGTAGGCCCTAAACAGCCCATAGGACAATGTCGTTTAAGCTTTACATGTCCTGGTAATGAAAAAATCACACATTTGTTTTTCACTACTGTGAGGCCTACCTCTCCTATAGGCTAACATTGGTTTCCCTTATTACATTTAATAAGGAGTAACTTTTATTTGGGAACATGTAGAAATGTTATATTTGGTGTTGAAGGAATTGTAATGCAAAATCCTTTTAATGTTAAAGTCAGATTTTAAGTCACAATTCTGAAAATGCTACTTTTTGAAAGTTGGCATTTTCTTGTCCTAACAATGTGGTGCCTGCAGCCTGTATCCTAGTTCACATGACTAGATGTAGTTGGCAGTTGGCATTTGTGTATTCCTCCCAGACAGCCACACAATAGAGGGACTGTGGGGCATATTTGCAAGAAGGTGGCATAGGGCAGCTTCTTCTTGCTGCCGTATGCCAATTTAAAAGGTCAGGAATGCACCTTATTTACAAGATACAGTGCATTCCTGTCCTTTCAGTTGGTGCACAATCTGCACCTGTGCCCCAACGAAGGCACCCTTGCACCATGGGGCAGGAAGGGACACCTTCCTTCACAGAAACAATCACGAGAGGCGTTTTCCTTGTTCTATACATGTGTAAAGAGGAAAAAACAAGGAGAAATGTAAACATTTCTCATCATTATGCCTGCTCTAGGGAGGTGCAAGATTTTGGCTCCACTAAAAGTTTACCTGATGTTGTAAATCTGGGGTTGTGTCAAGTTCCATGGCTGTTGAGTGGGAACACCCACAGCAACACCCATGGAACGCCTCTTTCAAACAGAGTAAGACAAGGCAGTGACTTGCGCTGCTTTGCCTTACTCCACATCTACAAGGCCATGAAAAGCCACACAAGGTGACTTTTGCAGACTTGCAGATATGGCTTTGCCCTGTGCATCACTGGAACGTCGCAAAAAGTGACGTTCTGGTGGAGCACAGGGCTTGTAAATATACCCCAGAGGGTTGGCAGGATGGGCCATTTGAGCACAATGAGGTGGCGGAACTATGCACAGCCCTACTTGCACTTCAAGACCCACTCTTAGCTCACACTCAAATAACTTCACACTAGATATTCTGCCCTCAGATAGACTGGCCACTTTGTCTCCCAGTTGATAAATAACTTTGTATACATCTAAATGATCCTGCAAAATTACAAGAATATGACATAATACTAAAAAGAGTATTTAGTTAAAACAGGCATGTAATAGGCACCGGAATGGAGTGTGGAGGTACAAGTAAGGGACAGTGGTTTCCCCATAGTTATTACTCATGATTTTTGCATGACTATACTATGGTGCTGCTATGTAAGTGGCGACAGCATGATCTGTACAGCAGGAACTCACTGGTTTGCTCCCTTCTTCCCTCCCATTGTTAAACAGTATTGTCATAACTGTGCTATTTGCCAAGTCCATAACATCGGGAAGGGTGTCAGAACCACCCCTGCTGCTAATGGACCAACCCACATACTTCACAGGGCTCCTGAATCCACATTCAAATTGACTTCATTCAAGTGCTCAACACTGTTTTTATGTTTATAGTTCTAAAACTAGTGTGCTTTTTGAAGTCTATCCAGGGCTTAAGCTGATACAATCTCTCTAGCCAAGAAATTGCTTAGAGATTTTGCCTCTGGCTAGGGAATGACAAAGATACTCACTTTGTGCCATCAGTAGCCCGTAACTATGCAAGGCTTTAGGAAAGACACAGTACTTTTTTTGTGGTTACCACCCTAAATCCCCATTAACAGTAGAAAGGCTCAATGAATTAGGTGGGATTTGTGGTGAACGGGGTTTTATATTTGGCACTTTGATGGATTTGAGTCATTCCTAACCAAAAGTCTAAACATTCAAATCAACTATGGGATTTTTTTCCCTTCTACCCCTCTGATGTCTCCAGGTGTTCTTGATTTGCAGCTGAACATTGATTTGACTGTGTAATAATGCCAACAACTGATTCACTGTCTCAAAAGCTTCCGCTTTGAGATACAAGCTAAACTGCCCACTTGTCCAACCAAAGCTTGTCACCGTCTGCAGCCTAGTGAATTGCTTCATGTGAATGTCCATCAGTGAACATTAGTGTTTCAACTCTATTGGTGAGGTCTCTACCAGATCCTGCTCAAATACTGCTCTAAAATATCAAGGATTGCCCGTCTGGTTCACGCATAGCACTGCTAAAGAACTATGGAACAAAAAGGCTCCAGTCCTGCCAGGCTATTTCTGTATCGGTTCCTGCCAGCCGAGGAGATTCCGGGCCTACTGTGTGAACTGCTACTGCCTCAGCTGGTTTCTGCTTTCCTACTCTGATGCACAGAATTAATCTAGTTGCTAGTGCTCAGCTGTACTGATCTCATTGTGATGCAGCCCATCATACGGCCCCCTGCTATGTCCTGTGACCCAGGTGGTGGGAAGCCTTCCAGCTACCTGATCCTTTGATTTATCTGGCTTGCCCTCTTAGTTGCAACCCTAGTTGGTTAACTTACTGTGGGGTTTGAAAGGGTTGAAAGGGCTGGGTGACAGATATGAAGACGTTAACAGAATTAATTCTGCTGCCCATTGCTAAAACCAACACTCTCTCTACCCGGACAACACTTTTCTGCATTTCCTGGAACCTCAACCTTTCTTCAGCTTGGATTTGTGTCCACTTGCCCACTGACTCTAAAGGTGTGCCTATGGCTTATTTCCCTTTCGCTAGAGAACAGCAATGCCTTGAAAAAATTCCTTCATGGGCACATTCCCTTTTAATGTGACAATGCAACTATTCATATTCTCCTTTACACTGGAAGCTTTAATTTCCTGGTCAACAAATCTCACCTGCTGTTCATCTTGCCTTTACCTTCTATGGACTTTGCTGTGAAATTCGAAATGGCAGGATTTTTTTGGCCATAGCGAATGTGGTTTTAATCACCGTACCCAGTATGATTCTGAACTATCTCCTTATGTCTTTGAACTCCCACTAGGAGTCCTCTATACCCACTGCTGCACTCATGATCTGCCTGAAATGTTCTGCACTTGCAGTAACCATGCATATGCCTGGGTTGCACAAAGACTGTTCCAGATTCTGTTATCCTTCTTATGGTGTACCTGCCATAAGACACATAAACGTTATCCCCTGTGTAAGAGACTACCCAGAGAAGTTTCTGAGATCACCCATTTCTTTGCTATCCTATTCCCTGCTTATGGAGTAGGGAATCTATCTATGAAATCCATGAACAAGCTAAATTATTGGAGGAAATAGTGAACCCATCTGCAATTGTCCTTGGGTTTATTTTTGGCCAACTTGAAGCACAAAAAATGGTAATTGTACAGTACTGAATTACTCTTGATGTTGTCCTGGTGGTCAGAGGTGTGGTTTGGGCAGCTGCAGGCTCTGCTCCAAGTGTTCTCCTTTCAGACGTAAGGTTTCCAGAGGCATATATGAACGGATTTATTAAGTACATGAAAGGGTTAAGAAGTTAGATAAAATAGATGAGATGCTGCGTCCTGAAGGGTAGAGTACTTGGTCTTGTTTGACAAGTACTTTCGGAGGTTGGGGGAATTTAAATTCTTTAAAATGTATTGGTCTTTTTTATAGACCTCATATGGCTCTATATGATTGTTCAAGTCTGTACTGCTTCCACCAGTGGAAAGGGGACCTCTCTGTCTTACCTGCTAAAAACATTGGATAAGGATTACCTGGACTGAAAATCTGATAATGGTTCTTTAGAATGTGTTGAGGCTGGCATGGAGTTGGAAATAGCATATATTTGTGCCTTGCCTTTCCTTAGAGGGCTTATTATAAAGTTGGTGAACAATCCTCCTCGGTTCGCCACATCTGTGACACACAGATATAATATTGTTTTCTTTTGTTATTAAACCCTTTCAGACTGCTATTGGTGTGTACACATCATTTGAAATGTACTCACTGATGATCCTCTCTCCAGAACCCAGATAAAGGTTGACCAGCAAAGACCTTACAATACATACTAATTCTTAATTAACATGATGAAACACAATAGTTTTGTTAAACATACTAAACCCTATTCCTGAAGGTAAATATACACAGGTATATTTACTCACATGTATGTTTATCCTACATCTAGGTGTAACTCTTCACCTTTGTACTATTCACTATTTCCAAACAGAGAATTACACCTAGTTGTAGATTTTCGTGTCTCCACACCCTCAAGCAAGCAGATGGGGCCACCTACAACAAAATTTACAAGTGTAAATTTATTAATAGCAACTTTTCACCTGTGGATGGAGATTTCTGCCACAATGGCGGGGATCTCCCTTTGGGAAAGTATAGGGAAAATTATTGAAGTTTATTATTCTTGAAAAAAACATAAGAAAAACATTTAGGTATAAAATAAATGTAAATTAATTTAAAATACATAGTTTTATCCTAGACAAAACAAATGAACTGCTACAGCACATTAACTCATTACATTAAATGTGTATTAAATAATACATGAATTTATAATTAGTATTTTTATTTAATTTATTTAATAATTTAAAAATAATATTTGTTTAAAAATAACCTATCTTACTAACATTTTTATATCTACTTAATGTCAAGTAAATTTAGTTTGAAGTTATGTAAGTAATTTGTAATTGTTTAATTAAAGTTGAAATCTTTAACTTATTCTTTATAAATTAAATGTATTACTAAATTTTAAAACAATAAAATATTTGATCAATAATTATAGAATGTCAAACTAATTTAATGTATTTAACATTAGTTCATTTGAGGTATTATTTTATTTTCCTGGTTCAATTATTTTTTATGGAAGTGCATTGCAGTACTAGTGGTTTGCCATGTGCGTTGCTTAAATTACTCCAAGGCTGGAACACAATTACACCTGTTTTGACACCTTCATGTCTGTAGTAACTTTATAAATGTAGGTTATGAATAGCAATGTTCTTTGTGTGTGTGTTTTTTGTATTAGCATTTCACTCCCTAAACCCCTCCTATTTAGTAGCATATATTCCCCATTTTGCCAACACTCGATTGGTCCCTCTCACATTTACTAGTAAAATGTACACCTACATCTGTGGAGCTCTCCTCCACCTTGGCGGTCATCGCCTCACAGAAAAGATAGGAGGGGCGGAGGTCTCCAGGTGTAGTTTTGTGAATTGCATTTTGTAGTACTTGAGTAGTATTACTCAGGACCACTAGAAATATGTGGCTGGGGAGGGCCAAATTATGCTGCAACAAAAGGCAAATTATGAAGCGTAATGTGGAACAAATTATGATAACATTACTTCATTATTTTGCCATTTTAAAACTTGTTATCAATGTCTGGGTATAGGTTGCACCTTAGTATTACCAGTTAAACACCCAAATATAGCAATAAGCTTAGGTGACCAATAAACAGTTGCAAAGGGCCTAACACTGTGTGGCAACATATGTTGCTGTGTTCTTAGTAACTTTTGAACCGTCTGAGCTAAAAACTAATTTTGTTTGTTAAAATCTACAGATTATGTTGCAGATGATGGATTATAACGCAAATGCGGCAAACCTATAATTATGCACCAAACGCTACATAATTGCATAATTCTGGTGGCCCTGGTCTTATTGTACTATTAGTGTATGTACTACAAAATGCAGTTTGTGCATCTGGTCCTAGATGTTCATGATACCTTTTATGCTGACTTTAGAAATGGGGAGTCTGCTGCTTATTACCCAGGCTTTTGTGGTTTCCCGGAATACTTCTGTCTCTTGTAGAATACATTCAAACCATTTTAGAAAGTTCTAATCAGACCTACTTCATTGATTTTCTGGGGCATTACTATACTATCCATTTCAACCTTATTATACACTGTTCTTCTAGTCTTAACTTGATCTTTTTTCCAGTCAACCTAAGTTCTCTCCAGCTGTCATCTGCCAGTTAATGAACACCTGTATCTATTTAAAGTTTGATTGCTGTTCTTTCTGCCTTTTGTTCTCCATCACTGTTCTACTCTCATCTCCAGAGAATTGCTATCTCTACTACTTGATTTCTATTTTAAGTACCTTTTGACTCTCACATTGCCTCTCTAACCTCCTGTTCTCTTCCTTATTTCGTTCATTTTAGTCTCCTCTGTATTTTGTGTTATTGTAGCCATGGTCTCTTACGTGCCCTTTTCTCTTTCCTGCACATGCAGAGTCCCACGCTATGTCCATAGAGACTTATTGGGTCATATTTCATTCAGCAAAATACCCCTAATTTTGCAAAACATTCCAGTGTCACATCTGATTTCCTACATGGGGACCCCTTGAATTTCCAATATTTTACTGCCGTTTTTATGGTTGTTAATTTCAGTTGTGTCTGCCGTAAAATAAATTAAAAACTCAACACTCCTCAAAGTCTTCTGCATTTTCATAATGGAAATTGTGTTCACAGGTATGGTTTCACCTGGCCCTCGGTAAATTTCAAAACAATTAGCAATTGTAAGAGTTTGGTGTGACCTATTGGTAATCTAAATGTGACCAATGAAGGTCTGCTGTGCCTGCTCATAGACTTGCACCCTAAAGACAATTTATTTTTTGGAAATGGATGTCTGATGGCTGTACGCAACTGGTCTAGAACTGACAGTTCACACTCTCTAATGAGGATCCCGCAGTGGAATTAATTTGCATCAATTGAAAAGGACTATCTGCCATTGATATTATTTCTTGGATCACAAAGAGTGTACATGTACTACTCAGTTACTTAAATGCCATACGGCCAGACGAGATTCTCTTTCTCCAGGGCTTTGTACTTCCACTTGGCTATCATCTTAGGTGGGGTTTCAGTCTCCCAAAACCGTGTGCTCATAAGCTCCCTCTCCCTTGTTAAGGATTCTTTTGAAGTGAATAACTAATTTTGCGGCACAATCTAGACTGCCTTTTTATTACTGAAACATGGCAAGGAGGCAATTCTGCTTCCAAGATTCCGCAAGCCATACCAGTAAGCTATTAAATAAAAAATATAGACTGACATGATTGACGTGGAGGCGAGATAGCTTGCGTTTTTAAAGAATTTTAAATATTTCTGAATGTCATATCCCACCCATTAGTGAAATTGAATATTTAGCGGCTAAGGGTACACTTATGACTCGGACAGTATTCTAATGTTTTTTTAACTTGTAGACCCTCTGGGCCTATGTATAATATTACCCCCCTTCTTTTGGTAACATTGGTTATATGGCTGTTAAACATGGACCCGTTAGTGATAGTAGGCAACATTAATTTGCATGTTGATGACATATCCAACAAGGAAGCACTACACTTGGTTAATGTCTGTGCTGTAATGAGTATGGTATTGCTCACTACAGGCCCCACATATTCAACGGTACATGTACTTTATCTTTGGCTCATCAATCCTAACACAGAAACACATCACCTCTTATTTGATCAAGCCATAAATTAATTTTATTTTATATCAGTTTGAAGGACACAATCTCTAATAGTAATTCCCAATCTTTATTGCAATTCTGTATTACGAAAAATTAAATATAAAGCCTAGGCATGTAAAAATCTTGAAAGGCAATGGGAAAAACGATGCCATCATCAAAGTAGGGGTAAGTACAGAAGTGAACTTCCGCATTATAAACTATTAATCAAAAAGCAAACATTGACTATTATCATGACCGTATTCTGAACTCTACAAATCCTACTCAAGAGATGTTTATTCATTATAAATACATGGCACATACGATGGTCGAGGTTAATCAAAATGTACCCTCCAAAGAATTGAACAATAGTTTGTCAGCTGTTTTTCATGATAAGATTGTTACCTTGTCAAACAGCTTAAGACAGGGAAACACAATGAGCAGAGTGACTTTATTAAGTCATCTTGCCAATCATTTAGATATATAACAGCTGAGCAAACTACTATTTTGCTGTTATCACTCACCTTGCTGTCTCCTTTGGGCATTTGTCCATTACATCAACTAAAAAAGGTCACAAACTCTGTAGCACCTATTCTAACTGATCTACTTGATTTCTCTTTACAGTCTGCAATAGATCCCACTACTTGGATATAAACATAAATTACTCCATTATTAAAGAACACTACATTAGATCTAAATAATCTATCCAATGTTGACCTATTTCTCTGCTTCCTCTATTCCCAAAGATAACTGTATCAGTAGTCAGTAAACAACTGATGGGCCGTCTGGAAGAACGCAACCTCCTTCACCAATCTCGGGTTTCCACAAAAGCATAATAATGGAAACTGTCCCATATAAGACAACCACTGATATCCGTCTCATATTAGATGATGGAGGGGTGGCAGCCCTGATAATATTAGATCTATTGACAGCTTTTGACACCATATTGCATGCCATCAGACTAGATCGCCTGGCTGATCTCGGGGTTACTGACACAGTGCATACGTGGTTTGTCTCTTTTTGCAGGATCATACCCAAACAGTGTGACTAGCCAACTTTCGATCCTCAGCTATATCTAGCTCAACTGGTGTCCCAAAAGGATCAGCCCTAAGCACCACACTTTTCAATTTCTATGCGGTGCCATTTCAACAATCATAGACTCTTTTGGATTTAACTTTTGTGCCTATACTGAAAACACCCAAGATATCCTTAATTCAAGATATCTTTAAGCTGGAGGACATCCTGAGATGTTATGGCAACAATTTTTCTTGTGCCTTAAAGAGGTGGCAGAATGGATGAGATGTAATTCTTTAATATTAAATGTTGACAAAACTGGGCTTGTCATCTTTGGTGGCCCTGGTATATGGACAAACGTCTGACGGCCACATTCACGGGGCCTCTTCCAGCCCCCACAAAACCAGTCAGAAAATTGGGAATCATCTTTAACTCCAAGCTTTCCTTTGAAGAGCACATCAAGACCCTTGATAATACATATTTCTGGTTGCTAGGTATTAAGCGGAATATCCTTTCTTTCCTCGCCTCGTTATCTAGGAAAGATCTGATTTAAGCTCTGATTGTTTCTAGGCTTTATTATTGTCATTCTTTGCTAAATGCCTCCCAAACCGCCTGGAAATGAGATTACAGGTAATAAAAAATGCAGCAGCCCAAACAATTCTATGACTGAAAAGAAGTTCCCTATCCCAGGACACTTTTGGAAACTTCGTGGGTTGCCTATTGCACAAAAAAGTCTATTTAACCGCTTCCATGCTCATGACGGAGCCGCTCCGTCATGAGCCTCGGTTGAGCTGTGCTCATGACGGAGCGGTGCCGTCATGGTCCGCTCGGCTCGCCTGCGCGGCGCGAATTCCGCGCCTCCGCTGGACGTTCCATTGAGCGGGCGGGGCCATGACGGAACCGCTCCGTCATGAGCACAGCTCAACCGCGGCTCGTGACGGAGCGGCTCCGTCACAAGCATGCGAGCGCCGCTCGGCCCCCCCTCCCCCCTAGCGCTGCGGCGGAATTGCCGCCGCAGCGAAGGGGTTAAAGTATTGTGACTCTGTCACAGGGCTTTTATTTTTCATCACGCTCTTCACGCTCGAGTTCTCAATTCTTGACAGCAACTCCAAGATGCAAAAAAACAGAGGCGGAGCTCTGACATCCAAGGCATGACATTTCATGCCCCAATATCTTCAGGCTCAAGCGAATCACAACTGCTTTAGGAGACAATTAAAAACCTAATTAGTCAACTTCACAGTACATGAGAGAGAAGTTACATCTGACACACACTGAAGGACAAGGACACTTTATCTGTGTACTCAAAATGTACTGTTCATTCAATCACGTTTTATGATCAGCTAACTATAGATTTTATCTCCTTGAGTTCAAGAAAGTACCTTGGGCTCTATGAAAAATCACACCTTTTCAAGCAGAGACCTCCCTCCTTGAGAGTGGATTTTGCACATTCTGTTCACACAGCAGGGGCTTTGATGAGCAGCATATAGTCCATATTCAAGTTTTTCTCCATAATGCCATTGTTGAGGCATTGTAAGACCAGCTTTTCTTTACAAATATCTGTTTCAAATTCCACAGCAAAAAATTCGTAATCAGGTTGACTGCTTAGTTAATGTCTTAAAACGTAATGTGCTTTAAAGAAGACCATGTTGTGTTTGATGCTGAGAGGTTATTATTCCGCAAGGAGACAATAAAAGACCCAGCGGGATGCGTGGGATAAATGCTTTTTTGCAACATTAACGCAAATCCCATTCCACACATTGTTATGTATTTATGTAAATT
The DNA here is from genome assembly GCF_964261635.1 of Lissotriton helveticus. NCBI lineage: Eukaryota > Metazoa > Chordata > Amphibia > Caudata > Salamandridae > Lissotriton > Lissotriton helveticus. Next base: position 847,363,369 of record NC_136068.1, read on the forward strand.
AGCATATCTCCACATCTAATATCAGTATCATGTGTACTTGTGTTTCCTTTTTAGGGGGAAAAGATTATTTTTCAGCACAATGTTCTGTATCAGATCCCCTTGAGTGCCTCTCCTTTCTTTCCTCCTGGTTCTAGCATAGCTTATTAATATATTGATTCTGCGTCTTAGCTTGAAGGGGTTTACCTCTGCAGTTTTTAATTTTGCTGTGAAGCACTTGGGTTTTTTTATGTTTCCATTTCATATTATTTTTATATGTTTACCACCACCGGAGCTGTATCATGAAACTGTTAATCCTTTCCCTGACTCATATTTGAGCCGTGTTATTCAGGGCTCGCGAGCTAGGTTTATATTAATCTGAAATGTTATCACAATATGTTATTTACTAGTACTGGTATTGAATCACTTGTGCGTGAATTTATGGTTATTCAGGGAATCACCAGGCAGCAGGTTATTTAATTTCTGGGCCCATTGGTGATGGATTTCTACCAGACTCCTGCTAGAAGCCACGTCTTGACGCTTTGGAAGTTTGATAGCGCACTATAATGCAGTTAGATGAACACATGCTGCACAAGGTAAGAGAAAGGATGCATTTTCTCAAAATTGTGTTGAAAGGGAGGAAGTCTGTGTCTTGTTAGATAGCCCCAAACTGCCCTCATTTATTCTGAGATGTGGTTGTTAAAACATGTTAGGGTATTGACTCTAACTTGACCCTTTGCCACTCGTTTCCTGAATGACTGTCCATCATTGGAAAGATGAAAAACCCTCAATGGATTGGATTTCGCAAAGAACATTGCAAATAAGTAGCCAAAACAAATTGCAAGTGTAACTTTCGAAGGACTGACTTGGTAAAAAAGTATAGAATATGTGTGGTTTGTTTTAACGGATGTGAGCCGCGCTGCTGAGGCCATGATTACGAATGGGCCAGAGGGGGGGTGGGGTCAGTGGTCGAAGTGGGCAGGATCGGTAGGGCACGGCGTGCCCCTACTTCTCTAATTTCACAGATTCCGTTTCCCTACTTTCTTATTTTAAACATGCCTCCCGGATGGCAGAAATCACCAAGGCCGATACTTAAGCCTTGACTTTTGTGGGTGGGCAGAGAAGGGAAAGAACTCTGGGGCATATTACCAACGTTAAGCGATATTTATCGCTAACGATGCTTAGCAACGAATTTTTTAACGCTAAGCATCATCAGAAATTATCGCAGATAAACCTTGCTATTATCAAGGTTTATCGCAAATGCGATAAAAAACGGCCGCAATGCATGAATATCGCTGAAAAGTCAGCGATATTCATGCATTACCGAGCTAATGCTCTTAGCCATGTTATCCACCTCCCATTGGATAACATGGCTAAGAACTGCTCAGGGCAGGTGTTAGTTTTTGGAGATATTCGCGCTTAGCGCGAATATCTTCAAAAGTTGGTAATAGGAGATAGCGATGTTAGCGACTGTTTCCAGTCGCTAACCTCTTGGCACGCCCACTTTGCATGTCATTAGTGATAAATATCACTGACATGCAAAGTGGGGCCCAAGATGGTCGCTATCTCCTACTAGCTGTCGCTAACTGGTGTTAGCGACAGCTAGGTAATAGGGAGATAATTTTATCTCCGCTTTCTTGGCTTTTAAAGCCAAAAAAGCGGAGATAAACCCCCTTGATAATATGCCCCCTCTGTCTTTTCCTTTATGTCCACAGAAGACAAGGACAGTGTCCAGTTCTCCTGCTGCTGGCAGCTACCCCCTACCCCCCCTTTGTTTCCCCTCTTCCCTCTCTTTCTGTTTCGCTCCTCCTCATTTAGTGGAAACCAAGACTTCAAGAAACAGGTATTAGCCTTTCTTTCCTCCTTTCGTTAATTTGCTCCCATGTGAAATGGATCCAAAAAAGAAAAACATTTGCGCTGGAAACGTAGTCGTTTTCTGACATTTTTCAAATTCTAAGTGCAGCTTTGGGTGGAGAGAAATAAAACATTCCAAATATGAAAATTAAATAACTAACTAATTAAAGCAAGACAGAGTGGTTGCAAGGTGGCCAGACTGATTTATTCACACCTAAACACATTAGTGCCACTTTATAGTGTTTGCCAGTGAAGTGCTACTTTTCTTTTCTCCTCGCTCTTTGAACAACATTATTTTCCCTGGGTGGGAAAGTGCACCTTTCCTGGAGGTATTGCAAAACCTGGTTGATGGGTGGATTGGAAAAGAAAACGTGTACAGCGGCTGTGTGTTCACAAATGTGGTATTTTTAAACCATACTGCTTATGTTTTGAAAGGATATAAGCAATGGGCACTGAAACGGGTTCCTTCTGAACCCTTTAGTCATGGCCTTAACTTTTCATGCAAAATCACTCACTAATTTCTGAATAATGAGTGTAAAAGGAAAAAGGTAACCATGTTGTTCCTACTTACATTTCACATACTTTACTTAATCTTGCATTCCCTATGAGTGTTTGCTTTTTCTAGGATGTTGTTAATTTTTTTAGGCAGCATGTTGCTCGTGTCTAGTGCGTAATTTTAATTGAGTCTCATTCAGGTGTTTATAACTAGTCAGTGCAGTGCAAGTTTCTGTTTCTCTAAGTGGAGCAGTATGGTGTTCAGTGGGGGAGAGGATGTGGCTATGGTCGGAGCTGCTGAATTTGGAACTGGGGAACCAGGTTTTCCTTAATTACCAGGCTCGCAGACCACTCTCCTGAGGGAGCACATTCCTGTGCTAGACCTTAGAAGGCGCCGCAAGATCTTAAAAGTCCCGGCGTCTTACCTCAGCAGGTGGACCCTAGCGGTGGCAAGTGTGGATTAATCTTGAAGGCCTGTCCATCACAAACCATGAAGTTCACCTCCAGTCTTGGGGACAGACCTATAAAGCAGAACACCGTAGAGTGACAGTGAATCTGTCACTGAGGTCACAGGTCTCTTGAGCAGAGTGGCTCTAGGGCAGTGCAACCGCACTGGGCGCTAACTTCGGGTGGGGGCGTCGTGTTTATAAGTATAATATGGTTTTAAAAGCACTTGCTGCCTCCTGCCTGGCCACTAACAATTTTCAGCAACAATAAAAATGTCATGATAACTCCAATGACTAATGTTCTTAGTAGAGAGAGATGGTATTTTGTCTAGTGGAAGGTTTGACTCATGAAAAGGAATGGCAGAGGTTCAATGTGCATGCTGCTAAGAACATGTGCCATGCAGATCACAAAGTGCACAAAATGTGAATAGGTCAGTGGGGCACTGATTTGGTCAGAGAGACCCTATTGTAACTTGTAGTTAATAAGTTAAAATCCTAACATATAGCAGTGAGCTATTAACTGTCATGTAAGAGCTGCATGCAAACTCCAAGGTATAAATTAGAGTGTTATGGTTTTTTCCCCAGTCTTAGTTATCCTAATTTTGCAAACAAAGAGGGCTCATTAGGGTAGAAATCAATTCTGAATATTAAAGAGAACACCAACCATGGTATTACGTTTTAAATTCTGAGTTTGTGTTTCTCCAGACCAATCACTATTAAAGTATGCTGCCTACTAGTATACCTTGTAGTCCTTTGTCTTATGTAACATTTCCTATACAGTGCTTTACACACGTATGAATGATTGTCTCCGTGTAATACGTGTGATGTACACCAAACACTGGTATTAGTGGTGCTGTACATGTTCTGATACTTTATTATTTTAACATTTTTACACATGCTAACAGTCTCTGCAAAGATTTTTCCCCACTTCGACCACTGGGTGGGGTGCCTGGTAAACACTAGCATTGATGGGTGCAGAATTTACCAGGTGCTGTAAAAAATGCCTGGTCTGAAATTTCCCCACGGAAATGAGGGATTACATGCAAGTTTGGTGATTTCCACATTAATTGATGAATGCATCAGAATATACTGCATGTTTTACCCAGTAAATTTCTGCTGTATTGAGCTTCAGAAATGAATTAGGAGATTATAGCTGAGTACAGTGTTTACGGCACAATTTATAAACCGGATCCCAGTGCAAACAGAGGGTGGAAGACAAATCGGAATATACATGTTCCCTCAGGTTGAGCTAAATTTGCCACATGCACATATGTGCAAACACCCAATTTTAGGTCAATGATAGTTAACCCCTCTCATGCTCATGATGAGCTCAGCTCGTCCTGAGCCACGGTGGCCGTGTGCTCATGACGAGCTCAGCTCGTCATAATGGCCGCAACGCTCGCACGCGGGGCTAATTTCCCCCCTGTGCTGAATGTTCTGAAGAAACAGGTGTGGCCGTGACGAGCTCAGCTCATCATGAGCACACGGCCACTGTGGCACCGCCCCCCAGCACAGCGGGGGAATTAGCCCCGCAGGCAAGGGGTTAAAGCAAGCACGTATTATGAGTGTCTCACACTGATGCACAACTCCCCAGCCTATGGGCAGTCAAACAAGAATGAGAGAAAGTATTTACCGCACCAATACTAAGAGGCGCACAGAAACACAATGGCCGTCAGTAACAGGTCCAGTGATATGCCCCCAAAGGTATAAGCAACAAACATCAAGAAAAGAGTACACTTGTAAAAGCCAAAATTGTAGCACCTTTCCATGTGACCGAGTGAGCACACACATAACAGACTGTCATCTGAATAAAGTGTTCCCAAAACACGGACAAAAATATAAGAATCCCGCTGACCAATCACACACATTTGAAAAAATATGCAGCTGTCTGTTTTCCACATCACCACATATTCTGCAGCATCATCACAAACTTTGAAAAACCTGGGTACGGATTACAGGATATTTCCAACAAAAGTGCAGGCCAACAAAATATCTTTAGGAAATCCCTTACCTGTAGTACTAAGCACTCCCAACAGCAAGGCTCAGTTTAAACATGTTCTGGTAAAGCTAGTAGCATGGCATAGGAATGAAAGAGCCTTTTTACTGAAAATTGAGTTTAAGTGCCTAATGTCTCACCATGCATGTATTGTCACTCATCCCTGCCCTCAGTGCGAACTCGACCCAAAGGTATTAGAGCGCTTTACATGAGCACAAGTTACATTACACAAGGACATTGTGGTAACCTACTTGTTGGGTTACCCACTGAAGTGACTGAATGTCAGGGTTATGAGGGTTCCCTGGAGGGCAGTTGAGCAGACAGACCAGTGCTGAGCATATTCTCAAGGACTTATTGCCGATTTATCTGCGCTTTAGTGCTGCAAAAGTAGCGATAGATTTATCGCCCTATTCTCAAGCTGGTGCAAATTGACGATATTGCCAGTTTTGCAGCAATAGCTGCCACAAAAAACATCGCCACGGATGAGAGAGACAACTAACGCTAATGATATGCAGAGTAGGCGTTCCCGTGCAAAAACACACGAAAACACCACTTCGCGACATTCTCAATGACCAGCCAGAGCTGCGATGCAATCCAAAAACAGGCGATAAGGCGGTTAGCAGCAGGGATTTAACACCTGCCTTTTACTGGTGTTAATCAGGACGACAACCTGCAGTATGAAAGCGAGCCCACCCCAGAGCCACATCTGAAGACCAACACATGTCATGGAGCTACTGATCATGCAGCTTGGAGACCCAAGAGGGCCACAACACCCACCGCCACCACCCCCAGGATCCCCCACCGACCACTCCCCCCCGGACTACCATAGAGGCAGCGCAGAACAAGACAGCGGACGTTCCTAAAACACACAAGCCTCAGAGACTCAACTCCAGAGGATGCCATTGCCCCCTGCAGGCTCAAAAGGACAACCATCCTCCACATCCTGACCCTCATTGCTCACAGGCTGACGGTACCAACACAGCAGGGAACCAATATCCCTCCGCAGGCAAAGCTGCTGGCCGTGCCACACCTATTGGCCTCTGGTACCTCCCAACTAACAACTGCCAGAGTTGGAGCAGTCTCACAGCCAGCCTTATCAAACTTCCTCACACATGTCATGGATGCATGTCCACAAAAGCAATGGCAGGCCCCTGTATCCGCCTCACAAACTAGTTCAAAATCGTAGTGTTCCTGCACAACCAACCTCAACACCAGCCGTTGCTTGATGCCTCTGTGCTCCAGATCCAAGATTGTAGTCACTGAAATGGGGGTGCGCCCGGTCATGAAGTCCAGTAGTCAACAGTAGTGTAAAAACAGTTCTTTATTACAAATACATAAATCAACGATACGAAAAGCTCAGCCAAAGCATTCCATTCCCAATGGTGAACTTCATCAGGGCAATGTGTGGATTTAATTAACTGCATATGCTGTGGGAACTCCCCAATACAATTCCATATTCTGAAAGTCAGTATTCAGAAACCTGTTGGATAAATGGTGACAATCTGGTACAGTGTATTGCACTCGGACAAACCGTAATGCTTACAGGTATGATTATTCCAGAGTAAAAAGACAGTAACAGAAGTTTGTGTGGTCGTAACTTTCGTAGGAAAGAAAAGGAAGGTTACGACCACACAAACGTCTGTTAGGGTCCTATTACGCAAGATTTATCATACCCGTAAGCATCACGGTTTGTATCAGCTTGATACCCCTGCACCTTCACTTCCCCCACCCGCGCAGGAACAGCTGGAGACCAAGCAACCGAAATGTGCCATAGCTGGCTTCCCGCACATGTTGGGGGCAATTGACTGCACACATCTACTAATTGTGCCCCCTGCGGACACTGCACACAATCACAGCAAAAGAAACCACATGCATTCCATCAATGTGCAGGCAAAACTGGACCACCGGGGCATGTTCACCTATGTCGTCGCAAACTTCCCAGGCAGTGTGCATGATTCATACATCTTCCACAAGTCCATCACCAACCAGCGCTTTGAGGATGACACCTATGGAAGTGCACTGCTCGTCGGTAAGTACAAACTGAACACACCACACACCTCAACGCCACAATCATACAACTCCCAACTGTGGGAATGCACATGTTACCAAATCACATACAACATGCCAATCAATATCCCCAACTACCAGTCACAACAACACAAGTAACTGTGGTAATCTTGGCCAGCCATGTAGACAAACCATCCACGGCATGGCACCTCTGCCACACAACTGCAGAATGTGGGGAGAGGCGGGAACCAAGTATGTGCGAAGGAGGCAAGTGACCCATCAATGAGATTGTACACAATGCCAAGTGTGGCGGTCACCTCAGGCAGTGTGGAACCCCTTGGACATGTAACTATGTCCCCCCCCCGGTAAGCGTGAGCGGAGTGGCCTTGGCCGGCATATGTCGTGATGAAATAGCCCGGGCTCTGGGCATGGTTGAATTCCGGGTTGGCAACCAAAGTAACTACTGTGTGTTTCTCTGTTACCACCATATCCTGACCATAGGCCTACACACACATGGCCGACCACCTTCAACGGTCAGATGTACACTAGAGATGAGGTGGGTACGTCCCCAGCCAATCCGCGCATTTCTCGTCATCACATGCAGGGTCGTCTCTGCCAGGGCGGTGCCTTCCACCCAGCCACAACGCCGCCGCCGCGACCGGTGGTGCCTGTGCACCTGCTGCACCCCAGCCCTGGTCTTCAGACCCGTCCGCCACCCAGCAATGACTGGCTGTCCCTGCGCACCCAGGCCTAAATGCTCCCCTGCCACCACCGGCGTGTCTCCAAGAGGACCCATCACATGCCGGTGCAACCTTATCAGCTGATCGCTGGATTCCGTGCCACAGGCCCCCAGCGCACCCTGCGGCACCGCACCGCAGAGTCATGTGTGTGCTGACTGCTGCCTTCGGCGTACACTGCAGTCCAGCAGGGCTTTCAATTCAAATCAAATCTTTATGGGCAGGACGGCGTATCGAGGCCTACGCATCATCGCAGGCTGTACACCCGCTCAGCTCTTCAGGTGCCTCTACCTGAGTGCACCGCAAGTCATCGTCCCATGGCGGTAGGCCCATGCCGGCCGCAGTGCGTCAAGTGCCACCATCTCTGTGCACCGCAAGTCATCGTCCCGTGGTGGTGGGCCATTGCCAGCCGCAGTGCATCGGGTGCCACCAACTCTGTGCACCGCAAGTCAGCGTCCCGTTGCAGTAGGCCTATGCCGGCCGCAGTGCATTGGGTGCCACCAACCCAGTGCGCCACAGGTCATGGACCCTTTATGATTGAGTCTCTTGGTGCGGATACCATCATGTCATCTCTAGTAGTGGGAAATGTGATGTGGTAGGCCCCTTTTATTGGCAGGGTCACATGTCCCGTGACGACTGTGCTGGATAGGTGTGGTGTGGGTGTAAAGTAGCCCTTGGGCAGTGGTTGTGGCATGCTGACCCCTAGACCAGTGATCATCAGATCACTACAGAGAAGAACTGGGACACATAGCTTTGTCGTCGTCCCCTATAAGCGTAAGAGGAGTGGGCTGGGCTGGCGTATGCCAGTCCAGCGTAGAGGTGGTTCTTGCTGTGTGGCCTGTGCAGGGGGTGAGGTCTCGCCGATGCAGATGGGCTGCCCTGCTCCTGGAGGTGGGGTGCCGAAGCTGTCCATGAGCTCTTGGAGGGTGTCGTTGTCGAAGGTGTGGAAGTCCTCTTCATCATCAGGGAAGAGATGTTCGGTCTGCTCTGCAGGAAGTGTTGATTTTCCCTCTGCAATGTGAAGGGGAGATGCAGTTTAACATTGTGTTCACATGTATGATGTACATTGTACAAGTTTACATAAAGACTGCATAACAATGTGCATTGTGCCTGTTTGAGAGGAGCTGCCTATTTGATGCGGGACAGTGGACATTTCGACAACAACACGGATGTGTGTTTGTACTTGTACATTATCATCTCACATTTCCCTGCTATGCCAAATGTGATTGGCCAGTTTCTAAAGACAAGCGGCACCAGTTGTGTCATCTGTTCTGTTGTGAACGTGTTGCAGTTTGTACCACATTGTTGTCAATGTTGATGTGCTCTGAATGTTATGTGTGTGTGCTGCATTTTGGGAGAGTCGCCCCTGCAGCTCTGATTTTGCTTCCCCTTATCCCTTTCGGGCGGTGTGCCTCTGACGTCTGTGCTTATGCAGTGCTGAGATGTTGCATACTTGGGTACATTGGGCTCTTGGTGGGAGTTGGGAGTCTGGGGCATGGTTTGTCCGCAGATGTGTTGTTGACGTGTGTGAATTGCAGGCCTGGCGCAGATTATCCTGGTTGGGTCCATCGCCACTTATTTCATGGTCGGCTTTGGATTTTTATCACTATCACAGTAATTTTATCGCTTACATGTGACACGTTATTGGGAAACTATTGCATGTTACCGCCGTGTTGGGAATACAACATTAACACTGCGTTATTTTCCCACGATAGACAGCGATGTGATAAATGGTGTTAGCCTATTTTGGCAATGATTATTGCACGTTCTTGAGACTATCCCCCTATGTACATCTACTCCTGGTGGGGTCTTTTATGTATCAATTTAACTTACAATAAATTCTCCCCTAATCTACTGGCGTTGTCTGTGTATTTCTACGTGCCAACTTGCATATTAATGGCAACGAGCTTCAAAGGATCTAGTCATGTAAAGTAGAACTGTTCTACTTGGATTTTGTTGGCATACTAAATTGTCAAATTGGCGATGGTTTCATCGAGCTGCTGCTGACAAGGCCTAGTATGCCCAAGATCACAAGCATGTCAGAAGAAACTTGTTGCAGATCCACTCTGTTATCAAAGTACGCTGGATCCCTTCAAAGACTCGGCTGCTTGGAATGTAAATAATATTCTGTCAAAGAGATTAACAGTAAAAGCAACTGGCACAAACAGCCACCTCAAGATAGATATTTGCCCATGAAAAACATGTTTCGTACTCTCAAATGCCATGCAAAAAACCCACTGTGGGATATCCCATGATGGCGAAGACCGACTATATACTGTGGTGAAAGAATGGATTTGCAGTTTTGTGGAAAGAATTTTTACAAAACGATTTTAACGTTGGGCATAGTTCTCATGAATAAATATCCATGTTTTGCAGGACAGTTTTGATATACGCACAGTTGGGCTGCTTTGTTTAAATTCGGATCAAAACGATAGGCGCGAGCCGACTTCTGGTCTTTCCTGAAGTGAGCCAGGCTTTGCAGCAGCACGTGGGAATCACGCACAGGGTAGGTCTATAATGAGCCGTCAGACCTGTGCAAAGACGTGCCACGACGTAAATGCGTGCAACCGGAACTCATTTCACCCAGACTGTCTGTCACTTACTCTACTGTTATAATTCATTCACTCTCAATGAGCGCAACTTGACTTCTCTGCAATCGTGATCCTTGGTATTGTTATTCCTATATTTACCACCTAAGCTGTGCATAGCTGCCAAGGATTCAGATTGCTATGTGTGACATTCTCATAATTTTAGTGTAATTACGAGTGACATTTCAATGACCATGAGGGACACTTTCTCCCAAGCAAAAACCAAGCAATGAAGACGAGGGAAACATATAAATATAAGAAATTACTCCCATTTGAGCAACGAGAAACTCTAAGCAGCTCTTAAAACAGCTAAAAAGCACCAGAAATGGAAGGGAACTAACCTAGTGCCCATGTGACCTGATTACAGTGGCTTCAGACACACTGCATCGGGCAGGGCTCAGGAGAGTGAGGATGAGGCACACATAAGTTACAGCCAGCCAGGGCGGTGTTGTGTGTAAAATGGTATGTTCCCTTATGAGAAAATCCAAACTTGGCAGACGCTGACACACCAAAAGAGGACGGGTTAATGTTTGACATAGGCAGCAAAGGGGGTGTGCAGTTTAAATTTTTTTGTATTCATCCACCATACGTTTTGGTAGGAGGAGCACTTCTTTATCAGTTTTCCAGCTGACGACGGATGTCCCATTAATGTTAAACACATAAGCCTGGAACAACTATTAAAGTCAGAAATAATAAAATAATAGTAATAATGTGGAAAGAATCTAGACTAATGGTCATTCAGAAATGAATTTCCCCATTTGTAACGTTGAAGAGAATTCACGAGCACAAAGAAAGCGATATATAAATGTACTGTGGCACATAAACAGGTAAGAGCTTTCAGCCAAACAGAGAAAATAAAAGAGTGCTGCACTCGAGAGACAATGAGTTCAGGTACTTAATTTCTGTGGACTGATGCTGGGCTGCATCAGTTGCCTTAAGTGATAAAATATAACGTGCACTGTTTTAAATTGCTTTCTGAGCATGTATTTTTTTAGCATCTTTTTGAATTATGTTGCTCAACGACACTGATATATGCTACGATTTTCAGTGCTACCGGACAGTGCATGCAAAAGCAGAAGAGCTAATAAAATATAAGAGCACACAGAAGGATACAAAGTTCCCCGGGGAAGGGGGGGGGGTTTCAGTATGGAGAGGTAAATATAGAGTGTACAGTCAAGGAACTGTGAAGTTACTCTGTCGGAACTAGAGAGCCTCACACACCCAGAGCGTTAGGTGTGGAACACACCCTGACTGTAGGGTGTCCAGTGTCATCATCGGCTCACTGTTCCTCGTCAGACCGGCGCTGCAATGTCTGACGGAGTACCAAAAGGCACCCTTTTGACTGAGTTCTTTTGTTCCTTGCCAATGGTGTGTGCGAGTCAGAAGGAAGGTGGTGTAGTCAGTGCAGAGTGAGTGAATATTAAAAAAGGGTAACCAGTCCACAATAGGTTTTATTGGCGTGGCTGCTTCCCTAATTAAAAGGGGGTGAGAGGGGAGCTAGAGACTGTGGTGGGATTCAGACCCTAACTCAACCCCCTGGTGTGGTCAACATGTTTCTCGCCATCCGGCGATTCGTCAGGACCAAAACATAGTACTACACGTGAAAAAGAGTGATAAAAAGGGTCATTCACAAGGTAAAAAGCAAATACAACCTCACTGGGTCGGGTAAAAAGAGGGCCTGGGGTCCTGCTCTAGTTAGGCGACCCTAAGAGTAACAAAGGCCTCGCAGTGTGCTCCCGTGAGGCAAGCGCTGTCTGATGGTTATACCTCAGTCCGGGCGCTGGGACGGTGGAGACACCTACCCCTCACGCTCGCGGCACCTGGTCAGGGTGCGGAGCAACTGGTAATAAAATATAATACAGATCTTGCTTTAAATTTATTTAGGAAGCAGTCACTGTATGGGACATCTATTCAGGAAAAACACAAACCTTTCCCTCCCAAAGCTCGAGGTTAGCACCTCTCAGTATGTACGTCACAGTATCAACTTATGGAAAAAGGGTCTTACCATCATGAAGTATACATGTCAAGTGCCTGCTGACGAGACCCTAAAAACCTTCAGAAGCAGCAGGTTGGTTGTCGGGCCCCCATAACTGTTATCCCTTTCAACCAATTCTGGATTTTCCCTTTCAGCGCTCTATTATTGAAGGCATCGACTCTGGTCTGCAGAGGTGCAAGCAAGGCTGGCTGCAGGCAGGTTCAGGCAGTGAATCACAGCGGGCCGCAGCAATTTGAGTTTGCCGCCCGGGTCCGGCCCTTTTCCAGTTATAGTCGTGCTGGCGGACACTCAGCTGTCCTGACTCCTGTGAGTCCCGGGCGCAGGGCCATCCAGTAACAGAATGTACTGGCGTCCGCTCCCTCGACTGCTGTAATATATTGAATGAAGCTGGGTAGAAGTCACAACGACAGCTGATAGGAGGCGGTGGCTTGGGACAGTGCGAGCTGCAGAAAACAGGGCTGTGAGCACCTCAGCCGGCACCATGATTATGTGCAGCGCTCCGGCCATGACTGTTATATGCACCACAAACTAGCCAGCCGAGCCGCCTTCTACCTCGCAAACTAAACTCCCCACGCTCTGGCTGCAGGATGTGACTTCTCCTCCCAATGGCGTCATGCTGGTAGTGCGAGCCGCGGGGATTGGAAGAACAATCATTATACATTGTAGCAGTTGAGTAAGCACTGCCAGCAACCTTAGCTCAGCTACAATCCCAAGCCTGCTGCAGCAGCATGGGGAAACCACGGGTGGCGGGCTGCAACAGGCTCAGTTTTATCAGCGATTTTAGTGACAGCTGACACAGGATATGCATGACAATGCATTTCAGTGCGGTAATGCGGAGGACCAAGCTGAAATGCACTAGTCTAACTCGTGATGCGTGGCAATTGGCAGGACTGGCTGTGCCTTGGGTTAGTTAATGCAGCACATCCAAACTGTATGAAGTAAACCAAAGTTTGGAGTTGCTGTTTATAAAAAAATATCCCAATGATACTTCTCGTGCTTATGTAGCACTGAACTTTTCTGCAAAGTTTTAACAAATATCTCAGTAGCCTGTAAATGCCTGAAAACCTTAAATGATAATTTATTAACTTTCTTGTGTTCTCGTTGTAACTACTGAAGGGCCTTTGTAAATGTGACCCTGCATTAATTATTGTTAGGTTTAGGGTATGAGGTTGGGAAACTCTAGTATATTTACACAGTTAGAAGAAAGTATTATTGGGTACATAGTTTCTAATGCATTAAAACATCTTAGTGTTCCATTAACAAGCTGAAGCCTGGAACTTATAAATATTTGATTATTTCCACAGTGTTGATAAAATGCCAAGAATATATGTATTGGCCTGCTGCATATCTCAATCTATAAGTATTTTCATCTAAATTTCCCCGTTGGCTTAGCTTGTGCAGTTTTTGTTCAAAGCTTCATGGTTTTCATTTGAATGATGTTGGTTTGAAGCAAGAATATTCTGCTTTCATTTCCAACAGCTTATTCAGCCACATCTCCAATTAAATTTCTACTTGAGGCTTATGCTTCTTGATTAACCCACCTGGTGTTTGCTTTATAAAGTTAAACGGTGGGTGTTTTCAGCCTGCTTGGAATCTCTGTGTTTCAGATTGGATGCTAGACCCTATGCCATTGGTAAACTGCACTTATTATGCTGCACTCGTTTTACGGTTAATTCGCCGTGTGTGAAAATATTGTTACTGTGTAGCTGTTTGCTAGGGCTGTATTGAACCCTGTTCCGTGTCATTCTCTCTCAGTGGTTCAAAAGTGGTTGGTTGTGTTGAACCCTGTTCCCTGTGAGTCCCTCTCAGTGGTTCAAAAGTGGTTAGTTGTGTTGAACTCTGTTCCCTGTGATTCTCCCTCAGTGGCAGGGAAGAGCTTGGGTTATGGTGAAACCTGTTTTGTGTGATTCTCACTCACATGACCCCTGTGTGAAAGGCTATTTGATGAGAGGGCCAACGCATCCTCGTGCAGCTGGTGCACCGCTGGCAAACGAAAGGCAAACTCATCTGCATCCGGCCGTCCCCGGCTGCGACCAGGGGCCAGCCACTGTACCCGAAATAAGACCTAAGCATCAACTGAATAGCATGAGCTAAACAAAGTAGGATTGCAAATTACCCCTAAACTGGTATCTGAGATAAAGGCCATAGAGCTGATGAGATTTTGTGCATGTCTAAATAAAGATAAAGGATATAAACCTTCTTGTAGTTCAAGCGGTTACTCGTTAGGCAAGGCTAGCAGCAACTCTCAGACTCAGGAAATCAAAGTGGCTTATTTAAACACTCACTACCTAGTGAAACACAGGGTGGAAGTACCCAACTATATTACATGCCATAAACCCGAGTTATTATTATGGACAGAGTTTAGTTGACAGGCACATTTTCCCCAGAAACAGTAGAAGCAATCCCTGAGGATTACTTTCTTCTGCATGCAAACAGAGGGAGCAAAAAGATGGGAGGAGGAGTAGCAGCCATTATAAGTAAACACTTGAAGACATTTCAGCTTCAATGTAACTCAGTAGACCTTTTATTCTGAAAATAGAATTTAACTAAAGCTCTATGGTTGGCTTCTGGTATATCGCCCCCCTAATAAATAGCTAACTTTAATGAGCAGATGTTTGAATTGATATGTCCCCTAACTCAATTATTAGTTTGAGGGTATATTAATTTCTGGATCAATTCAGAAGGCAAAGACAATAAAGGTCAACTTTAAAAAAAAGCTATTTTGACTCTGATTTGTAAACAATATATCACTAAGTCTACTCACATTAAGGGTCATATACTGGACCTATTTAGGTCACAGAATATTCAGGTGGCTGATGCTAAAATATAAACATGCATTCGTCCCGACCACCACTTGACTGAGTTTATGTTCCCTAATTTGAGGTCTGCGCCCCTCCCCACCACCGGCAACCAACCGACCATCACCACCTGGATACCTGCCACCACTGAAGACACCACCACGACCATGAAGTACACCCACTCAGGAGCCCCCACTGGCCCCTGCCCACTTCTCATCTACAACAGAGCCACCGCCATAGCACCCAAACTAGGCCAGATCATCAACGCCTCCCTCGATTCCAGCATCTTTCCTGACGACTGGAAGCGGGCAGAGTCAAGCCCCTCCATAAGAAACCCTTGGCCGACCCGATGGACCTGAAAAACTATCGGCCCATCTCTCTCCTTCCCTTCACAGCCAAAGTCACTGAGAGATTCATCAACACCCAACTGACCACCTTCATCGAAGAGAACGCCATCCTCAACCCCTCACAGTCTGGATTTCGCAGCAAACACAGCACTGAAACCGCCCTCCTTGCCACCACCAATGACATCTGCATGCTACTCGACCGTGGCCACATGGCAGGCCCTCGGCCTACTAGACCTCTCTGCAGCCTTCAACACCGTCTCCCACCGGACTCTTGCAGCTAGACTCCACGATGCCGGTATACAGGGAAACGCCCTCAACTGGATCCGCTCCTTTCTCTCCGGAAGAAGCCAAAGGATCAGACTACCTCCCTTCCTCTCCGAACCTACTGAGATCAACTGCAGAGTACCCCAAGGATCCTCGCTCATCCCCACGCTCTTCAACATCTACATGGATCCCCTCGCCACCATCACCAGACAGCATTGGCTCAGCATGGTATCCTACGCCAACAACACCCAGCTCATCCTCTCTCTCACAAAGAACCCAGAAGACACTAGACTCAGCTTCCAAGCAGGAATGAAAGCTGTCTCAGCCTAGATGAGCAACAGCTGCCTAAAACTGAACTCGGAGAGGACAGATGTCCTCGTCCTCGGACCCGCTCCCACTGTGTGGGACAGCTCCTGGTGGCCCCCTGCCCCCAGAAACCCACCACCGCGACGGACCACGCCCAGAACCTCGGCATCATTCTAGACTCCTCCCTCTCCTCGACCCGCCAGATCAACGTTGTCGCCTCCACCTGTTTCAACACCCTCTGTATTCTCTGCAAGACTTTCAAGTGGATCACACCTGAATGCAGAAAGGCCATCACCCATGCACTCATAACCAACAGATTGGACTACGGCAACGCCCTTTACTCCGGAATCAACAAAACCCTGCTACACAAGCTCCAAACCATACAGAACACCACAGCCAGACTCGTCCTCAGAACCCCACAACACGAGCACACGACCCAGCACCTATGAGACCTCCACTGGCTCCCCATCAAGAAGAAAGTGACCTTCAAGCTACTCACCCATGCCTTCAAATCCCTCCACAACATTGGACCCAAATACCTCAACCAAAGAGTCTCCTTCCACAAACCCAAAAGGAACCTCAGCTCCGCTGACCTCGCCCTGGCAGAGAGCCCACACATCTGCAGAACCAGAGCAGGCAGAAGAGCCTTCTCCTACGTCACAGCAAAGACCTGGAACGAGCTACCAGTCAACATCAGAAGCTCCACCACCCTGCACACCCAGGAAGTGCCTCAAGACCTGGCTCTTTGACTGATCCAGAGCTGCTCACCTCCCCCAGCCCCTTGAGACCCTCATGGGTGAGTAACGCGCTTTATAAACCCCTGATTAATTGATTGATTGATTTTCTACTCAGCCAATGGAGACCAAACTAGCACGTAAGGGACAGTCAGTAATCAAAAGCGATATGGAGCTTATGTTCCAGCAGACTAAACCTGACAAAAGTGACTCTGCCCTAGAGGCTGAATGTGGATTCACGAAATGGTTGCGGCAGCTACTGACCTCCATGCACTTACATGTAGGTAATGCACATCTTCTACGACCAAACTGTGCCCCTGGTTCACAAAAGAGCTTAAGAAGGTCAAACTAAAACTAAGGCATTAGCACACCAGTGGCATAGAAAGCATGAAGAAGATTTTAAGGGGCCAATTACGATGACGGTGAGACCGCCACCAACAGCATGTCGGTGGCTGTCTCACCGCCATCGTTTGCATATTTTCCGCCTGTTACATCATAATGGCGGGCGGAAGAATGGCGGTTGGAAAGCCCGACCACCACGCATCCGATGGGCTCCTTAAGCCCACCAGTGCAGTGGAGGGCCTCCTCATGCCCTACATGGTGGTGGTGCCTACTAGGCACCGCCGGAGGGATTACAATGTCCCTTCCGCCCGCCTGTTCATGGTTGTTAACCCACCATAAACAGACAGGCGGAAAGGGACATTGGGGCCCTGTAGTGGGTCCCCCTTCCACCCTGGCCCTAAGCTGTGGGCACTGGGGGGCAAAATGGACTACACGCCGTGCAGGGATATGTAGAGTGTTTCTTTTTTACATCACGGCGGGTGTTGTAGCCAGCAGGACCCGCCGCAATGTAAAAGATGGGCATTGCAACTGCCGTGGTGGCGGTCGCATCCTAGCGCCTACAGCAGGACCATCGACAGACTGTCAGGAGGTCCCATCTGCAACAGGGTTTTGTCCGCCCGCCATCCTAATCGGGCCCTATGTTACAATATAAGGATGGGTTACCAAAATATAAATTATTGTTAACATTAATTAAATCAAAGTACTACACCAAAAGTATTATGGAAGCCCCATAAAATCTTTCAAATTCTCAAGGAACTTACCTCCCCTGAAACAGCAAAGGCTAAAGCAACGGTCTCTTAAGAATTCTGTAATGAACCTAATAACTATTTAATTAACAAACTCTAGAACATCAAATAAAGTATTCCCAGGTGCTCCTTAACATCAGAGGAGCTAAATAGTTTAAGTAATAAGGAAACCATATACAATTTCCTGGAAAATAATGAGGACAGATTAGGTATCTCATTTGCAAAAAAAACGTGTTCCCCTAGTGACCCCCTCTTAATGTGTTAAAGAATTTCAAGGTTATAATTTATCCGCTTTTCTTAAAGCTCCTTAATTTGTCACTTACGCAAAGTGTAGTTTTATGCACTTTGAAAGATGGAGACCTTTTTCTCTATTGAAAATATAGGGATTGGGCCTGACACATTTTAAAAAACTACAGGCCTATGTCTCTGTTCTCTTCCCGGCTAAACTATTAGAGGCCCATGTTGCATCCAAACTGTGTAAACATTTACAGGAAACATAATGTATGCATCCTGTTAAACCTGGTTTCTGTCCCTTACACGGTACAGAATATGTAATACTGTCTGTAATAGATGATTCATGATGGAAAGAAGACATGAGGAAAGATGCTGCACCGGTTCTGCTTGATCTACCTGCTACCTTTGACGCGGTCGATCACAAGATATTGATTGATCGGGTGAAGGATGCAGGGATAGAAGGCTGTGCACTTCTCTGGATAGAAACATTTCTTGGGGATCATACACAGTCGGTCAGGTTAGGGACTTTTACATCTCAGGCAAAAAAGTCAGAATGTGGGACCCTCAAGGATCCTCATTGTCCCCCATTTATTTAACTGTTACATAAGGCCTCTCATGTGGAACTGTTTAAAAGTGGTTGTAATCTTATAAATTTGCTGATGACTTCCACTTAGTGTTTCTTTTGGGAAGTACTCCGACTGCGTATGCACATTTTCAGCATACCATGAGATATATTTCTGGCGGGATGGAATTAAACCAATTAAAGGTAAACGCAGATAAGATGGAGGTAGTCCTGTTAAATAACAAGATTTGTGCTTTGAATCAACACTACTGGCCTAATGAGAGCTCCCTGGTGTTCAAATGCACATTCTTCTAAAAATGGTAAGACAATTAGCCTCTCTGGTGAGTTTTGATGCAAGCAAAGCAAAGGTAATAGCATTCATACTATCCAGGTTGGATTATGCTAATATGGTTTATGCTGGCCTACCTAATTCTGATCTTGCACAAATTAAAAGTGATACAGAATGAAGCGGCTAGGTTGGTCTTCGGTGTCCTGAGATATACACATGTTACACCTCTGCTGAAGAAGTTGCACTGGCTTCCAGTGAAACAACAGATATAATTTAAACTTTGCTGTAGGGTTTAAAGAGCACAAACAACCTAGAGTCCGAATTTGTTACAGACAAAATTAAAAAGTATGTTTCTCTAAGCAATTTAAGATCTACTCCCACAAACTTACTAACTGTTCCCAAATATCAGTTGAGCAGGACATGTGGCAGACATTTTTCAGTGATAGCCCCCATCACATGGAATTCTCTGCTTATGACAATCCGACAAGCTACAGATATTTTTTCATTCTGGAAAATCTGAAGACTTGGCTGTTTAAACAGGTTTATGATACTTAATTGTTCAGACTAATAGCCCACTGACATAGTTTATGCTATTGCCCCAAGAGACTATGATGAACATGCCCTCTATTTATTTGCAGTGGCATAACATAACATAACCCCTGTTTCAAGTGATTTTCCCTCAGTGGTAGGGACTATAAACTTAGAAGAGTGATAGTGTGAGGGAAGTTTAGATTATGGATATGTTCTACAAGGCTAACCCACAAAATTAGGAAGAATTGGAGATGGAAGATTGTTTAAGATTTTCTTAGTTGTTTTGGAGTTTGATTTGTAAAAAATAGTGCAGAGTTCTGCAACATGAGGGGCTTGGAGATCAATCTAACCAAGACCAAATATATGGTCTTCAATCCCCCCAAAACCATCTGTTCAAACCCCTCCCTAAATGACACACCCCTGGAAAGGGTGAGGATATTCAAGTACTTGGGTATCACTCTATCAGAGCACTTTGAGTGGGAGTCCCAATTGGCCAAGGCAAGACTTAAGTTAACACAGACTGTGGGGGGGAGGGGTCATGAAATTGCACAGAACCTCCACGTTTAAGCCAGCTTCCCCTGTTGTCGAAATATATAATGCCCAAGCAAGGGGGGCCACCTTATATGGGGTGGCACTGTGGAGGCATTATTCTTCGTCTAATCTCATGAAAGTAGAGAACAACTTCATGGGGCAGTTACTGGGCCTTCCTTGTGGCACCCCCCTAGTTCCCCTCCATATGGACCTGGCATGAGGCCCATTGATGAAGAGATTGCCCTTAGGCCTATTACATTCTGGCGCAGGGTGGGGGTGACTCCGGAGTTGTCCTGCTACAGAGCCGAGCTTAGGGAGATCCTGTCTATTCCAACTACCAAGAAAATACCGTGACTTTGCCACATAAGGGATCTCTTTGCTAAGCCGGGTAGGCAGGACCTCTGGACACGCCTGAGACATCATGCCCACTAATATCTAGGCTAGATCTAGTGCAACACTATAGGCAATCTAACCTAATGTCCCTACAGGAAAGTACTGCTGGCGGGCGGATGACAGCAGAGTTCCTCCAATTAAAGGATGTATATAGAAAATAACACTTCCTGGATGTGATCTACCCCCCACTAGCCAGGAAATTGTATATGCAATTCAGACTAGGGAACCTCCCACTAATGAGCTATACTAGCAAATGGACCACAGAGAACAAGGAAGATTGTCCTGCGTGCAATTACAGGGTGGAGTCTGAAATCCATGTATTGTTTTTCTGCCTGCAGTCCACCTGCCACGCAAATGCTGGTTAATTGAAATATTTAGAAAACTAGGGTCTCGGCGTTGCCTAGAGGCCGACCGACTATTAAAATTCAATACCCACCCTCCAATCGTATTCTCTGCATCATGTTTTTTAAACACTATGTGGCACTTGCGGCGGGGCTTCCTAAAGTGACATTTTGGGATATACCATGTAATGTAACTGCAAAAGGCTATACCAGGGTCCAGGTAACAGGGAACCTCGTCTCAGTTTTCTGTTTTATCCATTGTTTTGAACTGTGAACATTTTAGCTTGACATCAACATAGTTGGTTGTTTTAAATGATTTTAAGATAACTGAAGGATGCTACTTTATAATCTCAGTGACTGTAGATATATTATTTTTGAGTGTACACACTTTTTATCTTTTTTAATGTTGGTTGTGATTTCTGTAACAATGCACTTTTATGGTCCTAGTGGACGTAATAAAGTTATTGATTGACGGAAAAAATAGAAATAGAGATACATCAGAAAGAGATAAATGACACCATAAAAATGAAACTATTCACAAACTATTTCTGAAAGGTGCATGAGTTTCCACATAAAACTGGCAATGTTAGAATGGTACCCCATTAGGTTGGAGCTAATTTATGTACCATTCTTAAAGAATATTGCTCTTCTCTCTTTTTCCTATTGGTCTGGGATTAATTCGGACTACCCACTACCAACCTCAATAGTTGTGAATCTACCTTATCTCTTTCGACTGCTAAAACGATAGCGATCATGGATTACCCACACTTGAACCAAGATTCGTTACTAGAACAGCTCACGAGACTCAATCTGCTGTAACATTTGCATATACTTTATAGCACTAATTCAAATTGTTGGCACACTTCATTAACCATGATTCTCAAACACACTCAGACCAGAAAAGCTTTTTCTCGAAATGTATTACTTGTATTAACCAAACACAGACTTCTGAATGAATAGTATATTTAAACAATACAAAACCACTAAAAATATTCAAAATGTGCTTCATTATTTCTGTGCAGGTTAGTCACATCGGAAGCACCAACACATGCAATGCATGCTAAAAACATGCACATTGGTTTTACTTCAACTCGTTTACTTTAGCAGCACTGCAGGAATGCATGCCACTCATAAAGAATTCACTTTGCTTTATCATCTCATTTTGCACGTTCAACTTGTCAAAATACTTTTTTTAAAGTCGTGAAAAGTGTCAACGGATCATTTTTTACTGCCCACTTTAGAAACCTCCGACATTTACAGAGCTCGGGTCTCGAATGTATACCAGCTGCATTACTTTGTAATGTACAAAGTCTTTTAAAGATTAAACACATCATATCACCCAACCTTTTAATTACAAACACATCAAACCCCTCCGGCCTTTTAATTACAAACACATATTTAAACACACTTCTTTCTCTGGTACTGAAATTCAGCAGACTTTTCCAGAATGTAAAATACATTCAGCGCGTGTTTGTTGTTTTCTCTTTTATTTAGTAAATGCGATGCTCGTGTAAAATGGTATGCTTTAAATGTAATTATAAAAAAATGACTGGCACCACAGAGGACATGAGCTACCTCTGGACTCCTCCTGCACGTCATTCAGCAATATATTTCTGAAGTGTTTGGCCCATACCTTTGGGGACAAATCTATACATTTCTATATGTCCACATTATAAATCTTTAGGATGGGAGTCTGACAAGCAAGTTCTCCTATATTCTAGTAATCTTTTTGAACCCTTTTAAAAACTAAATCTCTCCCCCCCCCCCCGAAAACATTGTATTGCAAATCTAAATGCAGAAAAAAACCATTTAACATTTCATTAAATGTTTCCCTATTGCAGAAGTCTGGCCAATATAAAAGCTAAAGGATACCCCTTTTCTTACTCTGGTCTGCTCCAGGGCCTCTTGCCCACAGGGAGCAAGGACTGTCTGAATCTGGTTCCCTACATGACTTCCTGTTTGACAGCTTGCTTCACTGACCCCCCCCTCTCCTGTATGTGGGGCAATACCCCCCATTTGCAATAAGAATTTGTGCTTTGGCCATCTGAGGTAGTGATCTTGACTGAAAAATCCATATAGAAAGTGAGCTCTGCAGTCAGTAGAAAGGCTTACATGCAACAGTAAGAATGTGTAGGCAGATATCTCCTGTGTCCTTGGGCCAACAGAAGGAAGAATGAGGCTGTCTGGAGATTCCGCCTGTTAAACCTCTAGGCTTTGTGTGCTCAACCACTAGCTGTTGATTCACCATGTTCAGGACCTCTGTTTATTGATTTATTTAAAAAAGACACTGGGAACGTGTACTTTACCGTTTTGCAGCTGGTGCGAAATAATGTCATGCTCAGCTTTCTGTTAAATTCAATATTATCAAGTGCACCAGGCCTAACAGGGACTATTTTGTACAATGTTTGTGAAATACATCTGGCTCAACTACTTACTGTTAAACTGTTACCGATTTCTACTTCACATGAGTCACAATATCTCAAAATGTATCTGATGTGTTTGGGCTGTTAGCTGAGAGGAGTTTTTTTTTTTTTAACTATGCAGTGTTTTGTGGGAACCTTCCCTTCCCAACAGGTCTGTCAAAGTTGATGAAGTAATAATAATGTGGTGATGGGGTGCTGGGGTACTATGATTCCCAGCACCATTGAAAAAGGTAAAAACGAGGAGAAATTAAAACATTTCTCCTTGTAAATCTGGGAATGCTTCAGATGCCATAGGTGTTGCGTGGGAACAGCCACAGGAACACCTATGGAATGCCCATTTCACGCAGTGTTCTGCGTGAAAGGGGCACTATTTACAAGGCCATGAAAAGCCATGCAACTGGCTTCATGTGTCCTTGTAAATATGCCAGGGCACATTGCGCCACTGGAAAGTCAAAAAAGTGACGTTCCGGCTCTGCAAAAGCGCTCATAAATGAGGTCCTACAGCTGTCACCTTAGCCTTGACCTTTCATAATTCTGACCATCAACTTACAGTGAGTGACCGAGGCTTTCTTCACAGGGACACTCTGGTCATCTTCCATTATCGCTTGTTCCTAACCCTCCGTACAAGAATGGAGTCTTTTGCTGTAGGAATCAATTTATTTCTGATTAGCTTCATCAACAAAATTCAGGGCTCGAGAAGCAGACGCTTTCCAAGGGACTCAGCTGCTCTGTGCCAACACTTGCTACTGTACCACCACACTTCAGGTGCTATGTCTGGCATCTCTCTCACAGTTGCCATCAAAGCATATAGGCAATGCCAGCCACATGACCCATGGGTAAGCCTCAGTTTGACTGTCAGATTGTTCCATG
Organism: Lissotriton helveticus; assembly: GCF_964261635.1. Lineage (NCBI taxonomy): Eukaryota > Metazoa > Chordata > Amphibia > Caudata > Salamandridae > Lissotriton > Lissotriton helveticus. The sequence goes on from NC_136068.1 coordinate 847,387,175, forward strand.
CTCTGACCAGAAGAAAAACTACTCTGTTTGTGGTCATTACCAGATCCTCTCCTCAGGAAGAACCCATGGTGAGGAACTTTCAGATATCAGTACACTGCACACAAAGAGCATATTTCATGCAGCCATTAAAGAGCTTACAGAGCTTTTTTGCACAGTCTTCTTTCTTGAAAATGCCCACTGTTGACGGAAGGATTATTTTCATCCTAAACAGAAAGTGGTTTGGATCTTAACTCATGGTTGTTCTTCATCACTGCATTTACACATTGTAAGGGGATTCAAGGACCTATCAGGAGGCATTTACCTTGTGCTTGGAACCCAATGGTAGTGATACACATTTATACCTCTCACTACCTTCACCAATGCCCATATAAACAAGAACATGAACATCATTGGTAGCAACTGGAAAAGGGGAATGGGATAAGAGAGAAAACAGAGACAATGGACTCCACTACTGGTTACTTCTGTTGACCAAGACTGTCAGCAGGGTGTAGTGGATATCTGAAAGGCAAAGAAAGAGCTAAAGTAATCTGCCATATTAGGTTCTGCACTTAACGGTAGCTGTGAATGGATCTAGCTTGGCAATCTTTATGTAGCCAGCTCTCAATACTTGGAGGTGTAACTTGTAGTTACTGAAAAGTAAGCATACAAAGAATAAGCACCTCACGTATTCACTAATATTTCTCCATATGACTTGAAGAATTGTCACAAGCTTCATCATTATGCACCTTTGCGGAATACAAGTTATAGTTTCTGCTTGACTCTAGTAGGACTGCAAGGTAACCTACAATGTTAATATTCTGCTGTTCCCTAGTCTTAGCAATTCACATACACATTCTAGAACTATAATACCTTATTCTTTGACATCCATACTTAGCATGACCAATATTGTCCAGGCTTAGAATCCTTCCTGTTCTGGCCCAGGTTAACCCTTATTAAAATGTAACAGTCTTTAGTGACGGCTGGCATCAACGGGAAAGGGAGAAGAGGGAGCCCGCAAACAAATACAATTAAAACATTTAAATATAAACAGGCATGTGCTCAAATAAACCTAAAATATAATAAAAGTAAAACTTACCTTAGGAAATTACCTTTTGCTCGGGAGCAGGATGTCTTTTCCTACGGTGAGTTTTACTTTTATTATACCTCGGCTACCAGGAAGCTCCCTAGACCAATACTGGCGCTGCTCTCATGTTGTGAGAGAAGCGCCAGGATTGGAGGGATCGGCTTCATTCAGTGCTCCACAGCGCCATGGAGGCCTGCACTTGCCATAACTCAGCTGGATTAGAGGTTTCAAAGTGTGTATATCTGGCTGGCCGTTTCAAGACGGCTGGCCAAAGGGACATGAGCACATTGAAAAGTGCAGAACCTGCTCACCCTCCCCCCTGCTGTTGTCATTCAACAGCTGCCCCTCCCCCGTCTTGCTGCTTGGTTCAGGATGGGAGGATGACAAATGAACTGGTCATGAATTACCAATGTATTTTTCCTCTTGGGTCTTTGGGCGGAGCTCCTCTGCTCAAACGGAGGCGACTTCCATGACATTCTTAGAAGAGTTCACGTAAGTTTTAAAAAAATAGTTCAAAGTTTATTTCCAACAACAATGAACCTTTATGATATACTTCGTATTTCCAATGTCCTTCAATAGCACTTCATTGGAGAATAGCTAGTTCTGGCCAAAGAGAATCTGAGATCTGAGTAGCAAGGCCTTGGCTGCAGCAATGTTGTATTACGATTTCCTAGCAAAAACCCTGTGGCCCAAAAGAGAAGTTAGACCCAAATATCCAAGATGGCTACTGTCTCTCCAGGCCATGAACTCTTGTCCATGGCCTTCTAAGAATTGTAGTTTATTATCCATTTATTTATTGTTTATTATAGTGTATTGTTGGGGCTATGCTGTGTAGCTTGTCCTCTTCATGTGCATTGCCCCAGTCCAGACAGTGGCAACACTGCAGTGACCGCCAGAATTGTCTTCTCTGAAATGAACTCAGCACAAGTGGGATTGGAGTATTGCTCCTTGAAGCTCGTCCAATACTAGGCAGTAGACAATGTATCTAACCCTGCTTCCTGACATGATCTCAGTGTTCGTGAGGTCCAGAATTCTGAAACTAGCAGCCATTTTGGGTGGTGTTATGGAGACCTCCACAGAGAGCCTAACTTTGAAGAGAGTAGGGTCTTGATGAAAAAATAAATGAATGAAAGTAGTAAATGAATACACTATTAGAAAAGAATATCACAGAACTGCAGACAGAATGGCCTCTAGTTTGATGTGTCCATGCCTAAAAGAGTTGATTCACAGCTGAGTAAAAGTGGGTTTCATTTTATTTTGAGTTTGTTAGTCTCTGTGTGAATGTTTACATGGAGCATGTTCCGTATTCAGAGTCAGTGGACTGCAATGTGCCTGCCGTTCTTTCAGCAACAGAATTTTGGGATGTGATATTGGCTTTTATTGCATGAGCCTAGAGAGCATCCAGTGGCTCTCAAAAATGGCCACCAGATTTTGTGCTCTTGGAATTGGTGCCTGATGTGTGCATTATTTTGCAAGCATGCGAGGACATAAGAGAAAAAATAAGCGTTGGCAAAGTCAAGTGAAGTCAAAATAACTTTATTTCAGCCGTGTCGGCCAAAAAGGGTACATAAAAACAAAGAATAAATAGCTAAAAGTACAGCATGCATGCAATGAGTTGACAGGTACTTGCATAGTGCAAAATTGCATGACGATGCCAACAAATTTAAAAGATAAAAAACATAACAGTTGTGTGACAGTCCACAGTTACATCGACAGCTGCTGGGTCAAATACAGTACATCATGAAATTGCAAATCAAGATTAAAGTGCAGTGGCTGCACAAGCATTCACTTAGAAATAGAAAAATACGACAAAGTGCAGAGCGTCGCCAGTGGATCTTGTGGAGGTGTCAGCCATGGCCCAAAAGATGACAAATAGCCTTCCTTCTGAGCTTCCACAATGTACCCGGTACTTGCTAACTCGCAGCAGTTGCTGTTGTTTTTAGAAGCTGAGTTGGAGCTTTTAATCCTCGGGACCTGTTTGCCCTGCTTGCCCTTCAAGGAACTTGGAAAGGAACACTACCTTATTGTTGGAGACTGGGCATAATTATCGGGACTGCGAGGACCAGTGGCCGCAGCGCCCTTTGATCGTCCGCAGTTGGTCCTCTTCCGGCTTTCTCCCTGCCTGACACTATATAACTGCTCACGGCCCCCGCTTCGCGGGAGCCGCTCGCAGCAGTTGCTGTTGTTTTTAGAAGCTGAGTTGGAGCTTTTAATCCTCTGGACCTGTTTGCCCTGCTTGCCCTTCAAGGAACTTGGAAAGGAACACTGCCTTATTGTTGGAGACTGGGCATAATTATCGGGACTGCAAGGACCAGCGACCATAGCGCCCTTTGATCGGCCGCAGCTGGTCCTCTTCCTGCTTTCTCCCTGCCTGACACTATATAACTGCTCGCGCCCCCCGCTTCGCGGGAGCCGCTCGCAGCAGTTGCTGTTGTTTTTAGAAGCTGAGTTGGAGCTTTTAATCCTCGGGACCTGTTTGCCCTGCTTGCCCTTCAAGGAACTTGGAAAGGAACACTGCCTTACTGTTGGAGACTGGGCATAATTATCGGGACTTCGAGGACCAGCGGCCGTAGCGCCCTTTGATCGGTCGCAGCTGGTCCTCTTCCCGCCATTTCCCTGTCTCCTTTTAGCTCGGCATTTACCGCGCACCGCGGGACGCGCGCGAGCGCGCGCCGGGCGAAGCCCGGGCCAAGGGCAGGCCCATTCGAGCCCGATTGAGACCGGACCGGGCCCACCCTCTGACATTTGCTGTGGATTTAGGTACAAAAATTTGGTATAACAGTTTCTTGTTTATAGATCTATATATTAACTAATATGTCTACTAATATCCCTGCACGTGAAAATAGAAGCCACTCAGTTAATGCGGGGAAAACACTCAACGGGCACCCTGGATAATTTTATTGTTAGAGCAAATTTGGTAATTGATCAAGGAATAATCCTTATGGAACGGCGGGTGTCGCAAGATTTGGCATTAGCAAAGAGATCTTCCATGGGCCATTTCGCGACAGCTCGCATGTCCAACCGTGCCTTAAAAAATAATCCTACCGACATTCAAGCCCTTATACACTGCCCTCCCACTGCTAATGAACATGTGAATAAAATGTCCAGAAACAGCTCACAAACATCTGAAACATTAGAGATTGTCCATATTTCTATGGCTAATAACTCTCCCGAGATTCAAAACACCAGAAAACTAAGGGAGAGACGGGTGTAGCAGGGTTTCTGTTCTCCCACAGAACTGTGCACAGAGGATTGGAACCTCAGCGAATTAGGGTGACCCAAAACTCACCTTAGTACCCAACAAACCCCTTACCGAGCTAGCTACAGTGTCTCATTGGTCATAACCAACTCCCAATGTTTAGACAAACCAGAACATGAACTCACAAACCTCAGGTGAGGTGGAACACATGAGCACTCTTTCGTTATACAATCATTACAAACCAGAACATGGAGTAAAGAAGAACACGTGAGCATTTGAAATGTTTATTTACTAATGCCGTCTTCTCAGGCGCAGTATCTTAGATAATACAAGTAAACATATTATCAGAAGCAAAGTTACCAGCATAGTTACTAGTCCATAGAAAGCGAACGGTGACAGCATGTTAACATGCTGTAAATGAATAAGGGTTAACAACACTTATTTCTCACCCTCCCTAACACGCATATTATATTAATAGCTAAAAAGGTCTCTTTGGGTTGAATTAGGGCGGGCCCATACCTCAGGATCCTAGAATGAAGAGATCACATCAGCATACACCAGCTCTCTCTGCATGCGAACAGCATCAAGTGTGTTTTTGTGCTTCAAGCAAAGCAATATAAAACCCGCCTAAAGCCCAAAGTTGGCAGAAGCTGCACTTATGTTATGTCTATGAAGGCGCGAAGATCAGACCTCATAACAATTCAGTATCTTGTTGTTCCAGAAGCTTCAGCACTCTCTGTACAGACATAGTTTATTAAGCAAAGCTGATATCAGAGTAATAACATATTATTCTCATGTAAACCACAACAAACTACTAGGTTGAAAGCTAAATCAACAATTAAGTGTCGTGTGCAGAAGCAGCAAAAGGAAAAATGGCGTTTAAACATGTAATGTGCCTATGCTAACTTAACGCATTATCAAGATATATAGTAGCTATATGACACCCCCCCATGATCCGAGGACGGATAAGATAAGATAAGGGCAACTTCATGAAAGCAGAGTTCAAGAACCATGAACAATCTTTAGAAGGATAAAAAACTGCAGTAATCAAATCAAAATATAAAAAATGTCAATTTCAGAATTCCACAGCACTCAAGCCAATAGGATTGGGAGGTGAAAAATTGCAAAATCAAAACAAATGGGGCATCATCATAAACCACGAAGGTTCATCAAAGCAAGACCGAATATGCAAAATATGCAGCTACAGCCTCCAACAGGAAATCACTGTCTTCATCCGAAAACAGGTCAGCCATCCAATTTAAAAGCAGGAAAGAACATACATGTTCTCCTAGTACCGGAGCCTCTATCACCATCAGAGGACAACTCGGTGGGTTTTCAAGAAAGCTCAGTGCCAAGAAATCTTGCGCTGCTGCGAGTATGTTCCAAGGACCCATTAGTCCATGCATCGCTGCTAAGGCCATAATCCTTTCGCCAGTACAAACCAACTCGTGAGTAACGATGGGACTCATCAGCTGATTAAAGTCGACGTCAGGAGAAACCGGTCCGCAGAGACACAAATCAATGGCCCAGTCGAAATCACAGGTCAGGCAATGAAACACAGGCTGGACACAGGTGAAGTAGGAAAATCGAAACGATAATCCATATGCCGTGCTCAAAATCGCAAGCGGCAGCGTGCCAAAATATTCAAGCATCCGTTTGCGAAACAGCGCCAGCAGGGGCTGTGCGGCTCCTTCCACATGTGGGGCATCCATATTTAAGGAAGCAAAGTACAATTAGGACGCCTGCCGCCAGTGCCAGTAAAACCGGGAATCCACCAAACAGACTTGAAAAGATGGAATGAAAGAAACTAGGGATCACTCCAAATATTTTTTCAAATGAAGTCACAAGGCCGCTGCTAACTGTTTTGAAAAAATGCGCCAGCCCAGTTGTGGAGGACGCGTTAAAGATAGAATGTATCATTTTGCCAAAATGCAACGGTAAATCAGTATTTAAAAGGGCCTGAACCTCGGTCCGGGTGTTAGCTATGTGAAGCACGAAAGTTTCCCGGGCCGAACTCAAGGCCACTTCTTTCTGGGACAATAGAGCCCTCAGTCTGCTCATGCCGTTGAACTGTGCTTTCAAGGTTGGGATGCGTGGCCAAATGGAAACCTCCCTATTTTCATGTGTGGGTGGGTACAGGACATTTCTGCAGCAAACGACACGTTCAGTTACGGTTACCACATAAGCTACACCTTTAATTAACCCGCGACAATCTTCATTATTCAAAAGTAAATAACTTCCGTTCCCCAATAAGGTAAAAGTCGGGGTGATTGCTGGGACAGGAGTCCCTTTTAAAACACAGGCTAAGTTTGGTCGGTCCTGGTTACAAGAACCGTGTAATTGTAAATGCCTACACATTAACGAATGATCTGGAGTTTCTGTACATTCCTCCCCATTCAGATAAACTTCCTGGCCGTCTTTCAAACATCTATAAGTGAAAGGAAGGGACCACACTTCATGGAGAAATGCACTACCTAAAGGCTCATAACGACCTATGGCAACATATTTCATACAATTTGTAAACTTATACAAAGCAGAAGGTAATGTTATCAAACCGTGGATAAGCCACGTTGCAGCGGAGGCCTCTGCCACAGAAAAAGGCAAAGACTCCAATCTTTCAAATGTAACATAGAAAAAGAAGCATCTCGCATAGAAAGCATGCGTTGTTTGTCAGTTAAATTAAAGGGGGCAAAGAGAGAAGAAACATTCATGTAGGTCCATGGCACCTTGCCAGATTTAAGCGTTTGAAGGGTCCATGCAAATTGCATGATAGAACGTAATTGATTCTGACCATGGCACAACACAGATACTTCATCATGCACAATATCCACTACAGAAGACACAATATTATCTAAAGTGTAAATGCGGGAAGAAAGCATGTTAATACTATTGTCTACTACTACAAGCACTTTCTCTAGATTTGCTTGATCTATAGCCCTAAGTCGTGTTGCTGCCTCAATCTGAGATGTCTTCCAGATTTCATTGTAGACAGCATGTATCCATCTTTTTGACCTACCACTAGCCGGGCCTTTGATGAAATCATTTAAATCTACATCATCATTTAGTTTTGCAAGATGTAATTTAACTGCCGATAATTTAGAATGTTTCAGCCAGGTTTGACATAATTTACCCACAGAGTAACTTGTGACAGAATACTCACTTTCAAAACGAGGATCAGGTCTGACCTGTGTAAAGCCATCATACAAACCCAGAAAACGGCGCTGGCATAAATCAGCACTCCTGTGCCACACCAGCCAAACTTTAGGGTCCATACTGGATATGTTAAAGGATGAATTCAGCAATAGGGTCTGTAAGTCCCTAATCGAAAATTGAGTATAATTATTCCAGCCAGAATATTCTTCTAACTCTGGGATAGTAGGAAAATTTAGTTTTTTAGAAGTAGCCAATCCAAAGCACGTTGTCTGTGAAATATTAGAATTCAAAAACAACATTTGATTCGGGATGAGACATGCACGGTGCAAAGCCTCAGTGCCTTGCACCTGCCAGTTTTTAGAACCCCAAACAGATTTTAGGTCAATGGTTTCCTTCCATAATTCATAGCCTCCAATAGCCAGCTGATCAAGAAAGGACTTCGAGTACAATAATTTGGTATCGGTAAGTCTAACCTTGGACATGGGCTTCTGTGTCATTTTGAAATAAAAGGACTCAGGATTAGACTGATTGAAGTCAGTAAAATAAGTGTACTTTTTCAAAAAAGTACTAGAACTGCCGTGTATAGGAGCTGGACAATGCTCCCATTGTGTAAAATTTACAATATTCCTTCTGGATGTTGTTTTGTGCAAGAAGTGATTGCCAAAATGTTGAAAGCAAAACAAATCACCATAATTAGCAGATTCTAAGTACAAATCTTCAGCATCAAAGGCAGCATAGTATTTCAAATCAGAAAACAAAGACTCTACGGCCTGAACATCCCAATCATCAGAACGTATGTTTTGTTTCACCACATCCCCCATGTTAACTCTAAGTACATTAGGGACATTAACAACCTCAGTTGGGCCATGAATTTGAAATCGAACGGCATCCCACACTATTCCATCAAGGACAGGCCAAGCAGTGATATTAACAAATGTCAAGTCTCTTTTCAATCTGTGTGCAGAATGCGACGAGGAAAGGGGGGCCAAAGTTCCATTGAGATGGCGAATGCATGTCCTTTCCTCGACATAGTGTCCATTTACCAATCGGAAAAAATAAAATACAAAACCAATTGACATAAAAAGGTAAATTGAAAAAAGCACCATCCAAATATATGTCCACGGGGGAACCAAAAAATGTTTTTTCAATAAGCTGGCATAAACTGCAAAACGTGAGGGTTTCTTCGAGGCAAGCGAAACAGAGTCAAATGAAAATCTGGATTCCGTGGCTAAACGTGCTTGCAGATCAGGCATGGACAAATCAGTGGGGTAAGTATAGTCTATTTCATTTAGGTCAGCACCGGGTAAAGTACTTAATAAAGGAATGGAAATCGCAGGCAACTCGATGGCCACTTCAGTTTCATGATTAGAAGCAGTGGGTACAACTGAATTTCTCACAATGGAAGGACAGGAAACTGCTGGTGTCATACTAAGAAGAATCGGCCACTCTGTGTATCTTGACATTGTCAATTGAAATAAACCTGTTTTCCTTTCGACCAGGAAGTGGTGGTAAAATGACTGTTCTTGTGCCCTTCACTCCAAGGACTGGAACCGGAGCTCGACAGGAAGGACCAAATTCTTTCTTGTTCTCGATCTTCTCATGAACCAGTTCTCCAACTTGGGGTAGCCAGCCGACTACCGGGATCTGCAACGCAACATCCGACGTGGAGGGCAAATGTTCCTTCGCAAGACTGTCTCTGGTCTTTTGTAGATTCTGTAAAACATTGCAATGTTCATCTGCGTCAAAGGAAGTGGCGCGAACCACACAGTCTAGACCGTCAAGGTCAGGGACGGACATCTTGATGCCAAAGAGCATTTCGTATGGGGTCCGCCCACCCAGAGACCTTCTAGGGAGATTATTAAGCGCACGCTGCACGCCATTGAGGTGGGTCAGCCAGTTTCTGCCGGATGTATGACGTTATAACGCATACTATTACTCCGCAGACCATTACAACGCGACTTTTACTCCGCATACCGTTACAACGCATAGCGCCTTGGGGCGCTGGATAGTGGTAAGTATAATTTACTATTCTAACTCCAGTCCCCGTGGACCCTAGGAAAGGTGTTGGATAGTAAATTATACTTATTCCCTATCCTAGAGCGCCCCCCAGCGCAATGCGTTGTAATGGTATGCGGAGTAATGGTCGCGTTGTAATGGTAGTGCGGAGTAAAAGATCCGTTGTAACGGGTGTATACCGTTTCTGCCAGTGCCTATAACTCGAGCTGTCAAAGATTGCTTTAAATCACGGTTCATTCGCTCCACTACACTGTTACCCTCAGGTCTGTAGGGAGACGAAAACTTGACTTGGACCCCCAACGAAGTCATGGCATCCTTATACGCCTTAGAGGTGAAAGCCGGACCCTGATCCGAATGGAAGGTACCACAGGCAAAAATCCCTATAAAGACGCGCAAATCTCTAATGACAGTCCGCGAATCAGCGCTGCGATGGGGCCATACCCACACAAAGCATGTGCATGAGTCAACTGCTACTAAGATGTACTTATACGCAGTATCAGATGAAAAAGGACCGCAGTGGTCTAAATAAACACAACCGAGAGGTTTATTAGAAATGTACAACTGTGTCTGTGGCGGACGCATAGCAGTTGAAGGTTTAATCTGCTGGCAAATGTCACAAAGAAGGACATAATCACGTGTCTGTTTGTACAGTCCCCGCCACCAGAAACGTTGTTGTAATTGTGTTACAGTGGCCGAGACGCACGCATGCGCAGACGCCACACCTTCATGTGCCGCTGTAATCAAGTCTGCCCTGCGATCCGAGTTGGGAATCAAACGTTCTCCAACATCAGGAATTTTCACAAAAGGAACCTTTTCGGGACTTAAGTGGTATGTGTACTTCGAAGGGAACCCCGTAGGATGTTTACCTCCCTTCTCAGTGGCAGCAACAGCCGCCAAGATGTCACTATCAATCTTACTTTTGGACCGAGTAACTGCTGCAACAAAGTATGTAGATACTGCTGATTTCGCTGCTTCATCAGCAAGCGAGTTACCGACAGCGTGGACTCCAACACGCTGGTGGCCAAGAGTATGAATTACATAAACGAGCGGCAACTTAGCCTTAAGTTCTGCCACTCAAACCCAGATCATCTTGTGTTTTATTGTGCTACCCTTGGAATCACGAAAATCATTCTGAATCCAAAAGAACAAGTTTTCATTGTAAGACTGGACACAGTAGAAAGAATCACTTACAATAAGTGTAGTAACACTAGGATCAGCGTACTCCAACGCTAGTAAGAGAGCACGAAGCTCTGCCAATTGTGCGGTGCAATCGCCCAGGGGCATCGTGTGTACTTCCCTGGAAATGAACTCATCGTTCAACATAGCACCGACCACAATGGCGCAAGCGGAAACGTAGGCATGTTTAGAGCCATGCGCAACCTGCGCCGAGCCATCCGTGTAAATGATGCAATGGAAGTCCTCCAAAGGTCGCATAGCTAGAGGAGCAGGATGAACGAATTCATACTGCAAGTACTCTTGCGACCGTAACGAGGCGTCAAAAATAAACGTGACATCCGTGGACGTCAAGGACGCAGCCCACTGAATCCACCGAGGGTGCAAAGCTTTTGAATTTGGTACACTGGCTTTCGTGACTGCCTCCAAATGAGGACAGGGTGTTACAACCAACATGCGTTTCCCCTGTGACAGAGCTCGTTCCTTAAGAATCGCCATCTGCACTGCTGTTAAAACCTTTTCCACAGTGGGAAACCGCATTTCTGCCGAAGTGTACAAGTGTGACTTGTAAGCAATAGGTACTGTGTCTCCTTCATTAAAAGTGAGGTACGTGAAACCCACTGTCCCAGGAATTATTCTTATCACCAGGTTGGTGTGGTTATCACGTGTCAGTAAGTATTTAGAAGCGAGCAGATCAGCCTGCAAGGATTGCAAGATGGCTGAATGCTCAGGCAGCCAGCATGATTTTGAAAATGTAGGTTGAATCAAAGCATACAAAGGCTTGATTCGCTGGGCATATTCCGGAATGTATGTCCTCCCGAAATTTAAAAAGCCCAGTAAAGACTGTAATTTTTTCAGCGTTGTGGGAGCGCGCAACTGAGCGCATTTATCCAAGAAGTGAGGAGCTAAACCTCTACCTTCATTGTTGAGCTCATAGCCCAGGAACAACACTGTGTACTCAGCAATGTGCGATTTTGCAAAGTTAAATTTGTAACCCATGTCTGCAAAGCTACAAATCATCGAATTTACCCGACACAGATGCATCCAAATTTCGTCGTCTGTGAGATAGATGTCATCCACATACGAGCAAGCATCTGGGTCGATCCTCTCCAAAACGGAGACTATGCGTGCGGTAAAAATACCTGGACTATTCTTATAGCCCATTGGGAGACGCCGGAATTGTTTTTGGACCCCAGCGCATGTAAAACTGGTCCATTGGGAGCTTAAGCTATCCAATCTATGGGCATAGAAACCGTTGGAAATGTCAAGCGTTGTTTTAAAACGCTTACGCACTAGACTATCCACTAGGGCAGAGCCGTGAGTATTCTGTACTGCACAGTTACAGCAATGCGAGTTTAAATGCCGCTAATCCAATACCAACTGATATGATCCGTCTGGCTTGGTCACAGTAAAAAGAGGGTTATTCATTGGTGACACACATGTTTCAATAACTCCCTGATATTCCAATTGTTCAAGGATTTCCGCGACTGAAGATTTTGCTTCACGCCGAAGGGGATATTGAGGTTGAGGCTGCGGCTGAGACCGCAATGGAATTTCGTGGCAAGGAGACAATTTATCCCAACCACATTGGTTACGGTACAGAGCCGGTGCGAGAGCCCGAGCCCACTCTTCTGCAAAATGCTGCGCATGCTCTTTCGAGACAGTGTTCGCGAAACTGGGGAGGATTACCTCCTCCCCTCGCGGCGCCGCGAGCAAAAAAGGTGGGGGCCAGTCAGCCTCCGAAAGCAAAATATCATATGTAGAAGAAAGATTTTCCCAAAATACCCCTTTCACAGTACGCTGTATGTCACCTTCAATTAACAGGACAATTTCATAAAGTCTCTCAGGGGGAGCAAGTCTCGTGTCTGCTGTTTCAATTACAACGTAGACATCAGTCACTGTCACCCTCAGTAGTGGACGCAGCGCCTCTCTGACTATGGTAATCTCCGCCGCGCTGTCCAGCAAGGTCAGAGCCCACGTCAGATTCCGAAGCCGCGTTCTCACTATCTGTGGCATATCAATGCGCTGTTAAGGCTGCGACTTTCTTTTTCGCAAACTGCGGTCTCTGTGGCGTAGAATCCTCCTGCTTCGCTGCGCCGTCAGTCTGGCGGGGCTGGCCACGTCCCTGTTGGCCACCACGTCCCCTACCGCCTCCTCCTCCACCGGTCTTCGGGGCCGATGAGTCCTGAAAGGAACGAGGAGAGCGTTGATCAGAAACCTGAAATCGATCAGGTGATTTAATCATCGCGCGATCGCACAAATCATAAACTTTCTCTGTCGGCGCAGGAACTTGTGGTGCAGGATAAGAATCCTGAGTCTGCTTTTGTTGCTTCCCCTGTGTCTGTTTTTTAGGCCACTTTTGTTTCTTGGACTTGGGCTGGACATCTGACGCAGCAGATTGTCCTTGTGGTTGTTTTTTCTCCTTGACAGGAAAATATTTCAGACCTCTACTTGTGCGGCCAATCGTTTTATATGCGGCCACAACTATCTTCGCCAACTGTCGGGGTTTTTCGGCATCGGGCAGAGCAGCCAAAGCATTCGACACCTGAAAGTTCACCGCATCTCCTTTAATATTGGAGAGTATGAGATCGCTTACTATCTCAAACGAACCACACAGGCGCATCCCCAATTCAACCGCTGCCTCCGGTCCGTGATCATCCTGAACACGCTTAATGATCCAAGGCAGAGCGGTCATAGACGGGGTGCCGAAACACCTCGTATAAACGGCCGCAAATGTTTTACCCCAGCTTTCACAGTCAACCAGTTCAGGAGTTAAATCCTTAGGTAAAGTTATCGTCAACATTCTATGTTTATCAGCAGGAGTAGAATTCGGAAACACAGCCTCCAGTTGGTCAAACTTCTCGGCAAGCCAGAAAGGGAAATCATCGCTATCAACTGGGCGTTGTCCAAAAACTGAATTGACCAAAACCAGATTGAGCCTTAAACCGCCACGTTTCGTTTGAACGGCCGGACCCCCCGGGGGACCTCCCGGGAGATGTCGACCAATGTATTGCACTAATGCACGAATCACGGCAATCGAGACAACATGTAGTCTGCGAATATCCGCAAGGGGACAAGCGCCGTGATTCGGGTGCGGGGTGAATCCACCCAATGCAGGCCAATTTGTGCCTGGAATGGATAATGGATCTAACCTCGCAGCTAACATAGAGTGGGGGAGGGCGCCATCAAACCAAACGCGATGCTGCCAATGATCAATAGGTATTTCCAGTGCCCTATACGGTGTATATTCAGCCGGTACAGGGGAGGGTGTGTAGGTGTGGAACACACCAGAATTTGCGTCCACTGCCGGAAACGTTACCCATGAGTAAAACAGTTCGAACGGGTACGCCGGATCCGCACACACCACTAAAACCACAGCCATGCCCTCCAACGGGACCTGGTATGTCTGTAGATGGGTGCGCACCGCAATGCGACTATGCTGCGCAATGGCCACAGCCACAGCCATGATTTCACCGGAACTATAGTAAAACAAATCAAACTTTGTAGCACAACTGGGTAGTAATCCAAAGAAACCGTTTTAGAAAGATTCAAGCTTGAAAAAAGACCTATCATAAAAATTGGTAGGTTTCACCGACACCACCGTTTTCCGGAAACGACAGTGAAGGGGTTAAGGTTTGAATGATATACTACTCGAGTGCCATGATATAAGACCACCAACGTACGGGCGCCATGTAGCAGGGTTTCTGTTCTCCCACAGAACTGTGCACAGAGGATTGGAACCTCAGCGAATTAGGGTGACCCAAAACTCACCTTAGTACCCAACAAACCCCTTACCGAGCTAGCTACAGTGTCTCATTGGTCATAACCAACTCCCAATGTTTAGACAAACCAGAACATGAACTCACAAACCTCAGGTTACGTGGAACACATGAGCACTCTTTCGTTATACAATCATTACAAACCAGAACATGGAGTAAAGAAGAACACGTGAGCATTTGAAATGTTTATTTACTAATGCCGTCTTCTCAGGCGCAGTATCTTAGATAATACAAGTAAACATATTATCAGAAGTAAAGTTACCAGCATAGTTACTAGTCCATAGAAAGCGAACGGTGACAGCATGTTAACATGCTGTAAATGAATAAGGGTTAACAACACTTATTTCTCACCCTCCCTAACACGCATATTATATTAATAGCTAAGAAGGTCTCTTTGGGATGAATTAGGGCGGGCCCATACCTCAGGATCCTAAAATGAAGAGATCACATCAGCATACACCAGCTCTCTCTGCATGCGAACAGCATCAAGTGTGTTTTTGTGCTTCAAGCAAAGCAATATAAAACCCGCCTAAAGCCCAAAGTTGGCAGAAGCTGCACTTATGTTATGTCTATGAAGGCGCGAAGATCAGACCTCATAACAATTCAGTATCTTGTTGTTCCAGAAGCTTCAGCACTCTCTGTACAGACATAGTTTATTAAGCAAAGCTGATATCAGAGTAATAACATATTATTCTCATGTAAACCACAACGAACTACTAGGTTGAAAGCTAAATCAACAATTAAGTGTCGTGTGCAGAAGCAGCAAAAGGAAAAATGGCGTTTAAACATGTAATGTGCCTATGCTAACTTAACGCATTATCAAGATATATAGTAGCTATATGACACGGGAGGGCGCAATCCCTAAGAGAAAGAAAGCTAATACGACAAATACTGGAGGTAGGCAGCCAAAGGTAGCTAAAGGCACAGGCAAGAGTGACATTTCCTCTAAGTCAAAAGTGGAAATTACCAAGAAGACCCCGACTAGGCACGTTAATCATTCTCCGATTAATTTAAATCAAAATTCGTGCACCGGATGTGATTATGATATCGTTGGCAGAATTGAGGTGGAAGACAATCCCTTATTACAAAAACTGGGAGCCCTGTTAAAACTTTCCATTGAACCCATAGAATCTAGACTGTTACAGATCGAGAAACAGCTCTCCCAGTTAGAGCAGACCACTAGGGGTTTGTCAGATGTGATAAAAGTAAAAAGTACATGCTTGGGTACCGTTCAGGGAAATAAATCTTTAGAAATGCAAGTTCTTCTTAATCCTCCTCCATTGGTCCAGTTATCGACCTCAAATACCCCTAGTGCCTCATTGTTAACAACTCAGGTAGAACCTGCGAAAATTAGTCTACAGCCTACGGGAGGACCTATTCCACCCAAAACGCCTCATAGAGAGCCCCGCAGGGTTCCAATAGGAGGGAAACAGCAGATGGGCTCTAGTTTCAATTTACCACCAGAAACTAGCCCGTACCTTATAGTACTGACTGGTGTCCCCGCATTAGATAATTCCACTCATGAACCATATATGTCTCTGAAAAACAAGGTGACATATTGGCTTAATGCTAACCGTACACTTCCTCCACATGTAACAAGTGAGATACCGATGGTACGGAGAATTCCCTGGGTGGGTAATAGCCCCAAAACAATTCCAGGGGACTGTGTGGTGGTAAATTTTAGGGACCCCTGCACAGTTGATTACATCTGCACTTGGGGCAACCAAAAACCTGATTAACTATAGAAGCCCGACCATTCGCGTACTTCTACCCAGAAACCTACTTATCTGACCCTGATGGCGACTGGACCAGGGTCACGAAATCTGCTCGCAATAGAGGGGAAAATAGAGAGTGTACACTAGCATCGGACTGGAGAGAGATATCAACCCAAAATAGGTTTAGTGGTCTTGACTTGGTAGACTGACTACCCTTAAACAGCGAAAACAGAATAACTAGGGTGGTGCTAGGCCATCAAGGCCACCAAAACCTCGTAAAATGAAATAATATAAGCGAGAACTGTGATAAAATGGTTATCATCCAGGAGGATTCCCAAGATATACACGTGATATCGGCTGAAGGGAGTTCTGGGCAAGCACCCGAAAATGATAATTATATGAGAATTAACCCTTTCAACTTGATTCTCCCGCATTTAACTGTTGATCATGAACAAGCTATTACACACCAACATCAGGACTCAGAAGTTAGCCTTGTTCATACCATCTGTGATAATAGTCTGGCTTCCCCTAAGAGGGATAAAATCACAAGCAATTGCGTGGACAAGGGTGATTTTCTAACATTACTTTCCTGGAATATAGCGGGCTTATCTAGCAAATTTAACGATCCATCGTTTATGCTCTTTATAAATACATTTTCCATTATCTGCCTCCAGGAGTTTTGGGAGCGGGAAGCAATTCATATAAATGGTTTTCGCACCTTTTATACCCCTGCCGTGCAAACGATGAGGGGCAGAAACTCTGGGGGACTTTGTACTTATATATCTAATACTGTTAACATCATGGTTAAAAAAGATATTAGGGAGTCTAATTATTATCAGTTCATGTCACTTGATATGGGAGGAAATCAATATATTAATTTGATTAATTTTTATAATAATATTACAAGGAGTGAAGTAACAAATGTACTAGATGACATCACAAGTTGTATGAATAATCCCTGTGATGTGCCTTTGAAGGGCTCCTGTGTGATTTGGGCAGGGGATTTTAATTGCTACTTGTGTGTAAATAGCCACTCTGGCGCATGTGGAGTGAATAATTTAGAAGGGGATCCCTGTACTCACTTTGCACATACTACTGTAGGGAAACTCTTTAACAATTTACTTTCTGCACTGGAATTAGGATTTGCCAATGAAATATGTAATCCTCGAGTGCCATTTAATCCTACTTTTAATGGCAGAGGGTGTAACACACTGATCGATTTCATACTTGTATCAAACAATTATTATTGTACTATTTTTAATTTTGAAACAAGTGATATCGCATTAAGTGACCACTTTCCGATTAGCCTGTGTTTGGATTTTTCCTCTAACAATAACAAGAATAACGATGTTGTAGATAATCTTTATAGTCATAGGCTAACCCTAGCTAAACTAAACGGTTACTCCGTAAAATGGAATAGAGTAGACCCTGTTGATTTTCTTGAAGTCCTGGTAAAAAATAATTATAAAGACTTCATGACCTGTTTAGCGGAAGTTAGAGATTGCAGTGCAGTTATCCCTGCCTTTCGTAGTATCTCTGAAGAAATTAGCAAGGCCCTCTCCAGTACTCTGAAGAAGAACTCTGAAAATAAGGTTAAGGGTTGGTTCAATTTAGACTGCAGAAAAGCGCATGCAGTTCTGATGCAAATACTAAAAAGTGAACCGAAAAACCCCCCTGAAATAAGAAAGGCCAGAGCAATTTATTATGAAGCCAAAAAAAACGGAAGCAGGCAATTAAACAGGAAGTGTGGCAAGCTCTCGATCAAGCCTGCATCTTGAGAGATACCACTGGGTTCTGGAAGGCGGTAAACGCACCTTTTTCCGTGGACAGAAACACGGATACTATAGAGATGGCCATTGATGAAGCTTCCTGGGTAACCCATTTATTGAACTTTATGAAAGAGATGTTTTAATAGGGGCCGATGAAGTAGTATTAGCTCAAACGCCTGAGAAGAATTTAGAGGGTCTATTTCCATTAGATATAAATTTTTCGTTATCTGAAGTGGAAACAGCCATCACAGAAAGTGCAGCAGGCAAGGCCCCCGGGCCAGACAGGGTACCCGTGGATATATACAAGACAAACGTGGACCTATGGGCACCCCTTCTGACCAATGTCTTAAACAGTAGTAATAAAGAAGGCTTTTTATATTCATGGCAGGAGGCAATTGTGGTCCCCATCTTTAAGAAGGGTGACCGAAATGATCCCAAATGTTATGGGCCCATTTCATTGCTAGACTCCTTGATGAAAATAGCAGGGAGAGTCATATTAAACAGACTACAGATATGGGCGGAAGACACAGGAGCTCTCTCAAAGTTTCAATACGGCTTTAAAGCAGGGCAGGGCACCGTGGAACAAGGGTTGAATCTGGCAATAATTATTGGTAAACATGTGGCAGTAAAAAAAGGCAATATTTTTTTAACTTTCGTCGATCTAAGCTCGACGTTTGATTGCCTGAGCCACGAAATATTGTGGGATACCCTGTTACAATTAGGTATCGACCTTAATATTTTGAATTTTATTAAAGAATTATACCGGGGAGCAGGTGCAAAAGTACGATTTGGTAAAGAGGGCCAATGCTCCCAAAACATTTCCAATAAAAAAAGGAGTACATCAAGGTTGCATTTTAGCACCTTTTTTATTTAATCTCTATATAAATACCGTGGCAACCCATCTAATAGATGAAAAGCAGGACTTCCCTCAAATAGGTGGTAATCCTGCCCCCATATTACTTTACGCCGATGACGCGGTAATAATGGCTAGGACCCAGATTGGACTACAAAAAGCGCTTAGTTCCTTCTCAGATTATATGAGTAAGAGGGGACTAAAAATCAATATTGGGAAAACTTTCACTATGTGTTGTACGCACAAAAGAAACATCTAATGTAAGATTTTCATAGCGAAGTCCAAGATAGAACAAACCAAAACTTTCTCCTATCTGGGGATCATATTTGATAGAAATGGGTCATGGTCGGCAGCCGCTTGCACGAGAAAATTAGCATTTTCTCGTAAGATTGGGGCAGTTCAACACTTTGCTAACAAACTAGGGGGCAGACCTGTACACATTTTGTTGGAGATTTATAAATCTGAATGTGTTTCAACCGCAATATATAGTGCAGCAGTTTGGGGGATTGTAGATACCAGAGAGATTCAACTATGCGAAAATTCTTTTCTCAGATATCTGTTAGCTGTACCCAAGTCCACTTCCACATATGTTTGTCAGAAGGAACTAGGACTTGTGTATGTCACAGATCTCATTAAAGTGAGTCCTGTGTTGCTGTGGCATAAGGTATGGACCTCAAATGAGACTGAACTAAATAGGAGCATAATACAGGAAAGTCTTAAGTTACATGGGGCTTTAAATATCCACTGGTTTACTTATGTTAAGGATTTTTTGAAGGAGATCGGATACCCTGAATTCTTTGATTCCCCGGCCCTACTAGCAACTATATCAAGAAAAAAACTGAAAGAGATTTGCCTCGTTCTACTAGTGACTAAACGATGGCAGCTAGAGGGAAAAAAGGTGTCAGTGATGGAGAACCACATAGTCTCACAGAAACCTGGGATCCAGAATTACTTAGTATTCACCCAGAGTTGTTATACTAGGATGTTACTGACACGTTTTAGAGGGGGGAATTTCTTTAGATTAATTAAGTTTCCAGAACAGAACATATGGTCAAAAGATATGATACTTTGCCCCTGTGACGATATTTCTCAGCAGTCACTTATACACTGTACTTTGTTCTGTAAATTTTATACATTGCCTAGGAACAAATATTTAAAACTTCTACTGAAACGATGGGGTCTGAGACAATGCAGACTGGCATTATTAAAATTGCGAATGCTTGAAGATGAGATGTCCATGTACCTAGTTGCCATGTTTTTAAAAAGTGTAATTAGATGTAGATCTACTATGAATTGAAACTCCTTCTGCTTACTATTCGGTATTTTCTTAGTTCTATATGAATTTTTAATCAATGTTAAGTATGAATTTTTATCTGTGCTTTTGTGTGATTTCTCTAACTAAATCGAATAAAGCTACTTTTTGTCTTTTTGACCTTTTGACTTTTTGGCTAACTACACAGGCGTACAGAGGTCACCAGTCAGTTCTTAGGATTTTGAGAGCAAGGCAGTGCCTGTGAGTGCCCAGCTGCCTACAAATGGGTAATATCCAAAAGCTTGGTGGACGCACATAGGCAGGGCTTGCAAAGAACATGAGAAACAGTTTCCCTAGAGTGATTGCACGCGAGGCAGTCAGGAGATTCCGAAGCTGATCATTTGGAGGTGAAAGATGTCAGTGGCAGTGCATCCACTCTGAACTGGGAGTACAGCTTCCTGTCCAAAGGCACAGTAATAAAGCTACAGTACAACTCAAGACCACAAGGGAGCTTGAAATCTATAAATTCCCTTGACAAAGTGGCACTAGTAGCTTTTTCAGTGTATTAGGAAGCTGGCTCAGTATATACTTTAACAAGGTAAGGTATAGTGTGCACAGAGTCCAGTGGATCTCCAAGGTAGGCAGAGGTAAAAGCAGATAATACCTTAATCTCTATTTGTGGTAGTGTGGGCGAGCAGTAAGGCTTTATCTGAAGGTAGTGTTAAGCATTTATTGTACACACTCAGGCAAGAAATGATGTCACACACTCAAAGACTGAACTCAGACCAATTTGTTTGTATAACAATAATATTTAGTTGTCTTTATTTCTAGAACAAAGCCCGGCCTGGTGCAGGTAAGTGAAATAATACTCTGCAAGAATAATGCACGGATGCAGTTGAAATGCAGTAGAATGCAATTTGTTTGTTTACAGGTAAGTCAACAGTCAAAATTGCTTTTCAGTTACTATTGTGATTACTTTGTAAGTTACTTTTCAGATAACTTTTTAAGTTACTTTTTCTACTCAGTTTGATATGCCTAGATATCACACTGGGACATTTCCTAGATAAAAGGTAAGTAAATCAGCTTTTGTACATATGCAGTTTCTTAGGGTTTCATACAAACGAGATGCACAGTTTTCACAAGAAAGCAGACAACGCAGTCCTATGGGAGAAAACAGTGTTATCGGTTTAACATTAAGTACTTAGGTTTTGGAGTTGGTTTTCTGGGATTAGAACCAGGGTTCCCCCAGGGTCAAGGATGCACTCTCACAGCACCATCAACGGCACTAGGGCAGCCGGGTGCGGAGTGCTGAGGCCCAATGTTATCCGATTGGGGATAGGGGGCCTCCAGTTGGTGGCTGCTCAAGAGCAGGCCACAAGGTTGTGGGATCAAAGCTCCTGGACTTAGACTCAGGTTAAAGGGGGATCCGATTTAGCAAACAAGATGCACTCACAGCAGCACTGGGGTGGCCAGGTGCAGGGTGCTGTTTTGGCATCGCGTGCCCTGTTGTTTTCAATGGGGATTCTCCGGTTGCAACAAACACTGCAGGCTCAGGGACGTAGATCTTCTGTAGGCGACCACCAGTTGGAGAGGTAAGGTGGGATGCCTGGAAATGCCGGGACACTGTTGGTTGGGCTACCCAAGGCCGTGGGACGTTAGGTACAGGGTTGTCTTTTGGCATCAGGTTTCTCTTACCGGCTATGGTAGCAGTGGGGGGGACCCTCAAAAAAGGGGCTGCAGACGTCGGTTGGAGACTTGAGGTAGTTCAGGATCACCAGATTCCAGGTCAGGATCCCCAGGGAGACCTTCTCATGGTGTTGGGCCACTCAAACTCAGGCCATGGGCGTCGGATGCAGATTGGTGAAGACTCGCAGATTTGGCCAGAGTCTGTGGGTGAGCAAATCTGGTGCTCACAGCAGACAAAGTCTGGTTTGGGAAGGCAGAGCTGGTCTTCCAGGATCTTAGGGGCTGCTGGCTGCAGGACACAGCAGGATTTCGCTGGCGCAGGTCGAGGTTTGTTCAGGCCAGTAGGGCTGGGCCAAGTCAGTTGCTGTCCTCATCTTCATCTTTCAGCGCAGCTTCTTTGGTCATTCTTCTTCTTTCTTCTTGTCTGAGGAGGCAAGGTTCAGGGTTGCCCCTAAATACTAAATTTAGGGGCATTACAGGTACAAATAGGTCGGGACCAATGGGTCCCTTCCTTTGGGGTGGGTACACCCCCTATTATGCCACCTTCCAGTGGGAGGGGGGCATAAGCCTTACTCTGGTTGGCTGGGTCCTCCCATCTTCAAGATGGCCGGGACTGAGTATTGTGCTTCACCTCACCTCCCCCACCTGATGGGTGGGGTTGGCAAAGGTGGGCACACCTCTCCTCCTAACTTGGTTTCCCCGCTGATTCTCCCACCCAAAATGCGGGTCAGAACCGGTGGGGGCCAGTTGCTAGGAGCAGCAAATGACAGGGGTAGCTCACAAAGGCGGCAAGCCTTTGAAGCTTCCCCATCGTGGACCCTGCCCATCCTGAGGGAGGAGGCTTGTCACCTTGACCCAGAATGTGCTTTGTTTCGGGACCCCGATATCAGCAGGCTCTCGGCCCAGGGGTCCAGAAACATGTCTGGTGGTGACACCTGGCGAGCACCCACTCAGCCAGGACACTAGTGTTAGGTCATTTTTCAGGGCGCATCTCTTAGATGCCCTCTGAGTGCATTTTTCATTCAATACCATACTGGCATCAGTGTGGGTTTAATGTGCTGAGAAGTTTGATACCAAACTTCCCAGTTTTCAGTAAAGCCATTATGGTGCTGTGGAGTTTGCAACTGCCATACCATATACTCTGTTTGGCATTTACTGCACTTACAATGTCTAATAATTGACTTAGACACTGTAGTGGTACAGGGCTCATGCACATGTACAATGACCACTGGTATAGTGCACCCAGCTAGAGGGGTTGCTTACCTATGCCAGGCCAGAGGATAGTAGGCATGGCACACAGTGATGTGTGTCATGCCGACTCTTCACTTTGTTCTGCACCAAAACACGCAGCCTGCAATGGCAGTGTGTGTGTGTGTGTAAAGGGACAGGGTATCTAAGGGTGGCACAATAAGTGCTGCAACCCTTAGAAGCCTTCCCTGGTCACAGTGCCCTTGGTACCCATGGTACCTTTTACAAGGGACTTACATGTGGCCAGAGAGTTGCCAATTGGGATTTGCAACAGTACAGTTTAGGGAAAGAACATAGGCCCTGGGTACCTGGTTGGCAGAAACTCAGGGCACACTCAGTCAAAGTACATCAACTTCAGGCAAAAAGTGGGGGGCAACCATGCAAAAAGGGGCACTTTCCTACAAGTGTCATTGGCATTATACTAAGCCAATATTGTTGTTTGAAGGACAATCCACCTATTCAAGTGGGACTCCACCCTAATGTTAAACCCCCTTTATATGACCTGTGTGGGTTGAACGCCATTAATTTAGTTTTTGCAGTATTGACCTCCATTCCTCGAGCATGGCAGAACTCATCAAAATGAGTCAGAAGATTCTAGAGCCCACTTGGGGCTTGGAGATCAATAAGGTATCATCAGCAAATAAGAGTATGGGAGTTTTAGCATTTGTGAACTTGAAGGCATTAGTATGAACCTGAGATAGGAAGTGCACAATTTTATTTAAGTACAACAAGAACAGCATTTGAGCCAGGATGCAGCCCTGGTGAATGCCTTTGGAGATTGGAACGCTATCGGTCAGCTGGCCCTGAGCTCCCTATCGGATTCTGGCAAAATTGTCTCCATGCAAGTGTATGACAAGGGACAGGATGTCAGCGGCAATACTCATATATTTGAGGGCTTGCCACAATTGTGAGCATGGGACCTAGTCTACGGTAGATTTTAAGTCGATGAAGGCAAAATAGAGGTGTCCTCTGCCAATTACTATCATCTTCCAGTATACAAGAAGCAAAAGTATTGGTAAATTGTGGAGATTTTTTTTCCAAACCCCAGCTTGGAAGGGACTCAGTACATCATTGTTGTGGATCCATCCTGGATTTTGGATGGGACACACTGACAGAAGACCTTTGTAAGCAGTCTATTAAACTAATAGGCCTATAAATGCCTGGTTGGGACCTATCACCCTTTTTGTGGATTGGAATCACTACAACGCCCCTCCAAGAGTCTGGAATGTGCCCCCCTTTTGCAATAGCATTTTCAAGGGCGAGCACATATTTTGACCATGGCTCAATATAGTGAGTGAATATGTCAGCTACTCTGCCATTCGGCCTGGCAGCTCGGTCGCTTGCGATGGCATCAAAAGAATCTAGGATGTCTGAGATGTCAAACATTGGGGGAGCACTGCTCAGGTGTGGTAGAGGCAACAAGGACCCTGGCATTGGATCCATGGTGTCACCATGATATAGGTTCCTGAAATAGTCATACTAGTCCGATGGTGAAATATGGTTGGTGGGTATGGACTCTGCAGCATTGCCCCCAAGTAATCAATAACCCTAATTTAGTAGAATCTTTGGAATGCCAGGAATCCTTGAGGTCCTTCCACCTCAGCTCATCCCAGTCCTTTTCCGCTTTGACTAGAGACACTTTGTAGGTATTCCTAATGGTAGGGATGCATACAGAAGCCTTTGCTTTTATGGCCTGTACCAAGACACATTTGAGGTCCTAACCTTCCCTTTTAAACCAGGGGCTATATTTTTTGAGCCACTCTTCATGGGGTGTAAGTCAGGGATTATAAAGTGTGTCAAGGGACATAGGGTCTGTGACACTCATAGGCCCACCCTCAACTTGAGAGAGACCACCTTATGGAGGTCTTGGCTTAGGGCAGATAGAATAGGCGGACAAATTACCACTTGGCTTCATTTCAAGCACAACATGTCATTTGCATACACAACATCCCTTCAATAAGAAAAAGGGTGATGGTTAGATGGGTGGTTATTGCAGAGAGTGGACATAGTAAGTGACAATGGGTTGTGATTGCTCTCTGTTTTTTATATAATAGCCATGTCAAGAACTAATACTCATAGCCTTAAATCGATTAAAAAGTAGTTGATGCCGCTCGTATGATTTAATTTGTTGAACGTATGGCCTCCCATTGGATCCGATCTCATTTGACCATTGCTGGCCCTAAGCCCATATTCAATGGAGACTGCCTTTAGCTGAAGAGCAGCCTGTGGCCATCTTTTTATAGGAGAAATATTCAAATGGGGGATAGCCCATAGTTCGTACTCTTCTTGAGTTAACTGTATGTCGGCCGGGTCAAGGAGCTCAAAAGTGGTGTTGGAGACAACACCCTTCAAGGTAGTTCTCAAGAGTTTGCAGATTTTTAGAGGCCAAGTAACCTCTGGGGTATATATTAAAGATAGCAATCCTAAGGCCTATGGCATGCGTGAGCTGGATGCCCAGAAAATGTGGGCAGTCAATATTGAGTTGGCTGACTCTGCAATTAAGTGAGGCTCTAACCCATGTAGTTAGGCCAACCAAAGCCTTTCCACAGGGACTAGGTTTTGCTAGGACCTACAACTTGAGGTAGCCTGGATTAAATATGGGGTATACTGACCAGGTCTCTTGTAACAAATAAATAGCTAGATCCTCAATGAGTTTGTTCTAATCAGGTAGGGCCACCTCTCACCTAAGGCCAGCCACATTCCATGATACAAGAGTTGATGTAGCAGGCTTCTGTGCTGCAAGGGCCTTGCTTGTGGCTTGGCCGGCAGTAAGTAAAATTCTACAGAAATATTAAGTGAACATATTTGCGTATCGGAGTTAAAGGTAACCCTGGGACAGGAATGTGGATTAACGACTGGCCGGGCCTCTAAGAATGGGGATGAGGATGAAGTTGGCATTACGCTGCTTGACTCTCACCTAAATTGGATTTGAGCATTCAATGGTGCTAACCATCTCTGATGTGTGGTGGTTCAGGTGTAACACCCAAAAGTCAGTCAATCACCCAAACATGAGGTGTTGAATAGAGAACTCAGTTGAGAGTGTGAAACAATATTCACACTATGTGGTGGCCCAGGGTACTGAACTGCATGTGGGAATGGCTTGGAGGACAAGACCTGATATCAAGGGCCGCTATATTATCGCCAATGGCCCCATCTCTGAGAGTCAAATTGATCGCATCAAAATCCGAGTTGGCTACAGGTATTTCTTTGGTACTAACAATATCGTTGCAAATGAGTGATAGTCAACCCCGAACATGTCTGATCCAATGTATCAATTTGTTTTTGGTGGACTCCTTCCCTTCATAACTGATGTGAGGAGGCAATTTAGTAACATTGTTCATCATGATGGAGTTCGCAAGAGGCTGCTTCCTGCAAGCAGAGGATAAAGGAGACTTAGGACTGCAATCTTATGGAGTACTATAGATGGAAAGAGTACTGAGTTTAACATAGCCGATTCGGGCTCGTGAAAGCTGTGAGTTGTGAGAATTACCTGGGGTTTTGGTGCTAGCGTAGACCGGACAGAATCTTTGCGGTAGACCCGACCAGTGGCAGAATAGGGCCCCACTTTGACAGGTCCAGATGGTAGACTAGGCAATGGCACGGAATAATAAATTACCTGCGGATGTGACATTCATTGGCCAGTGTGGGGTCAATGTCTCTTACAGTTAATAGTTGGTTCAGTGAAGTGGACAAAAAAAATCATTGATTTTAGTTCCCCCACCTTTGCCTATAAATCTATGATGAATACAATGTGATGTGCTTTATCGGTGCAGGAGAAGGCAGACAAGACAAGAAAAGAGGCAGTGTTGGTAGTGGCATCAGAGTTAGCATGCACTTCTGGCAAAACAAGCAAAGGTGCAAAGCGGTTACTCCAGGGGAGGAAGTCATAAAAAATGGGTGAATGTGGTGACCCTGGGATACTTAAGTCGTAAGGTTTGTCAGCATTGCTAAGTGGTATGAATGTTATGGATTGTATCTGTGGCTTTTTACCACGTCTGGAACTTGTTTTCACTTTTGCTAAGTATTTGATGTAGAAGCGCCAGGAATAGAGGAGTTTAAGGGAAGTAGGGGCAGGGCAGGGCACAGAATCTCCTCCCATTCGACAAGCAAGTTATCAATCCTGTCGATAGCACAATTAGCCCCGACCATTTTTGGGGCTTTTTTAGTTTCTGTGAGACCGCTAACTTGCTCCATTACCTTCCTATTGCCCATAGTTTATGGTGGATTTGATGCTTCAGAAAGTACAGTCAGCCCCACCTCCAACAGATGCCTATAATTGTGAGCTAGTGGTCACATTAGGCACTAGGAGCAACACAATAAACAAAGCAAAGCATTAGCTTGATTGACTGCAGTTTGGTAGTGAGTCAGACAATGATAGGCAAAGAATGGTACAGTCTCAGTGGTAAGAGGCTTAAAGGAGCAGTCATGGAGACGCATACCACAAGTGCTGAGGTGAAAACAGTAGCAGACAGTACCTTAATGGAGGTACATTAGAGGGGTGGTGGCTCAGCCCAGCCTCCTCCCGGCTAAAATGGGTGTGGACAGGTCCTCGTTTGGCCTGGTCGCGGCCTGCGCTGTGGGATTGCTAAGGGCACTTTATAGCGCGTTGTGGAAGGCCTCGCCCCCTTGCAGCGTCTCTGCAACTAGCACTGCGGCTGTTGCATTTTGGAGTCCTCTAATGTCACTTAAGTTTGTGGGGGCCAGAAATCCCCTTCCTGGAAGTAAAGTGTCCCAGAGAGTGAGGCTGCTATGGGCACTTTATAAAGTGTTGCAGGATGCCTCGCCACCTTGCATCGTCTCTGCAACAAAGCCTCCTGGCACTGAGGCTGGTGGATTTTGGAGTCTCCTGAGGTCACTGAAGTCTGTGGGGGCCAGAAACCCATGTGCTGGCACTAATGGTGGCAAAGTCAATAGGTCTGGCATCATCTACCAACCTTTTGGCAATTCTTGTTTTGTTTGTCATGGCTTTTGCAAAACTTTATTGTTTGGGAAGCTGACGGTGGTTTGTTAAAACCAAAAAAAAACATTGACAAAGGGTAAAAATGTTTTTTTGTCTAAAAGAAAAAAACACATTACCATAGTACTTTTTGTCACTGAAAGGAACTACTTAGTGTGTGGAGGTGCTGCTTGTGAACGAAAGCGACATACCTTAACTCATATTAAAGTCAGCCAATGGCTGATTTGGGGGTGAACTTTGTCCCTTGATGCATGCTCGAGTGTGGTGGAGAAAAATGTGAATGACACAACCACAGATATATTGATGAAGTGTGGCTGAAAATCACTATAAATTACTATGTCTTACACATAATTTTAGTAAAATCAAAAGGTCCTGGCTAACACAGACAAAAAAAAGTCAATTGTTATGCCATTAGATGCCACATCTTGCCTTTGACAAAGAAGAAAAGAAGGTAGGAAAGAGGGAAAGAAAGAAGGCAAGAAGGAAAGAAAGAAGTCAAGAAAGAAAGAAGCATTGAAAGCAAGAAAGAAAGAAATATAAAGAGGGATAAGGAAAGCAAGTTAGAAGGAAAGTAAAACAGAAGGCAAGAGAGAAGGAAGGGAAGAAGCGATGAAAGCAGGAAAGCAAGAAAGGAGGAATCAAAGAAAGAAGGAATCAAAGTAAGAAAGAAGGAAAAAAGACATGAAAGCCAGAAAGAAGAAGAGAGGGAAAGAAAAAAGGCACAAGAGAAAGAAAGCAAGAATAAAGGAAATAAGGAAATAAAGAAATATGAAAGAAGGAAAGAAGTAATGAAACTATGAAACAAAAACCAAGACAGAAGATGAAGAGGAATGAAGGAAAAGGGAGAGTAAGAAAGAAGCAAAGAAGAAATGAAAGCAAAGTGCAAGAAAGAAAGAAAGAAAGAAAGAAAGAAAGAAAGGAAAATGGAAATAAGGAATACAGGAAAGGAATGAATGAAAGAAGAAAGATTTAAAGAAGACAAGAATGCAAAAAGGAAAACATTATTGAAAGAAAAATGTAAGGAAGGAATGAAAAAAGGAAAGGCAAGAAAGAAGGAATAAAAGAAAAAAGGGAAGACAGAAAGAAGGAAAGAACAAAAAAGAAAGAGAAAGAATAAAAAGAATTAAGGAAAAAAGGAAAGCATGAAAGAAAAAAGGAAAGAAAGAGGAATGTAACAATTAAACAAAGAAACAAGGGAAGGAAAGAAAGAAGACAAAGAAAATTGTTACAAGTAGTCTGTTATGATGTGAGTGTCCTTTGTTTATTTGAGAAAGTCAGATCAGCAAAGTATTTTCTCAAAAGGAATTTACAACAGCATTGACAGGACACAGGAACTGATGAAGTGTGGAAATGGCCTCTGCCCACATCTGGTATAAAACGTCCTGCAATCACATTAGACTCTAAACACAAATGCAACATCAAACTAATGCATTAAAAACAAAAATATTGGCCCTGAAAGGAACCAGCTTGTTTGCGGATGTGCTCCTTGTGAAAGAGCAAAATGCAGTCTCTCAAAGTGAAATTATCCAGTGGCTGAAGTGGGCTGAACCTCTGACCCATGTTGTATGCTGTAATAGGTGGAAGCAAAATGTGAATGGCACATTAACAGCCCACATGGATGAAAGCCACTTTAAATAAGTATATTGTTCATATATATTTTTATTAAATCAAAAGGTCGTGGCTAACTTCAGATCTAAAAATAAAGGTGTCACTGCATTCGAGGCTGAGCTGCAGGCTGTAAGGTGACCATTTGGCTATCATGGACAAACCAAGTGTAACCGTCTTTTCGACTAGGGATAGAACCCACTAAAACGCAGCCCTGACAGCCAGGAAATTCAGGAAAGAAAGAACAGGGGGAAATGCGTGCAGCAGATAATTCGTTCAGTGGTAAAATTAGATGTAACAATACATTTTACAAGCCTATAAGATCAAACAATACAAATATACAGTAAATGTCTTTGTCAAGAAAAATAAAACAATTACATAATTTGATTTAATGAAAAATCACCTGGACTCCGGGCACAGTTAAATTAAAAGCATACATGAACTAAATTGTACTTATATTCTGAGAACATGTAAAGGAAGAGCAGCTTATACGTATTTAAATGCCTATTTTCTATTTGAACATCCTTATCTTCGGAAGCTATTAGGTACTAATTGTTCTTTGTTTCTAAAATTAAAGGACTATTTGAATTGGTAAGCCTCAGTTCTTGTGATACCAACTCAGAAGTCAAACCCTTGATCATGCCTTGGCTGAAAAAACTGTGACAATAATTCTCAAATCTTGCATATACTAACTTTGTAAAGTCAATATTTTTTTATTTCGAAATGAGATGACCCAGAGAGGCACCTACCAATTATCATCCATTAATATGCGCACATACCAAAAAGGAAGCCTTGTTTTCTGAAACTGTGTAGCTGTATCACATGCTAATTGTTATTCAGTCCATCAAACATTCAGCAATCCTGTTCTTAATAGCAGGCCTGGTATGCGGTGCTTAGATAATAGTGGAAAGAATTGACAGGATTTCCAATCAATTATTTCACACCTAAATGAAACAATAAATCCTTTTCATGAAATAAGTGAACACGATAAAATAGCTGTTAATCTGCTTGCTTTGAAATGAAAATCTGTCACATAAACAAAACTATCAGGACAGACATGCACAGCTAATGCGATTTCAGCAACCAGGCAGTAGTGTAATAGTTTGTCAATTGTCAAAGGTTTGCTCTTCAACGAAAGGTCATCTGAGTTATCTCTACCTTTGACCTTTCAAAAGCTTTTGCCTTTGTAATTTTTTCATCAGGTGTTTTAATTCATTAAACAATAAAACAACAACGTATTATCATATGACATTGCCACACTTTAGCTGATGCAGCACTATAATTATTCATCACACATAATGGTACTCTTTTCACTTCCATCAGTCTGATGAAGGGGTGTTAGTGTTGAGGTCTTAACTCACTGAGCTATCTACCCAGTTGGTAAGCTGTGGTTATGATCATGTATCTCCAAGTAAAACAAAACAGATTGAGGGTGCTCGTGGGAAAACTCGCAGGTTCAAACAACAATCTACCAAAATGTTCATGTGTTTTCATGTGGCACTTGATTGAAATTATAGACGCCTAGTAACAGGAGTTGAATAGATGTAATAAACAATGTAGGAGTTCATTTAGAGCTTTGTGGGATGGACATGGGTCTCTCACCCCTCTACTAAGTAAGTATACCCAACTAGACTCTCCGTAAGATGCAGAGAGGACTGCCCTACACCATGTCATTGAGAGGCAGCCTGCAGTGTTTTTCAGGAGCAAGAATCAATCTTCACATTTCGTCAAAGTACGAAAAAATGATTCTTGTTACAGCCAACAACGCTGAC
The DNA here is from genome assembly GCF_964261635.1 of Lissotriton helveticus. Taxonomy (NCBI): domain Eukaryota; kingdom Metazoa; phylum Chordata; class Amphibia; order Caudata; family Salamandridae; genus Lissotriton; species Lissotriton helveticus. The sequence goes on from NC_136068.1 coordinate 847,418,415, forward strand.
CACTCCAAAGGAAATGAAGAAAAACAGCAAACCAGTACAATTGTGCAGTAGAATGCTAAGCAGGATCCTGGTGCAAAATAAAACATCCCAAAACAAATAGTACCGACCGGGCAGTTAATCTGCTAATGCTTCAATGCTAGGCTTCATTATTTATAATTCAATGCAACCATTAAAACATGAAAGGCTAAGTCAACTCTGCCCAGAATCGAACCTGTGAACTGGAAGTTGCACAAGGACCTGCGTTGTAAGTACATTAACCCACTGAAATGTCTTACTAGAGGTGCAACTTAAAACCTGTTGGTTTCAAACATACAAGTGCACACCTCTGCATCTGGAACTCAGCCCATGGAGCTGTCTTGGTGGATTGGAGCCTGCAACCAACACATCACACATAGGTTTATGCGGTGCATGTCTAAACCTCAGAAAGTATCTTAGGGCCAGATGTACAATGCTTCGCAGAATCGGTCACTTGCAACAGGAAAGAAACATTTTTCTATGTCCAAAGCACTATTTTGCGATTCAGTAACCTATTACCAAATCGCAAAATGGGTTTGTAATTCGGTATTAGAAAGAGGTATGTTAAGGGCATCACTTCCTGATAGTGACTCGCTGTGGTATGTGTGAATGTTTTGCTACCAAAATGTGGTCGCAAAACATTCACATTTTGCAGCCTTCTTCAAGTAGGCGGTAACCCATTTGAAAACGGGAAGGGGTCCCCAAGGGACCCCTTCCACTTTGTGAATGTTTATAAAAACGTATTTTAAGAGCATGGAATGGTCCCATGGACTTCCTACTCTTGAAAAATGAAAAGAACATTTTTAAGTTTTACTTTTGAAACACATCCCGTTTCCTTTAGGGAAACAGGCTCCATTAAAAAAAAAATATTGCTTCATTTAAAAGCAATCACAGACAAGGTGGTCTGCTGACCCCAACAGGCCACTACTACAGACAACTCAAAATGCAGCAGCTGGACCATTGTTGAATCTTCCAAAATTTTGATCAGTTGCTCAAGCCATCAGAGAACTGCATTGGCTTCCCATTAGGGCACGATTAAAGTTTAAGGCCTTATATTGGGTCCATAAGGCCCTACACTAGGATGGCCCTCGTTTCCTGCAAGATATTTTTGAATGGTACTATCCTTCTTGATTAATGATCCAGCAATGTCAGCAAAGTCCTTATTCCCAGGATAAAAAAGCCCATGGGGGAGCAAGTCGTTTTTCCTACCCTGCCTTTAAATGGTGGAACTCTTTGCCCAACTACCTAAGAATTCAGCCCAACCTCTTGAAATTCAGGAAGGAATTGTAGACCTGGCTCTTTAGCTCCCTGACCTAAAATCCTTCCTAATTTACCAAAATATTTCTCAGTCTCCGAATCCCAGGTTCATTGTATACCCTCGCCTTTGCACAGAATTATACAATGGTTCCACTGCCACTAGCACCAAGACGACCAAGACGACTTTTGGTATTAGCGAGTGCTAAAAATTATTAACTTTAGCATTTAGTCCTCTGGACTAATCACAATAATGCACACATCTAACCAGGAGGGTCTTGTGTAAACCTACCTCAATCTGATGCCTTGCTAGGGCTAGGGCTAGGGTATTCACAAGCCTGAGTTCATTTAATTGATGCAGCAGGATGAAAGTCTGAGTCATGTCATTTGACTTAGAAGTATGAAAGGTTAAGTGTTCTTTCCCAAGATAGGGACCTTTAATCTATGAGTTACACAAGACCTCTGTAGCAGGAACAAGACCATTGACCAACTGCGCATTGTTACTGAGGGTTTAGTGTGTTACCAGTCATTAACACTGCACATCTGCTTCTAAAGCCTCACCCCATAAACCCCCCTTCTCCCCTACACTGGTTTATATTGCAGCCTTGCTCCCTCTGAATTCGCCTTGAAGTTTCATTTGTTCAGCTACGGCCCGTGGAGGGAGTTTTGGTGGGGCAGAGAGGCGGGGCGGAGGAGGGGCAGGGTGGGGGGGGTGCTAAAAACCGGAGTATGGATAATTGAAGGTAAGTAAACAATTTAATTAATAAAACTAATTTCGTAGCGCGCCCTACATCGCAAAATGTGATGCCCTCACTTCAAGTCAATCGTATCAGGTGAGGGTTTTGCACCAGGGATCCCATAGAGGGGAAACACACTGAAGCGCGGGTTGGGGAGTGAGATCCAGGGCTGCAAAGACACAGCCATAGTTTAGAGGTCACCATTACTGCAGTGGCGAAACATAGGCCCTTGCAGTCCCCGCAGTGAGGGGGCAAGCTCCAGGGGGCCCCCTAAGCACAAGAGCCCCCACAGCCTGAGAGCTCCTGGTTGAGTCCGTAGGGGGGCCCTTCAAGTACCTTGGAGGGAGGCCCCCTCACATTTCGTTACGCCACTGCATTATTGTTCTGCACTTTAAATGCCTAGGAGACATTTAGACATGGTAACTTGAAGAGGGAAGGATAATAGACATGTCGTAAGTGAGAATGGCAAGCATATCTAGTGGGAGGGGGCCCCCTTGATGGGCCACATTCAAGAACAGGATTACAATTACTCTTACATCCTTTTTAATTTCTCTAACCAAGGTTATAAGGGGGTGGGCGTGTTGCCTAATGGCCAAAGTTGCCAAATTCAGAAATGGGGTACCAGGTTTTAGTGTCGGAAACAGCTAAACATCCTGCCATTCTGGGCAAATCACTTAATCTCACAGAGCCTTAGAAAAAAATCTAACCCTGTGTGATATAGTATGGTGCTTGTGTAAATCTCTCAAATTTCCCAGAGCCAAGTTAGCCCTATATAAAAAGCACAGAGATCATAGATGCGCATAATCCCTGGCAAACTTCATCATGAAACAGAAAGGAAGTAATTTACCTGTTAAATTTACTCTTACACTTTTGTATAACTTTACTACTGTTGGCTAATCATAAAATCAGTATAAAGTTACTTAAAACTTTAGACATACACGTCTCCACCCCCTGAAAAAGGGGATGAGCAACATTTATAACAGTGTAAGTTACTACTGCCAAAAACTGAAAGGTAGTAAGTTGAGCAACACATGGCCAACTATTGATACTGTAACACCATCCCATAGAAAATAAATGAGATACAGACTTAAAATAAAGCTAAATAGGAAATAATGTTACATTCAATTAAAGTATTCAAATAGTTAAAAATAGAAATAAATATAATTTAGTGTTAACAAATATTTAAAAATAAAATATATACTTCATTTAATTCTAAAATATTTTAACAACCTTTTTGGAATTGAAAAATGAATGTGATTCAATTCATTAAACTATCATTACATTATTTTGAATTATTTCTATGCATCACTTTTAAAAACTAACTAGCAGCCCGTCCCGACGTTGTCCGGGTATGAAATAGAATGTGTGTAATGTGTGTATTTGGCAAGGGCAATTTATTTTAAAATCTCGCTGTAGACAACATTTTTTGTTTTATTAGAATAGGGACGGAGAAGGCCCAGCTGCAGCCCTGGTTGATGTTAGCAGGCCCGTGTAATTGGTGTAGTGATCTGCCGCCTGAGCCTGGCTACAGCCCTGGTTGATGTTAGCAGGCGCGTGTAATGTCGTTGAATGAGAGAGTTATCAGCCACGGGTAAATCCATTTAATGAGAGAGTTGAGAGACAGCGCGTAGGAGAGGCTGCAGTAATTGTCCCCGCAGACACGCTCATTTGCGTGTTCGACTCCAAACATCCTGTGATTCTGGGCAAATCACTTAATCTCCCCGTGCCTAACAAAAATGAATGTGTGTCCTCATGTAACCTAACTGGTGCTATGTAAGCGCTCTGATACCTGATTCAGTTCGGGTCAAGTTCGCGCTTTATAAAACTCTGCAAAAAAAAAAATATATATGGTGGCCGTCTGCATAGCCTATGTCCTTCTGCTGCAACTGCCCTTTCCAATGCTGTATTGGGTGTTGTGATGGGTGCTGTGATTACTGAGATTACCCGCCTCAAAGGTTTGGGCTCTCTCTTTATAATATTAGTATGGATAGTATATAGTATAGTATGGATTTTTTGCAATTTTTTAATACATTTTTTTATCCGTCTCCATAGCCTATGTCCTTCTGCTGCAACTGCCCTTTCCAACGCTGTATTGGGTGTTGTGATTGGTGCTGTGGTTACTGAGATTACCCGCCTCAAAGGTTTGGACTCTCTCCTTATAATATTAGCATGGAAATGGATAGTATAGTATGGATTTTTTGCAATTTTCTTTTATACATTTTTTTATACGTCTGCATAGCCTATGTCCTTCTGATGCAACTGCCCTTTCCAACATTGTATTGGGTGTTGTGATTGGTGCTGTGGTTACTGAGATTACCCACCTCAAAGGGTGGGGCTCTCTCTTTATAATATTAGTATGGATAGTATAGTATGGATTTTTTGCAATTTTTTTACACTTTTTTTATCCGTCTGCATAGCCTATGTCCTTCTGCTGCAACTGCCCTTTCCAACGCTGTATTGGGTGTTGTGATTGGTGCTGTGGTTATTGAGATTACCCGCCTCAAAGGTTTGGGCTCTCTCTTTATAATATTAGTATGGATAATACATAATGAAAAATATAATTTTTTACTTTAGATGGGAATTATTTTTTTTAATTTAAACTTCAGAAACATAATTTAATATACTTAAATTCTTTATGAATTTGATTGAAAATGAATTTAATTGTAATGTATGTTTTTTTTCTGTTATACATTAAAAGTAAATATATACAATTAAATCACAATAATATTTAACATAAAAATATTTTACTAACTTTTTCCTTGTTGAATAAACTTTTCCCAGTTTTCCACATGCTATATCATACAGAGCTCTCCACTCCGAATGCATAGTACCATATTTTTATAATTATGCAATTCGCGCTTCTTTCTCTTTGACGCAACCAATCACAGCAACTTTTAACTATTACGCTTTGCTCCATAAGTTCAAGGTAACTACATATCCGATAATGCATTTAACCATGGAGTACAAAACATGTCTTCCTCACCTATAAATGAACATTTAAAGGATGAAAATTGTGAAACATAGATTATATGAAGATTTCTCACACCATCACAAAATAAAAACAAGTTTGTAGATGCAAAACAAGATACAATGTAGTAATTTATAAACACTAAACTGATGATGGCGGCTGCATAGGTTCAGAAGTATTAATGGCCATTACCAAAATGTTTTCAATGCCCTCATCAAAAGGTGTGGTTGGTGGCTACGTGGATGGCTCCCCTCCAGACCTGTCAGTTTCCGTCGTCCAACTAGCAAGCTTCTCCTTAATTGTGGAGCAAATATCTTAGCGTTGTTTTTTTAATTTCTTAATTTCTTAATTTCTTCCAGTGGTTACCCCTACTGCATTAATTTGGTCTTGAATTCAGGTCCAGATTCATTTTTGGGTTGCCTCAGGAGCTGTGAGGCTTTGTTAAACAACTGATCGTGACTGGATACACATTTTTCTGTAAGAAATTCTATCTCTCGATCAATTAATTTATGTTTTCTTTTTCATGCCCCCTCATCTCACCGACCTTCCTGGCTGACATTTCCAAGGATTGAGCTGGATTGTTTGTGGACTGCTCCTCTTCTGTGACCTCCTGTGCTTTGTAATGTGGTGCAAACAGTATACTTCCTAGTTGTAACAACAAAACTGAATTGGAGCTGCAGCACTAATAATCAAAAAAGTCCATATGAAATTATCCCCAGTCATTACGAGATCATGATTCAATGAAGAGAGTGGCTGCTAATACAAGCTCTGTCTTGTTTTCTTCTTTGTTGTTCTGTTCATAAAAAACCATCAGCCAACCCGTTTTGTCCTTTTTACATAGGACTTCTTCAGGGCACTATCATTATAAGGCAACAACCAAATTGATGGGTTGTACCTTTGTTGAGAGAGCTATCCTGTACAAAGGCATTTATCTGGCATCTGTTCAGAGTAATAATCCAAGCAGAACTATGCAAATCAGTTGGCATAATCCAATGCTCAAGAGGCAAAGGTAAATGGAACGTGTGGTATAATAGCCATATGCAGATGCAGATGTTGAGAGTGCAGGTTCAAATGAGACTAGCACAAAAGATGGAGACTATCCACCCTAACTTGTGCACTTCAAAAAGGGTGCATCCTGGCGTGGTTTGTTTTCCAAAACGGGCAGCTTGTATTAGCAGACACTCTCTTCATTGAATCATGATCTCGTAATGCCTGTGGATAATTTCAGCTGGACTTTTTTGATTATTAGGGGTGCAGCTCCAAATCAGTTTTGTTGTTCCATATCCCCTTGTTAGTGGAGGTGCTTCTGAACAGGGGGCACATTTGTAGATTTGCACACAAGATTGCTTTGCTTTTTAAAAATGTATTGGTAATTTATGGTACAGGTGCTGCATATGTTGCTCTTTGGTCCACTGTCCACACCTCGAGTTTCTACTTCCTAGTTGTGATGTCATCAGTTTGTGCTTCTGTGAATTTGCAATCTGCGACTGGGTCTTAATCCGAATATGTGAATCACTATTTTAATACAGTGAATCATAAGGAATTGCTATTTGGTCCTGCCGCTGCTTCATTCATTTCATTTTACGACTCACAATTTGTGATTTGGTCAAGTCGCAAATTGTGAAACGCAAAATTAAAGAATAGGACGCCTGACCCCAAATTAAAGCAATACATACTTTCCAGCGATCCTTATACGTTTCCTAAAAATGAAACTCTAAAGAGAACTTAATGATGCATCAGTGAACAATGAATGTTGTAACTTCTAACCTTAACGACCTTAAGAGTGAGATCATTAAAGTGGTACAGTCCTACTTCTCACCTGCCACAGACTGAGTGGCAAGTACTTTCAAGAAAACATCTCTGGTTCAAGCTCTTTGGCTGGTACATTTCGTGAGGCCTTTTTGAACTTTCTGAAACTTCTCTAATCCACTAATTTAGCTGTTTAGATGCCCCTTTGTCCAGTTTAGGTGACCATGGCTTTCTTTCTTGGAAAGTACAGTTCAAATACCCATGCCACTCTTTCATGGAAAATCACTGCACCCTACGGACTTAAACAGAGGTGCCTACGTGCACCCCTGTTAGTTTCACAATTCTAGACTGATCTCGTAGCTGCCCTGCTGTAGATGCCCTCCTTTCTTCCAATAAGTCTAGAGACCCCCATTCATCTTTACTCTGACAACCTAGTTATTATGAATTTGAAATTAGTTGACCTTGAAAGCCATCTTAAATCTTTAGCTAGCTTTTGTGATAAAAATTGTTTAACATTTAACACACTTAAAATAAATGAATGCTGTTTGGGAGGCAGGCCCCCAAAGCAACTTTGGATTGAAATAATCTGTGTTTTAACATTGTGAGCTTTCAGAAATACTTGGGATTCCATTTTCAGAATAATTTACCTTGGAAACCCCATTCTGATTTTGCAAACTGCAATATATTGAATGTAATGTGAGCATAGGCCAAGTGTGGCCTGGTCAATGGTAACCTTTTAATCACCTTTGCTTGAGATATTCAGATATTAGTTGTTGCACATCTGTTACCTTGCCAGGACTGACAATTTGCAACATATATGCCACTGGGAACTGTGAGCAATCAAAGGAACCATAGCTGATTAAATAAGCCATTTGAAGCTTCACTATACTGGCCATGTGTTCTTACATGTGCATAACTTAAGCTTTGAGAAACATATATGCTACTAGCAGGATCAACCAGGTTATTGATAGAGTGAAACTGTGAATGGCTCATTAAATCAATTATGATTTCTTTGATCAGTAGCAATTCCTGGTGGCATATCTGCCCAAATTGGTAGTCCTGGCAAGGCAACAGTATCTCAAGCAAAAAGCCCAAAACCCCCACCAGCTTCAGCTCCAAGAAAGCTATGAGGATGAGCTACAGGTAACAAAACAAAGCCACAACAACTGAGCCCTCAGAAGCTGTACATCCAGCAGATTGACTGTAACTCTCTGCCTGGAAGGAGGAAACCAAGAAAAAGGGCTTTTTGAAGATAGCGCAGGTCTTATTGCTAGCAGTTCCATTGATAAAGAGCTGGGCATCCCAGGGCATGCCTCATTCCTGGATACAATGCCTCATGCCTCTCTGTGATCCAGCATTGTGGTACTATCTCTGAGGCTGTAAGGCCAAATTGGCCAAACTTGCTCACCTAAGTCAAGCAGAAAGATAGTCTGGCTTCTGAATCAAAACATTTGAGAGCACAAGAACACAGGTAATTCTGCAGGATACGGACCACATAGGTTCATTTTGTATTCATTACTAGCTTTGCATGTTATGAAGTACAACTGGGTCTTTGGTGAGACTGCTTGATAATGTAAATGTACAGTAGCAACATGTTTGCCTTCGAATACAGTGCCCCATTACAAATATATTAGGGTCACTGATCTAGAATTTGCATCTATATACAAATCAGCAAAAGGGAGAAATCCGGGCAGCACTGCTCATTCTCCAGAAAAACAATCTAGAGGTTTCAGTAAGTGCCATAGTATCATATCATTGCAGTGTTCAGTTTGCAACATTAGAACATTAAATCTCGTGTTCTAGCTTTTAGTGGTGGATGCCAGTAGAGTAACCATAGCCCCTAACTCCTGCAGTGAAGGGGGCTTCCTCACTCCAGGTGTTCTCTTCCGGCACTGTGCATGGGCGACGGGCCCTTGGATGGTCGTAGAGCTTCTGACTGGGTCCAGGGCGCGCCCTCCCTGTACTTTTCAGGGGGGCCTCCGCAATTTTTTTACGCCACTGGTCGGTGCCTATTGATGATAAGCATTCTTTTGCAGCTCCTTTGGTACTCCCTTGGAACTCCCTGTTTGGTATTACTAAATGAGGTTGAAACGTACAATGGAGAACAATCAACAATGTGCTCTTTAAAAAATGGTATGCCTTTCTTCCAGGGGGTTTCTTGAATGTGTGAAATAATATAGTTTTTTTCAAAAGAAAACATTAATCATGTGACAGAAAACATTCTGCTGTATACCTAATATAATAAGCACAGAATGGAATTGATGGAGAGAAATGTAAATTTTCTGTTGTGAAAAGGCAACACGACGCGTTTGATCCATAGTGTTTCCAGAGTCAATAGCAACATCAACTGACTCTCACCAGCATGTTCCACAGTTACCTAGGTAGCCAGAAGCACCATGCTGAGCCATAGTCCTGAGAACCTGGAGCATAAGTTGCAGCATATCTTCCCTCTCAACAAAATAAGGATATCAACAGAAAAACAATGTAACTTCCCTTAAGGAAACAAGGGTATAATAGAAAATACATAAGTATAAGATGAACAGAAACAACAATAGTAAAAATGGCAGAATGCCAAATACCCACTATGTGCAATGACCAAACAGGGAGGTTGCAACATAATTTTACGACAGTACATAGTCTTTGAGATGAGATGGCCTATTTCTGACATCTGCACTCCTGGTGATTATCCCCAAGATCATGGTAATTGTCAAAGATCTTGCCAGTTCCGTGTGGTATTGCTTGTGGGCCTCCAGCTCTTTCACCAACATAGTCACCATTCACACATTTAGCCAAACATGACATACTCCAAACTTCCCTACCATTCAAAACAACCACGTTCTTCTTCGCTACAATTTTCCATACTGGGCCAAAGTAACTAGACCTTCTTTTGGATACTCAACCTGGCTTCCCATTTTTCCCACACTCGGCCCCCACCCTTGAACAAAAATGTTTATCATTTAAACGCTTCTTGTATATCCTCTGATGCACACTTATATCATGTGAAGCCTTCTCATTCCATCCAAGCCCATTCTTCTTACATCTCAGCCGTAACAGGTTGAGTTTGGAACCTGCCACTCTTTCCTTGCAACACAGAAAATGAGAGACACCTGTTGCACCACTGGGGCTGTTGTTATGTGCCCATCACTTATCCCACAGCACCCCCTTCAATGGCACTTTCATTTCAACAGGCATTTAGCCACATTATTTCACCACCTGGTTCATCCTCTCCACAACATAATTTGCTGAGGCACATAAACAGCTGCAACTGTGGGTAATAGAGATCATCTAAAAACTCCTTCGTTTCTTGAGAAACAAATTGAACACCATTGTAGGTAATGATGGTTTTGGGAGTACCTTCCCATAACAAGATATCCCATAAAAATTCCACCACATTCTTAGTAGTAACAGAACTCACATAACATGCTGTTTCCCATTTTGAGGTATAATTCACCAACACCAATACAAAGCTTTCACCCAAGGTTCTTTGGCCCTTTCAGTGCTAATGGAAACTCCTTCACCAACTTGGATTTAACATTGCTTGCACATCATAAACACTCTCTCACTGTCAAACCTAGGCTACCAACAATGTTCTCTGGCTTTGGTAAAGTCAATACCCAAGTGTCCCTAATGGGCTAGGTTTATACTCTTACCCCACAATCCAGCAGGAGGAACAAATGCTCACCACAATAAAGTACACATTGCACAATGCTCAACTCGTCTCTCATTCCAAAAAACCTTGACTTTCCCCAAGCAACGACTTCCAGACAGGCCATACTTTCACCACATAATCAAGCACTTGTTTCCACACCACATCCTTTACAATTTCTGATTTCCACTCTACCTTTTACAGGGACGATTCCTTGACCCACAATACTGGAAGGTTGAAACTGATCACGGGGTTTAAAAAAGTCACCACAAATTATGCATCTTGGTGCTTTGTCATTATTTTTCTGTCTTTGGCTTCTCTATACTATTTTCAAGTCTAATCACTATGTCTTTGATTCTTTCAGAACTCCTCGCACTCTCTTGGTGTATCCTGGATTAATTGTTTTATTTAATTTCAACATGTCATTGTCTCTCTGGTCGCAATACATTCTTATTTCTGGAGTATTGTACAAATAGCTTTGTTAACTGTGATATCAATGATTAATAGCAGTTTTATTTTTTCTTGCTTCTGTTGTTTTTCTATTTCTTCTTTATTTGGTACTGGTCCATATTGACTGCTTGAATTTTGTGATTTTCCAATACATATATGTATTTGATTCCTGCACTTGTTGGTTACTGTCAATGGTCCTGAGGAAGCGACATTTGTCGTGAAACACGTGTTGACCAGTGTTCTTTATTGTCTCAAGAATAATAAAACTTTTGAGTTTCAACAAAGACGTGTAATAAAAATGTGTTGTTCTATCTTTGAGGCCTCAAAACCCAGTCCATTGTTCTTGCACAGACAAAGTTGCCTCAAATAGGGTTTCAGAATCAATCAAATGGAGAAAATGTTGGTGAAATGCAAGGTGCTGGTTGACAAGCTGGAGGTCAAATGGAACAAGGTGGAATTGGTGTTTCACAGGGTAGAGGTCGAAGTGTTTTGATTTATTCAAATTCAGGAACAGATATTGCAACGTTGAAGAAAACAAATCCTTGTCACTATTGCAACAGGATTGAACAATGGAAGAGAGAGTGTAGACAGAATCAAAAATCGAATAAGTGGGGCTGGTCCAATATAAGGGGTGAATCAAACGCAAATGAAAAGTGTTCCAGTTCAAGTACCTTCTCAAGGAATGCAAATGCAGATGTTGTCACAAGTTCCCATGATGCAAGTCCCACAAGCTCTGATGGCCCCACAACCTATAGTTAATCCCAGATTTAATATGACTCAGGTACTGAGAGCAAATTCAAATCCATTTCAAAATCAGAACCCGTTTGAACAGTTCCCCATGCTGGAAAATGAGTTTTGCTTTTGACAGTTCCCAATGACGGTGCCTGAGGGGTGAGGAATATTGCAGACATGATGCAGTCTTAGAGGTAGACCAAAGTGGACCATTTGTAGAAGGAGAGGTTACTGGCCATCAAGTTTCATTTCTTATCGACACAGGAGCTACCCGTTCCACTATTAGAAAACAGTGGAAGTTCTAGACCTGCCCCTCTTGGGCAAGAAGATCCTATGCCATTTTTCTGGAAGACTCATGCTTAAAACCTAAAGAAGGAACTTTGAGAGCAGCTTATGCAGTTTGCACAATTAAAGACTTAATGGAAGCTTCATGGCTTTGAGGTGTTACCTCTGCACAAGTGGTGGAATTAATTGCCCTTGAGAGAACCTGCTGGATTTCAGCTCAGTTGATAGTGACTATATTTACAGATAGTCATTATGGCTTAGGTGTCGTCCATGACTTTGGACATTTATGGTCACAAAGGGGATTTCTTACATCATCTTGTTCCCACATTAGAAATGGGGAATATGTATTGAGACTGCTGGGGGCTTTACAGTTACCACAAGAGATTAGAGTAGTTAAATGTGCAGCTCACAGGAGCTGCAATGATTGATAGAATCACTGTTCGAAATCACTATACTAATGAAGTTGCACAGCACTATGCACTTGTGGCATGTACATGTAACAGACAATATGCAAATGAATCTCAAGTCATTAGCTGACACTTGGGAAGAAATCAGGAAGAAGTTTCATAGGCAGAACAGCAAGGATGGATCAGAGCAAGGTGTGTTAAAAATGCAAATGACACTTGGGTTTCAGCAAATAGAAGACCAGCATTGCCAGACAGTCTACTGTTACCCATGACACAACATTTCCATGGTCCTACACACATTGGAAGAGATTCAATGGTTAAGCTGTTTAGGCAAAACGGGTTCAATCCTAGATTCAGAGTTTTAGCTGAAGAGCAATGCCACAGGTGTATCAGCAGATGAATGTAGGAAGGAGACCCCTGTAACACTTAGCCATAATGGAAGATCAGGAGGGTTTCATCAAAATGCCTGTTTATAACAGGTTGCGATAAATCCTGGTTATAGTGTGCATTTTCTACCAATGGTTGGAAACCTACCCAATGTGGAGGAATGACAGTCTCACTGTAGCTAAGCTTCTGTTACGAGAACTCGTTCCGTAGTTTGAATTTCCAGTTTCTCTGGAGTCAGACCTAGGGACTCATTTCAATAATGAGATCTTTAGAATGCTGTGCGTGGCTCTTCAGGTGGAAAAAATCTTTGATGGATCGCACACCGCTAGCCTTTCCTCCGGATCGCCCCTAAGCACTCTGGTATGTGAAGTGCGTGTAGTTTGAAGAGTTGAAACAAAGTTCGTAAGTGGTTCACCAAAGTTGGTGCAAGAAAGTACTTGTTGTTCCCAAGATCTCTAGACCCGAGACATGGCCCGGGTTTCGGGATAGTTTCCCACATCAGTAGAGAAAGTATTTGGGGTGGATGAGAAGGCCGCCAAGTAACCGTCACAGGCCTCGATGCCTCTCCGGCACGCTGGTGCGTCTCCAAAAGCTCGTCAGCTTGGGGGCTCATGGGAGCCCTTTAACAGAAATCTACGATGGAGCGCACACCGCTAGCCTTTCCTCCGGATCACCCCTAAGCACTCTGGTATATGAAGTGCGTGTAGTTTGAAGAGTTGAAACAAAGTTCGTAAGTGGTTCACCAAAGTTGGTGCAAGTAAGTACTTGTTGTTCCCAAGATCTCTAGACCCGAGACATGGCCCGGGTTTCGGGAAAGTTTCCCTCATCAGTAGAGAAAGTATTTGGGGTGGGTGAGAAGGCCGCCAAGTAACCGTCACAGGCCTCGATGCCTCTCCGGCGCGCAGGTGCATCTCCAAAAGCTCGTCAGCTTGGGGGCTCATGGGAGCTCTTTAACAGGAATCTACGATGGATCGCACACCGCTAGCCTCTCCTCCGGATCGCCCCTAAGCACTCTGGTATGTGAAGTGCATGTAGTTTGAAGAGTTGAAACAAAGTTCGTAAGTGGTTCACCAAAGTTGGTGCAAGTAAGTACTTGTTGTTCCCAAGATCTCTAGACCCGAGACATGGCCCGAGTTTCGGGATAGTTTTCCTCATCAGTAGAGAAAATATTTGGGGTGGATGAGAAGGCCGCCAAGTGACCGTCACAGGCCTCGATGCCTCTCCGGTGCGCAGGTGCGTCTCCAAAAGCTCATCAGCTTGGGGGCTCATGGGAGCCCTTTAACAGAAATCTACGATGGATCGCACACTGCTAGCCTCTCCTCCGGATCGCCCCTAAGCACTCTGGTATGTGAAGTGCGTGTAGTTTGAAGAGTTGAAACAAAGTTCGTAAGTGGTTCACCAAAGTTGGTGCAAGTAAGTACTTGTTGTTCCCAAGATCTCTAGACCCGAGACATGGCCCGGGTTTCGGGATAGTTTCCCTCATCAGTAGAGAAAGTATTTGCGGTGGATGAGAATGCCGCCAAGTAACCGTCACAGGCCTCGATGCATCTCCGGCGAGTAGGTGCGTCTCCAAAAGCTCGTCAGCTTGGGGGCTCATGGGAGCCCTTTAACAGGAATCCACGATGGATCGCACACCGCTAGCCTCTCGTCCGGATCGCCCCTAAGCACTCTGGTATGTGAAGTGCATGTAGTTTGAAGAGTTGAAACAAAGTTCGTAAGTGGTTCACCAAAGTTAGTGCAACTGTGGTGAACCACTCATGAACTTTTGTTTCAACTCTTCAAACTACATGCGCTTCATATACCAGAGTGCTCAGGGGCGATACGGAGGAGAGGCTAGCGGTGTGCGATCCATCGTAGATTCCTGTTAAGGGGCTCCCATGAGCCCATAAGCTGACAAGCTTTTGGAGACGCACCTGCGCGCCGGAGAGGCATCGAGGTCTGTGACGGTTACTTGGCGGCCTTCTCATCCACCCCAAATCCTGTCTCTACTGATGAGGGAAACTATCCCGAAACCCGGGCCATGCCCCGGGTCTAGAGATCCTGGGAACCACAAGTACTTACTTGCACCAACTTTGGTGAACCACTCATGAACTTTTGTTTCAACTCTTCAAACTACATGCACCTAATATACCAGAGTGCTCAGGGGTGATCCGGAGGAGAGGCTAGCAGTGTGCGATCCATCGTAGATTTCTGTTAAGGGGCTCCCATGAGCCCATAAGCTGACGAGCTTTTGGAGACTCACCTGCGCGCCGGAGAGGCATCGAGGCCTGTGACGGTTACTTGGCGGCCTTCTCATCCACCCCAAATCCTGTCTCTACTGATGAGGGAAACTTTACCGAAACCCGGGCCATGCCCCGGGTCTAGAGATCCTGGGAACCACAAGTACTTACTTGCACCAACTTTGGTGAACCATTCATGAACTTTTGTTTCAACTCTTCAAACTACATGCACTTCATATACCAGAGTGTTCAGGGGCGATCCGGAGGAGAGGCTAGCGGTGTGCGATCCATCGTAGATTTCTGTTGAGGGGTCCCATGAGCCCATAAGCTGACGAGCTTTTGGAGACGCCCCTGCGCGCGGGAGAGGCATCGAGGTCTGTGACGGTTACTTGGCGGCCGTCTCATCCACCCCAAATCCTGTCTCTACTCATGAGGGAAACTATCCGGAAACCCGGGCCATGCCTCGGGTCTAGAGATCCTGGGAACAACAAGTACTTACTTGCACCAACTTTGGTGAGCCTCTTATGAACTTTTGTTTCAACTCTTCAAACTACATGCACTTCATATACCAGAGTGCTCAGGGGTGATCCGGAGGAGAGGCTAGCGGTGTGCGATCCATCGTAGATTTCTGTTGAGGGGTCCCATGAGCCCATAAGCTGACGAGCTTTTGGAGACGCACCTGCGCGCCGGAGAGGCATCGAGGCCTGTGACGGTTACTTGGCGGCCTTCTCATCCACCCCAAATCCTGTCTCTACTGATGAGGGAAACTATCCCGAAACCCGGGCCATGCCCCGGGTCTAGAGATCCTGGGAACCACAAGTACTTACTTGCACCAACTTTGGTGAGCCACTCATGAACTTTTGTTTCAACTCTTCAAACTACCTGCACTTCATATACCAGAGTGCACAGGGGCGATCCGGAGGAGAGGCTAGCAGTGTGCAATCCATCGTAGATTTCTGTTAAGGGTCTCCCATGAGCCCATAAGCTGACGAGCTTTTAGAGACGCACCTGCGCGCCGGAGAGGCATCGAGGCCTGTGACGGTTACTTGGCGGCCTTCTCATCCACCCCAAATCCTGTCTCTACTGATTTTGGAAACTATCCCGAAACCCGGGTCATGCCCCGGGTCTAGAGATCCTGGGAACCACAAGTACTTACTTGCACCAACTTTGGTGAACCACTCATGAATTTTTGTTGCAACTCTTCAAACTACATGCACTTCATATACCAGAGTGCTCAGGTGCGATCCGGAGGAGAGGCAAGCGGTGTGCGATCCATCGTAGATTTCTATTCAGGTGGAATAAAGATTACATTGTAGTTATCGTCGCAAGGCTTCGGGATAGTGGAGCAAGTAAATGGAACCATGAAGTCTCGATTAGCCAATGTTTGTGCATCCACTTCATTGAAATAGGATTAGCTCCTCATGAAATCCTCATGGTTCATGCCGTAAGACTGCCTGCTGTACCTGCAAATGTGCTTGTAATCATCACAGATTACATGATATTCAATTACTGCAAAGAATTAGTTGATGTGGTGCATTCTGTTTCTCATCAGGTTGGAGCTACCTCTGCCAGTCCACATCAGGAGCAGTGTCATGACCTTAGCCCAAGCAACTGGGTTTTGGTTAAGAAGCATGTGCGAAAATCCTACCTTGAGCCAAGGTGGAAAGGTCCCTACCAGGTCATCCTGTTAACAAACACTGCTGCCAAATGTGCACCTGGATACCTAACTGGGTTTGTGCTTTGCATGTAAGGTGACCATACAAAGAAGTAGTGTTCTTTGAGCCAAATCTGAGATCTCCTGTACCAGTAGGCCCAGAAGAACCAAAGAAGGATGAAGTACAGCCAAATCTCTCACTGGTGCAAGTACCAGAAATCTTGCAAAGTGGTGTGAAAACACACACTGAAGAGGAAGAATCGAGAGCTGAGAATAAAGCATCTGTTGATGTTTCACAAAAACAACCAAATGATCCAGATGAAGGAACAAGTGTGAGAAGGGAAAGACCCCCATGGAAATCAGAATTGCTGAATGGACGAATATCAGTAGAAACAGAATTCAGTGGTATAAGTGAAAAAGAAGAAGATAAACAGACACCAAGAAGATCTGAGAGAGCAGGAGAACCTTGTCATAGAGATTCTGCACGGGAATGGACTTACCATGCAGAGAATGTGCGCAATGTATCAAGTCGAAATCCCAATTCACCGAAATCAAAGTTATTTGAACATCCATGATATGCCTCACTGAGAAACAACATTGATTTAAAAAAATTTCCTTAACAAAAATTTCAATCAAAGAACTTGACAAGCAATTCAGTGGATTAAAAAACTGAATCAATTGAGAGATGACAAATGATGAACTGTTTAAAGTTATGAAATAAAAGACTGAAATTAATGAAACGGACAATAAAAAATTAATAAAAATAAATAGAAAGAATTAAGAAGAATTCCCTAGGGCTAAGGTTACAGTAGAAGAGTATGGATAACACGTTTAGAAGAAGATGGAGTAGGGCTAGGGTTGTCTCACAAATAGTTCTGTAAATAAGCTGAAAGAAATAACTATGAGGGATTAATCAAGATGTTTTGAATGTTTGCACAAGTAGAAGTCAGCGCAGAATATTAATCTGACTGCTGCTATATTCTACTAAAGGTCTGACTGCAGACAAACATGTGCCCTTACCCAAGCTAAGCATAGAATGGTAATTGTTGTCCCACCAATAGTCACTATCTGAGCAATTATAATCTTTTTAGTTGAAATGAATTTTACTTCAGAAATAGAAACACTTAGGTCTACATTTGTACCTACAACACCTGCATACACAATAGAGGAGAAAAGGCTTAACTCATAGATTATTCAAAAGAAGAGTTTTCAACTAATGTTTGATCTAGATTAGTTCAAGAATACACTTAAGCTTTAGATACTATGGACTGCTACGTTTGTGCACACTTACCTTCTTCAGCTGCCAAACCACCATATGCCATTGCCATATGTGATTACATATTTTGCTTAGTATATTTTATAGGCAGTAACATTTTGAATATTATTTGTTCAGTTATGATATGATTCTTCCTAAAGTTCAGTTTCAGACAAGAATGAATCCTCACCCTCAAGCAAAGGATATGGAAATTGCATGGTATTTCTTTGCATCACCCACAGTCATAAACATTGTTAGGGCCTACGAAAAGAACCTAACCTGTTTAATGAGACCATTTGAAAAGATATTCATACTAACATTAGAAGAAACAAGAGTTTACATTTTCCATAATAAAAATAGGGAAGAAGATGTTTTAAAGAATGCTCTGAAAAAGGAAGTAGATTACCACAAAAAGAAAATGGTTTATCCAAAATTTAAATTAGATAGGAGACAATAAGTGTCTACAAAAGGAGAAACCAGGTTAGGAAAAGACACATTGGGATTAGTAATTGTGAACATAAATGTGACGTTTTGTGAGGACTAATATACATTTTAACAGGGGAAGAGGCATTTATTCCTGGAATTTATTGTGTGTGTTAACAAGATGTCTATATCCAGTTGTCAGCTGTATGGAGCAGTGTTTGTTACTTAGCTTTGCAGTTCCCTTAGATATATCATGTAAAAAGCATAAACGCTTTAACAATGACACTAGCACATAGACCCCCGCGTAGCACGAATGATGGGACACAATTAGAGGGAGATGTTTTTGGAGCAATAATACCATCTATAAGAGTAGTCTTAAATAATGGAAACATTGGAAAGCTAGCAACAGTAGTAGATAAACTAGCTACAAGTACATCTGATGCCTTGCTAGCAGTTAACACAGAATTAGTTCCTACTAGATCAATTGTCTTGCAAGATCGATTAGCTTTAGATATTTGGTTAGCAGAGAAAGGTGGCGTTTGCAAGATGCTGAAAGCTCAACATTGCTGCTCGTATATACTTGACAAGAGTAGAAAAATAGAAGAATTTGCAAAGAACATTTCTGATTTGAAATCTGAATTAGAACTTTTAAAAACCTCTAGTGTATTAGGGAGCTTAGACAAAGGAGCTTCAGCCATTCTCACCTGCTTTGAAACAGTGGAAGGAGGCCTTTTTAGGGTCATATTGAGACCTATACTAATCATTGTTATTTGTTTGGTATGCTTTATATGAAGGTTTTAAATGCTATTTAAATAAAAAGAGGAATTAAAGTAAGAAAGAGACAAATCAGATGAGAGTGTGAAATGGAAGAAAGAAAGAATAGAGAATATAAGATGTTGAAGGAAATTGAACCCCTGTAAAATAAAAAGAATGACATGACCAAAAATTACAGTGAACTCTAAAGTTTCATTTTTGAAGAAATTGTGATGGTTTTCATTAATCAGAAGGAAGAAACGAGAAAGGTGGGGCCGGCATCAGCCCCGCTGCAAGTATGGTGGGTGCACCGGCCCCACCCCCTCCACTTACATTCTGTGATAGGGTGGGCCCCATCGCGTCAGAATGACGCGGCGGGCGCGCCTTGTCACAGATTGGACCCCGGGCTCCACAGTGACCGGCGGTAAGGTCATGATTAGTGAGCTGTAAAATTAAGGTCCTTAGAGGGCAGCGCCATTCTTGAATGGGGTCACTCTAGCGGAGGGACAAGTGGTCTCTCCTAGAACTCCAGGGGCAGTACAGGCGGTTGGCTGGATGGGTGCGAGGGAGGGGGGAGTCACGCTTTCTTTAGGCTGGTTGGCCACCCCGCTCATGCACAATGGCGTCAGTAAACGACGCAGAGTTGCAAGGGCCCCCTTTAATGGAGTTAGTAGAGCATGTGGGGGTAACCGTGGGAGGAAATACCCTCACGGTAAATGGGCCCTCTGCGCATGCGCACTCCAACTGGAGGACGTGGTTAATTGATAAGGATCTGACACCAGTTAGTGACCTTGCCGTAGGCCCAAAAATAGGATACGCAGAAAAGTCATTACTGTATGATTATGGTTCATATGTTAGATTCGGATAGGAAATACCTTGTACTTGAATTATGTTAAGGTTAGCCATCTGATATCTGTATATATCAATTGTAATCAAATGTTATGAACGTTTTCTGCATAATTTTTATAAATATTGTTTATTTCAATTTTTATTTGATTTTATGTTTTAATAAATACGGCCGGGGGTTGTACGACCCGCGCCTCCAAATAAATCCCTCTCCTGTTGATTTAATAATTTTGGTTAACACAAGGTGGGGGGTTTCCGGTAGTCCCTGGCCATAGAGAAAGGCGGGGCTGGCATCGGCCCCGCTGCAAGTATGGCGGGCGCACCGGCCCCTCCCCCTCCGCTTGCATTTTGTGGTAGATAGGGCCCCATCGCGTCACAATGACGCGGCGGGCGCGCCTTGTCACAGATTGGACCCTGTATTCCTCAGTGACTCGGAAGTGATGGAATCACTTCCAGGTCACTGGCGAACTAGGGCCGGGCCAGATAGAACCGGCCTGGCCAGCGAGGGATTAAAAGGCCGGGGAGCACGGGAGTCTGCCTTTTTGACCCCGCGCTCCACGGCCTGCCCACCAGCCTCCAGGAGGCTGCAATTCTTTTTCCCCACCCACCATCCCCTAAAGCAGATGATTGGTATTGTGTTTATGAAGGTTGTTCACATGTTTGTTCCAAATGTGTATGGATGACAAGTGTATCGTACTAATACGTTTTATTCCTTAGAACTTTATCCCGTTTACAGGTCATAAATCGTCGTATTTATTGCTATTCCTTGGTCAGGCGGTAAGGTCATGATTGGTGAGCAGTAAATTTAAGGTCCTTAGAGTGCGGCGCCATTCTTGAATGGGGTCGCCCAAGGAGAGGGACAAGTGGTCTCTCCAAAACTCCAGAGGCAGTACAGCCGGTTGGCTGGATAGGTGCGGGGGAGGGTGGAGTCATGCTTTCTTTAGGCTGGTTGGGCACCCCGCACGTGCACAATGGCGTCAGTAAATGGAGCAGAGTTGCAAGGGCCCCTTTTAATGGAGTTAGTAGTGCGTACGGGGGTAAGTGTGGGGGGGAAGTACCCTCACGGTAAATGGGCCCTCTGCGCATGCGCACTGTGAATGGAGGGCGTGGTTAATTGATAAGGATCTGACACCAGTTAGTGACCTTGCCGTAGACCCAAAAATAGGATACGCAAAAAAGTAATTGCTGTATGATTATGGTTCATATGTTAGATTCGGATAGGAAATACCTTGTACTAGAATTCTGTTAAGGTTAGCCATCTGATATCTGTATATATCAATTGTAATCAAATGTTATGAAAGTTTTCTGCGTAATTTTTGTAAATATTGTTTATTTCAATTTGTATTTGATTTTATGTTTTAATAATTACGGTCGGGGTTGTACGACCCCCCCCTCCAAAGAAATCCCTCTCCTGTTGATTTAATAATGTTGGTTAACACAAGGTGGGGGGGGGTTCCGGTAGTCCCTGGCCATATGCTACCACTGTTTTTATTCGCTGTCAAAATACACTTAATAGTAAAGTGCATGAGCTTATGTTTAAATAAAACATATGCGGAATGCAAATTTTGTAGTAGATAACCATACTGAAATTGTAGGCCTGCACATGAATAAAGAGTTGAATTAAGTTAGCTTAACTGTTGATACCATGTTAGGTGAAAGTTAATGCATTAATGCTGAAAGGCCTGTTTTTCAGATTGAATAGTATTTGTGCAAGATGTTTTTCTTCTTGTTACAGAAGATGTTGGCACTGTTAGCTAGTGAATAGACACTTGTTTTGTATTAGACAACTGATGGTAAGATTCTCACTGAGAAGAAGTGTTTGGACCGCAAGAAAACAATGTTGTAACTTTTCATGGACTAAATCCTGTAAGTCTATTATGTTTTGTTGAGAAAACCGGGAGTTTGCTTATTCCCAGGAGTTTGCAGATATTCCATTGGAGGCTGAAGAAGACGAAAGAAAATAATGTTTCAATATTTATTTTATGTGTTTATATTAGTGTGTGTCCCTAGAGTAGAGCTCAGACCTCAGAATCCCAGATATCCAGCTTCCGGATTCCCTTCCCGACTCTCTGTCTAGAGATTTACTTTTGTGTTTCTTATATCTTCTCTTCATGAAAGACTACCTTACTTTTATTTTACTGAGCTGTCTGCTGATATCTTATAATGTAAAAGCTTCATGGCGGTGCCTAGATCTCTCTCTCTTTCTTCAAAACTCTTTATTGTGTTTCTGAACTGACACATTTCTCTTTCTTATCTCCAAATTATTTTAGATAAGGGATTTTCCTTTATGGATCACGCTTGTTTTATTATTGCTAATCTGAATGTGATTTTAACTAAATGTTTGTTCGATTTTATAATCGAATATCGAAATCCCAAGATTAATCCCTAATGAGTAAATAGACGAAAGACTAAAAGATTTGAAAAATAAAACCCTTTAACTCACACTAACTCTCTCTTTATTGACTGGATAAAAAACCCTTTAATGATTCACTGATTATGTAAATGATTGCACCTCATTTCTCTGGGAAACATCCTTTACGACGCAACTTTTACAACACAAACCATTACAACGCAAGGAGAACTTTCCTCAATATCAAGCTTGGCACCAGAAAGCGAGTCTGACAACGAAGGTGCAAGAAAGACAGTAGGAATTAAGCTGACATTGGGGGAAGAATTGGACATTTTAAAACAAGGCAGGAGGGATACGTTGAGACCACGTCTCCAAGGGACAGTGGCAAAACAAAATGCCAAAGGAGAAGGGGGAGACGCCAGGCCCGCAAGCAGTGGAGAGCCAAAGAAGCGGGGCCGGGGCCGTGCTCGGAGAAATTAGCAACCCCTAGCAAAGAAAAGTTATGCCCTAACAGTGTATCGGAGACTCGGGAAACAAAATCTATTATCAACCTGGGTACCATAGATCTGTCAGAAGCAGAAAGGCAGCTACTCTGTTTGGGTTTAAGCTACTGCCCTGAGTCTAATTTTAAATACACAAGAACAAGGGCGGATGTGTATCAATGTATCCGGAAATTAAAACTTAAAAACTACACCTGCAAAAACCGACTACGGAGCATAAAACGAATTCAACAACTGGTAATGAAACCTCGGGACTTGTGGTCTCTGACTTGAGTCTATAACAAGATTTGTGTCATCTAGCCTCAGGAGAAGAAACAAATACTCAGGAAGCACCAGTAATGAGGGGGCAAAAGAAACCAGAAACTCTGTTTAAGCTAAAGTCCAAATGTATCCCTTTTTCAGCACATGACAGCCTGGATACTTTTAGTGAACATGTGGTGGCACAAATCAAAAAGTTGACCCACGCAAACAATAGAACAAGGAAAAAATATTCGATTGAAGAAAGAAAATATAATCATTTAATTTTAAAATTGCAGAAGGAAGACTTGATAATACGAAATTAGGGCAAAGGCGGAAACATTGTCCTATGGCCATCCTCCGATTATCTAAAGGAAGCCAACTAAATGATATCCAATGCTTTAAAAAAAGTACTCCATTGAAATATAAAGCAATACAGGATATGTTGTTTAAAAGTCTGTTGGCATGGAAAGGGTTGGGCCTCCTGAGTTGGGACGAATATAAATTTATAAAAAAAGAACATCCATTGGTACCTTATATTTATTTCATACCTAAGGTCCATAAAAGTTTAACTTCCCCACCGGGAAGACCCATCTTTGTGGCCTGTGATGGACTGTTGGAAAATCTTTCCAAATATATCGACTACTTCCTACAGGCAAATATGAAGAACCTTGAGTCCTATGTTCAGGATACTAGTGATTTTCTTAGTGAAATCAAGGACCTATCCTGGAGTACAGATCTATTGTTAGTAACGTTGGACGTCAGCTCTCTTTATACATGTATAAGGCACAGAGATGGGCTAAGCTGCTGAATATTTTCTGAATACTAGACCTATGGAATATGCTCAACATACTAGGCTGTTACTTGATATGTTGTCTTTTTGCTTAGAAAATAACCATTTCCTTTTTAATGGCCAATTTTATCAAGAGGTGCAGGGTGTAGCCATGGGGGCCAGTTTCTCCCCCAGCTATGTCTGTCTGTTTATGGGCTGGTGGGAGGAACTGGTCTTCAGGCGTAAATATGAACATATCTACACCTGCAACATAGTCTCTGGATGCGTTTTATCGATGACCTTTTTATTGTATGGCGTGGTACTGAAGAGAGTGTGTTGAAATTTATGGAGGAAATTAACCAAAATGATCTTAATCTCATCTTTACTTTTAACATCAGCAAGTACTCTGTGACATTTTTAGATGTACAGGTTTTAATACAAAACAATGTTTTAACAACTACCCTTTTTAGAAAACCTACGGCGGGCAATGCGGTACTACACGCAACAAGTGCATATCCCCCACATCTAATAAAGAGTATACCCTATGGGGAGATGCTTCGCATCCGACATATATGCAGTGACCCATTGTATGCGAAAGAGAAGCAATTGGAGATCGTTGCCAGGTTTTTAGACAGAGGGTATAGCTATAGGGTAGTAGAGGCCGCCATGAAAAAAACCTCAATTGAAGCCAAGATAAGAACTCCTTAAATACAAAGTTAAGACCAAACAGGGAGTTGAAAATGATAAGGCAGAGCCGGTCCGACTGATCCTGACATACTCCAAACAAGAAAAGGAAATGAGGAGCATTATAAGGCGTAACTGGCACTTTATCCAGGATGATCCTGTGATTGGTGACCTAATGCCCCCAAATCCTGCTATTGCTTTCCGTAGATCAATGGGTATGGGCAATATGATGGGGAGAAATAGTCAGGAGAGTTTCAAGAAAGATACCTGGCTGCCTTCCAGAAAGGGGTTTTATAAATGTTTAACTTGTAGGGCCTGTCAGTTTGGTACTAATATCAAAACATACAGGACAGCATTCTCCGGTATTACTAGAGAAATTAAACAACATCTCACATGCAAAACAGAATACTGCGTGTATGTCCTGGAATGCAAATGCCATTTGATGTATATAGGCAGCACTAAACTGGCAGTCCACAAGCGTATTTTACAACATCTAAGGGCTATTACAAATAAAGATCAGAACTATCCTGTTGCAAGACACTTTCAGGCTGTACACAACAGTAACCCCCAACATCTCCGATATTTTGCAATAAAGTCTATACCTTTGACAAAGAGAGGAGGGGACAGAGAAGTCCGTTTTAGACGATTAGAGACAACCTATATATTGGAGTTTGATTCTAACTGTCCGGAGGGGCTAAATGCAACAGAGGATCTTCATACTTTCCTATGATGGATGTTAAGTTCCAGGATAGCCTTCTTTAGACATTCATAATCTGTACTTTTAATAAAATTTCGAATATTGAATACTATGTATAGATAAGTTGAACCCCTGAATTTGAATGAAAACTTGTTCTTAACTGATAATTGGACGAGCATAAGGTGCACCCTCTGTATTTAGGTATTTTTTGGGCGATGTTTTTAATGATTGGTTTTAAGACATTTTGGGTAGTTTTTATCTATGTGTCTTTTTATCGATTGTTTTAAACGTGTCGCTGGGTTATGCTTATTTATATTTGGTTTTACAAATGCTTGTCCTTTTTGCACATTCTCTTAGAAATCAAAATTATGGGGATGTATAACATCAGAACTTGTGAATTGCGCATATTTTTTTGAACTCCTAATGCTTACCTCACTGTTTGAAGTTTATTGGCACTAGTCACTTTATTTAATAGTACTGAGGCATACGTCACTTTAAAATTCATAGTACTGTAGCACCTTGGCACTTCAATTGAATTGAATGAGGTTCTATTTCAAGAAGACAGTATTAAGCTTAGGGAAAGGTGCATATGAGTTTGACTATTAAATTCTTTAATATGAAACCTTGATTCTGTTGGCAACTCATAAAGAATTATTATTTTTGTATTAAATTGGTGAGAAACAATAGAAACTATAGAATTATTGCTGCTTGAGAAAGGGCAACAATGTGACTGTATAGATTTTTTTTATACTAACTTTGTATTATTAGTTCATACACATGTTTAATCTCTTTTCTTTACACGTTTAGGTGAGCACATAGTAGTAAGGATTTACACATTGCATCTTATCAGCTTATGAGATAATATTTAACAGCATTTAGGCAGAAAAGTTGGTCTTGATTCCAATTTATTTTTCGGAATTTGTAATTGTGATGAATTATTTATTTTGCAAGCATTTAAGCTGTTATCATACAAAATAATAATTCCTGCTTGAAAATCACTGCAAGACATTTCAAATTTATTTATACGGATAGTAATTTTTCTATGTCTCCTGATATTCTGATGCATTGGCACTTTAAATTTGGGGCTTGTCATCACGCATGGTCAGGTGATCAAGGTCGCTTGGACGGCCGAAACGCGTCTTAACTTGGTGTAAGAAATAAAATAATGCTGCACAAAAGTTGGTCTGCGCCCGTGATTCCGTGTTCAAGTGGGAGTGTATTGCGAGCTGATATATATACCTACATTCCATAGGAAATCCACAACATTCTATTTGGAATAACTTTGGCGCTGGTGGACGAATCTTTGCGAATTTCTCTAAGAAAATGGCCTGCTCTGCGCCGCTCCTTCCCTGAAAGTTTGGGGTGATTCGTCAAGTCGGGGCTGAGAAAAAAGGGGGTCCCAAAACGTGTTTTCCCCATGCAATTTTCCATAGGACCTTTAGCCAGGGCTACAGCCCGAACGGCTGAACAGAATTACACCAAATTTGGCAGAGAGATAGAGTTCAGTTCGCAGATTTTGCTTTTTGTTAAATGGTGTAAATCGTTCAGTAGTTCCTGAGAAAATTAAAAGTAAAATCATAGCGATATCTAGAGACGAAGTACCACACGCGTACGGAAATCCGTACAATTACGAGCACGAGCTGCATGCTGATTGGCTGTCAACTGTCTGTCAACACTCCAAACCAGGAAGTGTTGGCAGCCATCTTGTGTGTTGCTAGAACCGAGTCACAAGAAAACAGTAAAAAAAAGTTGAGAAATAAGGAAAGGGGGTAGGGTAGAATCATGTTGACCCTCTAGGCCAGCTCAGGGGGTACCACATGGATCTTTAGTCCCCATTTTTTTTTTTAAATGAAAAATCGCGGCCTACACGTACGTGGTGGAAAAGGAAAAAAACTGCATGGGAGGCGGCATGCGTGCTTGTGTGTGGTGGGTTTCATAAAGGAGAAATGGATGCAGTAGTGGTCAGTCAGGGGCAGTTCCATGGTTGTTTCCTCCTGCGAAGATGGTGTTGAGTGTGTGTCCTGCTGTGTGAGTGGGGGTGGAGACAAGTTGCTTCAGCCCTATGTTGGTGAGGTTCTCTAGGAGGGTGGTGGTGTTGGGGTCACTGTGGTTGTCTAGGTGGAAGTTCAGGTCTCCAAGTAGTATGTAGTCTGTGGAGGTGAGGGCGTGGGGTGCGTTGAGGTCAGCAATGACATTGGTGAAAGGGGTGTGGGCCAGGTGGTCGGTAGGTTAGTGTTCCACGGAGCACCGTTCTGGAGTTTGGCTGGATCTTGAAGCGGATGTGTTCCATGGGGGGCAAGGCGTCGTTTAAGTCAGTGGTTTGTTAATCGGAGGGAGCTTTAGTGGACGACGGTGAGGCCCCTCCTGGATGGTCTTTTCTCAGGATCTTGCGTCCATCGGGGATGGCGGGTGCGATGTTCAGTGCAGAGCTGGTGTTGGTCCAGGTCTCTGTGAGGAAGGCGACGTCAGGCGTGTGAGTGTTGAGGAGGTCCCAAATTTCTATGGCGTGTCTGTGCAGGGAGCGTACTTTGGGGAGGATGCAGCTCAGTGGTTTCTGTGTGCTGGTGTCCGGTGGGCTGGGGTTTGCTGCTGGGGTCCGGAGGTGGGTGAAGGTGCAGCGGCAGTGTCAGTAGGAGATCGGGCTTGGCATCGAGAACTGGCAGTTGTTGTTGCGGGGGCTCAGGGGGCCAGGGTCCCTGGTGCTGGTAGGGTCAGGTCATGGACGGGCGCAGACAAGCTTGCCTTTGGCTGCCATTAAGTAGGGGTTGGATGTTCAGCTGGGAGGTGGTAGCGGGAGCGACATGCTGGGGGGGGAGGCCGCAGGGGCAGCAGCGGTGGGGAGTGCAGGTAAGGGAGCGAGGAGGGCAAGAGGGAAAAGAGGCCACAAGAAAGAGGCAAAAAGATAAAAAGACAATGAAAAAGAGGCAAAAGAGAAAAAGGCAATAAAAGAGAGGCAAGGAGAGAAAAAAGGCCATGAAAGTGAAGCAAAAGAGAAAAAGGAAATAAAAGAGAGGCAAGGAGAGAAAATTGGCAATGAAAGAGAGGGGAAAGAGAAAAAGGCAATGAAAGAGATGTAAAGAGAGAAAAAAAGCAATGAAAGAGAGGCAAAGCAAGAAAGAGGCACAAGGACACAGAACAGAGCAGAATACTAAAAGTGCAGGGTGCTCTTCCACTAGACCACCATGGATGAGGTGCAGGCAGGGGCCTGCAGGTGGAGGAGAGCCTCGAACACCTACCTCAAAGTAACGCGGGCTCAAGGGCAGAGCCTTAATGGTGGTGCTTCGTGGGGGGAGAACAGTGACACTGTCACTGACCAATAATAGGTTCAAAGTTAATCATCATGATGAAATGGCTCTACCAAGAGCCTACTGCTGTTGTGAGCTGTAATGAAATCTTGTCTGATAAAATCAGTTTAAAGCATGGCACTCACCAGGATTGCTCCCTCTCTCCTCAACTTTTCTTGATTGCCCTGGAACCACTAGTGATTGCAATCCACAAATCCTCAGAGTATGTTATGTTATGTTATGTTACTTTATTTCTTTTATAGCGCACGGCTACTCCAAAGGAGCATCCCGGCGCTTTGGCAAAGAATAACAGCATAAAAAGCAACCACACAACAGAAAAGAGCAGAGAAAAGAAAGGGGCTATTTCATAAAGAGCCAAGTTTTCAGGTCCTTTCTGAAAGTAAGAAGACAGGGAGCTAATCTCAAGGACAGTGGCAGATCGTTCCAAGCCTTGGGTGTTAAGTAGCGGAAAGACCGACCTCCCAATCTTACACGACGAATTGCAGGGACAGTCAACATAGACAGACCAGATGACCTAAGAGTCCTGCTCGGTACATACCGGGAAAGACGTTTCCCAATATATTTGGGGCCAATGCCGTGTAAGGCCTTAAAGGCCACAGTCAGGCATTTAAAAAGGATTCGCTTGGATAGGTAGCCAATGAAGGGTGTTCAATAAGGCCGTGGCACCAGCTCTCCTCGGGAGTCCAAAGATGGTACGGGCTGCCGAATTCTGGACAACTTGCAAACGGGTCATAAGATATTTCGGTAGACCCAAAAAAAGAGCGTTTGCATAATCCAGTCGTGACCCGATCAGTGCCTAAACAACTGTTTTCCTGTGGTTAAGTGACAGTAGAGGAAGAAATTTCCTCAACATCCGTAAGATGCCAAAGCATTTCTCAACAAGAGACAGGATGTGAGGTCCAAAGGATAGTTCACAATCTACTATCACTCCCAAGTTCTTGGCCTTAACAGCGACCTTGTCAGGGGGAGACATATCTTGTGGCCACCAAGATTTCCAGTGGTGTTCAGGGGCGCAACCGAAAAAGAGCAGCTCTGACTTATCAGAGTTGCATTTTAAGCCATGACATCTGAACCACTCAAACACCGCACCAAGGCAATCCCTGATCTGCATGCCATCAAAAGACCCACCCCTATCACATGTGAACAGGAGTTGGGTGTCATCAGCATAAGACACGATCTGGGCGCCGAAAGATTCCGCGACTTCCGCCAGAGGGGCCATAAAGATGTTAAACAGCATAGGGCTGAGTATAGAGCCCTGCGGGACTCCCACCTCTAGCGGAGCCATATCAGCGGAAAAGGGAGGCGCCCAGATCGTTTGTCGGCGGTCGGCCAGAAAGGATTTTAGCCAATTCCACTCCGTTCCGCGAAGGCCACACTCCCAGAGTCTTGCAAGGAGGGCCTCGTGGGGAACGGTGTCGAAAGCCGCCGACAAGTCAAGCATGACTAACACGGCCTTTCCCCCGGAGTCGAGTGTTTCCCTGATGGCATCAGTGACCTCCAGCAGAGCCGACTCCGTGCTAAAATTAGCGCGGAAGCCGGACTGCGAGGCGTGCAATAGGTCGTTTCCTTCGATGAAGCTGGAAATTGTCCTGTGCACATAGCGCTCGGCCACTTTTGCCAGAGCAGGGAGAAGGGAGATTGGCCTGTAATTGGCATGGATGAGGGGGTCCAAGGTGGGTTTCTTGAGCAGTGGTAGAATCATGGCACGCTTCCATGCCTGAGGCACCTCCCCTGTAGACAAGGATGTATTCAACAGGGGATTCACCAGGATGTTAATGGCGGATGCCACTTTCCCCAAGCATTTTGCCGGACATGGATCTAGAGGAGAGCCGGATTTCAAGCCAGACAAAAGCTCCAAAGATGTACTAAGATCCATGGGAGGGAATACAGAGAGGAGAGGACCATGACCGTCCACAGAGCATGATGGCGTTAGATGGCTCAGATTCGATTGCGCACTAGAGAGAGAGGCCTGGATGGCTGTGATCTTACTGACAAAAAAGATGGCAAGTTGTTGTATCCAAGAGTTCGTATGAGTGTGATTAGGGGTACAGACAGCAGGAGAGATAAACTCCTGGACCACTTTAAAAATTTCTTTGCAGACATTATCAGCCTCATCAATGCGATGTTCAAAATAGGCCTTTTTTTCGTCCCAGATAGACTGATGATAGGCTTTTATTGCTGCCCGAAATTTTAGTTTCTCAATTGGATCGTAAGCCCGCCTCCAGGCCCTCTCAGCCCTTTTACACTCCTGTCGTTGTGTCCTCAACTGAGGGGAAAACCATGGGGCCGACGCTCTGTGCTCTCCTAATTTAGGTCTCTTTGCGGGGATTAGAGTCTCAAATCTAGCTAAAAGCCATTTTTGGAGGAGAACAAGATTCTCCTCCAAACTTCCCAGAAGGGGGCAAGGAAAGGTGATGAGAGCCTCAGATAGCATATCCCCAGAGAGCAGATGGAACGGGCGTGAAGTCCGCGTGGCCTCAACTTCTCTCTCCCGAATAAGGACAGTGACAGGCAAAGAAAAGGAGATTAAAAAATGATCCGACCAGAGTAAAGGCTGTATAGCACCGACAGAAATGGGTCTCGTGGAAAATACCTGGTCTAAGGTATGGCCTTTATTATGTGTAGGACCTTTCACAAACGGAGATAGCCCTAACGGGGCCGTGATATCGATAAGTTTTGTAGCGTCAGGGTCACAGCTATTATCCATATGGACATTAAGATCTCCAAGAAGAATGCAATGATCAAACCTAAGACAGGGGACTGAAAGAGCTACTTGCAATTCGTCAAAGAAAGGTCCCGTTGATCCGGGGGTTCTATACAAAAGTATCCCAGTACACGCCTGGAGAGGGGAGAGATGTAAAGTGAAACCAAGGGCTTCACATCCCTGGATGTTCTCCACCGGAAAGGTAGAGCAGGGGATACTCTTTTTCACAATAAGAGCTACTCCACCTCCTCTGCCCGATGTTCTATCCCTCCTAAAGATGTTATAATTCGGAGGGATGGCATTAGCCAAGTCCGGTGCTGAAAAATCGCCTAACCAGGTCTCGGTCAAAAACAGACACGTTATATTGGAATTATACAACAGATTCCAAATATTAATGGAGTGGCAGTTCACGGACCTGGTATTAAGGAGAAGACATTGAAAAAAGACAGGTGTATTGTCATGCCCGGTTCCCTCTGCAGCCGGGAAACGCCACGCACATGACGGACATCCTTTCCTTAATTTCCTACCACCGGGAAAAATATGGGAACAATTTCCTCGAGGGAGGCGCAGAGCAAACAGCTCAGCCGAAGAATAGATCAGCATGTTTAACAGATTAAAAACAACAAGGGCCGAAATAATACAGACCACCAACAAGCCCCAAAAGCCGTCCAGCCCCGGCCGCCTCCGAGACGCTGACGGGCGCAGACGGGCTGGACTCAGGCGTGACTCCGGCGCTGCGTAGGCGCTCCCGCTGCGCGATCCCGCTGCGCTCACAAGGGAGCTTTATGTAGGCGAACATCCGCTCCCAGTCACCGCCCCCCTCACGGCAAAACACCACTCAAAGATGGCAGCCGATGTTTTTTCCACCCCGGGACCCGGACCCGCTACAACAGCGGTGGTCACCACGATTAGAGTGCAGGTATGAGGGAAGGATAACCCCACTTTAAAATCAGGGGATAAACAAGTAACAAGAAAGCAAATATTCTAAAGGTAAGTTTTTAAGAATGCAGCGCGATGTAAAAGCGCGGAGTGCGAAGCGCTATGCAGGGAATCCTTTACCTTAGCGAGGGAGAGCCTAGGACCGGTCGCCTTATGTAGGCGAACATCCGCTCCCACAGTATTCTCACTCCAGCTGGCAACCCATAACTGATGCTGTATGCAGATGGAATTCTGCTGAGTCTGGCCTTACCCAGAACTTCAATTCTTGTACAAGTGTCCATAATGTCAAACTCTTCTATGTTTTAGGCCATAAAACTAACAAGAGTAAAAGCAAAGCCCTGCACATGATATAATGTATGACCCCTCTATGACTAGGAGGCTAACAATTCAGATGAAATTGAAATGCCTAGGCATCCTAATGAGTGGCACCATCCATGTGATGGTAAAGGATAATCTGAAGTCTCTCCTTGGCCAAATGCATAAAAATCTTTTGAAATGAGAGACCTTTATGCTCTCCCTAATAGGCAGGATTAACACCTCAATTCAAACCTGTACTGGGAACGTTCCCCATTACTGTAACTTATTCTCTGCTTTGAGTTATAGGTCACAACGTTAAAGTCTATTCCTGGCAAGATCAAGGATCAAGGCTGGCAGCGTCCAAATTCTATGCTGCTACTTCTTCTCGAGGCTTGCATTTACAGTAATTAGAAATGGATTCTGTGTTACAACATCTCTCGCAGTGGGTATACCATTTCAACTCTGACATAGAGACTCCAGACTGTTTCACAGTGGAAAACCAAATACAGGGGAGAGCTTGTGCCCACAGACAATATATCAACAGCAGCAGACATCACAATCTGGCAAAGCTAACCTGATAATAAGCACATCCAAAAAGTATGGTTTCATGGTCTCAGATACCTAGTTCAAGAAGGCTTTTGGAATTTCCAGGCACATATTTGCCACAGCAGTACATTGTGAGTAGACCGGAAACTACTGAACTGGTCCGCAAAGCAAAATAAAGACACAGGGCATATTTATGTAGGGGTTGCATTGCTTTTGCACCACACAACGTGGTGCATGTGTGATGCAACCCTGAAATGCGTTTTATTAAGCCACGCAAGGCCACTTTGCGTGACCCTGAGTGGTTTGATAAATCCAGAGTAACGCAACGCAGCGCAAATCGCTGTGTTGTATTATATTGCCCCAGGGAGGCCTTCCTTGGGCATTGCATGGGTGTTACCACACAACACCCCTAGATTTAGACACATTTTCAGATTTATCATTACTGGTAGACCTGGGAAGGCACCAAAATGCTGCAAGGAGAAATATTGTTATTTCTACTGTTCACATCTTCTTTTTATGTGTGCTGAGTTCTGCAGCACACATAAATAGAGTAGAATTCCTCAGAGGATTATTTGTGTGCAGGAAGGAGCCCCTTCCTGCACAAAGCCAATCCTGCATTCAACGCAGGCACCCTTGCACTATGGTGCAAGGGTGCCGGAGTTTCTGCTAGACAGTCCATTGTGCGCCAGTGCTGGGAAAAGGCTGGAATGTGCCGTATTGTGATAAATATTAACCCTGGGCGTAGTGAGTGGAGTGGGGTTACGTGGAGCGCCACGGAGTTGAAAACAAACTCTGTGAAACTCCGAGTTGCTCCGCTACGCCACCCGCTTCCCACCCGCCCTATTAACAATTAGTAAAAACGTTAAAAAAACTATTTAAAAGTAAGTATAAATGCCTTACCTTAGCTGTGGGGTCCCCGTGCTGCCCTATTCCTCTTCATTGCGTTATTGGTCAAAACTGCGCATGCACGGTTGTCCGTGCATGCATGGGCGATCGCACAATGAAGAGGAAGAGGGCAGCCCAGGGATGCCGCAGCTAAGGTAACCTATAACAAAAGAACGTGCCTGAACTGATATCCTAGTTTAGAAAACAATTGATTTAACAAAGAAGAAAATTCATTTTAACTTATACTGTTGCCAATTAATAGCAATTTTATTTATTCAATTTAACATTTTTTTTTTTGAAAAATATTTTCACATTTTTTATACAAATACTACACCAAATAACCTATGTAACAAAGATCATTCAGACTCATCAATCATTTCACAGTCATTCAACAGCAAACATCCATATATACACAACTCTGGCAAATTAAGCTTTTGTGAAAATACCAGAACGAAGGGTGAAAGTGAAGGGAAAAAAATTAAAAGAGAATTAAAGAAGAATAAAGAAGGAGACAAAGGTTGCTCGAAAAAATCAATACGTGAGGTACAATGTATTATACATATATACACGTGGAGATAATCACAATCAACTTAATCGGTAAAGCATAATATGTATAAATCAATTAGAACACGAATTTTCTCGATTTTTGGGTTTAGTGGGAGCAACACACTGTCTAAGGGCAGCTAAGGTAAGGCATTTATATTTACTTTTATGTTGTTTTTTAAAGTTTTTACTAATTGTTAATAGGGTGGGTGGTTGGTGGGGATTGACCAACTCCGCTCCACTGTGGAGTGTGTGGAGTTTTGCCTACTCCACGTTCTCTGCGGAACGCGGAGTAGGCATAACTTCCCACACTCCGTGGGCGGAGTAGAGTTCTCTGCCCACGGTTAATAAATATTGCACATTCCTGCTCTTTCCCTGTAATGTAGCACAGCAAGGTGACTTGCTGCACTGTCTGTGTTACTTTTTGATAAATATGCTCATAGTGACCATTGGACAACAATTAACAGAAGATTCTGTAGAATCCTTCTTGGATTTGTGTGCTGAGCTTCATTTAGACACTAACCAACACTGGTGCTACCTACAACTACCTTCTGCTGAAGAGACTGGGGAAATAGTTTTTCAATATACAATCAACAAACTACAGTAATTCCTGGAAACGTGGGGAGGTTATAAGAAATTGATCTCTGGCATGTATGGCGACCAGTGCCAATCATGCAAGATTTTGAAATAACTGTACTTCAGCCAAGATTCTCGTAAACCTTTGTCATGGTTAGCTAATATGTACTGGGTCTTAAAACAAACACCTCTAAATCCCATGCTATGGTTATCGGGAAGACATGTTCTACCCGAAAGATACAATACTTCAACAGTCAGAAACTTTCACACATGCCCACCTTATAATACCTAGGAATTCCCTTTGACCAAAAATCCACAGGGTCTCACCTGGCAAAGATCAGGAAGCTAAGGCTCGAACAAACTACTGAGGCACTTTTTAGATTTACCTTGAAAGTGGGAAGCAAATCCTGAGACAATATTATTAATATCTATTCTTAACAATGTCTGTCCACTGTGACATATGGAGCTGGGGTATGGGGTTATTGTGATATTACCGCTTTACAGGTTGCTGAAAGTAACTTCTTAAGAAGACTTTTGCCTGCCTCAAATAGCCTACCCATATACCTATGCCATGCTATATGTGCCCAACAACTCCAAAAGAAAGAATCAAGTAAGAAGCTTATAAATTATTACTTCCCTCTCGTCACCAATAATACCTTGAAAACATATATTTTGTTTCCACTGTCCCACACTTTTATCTAATTAGATTTAGATTTGGTATAGCTCACTATCTGGTCTCATTCCTCAGTACTGCTCTTCACGAAACACTCTTGAAGCCTTGTCCTTGTGACTCCACAACATGTCAGTCTGTCTTGCGCTTCCTTTGTTTTTGTAAGCTATATATTGCTCCAAGGAAGCAGTTTCTAATTCCACTACTGAAGTATTTGAATATTAGAAGCTGCCAGCCAGCCCTACACTATCTACAGCTTCTTTAAACAGAATCCTTATGTCT
This sequence comes from Lissotriton helveticus, assembly GCF_964261635.1. NCBI lineage: Eukaryota > Metazoa > Chordata > Amphibia > Caudata > Salamandridae > Lissotriton > Lissotriton helveticus. The sequence continues at coordinate 847,454,182 of NC_136068.1, forward strand.
GATGGTTTACATATTCATATCCACTGCTGTTTGGCTGAGAAAGTTATCGGGAAATAAATATTTTTTTTTTGCTATCTGTTGTAGCACGCACTTCAAATCTGAGCAGGGGCCATATTGTACTACACACAAGACACTTTTACCTATTGTTGTTTACATCTGCACTATGCACTTCTCTGGGGAGATGGGGGCCCTGAATCTGCTATCTGTTTTGAATATGCACAATATTGTAGAGCGTGTCCATGTACGGCCTTCCATTTATCCCCACACTTAAATGCTGTGCGTATATATTCTCTTTTATACTCTTGATACATCTGGCATATTAGCTTGGAAGGAGTAACCATTGGACATAGTTAAATTGTCAATATTTTCTTTATTACGTAGGTTTGTGGCTAAAGTGCACAATTTTTTAATCTCTCTGCTCCAGGCAGATTTGTTATGGATTTAATGGCATTGGCACATGCAATGGTTTTGCTGTGATATGACAACTAATAATTTGCTGTTTTAATTTTCACATTTTACGTGATTTTATTATACATGTTGTTTTCTTTTTTGTGGATATACTTTTATATACCGAATAAAGATTTATCAAAGGTCAAAGGTCCAGTCAGTCTTCATCCAGTCTTGTGTGTGAAGCTTCAGTTGACATTTGTGTAGTTGTAGTCGGGAAACATCCTTTACCACGCAACTTTTACCACGCAGTGCCTTTACAACGCAGGTTTTACAACGAAAACCATTACAACGCATTGCACTGGGGGGCACTCTAGGATAGGGAATAGTTTTAATTTACTATCCAACACCTTCCCTACTATCCACGGGAAGTGGAGTTGGAATAGTAAATTAAACTATTCACTATCCAGCACCCCCCAAATCAATGCGTTGTAATGGCTTTTGTTGTAAAACTTGCGTTGTAACGGCATGCGTGGTAAAAGCATGCGATGTAACAACGTACATCCGTTGTAGTCTGGTGGAGTATTTTGAATAAAGAACATCACTGGCCACCGAATAAACTCTGTAAGGCTAAACACTTGTTCAACCCCAATTGCTGTAGATGCCAGCAGGACGAACGCAACATAGTACACATCTTATTTACCACCCAAGGCAACCATTATTCTGAGGCTCCGGCTGGAACTAAATGATGCAATAGAGGATGATGGACGGAGCGTTTGAGCAAATCAAACACTCACCCCCAGAAAACTGATCTGGGTTTAATCCATCACCATTCTTTAGCTCACTCGGCCACCCCAGTTCAGACATGGCTATATGCAAATCAGTCTGACCCTGTGCCTCATGGGAACAGTCCAGCCCGAACTGCCAAGCCATGTCTTCCCTGGACCGGAAACAAGCATCCTGGGACCGGTTTCGGATTCATAATCCTCATCAGCCAGGCTATCTTGAATCCAGTGGCCAAGTGAGCAAGGGACTCACGTCTGAGCATACCCTGCCACACTTAGGGCGAACAAAGCGATACAAAAGGGGATGATGGACAGAGCGTTTGAGCAAATCAAACACTCACCCCCAGTCAACTGATCTGGGTTTAATCCATCTCCATTCTTTAGCTCACTCGGCCACCCCAGTTCAGACATGGCTATATGCAAATCAGTCTGACACAGTGCCTCATGGGAACAGTCCAGCCCGAACTGCCAAGCCATGTCTTCCCTGGACCGGAAACAAGCATCCTGCGATCAGTTTTGGATTCATAATCCTCATCAGCCAGGCTTTCTTGAATCCAGTGGCCAAGTGAGCAAGGGACTCACGTCTGAGCATACCCTGCCACACTTAGGGCGAACAAAGCGATACAAAAGGGGATGATGGACGGGGCGTTTGAGCAAATCAAACACTCACCCCCAGTCAACTGATCTGGGTTTAATCCATCACCATTCTTTAGCTCACTCGGCCACCCCAGTTCAGACATGGCTATATGCAAATCAGTCTGACCCTGTGCCTCATGGGAACAGTCCAGCCCGAACTGCCAAGCCATGTCTTCCCTGGACCGGAAACAAGCATCCTGGGACCGGTTTCGGATTCATAATCCTCATCAGCCAGGCTATCTTGAATCCAGTGGCCAAGTGAGCAAGGGACTCATGTCTGAGCATACCCTGCCACACTTAGGGCGAACAAAGCAACACAAAAGGGGATGATGGACGGAGCGTTTGAGCAAATCAAACACTCACCCCCAGTCAACTGATCTGGGTTTAATTCATCACCATTCTTTAGCTCACTCGGCCACCCCAGTTCAGACATGGCTATATGCAAATCAGTCTGACCCTGTGCCTCACGGGAACAGTCCAGCCTGAACTGCCAAGCAATGTCTTCCCTGGACCAGAAACAAGCATCCTGGGACCGGTTTCGGATTCATAATCCTCATCAGCCAGGCTATCTTGAATCCAGTGGCCAAGTGAGCAAGGGACTCACGTCTGAGCATACCCTGCAACACTTAGGGCGAACAAAGCGATACAAAAGGGGATGATGGACGGAGCATTTGAGGAAATCAAACACTTACCCCCAGTCAACTGATCTGGGTTTAATCCATCACCATTCTTTAGCTCACTCGGCCACCCCAGTTCAGACATGGCTATATGCAAATCAGTCTGACCCTGTGCCTCATGGGAACAGTCCAGCCCGAACTGCCAAGCCATGTCTTCCATGGACCGGAAACAAGCATCCTGGGACCGGTTTCGGATTCATAATCCTCATCAGCCAGGCTATCTTGAATCCAGTGATCAAGTGAGCAAGGGACTCACGTCTGAGCATACCCTGCCACACTTAGGGCGAACAAAGCGATACAAAAGGGGATGATGGACGGAGCGTTTGAGCAAATCAAACACTCACCCCCAGTCAACTGATCTGGGTTTAATCCATCACCATTCTTTAGCTCACTCGGCCACCCCAGTTCAGACATGGCTATATGCAAATCAGTCTGACCCTGTGCCTCATGGGAACAGTCCAGCCCGAACTGCCAAGCCATGTCTTCCCTGGACCGGAAACAAGCATCTTGGGACCGGTTTCGGATTCATAATCCTCATCAGCCAGGCTATCTTGAATCCAGTGGCCAAGTGAGCAAGGGACTCACGTCTGAGCATACCCTGCCACACTTAGGGCGAACAAAGCAACACAAAAGGGGATGATGGACGGAGCGTTTGAGCAAATCAAACACTCACCCCCAGTCAACTGATCTGGGTTTAATCCATCACCATTCTTTAGCTCACTCGGCCACCCCAGTTCAGACATGGCTATATGCAAATCAGTCTGACCCTGTGCCTCATGGGAACAGTCCAGCCCGAACTGCCAAGCCATGTCTTCCCTGGACCGGAAACAAGCTTCCTGGGACCGGTTTCGGATTCATAATCCTCATCAGCCAGGCTATCATGAATCCAGTGGCCAAGTGAGCAAGGGACTCACGTCTGAGCATACCCTGCCACACTTAGGGCGAACAAAGCGATACAAAAGGGGATGATGGACGGAGCGTTTGAGCAAATCAAACACTCACCCCCAGTCAACTGATCTGGGTTTAATCCATCACCATTCTTTAGCTCACTCGGCCACCCCAGTTCAGACATGGCTATATGCAAGTCAGTCTGACCCTGTGCCTCATGGGAACAGTCCAGCCCGAACTGCCAAGCCATGTCTTCCTTGGACCGGAAACAAGCATCCTTGGACCGGTTTCGGATTCATAATCCTCATCAGCCAGGCTATCTTGAATCCAGTGGCCAAGTGAGCAAGGGACTCACGTCTGAGCATACCCTGCCACACTTAGGGCGAACAAAGCGATACAAAAGGGGATGATGGACGGAGCGTTTGAGCAAATCAAACACTCACCCCCAGTCAACTGATCTGGGTTTAATCCATCACCATACTTTAGCTCACTCGGCCACCCCAGTTCAGACATGGCTATATGCAAATCAGTCTGACCCTGTGCCTCATGGGAACAGTCCAGCCTGAACTGCCAAGCCATGTCTTCCCTGGACCGGAAACAAGCATCCTGGGACCGGTTTCGGATTCATAATCCTCATCAGCCAGGCTATCTTGAATCCAGTGGCCAAGTGAGCAAGGGACTCACGTCTGAGCATACCCTGCAACACTTAGGGCGAACAAAGCGATACAAAAGGGGATGATGGACGGAGCATTTGAGGAAATCAAACACTTACCCCCAGTCAACTGATCTGGGTTTAATCCATCACCATTCTTTAGCTCACTCGGCCACCCCAGTTCAGACATGGCTATATGCAAATCAGTCTGACCCTGTGCCTCATGGGAACAGTCCAGCCCGAACTGCCAAGCCATGTCTTCCCTGGACCGGAAACAAGCATCCTGGGACCGGTTTCGGATTCATAATCCTCATCAGCCAGGCTATCTTGAATCCAGTGGCCAAGTGAGCAAGGGACTCACGTCTGAGCATACCCTGCCACACTTAGGGCGAACAAAGCGATACAAAAGGGGATGATGGACGGAGCGTTTGAGCAAATCAAACACTCACCTCCAGTCAATTGATCTGGGTTTAATCCATCACCATTCTTTAGCTCACTCGGCCACCCCAGTTCAGACATGGCTATATGCAAATCAGTCTGACCCTGTGCCTCATGGGAACAGTCCAGCCCGAACTGCCAAGCCATGTCTTACTTGGACCGGAAACAAGCATCCTGAGACCGGTTTCGGATTCATAATCCTCATCGGCCAGGCTATCTTGAATCCAGTGGCCAAGTGAGCAAGGGACTCACGTCTGAGCATACCCTGCCACACTTAGGGCGAACAAAGCGATACAAAAGGGGATGATGGACGGAGCGTTTGAGCAAATCAAACACTCACCCCCAGTCAACTGATCTGGGTTTAATCCATCACCATTCTTTAGCTCACTCGGCCACCCCAGTTCAGACATGGCTATATGCAAATCAGTCTGACCCTGTGCCTCATGGGAACAGTCCAGCCCGAACTGCCAAGCCATGTCTTCCTTGGACCGGAAACAAGCATCCTGAGACCGGTTTCGGATTCATAATCCTCATCAGCCAGGCTATCTTGAATCCAGTGGCCAAGTGAGCAAGGGACTCACATCTGAGCATACCCTGCCACACTTAGGGCGAACAAAGCGATACAAAAGGGGATGATGGACGGAGCGTTTGAGCAAATCAAACACTCACCCCCAGTCAACTGATCTGGGTTTAATCCATCACCATTCTTTAGCTCACTCGGCCACCCCAGTTCAGACATGGCTATATGCAAATCAGTCTGACCCTGTGCCTCATGGGAACAGTCCAGCCCGAACTGCCAAGCCATGTCTTCCCTGGACCGGAAACAAGCATCCTGGGACCGGTTTCGGATTCATAATCCTCATCAGCCAGGCTATCTTGAATCCAGTGGCCAAGTGAGCAAGGGACTCACGTCTGAGCATACCCTGCCACACTTAGGGCGAACAAAGCGATACAAAAGGGGATGATGGACGGAGCGTTTGAGCAAATCAAACACTCACCCCCAGTCAACTTATCTGGGTTTAATCCATCACCATTCTTTAGCTCACTCGGCCACCCCAGTTCAGACATGGCTATATGCAAATCAGTCTGACCCTGTGCCTCATGGGAACAGTCCAGCCCGAACTGCCAAGCCATGTCTTCCCTGGACCGGAAACAAGCATCCTGGGACCGGTTTCGGATTCATAATCCTCATCAGCCAGGCTATCTTAAATCCAGTGGCCAAGTGAGCAAGGGGCTCACGTCTGAGCATACCCTGCCACACTTAGGGCGAACAAAGCGATACAAAAGGGGATGATGGACGGAGCGTTTGAGCAAATCAAACACTCACCCCCAGTCAACTGATCTGGGTTTAATCCATCTCCATTCTTTAGCTCACTCGGCCACCCCAGTTCAGACATGGCTATATGCAAGTCAGTCTGACCCTGTGCCTCATGGGAACAGTCCAGCCCGAACTGCCAAGCCATGTCTTCCCTGGCCCGGAAACAAGCATCCTGGGACCGGTTTCGGATTCATAATCCTCATCAGCCAGGCTATCTTGAATCCAGTGGCCAAGTGAGCAAGGGACTCACGTCTGAGCATACCCTGCCACACTTAGGGCGAACAAAGCGATACAAAAGGGGATGATGGACGGAGCGTTTGAGCAAATCAAACACTCACCCCCAGTCAACTGATCTGGGTTTAATCCATCACCATTCTTTAGCTCACTCGGCACCCCCAGTTCAGACATGGCTATATGCAAATCAGTCTGACCCTGTGCCTCATGGGAACAGTCCAGCCCGAACTGCCAAGCCATGTCTTCCTTGGACCAGAAACAAGCATCCTGGGACCGGTTTCGGATTCATAATCCTCATCAGCCAGGCTATCTTGAATCCAGTGGCCAAGTGAGCAAGGGACTCACGTCTGAGCATACCCTGCAACACTTAGGGCGAACAAAGCGATACAAAAGGGGATGATGGACGGAGCATTTGAGGAAATCAAACACTTACCCCCAGTCAACTGATCTGGGTTTAATCCATCACCATTCTTTAGCTCACTCGGCCACCCCAGTTCAGACATGGCTATATGCAAATCAGTCTGACCCTGTGCCTCATGGGAACAGTCCAGCCCGAACTGCCAAGCCATGTCTTCCCTGGACCAGAAACAAGCATCCTGGGACCGGTTTCGGATTCATAATCCTCATCAGCCAGGCTATCTTGAATCCAGTGGCCAAGTGAGCAAGGGACTCACGTCTGAGCATACCCTGCCACACTTAGGGCGAACAAAGCGATACAAAAGGGGATGATGGACGGAGCGTTTGAGCAAATCAAACACTCACCTCCAGTCAATTGATCTGGGTTTTATCCATCACCATTCTTTAGCTCACTCGGCCACCCCAGTTCAGACATGGCTATATGCAAATCAGTCTGACCCTGTGCCTCATGGGAACAGTCCAGCCCGAACTGCCAAGCCATGTCTTACTTGGACCGGAAACAAGCATCCTGAGACCGGTTTCGGATTCATAATCCTCATCAGCCAGGCTATCTTGAATCCAGTGGCCAAGTGAGCAAGGGACTCACGTCTGAGCATACCCTGCCACACTTAGGGCGAACAAAGCGATACAAAAGGGGATGATGGACGGAGCGTTTGAGCAAATCAAACACTCACCCCCAGTCAACTGATCTGGGTTTAATCCATCACCATTCTTTAGCTCACTCGGCCACCCCAGTTCAGACATGGCTATATGCAAATCAGTCTGACCCTGTGCCTCATGGGAACAGTCCAGCCCGAACTGCCAAGCCATGTCTTCCTTGGACCGGAAATAAGCATCCTGAGACCGGTTTCGGATTCATAATCCTCATCAGCCAGGCTATCTTGAATCCAGTGGCCAAGTGAGCAAGGGACTCACATCTGAGCATACCCTGCCACACTTAGGGCGAACAAAGCGATACAAAAGGGGATGATGGACGGAGCGTTTGAGCAAATCAAACACTCACCCCCAGTCAACTGATCTGGGTTTAATCCATCACCATTCTTTAGCTCACTCGGCCACCCCAGTTCAGACATGGCTATATGCAAATCAGTCTGACCCTGTGCCTCATGGGAACAGTCCAGCCGGAACTGCCAAGCCATGTCTTCCCTGGACCGGAAACAAGCATCCTGGGACCGGTTTCGGATTCATAATCCTCATCAGCCAGGCTATCTTGAATCCAGTGGCCAAGTGAGCAAGGGACTCATGTCTGAGCATACCCTGCCACACTTAGGGCGAACAAAGCGATACAAAAGGGGATGATGGACGGAGCGTTTGAGCAAATAAAACACTCACCCCCAGTCAACTGATCTAGGTTTAATCCATCACCATTCTTTAGCTCACTCGGCCACCCCAGTTCAGACATGGCTATATGCAAATCAGTCTGACCCTGTGCCTCATGGGAACAGTCCAGCCCGAACTGCCAAGCCATGTCTTCCCTGGACCGGAAACAAGCATCCTGGGACCGGTTTCGGATTCATAATCCTCATCAGCCAGGCTATCTTAAATCCAGTGGCCAAGTGAGCAAGGGGCTCACGTCTGAGCATACCCTGCCACACTTAGAGCAAACAAAGCGATACAAAAGGGGATGATGGACGGAGCGTTTGAGCAAATCAAACACTCACCCCCAGTCAACTGATCTGGGTTTAATCCATCTCCATTCTTTAGCTCACTCGGCCACCCCAGTTCAGACATGGCTATATGCAAATCAGTCTGACCCTGTGCCTCATGGGAGCAGTCCAGCCCGAACTGCCAAGCCATGTCTTCCCTGGACCGGAAACAAGCATCCTGGGACCGGTTTCGGATTCATAATCCTCATCAGCCAGGCTATCTTGAATCCAGTGGCCAAGTGAGCAAGGGACTCACGTCTGAGCATACCCTGCCACACTTAGGGCGAACAAAGCGATACAAAAGGGGATGATGGACGGAGCGTTTGAGCAAATCAAACACTCACCCCCAGTCAACTGATCTGGGTTTAATCCATCACCATTCTTTAGCTCACTCGGCCACCCCAGTTCAGACATGGCTATATGCAAATCAGTCTGACCCTGTGCCTCATGGGAACAGTCCAGCCCGAACTGCCAAGCCATGTCTTCCCTGGACCGGAAACAAGCATCCTGGGACCGGTTTCGGATTCATAATCCTCATCAGCCAGGCTATCTTAAATCCAGTGGCCAAGTGAGCAAGGGGCTCACGTCTGAGCATACCCTGCCACACTTAGAGCGAACAAAGCGATACAAAAGGGGATGATGGACGGAGCGTTTGAGCAAATCAAACACTCACCCCCAGTCAACTGATCTGGGTTTAATCCATCTCCATTCTTTAGCTCACTCGGCCACCCCAGTTCAGACATGGCTATATGCAAATCAGTCTGACCCTGTGCCTCATGGGAGCAGTCCAGCCCGAACTGCCAAGCCATGTCTTCCCTGGACCGGAAACAAGCATCCTGGGACCGGTTTCGGATTCATAATCCTCATCAGCCAGGCTATCTTGAATCCAGTGGCCAAGTGAGCAAGGGACTCACGTCTGAGCATACCCTGCCACACTTAGGGCGAACAAAGCGATACAAAAGGGGATGATGGACGGAGCGTTTGAGCAAATCAAACACTCACCCCCAGTCTACTGATCTGGGTTTAATCCATCACCATTCTTTAGCTCACTCGGCCACCCCAGTTCAGACATGGCTATATGCAGATCAGTCTGACCCTGTGCATCATGGGAACAGTCCAGCCCGAACTGCCAAGCCATGTCTTCCCTGGACCGGAAACAAGCATCCTGGGACCGGTTTCGGATTCATAATCCTCATCAGCCAGGCTATCTTGAATCCAGTGGCCAAGTGAGCAAGGGACTCACGTCTGAGCATACCCTGCCACACTTAGGGCGAACAAAGCGATACAAAAGGGGATGATGGACGGAGCGTTTGAGCAAATCCAACACTCACCCCAGTCAACTGATCTGGGTTTAATCCATCACCATTCTTTAGCTCACTCGGCCACCCCAGTTCAGACATGGCTATATGCAAATCAGTCTGACCCTGTGCCTCATGGGAACAGTCCAGCCCGAACTGCCAAGCCATGTCTTCCCTGGACCGGAAACAAGCATCCTGGGACCGGTTTCGGATTCATAATCCTCATCAGCCAGGCTATCTTGAATCCAGTGGCCAAGTGAGCAAGGGACTCACGTCTGAGCATACCCTGCCACACTTAGGGCGAACAAAGCGATACAAAAGGGGATGATGGACGGAGCGTTTGAGCAAATCAAACACTCACCCCCAGTCAACTGATCTGGGTTTAATCCATCACCATTCTTTAGCTCACTCGGCCACCCCAGTTCAGACATGGCTATATGCAAATCAGTCCGACCCTGTGCCTCATGGGAACAGTCCAGCCCGAACTGCCAAGCCATGTCTTCCCTGGACCGGAAACAAGCATCCTGGGACCGGTTTCGGATTCATAATCCTCATCAGCCAGGCTATCTTGAATCCAGTGGCCAAATGAGCAAGGGACTCACGTCTGAGCATACCCTGCCACACTTAGGGCGAACAAAGCGATACAAAAGGGGATGATGGACGGAGCGTTTGAGCAAATCAAACACTCACCCCCAGTCAACTGATCTGGGTTTAATCCATCACCATTCTTTAGCTCACTCGGCCACCCCAGTTCAGACATGGCTATATGCAAATCAGTCTGACCCTGTGCCTCATGGGAACAGTCCAGCCCGAACTGCTAAACCATGTCTTCCCTGGACCGGAAACAAGCATCCTGGGACCGGTTTCGGATTCATAATCCTCATCAGCCAGGCTATCTTGAATCCAGTGGCCAAGTGAGCAAGGGACTCACGTCTGAGCATACCCTGCCACACTTAGGGCGAACAAAGCGATACAAAAGGGGATGATGGACGGAGCGTTTGAGCAAATCCAACACTCACCCCAGTCAACTGATCTGGGTTTAATCCATCACCATTCTTTAGCTCACTCGGCCACCCCAGTTCAGACATGGCTATATGCAAATCAGTCTGACCCTGTGCCTCATGGGAACAGTCCAGCCCGAACTGCCAAGCCATGTCTTCCCTGGACCGGAAACAAGCATCCTGGGACCGGTTTCGGATTCATAATCCTCATCAGCCAGGCTATCTTGAATCCAGTGGCCAAGTGAGCAAGGGACTCACGTCTGAGCATACCCTGCCACACTTAGGGCGAACAAAGCGATACAAAAGGGGATGATGGACGGAGCGTTTGAGCAAATCCAACACTCACCCCAGTCAACTGATCTGGGTTTAATCCATCACCATTCTTTAGCTCACTCGGCCACCCCAGTTCAGACATGGCTATATGCAAATCAGTCTGACCCTGTGCCTCATGGGAACAGTCCAGCCCGAACTGCCAAGCCATGTCTTCCCTTGACCGGAAACAAGCATCCTGGGACCGGTTTCGGATTCATAATCCTCATCAGCCAGGCTATCTTGAATCCAGTGGCCAAGTGAGCAAGGGACTCACGTCTGAGCATACCCTGCCACACTTAGAGCGAACAAAGCGATACAAAAGGGGATGATGGACGGAGCGTTTGAGCAAATCAAACACTCACCCCCAGTCAACTGATCTGGGTTTAATCCATCTCCATTCTTTAGCTCACTCGGCCACCCCAGTTCAGACATGGCTATATGCAAATCAGTCTGACCCTGTGCCTCATGGGAGCAGTCCAGCCCGAACTGCCAAGCCATGTCTTCCCTGGACCGGAAACAAGCATCCTGGGACCGGTTTCGGATTCATAATCCTCATCAGCCAGGCTATCTTGAATCCAGTGGCCAAGTGAGCAAGGGACTCACGTCTGAGCATACCCTGCCACACTTAGGGCGAACAAAGCGATACAAAAGGGGATGATGGACGGAGCGTTTGAGCAAATCAAACACTCACCCCCAGTCTACTGATCTGGGTTTAATCCATCACCATTCTTTAGCTCACTCGGCCACCCCAGTTCAGACATGGCTATATGCAGATCAGTCTGACCCTGTGCATCATGGGAACAGTCCAGCCCGAACTGCCAAGCCATGTCTTCCCTGGACCGGAAACAAGCATCCTGGGACCGGTTTCGGATTCATAATCCTCATCAGCCAGGCTATCTTGAATCCAGTGGCCAAGTGAGCAAGGGACTCACGTCTGAGCATACCCTGCCACACTTAGGGCGAACAAAGCGATACAAAAGGGGATGATGGACGGAGCGTTTGAGCAAATCCAACACTCACCCCAGTCAACTGATCTGGGTTTAATCCATCACCATTCTTTAGCTCACTCGGCCACCCCAGTTCAGACATGGCTATATGCAAATCAGTCTGACCCTGTGCCTCATGGGAACAGTCCAGCCCGAACTGCCAAGCCATGTCTTCCCTGGACCGGAAACAAGCATCCTGGGACCGGTTTCGGATTCATAATCCTCATCAGCCAGGCTATCTTGAATCCAGTGGCCAAGTGAGCAAGGGACTCACGTCTGAGCATACCCTGCCACACTTAGGGCGAACAAAGCGATACAAAAGGGGATGATGGACGGAGCGTTTGAGCAAATCAAACACTCACCCCCAGTCAACTGATCTGGGTTTAATCCATCACCATTCTTTAGCTCACTCGGCCACCCCAGTTCAGACATGGCTATATGCAAATCAGTCCGACCCTGTGCCTCATGGGAACAGTCCAGCCCGAACTGCCAAGCCATGTCTTCCCTGGACCGGAAACAAGCATCCTGGGACCGGTTTCGGATTCATAATCCTCATCAGCCAGGCTATCTTGAATCCAGTGGCCAAATGAGCAAGGGACTCACGTCTGAGCATACCCTGCCACACTTAGGGCGAACAAAGCGATACAAAAGGGGATGATGGACGGAGCGTTTGAGCAAATCAAACACTCACCCCCAGTCAACTGATCTGGGTTTAATCCATCACCATTCTTTAGCTCACTCGGCCACCCCAGTTCAGACATGGCTATATGCAAATCAGTCTGACCCTGTGCCTCATGGGAACAGTCCAGCCCGAACTGCTAAACCATGTCTTCCCTGGACCGGAAACAAGCATCCTGGGACCGGTTTCGGATTCATAATCCTCATCAGCCAGGCTATCTTGAATCCAGTGGCCAAGTGAGCAAGGGACTCACGTCTGAGCATACCCTGCCACACTTAGGGCGAACAAAGCGATACAAAAGGGGATGATGGACGGAGCGTTTGAGCAAATCCAACACTCACCCCAGTCAACTGATCTGGGTTTAATCCATCACCATTCTTTAGCTCACTCGGCCACCCCAGTTCAGACATGGCTATATGCAAATCAGTCTGACCCTGTGCCTCATGGGAACAGTCCAGCCCGAACTGCCAAGCCATGTCTTCCCTGGACCGGAAACAAGCATCCTGGGACCGGTTTCGGATTCATAATCCTCATCAGCCAGGCTATCTTGAATCCAGTGGCCAAGTGAGCAAGGGACTCACGTCTGAGCATACCCTGCCACACTTAGGGCGAACAAAGCGATACAAAAGGGGATGATGGACGGAGCGTTTGAGCAAATCCAACACTCACCCCAGTCAACTGATCTGGGTTTAATCCATCACCATTCTTTAGCTCACTCGGCCACCCCAGTTCAGACATGGCTATATGCAAATCAGTCTGACCCTGTGCCTCATGGGAACAGTCCAGCCCGAACTGCCAAGCCATGTCTTCCCTTGACCGGAAACAAGCATCCTGGGACCGGTTTCGGATTCATAATCCTCATCAGCCAGGCTATCTTGAATCCAGTGGCCAAGTGAGCAAGGGACTCACGTCTGAGCATACCCTGCCACACTTAGGGCGAACAAAGCGATACAAAAGGGGATGATGGACGGAGCGTTTGAGCAAATCAAACACTCACCCCCAGTCAACTGATCTGGGTTTAATCCATCACCATTCTTTAGCTCACTCGGCCACCCCAGTTCAGACATGGCTATATGCAAATCAGTCTGACCCTGTGCCTCATGGGAACAGTCCAGCCCGAACTGCCAAGCCATGTCTTCCCTGGACCGGAAACAAGCATCCTGGGACCGGTTTCGGATTCATAATCCTCATCAGCCAGGCTATCTTGAATCCAGTGGCCAAATGAGCAAGGGACTCACGTCTGAGCATACCCTGCCACACTTAGGGCGAACAAAGCGATACAAAAGGGGATGATGGACGGAGCGTTTGAGCAAATCAAACACTCACCCCCAGTCAACTGATCTGGGTTTAATCCATCACCATTCTTTAGCTCACTCGGCCACCCCAGTTCAGACATGGCTACATGCAAATCAGTCTGACCCTGTGCCTCATGGGAACAGTCCAGCCCGAACTGCTAAGCCATGTCTTCCCTGGACCGGAAACAAGCATCCTTGGACCGGTTTCGGATTCATAATCCTCATCAGCCAGGCTATCTTGAATCCAGTGGCCAAGTGAGCAAGGGACTAATGTCTGAGCATACCCTGCCACACTTAGGGCGAACAAAGCGATACAAAAGGGGATGATGGACGGAGCGTTTGAGCAAATCAAACACTCACCCCCAGTCAACTGATCTGGGTTTAATCCATCACCATTCTTTAGCTCACTCGGCCACCCCAGTTCAGACATGGCTATATGCAAAGCAGTCTGACCCTGTGCCTCATGGGAACAGTCCAGCCTGAACTGCCAAGCCATGTCTTCCCTGGACCGGAAACAAGCATCCTGGGACCGGTTTCGGATTCATAAACCTCATCAGCCAGGCTATCTTGAATCCAGTGGCCAAGTGAGCAAGGGACTCACATCTGAGCATACCCTGCAACACTTAGGGCGAACAAAGCGATACAAAAGGAGATGATGGACGGAGCGTTTGAGCAAATCCAACACTCACCCCAGTCAACTGATCTGGGTTTAATCCATCACCATTCTTTAGCTCACTCGGCCACCCCAGTTCAGACATGGCTATATGCAAATCAGTCTGACCCTGTGCCTCATGGGAACAGTCCAGCCCGAACTGCCAAGCCATGTCTTCCCTGGACCGGAAACAAGCATCCTGGGACCGGTTTCGGATTCATAATCCTCATCATCATCCAGGCTATCTTGAATCCAGTGGCCAAGTGAGCAAGGGACTCACGTCTGAGCATACCCTGCCACACTTAGGGCGAACAAAGCGATACAAAAGGGGATGATGGACGGAGCGTTTGAGCAAATCAAACACTCACCCCCAGTCAACTGATCTGGGTTTAATCCATCACCATTCTTTAGCTCACTCGGCCAGCCCAGTTCAGACATGGCTATATGCAAATCAGTCTGACCCTGTGCCTCATGGGAACAGTCCAGCCCGAACTGCCAAGCCATGTCTTCCCTGGACCGGAAACAAGCATCCTGGGACCGGTTTCGGATTCATAATCCTCATCAGCCAGGCTATCATGAATCCAGTGGCCAAGTGAGCAAGGGACTCACGTCTGAGCATACCCTGCCACACTTAGGGCGAACAAAGCGATACAAAAGGGGATGATGGACGGAGCGTTTGAGCAAATCAAACACTCACCCCCAGTCAACTGATCTGGGTTTAATCCATCACCATTCTTTATCTCACTCGGCCACCCCAGTTCAGACATGGCTATATGCAAATCAGTCTGACCCTGTGCCTCATGGGAACAGTCCAGCCCGAACTGCTAAGCCATGTCTTCCCTGGACGGGAAACAAGCATCCTGGGACCGGTTTCGGATACATAATCCTCATCAGCCAGGCTATCTTGAATCCAGTGGCCAAGTGAGCAAGGGACTCACGTCTGAGCATACCCTGCCACACTTAGGGCGAACAAAGCGATACAAAAGGGGATGATGGACGGAGCGTTTGAGCAAATCAAACACTCACCCCCAGTCAACTGATCTGGGTTTAATCCATCACCATTCTTTAGCTCACTCGGCCACCCCAGTTCAGACATGGCTATATGCAAATCAGTTTGACCCTGTGCCTCATGGGAACAGTCCAGCCCGAACTGCCAAGCCATGTCTTCCCTGGACCGGAAACAAGCATCCTGGGACCGGTTTCGGATTCATAATCCTCATCAGCCAGGCTATCTTGAATCCAGTGGCCAAGTGAGCAAGGGACTCACGTCTGAGCATACCCTGCCACACAAAGCGATACAAAAGGGGATGATGGACGGAGCATTTAAGCAAATCAAACACTCACCCCCAGTCAACTGATCTGGGTTTAATCCATCACCATTCTTTAGCTCACTCGGCCACCCCAGTTCAGACATGGCTATGTGCAAATCAGTCTGACCCTGTGCCTCATGGGACCATTCCAGGCCGAACTGCCAAGCCATGTCTTCCCTGGACCGGAAACAAGCATCCTGGGACCGGTTTCGGATTCATAATCCTCATCAGTCAGGCTATCTTGAATCCAGTGGCCAAGTGAGCAAGGGAATCAGGTCTGAGCATACCCTGCCACACTTAGGGCGAACAAAGCGATACAAAAGGGGATGATGGACGGAGCGTTTGAGCAAATCAAACACTCACCCCCAGTCAACTGATCTGGGTTTAATCCATCACCATTCTTTAGCTCACTCGGCCACCCCAGTTCAGACATGGCTATGTGCAAATCAGTCTGACCCTGTGCCTCATGGGACCATTCCAGGCCGAACTGCCAAGCCATGTCTTCCCTGGACCGGAAACAAGCATCCTGGGACCGGTTTCGGATTCATAATCCTCATCAGTCAGGCTATCTTGAATCCAGTGGCCAAGTGAGCAAGGGACTAATGTCTGAGCATACCCTGCCACACTTAGGGCGAACAAAGCGATACAAAAGGGGATGATGGACGGAGCGTTTGAGCAAATCAAACACTCACCCCCAGTCAACTGATCTGGGTTTAATCCATCACCATTCTTTAGCTCACTCGGCCACCCCAGTTCAGACATGGCTATATGCAAATCAGTCTGACCCTGTGCCTCATGGGAACAGTCCAGCCTGAACTGCCAAGCCATGTCTTCCCTGGACCGGAAACAAGCATCCTGGGACCGGTTTCGGATTCATAAACCTCATCAGCCAGGCTATCTTGAATCCAGTGGCCAAGTGAGCAAGGGACTCACATCTGAGCATACCCTGCAACACTTAGGGCGAACAAAGCGATACAAAAGGAGATGATGGACGGAGCGTTTGAGCAAATCCAACACTCACCCCAGTCAACTGATCTGGGTTTAATCCATCACCATTCTTTAGCTCACTCGGCCACCCCAGTTCAGACATGGCTATATGCAAATCAGTCTGACCCTGTGCCTCATGGGAACAGTCCAGCCCGAACTGCCAAGCCATGTCTTCCCTGGACCGGAAACAAGCATCCTGGGACCGGTTTCGGATTCATAATCCTCATCATCATCCAGGCTATCTTGAATCCAGTGGCCAAGTGAGCAAGGGACTCACGTCTGAGCATACCCTGCCACACTTAGGGCGAACAAAGCGATACAAAAGGGGATGATGGACGGAGCGTTTGAGCAAATCAAACACTCACCCCCAGTCAACTGATCTGGGTTTAATCCATCACCATTCTTTAGCTCACTCGGCCAGCCCAGTTCAGACATGGCTATATGCAAATCAGTCTGACCCTGTGCCTCATGGGAACAGTCCAGCCCGAACTGCCAAGCCATGTCTTCCCTGGACCGGAAACAAGCATCCTGGGACCGGTTTCGGATTCATAATCCTCATCAGCCAGGCTATCATGAATCCAGTGGCCAAGTGAGCAAGGGACTCACGTCTGAGCATACCCTGCCACACTTAGGGCGAACAAAGCGATACAAAAGGGGATGATGGACGGAGCGTTTGAGCAAATCAAACACTCACCCCCAGTCAACTGATCTGGGTTTAATCCATCACCATTCTTTATCTCACTCGGCCACCCCAGTTCAGACATGGCTATATGCAAATCAGTCTGACCCTGTGCCTCATGGGAACAGTCCAGCCCGAACTGCTAAGCCATGTCTTCCCTGGACGGGAAACAAGCATCCTGGGACCGGTTTCGGATACATAATCCTCATCAGCCAGGCTATCTTGAATCCAGTGGCCAAGTGAGCAAGGGACTCACGTCTGAGCATACCCTGCCACACTTAGGGCGAACAAAGCGATACAAAAGGGGATGATGGACGGAGCGTTTGAGCAAATCAAACACTCACCCCCAGTCAACTGATCTGGGTTTAATCCATCACCATTCTTTAGCTCACTCGGCCACCCCAGTTCAGACATGGCTATATGCAAATCAGTCTGACCCTGTGCCTCATGGGAACAGTCCAGCCCGAACTGCCAAGCCATGTCTTCCCTGGACCGGAAACAAGCATCCTGGGACCGGTTTCGGATTCATAATCCTCATCAGCCAGGCTATCTTGAATCCAGTGGCCAAGTGAGCAAGGGACTCACGTCTGAGCATACCCTGCCACACAAAGCGATACAAAAGGGGATGATGGACGGAGCATTTGAGCAAATCAAACACTCACGCCCAGTCAACTGATCTGGGTTTAATCCATCACCATTCTTTAGCTCACTCGGCCACCCCAGTTCAGACATGGCTATGTGCAAATCAGTCTGACCCTGTGCCTCATGGGACCATTCCAGGCCGAACTGCCAAGCCATGTCTTCCCTGGACCGGAAACAAGCATCCTGGGACCGGTTTCGGATTCATAATCCTCATCAGTCAGGCTATCTTGAATCCAGTGGCCAAGTGAGCAAGGGAATCAGGTCTGAGCATACCCTGCCACTCTTAGGGCGAACAAAGCGATACAAAAGGGGATGATGGACGGAGCGTTTGAGCAAATCAAACACTCACCCCCAGTCAACTGATCTGGGTTTAATCCAGCACCATTCTTTAGCTCACTCGGCCACCCCAGTTCAGACATGGCTATATGCAAATCAGTCTGACCCTGTGCCTCATGGGAACAGTCCAGCCCGAACTGCCGAGCCATGTCTTCCCTGGACCGGAAACAAGCATCCTGGGACCGGTTTCGGATTCATAATCCTCATCAGCCAGGCTATCTTGAATCCAGTGGCCAAGTGAGCAAGGGACTCACGTCTGAGCATACCCTGCCACACTTAGGGCGAACAAAGCGATACAAAAGGGGATGATGGATGGAGCGTTTGAGCAAATCAAACACTCACCCCCAGTCAACTGATCTGGGTTTAATCCATCACCATTCTTTAGCTCACTCGGCCACCCCAGTTCAGACATGGCTATATGCAAATCAGTCTGACCCTGTGCCTCATGGGAACAGTCCAGCCCGAACTGCCAAGCCATGTCTTCCCTGGACCGGAAACAAGCATCCTGGGACCGGTTTCGGATTCATAATCCTCATCAGTCAGGCTATCTTGAATCCAGTGGCCAAGTGAGCAAGGGACTCACGTCTGAGCATACCCTGCCACACTTCGGGCGAACAAAGCGATACAAAAGGGGATGATGGACGGAGCATTTGAGCAAATCAAACACTCACCCCCAGTCAACTGATCTGGGTTTAATCAATCACCATTCTTTAGCTCACTCGGCCACCCCAGTTCAGACATGGCTATATGCAAATCAGTCTGACCCTGTGCCTCATGGGAACAGTCCAGCCCGAACTGCCAAGCCATGTCTTCCCTGGACAGGAAACAAGCATCCTGGGACCGGTTTCGGATTCATAATCCTCATCAGCCAGGCTATCTTGAATCCAGCGGCCAAGTGAGCAAGGGACTCACGTCTGAGCATACCCTGCCACACTTAGGGCGAACAAAGCGATACAAAAGGGGGATGATGGACGGAGCGTTTGAGCAAATCAAACACTCACCCCCAGTCAACTGATCTGGGTTTAATCCATCATCATTCTTTAGCTCACTCGGCCACCCCAGTTCAGACATGGCTATATGCAAATCAGTCTGACCCTGTGCCTCATGGGAACAGTCCAGCCCGAACTGCCAAGCCATGTCTTCCCTGGACCGGAAACAAGCATCCTGGGACCGGTTTCGGATTCATAATCCTCATCAGCCAGGCTATCTTGAATCCAGTGGCCAAGTGAGCAAGGGACTCACGTCTGAGCATACCCTGCCACACTTAGGGCGAACAAAGCGATACAAAAGGGGATGATGGACGGAGTGTTTGAACAAATCAAACACTCACCCCCAGTCAACTGATCTGGGTTTAATCCATCACCATTCTTTAGCTGACTCGGCCACCCCAGTTCAGACATGGCTATATGCAAATCAGTCTGACCCTGTGCCTCATGGGAACAGTCCAACCCGAACTGCCAAGCCATGTCTTCCCTGGACCGGAAACAAGCATCCTGGGACCGGTTTCGGATTCATAATCCTCATCAGCCAGGCTATCTTGAATCCAGTGGCCAAGTGAGCAAGGGACTCACGTCTGAGCATACCCTGCCACACATAGGGCGAACAAAGCGATACAAAAGGGGATGATGGACGGAGCGTTTGAGCAAATCAAACACTCACCCCAGTCAACTGATCTGGGTTTAATCCATCACCATTCTTTAGCTCACTCGGTCACCCCAGTTCAGACATGGCTATATGCAAATCAGTCTGACCCTGTGCCTCATGGGAACAGTCCAGCCCGAACTGCCAAGCCATGTCTTCCCTGGACCGGAAACAAGCATCCTGGGACCGGTTTCGGATTCATAATCCTCATCAGCCAGGCTATCTTGAATCCAGTGGCCAAGTGAGCAAGAGACTCACGTCTGAGCATACCCTGCCACACTTAGTGCGAACAAAGCGATACAAAAGGGGATGATGGACGGAGCGTTTGAGCAAATCAAACACTCACCCCCAGTCAACTGATCTGGGTTTAATCCATCACCATTCTTTAGCTCACTCGGCCACCCCAGTTCAGACATGGCTATATGCAAATCAGTCTGACCCTGTGCCTCATGGGAACAGTCCAGCCCGAACTGCCAAGCCGTGTCTTCCCTGGACCGGAAACAAGCATCCTGGGACCGGTTTCGGATTCATAATCCTCATCAGCCAGGCTATCTTGAATCCAGTGGCCAAGTGAGCAAGGGACTCACGTCTGAGCATACCCTGCCACACTTAGAGCGAACAAAGCGATACAAAAGGGGATGATGGACGGAGCGTTTGAGCAAATCAAACACTCACCCCCAGTCAACTAATCTGGGTTTAATCCATCACCATTCTTTAGCTCACTCGGCCACCCCAGTTCAGACATGGCTATATGCAAATCAGTCTGACCCTGTGCCTCATGGGAACAGTCCAGCCCGAACTGCCAAGCCATGTCTTCCCTGGACCGGAAACAAGCATCCTGGGACCGGTTTCGGATTCATAATCCTCATCAGCCAGGCTATCTTGAATCCAGTGGCCAAGTGAGCAAGGGACTCACGTCTGAGCATACCCTGCCACACTTAGGGCGAACAAAGCGATACAAAAGGGGATGATGGACGGAGCGTTTGAGCAAATCAAACACTCACCCCCAGTCAACTGATCTGGGTTTAATCTATCACCATTCTTTAGCTCACTCGGCCATCCCAGTTCAGACATGGCTATATGCAAATCAGTCTGACCCTGTGCCTCATGGGAACAGTCCAGCCCGAACTGCCAAGCCATGTCTTCCCAGGACCGGAAACAAGCATCCTGGGACCGGTTTCGGATTCATAATCCTCATCAGCCAGGCTATCTTGAATCCAGTGGCCAAGTGAGCAAGGGACTCACGTCTGAGCATACCCTGCCACACTTAGGGCGAACAAAGCAATACAAAAGGGGATGATGGACGGAGCGTTTGAGCAAATCAAACACTCACCCCCAGTCAACTGATCTGGGTTTAATCCATCACCATTCTTTAGCTCACTCGGCCACCCCAGTTCAGACATGGCTATATGCAAATCAGTCTGACCCTGTGCCTCATGGGAACAGTCCAGCCTGAACTGCCAAGCAATGTCTTCCCTGGACCAGAAACAAGCATCCTGGGACCGGTTTCGGATTCATAATCCTCATCAGCCAGGCTATCTTGAATCCAGTGGCCAAGTGAGCAAGGGACTCACGTCTGAGCATACCCTGCAACACTTAGGGCGAACAAAGCGATACAAAAGGGGATGATGGACGGAGCGTTTGAGGAAATCAAACACTTACCCCCAGTCAACTGATCTGGGTTTAATCCATCACCATTCTTTAGCTCACTCGGCCACCCCAGTTCAGACATGGCTATATGCAAATCAGTCTGACCCTGTGCCTCATGGGAACAGTCCAGCCCGAACTGCCAAGCCATGTCTTCCATGGACCGGAAACAAGCATCCTGGGACCGGTTTCGGATTCATAATCCTCATCAGCCAGGCTATCTTGAATCCAGTGGCCAAGTGAGCCAGGGACTCACGTCTGAGCATACCCTGCCACACTTAGGGCGAACAAAGCGATACAAAAGGGGATGATGGACGGAGCGTTTGAGCAAATCAAACACTCACCCCCAGTCAACTGATCTGGGTTTAATCCATCACCATTCTTTAGCTCACTCGGCCACCCCAGTTCAGACATGGCTATATGCAAATCAGTCTGACCCTGTGCCTCATGGGAACAGTCCAGCCCGAACTGCCAAGCCATGTCTTCCCTGGACTGGAAACAAGCTTCCTGGGACCGGTTTCGGATTCATAATCCTCATCAGCCAGGCTATCATGAATCCAGTGGCCAAGTGAGCAAGGGACTCACGTCTGAGCATACCCTGCCACACTTAGGGCGAACAAAGCGATACAAAAGGGGATGATGGACGGAGCGTTTGAGCAAATCAAACACTCACCCCCAGTCAACTGATCTGGGTTTAATCCATCACCATTCTTTAGCTCACTCGCCCACCCCAGTTCAGACATGGCTATATGCAAGTCAGTCTGACCCTGTGCCTCATGGGAACAGTCCAGCCCGAACTGCCAAGCCATGTCTTCCCTGGCCCGGAAACAAGCATCCTGGGACCGGTTTCGGATTCATAATCCTCATCAGCCAGGCTATCTTGAATCCAGTGGCCAAGTGAGCAAGGGACTCACGTCTGAGCATACCCTGCCACACTTAGGGCGAACAAAGCGATACAAAAGGGGATGATGGACGGAGCGTTTGAGCAAATCAAACACTCACCCCCAGTCAACTGATCTGGGTTTAATCCATCACCATTCTTTAGCTCACTCGGCCACCCCAGTTCAGACATGGCTATATGCAAATCAGTCTGACCCTGTGCCTCATGGGAACAGTCCAGCCCGAACTGCCAAGCCATGTCTTCCTTGGACCGGAAACAAGCATCCTGGGACCGGTTTCGGATTCATAATCCTCATCAGCCAGGCTATCTTGAATCCAGTGGCCAAGTGAGCAAGGGACTCACGTCTGAGCATACCCTGCCACACTTAGGGCGAACAAAGCGATACAAAAGGGGATGATGGACGGAGCGTTTGAACAAATCAAACACTCACCCCCAGTCAACTGATCTGGGTTTAATCCATCACCATTCTTTAGCTCACTCGGCCACCCCAGTTCAGACATGGCTATATGCAAATCAGTCTGACCCTGTGCCTCATGGGAACAGTCCAGCCTGAACTGCCAAGCCATGTCTTCCCTGGACCGGAAACAAGCATCCTGGGACCGGTTTCGGATTCATAATCCTCATCAGCCAGGCTATCTTGAATCCAGTGGCCAAGTGAGCAAGGGACTCACGTCTGAGCATACCCTGCAACACTTAGGGCGAACAAAGCGATACAAAAGGGGATGATGGACGGAGCATTTGAGGAAATCAAACACTTACCCCCAGTCAACTGATCTGGGTTTAATCCATCACCATTCTTTAGCTCACTCGGCCACCCCAGTTCAGAATGGCTATATGCAAATCAGTCTGACCCTGTGCCTCATGGGAACAGTCCAGCCCGAACTGCCAAGCCATGTCTTCCCTGGACCGGAAACAAGCATCCTGGGACCGGTTTCGGATTCATAATCCTCATCAGCCAGGCTATCTTGAATCCAGTGGCCAAGTGAGCAAGGGACTCACGTCTGAGCATACCCTGCCACACTTAGGGCGAACAAAGCGATACAAAAGGGGATGATGGACGGAGCGTTTGAGCAAATCAAACACTCACCCCCAGTCAACTGATCTGGGTTTAATCCATCACCATTCTTTAGCTCACTCGGCCACCCCAGTTCAGACATGGCTATATGCAAATCAGTCTGACCCTGTGCCTCATGGGAACAGTCCAGCCCGAACTGCCAAGCCATGTCTTCCCTGGACCGGAAACAAGCATCCTGGGACCGGTTTCGGATTCATAATCCTCATCAGCCAGGCTATCTTAAATCCAGTGGCCAAGTGAGCAAGGGGCTCACGTCTGAGCATACCCTGCCACACTTAGGGCGAACAAAGCGATACAAAAGGGGATGATGGACGGAGCGTTTGAGCAAATCAAACACTCACCCCCAGTCAACTGATCTGGGTTTAATCCATCTCCATTCTTTAGCTCACTCGGCCACCCCAGTTCAGACATGGCTATATGCAAATCAGTCTGACCCTGTGCCTCATGGGAGCAGTCCAGCCCGAACTGCCAAGCCATGTCTTCCCTGGACCGGAAACAAGCATCCTGGGACCGGTTTCGGATTCATAATCCTCATCAGCCAGGCTATCTTGAATCCAGTGGCCAAGTGAGCAAGGGACTCACGTCTGAGCATACCCTGCCACACTTAGGGCGAACAAAGCGATACAAAAGGGGATGATGGACGGAGCGTTTGAGCAAATCAAACACTCACCCCCAGTCTACTGATCTGGGTTTAATCCATCACCATTCTTTAGCTCACTCGGCCACCCCAGTTCAGACATGGCTATATGCAAATCAGTCTGACCCTGTGCCTCATGGGAACAGTCCAGCCCGAACTGCCAAGCCATGTCTTCCCTGGACCGGAAACAAGCATCCTGGGACCGGTTTCGGATTCATAATCCTCATCAGCCAGGCTATCTTGAATCCAGTGGCCAAGTGAGCAAGGGACTCACGTCTGAGCATACCCTGCCACACTTAGGGCGAACCAAGCGATACAAAAGGGGATGATGGACGGAGCGTTTGAGCAAATCCAACACTCACCCCAGTCAACTGATCTGGGTTTAATCCATCACCATTCTTTAGCTCACTCGGCCACCCCAGTTCAGACATGGCTATATGCAAATCAGTCTGACCCTGTGCCTCATGGGAACAGTCCAGCCCGAACTGCCAAGCCATGTCTTCCCTGGACCGGAAACAAGGATCCTGGGACCGGTTTCGGATTCATAATCCTCATCAGCCAGGCTATCTTGAATCCAGTGGCCAAGTGAGCAAGGGACTCACGTCTGAGCATACCCTGCCACATTTAGGCCGAACAAAGCGATACAAAAGGGGATGATGGACGGAGCGTTTGAGCAAATCAAACACTCACCCCCAGTCAACTGATCTGGGTTTAATCCATCACCATTCTTTAGATCACTCGGCCACCCCAGTTCAGACATGGCTATATGCAAATCAGTCTGACCCTGTGCCTCATGGGAACAGTCCAGCCCGAACTGCCAAGCCATGTCTTCCCTGGACCGGAAACAAGCATCCTGGGACCGGTTTCGGATTCATAATCCTCATCAGCCAGGCTATCTTGAATCCAGTGGCCAAATGAGCAAGGGACTCACGTCTGAGCATACCCTGCCACACTTAGGGCGAACAAAGCGATACAAAAGGGGATGATGGACGGAGCGTTTGAGCAAATCAAACACTCACCCCCAGTCAACTGATCTGGGTTTAATCCATCACCATTCTTTAGCTCACTCGGCCACCCCAGTTCAGACATGGCTATATGCAAATCAGTCTGACCCTGTGCCTCATGGGAACAGTCCAGCCCGAACTGCTAAACCATGTCTTCCCTGGACCGGAAACAAGCATCCTGGGACCGGTTTCGGATTCATAATCCTCATCAGCCAGGCTATCTTGAATCCAGTGGCCAAGTGAGCAAGGGACTCACGTCTGAGCATACCCTGCCACACTTAGGGCGAACAAAGCGATACAAAAGGGGATGATGGACGGAGCGTTTGAGCAAATCCAACACTCACCCCAGTCAACTGATCTGGGTTTAATCCATCACCATTCTTTAGCTCACTCGGCCACCCCAGTTCAGACATGGCTATATGCAAATCAGTCTGACCCTGTGCCTCATGGGAACAGTCCAGCCCGAACTGCCAAGCCATGTCTTCCCTGGACCGGAAACAAGCATCCTGGGACCGGTTTCGGATTCATAATCCTCATCAGCCAGGCTATCTTGAATCCAGTGGCCAAGTGAGCAAGGGACTCACGTCTGAGCATACCCTGCCACACTTAGGGCGAACAAAGCGATACAAAAGGGGATGATGGACGGAGCGTTTGAGCAAATCCAACACTCACCCCAGTCAACTGATCTGGGTTTAATCCATCACCATTCTTTAGCTCACTCGGCCTCCCCAGTTCAGACATGGCTATATGCAAATCAGTCTGACCCTGTGCCTCATGGGAACAGTCCAGCCCGAACTGCCAAGCCATGTCTTCCCTGGACCGGAAACAAGCATCCTGGGACCGGTTTCGGATTCATAATCCTCATCAGCCAGGCTATCTTAAATCCAGTGGCCAAGTGAGCAAGGGGCTCACGTCTGAGCATACCCTGCCACACTTAGGGCGAACAAAGCGATACAAAAGGGGATGATGGACGGAGCGTTTGAGCAAATCAAACACTCACCCCCAGTCAACTGATCTGGGTTTAATCCATCTCCATTCTTTAGCTCACTCGGCCACCCCAGTTCAGGCATGGCTATATGCAAATCAGTCTGACCCTGTGCCTCATGGGAGCAGTCCAGCCCGAACTGCCAAGCCATGTCTTCCCTGGACCGGAAACAAGCATCCTGGGACCGGTTTCGGATTCATAATCCTCATCAGCCAGGCTATCTTGAATCCAGTGGCCAAGTGAGCAAGGGACTCACGTCTGAGCATACCCTGCCACACTTAGGGCGAACAAAGCGATACAAAAGGGGATGATGGACGGAGCGTTTGAGCAAATCAAACACTCACCCCCAGTCTACTGATCTGGGTTTAATCCATCACCATTCTTTAGCTCACTCGGCCACCCCAGTTCAGACATGGCTATATGCAAATCAGTCTGACCCTGTGCCTCATGGGAACAGTCCAGCCCGAACTGCCAAGCCATGTCTTCCCTGGACCGGAAACAAGCATCCTGGGACCGGTTTCGGATTCATAATCCTCATCAGCCAGGCTATCTTGAATCCAGTGGCCAAGTGAGAAAGGGACTCACGTCTGAGCATACCCTGCCACACTTAGGGCGAACAAAGCGATACAAAAGGGGATGATGGACGGAGCGTTTGAGCAAATCCAACACTCACCCCAGTCAACTGATCTGGGTTTAATCCATCACCATTCTTTAGCTCACTCGGCCACCCCAGTTCAGACATGGCTATATGCAAATCAGTCTGACCCTGTGCCTCATGGGAACAGTCCAGCCCGAACTGCCAAGCCATGTCTTCCCTGGACCGGAAACAAGCATCCTGGGACCGGTTTCGGATTCATAATCCTCATCAGCCAGGCTATCTTGAATCCAGTGGCCAAGTGAGCAAGGGACTCACGTCTGAGCATACCCTGACACACTTAGGGCGAACAAAGCGATACAAAAGGGGATGATGGACGGAGCGTTTGAGCAAATCAAACACTCACCCCCAGTCAACTGATCTGGGTTTAATCCATCACCATTCTTTAGATCACTCGGCCACCCCAGTTCAGACATGGCTATATGCAAATCAGTCTGACCCTGTGCCTCATGGGAACAGTCCAGCCCGAACTGCCAAGCCATGTCTTCCCTGGACCGGAAACAAGCATCCTGGGACCGGTTTCGGATTCATAATCCTCATCAGCCAGGCTATCTTGAATCCAGTGGCCAAATGAGCAAGGGACTCACGTCTGAGCATACCCTGCCACACTTAGGGCGAACAAAGCGATACAAAAGGGGATGATGGACGGAGCGTTTGAGCAAATCAAACACTCACCCCCAGTCAACTGATCTGGGTTTAATCCATCACCATTCTTTAGCTCACTCGGCCACCCCAGTTCAGACATGGCTATATGCAAATCAGTCTGACCCTGTGCCTCATGGGAACAGTCCAGCCCGAACTGCTAAACCATGTCTTCCCTGGACCGGAAACAAGCATCCTGGGACCGGTTTCGGATTCATAATCCTCATCAGCCAGGCTATCTTGAATCCAGTGGCCAAGTGAGCAAGGGACTCACGTCTGAGCATACCCTGCCACACTTAGGGCGAACAAAGCGATACAAAAGGGGATGATGGACGGAGCGTTTGAGCAAATCCAACACTCACCCCAGTCAACTGATCTGGGTTTAATCCATCACCATTCTTTAGCTCACTCGGCCACCCCAGTTCAGACATGGCTATATGCAAATCAGTCTGACCCTGTGCCTCATGGGAACAGTCCAGCCCGAACTGCCAAGCCATGTCTTCCCTGGACCGGAAACAAGCATCCTGGGACCGGTTTCGGATTCATAATCCTCATCATCATCCAGGCTATCTTGAATCCAGTGGCCAAGTGAGCAAGGGACTCACGTCTGAGCATACCCTGCCACACTTAGGGCGAACAAAGCGATACAAAAGGGGATGATGGACGGAGCGTTTGAGCAAATCAAACACTCACCCCCAGTCAACTGATCTGGGTTTAATCCATCACCATTCTTTAGCTCACTCGGCCAGCCCAGTTCAGACATGGCTATATGCAAATCAGTCTGACCCTGTGCCTCATGGGAACAGTCCAGCCCGAACTGCCAAGCCATGTCTTCCCTGGACCGGAAACAAGCATCCTGGGACCGGTTTCGGATTCATAATCCTCATCAGCCAGGCTATCATGAATCCAGTGGCCAAGTGAGCAAGGGACTCACGTCTGAGCATACCCTGCCACACTTAGGGCGAACAAAGCGATACAAAAGGGGATGATGGACGGAGCGTTTGAGCAAATCAAACACTCACCCCCAGTCAACTGATCTGGGTTTAATCCATCACCATTCTTTATCTCACTCGGCCACCCCAGTTCAGACATGGCTATATGCAAATCAGTCTGACCCTGTGCCTCATGGGAACAGTCCAGCCCGAACTGCTAAGCCATGTCTTCCCTGGACGGGAAACAAGCATCCTGGGACCGGTTTCGGATACATAATCCTCATCAGCCAGGCTATCTTGAATCCAGTGGCCAAGTGAGCAAGGGACTCACGTCTGAGCATACCCTGCCACACTTAGGGCGAACAAAGCGATACAAAAGGGGATGATGGACGGAGCGTTTGAGCAAATCAAACACTCACCCCCAGTCAACTGATCTGGGTTTAATCCATCACCATTCTTTAGCTCACTCGGCCACCCCAGTTCAGACATGGCTATATGCAAATCAGTCTGACCCTGTGCCTCATGGGAACAGTCCAGCCCGAACTGCCAAGCCATGTCTTCCCTGGACCGGAAACAAGCATCCTGGGACCGGTTTCGGATTCATAATCCTCATCAGCCAGGCTATCTTGAATCCAGTGGCCAAGTGAGCAAGGGACTCACGTCTGAGCATACCCTGCCACACAAAGCGATACAAAAGGGGATGATGGACGGAGCATTTGAGCAAATCAAACACTCACCCCCAGTCAACTGATCTGGGTTTAATCCATCACCATTCTTTAGCTCACTCGGCCACCCCAGTTCAGACATGGCTATGTGCAAATCAGTCTGACCCTGTGCCTCATGGGACCATTCCAGGCCGAACTGCCAAGCCATGTCTTCCCTGGACCGGAAACAAGCATCCTGGGACCGGTTTCGGATTCATAATCCTCATCAGTCAGGCTATCTTGAATCCAGTGGCCAAGTGAGCAAGGGAATCAGGTCTGAGCATACCCTGCCACACTTAGGGCGAACAAAGCGATACAAAAGGGGATGATGGACGGAGCGTTTGAGCAAATCAAACACTCACCCCCAGTCAACTGATCTGGGTTTAATCCATCACCATTCTTTAGCTCACTCGGCCACCCCAGTTCAGACATGGCTATGTGCAAATCAGTCTGACCCTGTGCCTCATGGGACCATTCCAGGCCGAACTGCCAAGCCATGTCTTCCCTGGACCGGAAACAAGCATCCTGGGACCGGTTTCGGATTCATAATCCTCATCAGTCAGGCTATCTTGAATCCAGTGGCCAAGTGAGCAAGGGACTAATGTCTGAGCATACCCTGCCACACTTAGGGCGAACAAAGCGATACAAAAGGGGATGATGGACGGAGCGTTTGAGCAAATCAAACACTCACCCCCAGTCAACTGATCTGGGTTTAATCCATCACCATTCTTTAGCTCACTCGGCCACCCCAGTTCAGACATGGCTATATGCAAATCAGTCTGACCCTGTGCCTCATGGGAACAGTCCAGCCTGAACTGCCAAGCCATGTCTTCCCTGGACCGGAAACAAGCATCCTGGGACCGGTTTCGGATTCATAAACCTCATCAGCCAGGCTATCTTGAATCCAGTGGCCAAGTGAGCAAGGGACTCACATCTGAGCATACCCTGCAACACTTAGGGCGAACAAAGCGATACAAAAGGAGATGATGGACGGAGCGTTTGAGCAAATCCAACACTCACCCCAGTCAACTGATCTGGGTTTAATCCATCACCATTCTTTAGCTCACTCGGCCACCCCAGTTCAGACATGGCTATATGCAAATCAGTCTGACCCTGTGCCTCATGGGAACAGTCCAGCCCGAACTGCCAAGCCATGTCTTCCCTGGACCGGAAACAAGCATCCTGGGACCGGTTTCGGATTCATAATCCTCATCATCATCCAGGCTATCTTGAATCCAGTGGCCAAGTGAGCAAGGGACTCACGTCTGAGCATACCCTGCCACACTTAGGGCGAACAAAGCGATACAAAAGGGGATGATGGACGGAGCGTTTGAGCAAATCAAACACTCACCCCCAGTCAACTGATCTGGGTTTAATCCATCACCATTCTTTAGCTCACTCGGCCAGCCCAGTTCAGACATGGCTATATGCAAATCAGTCTGACCCTGTGCCTCATGGGAACAGTCCAGCCCGAACTGCCAAGCCATGTCTTCCCTGGACCGGAAACAAGCATCCTGGGACCGGTTTCGGATTCATAATCCTCATCAGCCAGGCTATCATGAATCCAGTGGCCAAGTGAGCAAGGGACTCACGTCTGAGCATACCCTGCCACACTTAGGGCGAACAAAGCGATACAAAAGGGGATGATGGACGGAGCGTTTGAGCAAATCAAACACTCACCCCCAGTCAACTGATCTGGGTTTAATCCATCACCATTCTTTATCTCACTCGGCCACCCCAGTTCAGACATGGCTATATGCAAATCAGTCTGACCCTGTGCCTCATGGGAACAGTCCAGCCCGAACTGCTAAGCCATGTCTTCCCTGGACGGGAAACAAGCATCCTGGGACCGGTTTCGGATACATAATCCTCATCAGCCAGGCTATCTTGAATCCAGTGGCC
This sequence comes from Lissotriton helveticus, assembly GCF_964261635.1. Taxonomy (NCBI): domain Eukaryota; kingdom Metazoa; phylum Chordata; class Amphibia; order Caudata; family Salamandridae; genus Lissotriton; species Lissotriton helveticus. The sequence goes on from NC_136068.1 coordinate 847,485,162, forward strand.
AAGTGAGCAAGGGACTCACGTCTGAGCATACCCTGCCACACTTAGGGCGAACAAAGCGATACAAAAGGGGATGATGGACGGAGCGTTTGAGCAAATCAAACACTCACCCCCAGTCAACTGATCTGGGTTTAATCCATCACCATTCTTTAGCTCACTCGGCCACCCCAGTTCAGACATGGCTATATGCAAATCAGTCTGACCCTGTGCCTCATGGGAACAGTCCAGCCCGAACTGCCAAGCCATGTCTTCCCTGGACCGGAAACAAGCATCCTGGGACCGGTTTCGGATTCATAATCCTCATCAGCCAGGCTATCTTGAATCCAGTGGCCAAGTGAGCAAGGGACTCACGTCTGAGCATACCCTGCCACACAAAGCGATACAAAAGGGGATGATGGACGGAGCATTTGAGCAAATCAAACACTCACGCCCAGTCAACTGATCTGGGTTTAATCCATCACCATTCTTTAGCTCACTCGGCCACCCCAGTTCAGACATGGCTATGTGCAAATCAGTCTGACCCTGTGCCTCATGGGACCATTCCAGGCCGAACTGCCAAGCCATGTCTTCCCTGGACCGGAAACAAGCATCCTGGGACCGGTTTCGGATTCATAATCCTCATCAGTCAGGCTATCTTGAATCCAGTGGCCAAGTGAGCAAGGGAATCAGGTCTGAGCATACCCTGCCACTCTTGGGGCGAACAAAGCGATACAAAAGGGGATGATGGACGGAGCGTTTGAGCAAATCAAACACTCACCCCCAGTCAACTGATCTGGGTTTAATCCAGCACCATTCTTTAGCTCACTCGGCCACCCCAGTTCAGACATGGCTATATGCAAATCAGTCTGACCCTGTGCCTCATGGGAACAGTCCAGCCCGAACTGCCGAGCCATGTCTTCCCTGGACCGGAAACAAGCATCCTGGGACCGGTTTCGGATTCATAATCCTCATCAGCCAGGCTATCTTGAATCCAGTGGCCAAGTGAGCAAGGGACTCACGTCTGAGCATACCCTGCCACACTTAGGGCGAACAAAGCGATACAAAAGGGGATGATGGATGGAGCGTTTGAGCAAATCAAACACTCACCCCCAGTCAACTGATCTGGGTTTAATCCATCACCATTCTTTAGCTCACTCGGCCACCCCAGTTCAGACATGGCTATATGCAAATCAGTCTGACCCTGTGCCTCATGGGAACAGTCCAGCCCGAACTGCCAAGCCATGTCTTCCCTGGACCGGAAACAAGCATCCTGGGACCGGTTTCGGATTCATAATCCTCATCAGTCAGGCTATCTTGAATCCAGTGGCCAAGTGAGCAAGGGACTCACGTCTGAGCATACCCTGCCACACTTCGGGCGAACAAAGCGATACAAAAGGGGATGATGGACGGAGCATTTGAGCAAATCAAACACTCACCCCCAGTCAACTAATCTGGGTTTAATCAATCACCATTCTTTAGCTCACTCGGCCACCCCAGTTCAGACATGGCTATATGCAAATCAGTCTGACCCTGTGCCTCATGGGAACAGTCCAGCCCGAACTGCCAAGCCATGTCTTCCCTGGACAGGAAACAAGCATCCTGGGACCGGTTTCGGATTCATAATCCTCATCAGCCAGGCTATCTTGAATCCAGCGGCCAAGTGAGCAAGGGACTCACGTCTGAGCATACCCTGCCACACTTAGGGCGAACAAAGCGATACAAAAGGGGGATGATGGACGGAGCGTTTGAGCAAATCAAACACTCACCCCCAGTCAACTGATCTGGGTTTAATCCATCATCATTCTTTAGCTCACTCGGCCACCCCAGTTCAGACATGGCTATATGCAAATCAGTCTGACCCTGTGCCTCATGGGAACAGTCCAGCCCGAACTGCCAAGCCATGTCTTCCCTGGACCGGAAACAAGCATCCTGGGACCGGTTTCGGATTCATAATCCTCATCAGCCAGGCTATCTTGAATCCAGTGGCCAAGTGAGCAAGGGACTCACGTCTGAGCATACCCTGCCACACTTAGGGCGAACAAAGCGATACAAAAGGGGATGATGGACGGAGTGTTTGAACAAATCAAACACTCACCCCCAGTCAACTGATCTGGGTTTAATCCATCACCATTCTTTAGCTGACTCGGCCACCCCAGTTCAGACATGGCTATATGCAAATCAGTCTGACCCTGTGCCTCATGGGAACAGTCCAACCCGAACTGCCAAGCCATGTCTTCCCTGGACCGGAAACAAGCATCCTGGGACCGGTTTCGGATTCATAATCCTCATCAGCCAGGCTATCTTGAATCCAGTGGCCAAGTGAGCAAGGGACTCACGTCTGAGCATACCCTGCCACACATAGGGCGAACAAAGCGATACAAAAGGGGATGATGGACGGAGCGTTTGAGCAAATCAAACACTCACCCCAGTCAACTGATCTGGGTTTAATCCATCACCATTCTTTAGCTCACTCGGTCACCCCAGTTCAGACATGGCTATATGCAAATCAGTCTGACCCTGTGCCTCATGGGAACAGTCCAGCCCGAACTGCCAAGCCATGTCTTCCCTGGACCGGAAACAAGCATCCTGGGACCGGTTTCGGATTCATAATCCTCATCAGCCAGGCTATCTTGAATCCAGTGGCCAAGTGAGCAAGAGACTCACGTCTGAGCATACCCTGCCACACTTAGTGCGAACAAAGCGATACAAAAGGGGATGATGGACGGAGCGTTTGAGCAAATCAAACACTCACCCCCAGTCAACTGATCTGGGTTTAATCCATCACCATTCTTTAGCTCACTCGGCCACCCCAGTTCAGACATGGCTATATGCAAATCAGTCTGACCCTGTGCCTCATGGGAACAGTCCAGCCCGAACTGCCAAGCCGTGTCTTCCCTGGACCGGAAACAAGCATCCTGGGACCGGTTTCGGATTCATAATCCTCATCAGCCAGGCTATCTTGAATCCAGTGGCCAAGTGAGCAAGGGACTCACGTCTGAGCATACCCTGCCACACTTAGGGCGAACAAAGCGATACAAAAGGGGATGATGGACGGAGCGTTTGAGCAAATCAAACACTCACCCCCAGTCAACTGATCTGGGTTTAATCCATCACCATTCTTTAGATCACTCGGCCACCCCAGTTCAGACATGGCTATATGCAAATCAGTCTGACCCTGTGCCTCATGGGAACAGTCCAGCCCGAACTGCCAAGCCATGTCTTCCCTGGACCGGAAACAAGCATCCTGGGACCGGTTTCGGATTCATAATCCTCATCAGCCAGGCTATCTTGAATCCAGTGGCCAAATGAGCAAGGGACTCACGTCTGAGCATACCCTGCCACACTTAGGGCGAACAAAGCGATACAAAAGGGGATGATGGACGGAGCGTTTGAGCAAATCAAACACTCACCCCCAGTCAACTGATCTGGGTTTAATCCATCACCATTCTTTAGCTCACTCGGCCACCCCAGTTCAGACATGGCTATATGCAAATCAGTCTGACCCTGTGCCTCATGGGAACAGTCCAGCCCGAACTGCTAAACCATGTCTTCCCTGGACCGGAAACAAGCATCCTGGGACCGGTTTCGGATTCATAATCCTCATCAGCCAGGCTATCTTGAATCCAGTGGCCAAGTGAGCAAGGGACTCACGTCTGAGCATACCCTGCCACACTTAGGGCGAACAAAGCGATACAAAAGGGGATGATGGACGGAGCGTTTGAGCAAATCCAACACTCACCCCAGTCAACTGATCTGGGTTTAATCCATCACCATTCTTTAGCTCACTCGGCCACCCCAGTTCAGACATGGCTATATGCAAATCAGTCTGACCCTGTGCCTCATGGGAACAGTCCAGCCCGAACTGCCAAGCCATGTCTTCCCTGGACCGGAAACAAGCATCCTGGGACCGGTTTCGGATTCATAATCCTCATCAGCCAGGCTATCTTGAATCCAGTGGCCAAGTGAGCAAGGGACTCACGTCTGAGCATACCCTGCCACACTTAGGGCGAACAAAGCGATACAAAAGGGGATGATGGACGGAGCGTTTGAGCAAATCCAACACTCACCCCAGTCAACTGATCTGGGTTTAATCCATCACCATTCTTTAGCTCACTCGGCCTCCCCAGTTCAGACATGGCTATATGCAAATCAGTCTGACCCTGTGCCTCATGGGAACAGTCCAGCCCGAACTGCCAAGCCATGTCTTCCCTGGACCGGAAACAAGCATCCTGGGACCGGTTTCGGATTCATAATCCTCATCAGCCAGGCTATCTTAAATCCAGTGGCCAAGTGAGCAAGGGGCTCACGTCTGAGCATACCCTGCCACACTTAGGGCGAACAAAGCGATACAAAAGGGGATGATGGACGGAGCGTTTGAGCAAATCAAACACTCACCCCCAGTCAACTGATCTGGGTTTAATCCATCTCCATTCTTTAGCTCACTCGGCCACCCCAGTTCAGGCATGGCTATATGCAAATCAGTCTGACCCTGTGCCTCATGGGAGCAGTCCAGCCCGAACTGCCAAGCCATGTCTTCCCTGGACCGGAAACAAGCATCCTGGGACCGGTTTCGGATTCATAATCCTCATCAGCCAGGCTATCTTGAATCCAGTGGCCAAGTGAGCAAGGGACTCACGTCTGAGCATACCCTGCCACACTTAGGGCGAACAAAGCGATACAAAAGGGGATGATGGACGGAGCGTTTGAGCAAATCAAACACTCACCCCCAGTCTACTGATCTGGGTTTAATCCATCACCATTCTTTAGCTCACTCGGCCACCCCAGTTCAGACATGGCTATATGCAAATCAGTCTGACCCTGTGCCTCATGGGAACAGTCCAGCCCGAACTGCCAAGCCATGTCTTCCCTGGACCGGAAACAAGCATCCTGGGACCGGTTTCGGATTCATAATCCTCATCAGCCAGGCTATCTTGAATCCAGTGGCCAAGTGAGAAAGGGACTCACGTCTGAGCATACCCTGCCACACTTAGGGCGAACAAAGCGATACAAAAGGGGATGATGGACGGAGCGTTTGAGCAAATCCAACACTCACCCCAGTCAACTGATCTGGGTTTAATCCATCACCATTCTTTAGCTCACTCGGCCACCCCAGTTCAGACATGGCTATATGCAAATCAGTCTGACCCTGTGCCTCATGGGAACAGTCCAGCCCGAACTGCCAAGCCATGTCTTCCCTGGACCGGAAACAAGCATCCTGGGACCGGTTTCGGATTCATAATCCTCATCAGCCAGGCTATCTTGAATCCAGTGGCCAAGTGAGCAAGGGACTCACGTCTGAGCATACCCTGACACACTTAGGGCGAACAAAGCGATACAAAAGGGGATGATGGACGGAGCGTTTGAGCAAATCAAACACTCACCCCCAGTCAACTGATCTGGGTTTAATCCATCACCATTCTTTAGATCACTCGGCCACCCCAGTTCAGACATGGCTATATGCAAATCAGTCTGACCCTGTGCCTCATGGGAACAGTCCAGCCCGAACTGCCAAGCCATGTCTTCCCTGGACCGGAAACAAGCATCCTGGGACCGGTTTCGGATTCATAATCCTCATCAGCCAGGCTATCTTGAATCCAGTGGCCAAATGAGCAAGGGACTCACGTCTGAGCATACCCTGCCACACTTAGGGCGAACAAAGCGATACAAAAGGGGATGATGGACGGAGCGTTTGAGCAAATCAAACACTCACCCCCAGTCAACTGATCTGGGTTTAATCCATCACCATTCTTTAGCTCACTCGGCCACCCCAGTTCAGACATGGCTATATGCAAATCAGTCTGACCCTGTGCCTCATGGGAACAGTCCAGCCCGAACTGCTAAACCATGTCTTCCCTGGACCGGAAACAAGCATCCTGGGACCGGTTTCGGATTCATAATCCTCATCAGCCAGGCTATCTTGAATCCAGTGGCCAAGTGAGCAAGGGACTCACGTCTGAGCATACCCTGCCACACTTAGGGCGAACAAAGCGATACAAAAGGGGATGATGGACGGAGCGTTTGAGCAAATCCAACACTCACCCCAGTCAACTGATCTGGGTTTAATCCATCACCATTCTTTAGCTCACTCGGCCACCCCAGTTCAGACATGGCTATATGCAAATCAGTCTGACCCTGTGCCTCATGGGAACAGTCCAGCCCGAACTGCCAAGCCATGTCTTCCCTGGACCGGAAACAAGCATCCTGGGACCGGTTTCGGATTCATAATCCTCATCAGTCAGGCTATCTTGAATCCAGTGGCCAAGTGAGCAAGGGACTCACGTCTGAGCATACCCTGCCACACAAAGCGATACAAAAGGGGATGATGGACGGAGCATTTGAGCAAATCAAACACTCACCCCCAGTCAACTGATCTGGGTTTAATCCATCACCATTCTTTAGCTCACTCGGCCACCCCAGTTCAGACATGGCTATGTGCAAATCAGTCTGACCCTGTGCCTCATGGGACCATTCCAGGCCGAACTGCCAAGCCATGTCTTCCCTGGACCGGAAACAAGCATCCTGGGACCGGTTTCGGATTCATAATCCTCATCAGTCAGGCTATCTTGAATCCAGTGGCCAAGTGAGCAAGGGAATCAGGTCTGAGCATACCCTGCCACACTTAGGGCGAACAAAGCGATACAAAAGGGGATGATGGACGGAGCGTTTGAGCAAATCAAACACTCACCCCCAGTCAACTGATCTGGGTTTAATCCATCACCATTCTTTAGCTCACTCGGCCACCCCAGTTCAGACATGGCTATGTGCAAATCAGTCTGACCCTGTGCCTCATGGGACCATTCCAGGCCGAACTGCCAAGCCATGTCTTCCCTGGACCGGAAACAAGCATCCTGGGACCGGTTTCGGATTCATAATCCTCATCAGTCAGGCTATCTTGAATCCAGTGGCCAAGTGAGCAAGGGACTAATGTCTGAGCATACCCTGCCACACTTAGGGCGAACAAAGCGATACAAAAGGGGATGATGGACGGAGCGTTTGAGCAAATCAAACACTCACCCCCGGTCAACTGATCTGGGTTTAATCCATCACCATTCTTTAGCTCACTCGGCCACCCCAGTTCAGACATGGCTATATGCAAATCAGTCTGACCCTGTGCCTCATGGGAACAGTCCAGCCTGAACTGCCAAGCCATGTCTTCCCTGGACCGGAAACAAGCATCCTGGGACCGGTTTCGGATTCATAAACCTCATCAGCCAGGCTATCTTGAATCCAGTGGCCAAGTGAGCAAGGGACTCACATCTGAGCATACCCTGCAACACTTAGGGCGAACAAAGCGATACAAAAGGAGATGATGGACGGAGCGTTTGAGCAAATCCAACACTCACCCCAGTCAACTGATCTGGGTTTAATCCATCACCATTCTTTAGCTCACTCGGCCACCCCAGTTCAGACATGGCTATATGCAAATCAGTCTGACCCTGTGCCTCATGGGAACAGTCCAGCCCGAACTGCCAAGCCATGTCTTCCCTGGACCGGAAACAAGCATCCTGGGACCGGTTTCGGATTCATAATCCTCATCATCATCCAGGCTATCTTGAATCCAGTGGCCAAGTGAGCAAGGGACTCACGTCTGAGCATACCCTGCCACACTTAGGGCGAACAAAGCGATACAAAAGGGGATGATGGACGGAGCGTTTGAGCAAATCAAACACTCACCCCCAGTCAACTGATCTGGGTTTAATCCATCACCATTCTTTAGCTCACTCGGCCAGCCCAGTTCAGACATGGCTATATGCAAATCAGTCTGACCCTGTGCCTCATGGGAACAGTCCAGCCCGAACTGCCAAGCCATGTCTTCCCTGGACCGGAAACAAGCATCCTGGGACCGGTTTCGGATTCATAATCCTCATCAGCCAGGCTATCATGAATCCAGTGGCCAAGTGAGCAAGGGACTCACGTCTGAGCATACCCTGCCACACTTAGGGCGAACAAAGCGATACAAAAGGGGATGATGGACGGAGCGTTTGAGCAAATCAAACACTCACCCCCAGTCAACTGATCTGGGTTTAATCCATCACCATTCTTTATCTCACTCGGCCACCCCAGTTCAGACATGGCTATATGCAAATCAGTCTGACCCTGTGCCTCATGGGAACAGTCCAGCCCGAACTGCTAAGCCATGTCTTCCCTGGACGGGAAACAAGCATCCTGGGACCGGTTTCGGATACATAATCCTCATCAGCCAGGCTATCTTGAATCCAGTGGCCAAGTGAGCAAGGGACTCACGTCTGAGCATACCCTGCCACACTTAGGGCGAACAAAGCGATACAAAAGGGGATGATGGACGGAGCGTTTGAGCAAATCAAACACTCACCCCCAGTCAACTGATCTGGGTTTAATCCATCACCATTCTTTAGCTCACTCGGCCACCCCAGTTCAGACATGGCTATATGCAAATCAGTCTGACCCTGTGCCTCATGGGAACAGTCCAGCCCGAACTGCCAAGCCATGTCTTCCCTGGACCGGAAACAAGCATCCTGGGACCGGTTTCGGATTCATAATCCTCATCAGCCAGGCTATCTTGGATCCAGTGGCCAAGTGAGCAAGGGACTCACGTCTGAGCATACCCTGCCACACAAAGCGATACAAAAGGGGATGATGGACGGAGCATTTGAGCAAATCAAACACTCACGCCCAGTCAACTGATCTGGGTTTAATCCATCACCATTCTTTAGCTCACTCGGCCACCCCAGTTCAGACATGGCTATGTGCAAATCAGTCTGACCCTGTGCCTCATGGGACCATTCCAGGCCGAACTGCCAAGCCATGTCTTCCCTGGACCGGAAACAAGCATCCTGGGACCGGTTTCGGATTCATAATCCTCATCAGTCAGGCTATCTTGAATCCAGTGGCCAAGTGAGCAAGGGAATCAGGTCTGAGCATACCCTGCCACTCTTGGGGCGAACAAAGCGATACAAAAGGGGATGATGGACGGAGCGTTTGAGCAAATCAAACACTCACCCCCAGTCAACTGATCTGGGTTTAATCCAGCACCATTCTTTAGCTCACTCGGCCACCCCAGTTCAGACATGGCTATATGCAAATCAGTCTGACCCTGTGCCTCATGGGAACAGTCCAGCCCGAACTGCCGAGCCATGTCTTCCCTGGACCGGAAACAAGCATCCTGGGACCGGTTTCGGATTCATAATCCTCATCAGCCAGGCTATCTTGAATCCAGTGGCCAAGTGAGCAAGGGACTCACGTCTGAGCATACCCTGCCACACTTAGGGCGAACAAAGCGATACAAAAGGGGATGATGGATGGAGCGTTTGAGCAAATCAAACACTCACCCCCAGTCAACTGATCTGGGTTTAATCCATCACCATTCTTTAGCTCACTCGGCCACCCCAGTTCAGACATGGCTATATGCAAATCAGTCTGACCCTGTGCCTCATGGGAACAGTCCAGCCCGAACTGCCAAGCCATGTCTTCCCTGGACCGGAAACAAGCATCCTGGGACCGGTTTCGGATTCATAATCCTCATCAGTCAGGCTATCTTGAATCCAGTGGCCAAGTGAGCAAGGGACTCACGTCTGAGCATACCCTGCCACACTTCGGGCGAACAAAGCGATACAAAAGGGGATGATGGACGGAGCATTTGAGCAAATCAAACACTCACCCCCAGTCAACTAATCTGGGTTTAATCAATCACCATTCTTTAGCTCACTCGGCCACCCCAGTTCAGACATGGCTATATGCAAATCAGTCTGACCCTGTGCCTCATGGGAACAGTCCAGCCCGAACTGCCAAGCCATGTCTTCCCTGGACAGGAAACAAGCATCCTGGGACCGGTTTCGGATTCATAATCCTCATCAGCCAGGCTATCTTGAATCCAGCGGCCAAGTGAGCAAGGGACTCACGTCTGAGCATACCCTGCCACACTTAGGGCAAACAAAGCGATACAAAAGGGGGATGATGGACGGAGCGTTTGAGCAAATCAAACACTCACCCCCAGTCAACTGATCTGGGTTTAATCCATCATCATTCTTTAGCTCACTCGGCCACCCCAGTTCAGACATGGCTATATGCAAATCAGTCTGACCCTGTGCCTCATGGGAACAGTCCAGCCCGAACTGCCAAGCCATGTCTTCCCTGGACCGGAAACAAGCATCCTGGGACCGGTTTCGGATTCATAATCCTCATCAGCCAGGCTATCTTGAATCCAGTGGCCAAGTGAGCAAGGGACTCACGTCTGAGCATACCCTGCCACACTTAGGGCGAACAAAGCGATACAAAAGGGGATGATGGACGGAGTGTTTGAACAAATCAAACACTCACCCCCAGTCAACTGATCTGGGTTTAATCCATCACCATTCTTTAGCTGACTCGGCCACCCCAGTTCAGACATGGCTATATGCAAATCAGTCTGACCCTGTGCCTCATGGGAACAGTCCAACCCGAACTGCCAAGCCATGTCTTCCCTGGACCGGAAACAAGCATCCTGGGACCGGTTTCGGATTCATAATCCTCATCAGCCAGGCTATCTTGAATCCAGTGGCCAAGTGAGCAAGGGACTCACGTCTGAGCATACCCTGCCACACATAGGGCGAACAAAGCGATACAAAAGGGGATGATGGACGGAGCGTTTGAGCAAATCAAACACTCACCCCAGTCAACTGATCTGGGTTTAATCCATCACCATTCTTTAGCTCACTCGGTCACCCCAGTTCAGACATGGCTATATGCAAATCAGTCTGACCCTGTGCCTCATGGGAACAGTCCAGCCCGAACTGCCAAGCCATGTCTTCCCTGGACCGGAAACAAGCATCCTGGGACCGGTTTCGGATTCATAATCCTCATCAGCCAGGCTATCTTGAATCCAGTGGCCAAGTGAGCAAGAGACTCACGTCTGAGCATACCCTGCCACACTTAGTGCGAACAAAGCGATACAAAAGGGGATGATGGACGGAGCGTTTGAGCAAATCAAACACTCACCCCCAGTCAACTGATCTGGGTTTAATCCATCACCATTCTTTAGCTCACTCGGCCACCCCAGTTCAGACATGGCTATATGCAAATCAGTCTGACCCTGTGCCTCATGGGAACAGTCCAGCCCGAACTGCCAAGCCGTGTCTTCCCTGGACCGGAAACAAGCATCCTGGGACCGGTTTCGGATTCATAATCCTCATCAGCCAGGCTATCTTGAATCCAGTGGCCAAGTGAGCAAGGGACTCACGTCTGAGCATACCCTGCCACACTTAGGGCGAACAAAGCGATACAAAAGGGGATGATGGACGGAGCGTTTGAGCAAATCAAACACTCACCCCCAGTCAACTGATCTGGGTTTAATCCATCACCATTCTTTAGATCACTCGGCCACCCCAGTTCAGACATGGCTATATGCAAATCAGTCTGACCCTGTGCCTCATGGGAACAGTCCAGCCCGAACTGCCAAGCCATGTCTTCCCTGGACCGGAAACAAGCATCCTGGGACCGGTTTCGGATTCATAATCCTCATCAGCCAGGCTATCTTGAATCCAGTGGCCAAATGAGCAAGGGACTCACGTCTGAGCATACCCTGCCACACTTAGGGCGAACAAAGCGATACAAAAGGGGATGATGGACGGAGCGTTTGAGCAAATCAAACACTCACCCCCAGTCAACTGATCTGGGTTTAATCCATCACCATTCTTTAGCTCACTCGGCCACCCCAGTTCAGACATGGCTATATGCAAATCAGTCTGACCCTGTGCCTCATGGGAACAGTCCAGCCCGAACTGCTAAACCATGTCTTCCCTGGACCGGAAACAAGCATCCTGGGACCGGTTTCGGATTCATAATCCTCATCAGCCAGGCTATCTTGAATCCAGTGGCCAAGTGAGCAAGGGACTCACGTCTGAGCATACCCTGCCACACTTAGGGCGAACAAAGCGATACAAAAGGGGATGATGGACGGAGCGTTTGAGCAAATCCAACACTCACCCCAGTCAACTGATCTGGGTTTAATCCATCACCATTCTTTAGCTCACTCGGCCACCCCAGTTCAGACATGGCTATATGCAAATCAGTCTGACCCTGTGCCTCATGGGAACAGTCCAGCCCGAACTGCCAAGCCATGTCTTCCCTGGACCGGAAACAAGCATCCTGGGACCGGTTTCGGATTCATAATCCTCATCAGCCAGGCTATCTTGAATCCAGTGGCCAAGTGAGCAAGGGACTCACGTCTGAGCATACCCTGCCACACTTAGGGCGAACAAAGCGATACAAAAGGGGATGATGGACGGAGCGTTTGAGCAAATCCAACACTCACCCCAGTCAACTGATCTGGGTTTAATCCATCACCATTCTTTAGCTCACTCGGCCTCCCCAGTTCAGACATGGCTATATGCAAATCAGTCTGACCCTGTGCCTCATGGGAACAGTCCAGCCCGAACTGCCAAGCCATGTCTTCCCTGGACCGGAAACAAGCATCCTGGGACCGGTTTCGGATTCATAATCCTCATCAGCCAGGCTATCTTAAATCCAGTGGCCAAGTGAGCAAGGGGCTCACGTCTGAGCATACCCTGCCACACTTAGGGCGAACAAAGCGATACAAAAGGGGATGATGGACGGAGCGTTTGAGCAAATCAAACACTCACCCCCAGTCAACTGATCTGGGTTTGATCCATCTCCATTCTTTAGCTCACTCGGCCACCCCAGTTCAGGCATGGCTATATGCAAATCAGTCTGACCCTGTGCCTCATGGGAGCAGTCCAGCCCGAACTGCCAAGCCATGTCTTCCCTGGACCGGAAACAAGCATCCTGGGACCGGTTTCGGATTCATAATCCTCATCAGCCAGGCTATCTTGAATCCAGTGGCCAAGTGAGCAAGGGACTCACGTCTGAGCATACCCTGCCACACTTAGGGCGAACAAAGCGATACAAAAGGGGATGATGGACGGAGCGTTTGAGCAAATCAAACACTCACCCCCAGTCTACTGATCTGGGTTTAATCCATCACCATTCTTTAGCTCACTCGGCCACCCCAGTTCAGACATGGCTATATGCAAATCAGTCTGACCCTGTGCCTCATGGGAACAGTCCAGCCCGAACTGCCAAGCCATGTCTTCCCTGGACCGGAAACAAGCATCCTGGGACCGGTTTCGGATTCATAATCCTCATCAGCCAGGCTATCTTGAATCCAGTGGCCAAGTGAGAAAGGGACTCACGTCTGAGCATACCCTGCCACACTTAGGGCGAACAAAGCGATACAAAAGGGGATGATGGACGGAGCGTTTGAGCAAATCCAACACTCACCCCAGTCAACTGATCTGGGTTTAATCCATCACCATTCTTTAGCTCACTCGGCCACCCCAGTTCAGACATGGCTATATGCAAATCAGTCTGACCCTGTGCCTCATGGGAACAGTCCAGCCCGAACTGCCAAGCCATGTCTTCCCTGGACCGGAAACAAGCATCCTGGGACCGGTTTCGGATTCATAATCCTCATCAGCCAGGCTATCTTGAATCCAGTGGCCAAGTGAGCAAGGGACTCACGTCTGAGCATATCCTGACACACTTAGGGCGAACAAAGCGATACAAAAGGGGATGATGGACGGAGCGTTTGAGCAAATCAAACACTCACCCCCAGTCAACTGATCTGGGTTTAATCCATCACCATTCTTTAGATCACTCGGCCACCCCAGTTCAGACATGGCTATATGCAAATCAGTCTGACCCTGTGCCTCATGGGAACAGTCCAGCCCGAACTGCCAAGCCATGTCTTCCCTGGACCGGAAACAAGCATCCTGGGACCGGTTTCGGATTCATAATCCTCATCAGCCAGGCTATCTTGAATCCAGTGGCCAAATGAGCAAGGGACTCACGTCTGAGCATACCCTGCCACACTTAGGGCGAACAAAGCGATACAAAAGGGGATGATGGACGGAGCGTTTGAGCAAATCAAACACTCACCCCCAGTCAACTGATCTGGGTTTAATCCATCACCATTCTTTAGCTCACTCGGCCACCCCAGTTCAGACATGGCTATATGCAAATCAGTCTGACCCTGTGCCTCATGGGAACAGTCCAGCCTGAACTGCTAAACCATGTCTTCCCTGGACCGGAAACAAGCATCCTGGGACCGGTTTCGGATTCATAATCCTCATCAGCCAGGCTATCTTGAATCCAGTGGCCAAGTGAGCAAGGGACTCACGTCTGAGCATACCCTGCCACACTTAGGGCGAACAAAGCGATACAAAAGGGGATGATGGACGGAGCGTTTGAGCAAATCCAACACTCACCCCAGTCAACTGATCTGGGTTTAATCCATCACCATTCTTTAGCTCACTCGGCCACCCCAGTTCAGACATGGCTATATGCAAATCAGTCTGACCCTGTGCCTCATGGGAACAGTCCAGCCCGAACTGCCAAGCCATGTCTTCCCTGGACCGGAAACAAGCATCCTGGGACCGGTTTCGGATTCATAATCCTCATCAGCCAGGCTATCTTGAATCCAGTGGCCAAGTGAGCAAGGGACTCACGTCTGAGCATACCCTGCCACACTTAGGGCGAACAAAGCGATACAAAAGGGGATGATGGACGGAGCGTTTGAGCAAATCCAACACTCACCCCAGTCAACTGATCTGGGTTTAATCCATCACCATTCTTTAGCTCACTCGGCCTCCCCAGTTCAGACATGGCTATATGCAAATCAGTCTGACCCTGTGCCTCATGGGAACAGTCCAGCCCGAACTGCCAAGCCATGTCTTCCCTGGACCGGAAACAAGCATCCTGGGACCGGTTTCGGATTCATAATCCTCATCAGCCAGGCTATCTTGAATCCAGTGGCCAAGTGAGCAAGGGACTCACGTCTGAGCATACCCTGCCACACTTAGGGCGAACAAAGCGATACAAAAGGGGATGATGGACGGAGCGTTTGAGCAAATCAAACACTCACCCCCAGTCAACTGATCTGGGTTTAATCCATCACCATTCTTTAGCTCACTCGGCCACCCCAGTTCAGACATGGCTATATGCAAATCAGTCTGACCCTGTGCCTCATGGGAACAGTCCAGCCCGAACTGCCAAGCCATGTCTTCCCTGGACCGGAAACAAGCATCCTGGGACCGGTTTCGGATTCATAATCCTCATCAGCCAGGCTATCTTGAATCCAGTGGCCAAATGAGCAAGGGACTCACGTCTGAGCATACCCTGCCACACTTAGGGCGAACAAAGCGATACAAAAGGGGATGATGGACGGAGCGTTTGAGCAAATCAAACACTCACCCCCAGTCAACTGATCTGGGTTTAATCCATCACCATTCTTTAGCTCACTCGGCCACCCCAGTTCAGACATGGCTATATGCAAATCAGTCTGACCCTGTGCCTCATGGGAACAGTCCAGCCCGAACTGCTAAGCCATGTCTTCCCTGGACCGGAAACAAGCATCCTTGGACTGGTTTCGGATTCATAATCCTCATCAGCCAGGCTATCTTGAATCCAGTGGCCAAGTGAGCAAGGGACTAATGTCTGAGCATACCCTGCCACACTTAGGGCGAACAAAGCGATACAAAAGGGGATGATGGACGGAGCGTTTGAGCAAATCAAACACTCACCCCCAGTCAACTGATCTGGGTTTAATCCATCACCATTCTTTAGCTCACTCGGCCACCCCAGTTCAGACATGGCTATATGCAAATCAGGCTGACCCTGTGCCTCATGGGAACAGTCCAGCCTGAACTGCCAAGCCATGTCTTCCCTGGACCGGAAACAAGCATCCTGGGACCGGTTTCGGATTCATAATCCTCATCAGCCAGGCTATCTTGAATCCAGTGGCCAAGTGAGCAAGGGACTCACATCTGAGCATACCCTGCAACACTTAGGGCGAACAAAGCGATACAAAAGGAGATGATGGACGGAGCGTTTGAGCAAATCCAACACTCACCCCAGTCAACTGATCTGGGTTTAATCCATCACCATTCTTTGCTCACTCGGCCACCCCAGTTCAGACATGGCTATATGCAAATCAGTCTGACCCTGTGCCTCATGGGAACAGTCCAGCCCGAACTGCCAAGCCATGTCTTCCCTGGACCGGAAACAAGCATCCTGGGACCGGTTTCGGATTCATAATCCTCATCATCATCCAGGCTATCTTGAATCCAGTGGCCAAGTGAGCAAGGGACTCACGTCTGAGCATACCCTGCCACACTTAGGGCGAACAAAGCGATACAAAAGGGGATGATGGACGGAGCGTTTGAGCAAATCAAACACTCACCCCCAGTCAACTGATCTGGGTTTAATCCATCACCATTCTTTAGCTCACTCGGCCAGCCCAGTTCAGACATGGCTATATGCAAATCAGTCTGACCCTGTGCCTCATGGGAACAGTCCAGCCCGAACTGCCAAGCCATGTCTTCCCTGGACCGGAAACAAGCATCCTGGGACCGGTTTCGGATTCATAATCCTCATCAGCCAGGCTATCATGAATCCAGTGGCCAAGTGAGCAAGGGACTCACGTCTGAGCATACCCTGCCACACTTAGGGCGAACAAAGCGATACAAAAGGGGATGATGGACGGAGCGTTTGAGCAAATCAAACACTCACCCCCAGTCAACTGATCTGGGTTTAATCCATCACCATTCTTTAGCTCACTCGGCCACCCCAGTTCAGACATGGCTATATGCAAATCAGTCTGACCCTGTGCCTCATGGGAACAGTCCAGCCCGAACTGCTAAGCCATGTCTTCCCTGGACGGGAAACAAGCATCCTGGGACCGGTTTCGGATACATAATCCTCATCAGCCAGGCTATCTTGAATCCAGTGGCCAAGTGAGCAAGGGACTCACGTCTGAGCATACCCTGCCACACTTAGGGCGAACAAAGCGATACAAAAGGGGATGATGGACGGAGCGTTTGAGCAAATCAAACACTCACCCCCAGTCAACTGATCTGGGTTTAATCCATCACCATTCTTTAGCTCACTCGGCCACCCCAGTTCAGACATGGCTATATGCAAATCAGTCTGACCCTGTGCCTCATGGGAACAGTCCAGCCCGAACTGCCAAGCCATGTCTTCCCTGGACCGGAAACAAGCATCCTGGGACCGGTTTCGGATTCATAATCCTCATCAGCCAGGCTATCTTGAATCCAGTGGCCAAGTGAGCAAGGGACTCACGTCTGAGCATACCCTGCCACACTTAGGGCGAACAAAGCGATACAAAAGGGGATGATGGACGGAGCGTTTGAGCAAATCAAACACTCACCCCCAGTCAACTGATCTGGGTTTAATCCATCACCATTCTTTAGATCACTCGGCCACCCCAGTTCAGACATGGCTATATGCAAATCAGTCTGACCCTGTGCCTCATGGGAACAGTCCAGCCCGAACTGCCAAGCCATGTCTTCCCTGGACCGGAAACAAGCATCCTGGGACCGGTTTCGGATTCATAATCCTCATCAGCCAGGCTATCTTGAATCCAGTGGCCAAATGAGCAAGGGACTCACGTCTGAGCATACCCTGCCACACTTAGGGCGAACAAAGCGATACAAAAGGGGATGATGGACGGAGCGTTTGAGCAAATCAAACACTCACCCCCAGTCAACTGATCTGGGTTTAATCCATCACCATTCTTTAGCTCACTCAGCCACCCCAGTTCAGACATGGCTATATGCAAATCAGTCTGACCCTGTGCCTCATGGGAACAGTCCAGCCCGAACTGCTAAACCATGTCTTCCCTGGACCGGAAACAAGCATCCTGGGACCGGTTTCGGATTCATAATCCTCATCAGCCAGGCTATCTTGAATCCAGTGGCCAAGTGAGCAAGGGACTCACGTCTGAGCATACCCTGCCACACTTAGGGCGAACAAAGCGATACAAAAGGGGATGATGGACGGAGCGTTTGAGCAAATCCAACACTCACCCCAGTCAACTGATCTGGGTTTAATCCATCACCATTCTTTAGCTCACTCGGCCACCCCAGTTCAGACATGGCTATATGCAAATCAGTCTGACCCTGTGCCTCATGGGAACAGTCCAGCCCGAACTGCCAAGCCATGTCTTCCCTGGACCGGAAACAAGCATCCTGGGACCGGTTTCGGATTCATAATCCTCATCAGCCAGGCTATCTTGAATCCAGTGGCCAAGTGAGCAAGGGACTCACGTCTGAGCATACCCTGCCACACTTAGGGCGAACAAAGCGATACAAAAGGGGATGATGGACGGAGCGTTTGAGCAAATCAAACACTCACCCCCAGTCAACTGATCTGGGTTTAATCCATCACCATTCTTTAGCTCACTCGGCCACCCCAGTTCAGACATGGCTATATGCAAATCAGTCTGACCCTGTGCCTCATGGGAACAGTCCAGCCCGAACTGCCGAGCCATGTCTTCCCTGGACCGGAAACAAGCATCCTGGGACCGGTTTCGGATTCATAATCCTCATCAGCCAGGCTATCTTGAATCCAGTGGCCAAGTGAGCAAGGGACTCACGTCTGAGCATACCCTGCCACACTTAGGGCGAACAAAGCGATACAAAAGGGGATGATGGATGGAGCGTTTGAGCAAATCAAACACTCACCCCCAGTCAACTGATCTGGGTTTAATCCATCACCATTCTTTAGCTCACTCGGCCACCCCAGTTCAGACATGGCTATATGCAAATCAGTCTGACCCTGTGCCTCATGGGAACAGTCCAGCCCGAACTGCCAAGCCATGTCTTCCCTGGACCGGAAACAAGCATCCTGGGACCGGTTTCGGATTCCTAATCCTCATCAGTCAGGCTATCTTGAATCCAGTGGCCAAGTGAGCAAGGGACTCACGTCTGAGCATACCCTGCCACACTTCGGGCGAACAAAGCGATACAAAAGGGGATGATGGACGGAGCATTTGAGCAAATCAAACACTCACCCCCAGTCAACTGATCTGGGTTTAATCAATCACCATTCTTTAGCTCACTCGGCCACCCCAGTTCAGACATGGCTATATGCAAATCAGTCTGACCCTGTGCCTCATGGGAACAGTCCAGCCCGAACTGCCAAGCCATGTCTTCCCTGGACAGGAAACAAGCATCCTGGGACCGGTTTCGGATTCATAATCCTCATCAGCCAGGCTATCTTGAATCCAGCGGCCAAGTGAGCAAGGGACTCACGTCTGAGCATACCCTGCCACACTTAGGGCGAACAAAGCGATACAAAAGGGGGATGATGGACGGAGCGTTTGAGCAAATCAAACACTCACCCCCAGTCAACTGATCTGGGTTTAATCCATCATCATTCTTTAGCTCACTCGGCCACCCCAGTTCAGACATGGCTATATGCAAATCAGTCTGACCCTGTGCCTCATGGGAACAGTCCAGCCCGAACTGCCAAGCCATGTCTTCCCTGGACCGGAAACAAGCATCCTGGGACCGGTTTCGGATTCATAATCCTCATCAGCCAGGCTATCTTGAATCCAGTGGCCAAGTGAGCAAGGGACTCACGTCTGAGCATACCCTGCCACACTTAGGGCGAACAAAGCGATACAAAAGGGGATGATGGACGGAGTGTTTGAACAAATCAAACACTCACCCCCAGTCAACTGATCTGGGTTTAATCCATCACCATTCTTTAGCTGACTCGGCCACCCCAGTTCAGACATGGCTATATGCAAATCAGTCTGACCCTGTGCCTCATGGGAACAGTCCAACCCGAACTGCCAAGCCATGTCTTCCCTGGACCGGAAACAAGCATCCTGGGACCGGTTTCGGATTCATAATCCTCATCAGCCAGGCTATCTTGAATCCAGTGGCCAAGTGAGCAAGGGACTCACGTCTGAGCATACCCTGCCACACATAGGGCGAACAAAGCGATACAAAAGGGGATGATGGACGGAGCGTTTGAGCAAATCAAACACTCACCCCAGTCAACTGATCTGGGTTTAATCCATCACCATTCTTTAGCTCACTCGGTCACCCCAGTTCAGACATGGCTATATGCAAATCAGTCTGACCCTGTGCCTCATGGGAACAGTCCAGCCCGAACTGCCAAGCCATGTCTTCCCTGGACCGGAAACAAGCATCCTGGGACCGGTTTCGGATTCATAATCCTCATCAGCCAGGCTATCTTGAATCCAGTGGCCAAGTGAGCAAGAGACTCACGTCTGAGCATACCCTGCCACACTTAGTGCGAACAAAGCGATACAAAAGGGGATGATGGACGGAGCGTTTGAGCAAATCAAACACTCACCCCCAGTCAACTGATCTGGGTTTAATCCATCACCATTCTTTAGCTCACTCGGCCACCCCAGTTCAGACATGGCTATATGCAAATCAGTCTGACCCTGTGCCTCATGGGAACAGTCCAGCCCGAACTGCCAAGCCGTGTCTTCCCTGGACCGGAAACAAGCATCCTGGGACTGGTTTCGGATTCATAATCCTCATCAGCCAGGCTATCTTGAATCCAGTGGCCAAGTGAGCAAGGGACTCACGTCTGAGCATACCCTGCCACACTTAGAGCGAACAAAGCGATACAAAAGGGGATGATGGACGGAGCGTTTGAGCAAATCAAACACTCACCCCCAGTCAACTAATCTGGGTTTAATCCATCACCATTCTTTAGCTCACTCGGCCACCCCAGTTCAGACATGGCTATATGCAAATCAGTCTGACCCTGTGCCTCATGGGAACAGTCCAGCCCGAACTGCCAACCATGTCTTCCCTGGACCGGAAACAAGCATCCTGGGACCGGTTTCGGATTCATAATCCTCATCAGCCAGGCTATCTTGAATCCAGTGGCCAAGTGAGCAAGGGACTCACGTCTGAGCATACCCTGCCACACTTAGGGCGAACAAAGCGATACAAAAGGGGATGATGGACGGAGCGTTTGAGCAAATCAAACACTCACCCCCAGTCAACTGATCTGGGTTTAATCTATCACCATTCTTTAGCTCACTCGGCCATCCCAGTTCAGACATGGCTATATGCAAATCAGTCTGACCCTGTGCCTCATGGGAACAGTCCAGCCCGAACTGCCAAGCCATGTCTTCCCAGGACCGGAAACAAGCATCCTGGGACCGGTTTCGGATTCATAATCCTCATCAGCCAGGCTATCTTGAATCCAGTGGCCAAGTGAGCAAGGGACTCACGTCTGAGCATACCCTGCCACACTTAGGGCGAACAAAGCAATACAAAAGGGGATGATGGACGGAGCGTTTGAGCAAATCAAACACTCACCCCCAGTCAACTGATCTGGGTTTAATCCATCACCATTCTTTAGCTCACTCGGCCACCCCAGTTCAGACATGGCTATATGCAAATCAGTCTGACCCTGTGCCTCATGGGAACAGTCCAGCCTGAACTGCCAAGCAATGTCTTCCCTGGACCAGAAACAAGCATCCTGGGACCGGTTTCGGATTCATAATCCTCATCAGCCAGGCTATCTTGAATCCAGTGGCTAAGTGAGCAAGGGACTCACGTCTGAGCATACCCTGCAACACTTAGGGCGAACAAAGCGATACAAAAGGGGATGATGGACGGAGCGTTTGAGGAAATCAAACACTTACCCCCAGTCAACTGATCTGGGTTTAATCCATCACCATTCTTTAGCTCACTCGGCCACCCCAGTTCAGACATGGCTATATGCAAATCAGTCTGACCCTGTGCCTCATGGGAACAGTCCAGCCCGAACTGCCAAGCCATGTCTTCCATGGACCGGAAACAAGCATCCTGGGACCGGTTTCGGATTCATAATCCTCATCAGCCAGGCTATCTTGAATCCAGTGGCCAAGTGAGCCAGGGACTCACGTCTGAGCATACCCTGCCACACTTAGGGCGAACAAAGCGATACAAAAGGGGATGATGGACGGAGCGTTTGAGCAAATCAAACACTCACCCCCAGTCAACTGATCTGGGTTTAATCCATCACCATTCTTTAGCTCACTCGGCCACCCCAGTTCAGACATGGCTATATGCAAATCAGTCTGACCCTGTGCCTCATGGGAACAGTCCAGCCCGAACTGCCAAGCCATGTCTTCCCTGGACTGGAAACAAGCTTCCTGGGACCGGTTTCGGATTCATAATCCTCATCAGCCAGGCTATCATGAATCCAGTGGCCAAGTGAGCAAGGGACTCACGTCTGAGCATACCCTGCCACACTTAGGGCGAACAAAGCGATACAAAAGGGGATGATGGACGGAGCGTTTGAGCAAATCAAACACTCACCCCCAGTCAACTGATCTGGGTTTAATCCATCACCATTCTTTAGCTCACTCGGCCACCCCAGTTCAGACATGGCTATATGCAAGTCAGTCTGACCCTGTGCCTCATGGGAACAGTCCAGCCCGAACTGCCAAGCCATGTCTTCCCTGGCCCGGAAACAAGCATCCTGGGACCGGTTTCGGATTCATAATCCTCATCAGCCAGGCTATCTTGAATCCAGTGGCCAAGTGAGCAAGGGACTCACGTCTGAGCATACCCTGCCACACTTAGGGCGAACAAAGCGATACAAAAGGGGATGATGGACGGAGCGTTTGAGCAAATCAAACACTCACCCCCAGTCAACTGATCTGGGTTTAATCCATCACCATTCTTTAGCTCACTCGGCCACCCCAGTTCAGACATGGCTATATGCAAATCAGTCTGACCCTGTGCCTCATGGGAACAGTCCAGCCCGAACTGCCAAGCCATGTCTTCCTTGGACCGGAAACAAGCATCCTGGGACCGGTTTCGGATTCATAATCCTCATCAGCCAGGCTATCTTGAATCCAGTGGCCAAGTGAGCAAGGGACTCACGTCTGAGCATACCCTGCCACACTTAGGGCGAACAAAGCGATACAAAAGGGGATGATGGACGGAGCGTTTGAACAAATCAAACACTCACCCCCAGTCAACTGATCTGGGTTTAATCCATCACCATTCTTTAGCTCACTCGGCCACCCCAGTTCAGACATGGCTATATGCAAATCAGTCTGACCCTGTGCCTCATGGGAACAGTCCAGCCTGAACTGCCAAGCCATGTCTTCCCTGGACCGGAAACAAGCATCCTGGGACCGGTTTCGGATTCATAATCCTCATCAGCCAGGCTATCTTGAATCCAGTGGCCAAGTGAGCAAGGGACTCACGTCTGAGCATACCCTGCAACACTTAGGGCGAACAAAGCGATACAAAAGGGGATGATGGACGGAGCATTTGAGGAAATCAAACACTTACCCCCAGTCAACTGATCTGGGTTTAATCCATCACCATTCTTTAGCTCACTCGGCCACCCCAGTTCAGACATGGTTATATGCAAATCAGTCTGACCCTGTGCCTCATGGGAACAGTCCAGCCCGAACTGCCAAGCCATGTCTTCCCTGGACCGGAAACAAGCATCCTGGGACCGGTTTCGGATTCATAATCCTCATCAGCCAGGCTATCTTGAATCCAGTGGCCAAGTGAGCAAGGGACTCACGTCTGAGCATACCCTGCCACACTTAGGGCGAACAAAGCGATACAAAAGGGGATGATGGACGGAGCGTTTGAGCAAATCAAACACTCACCCCCAGTCAACTGATCTGGGTTTAATCCATCACCATTCTTTAGCTCACTCGGCCACCCCAGTTCAGACATGGCTATATGCAAATCAGTCTGACCCTGTGCCTCATGGGAACAGTCCAGCCCGAACTGCCAAGCCATGTCTTCCCTGGACCGGAAACAAGCATCCTGGGACCGGTTTCGGATTCATAATCCTCATCAGCCAGGCTATCTTAAATCCAGTGGCCAAGTGAGCAAGGGGCTCACGTCTGAGCATACCCTGCCACACTTAGGGCGAACAAAGCGATACAAAAGGGGATGATGGACGGAGCGTTTGAGCAAATCAAACACTCACCCCCAGTCAACTGATCTGGGTTTAATCCATCTCCATTCTTTAGCTCACTCGGCCACCCCAGTTCAGACATGGCTATATGCAAATCAGTCTGACCCTGTGCCTCATGGGAGCAGTCCAGCCCGAACTGCCAAGCCATGTCTTCCCTGGACCGGAAACAAGCATCCTGGGACCGGTTTCGGATTCATAATCCTCATCAGCCAGGCTATCTTGAATCCAGTGGCCAAGTGAGCAAGGGACTCACGTCTGAGCATACCCTGCCACACTTAGGGCGAACAAAGCGATACAAAAGGGGATGATGGACGGAGCGTTTGAGCAAATCAAACACTCACCCCCAGTCTACTGATCTGGGTTTAATCCATCACCATTCTTTAGCTCACTCGGCCACCCCAGTTCAGACATGGCTATATGCAAATCAGTCTGACCCTGTGCCTCATGGGAACAGTCCAGCCCGAACTGCCAAGCCATGTCTTCCCTGGACCGGAAACAAGCATCCTGGGACCGGTTTCGGATTCATAATCCTCATCAGCCAGGCTATCTTGAATCCAGTGGCCAAGTGAGCAAGGGACTCACGTCTGAGCATACCCTGCCACACTTAGGGCGAACCAAGCGATACAAAAGGGGATGATGGACGGAGCGTTTGAGCAAATCCAACACTCACCCCAGTCAACTGATCTGGGTTTAATCCATCACCATTCTTTAGCTCACTCGGCCACCCCAGTTCAGACATGGCTATATGCAAATCAGTCTGACCCTGTGCCTCATGGGAACAGTCCAGCCCGAACTGCCAAGCCATGTCTTCCCTGGACCGGAAACAAGCATCCTGGGACCGGTTTCGGATTCATAATCCTCATCAGCCAGGCTATCTTGAATCCAGTGGCCAAGTGAGCAAGGGACTCACGTCTGAGCATACCCTGCCACACTTAGGGCGAACAAAGCGATACAAAAGGGGATGATGGACGGAGCGTTTGAGCAAATCAAACACTCACCCCCAGTCAACTGATCTGGGTTTAATCCATCACCATTCTTTAGATCACTCGGCCACCCCAGTTCAGACATGGCTATATGCAAATCAGTCTGACCCTGTGCCTCATGGGAACAGTCCAGCCCGAACTGCCAAGCCATGTCTTCCCTGGACCGGAAACAAGCATCCTGGGACCGGTTTCGGATTCATAATCCTCATCAGCCAGGCTATCTTGAATCCAGTGGCCAAATGAGCAAGGGACTCACGTCTGAGCATACCCTGCCACACTTAGGGCGAACAAAGCGATACAAAAGGGGATGATGGACGGAGCGTTTGAGCAAATCAAACACTCACCCCCACTCAACTGATCTGGGTTTAATCCATCACCATTCTTTAGCTCACTCGGCCACCCCAGTTCAGACATGGCTATATGCAAATCAGTCTGACCCTGTGCCTCATGGGAACAGTCCAGCCCGAACTGCTAAACCATGTCTTCCCTGGACCGGAAACAAGCATCCTGGGACCGGTTTCGGATTCATAATCCTCATCAGCCAGGCTATCTTGAATCCAGTGGCCAAGTGAGCAAGGGACTCACGTCTGAGCATACCCTGCCACACTTAGGGCGAACAAAGCGATACAAAAGGGGATGATGGACGGAGCGTTTGAGCAAATCCAACACTCACCCCAGTCAACTGATCTGGGTTTAATCCATCACCATTCTTTAGCTCACTCGGCCTCCCCAGTTCAGACATGGCTATATGCAAATCAGTCTGACCCTGTGCCTCATGGGAACAGTCCAGCCCGAACTGCCAAGCCATGTCTTCCCTGGACCGGAAACAAGCATCCTGGGACCGGTTTCGGATTCATAATCCTCATCAGCCAGGCTATCTTAAATCCAGTGGCCAAGTGAGCAAGGGGCTCACGTCTGAGCATACCCTGCCACACTTAGGGCGAACAAAGCGATACAAAAGGGGATGATGGACGGAGCGTTTGAGCAAATCAAACACTCACCCCCAGTCAACTGATCTGGGTTTAATCCATCTCCATTCTTTAGCTCACTCGGCCACCCCAGTTCAGGCATGGCTATATGCAAATCAGTCTGACCCTGTGCCTCATGGGAGCAGTCCAGCCCGAACTGCCAAGCCATGTCTTCCCTGGACCGGAAACAAGCATCCTGGGACCGGTTTCGGATTCATAATCCTCATCAGCCAGGCTATCTTGAATCCAGTGGCCAAGTGAGCAAGGGACTCACGTCTGAGCATACCCTGCCACACTTAGGGCGAACAAAGCGATACAAAAGGGGATGATGGACGGAGCGTTTGAGCAAATCAAACACTCACCCCCAGTCTACTGATCTGGGTTTAATCCATCACCATTCTTTAGCTCACTCGGCCACCCCAGTTCAGACATGGCTATATGCAAATCAGTCTGACCCTGTGCCTCATGGGAACAGTCCAGCCCGAACTGCCAAGCCATGTCTTCCCTGGACCGGAAACAAGCATCCTGGGACCGGTTTCGGATTCATAATCCTCATCAGCCAGGCTATCTTGAATCCAGTGGCCAAGTGAGAAAGGGACTCACGTCTGAGCATACCCTGCCACACTTAGGGCGAACAAAGCGATACAAAAGGGGATGATGGACGGAGCGTTTGAGCAAATCCAACACTCACCCCAGTCAACTGATCTGGGTTTAATCCATCACCATTCTTTAGCTCACTCGGCCACCCCAGTTCAGACATGGCTATATGCAAATCAGTCTGACCCTGTGCCTCATTGGAACAGTCCAGCCCGAACTGCCAAGCCATGTCTTCCCTGGACCGGAAACAAGCATCCTGGGACCGGTTTCGGATTCATAATCCTCATCAGCCAGGCTATCTTGAATCCAGTGGCCAAGTGAGCAAGGGACTCACGTCTGAGCATACCCTGACACACTTAGGGCGAACAAAGCGATACAAAAGGGGATGATGGACGGAGCGTTTGAGCAAATCAAACACTCACCCCCAGTCAACTGATCTGGGTTTAATCCATCACCATTCTTTAGATCACTCGGCCACCCCAGTTCAGACATGGCTATATGCAAATCAGTCTGACCCTGTGCCTCATGGGAACAGTCCAGCCCGAACTGCCAAGCCATGTCTTCCCTGGACCGGAAACAAGCATCCTGGGACCGGTTTCGGATTCATAATCCTCATCAGCCAGGCTATCTTGAATCCAGTGGCCAAATGAGCAAGGGACTCACGTCTGAGCATACCCTGCCACACTTAGGGCGAACAAAGCGATACAAAAGGGGATGATGGACGGAGCGTTTGAGCAAATCAAACACTCACCCCCAGTCAACTGATCTGGGTTTAATCCATCACCATTCTTTAGCTCACTCGGCCACCCCAGTTCAGACATGGCTATATGCAAATCAGTCTGACCCTGTGCCTCATGGGAACAGTCCAGCCCGAACTGCTAAACCATGTCTTCCCTGGACCGGAAACAAGCATCCTGGGACCGGTTTCGGATTCATAATCCTCATCAGCCAGGCTATCTTGAATCCAGTGGCCAAGTGAGCAAGGGACTCACGTCTGAGCATACCCTGCCACACTTAGGGCGAACAAAGCGATACAAAAGGGGATGATGGACGGAGCGTTTGAGCAAATCCAACACTCACCCCAGTCAACTGATCTGGGTTTAATCCATCACCATTCTTTAGCTCACTCGGCCACCCCAGTTCAGACATGGCTATATGCAAATCAGTCTGACCCTGTGCCTCATGGGAACAGTCCAGCCCGAACTGCCAAGCCATGTCTTCCCTGGACCGGAAACAAGCATCCTGGGACCGGTTTCGGATTCATAATCCTCATCAGCCAGGCTATCTTGAATCCAGTGGCCAAGTGAGCAAGGGACTCACGTCTGAGCATACCCTGCCACACTTAGGGCGAACAAAGCGATACAAAAGGGGATGATGGACGGAGCGTTTGAGCAAATCCAACACTCACCCCAGTCAACTGATCTGGGTTTAATCCATCACCATTCTTTAGCTCACTCGGCCTCCCCAGTTCAGACATGGCTATATGCAAATCAGTCTGACCCTGTGCCTCATGGGAACAGTCCAGCCCGAACTGCCAAGCCATGTCTTCCCTGGACCGGAAACAAGCATCCTGGGACCGGTTTCGGATTCATAATCCTCATCAGCCAGGCTATCTTGAATCCAGTGGCCAAGTGAGCAAGGGACTCACGTCTGAGCATACCCTGCCACACTTAGGGCGAACAAAGCGATACAAAAGGGGATGATGGACGGAGCGTTTGAGCAAATCAAACACTCACCCCCAGTCAACTGATCTGGGTTTAATCCATCACCATTCTTTAGCTCACTCGGCCACCCCAGTTCAGACATGGCTATATGCAAATCAGTCTGACCCTGTGCCTCATGGGAACAGTCCAGCCCGAACTGCCAAGCCATGTCTTCCCTGGACCGGAAACAAGCATCCTGGGACCGGTTTCGGATTCATAATCCTCATCAGCCAGGCTATCTTGAATCCAGTGGCCAAATGAGCAAGGGACTCACGTCTGAGCATACCCTGCCACACTTAGGGCGAACAAAGCGATACAAAAGGGGATGATGGACGGAGCGTTTGAGCAAATCAAACACTCACCCCCAGTCAACTGATCTGGGTTTAATCCATCACCATTCTTTAGCTCACTCGGCCACCCCAGTTCAGACATGGCTATATGCAAATCAGTCTGACCCTGTGCCTCATGGGAACAGTCCAGCCCGAACTGCTAAGCCATGTCTTCCCTGGACCGGAAACAAGCATCCTTGGACTGGTTTCGGATTCATAATCCTCATCAGCCAGGCTATCTTGAATCCAGTGGCCAAGTGAGCAAGGGACTAATGTCTGAGCATACCCTGCCACACTTAGGGCGAACAAAGCGATACAAAAGGGGATGATGGACGGAGCGTTTGAGCAAATCAAACACTCACCCCCAGTCAACTGATCTGGGTTTAATCCATCACCATTCTTTAGCTCACTCGGCCACCCCAGTTCAGACATGGCTATATGCAAATCAGTCTGACCCTGTGCCTCATGGGAACAGTCCAGCCTGAACTGCCAAGCCATGTCTTCCCTGGACCGGAAACAAGCATCCTGGGACCGGTTTCGGATTCATAATCCTCATCAGCCAGGCTATCTTGAATCCAGTGGCCAAGTGAGCAAGGGACTCACATCTGAGCATACCCTGCAACACTTAGGGCGAACAAAGCGATACAAAAGGAGATGATGGACGGAGCGTTTGAGCAAATCCAACACTCACCCCAGTCAACTGATCTGGGTTTAATCCATCACCATTCTTTAGCTCACTCGGCCACCCCAGTTCAGACATGGCTATATGCAAATCAGTCTGACCCTGTGCCTCATGGGAACAGTCCAGCCCGAACTGCCAAGCCATGTCTTCCCTGGACCGGAAACAAGCATCCTGGGACCGGTTTCGGATTCATAATCCTCATCATCATCCAAGCTATCTTGAATCCAGTGGCCAAGTGAGCAAGGGACTCACGTCTGAGCATACCCTGCCACACTTAGGGCGAACAAAGCGATACAAAAGGGGATGATGGACGGAGCGTTTGAGCAAATCAAACACTCACCCCCAGTCAACTGATCTGGGTTTAATCCATCACCATTCTTTAGCTCACTCGGCCAGCCCAGTTCAGACATGGCTATATGCAAATCAGTCTGACCCTGTGCCTCATGGGAACAGTCCAGCCCGAACTGCCAAGCCATGTCTTCCCTGGACCGGAAACAAGCATCCTGGGACCGGTTTCGGATTCATAATCCTCATCAGCCAGGCTATCATGAATCCAGTGGCCAAGTGAGCAAGGGACTCACGTCTGAGCATACCCTGCCACACTTAGGGCGAACAAAGCGATACAAAAGGGGATGATGGACGGAGCGTTTGAGCAAATCAAACACTCACCCCCAGTCAACTGATCTGGGTTTAATCCATCACCATTCTTTAGCTCACTCGGCCACCCCAGTTCAGACATGGCTATATGCAAATCAGTCTGACCCTGTGCCTCATGGGAACAGTCCAGCCCGAACTGCTAAGCCATGTCTTCCCTGGACGGGAAACAAGCATCCTGGGACCGGTTTCGGATACATAATCCTCATCAGCCAGGCTATCTTGAATCCAGTGGCCAAGTGAGCAAGGGACTCACGTCTGAGCATACCCTGCCACACTTAGGGCGAACAAAGCGATACAAAAGGGGATGATGGACGGAGCGTTTGAGCAAATCAAACACTCACCCCCAGTCAACTGATCTGGGTTTAATCCATCACCATTCTTTAGCTCACTCGGCCACCCCAGTTCAGACATGGCTATATGCAAATCAGTCTGACCCTGTGCCTCATGGGAACAGTCCAGCCCGAACTGCCAAGCCATGTCTTCCCTGGACCGGAAACAAGCATCCTGGGACCGGTTTCGGATTCATAATCCTCATCAGCCAGGCTATCTTGAATCCAGTGGCCAAGTGAGCAAGGGACTCACGTCTGAGCATACCCTGCCACACTTAGGGCGAACAAAGCGATACAAAAGGGGATGATGGACGGAGCGTTTGAGCAAATCAAACACTCACCCCCAGTCAACTGATCTGGGTTTAATCCATCACCATTCTTTAGATCACTCGGCCACCCCAGTTCAGACATGGCTATATGCAAATCAGTCTGACCCTGTGCCTCATGGGAACAGTCCAGCCCGAACTGCCAAGCCATGTCTTCCCTGGACCGGAAACAAGCATCCTGGGACCGGTTTCGGATTCATAATCCTCATCAGCCAGGCTATCTTGAATCCAGTGGCCAAATGAGCAAGGGACTCACGTCTGAGCATACCCTGCCACACTTAGGGCGAACAAAGCGATACAAAAGGGGATGATGGACGGAGCGTTTGAGCAAATCAAACACTCACCCCCAGTCAACTGATCTGGGTTTAATCCATCACCATTCTTTAGCTCACTCAGCCACCCCAGTTCAGACATGGCTATATGCAAATCAGTCTGACCCTGTGCCTCATGGGAACAGTCCAGCCCGAACTGCTAAACCATGTCTTCCCTGGACCGGAAACAAGCATCCTGGGACCGGTTTCGGATTCATAATCCTCATCAGCCAGGCTATCTTGAATCCAGTGGCCAAGTGAGCAGGGGACTCACGTCTGAGCATACCCTGCCACACTTAGGGCGAACAAAGCGATACAAAAGGGGATGATGGACGGAGCGTTTGAGCAAATCCAACACTCACCCCAGTCAACTGATCTGGGTTTAATCCATCACCATTCTTTAGCTCACTCGGCCACCCCAGTTCAGACATGGCTATATGCAAATCAGTCTGACCCTGTGCCTCATGGGAACAGTCCAGCCCGAACTGCCAAGCCATGTCTTCCCTGGACCGGAAACAAGCATCCTGGGACCGGTTTCGGATTCATAATCCTCATCAGCCAGGCTATCTTGAATCCAGTGGCCAAGTGAGCAAGGGACTCACGTCTGAGCATACCCTGCCACACTTAGGGCGAACAAAGCGATACAAAAGGGGATGATGGACGGAGCGTTTGAGCAAATCCAACACTCACCCCAGTCAACTGATCTGGGTTTAATCCATCACCATTCTTTAGCTCACTCGGCCTCCCCAGTTCAGACATGGCTATATGCAAATCAGTCTGACCCTGTGCCTCATGGGAACAGTCCAGCCCGAACTGCCAAGCCATGTCTTCCCTGGACCGGAAACAAGCATCCTGGGACCGGTTTCGGATTCATAATCCTCATCAGCCAGGCTATCTTGAATCCAGTGGCCAAGTGAGCAAGGGACTCACGTCTGAGCATACCCTGCCACACTTAGGGCGAACAAAGCGATACAAAAGGGGATGATGGACGGAGCGTTTGAGCAAATCAAACACTCACCCCCAGTCAACTGATCTGGGTTTAATCCATCACCATTCTTTAGCTCACTCGGCCACCCCAGTTCAGACATGGCTATATGCAAATCAGTCTGACCCTGTGCCTCATGGGAACAGTCCAGCCCGAACTGCCAAGCCATGTCTTCCCTGGACCGGAAACAAGCATCCTGGGACCGGTTTCGGATTCATAATCCTCATCAGCCAGGCTATCTTGAATCCAGTGGCCAAATGAGCAAGGGACTCACGTCTGAGCATACCCTGCCACACTTAGGGCGAACAAAGCGATACAAAAGGGGATGATGGACGGAGCGTTTGAGCAAATCAAACACTCACCCCCAGTCAACTGATCTGGGTTTAATCCATCACCATTCTTTAGCTCACTCGGCCACCCCAGTTCAGACATGGCTATATGCAAATCAGTCTGACCCTGTGCCTCATGGGAACAGTCCAGCCCGAACTGCTAAGCCATGTCTTCCCTGGACCGGAAACAAGCATCCTTGGACCGGTTTCGGATTCATAATCCTCATCAGCCAGGCTATCTTGAATCCAGTGGCCAAGTGAGCAAGGGACTAATGTCTGAGCATACCCTGCCACACTTAGGGCGAACAAAGCGATACAAAAGGGGATGATGGACGGAGCGTTTGAGCAAATCAAACACTCACCCCCAGTCAACTGATCTGGGTTTAATCCATCACCATTCTTTAGCTCACTCGGCCACCCCAGTTCAGACATGGCTATATGCAAATCAGTCTGACCCTGTGCCTCATGGGAACAGTCCAGCCTGAACTGCCAAGCCATGTCTTCCCTGGACCGGAAACAAGCATCCTGGGACCGGTTTCGGATTCATAATCCTCATCAGCCAGGCTATCTTGAATCCAGTGGCCAAGTGAGCAAGGGACTCACATCTGAGCATACCCTGCAACACTTAGGGCGAACAAAGCGATACAAAAGGAGATGATGGACGGAGCGTTTGAGCAAATCCAACACTCACCCCAGTCAACTGATCTGGGTTTAATCCATCACCATTCTTTAGCTCACTCGGCCACCCCAGTTCAGACATGGCTATATGCAAATCAGTCTGACCCTGTGCCTCATGGGAACAGTCCAGCCCGAACTGCCAAGCCATGTCTTCCCTGGACCGGAAACAAGCATCCTGGGACCGGTTTCGGATTCATAATCCTCATCATCATCCAGGCTATCTTGAATCCAGTGGCCAAGTGAGCAAGGGACTCACGTCTGAGCATACCCTGCCACACTTAGGGCGAACAAAGCGATACAAAAGGGGATGATGGACGGAGCGTTTGAGCAAATCAAACACTCACCCCCAGTCAACTGATCTGGGTTTAATCCATCACCATTCTTTAGCTCACTCGGCCAGCCCAGTTCAGACATGGCTATATGCAAATCAGTCTGACCCTGTGCCTCATGGGAACAGTCCAGCCCGAACTGCCAAGCCATGTCTTCCCTGGACCGGAAACAAGCATCCTGGGACCGGTTTCGGATTCATAATCCTCATCAGCCAGGCTATCATGAATCCAGTGGCCAAGTGAGCAAGGGACTCACGTCTGAGCATACCCTGCCACACTTAGGGCGAACAAAGCGATACAAAAG
This sequence comes from Lissotriton helveticus, assembly GCF_964261635.1. Taxonomy (NCBI): domain Eukaryota; kingdom Metazoa; phylum Chordata; class Amphibia; order Caudata; family Salamandridae; genus Lissotriton; species Lissotriton helveticus. The sequence continues at coordinate 847,518,414 of NC_136068.1, forward strand.
GGGATGATGGACGGAGCGTTTGAGCAAATCAAACACTCACCCCCAGTCAACTGATCTGGGTTTAATCCATCACCATTCTTTAGCTCACTCGGCCACCCCAGTTCAGACATGGCTATATGCAAATCAGTCTGACCCTGTGCCTCATGGGAACAGTCCAGCCCGAACTGCTAAGCCATGTCTTCCCTGGACGGGAAACAAGCATCCTGGGACCGGTTTCGGATACATAATCCTCATCAGCCAGGCTATCTTGAATCCAGTGGCCAAGTGAGCAAGGGACTCACGTCTGAGCATACCCTGCCACACTTAGGGCGAACAAAGCGATACAAAAGGGGATGATGGACGGAGCGTTTGAGCAAATCAAACACTCACCCCCAGTCAACTGATCTGGGTTTAATCCATCACCATTCTTTAGCTCACTCGGCCACCCCAGTTCAGACATGGCTATATGCAAATCAGTCTGACCCTGTGCCTCATGGGAACAGTCCAGCCCGAACTGCCAAGCCATGTCTTCCCTGGACCGGAAACAAGCATCCTGGGACCGGTTTCGGATTCATAATCCTCATCAGCCAGGCTATCTTGAATCCAGTGGCCAAGTGAGCAAGGGACTCACGTCTGAGCATACCCTGCCACACTTAGGGCGAACAAAGCGATACAAAAGGGGATGATGGACGGAGCATTTGAGCAAATCAAACACTCACCCCCAGTCAACTGATCTGGGTTTAATCCATCACCATTCTTTAGCTCACTCGGCCACCCCAGTTCAGACATGGCTATGTGCAAATCAGTCTGACCCTGTGCCTCATGGGACCATTCCAGGCCGAACTGCCAAGCCATGTCTTCCCTGGACCGGAAACAAGCATCCTGGGACCGGTTTCGGATTCATAATCCTCATCAGTCAGGCTATCTTGAATCCAGTGGCCAAGTGAGCAAGGGAATCAGGTCTGAGCATACCCTGCCACTCTTAGGGCGAACAAAGCGATACAAAAGGGGATGATGGACGGAGCGTTTGAGCAAATCAAACACTCACCCCCAGTCAACTGATCTGGGTTTAATCCAGCACCATTCTTTAGCTCACTCGGCCACCCCAGTTCAGACATGGCTATATGCAAATCAGTCTGACCCTGTGCCTCATGGGAACAGTCCAGCCCGAACTGCTAAACCATGTCTTCCCTGGACCGGAAACAAGCATCCTGGGACCAGTTTCGGATTCATAATCCTCATCAGCCAGGCTATCTTGAATCCAGTGGCCAAGTGAGCAAGGGACTCATGTCTGAGCATACCCTGCCACACTTAGGGCGAACAAAGCGATACAAAAGGGGATGATGGACGGAGCGTTTGAGCAAATCAAACACTCACCCCCAGTCAACTGATCTGGGTTTAATCCATCACCATTCTTTAGCTCACTCGGCCACCCCAGTTCAGACATGGCTATATGCAAATCAGTCTGACCCTGTGCCTCATGGGAACAGTCCAGCCCGAACTGCCGAGCCATGTCTTCCCTGGACCGGAAACAAGCATCCTGGGACCGGTTTCGGATTCATAATCCTCATCAGCCAGGCTATCTTGAATCCAGTGGCCAAGTGAGCAAGGGACTCACGTCTGAGCATACCCTGCCACACTTAGGGCGAACAAAGCGATACAAAAGGGGATGATGGATGGAGCGTTTGAGCAAATCAAACACTCACCCCCAGTCAACTGATCTGGGTTTAATCCATCACCATTCTTTAGCTCACTCGGCCACCCCAGTTCAGACATGGCTATATGCAAATCAGTCTGACCCTGTGCCTCATGGGAACAGTCCAGCCCGAACTGCCAAGCCATGTCTTCCCTGGACCGGAAACAAGCATCCTGGGACCGGTTTCGGATTCATAATCCTCATCAGTCAGGCTATCTTGAATCCAGTGGCCAAGTGAGCAAGGGACTCACGTCTGAGCATACCCTGCCACACTTCGGGCGAACAAAGCGATACAAAAGGGGATGATGGACGGAGCATTTGAGCAAATCAAACACTCACCCCCAGTCAACTGATCTGGGTTTAATCAATCACCATTCTTTAGCTCACTCGGCCACCCCAGTTCAGACATGGCTATATGCAAATCAGTCTGACCCTGTGCCTCATGGGAACAGTCCAGCCCGAACTGCCAAGCCATGTCTTCCCTGGACAGGAAACAAGCATCCTGGGACCGGTTTCGGATTCATAATCCTCATCAGCCAGGCTATCTTGAATCCAGCGGCCAAGTGAGCAAGGGACTCACGTCTGAGCATACCCTGCCACACTTAGGGCGAACAAAGCGATACAAAAGGGGGATGATGGACGGAGCGTTTGAGCAAATCAAACACTCACCCCCAGTCAACTGATCTGGGTTTAATCCATCACCATTCTTTAGCTCACTCGGCCACCCCAGTTCAGACATGGCTATATGCAAATCAGTCTGACCCTGTGCCTCATGGGAACAGTCCAGCCCGAACTGCTAAGCCATGTCTTCCCTGGACGGGAAACAAGCATCCTGGGACCGGTTTCGGATACATAATCCTCATCAGCCAGGCTATCTTGAATCCAGTGGCCAAGTGAGCAAGGGACTCACGTCTGAGCATACCCTGCCACACTTAGGGCGAACAAAGCGATACAAAAGGGGATGATGGACGGAGCGTTTGAGCAAATCAAACACTCACCCCCAGTCAACTGATCTGGGTTTAATCCATCACCATTCTTTAGCTCACTCGGCCACCCCAGTTCAGACATGGCTATATGCAAATCAGTCTGACCCTGTGCCTCATGGGAACAGTCCAGCCCGAACTGCCAAGCCATGTCTTCCCTGGACCGGAAACAAGCATCCTGGGACCGGTTTCGGATTCATAATCCTCATCAGCCAGGCTATCTTGAATCCAGTGGCCAAGTGAGCAAGGGACTCACGTCTGAGCATACCCTGCCACACTTAGGGCGAACAAAGCGATACAAAAGGGGATGATGGACGGAGCATTTGAGCAAATCAAACACTCACCCCCAGTCAACTGATCTGGGTTTAATCCATCACCATTCTTTAGCTCACTCGGCCACCCCAGTTCAGACATGGCTATGTGCAAATCAGTCTGACCCTGTGCCTCATGGGACCATTCCAGGCCGAACTGCCAAGCCATGTCTTCCCTGGACCGGAAACAAGCATCCTGGGACCGGTTTCGGATTCATAATCCTCATCAGTCAGGCTATCTTGAATCCAGTGGCCAAGTGAGCAAGGGAATCAGGTCTGAGCATACCCTGCCACTCTTAGGGCGAACAAAGCGATACAAAAGGGGATGATGGACGGAGCGTTTGAGCAAATCAAACACTCACCCCCAGTCAACTGATCTGGGTTTAATCCAGCACCATTCTTTAGCTCACTCGGCCACCCCAGTTCAGACATGGCTATATGCAAATCAGTCTGACCCTGTGCCTCATGGGAACAGTCCAGCCCGAACTGCTAAACCATGTCTTCCCTGGACCGGAAACAAGCATCCTGGGACCAGTTTCGGATTCATAATCCTCATCAGCCAGGCTATCTTGAATCCAGTGGCCAAGTGAGCAAGGGACTCATGTCTGAGCATACCCTGCCACACTTAGGGCGAACAAAGCGATACAAAAGGGGATGATGGACGGAGCGTTTGAGCAAATCAAACACTCACCCCCAGTCAACTGATCTGGGTTTAATCCATCACCATTCTTTAGCTCACTCGGCCACCCCAGTTCAGACATGGCTATATGCAAATCAGTCTGACCCTGTGCCTCATGGGAACAGTCCAGCCCGAACTGCCGAGCCATGTCTTCCCTGGACCGGAAACAAGCATCCTGGGACCGGTTTCGGATTCATAATCCTCATCAGCCAGGCTATCTTGAATCCAGTGGCCAAGTGAGCAAGGGACTCACGTCTGAGCATACCCTGCCACACTTAGGGCGAACAAAGCGATACAAAAGGGGATGATGGATGGAGCGTTTGAGCAAATCAAACACTCACCCCCAGTCAACTGATCTGGGTTTAATCCATCACCATTCTTTAGCTCACTCGGCCACCCCAGTTCAGACATGGCTATATGCAAATCAGTCTGACCCTGTGCCTCATGGGAACAGTCCAGCCCGAACTGCCAAGCCATGTCTTCCCTGGACCGGAAACAAGCATCCTGGGACCGGTTTCGGATTCATAATCCTCATCAGTCAGGCTATCTTGAATCCAGTGGCCAAGTGAGCAAGGGACTCACGTCTGAGCATACCCTGCCACACTTCGGGCGAACAAAGCGATACAAAAGGGGATGATGGACGGAGCATTTGAGCAAATCAAACACTCACCCCCAGTCAACTGATCTGGGTTTAATCAATCACCATTCTTTAGCTCACTCGGCCACCCCAGTTCAGACATGGCTATATGCAAATCAGTCTGACCCTGTGCCTCATGGGAACAGTCCAGCCCGAACTGCCAAGCCATGTCTTCCCTGGACAGGAAACAAGCATCCTGGGACCGGTTTCGGATTCATAATCCTCATCAGCCAGGCTATCTTGAATCCAGCGGCCAAGTGAGCAAGGGACTCACGTCTGAGCATACCCTGCCACACTTAGGGCGAACAAAGCGATACAAAAGGGGGATGATGGACGGAGCGTTTGAGCAAATCAAACACTCACCCCCAGTCAACTGATCTGGGTTTAATCCATCATCATTCTTTAGCTCACTCGGCCACCCCAGTTCAGACATGGCTATATGCAAATCAGTCTGACCCTGTGCCTCATGGGAACAGTCCAGCCCGAACGGCCAAGCCATGTCTTCCCTGGACCGGAAACAAGCATCCTGGGACCGGTTTCGGATTCATAATCCTCATCAGCCAGGCTATCTTGAATCCAGTGGCCAAGTGAGCAAGGGACTCACGTCTGAGCATACCCTGCCACACTTAGGGCGAACAAAGCGATACAAAAGGGGATGATGGACGGAGTGTTTGAACAAATCAAACACTCACCCCCAGTCAACTGATCTGGGTTTAATCCATCACCATTCTTTAGCTGACTCGGCCACCCCAGTTCAGACATGGCTATATGCAAATCAGTCTGACCCTGTGCCTCATGGGAACAGTCCAACCCGAACTGCCAAGCCATGTCTTCCCTGGACCGGAAACAAGCATCCTGGGACCGGTTTCGGATTCATAATCCTCATCAGCCAGGCTATCTTGAATCCAGTGGCCAAGTGAGCAAGGGACTCACGTCTGAGCATACCCTGCCACACTTAGGGCGAACAAAGCGATACAAAATGGGATGATGGACGGAGCGTTTGAGCAAATCAAACACTCACCCCAGTCAACTGATCTGGGTTTAATCCATCACCATTCTTTAGCTCACTCGGTCACCCCAGTTCAGACATGGCTATATGCAAATCAGTCTGACCCTGTGCCTCATGGGAACAGTCCAGCCCGAACTGCCAAGCCATGTCTTCCCTGGACCGGAAACAAGCATCCTGGGACCGGTTTCGGATTCATAATCCTCATCAGCCAGGCTATCTTGAATCCAGTGGCCAAGTGAGCAAGGGACTCACGTCTGAGCATACCCTGCCACACTTAGTGCGAACAAAGCGATACAAAAGGGGATGATGGACGGAGCGTTTGAGCAAATCAAACACTCACCCCCAGTCAACTGATCTGGGTTTAATCCATCACCATTCTTTAGCTCACTCGGCCACCCCAGTTCAGACATGGCTATATGCAAATCAGTCTGACCCTGTGCCTCATGGGAACAGTCCAGCCCGAACTGCCAAGCCGTGTCTTCCCTGGACCGGAAACAAGCATCCTGGGACCGGTTTCGGATTCATAATCCTCATCAGCCAGGCTATCTTGAATCCAGTGGCCAAGTGAGCAAGGGACTCACGTCTGAGCATACCCTGCCACACTTAGAGCGAACAAAGCGATACAAAAGGGGATGATGGACGGAGCGTTTGAGCAAATCAAACACTCACCCCCAGTCAACTAATCTGGGTTTAATCCATCACCATTCTTTAGCTCACTCGGCCACCCCAGTTCAGACATGGCTATATGCAAATCAGTCTGACCCTGTGCCTCATGGGAACAGTCCAGCCCGAACTGCCAAGCCATGTCTTCCCTGGACCGGAAACAAGCATCCTGGGACCGGTTTCGGATTCATAATCCTCATCAGCCAGGCTATCTTGAATCCAGTGGCCAAGTGAGCAAGGGACTCACGTCTGAGCATACCCTGCCACACTTAGGGCGAACAAAGCGATACAAAAGGGGATGATGGACGGAGCGTTTGAGCAAATCAAACACTCACCCCCAGTCAACTGATCTGGGTTTAATCTATCACCATTCTTTAGCTCACTCGGCCATCCCAGTTCAGACATGGCTATATGCAAATCAGTCTGACCCTGTGCCTCATGGGAACAGTCCAGCCCGAACTGCCAAGCCATGTCTTCCCAGGACCGGAAACAAGCATCCTGGGACCGGTTTCGGATTCATAATCCTCATCAGCCAGGCTATCTTTAATCCAGTGGCCAAGTGAGCAAGGGACTCACGTCTGAGCATACCCTGCCACACTTAGGGCGAACAAAGCAATACAAAAGGGGATGATGGACGGAGCGTTTGAGCAAATCAAACACTCACCCCCAGTCAACTGATCTGGGTTTAATCCATCACCATTCTTTAGCTCACTCGGCCACCCCAGTTCAGACATGGCTATATGCAAATCAGTCTGACCCTGTGCCTCATGGGAACAGTCCAGCCCGAACTGCCAAGCCATGTCTTCCCTGGACCGGAAACAAGCATCCTGGGACCGGTTTCGGATTCATAATCCTCATCAGCCAGGCTATCTTGAATCCAGTGGCCAAGTGAGCAAGGGACTCACGTCTGAGCATACCCTGCCACACTTAGGGCGAACAAAGCGATACAAAATGGGATGATGGACGGAGCGTTTGAGCAAATCAAACACTCACCCCCAGTCAACTGATCTGGGTTTAATCCATCACCATTCTTTACCTCACTCGGCCACCCCAGTTCAGACATGGCTAAATGATGGCCACAAGTGAGCTACAATCCTACCTTTCAAAGGAGCTTGCCAATCTACATGATGCTCAAGAGACTGTGGGGATCAAGCATAAAAAATGCTGGATAGACCCCGCTGCAGAATTTGCCTGTTTGAAAAACTGGAAATCAATATCACCTCCTTCCTTTGAGGAATGATAGGAGGCTACAACTCAAATGGCAGTTCCTAAACTCTTGATTTGCAAACGGAATGACCAATAGTACAGGTTTGCAGAGTAGTGAAGAAAGGACATCCTTGATGATTGCACAGGTAGTGCCTGTATGATTCTATGAGTGCCATTGCCAAGGACAGACTGCGAATACCGGGTGTTTTTAACAAAGTATAAAAAACACAAATAGGCATATTTTACATAAGGTTTCAGTGTAGCTATTTAGTAAGATACTAATATAACTTTCCCCTTTGTATTCATTTGTAGAAATTACTAAATCAAAAAGGCATTTTCCTTCTTCAAAGCAACACCGCAATAACATCAGTAGTCACAAATACAAATAACAAAGTGAAAAACATATATTTAGACATATTTCACACAAAAGTTTGAGTCTAGCTGTTTTGTAACATTATTGGTTTAACTTAATTTTAACTATACATTTATGAAAAAGAATAGTTTCAAAATGTAACTCAACTTCTGAACTCACAAATAGAACATCAATATTAAACACCCATCAAGCTACCCATTGTTACCCAAACTCTTTTAAAAAAAATTACATTTAAATTAAAAACTGTTGCCAAACTAGTGCAATACACAATTTGAAAACATCACATGAGCGTGAAAGTAAGGAATACTATTGGATTATATACTGTTTAGTAAAATGAATAGAAAGTATACGCCCACTCCTCCTTCTTGAATCTTCTTTTCCAGAAGTTTATTGTGAGCAGGTGGTAGATTTTGGCTGGAGACTTTTTTTGGACTTATGTGGGATGATGTTCATGTTATATCATCTTAAAACTTATCATATAAAACACCTACAAGTGCCGATGAAACAGAAAGAAGCTAGAGGACCATCTACAGCAGTGGCAGCAGCAACAATTCCCGGACAGAAAGTCCCTTCAGAGGTTCAGAATACTACAATAGATATGGCTCCAGAGTTTTCAAAAAATGTCCACATATTGCGTGGACTGTAGTGTTGTCATAAGAGCTGGCTGAGCAGTGTGTTAAAGCTGATTGCAATGCTGGCAAAAATTATACATGGTCATTTTTCCCCCATTTTATATTTTTTGTACATTTCATAAGTTCATAGTGAGCAGCAAGAAGGCAAAGCAAAGCTGAAGGGCCCTCGACATCAATAGCAGCACAACAACACCGAAGCAGAGCGTCCATTCAAAACTACAATCTCAACTTCAAGATTTGGCTCCACATCAAACTGCATGGATTGTGGAGTTGTAATGAGTGCTGGAGAGCAGTCCATAATGGTCCTTCACAATGCTGCAAAGAATAATAAATGTTAATTTTTTTTATTTTTGGGCCTTCATACTTTTCCTACATTAGCAGGCATTTTATTATCTTAAAAAATGGGCATCTAATATTTATGTGTTGTTCATTTTATTATCTTCTAATTTATTGCAACACTACTTACATATAATTTGCCGTATAGACAAGTTAAACCATCCTGCTACAAATAAATATACAGGTAACTTTTGCCAGTTACCATTATTTACTTTTTCACTTTTTAAATATGTCAACAGTCTGTGTTTAAATCTTCTAGTAAATGCATCAACATTTTAAAACATATGTTCGTTTTTTAGATAACACTGTGTTAAATGTTGTAATCTCTTCTTTAAAACTATCAACTGTAATATATGTGTCTTGTTCTACAACTCCTCCACTCAGCAACTCTTCATTTTCCCTGGAATCCTGCTCAGGACCAAAGAAACAAAACTTCACATTACCACAAACCTTTTCTGCATCTACCACACTACCATGCAAAGGTGCTCCATTCATTTCTCCTAAACGTAAAGCAGGAGTTTTCACATAATACAGCCTCCTACCTAAAGTTTGCATTGTTGAGTGGTATAACTTATTTTGTGTTTTAAATTTCACCTTGGAAAGATATGTATAAATGTTCTTAATATATAAATGGATTGCTGTCTAATACTAGACACACTACTACAATTACATTTGTATACAGTACCCTGATTACGCCTTCCTTGTACCTCTTCTGCAATAATTTATTCTACATTTCTAGGTACCATCACCTCTTTTGCTATAGGACTACCATTCTTCATTTCATAACATCGTCAGTACAGGTGTGAGCCTCAGTATTTCAATGACTGCATGGGTTGGAAGTGGGTGTTTAGATGGCTGCATAGGTACTTCTCAAATGTTAGCATTATTGCATAGTTACAGCCTTGTTAATTGTATAAGTGAATAGTTAGTATCTAGGTGATTAGGTGAATGTATGGGTAGTGCCTCCATAGTTCAATGTCTACATAATTTCTGCCTGCCTGATTGCAAGAGTACATGTTTAGTGTCTAGGTAATTGAATAACTCCATGGATAGTGAATCACTGATATGATGACTGCCTGGGGAGTGGCTAGGTGATTGCAACATTTTGAAATTTTTCAAAGCACAAAACCTTTTGCGAATGGCATACCTACATCATTTCTCAAATACTTCTCCTGCTTCTAATCCATATAGACAGCATATCTCAAACAAAAGTTACTCTCGAAATCAAGCTAGCACAAGAACTTCTCAATTTTACACAAACCATGTTTAAAGAAAAACACTACCCTCACCATCTACATGAAATTTTCATCAGCCCTACTGAACATAGATCCCCATGTAAACATATTTGTGATTTCTTAATAGATGTACACCTTCAAGCCATCTTCCAAAAAATGTATAACTCTCTCCATCTTTAAGTAAACTCAAAAGTCCCACCGTATATAAAGCTATGTGCTAGCACAAAAACCATATCCCACCATCTAAGCACATGCACAGTGTTCATAGAGGTTAAAAATCACATTGACAAACACTTCCCAGTACATACCAAACAAGTATTACTTCTTTCTAATACATATACAGGCGGACAACATGTTCTAATTTTTATTTCTCACGACATTATTCCTGTTTAATAATGTTACTAAAAGTACTACAACACCCAGAATGCAATTAACAGATGTATCTATTATGCACATGACGTTTAGACATTTAAAACATTCTTAGTATCTCATTACAACTTCAGCCAGACTATACCACTATTTTTTTTACTAAAATACACAATGTAATTCAGAGGCACTAATTAATTTTTCTGTTACTTCCCAAAACATTCACCACTAACCTCTTAAACACATACCTTCTAATACAGTTCATCTCATATATTTTTTCATATTACTGAGATACTCCTTTTAATCAAATGCCCATATAGATCTTTATTTCTAATGTACATTTGTAAAATAATTGCAAAGTTATATACATACCAGTGAATTGAGTTTGTAGATTATATTGTTGTTTTAGCTATTTCTGGATAGTTTTGGCACTGTTCAAATTTGTTAAAACTAAGTACAAGAATGGTACACCACTCTCATATAAAGCAACTCTAAAATGGCAACCTCTTCAACTTTCCACTCTATCATCATGAGAAAGACAGCATATGAAATCATGCCTTTCATTTTAGACTACTGCATCTCCAGTTGTGAATGGTTAGCATCTGTTAACCCTTTCCACCTCTTTCGAAACGAGGTTCCTGTCGGCGAGTTTTCGCAATGTTTTCGCTATCATGTCGGAGACTTCATGAAAAAAACAGGAGTTCAAACCTATATCTAGCTTCATTTTTCAGAAATGTAAATACTACACAACAAATTATTACATAGTCCTGAGTTGGAAATTAAAACTTGCCATTATTTACATTGTGTCATCACTCCTCAACATTAAAAAGAAAATCTGTCTCTTTAAATCCCTAGCCCTCCAATACACTCTTAGCTCAGTGTACTTAGCAACGCAGTGGAACCAGTAGGTCACAAGTTCACAGCACATTCTAGAAGGAACATGCTACTTCCAAATAAGATACATCAGGTGTGCTTTGTTCCAGAGATTCAAAAGCATATTTATGTATTTTCTTCATCATCATCATCAACTTTATCGGTGTTTACAATAAAACCATAAAAGTCACACAAGCACCTTTAAAAAAGACTCCCTCAAATATTACAGCACAAACAATACATAATAGAGAGTTAAATAGCAAACACTTTTGATGGATCCATCATAAAAACAATTTCATATTACCACAATAACCCAGATTTTACCATAATAAATTATTCGCAGCTGGACATAAGCCTAATTGCAGCCCTTAAAAAGCTAAGAGTGTGTAATACCAAGCTGCTTGAAAGCAGTTGCAAAAAGATAAAAGGCAGCCTAACCTGCCTAAAGCTATCTTTCTTACGAGTATGAATATTAAAAGACTTTCTCTGAACCTCATAAAATCTACAAAACATTAAAAAGTTAATCATAGCCTGTGGAGACTTTCCGTCGCAGCAACAGGGTAAGAGACACTGCCCTCTATATGCACCACGGCGATGGGCTAAGAGAAAATGAAAGAGGTCCAAACAAAATCTTGTCAGTAAAAAGTGGTTGTGGGCACTTTTGAACGATGAAAGATAGGGCTCAGTGAATGGCACCGCCTTCAACAGGGAATACCTACAAACACTGGGCTTCCTCAACTTCTCTTCTTCCCTTGCCCATGTGCGCATTTCGAAGAAGGTCTCCTTTACCCAGTACATATCCCTCTGGATTCTCAAATAGATCATCCCTTCCCATGCTGAAAAGACTTTGTCTGATATACTTTAACCAGCAAATACGGTTACAATAGTCAAGGGAAAGACAATCCCTAAGGATTTCTTTACTTAGGTCGGCTCCCTTCTTCATCCAGATTTCCATCTATAATGACAATGTATGATAGGCCAGCACATCTGCGAGGATAGCCATCCCAAGTTCTTTGTGGGCTATAAAAAATTTAATACAAATCTGTCTCAGAAAAGTGTTTTCGACAGATTGCAATACATCATGCTTGATATAACCCCAAATCTCACTCCCATAGGTGACCTTCGATATACATTTAGGTTAGTAAATCTGCAAAAGTGCCCTGATCAGTCTACTTCCTAGTCTGGAGGCAAATTTAGGAACGGCTGCGATAGCCCTAGCAAAATCCCCTTTATTTCGACTTGACGAGGGGCACCAGTTCAGGGCTTTATCAAACACCACCCCTAGCTATGAAAAGACATTGGTCTTTGGGACCGGTGTAGCCCCCACCAAAAAAATGCAGGGCTCAGCTGGACGCTGGCCCACCTGCATGATAAATGATTTACTGTTATTGTCTAACAAGTCCAAGTCCACCATAAAATGTACAAAGGAGTTTAATAAGTATTGCAGACCCCTCACTGTCCTCGCCATGAAGACATCATCATCAGCATACAGAAGGACAAGCAAACTTCGCTTGTCCACCTGAGCGGAGTCAGTATTTAATTTCAAAAGGCCTGCCCCAAACAAATTAAAAAGAAAAGGGGCCAGGATACACACTTGACGTACCCCTCTCTGTAAACAAAACTCACAGGATACTTTGACATCCTTATTATAGCATACTACAGCTTTGGTGTCTCTATGGAGATCCCTTAAAAATAGAACATTGTCTCCATCGATTCCAATAGAGGTCTGGTAGAATCCCATCAGGGCCTGGGGCATTATTTTTAGTTAATACTATTATATTAATTTCGACTTGATGAGGGGCACCAGTTCAGGGCTTTATCAAACACCACCCCTAGCTATGAAAAGACATTGGTCTTCGGGACCGGTGTAGCCCCCACCAAAAAAATGCAGGGCTCAGCTGGACGCTGGCCCACCTGCATGATAAATGATTTACTGTTATTGACTAACAAGTCCAAGTCCACCATAAAATGTACAAAGGAGTTCAATAAGCATTGCAGACCCCTCACTGTCCTCGCCATGAAGACAGCATCATCAGCATACAGAAGGACAAGCTGCTGCTCTTACCTCCTGTGTACTAAATTGATCCCAGATTTACCCTCACCGATATCCATGTCTACCCTCGAGGGGGGTTCAGGCTGGAACATGCCCTCAAAGTGACTTTTCCAATCATCCTCTGAAATATTGGCATACAGTGTATTGGCTCTGTCTACTGCTAAAAACAGGCTATTGATGATGCTCCAGAACTTACAGAAGTATTGTGCCCAAAGCTGGCCTCTACCAGGTTTGACCAGGCCTCCTCTTTATGGGCTGACGTACGCTTTGCCAAGGCTGCCTTATATTGTCTGTGATACCTCTTGACAGCCAGGGAATCTCTTGGTGTGGCGCCCAATGTTTCCTTCTATCTCCTGAAGGTGCAGGAACACTCAGAGTCAAACCATCTCCGACCTGTATAAGAGGGGCGCCTGCCCAAGGCCTCCAATAGGTTGGCTATGGTCCTGACATGCTTCCAAAAGACTAAAGAATGTCTGAAGGTGTTGCCGCCCTATCTGAACAAGTGGGGAACTCCCTGGAACACTGGTGGAGCAGGGACTCATAGAACTGGTCCGGTATAATCTGTACCCACTTCAGCCTCCTCCCCTTGTCCACGGCTGTCAGTGTCCCCCTTGCTCCATTGTTGGCTAATTTTTCTACCCTGGGCCATCCAGTCCAGACACACACTGGGTTATGGTCACTGTACACGTTCTCTTTTATCATAAAATCCAAAATATAAGAAAACAAATGTGTAGAAACAAAAATGAATTCAACAAAAGACTCGCAACCTCTCCCAGTGAAAGTGGGGACAACAGCTTTTTTGTCCGGGGGCAACTTATTCATAGCAGACAACACATCAAACTCATTTAAGATGTCGTTAAGTATAGCACCCTGATAGTTGTGTCCCATATACAGACTAGCGTGGTCCCCACATATATGGACACTAAAGTCCCCTGCAATGAGAACATTTGAGCAAAACTGCTTACTCCGAGTCATATTTCTCAGACAAAAAAACAACCGTTTAATATTGCATATTTCTGAAGAACTAACTACTGGTTATACATTTTTAAAGCAATAGCTTTTGTTCGCCTAGATAACAACAGCACCTGTAAGGTGGGGGAGTCTTGAGGCAACATGACAAAGCTGACTTGGACAGCTAAAGAAACAAAATTGGCCAAACCACTCATCACTCTTCCTGCTATAGAGGGTGTGGCTGGCACAAAGAAGGTTTTGTATCCTTCCAGATAATAACTGTTTACGGTCACCCATGTCTCCTGGAGGCAGATCACATCAAATCTTTATAAAAATGCACCCAGTGTGGATTATCAAACTTGCTGCAACGTTCCTGAAAATAAAATGACACCCCTTGACTTCTGAATAACCCAGAAGTCCCCCGAGCACTATAGGGGAGGTGCAGCTGGTTCAGGGGCACCTGGGCTCAGTCAATCACAGCAATCTAATGAGCTAGGAGTGCCAAACCTATTAGAAGTAGCTATACCTAAAGTTCCCTCATGCTGACTTCCCTGACCCAAGTCCAATAACCCCCCTGAAACCTACCACATGGGACAAGTGGATGGATCTGGGGCCTATAAAAGTAACCCAGAGGAAGAGACACAATGGCCGAGTTAGAACCCCTAGGTTTCAGTTGGGAGATCATACTGAGGATGCTGTTCACCATAAAGGGGCTTTCGAAATAATGGTAACACAATCCCCATCCCAATTTTTCTTTAGTCTGCCCACCCATGATGTTCTGCGCAACCCTGTCGCAATGTTGAAATTTAGCCAGTGCACAACTTTATTCTTGTGCTATTCAAAGTCTTCCTTAGCGCCCTGAGCAAGTTGAGGTACATTTGCTAAAACCACTACTAGAGGAGTTGACTCTGGTGGCGGGTGTAAAGTGCAAGAGCTTGGGGCAGGGTCACTTGAGTCCCCTGGGCGGCTGCCTCCTGACCCTCTGCCAGACATCATGTTGGACCAGCTTGCAACAGTTCCTGGGTTTGTGTTCTGCTGAAGCTGTGAAGAGGTGTCGCAATAAGTGGTTGATGCTGGTATCAAAGTCATATTCAAAGTTGTAACCAATATAATAAGTATATGGAAGGCGCTTGTCGACAGGTACACTGAGTTGCACCCTCCGTTGCTGCCTTAAGTGGGATCTTTATGCCAAGCTCCTGCACACTTTGACCCACACTATGATATGCACTGGCAGGTGGGGCTGTTGGGCCTAAAGGGAGGGCAGGCAAGGTACTTGGCTGACAAGCGATGAAGAATGGGGCTAATTTGACATCCAGGGTTGATTACAAGGATGCTTTTAAAGCGTCAAGCAGGCTCATCAAATCTGGGCTAAGTGCAGCTGTGGAATCTGGGAGGCTAGAATGCAAGCCAGTGCTCTTACGACATTTAGCAGGACTCCCGATCAAGGTGCCCTTCCTCTTTGTTCTTGCTCCCTTTCCTGCTCCAGAACCGACTCCGAGGACCACTGGTTTAGTCAGAGGGTCAGTTAGCTGTGCACCATCCTGCTGTAAGGTGAACAATGAAGTCAGGCAGTTGCCCCTGTCAACCTTCTGAGCCAAGAACACTGGGCCAGAGTTGGGGGTTTGTTCGAAAGCATCTGGGCATCAAGGTGCAGGGTCACTGTGGGGGGAAAGGAACAAGGGATCAAGAAAGACGACGTGCAGCCAACTCAATTTCCTTTGCCAAAACTCCCACGGCACGCTGCAGGAAGGCGTCCATGGTGGACACAGTGTTCACAGGTTCCTTAGCGTGCAGCCTCCGTTTCCCCATTGTAGCAATCCAGACAACCCCAAGTGACAACTTCAGATAAAGTGGCCAATGTCCCTCCAATTAATCCACAGATATTATCTTAAAATAATAAGGTCACTAAAACAGCAGAGCATACAGAACTAAGACAGGAATACTTAAACTATAACTACTGTCCCGTTTAAACAAGTACACAGGGGGCTGCTCTATACCAAGCAAGCACCCAGCCCCATAAAACCTGGGACTTTAAACACCATGGACCACAGCTCACTCATTAACAGAGGTGATATAAACTCTCCTACCTGCACAGGTGTGCCCTAGTCCTGTGTCCTCCAGGTGTTGTCCTTATATGGACCCGGGAACTCCAGGAAGGCTCCACCTCCTACTCCTTGCCCCTGGCACCCGATAGGAAGATGAAAATGAATCAATTGGGACCAAATCCCCAGTCAGAGAGCCAAGGGAGTGGTCACAGCGCAGCCTCCTCCGGGCTCTGACGAATTTCATTGCTTGCACTGCATCACAAAATGCAATGCAGTGCGCGCAACGAAATTCGTTTTATTTATTTTTATGTTTACTTACCTGTTAAAGTCCGTAATCCATACATTACTACCCCCCGCCCTGCCCCTCCCCCTCCCCACATCACCGCCAGGCCAGTACTCCCACTACCGGCCACGGCTGGCGGCAGGCCCCACAACGTAAGCTGCTGCAGGCAACAGAGAAAATGTGTCCAGCGCTGCGGGAGATGGGCAGCACTTTTGGGTGAGCGAGAGTGTTGGCCCCTCCTTCAGTCGTCTAGGCTTCCTAGGACAGCTAGTCCCGATTAACTCCCCAAGCGGCGGCAGGCTCCACAACAAAAGTGCCTAGAACAATGCAGTAGTGTAGGTTTGAATAACCAAATGGTATAATGAAGGTGGTACAGCAAAGAGTTGGAGTATGCCGTCTCAGGAACAGTGACTCTAAATGACAATTCAGTGAAGTAATGCTTATCTGGCGGCTGAAATTTACATCAGGGGCTGATAGCAGATAACGCTTTACCTCACGAGTGAGAACATGAGGGCGGGCAGGAGAACTGTCCTTGACAAGTGCTGATGGTTTATTTCCTTAGACAAAAGCCAAAAATAAGACTTCTTGCTAAGGCATCTAACTCACAACCTAGTTTTATTCACTTTCATGCTAACAACATCCAATGAAATATATCTTTATTTTTTTTTAACACCTCCATTTTAACTGCTCCCAAGCTCCTCATCTTATGATTGTGCCTGTGGTGGCAATTAAGCATGGGCGTAAAATCCGCTCCGCTCGCGGATTTTTCGGATTTTCGGCAAATTCGCAATCCGCGAACGCTCGCGAATTTGTCGAAAATCCGTGAATCCGCTCGCGGCGGATTTTTTGCTTGGTTGCGGCGCGCGGCGTGGTGCACGGCGTTCACTTTCCGTCATTTTAGCGTTTGCCGAGTTGTTTTTCTTTGCGAGTGACGCGCCATTTTAGATCTTGCTGCGTGTTCCCGCGGGAGTTTGTCGCCCGCGAATACGTACTCGCGGCTTGCCACCTTGCACAGCACACCTCGTGAGAGTTTGCAATTGCGAACACGTAGTTGCGGCGGAAAGGAACAATCTCGCACTTGCGAAATAGAGATTTTGCAATTTCGCACAAGAAAATCACCAGCAAACAGGATAAACCTTCAGAAAATTATGATTTTTATCAGAATCACTCCTCAGGTTGACATTTGCATGGCCTTTTTTTTTGCAAGGAGTCCATTTTGGGGGGGGGAGGAAGGAAGTGCCCCACAGTCTCCAACTTCCTGTTCCTGTCCAGCAGGCTCCTCCCAGTGCTTTGTCCATCTCCTGGTCACTTTCATTTGGATCTGGAGCTGGAAGGATTACTTTTTGTGGGTGCTGCTGGATATTTGGATTTGAGGCCTTTTTGACTGTCTTTGGATCACTTTTGGATTAGAAATCAACTTTCACAAGTAAGTTTGTTTGGGGCATTACAGTTGCTGCAAGTACAATTTTGGAACTTTTTCAGAAAATTAAATAAATTATATTGTGGGTAGCCACAGTATCCAGTAGGACCAGGGTTGGTTATGGGTGCATGATACAACTGTTTTGTTGAATTTAAACACCATTGAGGCCATGGATGGGCTGGGATTGTGCAGATTTTATTGTTTTTTTGTCGTTTTTTTTGGGCCTGCTGGTGTGGCCCTTTGCCCAGGGGTGGTGAGTGTTGCATGGGCCTAGTCTTTCTGTGGGGTGTCTTCTTGAATTTAAACATAATTGAGGCCATGGATGGGCTGGGATTGTGCTTATTTTATTGTTTTTTGTCGTTTTTGGGGGGCTGCTGGTGTGGCCTTTTGCTTGCCCAGGGGTGGTGGTGGTGCATGGACTGAGTGTGCCTGTGGTGTGGTCTCACTCTCTTTGATGTAAACATCATGGATGGCATTGGATTGTGGTGATTTCTGGCTGTTTTTCTGTTTTTTGGGGGTGTACTGTTGATGTGGACTGGCCATGTGGGTGGTGGTGGTGGCCATCTTGAGTGCTGGCTGGTACAGGCAACATGTGCTTGGGGTGTAAGGGGGCCATTTTGAGGAGAGGCAGTGTCTGAGGCCTGCACTTATTTTGCCTACTTTTCATCCCTTATGCCCAGGGGTAGTGAGTGTTGCATGGGCCTAGTGTTTCTGAGGGGTGTCTTCTTGAATTTAAACACCATTGAGGCCATGGATGGGCTGGGATTGTGCAGATTTTATTGTTTTTTGTCGTTTTTTTGGGCCTGCTGGTGTGGCCCTTTGCCCAGGGGTGGTGAGTGTTGCATGGGCCTAGTGTTTCTGAGGGGTGTCTTCTTGAATTTAAACACCATTGAGGCCATGGATGGGCTGGGATTGTGCAGATTTTATTGTTTTTTGTCATTTTTTTGGGCCTGCTGGTGTGGCCCTTTGCCCAGGGGTGGTGAGTGTTGCATGGGCCTAGTCTTTCTGTGGGGTGTCTTCTTGAATTTAAACACCATTGAGGCCATGGATGGGCTGGGATTGTGCAGATTTTATTGTTTTTTGTCGTTTTTTTGGGCCTGCTGGTGTGGCCCTTTGCCCAGGGGTGGTGAGTGTTGCATGGGCCTAGTCTTTCTGTGGGGTGTCTTCTTGAATTTAAACATAATTGAGGCCATGGATGGGCTGGGATTGTGCTTATTTTATTGTTTTTTGTCGTTTTTGGGGGGCTGCTGGTGTGGCCTTTTGCTTGCCCAGGGGTGGTGGTGGTGCATGGACTGAGTGTGCCTGTGGTGTGGTCTCACTCTCTTTGATGTAAACATCATGGATGGCATTGGATTGTGGTGATTTCTGGCTGTTTTTCTGTTTTTTGGGGGTGTACTGTTGATGTGGACTGGCCATGTGGGTGGTGGTGGTGGCCATCTTGAGTGCTGGCTGGTACAGGCAACATGTGCTTGGGGTGTAAGGGGGCCATTTTGAGGAGAGGCAGTGTCTGAGGCCTGCACTTATTTTGCCTACTTTTCATCCCTTATGCCCAGGGGTAGTGAGTGTTGCATGGGCCTAGTGTTTCTGAGGGGTGTCTTCTTGAATTTAAACACCATTGAGGCCATGGATGGGCTGGGATTGTGCAGATTTTATTGTTTTTTGTCGTTTTTTTGGGCCTGCTGGTGTGGCCCTTTGCCCAGGGGTGGTGAGTGTTGCATGGGCCTAGTCTTTCTGTGGGGTGTCTTCTTGAATTTAAACATAATTGAGGCCATGGATGGGCTGGGATTGTGCTTATTTTATTGTTTTTTGTCGTTTTTGGGGGGCTGCTGGTGTGGCCTTTTGCTTGCCCAGGGGTGGTGGTGGTGCATGGACTGAGTGTGCCTGTGGTGTGGTCTCACTCTCTTTGATGTAAACATCATGGATGGCATTGGATTGTGGTGATTTCTGGCTGTTTTTCTGTTTTTTGGGGGTGTACTGTTGATGTGGACTGTCCATGTGGGTGGTGGTGGTGGCCATCTTGAGTGCTGGCTGGTACAGGCAACATGTGCTTGGGGTGTAAGGGGGCCATTTTGAGGAGAGGCAGTGTCTGAGGCCTGCACTTATTTTGCCTACTTTTCATCCCTTATGCCCAGGGGTAGTGAGTGTTGCATGGGCCTAGTGTTTCTGAGGGGTGTCCTCTTGAATTTAAACACCATTGAGGCCATGGATGGGCTGGGATTGTGCAGATTTTATTGTTTTTTTGTCGTTTTTTTGGGCCTGCTGGTGTGGCCCTTTGCCCAGGGGTGGTGAGTGTTGCATGGGCCTAGTCTTTCTGTGGGGTGTCTTCTTGAATTTAAACATAATTGAGGCCATGGATGGGCTGGGATTGTGCTTATTTTATTGTTTTTTGTCGTTTTTGGGGGGCTGCTGGTGTGGCCTTTTGCTTGCCCAGGGGTGGTGGTGGTGCATGGACTGAGTGTGCCTGTGGTGTGGTCTCACTCTCTTTGATGTAAACATCATGGATGGCATTGGATTGTGGTGATTTCTGGCTGTTTTTCTGTTTTTTGGGGGTGTACTGTTGATGTGGACTGGCCATGTGGGTGGTGGTGGTGGCCATCTTGAGTGCTGGCTGGTACAGGCAACATGTGCTTGGGGTGTAAGGGGGCCATTTTGAGGAGAGGCAGTGTCTGAGGCCTGCACTTATTTTGCCTACTTTTCATCCCTTATGCCCAGGGGTAGTGAGTGTTGCATGGGCCTAGTGTTTCTGAGGGGTGTCTTCTTGAATTTAAACACCATTGAGGCCATGGATGGGCTGGGATTGTGCAGATTTTATTGTTTTTTGTCGTTTTTTTGGGCCTGCTGGTGTGGCCCTTTGCCCAGGGGTGGTGAGTGTTGCATGGGCCTAGTCTTTCTGTGGGGTGTCTTCTTGAATTTAAACACCATTGAGGCCATGGATGGGCTGGGATTGTGCAGATTTAATTGTTTTTTGTCGTTTTTTTGGGCCTGCTGGTGTGGCCCTTTGCCCAGGGGTGGTGAGTGTTGCATGGGCCTAGTCTTTCTGTGGGGTGTCTTCTTGAATTTAAACATAATTGAGGCCATGGATGGGCTGGGATTGTGCTTATTTTATTGTTTTTTGTCGTTTTTGGGGGGCTGCTGGTGTGGCCTTTTGCTTGCCCAGGGGTGGTGGTGGTGCATGGACTGAGTGTGCCTGTGGTGTGGTCTCACTCTCTTTGATGTAAACATCATGGATGGCATTGGATTGTGGTGATTTCTGGCTGTTTTTCTGTTTTTTGGGGGTGTACTGTTGATGTGGACTGGCCATGTGGGTGGTGGTGGTGGCCATCTTGAGTGCTGGCTGGTACAGGCAACATGTGCTTGGGGTGTAAGGGGGCCATTTTGAGGAGAGGCAGTGTCTGAGGCCTGCACTTATTTTGCCTACTTTTCATCCCTTATGCCCAGGGGTAGTGAGTGTTGCATACTTGCATGTCCCTAGTCTTTCTGTGGGGTGTCTTCAATGTAAACATCATGGATGGCATGGGATTGTGCTCATTTTTCTGTGTTTTGTCGATTTTTTGGGGTGTATAACTGAACTGATGTTCCTCTGTCTTCCATTCCTTTTAGGTGCACAAGAAGACTCAATAGAACCACCAGTGCCAGGAAGAAGTCCTGCAGCGGTGTGTGCAGCATAACGTCACGCGACGTCACGTCTGGACACAGAACCCTCTGCAACTCGTGCAACTGCTGCCTGCTGACCTGCTCTGAAGAAGATGGCCCCAAAAAAAGTAACCCGTAGCTCCTCTAGCAAGAAAGGTGCCAGTAAGGAGCAGAAGAAGCAAGTTACCAAGGACACTGGTGTGCCGCCCGCCCCTTTTTTTGGGAGTAAAAAAAAAAGTATGCCTGCAGCAGCTGCAGCGGGATCTGCTGGGGACCAAGCTGGCAGCAGCACCCCCGCTCCATTGGGCTCAGTGCCACCACCACCACCACGCCAACTTAAGTCCAAGCCCTTGAGTGCTGCAGAGGCAGCCAGTATACTTCTTCAATCACCATCGACCAGTGATGTTGGCTCATCGCAAGAAAGCAGCAGCAATGTCCCTCAATCAACACAGGTTGTTGTAGCTCATCTGACGAGTGTTGAACAACCACAGCCGCAACAACAATCACATGTGCAAGTACAAGCCCAAGTACATGTGGAAGGAGAGGCAGCGCAAGGAGATGCGCAAGCAGAGGTGCATGGAGGGTCACAACAAGTGCCCACAATAGTTGTTCCTCCCGAAGTAGGGGCACATCAGGAAATCGACAATCAAGGCGAGGTATCATTTGAGGAAGCCACTCCTCCTGATGATCCTTCATTGTCTTCCACACCCCTAGCAAGGAAGAGATCAAGGGTGGTGTCTACATCCTCTTCAAGCACACCTCCTTCTGATGATACGGATCAAACTTGGGAACAAACAAAGGTAGTTAAGCGTAAAAGGAAGCTCGTCCAAAGTCTCAGAGTTATGGAGTGTGATGAGTCTCAACAAGAAGTGGCGGATACTGCTGCTGATGAAGACTCTGCCAACGACGACCCAGTCATCATAAAGGTCACTGCAGCCCCAGCGGGCATGCAGCAAACAGACATTTTGACCCTAGCCCGAAGAGCTGCTGAGCGTGATGATGATGTTGTCGATGAGGAGGCAGTGGAAACACCACAATCATTGGAGTTAAGTAGTACACCAACTCGTCCCGCTTCCATATTTCTTTCTGGCAATAGAGACCTCCGTCAACCTTGACCTTAATTAGTGGCGGTGAAAGTGCAAAACGTACAAAAGTTGGGCAATCCACATCCTCCACTTCATCTGGCATTAGCTTCATGACCACCACCACCAGTATCGCCGCCTCCTCCATGTCCCACAGACACTTCAAGTCCCCAGTTTGGGACTTCTTTACTGTTTGTCCAAAAAATCCAAAGTTTGCCATTTGTACCCTTTGTAAGCTTGCAGTTAGTCGTGGTAAGTCAGGTACCAACTATGGTACCGGCAGCCAGAGAGGTCATCTTGAGAGAAAGCACACTGTCAAATGGTTTGCGCACCTAGATGCGATCAAGAAAGGCCAAATTGAAGGAAACGTTGATGTTTCATCTGATGATGACGAGCAGGAAGAAGACGTGTCAAACACTTCCCTTATACCCAGTACCCCTGTCAGCAGCACACCCAATGTGAGGCACACTAAGAGTGTTGGAGCGAGTGAGACACCAACGCACAAAAGTTCACCAGCGAGCAAAATTGGGTCAACGAAGTCATTATCAGCCCGTAAATGCTTGGTCCAGGGCAACATTAGAACAATGCTTACTTCAGACGTGCCATATGAACGCAACCACCCACTGACGCGTCTGTATAACACTAAGCTGGCTAAAATGCTAGCTGTGGACCTTCTACCTTTTTCTTTTGTAGAAGCGGTAGGTTTTCTTGAATTAGTGGCAACGCTCTGCCCTAAATGGAAGGTTCCGAGCCGGTTCTATTTTGCCAGAGTTGCGGTTCCAGCACTACATGAAGATGTGCTGCAGGCGATTGGGGCAGCTTTGCAGAAGAGTGCTGTTCACACAATACATCTGACAACAGACATGTGGACCAGTGGCCCAGGCGATGATTACATGTGCATCACTGCACACTGGGTCTCTTTTTCAGGTGTTAAAGCAAAGCTAAACGCAGGTGTTGACCCGGACCAAGTTTTCAAAGCTGCTCGGAAACATGCAACACTAGCCATGTTTGGCTTGGATAAAAGTCACACAGCAGAAAACCTTTTGGAAGAGTTTAACAAAAAGGTCTTGACAATGCTATCCCCCCTAAAACGCAAGATTGGTTATGTTTCCACGGATAATGGCGCCAATGTAGTTAAGGCCATGTTCATGGGTGACCATGTTAGAGTGCCGTGTTTGGCGCACTGTATCAACCTGGTAGTTCAAAAATTCTTGAGTGATAAACAGAGTCCAGCGTTCGAGGTAATGGCCACCTGCCGCAAAATGTGCAACCATTTCAGCCATTCTTTTAAGGCCCGGAAGCATCTGCGGAGACTGCTACTTCAACGTAGAATGCCAGTGAAAGCACTCATCCAGGAGGTGGCAACACGTTGGAACTCAACCTTCTACATGCTTGAGCGTCTGTATGAGCAGTATACGGTACTCGATCACTATTTCTTCACAGAGGCTACATCTCAGAAGGAGGACCTGCGGATGAGTGCGGCGCAATGGGACATAGTTAAAAGCCTGACAGACATGCTTCGTCCTTTTGAGTTCTTCACGCGTGCAGTCAGCCAGGAGGACTGTAATTTGGGAAAAGCTATCCCATTGTTGTGCATGCTGGAGCACCAACTGATGGCAGTGTCTTCTGAGTTTGAAAAAGATGAAAAAAAAAACCAAACATTTCATTTTGTCTGAGAAATTATTACATCGCCTACGTGGTGATGAACGTCTTCAAAAGATCAAGTCAGATCAGCATTACATTTGTGCTACTATTCTGGATCCACGCTACAAAAAGGCGCTGGCAGGCGAAGCATTCTTTCCTTTTGCTGATGCAGATGTTCAAAAGTACAAACATTGGTTAGCCTGGTCAGCCAAGAGGTTTGAAAAAGAACGGCAGGTTATTGAAGGAGAAGCCAGTACATCAGCATCAGCATCAGCAGGCCATCCCCAGTCACAAGAATCCACTTCTGAATCTGCACCGGTGGCTGGGGCACAAGTGACCTCTCAGCCGTTAAAGACACCGGCAACTGGATCATCTGCACCACACACAACAAAAACAGTGGCTGTTGTAGAGGATTGGCTAAGTTTGCTTGGGTATGGTTCTCGAAAAAATGTCACAGCCACAGCAAAAAGTAAGCAAAGTGGAGGAACCGTTGATGACCTTGAGTCGATGGTGCAGGACTATATGAATGACTCAACAGTGGTCTTTCTTAATGATGAGCCATTGCAGTATTGGCATGGCAAAAAACAATTGTGGCCACAGCTCTACAACCTGGCTATAAACTATTTGTCTTGCCCACTCGCAAGTGTGTCTTCTGAACGTGTTTTCAGTGCTGCTGGTGGCATTGTAACTCCCAAACGGAGCCGCCTCTCGCCCAAAAATGTGGAGCGGCTGACAATGATCAAGATGAATCAGCACCTCATACCACCAGATTACAAAGTACGAGAAAGCACGCCGCATGAAGACGAGGAGGACAGCAACGTAGATGAGGGGATTTTTTCTCTGTTCGGTGCCACTGACCTCATCCAGCCTGAATTCGCAGAGTATGATGACGAAATCTTGTTCTTATTCCCTGACACCGAGCCCTGAAAATGAGACAATCAATCAAGAACTTTCTTTTTCGTCCTTATTCACTTTTATTCCTGTGTGCTTTGTGTCTCTCTTTCTTTGTTTTGCACAGTTAATTTAATTCAAACTTTAATCACCTAATCCCAAAAACAAGACCATCATCAGAACTGTCTTCACTTGTTTGCTTATTGATTTGAAGGTGCCGCAGTCTACATTCCTCAGGTTCACAAGTTCTGAAGAACATGCTCCTCTATCCTCCTCCTCCAGACTGCGATTTCCCTCCAAGCAGAGTGCTGGATTACGCCCAATGAAGAAAGACTCAGCACTTGTGGGGGTGTTGTACTTCTTTGCGGGTGAGTTGACGGATTTGGGCCCATTGCTGTGAAGCTCTAATAATGGACAAAAGTGTTTTGGACCAAATATGAGGTGGAAATTTCTTGCCGTTTTTGCTGACTTGCTTGCCTTTGAGGTGCTCTTTGGCGGGGTTCCGGGGGTTTGTGGGTAATTTTTGGTGTCTGTCGAAGCACTGCTGCGACAGTCTAATCTTGATTGCATTTGCTTTTCAGGAAATCCGTGGTGGAAAACAGGAGTTATGATGATTGATGATGATGACCTAGCTGAACAGCGCCGCATTTGGAACGAAGGCCGAGAGATATTGTAAGTATGAGATTTAGCTTTTTCGCTGTTTGGGGGTGTTGTCGGGTGGTTTTTTGCGGGTGGGTTGGCGGGTCTTGCCTGGGGCATTCCTGGGAAGGTCTAATACCGGATAGAAGTGTTTTGGACAAAATCCATAAGGAACAGCCTTTTTTTTGCTATTTCTTCTGACATCTTGCTCAATGTAGCGTTTTGGGGGGCTTCCTGCTGTTCGTGGGTGGGTTGCGGCCGGGGTCTCTGTCGAAGCACTGCTGCGACAGTCTAATCTTGATTGCATTTGCTTTTCAGGAAATCCGTGGTGGAAAACAGGAGTTATGATGATTGATGATGATGACCTAGCTGAACAGCGCCGCATTTGGAACAAAGGCCGAGAGATATTGTAAGTATGAGATTTAGCTTTTTCGCTGTTTGGGGGTGTTGTCGGGTGGTTTTTTGCGGGTGGGTTGGCGGCTCTTGCCTGGGGCATTCCTGGGAAGGTCTAATACCGGATAGAAGTGTTTTGGACAAAATCCATAAGGAACAGCCTTTTTTTTGCTATTTCTTCTGACATCTTGCTCAATGTAGCGTTTTGGGGGGCTTCCTGCTGTTCGTGGGTGGGTTGCGGCCGGGGTCTCTGTCGAAGCACTGCTGCGACAGTCTAATCTTGATTGCATTTGCTTTTCAGGAAATCCGTGGTGGAAAACAGGAGTTATGATGATTGATGATGATGATGACCTAGCTGCACAGCGCCGCGTTTGGACCGAAGGCCGAGAGACATTGTAAGTATGAGATTTAGCTTTTTCGCTGTTTGGGGGTGTTGTGTCGGGTGTTTTTTTGCGGGTGGGTTGGCGGGTCTTGCCTGGGGCATTCCTGGAAAGGTCTAATACCGGCTAGAAGTTTGTTGGACAAAATCCATAAGGAAACACCAGTTTTGGCACTTTTTGTAAGTTAGGGTTCGTTAGGGTTAGCCCTAGCAGCAGGATTGCATGTGTTTCGGGGGGTTCTATTGCAACGCGGTTCTGTTGTTGTAGAGCACTGTTGGAGCGATGCTGGCTATGGATACTTTTGCTTGCTTGCAAGTGGTTTGAATACAATCCACGGTCTGTATTTGGGCCTACTGTTACTTTCAAAGTACGTTTTGTAACCATTTTTCTGCTAGGCATCGTTTTTGGAGATATGATTGGGGTTCTTCTACATTTTTGCAACTGGCTTTAGTAAGGGTCTTGGTGGGAGCATTGCTGGGAAGGTCAAATTTTGTTCTAAAACACAGTAGTACACCTACCTTGAGGGGAAAGATCCGCTATAATATTTTGGCCATACTTATTGATCCTTAAAAAGGTGACTCAGACAGAGCACGCAATTTCAAAAATATTGTACTGTCTATTAGGGAAATCAAAGTGTCACTTTTTGAACCACACAGCGTACATACCTTTTATTTATTTATCAGTGGTATTGTAATAGCACTTCCTGTTTTCCGTTCAATAATTACAGGCCGGGTTTCAGTCAACATCCGCCAGGCAGGCAGTGGACAGGGTGTCTTCTGTCAGTGGTCACCACATTGATGGACGAAGCGTCAGCTGGAATGGAGGAGTGCCGCCAATAAGAGGAATTGTTTGCTGCATGCAACTTACTTACCAAATTCAACAGGACAACTCCAACAACATACGCAATACAGATACAGTATCCATTGTTGTCTTTTATTCTATGAGTGTGACTGCATGTGCTTACCTTTAGTTTGTAACCAAAGATTGTCTGTATCTTCAATTATTGTTTGTCCATGCTCTGCTTTTTTTTTCTTCTCTCAACAAAACCTACCCAAAAAGAAACCCATCCATTTTACAAACCCTAACCCTCTTCCCCCGGGCTGTGTTGTTTTGCTTGATGTCTGACTAAAATGACATCAATAATTCCACACACTTGCTGGGGAGGATAAGGTCATAGCAGCAACAGGCTGGTGAAGGAATACGAGGATATCTTCTAGACTTACTCAGCTTCAGTACTATATCTTCTAGTAGTAGTAGCCAATGTCAAATAAATTCAACGCAAGTACTAGTTATACTTGCAAGCAAATACTTTACCATTTGTTAGGCTACATTATGGCACTGTTCTAGTGTACTGTCACCTGCTATTTTCTCGATCGTACCGTAACCGTTGTAATGCTACAGTAAGGAGGACAAACAAGGTTTCGTTTTCTTTTTTCCATAGGCATGCAACTGCCACTGTGTCACACCACTAGTACCACCGCAATGAGGAAATGTCACCCGCCCAGGATTGACAACGTTAATCCCCATTTCACCTGGAGCCAGCCCTGGGCCTAGCCCTAATTTCTAACACAATTTACAGGTAAGATAAGCGTTTGGTGGGAGGTAGTATAATGGAGTATTATTTCGGAGTAGACAAGAGATTGACGGTTGTACTACTAAAGTCCTACGACTGTTCAGGAAAACAAAGTTACTGTTACACCCCCGCCCCCCACCCACCAGACTGAAAAGCAGTAAAAAACAGGTATGGTCAGATAAAGTTTAAAAATATATTTATTTAGCCCTAACAAAATAATCTCCCTCACCCACCCTAACCCCAACGATTGTCTTTGAAACGTCCCAAAACGATCCCAACTCCCAAATCCCACCCCCCAAAAGTCTATAAAAAAAGGGCAAGGGACACTCCACTACTGGAGGGTGCTGGTGCTGGTGCATGATGCGGCATGGGCATCATACTCCTTGCGGAGGGTGGCAAGCTCGGAGCGGAGGCCCTTAACCAAGTTCTTATACTTTAGGACCTCCTGCTCCAGGTTGGACATGCGGACTCGTAGGCGGCGTTGGCGGTCCTTGCAGCTCCTGTGGGGGGCAGCTGGTATTTCGGTTGCTTGGCGGTGGCGGTCGTCTTTCTTAGCCCGGCTCGGTCCCGCTGGCTTAGTCACGGAGGAGGATGCAGTGGTCACAGTCGAGGATGTTGTTGTTGCCCCGCTCGACTGCGTGTCCTCCTCCTCCTCCAGGGCCACCAGCCGCCGATATTCGGCGACTGTGGCCTCCAGCCTCCGTTGCCGGGCCAATCTAGCCTGCTCCCTCCTTGTTGTTGATTTGGAAGGAGCAACTATATGAAGAAAGAAAGACATAGTCTGTAACCAATGCTCCTTATTAATAACACAAAGTGATTGAGCCGAAAGTTGGGTCACAGAGTACAAGTAGCAAATTGTAGCACAGTACATAACTATTGAGGACAGTATCTATGTAACCTCCCACTTCTGCATCCTTGCTCTAACATTAGTGGTAGTTTAATGAACAAATTCTACGACCACTATGGACTTCCATTACAGTCGACTATGACAGTACACCAGTCTTATTCTTCTTCTTCTCTCTTGTTTAGGGAAATTGGTACATTATCTTATGCAAGCCGGCAGAATGACATGGACAGCACAGTGAACTTGCACCCGAGAAAAAAAGTTGCACACCATGATGAGTGAGACAGACTTGCGTTACTGTACCGGTCCAGTACATGCAGGTGGTGAAGCTATTACTTTTCTATTACGGGTGGCACTGAGAATACTCTGTTACAAGGGCTACTGCTTAATTAATTTACCTTTCACCCTACAGTGCAAATGAGTACTAGAAAAGGAAAATGAAGAAGCTAACTAATTTGATTATCTATCACTTCACATGGGACGTATTTAATGACAGATGAGATGACTTTAGGTGCTTTGCTTAATATTGAGTGAACAGTGATACACCCACACATGAATGACGTACTACAAGTAAACTAAAGTTATTAAGAGAGGTACGGAGTGTCCACCGTAATAACCAGATATATGCTGTGATTGCAAACGCAATACAAAGTACTGCTACTATTCATGGTAGTATTGGACACATTTACAATTTCTTTTCCTTGCCTTCCCTGCACTGGAACGGACGTGCGGGTGCGGTGGTACATGCTCTTCAAGGTAACACTTACTTCACCTGGCGACCATCTACTCTCTCTAGATACACATGTGCTATGTAAGAGTCAGAGAATACCATGCTCCAGGCATCCATTCAGTCAAAGTATACGCACACATACAGTTTCTGTTTCACCCACCCAGGCTGCTGTCCTTCCACCCATCCTTGCCTCATCATTGACCCAGCCATGCACCATACCATATTCTTTCCTTCCCAGCCACCTCGGGGGCCAAGCAAACACATATCGTTCTTCTTTGCCAGCCATCATACAAGTTCGCGTCCCACTTACTTACACCCTTCTTTCGCTTTTCGTTCATCCCATCCATCACGTTCGTCTAAGAACTTATTGGGATTCTTCTCACCAAAAACTTCACAGCTAAGTCGAAGTACATTTCGAGGAGGCTACTACTACCTGGTTGATTTGTAATTATAATACACCCGTGCAGAAAGCACACTATGCAGTCTTCAATCTCAATAAGTAAGGAATATATAGCTTACCTGTTTCCGCCACCACCGTTTGATCCCCCACAGGACCGTCCGCCGGCTCTTGCACCGCCTCCTCCCCAGAGGCCTCCGAGTCCTGGTCCAACACAGCCACCTCCGCGCTGGCCCCGTCACCAGATGTTACACCTACAAAGTACATTTAAGAATGTTAGAATACACCACTCACTACTATATAATATTTGGTCTAGGAGAAATGTTAAAAAAACAGAATACAATGTAATAATTTGTGACTGTCTACTCCATAGTAAAAATGTCCCATTTTCCAGGGAAGGCTGTTGTCTTGCTGCACTTTTATGCACAACTGATGAATGCTTGCTTTTGATTTTTAACACGCACCACTTTTTCTCCTAACAGACAGAAGCTTGACTCCTAAGAACACGACCAGGATCAAGTTCAAACCAGGTGAGAGCTCGGCTCGACCACAAGAAATGTGTCCAATTAATCGTCAGCACTAACCACTTTTCCGTTTTCAGTTAAATAGTTTTATGACAAAGTAGATTTTAATAAATGTGTTTACTTTTAATAAAGCTTTTAAACTTAAATAGACTCTGTGGTTTTTGTTCCTCTAGACTAGAGTGGATGAGCTAAAGGTTTTGGAATTTTTGCAAGCATGAGTGCCTCTGACACTTCTTGACTGTGCTGTGACTCCGTACTACTCTCTTGTCCTGCGTACGATAATCTAGAGATCATTGGGGATCTATAATCGGTGACTTCGGGAGCTGAATGACTCTGCCACACTATCTAGTCAGTAAGGAGACAGTGCATAGAGGTATTGCTGAATATAATGGGAGTCCAATGGAATTGCCAAATGTCCAATCTTAGTTAGCTACACAGACAGACTAATAAGAATAGTCTAGTAATACCACAGGGAGTCATATTCGAGGCAGGATAAGAATTTATATCCAGTCTACAAGAAGATCAAAGACGATTTAGAAAAAATCGAATGAGGAACGCTAGGAAAAAATAGGTACTGTTTATTAAAATGTAAACTTACTGGGGCCAGCAAAGGAGCCCTCGCCTGCCCGATCCTGGCCTGCATCCTCAGCACCCTCCTCCTGTGTCCTCTTGCCCTTGGGGGGAGCTGATGTACAACATGAAAGAAAGAAAAACCAGAAAACATGGATGAGATTTTTCAACCAAATCAAACATTTCAAAAGAACAATAACAAAATATTTTGGAAAAATAGCAAATAGATAGACAACTATTCCACGGGATCTATCTCATGTGGTATACTACGTTATTCGTATTGCCTGATTTGCGGAACGTTGACTTAGAAAGTTCCTATGTAACTCAATAAACAGACTACTAAAGAGGTTTGCCTAGGCCTGGCACTGCAGGCAGCAGTGCGCAACACGCGAAGTGACAGACAAAGTCCATCCTGCTTGCAGATCAGTGAATACTCAAACTATCAATCCACCCGCCACCACCGCCACTATTTCTTCTTATAGCCATGTGTCTAAAGGAAGGACTGGGCTTCAGTCTGTTGGGGCTGATTTAGAAGTCCCTTGCGGAAGTTGCGGCTCATTTTCCTCCATTGTTGCGTGCCTTTTGTGACGCAGCGG
Source organism: Lissotriton helveticus (assembly GCF_964261635.1). Classification (NCBI taxonomy): domain Eukaryota; kingdom Metazoa; phylum Chordata; class Amphibia; order Caudata; family Salamandridae; genus Lissotriton; species Lissotriton helveticus. The sequence goes on from NC_136068.1 coordinate 847,550,040, forward strand.
CAGAACAAAAGACTCGCCATGGTGTTGGTGCGGCGTATATATTAAAAAAAACCACATATGGGCATATGGGCGATGCATCACGTTGTAAAGCCCTGCGCCATCAGGGGGCGTTCCGGCGCAAGGGAGGGCGTACCTGCGCAGGAACGAATCCTAAAAGTGGCTGAGGGAAATCTACAAGATGTCAATCAGTCACTTTTAGGACAATGATGCATGACTCAAACCCTGCGCGCTTGAAGCCGACGTACGGCTTGATGCAGCATTGGGGAGATAGGGTACCCCAGAGCATTGCTGGAGCTGCGCCATCGTTGGCACGCAACTCCAGCAATGCGCTGCCTTTACGGCACAGATGCGTAAGGCTTCTGTGACGGGCCAATGGGTGGTGGTGGCATGGCACACAATTACTGCCGCATCCCTGCTACTTTGCAGGGATGCGCCGGTAATTGAAAATATGACCCTTACTGTCTAGCATTACGCAGTTCTTTTCTTTACACTACACTCATACATAATTTCTCAGGCCAATGAAATGCTTCTGAACACAACATACAAAACAAAGAAGCATAGTAGCAAGCAAGGCTACTGAGAAGGAGAGCAGTGCACCTGAAATGCATAGAAGATTTTGAAATATAATTTACCTCAATGTAATCGGCAGCATTATTGCTCTTGGTAAAGAACAAAGATTTGCAAATAACAGAGCAGGATAAAACAGAGTAGTAAATGTACTACTACTACTACTCACCAAGCCCGGGGACCTCTACGCCGAGCGCGTCCAGCAAGTCCCGCTCCCGGTCCATGACATCGGTCCAGCGGTGGGTGGCCTGGTTATATGTGCGCCGGACCCCAGAGATCTTGTACATGGCCCGGCACACCTTCTCCCACCGCTTGCGACGCTCCCGGATGCCATAGCCAGTCGCGATCTTGCCGCCTCCCAGGATCGTCTTGGGGAGGCGGCGCTGGACGTGGAAGATCAGTGCCGCCACTTCCTCCGCGCTGAAGATCTCCCTCGGGACCACTTGCTCCCCCCTTAAACGCCCGCACGGGAGCCGGGCACGGGGTGCGGGACCCTTCCCCTTCTCAGGGTGCTTCCCGGCTCCCTTTACCATGGTCTGGGCAGAAATAGAGTTAAATGATAAACAAGAAATAGAATAATGAAGAAGAAAAGAAAAGAGTTTAAAAAAGTAGTTTAAAAGTAACTAAAAGCTGCAGAAAACACAAAAATATAGAGCTAGAAAAATAGAGGGATAGATAATAAGTAAAATTAGATCAAAAAAACTTCAAACAAGCAAAGGATGGCAGAGATTGAGAGAGGATAGAGAAAGCATGCCCAGAACCATAGCAATGAATGAGAAACAAGATGGCCGCGCCTGTTCACGACCGCGTGGGTAAGTTCGCGCGAGATTTTCCTTGCGAGTACGCGCGAAATTGTACTAGCGAGCAGCACACTTTGCGAGTTTACACATAGCGGGCGGAAACGGAATTACGTCACGCCAACAAGATGGCCGCGCCCGTGTACGACCGATAGGGTAACTTGGCAAACGTATAGCTAGAAGCGCCTCGCGAACACGCGCAAGATCACGCGAACATACACGTCGCAAAAAAAACAATTTTGTATTCGCACGTATTCGCGGCTTCCGAAATCGATCTCGCACGGATTCGCGCCCCAAAAAACGCGCGAAATTGCAGAAAAAAACGATTTTAGTTAAACTGAAAGCAATGAGCAGGTGCAAAAGTTCAAACTTAACATTAGTAACATTCAAGGTAGTGCTTCCTGATGGGCCCCTCCAGAGTTTGCAACTATTCTATGACCCTGCTATGACCCAAACAGCAGGCTCATAGAATAGCTACAAGTAGACCATAAAGGTCCTGTGAAAAAAATTTTTCACTGCAACAAAAAGCAAATTACAGATAAGGAAGGAAGCAGGTGCCAGCCAGACTGGAACTTTCAAAATTACTGACACATTAATGAAACACAAATTAATTGATGGCAGTTGAAGAAGGGCAGGTGTGCTTGCTTTTTTCAACCACCATAATCTACAGTGATAAATAAACCTAATGGGTGGCAGTGAGGATGTACCAGAGGGTGGCATGGGTGTCCCAGAGGGTGGCAGTGGTGAAACAGAGGGTGCTGTGAACCTGTGATGATAAACCAGACGTAGAAACAACATAGTCGCGGACGTTGCGAGCCGAAAAGTAAGTTCGCAATTGCGAACTTGTCCCAAAATCGGCGCGAACGCGCGCCAACACAAAAAACGGGAAAATCCGCAGATCCGCTAGAGTTCGCGGATCTTCGCGGATTGCGAATCCGTAAATCCGCAAGTTCGCGTACGCGAGATCCGCTAGATCCGCCCATGCTTAGTGGCAATGACCTAGGCACATTGACAGGGGTAGGGATGGAAATCCTAATGAAATAAACCTTTGCAGAACTGATGCCGCTTTTCCCTCACACTGTCTTGGTGTACTCTAATATACGCCATACACAGAAATTGAAGCGGTCAAAAAGTCTGTCCACAGATTGACAAAACCAAGAAACATGTTAATTAAACTGTTGCTGCTTTCCTCAGAGACCATCGCATGGACTGTATCTATGACAACAATCTTCATTTTGACATGCATGGAATTTATAGAAATTATGGAGTGCACTTTACGGAGGAAGGCAACAGGGTGTTTCTGAGACATCCGGTCTTATGTATAGCAGCCATATACACACAAGCTACGCAAAGGCTCTATTCAGAGCCACACTATTACCAAAAACATTGTTAATGTTCTTTTAAAAAATCCTTTAAATCAGTTTTTGGGTATCTTCGCAATGACGTGGCGACCCCCGCAAATACATTTGCGAGAACAGAGAACAAAAGCAGACATTTATTGGCCACCAACACTTCCAAAAATAATATGTAAGAAAATCCATTCAGGACATTGCACTACACATGTTACTATATACATACTTCTTTCAAAGCATGTTTAAACCCATATTTTTGTACTAAGTTTCTTTAACATCCATCTTTCAGACCTATTTTCCGTTTTCATGGTTATTCAGGGCATCGCGATGACGTTGTTAACCTCAACAATCGTGCCTTTTCTATAAAGTCTAAAACAAATATATCCACGTTTATTACTGTACACTTCAAATTCATGTTTTTCTAGTTTATTTCTAGAACAACCATCTCTAAAACCTTTTTTCCGTTTTCACTGTGAGGCCAGAGATCACAATGACTTAATCGCAATTCCACCCCGACATGTTGCAAAAGCGGAAAGCAAAAAGAGGAATTCAATAGTCCCCACAACATACAAAAATTACAACTATATATCTAATAATAACCATCACAGTAGATAACTCACTATATATCTAACATTTATCAGAATATATAATATTTTTTTTATATGTCCACCAATCTTCGTCCCTGTGATGATACATGGAGGGGCCGCGCTGGCGGTTGTGGCATCATCACAAATATCGCGTGTGATTTAAAAAATCTATTTTGTACACATAACTTGTGTCACTAACACCCCCATTTCTCAACCATGGGGTCTGAGCATCTCCACCCTGACCCCTTATGTAGCTTTTCACACAAGTTTTCAATAAAATGGCAGACGCAACTTTCTGTACAGGTTGAGTCAAGCAATTACCTTTGGTGCGTGCAATTGCAATTAATTGCGAAACCACTGCAAAATATCCGCAGCCAAAGATATCACTAAACTTACATTTCTCAACAACTACTGAACGGATTTACACCAAATGAGCAAAAGGCACTACCTTGAACAGACATCTACCCTACGATCCTCCCGAACCTTCGTCCTATTTCCCTTCTACCCTGCCTCAGTAAAATTACCGAAAAATTATTGAACTCCCAACTGGCCACCTTCCTGGAAGAGGCTAATATCCTGCATTCCATAGAATCAGCACTTTTGCACACCACTGAAACTCTTAAATTTGCCTTTGATCAAGGGAAAAATGCTGTGGTGTTTCTGTTGGATCTATCGACCGCATTAGACACGGTCTCCCATGTTATCTTGGAAGACCGACTCAAATCATATGGCATTTCCCATCTGGCCCTTGCCTGGCTGAAACCTTTTCTAACTAATAGAAAACAAATAGTCACCCATGGCCACTACCAATCAGCTAAGAAACCCCTGCTCTCTGGGGTCCTACAGGGCTCTGCCTTAAGCCCAACATTATTCAACATCTATATGGCCCCATTGTGAAATGTGATATCATCATTTAACATCAAATCTATTTCTTACGCAGATGATACCTAGTTAATTCTAATATTAGACAAAGACTCTACCAATGCAGAGGAGAAATTCCAACGCTGCCTTACTGCTGTCATTTACTGAATGCAATGCAACCATCTGAAATGCAATAGCGAAAAAACTGAGATCATGCTGCTTGGCATATCCAACATCTTTTCACCAAATAGGTGGTGGCCAGATGATATTCCCCCCGCCAAACACAGTGAAGGTAGTGAGGAATCGGGGAGTTAAATTCGATACATCACTATCCTGGTGCACAGACATAATATCGACTCCAAAATATCGTTTGGACAGAATATCGAGTCAAAAATATCGTTTGGACAAAATATCGACAGGACAGAATATAGACAGCCAAAATATCGTTTTTAAGGTAAGTGAAGTAATATCGACTGTAAATAATATAGAAAGTGAAAATATGTAAGTATATAGTATAGATAGTAAAAAAATTCGTTTTTATTTTTAGGGTTCAGGGTCAGTTTTGGGTTTTTGGGTAAAGGGGTATTTTTAGGGTTCAGGGTCAGTTTTGGGTTTTTGGGTAAAGGGGTATTTTTAGGGTTCAGGGTCAGTTTTCAGTTTTTGGGTAAAGGGGTATTTTTAGGGTTCAGGGTCAGTTTTCAGTTTTTGGGTAAAGGGGTATTTTTAGAGTTTAGGGTCAGTTTTCAGTTTTTGGGTAAAGGGGTATTTTTAGGGTTCAGGGTCAGTTTTGGGTTTTTGGGTAAAGGGGTATTTTTAGGGTTCAGGGTCAGTTTTCAGTTTTTGGGTATTATTTTATTATATTTTGTTACTATATATATATGTTTTAATAAATATGAAATAAAAAAATATTTATTTAACTTTCATTAATTATTTAATTATTATAAGTTAATTTAAGTAATTTTAAGTATATTTTAGTAATTAATTATTAATATTAATTTAATTTAACACTGTTTTTAGTAAATACGATATTTTTTACAACTATATTTTTGTAAACGATATTTTTAACTCGATATTTTTGTACTTACCTGTTTGTAGATAGAAACTCGATATTTTGACTGTCGATATTTTGTCAACGATATTTTTGATGGTCGATATTCTGTCCCTCGATATTATTTCAGTGATCCCACTATCCTTTCATCAGCAAGCTCGCTCTGTAGCCGGCACATGCATCCATTTAATAAAGTATCTTAACAAATTTCTTGATCTGCTACCTGGTGCGGCTAAAAAGACAGTTGCAGTAGCTCTGATCACGTCTCGACTAAACTACTGCAACAGCCTATATGCAGGCGCCAATAAGTCTGTTCTAAAGAGACTACAGATGCTTCAACATGCAGCAGCTCCTCTGGTTTTAAAAGTACCTCGAGTGCCCTCTTCCTCAGCAGCCTTCAAATCATTAAACTGGCTGCCTATACATAAAAGAATCCTCTTTAAGATACTGACAATCACATAGAGAGCTCTTAGGTCATCAGGACCTAAGTACCTTAGAGCCAGAATCAAACCATATGTGACACAGCGCCTCTTAAGATCCTCTTCAGCAAATCTCCTTGCGCCACCCAGCTTCAATCTGGTTTCCAGAGGTGGCAAATCAATGGCAGTCCTAGGGACCAAAGCCTGGAACTCTCTTTCTAGCCATCTCCGGCTCTCTCAGACGGAATCCAGTTTCAAGAAATCCCTGAAAACCTGGATCTTTGGAGCGCCAGATAACTTAGTGTTCTCACTCGTTTGATCTGGAAGAACATACCGCAGCTTTCCTCCCTTGTCTCGTATCTGCCTTAGCGCCATGATGCTCCCCGGAGTGTTCGCTGAGCTCTATACATTTCATTTATTCATTCATATATATATATTTTATTCATGACAATAGAAGTGCAACTGAAATGCTATTGACCCACTAAAAATCAAGGGTAGTATGAAGTTGTGCCATCTTGTGACGTGTTGATGTGCTGCCAATGCACACTAATTGGCAGCACACCTAGTGACAGTGGACAGAGACTTCCTAAAAAAAATGTTGTGCCATGCATGCAAATAGATAAATCACTCAGGCCATAAGTATTTAACATTTGCATTTTGCTAATAGAATGATTCTTTAACACATAACTGTGGGCACCGCAAAGTAATTAATTTAGAATTACATTTCACAGTGCCTTTCATCCTTTGCGAACACTCCTCTATGATGATGTAATTAAAACTGGAATGAGTATGCATTTATTTTTTTATCTCAGCAACACCTTTGCACTAATATATACATATGCTGTCTATATTGCTCCACATATTCACAAGGAGAAAATACATTTGATAAGGAGAAGGCTTGATGTTTGTAAATGTTACCAATATAAAGAGCAAATTTTTATAGTAAATCTATATGCTAAATAAACATAATGGTGCGTGGATGTGCTACGCAAGTCATAGATGTTACGGTTTAATAAATTGGTAAATTACTCATTTCATCTTAGAACAAAATGGCAATACCATGGTAATGACCTAGTAAATATCAGATAAATATAAAAGCATGGACGCGTTTGCGATAAAGAAATCACTACAGTAATATGTCAGCCTTGATCTAAAAATGTAGCATTTTATCTCACGTTTATTACCCATTTTTGAGAATCGCAGAGATTTTCAGAGGATAATGGCAATAAAAGAAAAATTTAAAAAGCGCTTAACTGTGCATAAGTTAATCAGAGGGATCCTTGGGGGAACGGGAATTTGGTAAAACATGAATTATAAGTATCATTTAAACTTACTTTGGACACTGGAGATAATAAATGGCTCCATAATTTAGAAATAGCTTTTAACATCAATGACTGTAAGTACCACTTTACTGTTCATAAGAGTTGCAAAGCAACGGTGCTGAGGCCAATTTTATTAGCCATTTTTTCCTCATAAGAACATTTCATCCATTTGCACAACCGAGGAGACTGGAACAAGAATTACACGCTAATATGCAAAACGCATTTAAGAATTGGGAAATGGTGAAAAATAAATCGTACACAGCACACCAAATGCTGAAGGGAAATTGTTGTATGATCTTATAGCCTTTCTGGATTTGCATATTAAGAAAAAAAGAGAAAGCCTACAAATATTCATACATTTCCAGTGGGCCTGGGAGCATGTGAGAAGGAGGGTGAGGTCAGCGTCTGATGCCGCCATTTTACAAAGGGGTTCTCATAGCAACAAAACATTTTACAATGTGTAGTCATGAAAATAATACACTCCTTTTAACCTACACTACTATATCAGGTGGAACGTGTTCTGCAAATTTGTACGGGACTAAATAATTCACTATGGTTCAAGAACAATTTAAAGTACTAATTACATGTAGAATATATATCACTATTAAAAGGATAGCAGGAGCAGAAATGGAGCAAGTATGATGAAACATTTTACTTAAAACGTAAACTAGTCTTTGTAAATCAACTCAAAAGAGCAAACGCATGCTCACATGTGATACCATTGATAGACAATCTAATGGTGGATTCTGAAGTAATGAACAGAGACGATGTCCCTTCTGAGCTTACTAAGGGCCATATCAGCAAGGGCCAGCGATAATTATCGTTCAGCGCGCTTATCGCGACATATCAGCAAGGGCCAGCGATAATTATCGCTCAGCGCGCTTATCGCGACATATCAGCAAGGGTCAGCGATAATTATCGCTCAGCGCGCTTAGCGCGAGGATAATTATCGAAGGCTATCGCATGATTCTATCGTTGAGATAGCGCGATATCAGCGACGCTTATCTCCAAAGCGATAATGATCCAAAATTAAATAAACAAAAGTTAATTTGCTACACAAGAGTCGTTCAAGATTAAGTTTTAGATAAAGCACCAAGAATACCCATAGTTGGTAACCTCTACTATAATATTCTACATGTGTCTGTCTGTGTGGAATATCATGCCGGGTTATAGCACACGGATTATTTGACCAAATATATCAGCACCTGCCAGGGCTATAGTACAATAGTGAAAATATATATCCTAAATGTGTACACCCTAAGAATCTGACTCTTAATGTTAGGCTTTCCTGTTACTGTTTGAGTGGCCGGGATATTAGTCGAAAATCATTTTTCCGAAGTTTCAGCAAGTTTCCCAAAATATCACATTTATTTTCTGCCACCGTTATTCAGGGACATGACCATATGGAAAATACACCTCCAACGGTATTCAAAATGGTCTCTTGAGTGTGGATAAGCCATAAATAAGTAGGTTTACAGTTCCTGCAAGGTTTGCCTCGAATACCACACAGGTAAGGGATTTCTGAAGGAATTCCGTGGGAAATTCTGTTTTGGGAATCCTCTCTCTGCTGTTGGATATCAATCTCACAATTATATGGAAACGCACTAAAGCCGCATCTTGGGAGGGATGAGGGAGCAAGCCACACGACAACCATTTGTGTGTGTAAAAGGCCGCTTTATTGAAACAGGTGCACATCACAATTTTGTTTAAACTGGCACTTTGCCTTTCCCCGCTCCTGTTCACCAACTTCCCAAACTTAACGAAAAACTACCAAACTCCAGTCAAACTTGGCCAACTTCAAAAACAACTCCGCCAGCACCTGTTCGAAGCGACATAATCACAATAATATAATCCCCTATGCACCTGTTCCAAACACGGCCCCGAAAAAAACTACCCTAACGTCCTCCCCCCAAAAAAAACAAAGCCCAGGGAGGGTGGGCGGGGACAAAAATGCCTACACTACAGCGCTCCCAGCCACCAGGTCACCAGAATCTAAAATGGTGGCTGGGCTAGCGCAGATCTCCCTCAAATACCCTTGGGCTTCTTTTCTAAATTGGGCTGCATTTGGGCTACTCCCAAGACAGCCCAAAACCACAAAATGGCTGCTCCCGATGCTCGGCTGCCCCCCAAACCTCCCTTGGGAGGGATGAGGGGGCAAGCCACACCGATAACCATTTGTGTGTGTAAAAGGCCGCTTTATTGAAACAGGTGCATATCACACTTTTATTTAAACTGGCACTTTCCCTTACAAAACTAAAACCTCTCTAAACATCGAATTACCTGATCCCTTGCCTTTTCCTCCCCCACCCCTATGATCCCCACATGATAAAAAAAACCACCCTACAACATACAATGCATAACTTCCAATACATTAAATAATACACAGTCTTATCACATAACATTTAAATAACCTAACCTCCCAAAACCTACCATCCTATCTGCCTTCCTGCAACTGTAACTAACGAACCTCTAATGTAAACTTCCAACCTGCTTAACCTTTCTCCGCTCCTGTTCACCAACTTCCCAAACTTAACGATAAACTACCAAACTCCAGCCAAACTTGGCCAACTTTAAAAACAACTCTGCACCAAGGAAAAGGCAAGAGGGGAGGTGGCTACACCGCCTCCCCCTTTTCTTGCCCCCCCCAACTCACTGCCCCGTTACACCTCCTAACCACCCTTCACTCTCTGCGCACTCCCAGCAGTCTGGACAGCACCTCTCTCAATTCCAACAGGTAAAGATCCATGCAAAGGCGTGACAGGTGAACCCCGTCGCCTCTAAACAACTCCGGCGCATCATACCGAATGTCCCTGTGCCATATCCTCAAAAAAAACTAAATGCCTGCAAAACCGAACCATTTCGACATTTACCTTCTTCCTGGCCTTATCAATTGCCCTGGGATTCACAGCAGCCCTCCACACTCGGCGTGGAATAAACTAGGTCCAGTACTGCACGAGAAAAGGTCCACCCATGTGAATTAAACAATGGCTCATAAAGAGTCCACTCCTTTTACATTACAACATGGAACTCACCAAAGGGCGACATAAAGGTCACAAAGTAACATGGATTACCGATATCGATATAGGAAAAGTCTTTATTTTCTTTTTTACATTATTTAATTTGTATACTTTTTATTCAAAACATTAAATAACATAAAACATCAATAGATAGTTACACAGACATTACATAAATAGATACACATCATACAGATCCCCCACCTCAACCTCTCAATACCACACTCTAACTCATTCAGTCACACACAAACATCTACAGATATACCATACTAAATACACATTCCTCAACGTAATCCTCAGAGTGACACAAGGAGAGGACCCTGCAGGACCTTCGTGGCACACCGCCAGGAGGCCCAGATCAATAAAGCAGGATCCAGAATTCAAATAACACCAACGCGCGTTTCGGTGCGAGGCCCAGATCTACGGGCGCACCTTCGTCAGGGCTTTCACGCCAAGGGAGAGGGGAAGACACAACACATAAAAGATACACCAGTGACCAATCTATTATGGAAAGAAATAAAATTTAGATTCAACAGTCAAATATAGAGTTTACTGGTTTACAATTTTATGCTCAATGGGAACAATACACAGTGGAGCAAAATGATTTTTAATAAGGTCCACAGTCTCAGATATAATTCATGCACTTTTCATTCGATCAAATTAAATAGTCATGTACAAATCAACCTGTATCATTTTGCTTCGAGAAATCTCCACCCTTACCAGGTGAGCTCCAATGTTGAAAATAGGATAGTGAATGAACAATAATTATAAATCAAAACCACCGGAATTAATATGCAGAAATCCCTAGATGCAAGAAATATCAAATATCACATTTCATCACATAAAGAGAAAGACAGCAAACTTTCCATATACATTCTCCCACGGTCATATGACTACCCTCAAAGAGATGGTATCCTCCTTCACTATAAAGGGTAGCAATTCAAGTTTTCTTTTAAACATACACCCAATTCCTCTGGGGGCTCTACTATGTACATACTACTATAGCCCCCCCAACAAGTTCGAATTAAAGGGTCCCAATTTTACCTCAGCCATGATTTGTGGATCCGAGAGGTCGCAGTTAGGAGAGTCACTGGCCCGACCTAGTAGACAAAGATCCGCTCGAAATCTGAATAAGATTAAAAATAGAAATGGAAATGTTTCAGTTGAATGTCACAGCTTCCAGGGGGCTCGGCTAAATCGCAAGGCCGCCCACACCCAACATATCGTCGGCTGCTTACCCGCTAGTAATACTAGTTCCTCTAACGATCTTGAATAATTCTCACATAGATAGTGGCTTCCTGCTTCAAACGGTCCTCAATACGTACATCTAAATAAAAGAGTACATCAATAAGTCGTGCATACTGATCCACAAGTACCCAAGGACATAGAGACTAGGTACGAGTTAGGTTAAATTATAGATGTAAGCTAGGAGGCATGGCATCCCAAATTGAGGACTGACGGAGGCTAGTTTGAATAGTTTAAAAACACACAGTTCGATGGGATTCCTGATTAGTACATACCGTGAGGTACATAGCGAAGGGGGTCATGGATTCCAGCCCACAGCCGAGAGGAAAGTCTTCAAGCGCTCCCGCCCACAGATAAACAACTTTGTATTCTGTAAGGGACAACAAAATGCGCGGAAAGTCGATAAGGGTACAGCCATACGCCACACCTTCAAACGGAATGCTAAACACACAACTATCTAAATAATTTAATCTCTGTGGTCGAAAAGCTGATTCACGATGAGTTAGGTCGGAATAAGGCCATACTTCCAAACAAATACTTCTCGGGCTAATAACAGATTTCCTAAAGTAACCCGAAGGCATGCAGTGGTTAGCCTAAATCGCCAACCAAGAGATTAACCCGCTTATCAAGAGCGCGTCCTCCTCACCTCAGATAGAGAGCTGTAAGCATGACTCTCCTCTCGTCTAACGGTTCTTCCAGGCGATCAGCGGATACCGAGCGACCCCACCTAGAGTCTTCCGGCTGTTAATAAAGGATAGAGGGCCCGCCTCTAATTCCGAGGTGGAAACACCTGACCTCCCACTCTGTGGCCCAGGTGGTACGAGGTAAAACCCGGCGCGGATCTGAACGCAGGTCACGTTACGAACCCACACACTCCATTAATCCGAAAACGGAAAACAAATCGTACCCTGACCAGGAAAGGACTGAATATCAACCCCTCCATGGCATAAAGAGCACAATGCCACAATAACACTCGCACAACGAGGGGGACATCAGACAGTTATACAGCGAAATCACCATTAGGTGCCCACATGAATATCATCGTTTATACACCTCATAAAAGGCATCTCCGATATTAGGAAATAAGCGGAAATTAGACAAGCCAAATTAAACAGATTTCTACGGGGAATCCAGGCATAAGTTAGGCTAACAACTGCCCAGAGGCCATTTCAATTTTAGCAAGAGAGGACATATGGGAAGGGCCGAATAGACACACAAAATAGATAAGAGCAGCTCCAGAGAACGAGCCAGATAGGAACAGGGAAGAATTCACTGGATAGCATTTTCCCAGGGACAACAATCATTCAAGCCGGACTTAACTGCATCCAAAAGGAAGATCCAGAAAACCTCTCTTTTCTTTCTTATGGCCGTCACATCTTTGCCAGGAATGGCACGAATCTTTTCCAGAACAGACCATCTAAGATCAGAGTCGCAATGGTTGGCAGTGCTCCAGTGGGCTACGAGCGGAGCCCCGCTCTTCAGATTTCGGATGCTGAACTTGTGCTCACTCATCCTAAACCTGCACTCACGTCCAGTTTCTCCCACGTAGGGGAGCCCACTGGGGCACACAATAATGTAAATGATGTTACTCATCCGGCAATTGCTCATGTCATTCAGTTTAATAGTTCGATTACCGATCTGCAACGTACTGCCCGTCAAGGCTTGCGGGCAAGCATGACAATTCCCACAACGGTGGTTCCCAATCACCAGGGGAAGATCAAATACTCCAATTTGCTTGGGTGCAATCGTGTTCCCTACACTTCCTCTAATCAGGTGGTTGCACAGATTTTTATTGCGCCGGAATGCAAAAATGGGTCTCGGTAGCTGTTCTTCCCGGTCATTGGCATTAAGAATATGCCACGATGAGTTGACAACTTGTCGGATTTTATTATTCATCGCCGAGTGTTTAGTAATGCATACAAGGCAGTCGGAGTCGGTACGGTCATGATCAAGGAACATACTGTCCCTGTTGAAATACCTCGCTCTCTTGAACAAATCTCTAATCAGACGGCGAGGGTATCCCCTGCATGACAGTTTCTCTTTCAAAATGTCAGACTGAGCGAGAAAATCACTCAGCAAAGAGCAATTTCTCCTCAGTCGGAGAAATTGACTGAAGGGGATAGAATCACGTTGACTGCGAGGATGTAAGCTTCCATACTCCAGGAGCGTGTTCCTCGCCGTTGGTTTTGTGTAGAGGGAGACATAAAGAGAGCCCTTCGCATGCCTTACCCACACGTCAAGAAACTCCACTTGTAGGCAGCTGATGTTAGCCGTGAAGTGCAGATTAGGGTCGGCAGCATTGACCCATGCCACGAATTCATCCAACGAAGCCTGGTCGCCACTCCAGACGAAGAAAATATCACCAAAGAAGCGCGACCAGGCTCGTATGTTCTCATAAAAGGGAGCCATTACATTGTGAATGTTAATTGCTTCAAAGTGGCCCATATACAGGCAAGCTACACTGGGGGCACAGGAGGCCCCCATGCTTACTCCCTTAACTTGGTGGAAGTATTGTCCGTTAAATTCAAAACAATTCTCACGGAGAACAATTTCTAGAAAGCTGATAATAGTATCTGCATTGGGGAGGTTAGCCACATCAGTAACAAACTCCCTCACAACAGTCAAAGCTCTCTCCTGGGGAATATTGTAGTATAGGGACTCAAGGTCCATGGTTACTAGCAACTCAGTGTTAGAGTCGAAGGGAAGATTTTCCACCATAGAAATGAAGTGGCCAGTGTCCCTAACAAAAGACCGAAGTTCACTAACCAAAGGTTTGAGAAATTTATCAATGTACTTTGATAAAGGTTCAGTGGCGGCCCCGATGGTGGAAACAATGGGGCGCATAGGGGGGTCCCCGCTGTTCTTGTGGACTTTCGGCAGCTCGTAGATAATTGGCATTCTAGTGAAGGATGGCGTAAGAAACTAAGTCCAGACTACCATGCAACCTGACCACTGCCTCTTAATCTCCTCCAAATCCCTCTTCATGGCCCTCATCAACACCAAACCCATCTCTCTGCCCATGTAGTTCTCCCCTAAACGAAGGACCAAAACATCCGGACACCTACCCACCACTAACAGTCAGTTAAGTGTTGCCATCAATTCCGTCCAAAGCATGCCCTCTTTCCCTTTCCAATGCACATTAAAAATGTTAGGATTAAACGCCAGGTTCTCTCCAAAATAACTGGACCGGGCCTGCACCTACCTCTTTTAACAAACGAATGGCCCACGATCCACACTGCCATATCCCAGGCAAGGGGACCTGCCACTTAACCTGAAACAAGAAACAACGGTAAGTACAGGAGCGACAAACCCAACAGCGCAATCATTGGCTAGAAACGCAACGCACGTAGCGCCTGTAGCAATCAGATGACCACCTGCCCAAACGCATGATGTCCCCTTGCCCCCACCCCCGTCTGTGCGCCTCCGATGCCACGCTGATCCGAAAGGAATGTGGCCATAGCGCCTCCCGTCAAAACCCAGCCAGTCTAACACCTTGCGCAATATCGCCAGCAGCTGCGAGCCCGTCGCCTTCCACCCGTCCTCATGCCTGAAAACTGCCCCATCCGCCTGCGCCGCAGCCCTCAACCTCAACCCCCACCTCACAGGGCATATCCCATACGAATCCGCCGACATCAAAGAGACCCATCGACCCACGCCCTCTGGTCCGTTTTCATCTTTCGCAGCCAAAGGCGCGATGCGGTCTCACGAAAAAAGACCTCCGACCACAAAATCCCAGCATCCCCCCTGGCTCCCAACAATTCAGACACCCGAAACGCCCCCGCAAACATCCACGACATTAATGTGGGAAACAGGCAGTTTTCCCCTTCGTCGTTGCACACCCAAGGCAATGTCCCAAACACCCGGATCCAAAGGCAACGGTTGTCTGACCCGGCACCCTCTCCCACACTCTCAGGCCCAACCCTCCAACATCCGAGAGCCGAGCTCCCCCGCAGATGGTGCGTAACCCCACAGGAGTTTACCCATAAAAGCAATCCCTGCCAGCTTCCCCGCTATCGTAATCCGCGTGAGCCCCCTTTCAATTAATGACAGGATAAACTGTATAACGTCCCCCTGCCTCCCCCTCCCCAAAGGACGCCATCTCGCCCCAGATGCGATGAACTCCTCCCATGCTGTCTTATAGGTCACCTTTGTCGATTCCGCCAAGGACCCTAAAACCAGCTGCAACATCCTGTGATGCCTAATTACCACAGTTGCGGCGGGATGCCGGTGGGGTCCCGATCCGCGTCCTTGGCTAACCCACGGAATCTCTCCCACTGCGAACAAAGCTATGGCATTGACGACCCCGGGCGCATGCACCGCGCGAAAAGCAATATCTTGGCGCAAGCAGCCCAGCGCAGCAGCTTCCGCACCTGCGCATCCCTGGCTGACTGCCGATTCACCACCTCCATGTTATCCACATGAAAGGTCACTTGTCTGAGGGCCAGCATGTCCCCCCCGAAGCGAGACCGCCACCACCAAGGGGAAGAGCTCCAGAAACGCGATGCTCCTACCCCCCCGCCACTCTTGGGGCCACTTCTCCGCACACCACCTGCCCTGTCAGTACAGACCAAATCCGTCACTCCCCGCCGCATCTAAAAAGATTTGGACATCCAGACTAGGTCATCCCCCCTCTGCATGGGGATCCCGTTAAAATTCTGCAAGAAGAACTGCCACATCCGCAAGTCCTCCCGCACCCCCGCAGACAGTCGTATATGATGATGTGGTGGCCTCCGTCCCACCAAGGCCCTGCCCAACCTTCTACAAAAAGTCCTCCCCACACGCACCACTCTGCAAGCAAAATTGAGGCGCCCCAATAGCAACTGTATTTCCAACACCGTGACTTTGTGTTGTGCCAACATAACCTACAGCAGTTCCAACATTTGCTGCCTTTTCTCCTCTGGTAAACAGGCCTCCATTGCCACCGAGTCCAGCTCAATTCCCAAAAATGACAGCGTTGTGCACGGCCCCACTGTCTTCTCCGGTGCCAATGGCACCCCCAATTCCCCCATGAGTTCCTGAAACCTGTCCAGTGCCGCCTGGCAATCCGTGGAGCCTGGGGTGCCGACCAAGAAGAAGTCATCCAGGTAGTGCGTTACTCCTTGGTGACCCGTCCGTTCCGTGAACAACCATTGTAGGAACATACTGAAAGACTCAAACAGTGAGCAATACATTGAGCAGCCCATCGGCAAAGCTTTGTCCACGTACCAGCGGCCGTCAAACTGGATCCCCAGTAGGCCCAATCGTCCGGGTGGACTGGAAGCAGCCGGAAAGCAGACTTAATGTGGTACTTTGCCATCCTTGCTGTCGCGCCCACAGTCACCACCAAGCACATGGCTGCGTCAACAGAGGAATAAGACACCGTGGTCTACCGCTCATCAATGTAATCATTTACAGAGTCACCTTTGGGCCACGACAAATGCTGAATGAGGCAAAACTGCCCCTTTTCCTTCTTTGGCACTACCCCAATGGGTGACACAATTAGATCCACCAACGGCCAGTCATCAACGGGTCCCGCCATACGGCCCTCACTCACCTCTTTTTCCAGCTTACCCCGCACCACCTCCGGGTGCTTCTTGGCAGACCTCAAATTGTCTGCCCGCCTCCGCAGCCGCGGTCCCTCGTAACCCAGTCGAAACCCCTCCAGAAACCCCGACCGCAAACACGCAGCAGCTCCCACATCCGGATAGTCTTGTAGAGCCGGCACCGGACGCTCCACCCTAACTGGAGTATGAGCCCTTGGGCCCAGGCCCCTTGGCCACTCTACCACTCCCTGCTTGCTGCTGTGGTCCTGACCGAACACCCCATGCCTGCCCCTGTTGTCCCCCCTGCTGCTGACCCAACGCTCCCCAGCACTTGACATGGGGATGTCCATATTTTCCGCAGCCCGAACATTTGTGGTGGAACCGGCAGCGTTCCCTCGTGCACGCCCCTTTGTTGTAGTCCCAGCATGTGCCTGGGGAGCTCGACTGGCTCTTGGCTCCTACACCCCTCCCCGGGTGGGGTGGCCCTGAAAGGGTTGGTAAATTATAAGCAGACCACTCGCCGTAAAGATGGTCTTTCCCGACCCTGCCAGCCCCATCGTGTGCTGCCACAAGTCGGTATCCAGGTCTCCCCATTTTGCCTCAGGGTCCCAAGCCATCCATGCCCTGAACTCCTCATCGTACTGAGCCCATGCGTATCCATCCCCGTAAGCTGGGCCTTCCTGATGACATCCATGTATTTAAACATGGACACCGACCGCTCCGGAAACTTCTCGCAATACCCGCTAGCAAATATTAAAAAGGCCGCCGTCCAATTTTCTTCTGGAGTTCATACTCCTCCTCCTTCGAACCTTCCTTCGCCCACACTTCCTGGTGTAGGAGTTTCATAGTCAACATCAAATGGGCGCCCAACGGCTTAGTCACCCACATGTACGGTAGCAGCTTGATTTTCAACTCCTTACTCTCTGGCTTCACCATATCCTCTTACCTTTGAGACCAAGCACAGATAACAGAAAAAGACTGCTACAAAGAAAAATTGTTTGGATGAAAAGACTCGATGCCTGTCAGCCGAAAGGCCTCAACGACAGAATTGAACACAGCTTTTTTCTTTGATTTACCTGTTTTCATATACTGATTGCCACTCTCCTGTTCTTTCATACTTATGTTCTTTTATGTCTTACCATCCTTTGTGACCTTTTCACTCCTCATTTTCTTTCGCACCACTATCTCTCTACTTATCATTGATGTACTATATATTTCGTTACTTGTACCACTATTTGTTTCCAGATTTTACCCGCTTTTCTCACTATTATCCTTTCGTCATGACTTTCTTTGACCGGGGACCTTCCCTCACCCAACATGGCCGCTCTTATGTGTCTGTCTTTCACGTTTTTATCCCTGACATCTCTCATGATTGTTTTCTTCTCAGACTTAATTTTTCCCACTTGGCTTTCACCCCATAGATCGCACACTGTATATTTCTGTTTTTTCATCATGCTTTTGTATTGTTCCGTCATGTTTTCTGTGTCGACCTTTGTCAATCTTGAGTCCTTCGTTTGTTTGCATTACGCACGCCAAGCTGTTACTTCTATTTATTTCCGCGTTCTCTTACGGGATGTGTGCACGCCCGAGAGCCTTCAGCGTAACTTTTCCACAACTATCTGGTAAGCTCATATTATTCACTGCTCCTCTCGTCAGCGGTTATATTGGTGACCGATTTACACATATCACGTACTTTTTAATTTTGGACGCCACATTTATTTTTACTTCCCAGCTTCTTCATTGGGCTCACTATCGACCGTAAATCACTTTCTCCATCTGGCAGTTTAGTTTCTTTGATTGCTCTTTAAACACCTCACGCCTTAACCATGATCTAGTTTTCACTTGCGTTTAGCCACGAGCCGCTTTGTGTCTAAAACTTTTTCCCGCATGCACCTGTCAGTAGGACTTCGAATACACTTTGCACGATCTTCGTTCAGACACCGGTCTGGTAACTCTTTACACCATCTCATCTCTCGGCATGCTTTAGCGTTTAACCTCGGTCTATTTGTTATATTTCATTTCTCTTCCCCCTTGATGTACTTGTCCCGCGGAGGTTCTTCCACTTCTTGACATTTTGCTTTTCACATGACAGATTGTGAATTGTCCCCTGAGGAAGGGAGATAGTCCCGAAATGCATAGGGACACCATTATTGCAATTGGAAACTTTGGATTATAATGTGATTATTCTCCATTCGAATGAAGTCGCTATGATTTAAATATGTGACTCCTTAAATAAATTCACTACCATGGATGAATGATGAACTGCGTCTTCTTATTCATTACACCGGCTACATTTCTATAAACCTTTTGAAAGAGATATTCTCTCCATCGTGAGTGCCATTGGAAATAGTGTAGGTGCCAACCTGCACTCCCCCTTTTCTTTCTTCACCACATCCTCCCCAGCCCGCTCGCGGCCCGACAGCCACGCTCCCTTTTGCCCCTTCAACCCCTGACCCCGAGGGCCCCACACCCACAGGTTTGTTGTCACCCAACGCCTTCCCCAGAGGTCCAACCATCTCCTCATCTGGACACACCCCTTCATCAGACATATACTTCCCCTTCCGCAGCCAGTCCCCCCTTCCCCCACATGCCCCCTACCCCCACTGATACCAAGCATGCCGCGGGTGCCGCTGCTTGCCTACCAGAAGCCAAGGAGGCCACTCGCCGCTCTCCACTGCGCCGATCCACGAACGCCGCTCTCGCCTCCCAGCGCGATGCCCGGGCCGTCCTCTCCATCTGGCCCCGTGACACCTGAAACACACTAGGAATACAATTACTCGGCCCCCCGCCACCCTCACCATCGCGCAGCTCCCATTCCTCTAGACTATCGTCATCCTCAACTAACTGTACATCACCAGCCACATAACCCCTTCCGGCCGGCGGCGCTGACTGTACTCTAAAAGACACATTAAAACCAACTTGTGTGTCGCTCCTCCGCCGGCGTTGTTCCCCAAGTCGTAATGGCCCTGTGGGTGTAGGGGTCGGCGAGCCTGCCTCTGGCCTTAGTCTGCCGGCCGCGACGGGATCCCCCACCGGTACCAGGCACGCCGCGAGAGGCTTCGCCCTTCCTTCGCCTTGGTGCCAATGGGCCGTCCCCAGCCCTGCCAAGTCAGGAGCCCCGCGCCGCATCTCCTCCTGCAAAAGAAATGGCCGGACTGGTGTGCTGGGTCCCTCTCTCAGTACCCTGCCTGCCCCCCCTTGCTGCCACTCTGTCCCCCGCACGTCCGACAACCACGCCCTCCCCACCGCACCACTATTCACCCCCCACCCCTCCTCCTCCTCGATGTCGCTCCACGCCAGCCCCCCGAACCCAGCCCCACTGTCATCCGACATGGACCCGCATCACCCCAGCTCCCCACGCCCAGCCCACCGCCCTCGCCTCCCCCCAACCCCTCCCATCTCCCCCCTCTCAGGGGACCCCAACACCCCGCACCCCCGCTGCACCCCACCCTCACCCAACTACTGGGCCTCCCTGAACCCCTCGGCCAAAGAGTCAAAGACGTCCAGGCCGTCCCAGTCCCTGACACTGCTTTCTGACACGAGCAGCGGGGACCAGTCCCCCGAAACCCCCTGCCCCCTCTCTCTCCGTTGACTCCACTGCCCCAGCTCCCTCCATCCCACCCACCTGCCTCCCCCCTCCAGCCCTCCCCAGTATAGCCCCCTCCCATCCACTTATGGCCCTGGACACCATCCCCAGCCCCACATCCTCCCCCTACTTGCTCCACCAGCCCACCTGCGCCTGGTGCGCGCCCCCTACCAGAAAGGGTACCAACTGGGGAAGGGCTCCTTTCCCTCCCCCTAGATCCAGACGTCCTCGCTTCCTTCCCCCCGTGACTGTTCGAGGCCGCCTCCCCCCACTTGTATGCGCCCCGCCCACCCACCTGACTCTGGCCGAGCGCTTCCCTGCACTGCATTACCCTCAGGCGCCCGGGGAGGAGAGACACTCCCCGCCCCTCCCAGGCGCTTACTGCCACTCGCTGGCCCCGGCCACACTCTGGCGCACACAAGCGCACCAGAACCACCCGGTGCTCGGGGAGGAGACACCCCAGGACCTCACCACCGGCCCCAAGCCCAACACCCGGCACCACCGCGACCGCCCCCGATGCAGCGCGACCGGTTAGAGAGATCCCGCGGCGGGGAGAAGCCCACAGCGCTCCCCGCCACGATTTTCTCCCACAGGCCCCCGCCTCCCGCGCCTCCCTGCCCCAGTTCCAGGGCCGCGCCCCTGGCATCCGCCCGGCCCTGCCCCCTCACCTGGACACGGGCACTCTTACGAGGTGGCGAGCAGGCCAAAACGGCTGCCGCCACGCCCGTGGTCCCTCTCCTCACAGGGCGCGCCCCCCCGGGGGCACACCAACAAGTCCATCCACCCTGCCTCACTGAGCAGGCGGATGGCCTCCAACACTCGGAAATCATCTGCACCCATAGCAAAAGCGACGCAAAAACCTCACAGGCCTACACTACAGCGCTCCCAGCCACCAGGTCACCAGAACCTAAAATGGTGGCTGGGCTAGCGCAGATCTCCCTCAAATACCCTTGGGCTACTTTTCTAAATTTGGCTGCCTTTGGGCTACTGCCAAGGCAGCCCAAAGCCACAAAATGGCTGCTCCCGTCTCGCCCCTACCCCCTCCAAATCTGCCCGGGAGCAGACCTCGCGATGCTCGGCTGCCCCCCTAACCCCCCTTTTTAATTCTTAACACTTGTAAGGACTTTGTCGGAGAGTGGCAGAAACCATCCCCCAAATTCATTGACCAAGAGACCAAAAGGAGTTACAAATTTAGATTTTTAACTACATTTCAGTTCTACAAAATAATTACGTCACTTTTTTATCTTCAGCAATAAAGAGCTGCTTCGTATGTTTCTGAAACTATTATTTTAGGAACCCAACATACCCAATTGCTTCACTTTTAATACACCTTCCTCTGTGTCCATGCTCCAAGTTCTATATTTCTGACCATCCTCATTTCTTTTCTTAAAACTATAATGACCATTAGCTTTCTGCCATAATCTACTCAAGCTCTTTCAACGTTCTAAGGGCAGGTTATGCAAAAGGTTTGAAGGGTTTCAGCCTTAGTACAACTGATTCATTCCCCATTATTTTTTAACAAATTGTCAATTAAAGGTTTTCACACTGTTCTGAAAACTCCATGGGAATCCACCATTAGAATGATGAGAACTTCTTCTAGATAGGTGTGAAAATTCTGAAATGTGACTTTGTTTGTGAGGTCTACTGACCAACCACTGAGGATGGGGTGATGTGACCACGACAGATAGGATCACTTGGACTCCAAAAATAGAAAGTGTATGGCTTTGCTGTGATTCACTATGATTCCTGGGTTGATATCAGTTACCAGAGAAAAAGCGCCTCAAAGTAGCATTTGTACTCTAGTTCTAGTTGAAATCTTTGAAGGGTGCTGCGTTGCATTTCACCTTCAGGTGATGCCCAGCCAATTGAACCCATGTGCGTGTCTACAATCTCCACATTAAGTAGACCTAGGATAATATATAACAGGGCTTCACCTGCCCCTTAGATATGGTCCTGCATCAAGCATGTAGAAGTGAAATGGGAAATATGGTTAATTTAGCAAGAGTGTTTGCTTTGTTGCCTATGGTGCAGGAGTTGGTAACTTTTTGCAAAAGAGAAATGCTGCAAACAACCATTTCAGAAATAGAAATAGTTATTTCTGAATTGATCATCTGTGGAGCATCTAGTTTTCTGTCTGTGGCACGGAGAACTGTTTGCGACCTATATTTGTCTGGTACTTCACTTTCAACAAGCAGAGGGATACGTATGGGGGCTACCTTACCAAGAGACATTCTACTGCAAGAGGGAAGGAGAAAATACATGTAATATGTATGACATTTTTATAAAACATTGATATTTTATGCAAGGCGATCTTCTGATCCAATACTGGTGTGTGTCAATCATCTGAGAATTCCTTGGTATGTGCAGACCCTGAAACTATATGGTTCTCCATATACACATGTCACAATGAGCCTTGCCCATACCCCAGACCATCCACTCTGCAAAGAGATGCATCTGAAATAGCATGGATTTGTTGCATCAGTTTTTGCACTTCTGTAGACCACAAACATATTTAAAAACTATCTATGCTTAGTATAAAGCAGAAATCTAGTTAAATATATATGCTTGGGTTGCGCTTTCCCTTGGTGTCAGAAATCAGTAATACATATGTGATCCACCTTCCCCTACTGCACATGCTAACCAGAGGAGATATGCCACATTTGGGCATTTGTACAAATCATTGAGAATATTGAAATTTCTGCTAGGTGTTCTGGTCAGAAGATCAGAAACATGGAAGTCTACCCCCAATCAATAGATTGCGTAGAATTTTCAAAATTTGGAAAGTATTTTTTTTGCAATTTTTCCGTTATTCCTAGGATTAATGATCACTATCAAAAATAGGAATCAGAAATTATAATTTTTGCTCAAATATCATGGGTAATCAATTATCAAAGCTGCACATCCTTTAACAATGGTGGTGACCACAAGACTAATCGAAGGTTAAACATTTAGTTTACCCACACACTGATAAAATAAAGGGAAATACAGGTGCAGTTTCAACTTTTACATGTATATAGTCCTGCATGCATGAGGCTGCAGAAAATAGTTTTGCTTTTGCAGAATTTTGCTAAATTTCCAAATTCTCCCACTTTTTTGCAAGGTCACTGAAAAGAAGATAGGTCTTAGATTTCTGAAAATATGTAGTTTTGTTATGTATGTATGCAATCTTTGGGCTGATCTCTGACCCAAATTTACAAAAGGCCAGCACCGACGTACGCCCAAAACTGATTGATACACAGATATACAAATACCTGAGTCAATGAACTTTCTGACACAAAACACTTTTTGTATAAAAATTTGATGCCTGTGTAATGACTAAAGCGCTTTGTATTGAGTTGCTGCAGAGCTTAAGTAATGCATGCAAAGTGACTCTTTCAGCCAGTAAGATTGCAAATTTACAGCAAATGCAACCCCCATCCTACCAAAGGCAAGGAAGATTGCGCAAATGACAATCCACGGAAATTGCATCAAGAAATAACATGAACTGAAAGCAGGAGGAACATCACAAACTTTTGAAGCCAGCAAAGGAGAAGCAGACATTCATAAGAAAGGGACTATTAAAATCCTTTATGCAAAGACAGACAGTGCTTTTTGCAAACAAACAGAAATGAAGAAGCGGAAGAAGGTTTTGCAAGGAGAAAATCTATAATGTCAGGGTAATGCTGTTTGGAAAATGTGAGTAGAACATAAAACAAAAATATAGGTTAAGCAAGGCCATCATGTTGCACTTTTTTTTGGGGGGGTAATCTTTTTATTAACATTGCTCACAGACTCGCAAAATACATAGCAGTGTTCAATCATCCTAAAATCATTATTAATTCATTGTACAATCAAGGGCAAATCATATAGTGCCAGGGCAGCATCACCCACACCATTCCCCTCCCGCTTCCCCCCCTATACCGCGATACTTCCGCCAGGGACCCCAGACCTTCCTCCAATTCTTCACACACCCCCTGGCCTTGTAGATTGTCTCCTCCGCCCTCTGACACCAGTCTAAGTCTCGTCACCACTGGTCCCACTGTGGTGCCTCCTGTGCCCCCCAACCTCTGGCTACGTTCCTTTTTGATACCCCAGCCGCTAAGGTCAGCCAGATCTCGTTATACCTTGACCAGTCCGTCGGGCCTTTGATCATTAATAAGAACCATCTTGGTTCCACCGAGACCGGCGAACCCACAACCAACTCCATAGTGCGAGCCACCCTGGTCCAGAAAGGAACCACATTTGGACATTCCCAGAGGATGTGATAAAAAGTCCCCTCTTCCTGGCAACCTCTCACACACAGAGGAGGCAGGCTACTGCCCCACAAGAACAGGTGCGTGCGCAGGTAATACACCCGGTGCAGAATTTTAAGCTGGACCAGCTGAAAACCGGACCCGCATCGCTATCTCGCGCGGGCTCTGCAGGGCGTCCTGCCAGTCATCATCGTTTAGGCTACCAATATCCACTTCCCATTTCGCCTGCAGTGACAGCAGGGGGTCAGGCATATTATATATTAATTTACGGTAAATGGTTGCCGTGGGCTTCTCCAAGATGGGGTCTAGCAGGAGCCTGTCCTCCATCTGCGAGTACTCCGGAACTGAGGTCTCTAGTGGGATATGGGTGTGCAGGGCATGCGATTGGCACAAATAGTGATAGTGTTGTGAGTCATGCATTTGGTACTCTTTTTTTACGTAATCAAAGGACCCGAGGGCCCCCCCTTCCAGACATCTCCGAGGTACTCTATTCCAATCATCTTCCAGCCCTTGAAGCCAGTGAGCCTCTTTACCTCCTTCAATTGGTCCCCAAACCAGAGCGGGGTTCTACCCGTTATAGTATCTGTCCATCCCAGAAATGTTTTGGCCTCTTTCCAGCACTGCAGTACCACCCCGGTATGCGAAGACAGATCCCTCCTATGTTTCCGGGAGTATAGGAGAGGCTCACAGTTACCCCCCCGGCATGGCATACCTATCCACCCTATAGGCTGGCTGCGAGGCCTCCACGTAGCCCCTTCATTAATGACCTGGAGCTGGGACGCCCAATAGAACAACCGCACGTCCGGTAGGGCCAGCCCTCCATCGTACACCCCCCTAGTGAGTTTACTCAGCGCTATTCTTGGGCTACCTCCGTGCCAGAGCAGCATCCGCAGGGCCTGGGATATGCGCCTGAACACCCCATCTGGTACCGGATACGGTGAGTTCTGCAGGATATAGAGGAGGCGCGCCAACGCCAGCATTTTGAAGAGCGCAGTGCGCCCCATCAGTGTGAGAGGCAAGGAACGCCAGTAAGAGACATCCAACGCTAACCACGCCAGGTGCGGCTCCAGATTTTTGACAAAAAACTCAGCCCTGTCTCTAGTTATATACACCCCGAGGTATTTAAATACCTTGGTGACGACCAAGGCCGGGCATCACGACGAGACTCTCGGGGGGGCCCCCGAAGAGAGGGTATATCAAAGATTTGGCCCAATTAATCCTATACCCGGAGTAGCTACTGAATAACTCGAAGAGGTGGAGCGTCTGTGCCATAGAATGGTAGGGTCTGGCCATGTAGAGGACTATGTCGTCGGCTTATAAGGATATACACTCCTCCCACTCATCCGTGAGCGCCAAACCCCAAAATGACCGATCTCTTCTAATCCAATGGGCCAATGGCTCTAGCGCCAGGGCAAATAGAAGAGGGGATAGGGGGCACCCCTGCCTATAATCCCGCCTCAGGGGTAACACCCGTGATGTAATTCCGTTGACTGTCACCCTTGCCACCGGCCTCTCATACAACCGACGCACACAGCTACAGAAAACCGTCCCAAAGCCCAGCCGTTGCAGCACCATAAATAAATACGGCCACTCAATACTGTCGAAGGCCATTGAGGCGTTCAGCGCCATCAATGCCGTTTGGGTGTCGCCCACGTCCTCAGTCATATACAACACCCCATAGATGTGCCTCAAGTTATAGTGCGTACTCCTGTGGGGCATGAATCCCAATTGGTCAACATGTACCAAGTCGGGCAGGACAGCGAGTAGGCGCGTCGCTAAGGCTTTGGCCAAGACCTTGGCCTCCACTTTGATGAGTGAGATGGGTCGGTATGAGGAGCATTGATCCGCCGGTTTCCCGGCCTTGTGGATGACCAAAATCGTGGCCTCCCGCTGATTCGGTGGAAGCACCCTCACGAGCCTCACCCCAAGCAACATGTGCCTCATGGGGCCTGTCATGACATTAGCCTGCCGTTTGTATATTTCGACAGGGAGCCCGTTGGGTCCCTGCGCCTTCCCAGCCTGGAGCGCATTAAGGGCTTCGCCCAATTCCTGGACCGTGAGGTCTGCCTCTAGGTTGTCGGTCTGCTCCTGGGTCAGCGAGGGAAGCGCAAAGTCCCAAAGGAAGTCCTCACAGTCTGATTCAGATCTGGTGCATACCGGAGTGTACACCTCCTCATAATAAGACGCGAAGGCCTCCGCTATATCGGTGCCCCCCGAAACCAGGGTTCCCGCCTTGTTTCTCACTTCCGCAACCCAGGAGTGTTCCCGATCTCTACGTTCTAACCAGGCTAGCAATTTCATACTTTTATTCCCGGCGCCGTAAATCCGGTGCTGCGTGGCCAGGGAGTAGGCCCGCGCCTCACCCTCCGCAAATGAACGAAGCTCCCGCTGTTTGAGGGCAAGCACGTCACTGTGCTCCACCGATGGGACCCTCCCCACCTCCCGTTCCAATGCTTCCGCCTCCCTCTCCAACTGCGCCACCTGGAGTGCCTCCTCCTTCTTCTGCGCCCCTATCAGCGCCTGGACTTTGTGGTAAATAAATAAATAATACCCTATTTTTGAATGTATAAATGAATAACAGATAGCTCAATAAATAAGAGTCAAAATTCGAGGTAGTAGGAGTTTCGCAGGTTTATTACAGCATAAAGGACAGGAACAGGACAACCTGCATAGGAATAGGATGGCAGGGCCCAGCAGCGCTGCTGGTGTCAGGATCGGGACAAGGAAAAGGATGCCTTTTTTAATAACAGTGCATGAGCATATATACATAACGCAAACACATAGCATTACATTGCAATAGGCGTAGCAGTGGGTGGAGCAGAAGGTGTGACGCGTAGCAGTCGCGAAAGATAAGGGTGAAAAGAGGTGTAACAGGGCGTATACATAGACATGTGATGCAAACGTAACAGAATATGTCATGAATGGGGCGGAAACCATGGAGGGGGCTACCTGAGGAGCCGGGACCTCTAACCTGATGGTGCGCGCAAACTAGCAATGACGTATCACTAGGAGAAGCTGGGGGCTATGAACTCTGTGCTAGGAGCAGAGACTGAAGTCTGGAGAGTCAGGGCGACATGTACCTAAACAGTATCTAGTATCTGATGTTTAGAGAACATGTTGATATAAACTAGAAGTTAGGAGGGGAAAGGCTGACTTGATTCTAAGACTGGACCATGCATTATTCTACATGTAGTACGTGATGAAGAATATTAAATGACCATTAAATACAGTATTTCTCTTACATGGAGCCGGAAAGGCTAGACAATGACGGAAACTATTGATGCGGTTCAGTAGCTTAGGAATGCAGAGAAGGAGGACTGAACTGATAACTGGAACTATAACATACTTTTGGCAGACTCAGAGGCAGAGCCAGGCTGAACCGGGCACTGTGAGGCAGGAAGTAAGTGAAGGGTCGAGGATACAGGTGGGGGCTGTATCGCTCCTCAGCGAGGCTTTAGGAGACAGGAGCTGAATCTGATGTCCGGGCCCTTTTGAGGCCTAGAAACGGGGACTTTACAATGAAATAACGTGCACACTGAGAAACGTGGCAACGTAACTTTACATAGGCCTGATATTCGTAGTATTCACGAGGACTGGAAACTGGCATATTAGAGGTGGACACAACTATAATTGTGTCTTGAATCGAACATGGGGAATACATATGCATATTTAATCATGCACACATAACATATGATGGATGACACGTAGGGACACAGAACATAGCAAAATTTACTTTTCCACATTCCCTCCTTGTCACTACGTTTCCATCAGGAAACATCAATATTCATGATACCATCTATCATTTCATACAGTATCATTTGCTCGTCTCGAATTATCCTGGAACGGGATTTAGAACGGGGCTTGGGACTAGGAATACAAGAGGTAGCACAAATGCCGCAAATCGCAGGGCCACATTGTATACAGAGGCAGCAGCTGAATATGATCGCTACTGCAATACCTAGGAAGGACAATATTTTCCATCCCCATGCGGAAATTATATTCCAGAACCAACCGGACCATGTCCAGGTGCCTGGATCTTGGTGTAACAGATGGGCAATTTTATGGAGTCTGGTTATAGCTGAATAAACAGACGGCGCGTTATTTGGAATGAAAATGCAGCAACTGGATCCGATGACTCTACAGGCCCCGCCCCTATCGGCCAGTATGACGTCAAGGACGAGACGATTCTGTAAAACGACAAATCTCATAGCAGATTGCTCTTCAGTTAAATTACCTAGAGCAGAAGCAGTCTCATTGACTACTGCTTCAAGGGTTCTGGTTAACCTACGGATTAGCTTACTATTCTGGATAGGTCCGATAAAGAAAAAGAAACCTCTGTTGAAATCTGTATACTGTTCTAGAGCAGTTTCAGTATAATCGACAATTGGGGACTCCCTTCTATGTCTAACGTGTACTAGATGTGTGTTTCTATGATAATCAGGTGGGGCTAGGAAAACTGGTGGCAGTAGGAAGGCAATGTAACAGGTTCCCTCCCAACCGAGGGGCAGACGAACATATGCAGTTTGACCACAAATAAAATAAGAATGACGTGAAGCTTTGAAGATAGATTTCCCACTGTCACTATACTTGACAATAGTAGTACAATCACTATGTCCTACATGTACGGAACCATAATTTCGGACACATAATTCACCTCTGACTGGCAGTACTGAAATAGCAGGTAAGTCTGGAGTAGTATCAGACTGAACATTCAAGACCATGAAATTCGAAGAATAATTACCTAAATTATACACTTCATTTTCTAGATCTAACCCTGTTCTGTGGGGAAGACCTTGCTTGTCTGGAAAACATGTATTGTTAAGAAAAGACATATCTGTTGAGGATGACGTTAACGTGGACCATGCTCCACACGAACCATTATGTGAGAATGGATAAGGAAAAAGTGGCAGAACTCCCTTCGGTATCTGGAAAGGGGGGAGTCGACCACACACCCAACAATTAGTGGCATTGCTGGTCTGGTGTGAGTAATGTAACATGCGGATGAATGAGTTATTTCGCATAGCGAGGCGGTAAGAGAGTTCATGAGGAGGCAGATCACTAAACGTGTGCTCTACTGTAGCATTAGCAGACATATTTACATGAAGAACTGGGAAATACAAGAAAAATGCATAACTGGTGCAGGAAATCATAATGCTGAGAAATAATATGAAACATAGAAAAACGATACATCGAATTGAGTTTTGACTAACTCTCCCACTATGGGGGTCTATTTTATACATGTCAGAAACAGTCTAACCGTTTCACCTAGGGGAGGACTTAGACAATCAAACTGACTGACTTATTTTACTAGACCTTAACTTGAGTTTATACTCCTGTTGCGGAGTTTTCTCTAACAGGGGAGGGTTTGTAGCAATGTCTTTTGCGGGACAGTCCTTGAGAACAATGCTTTGGCAATCCTTCAAATCCTGGGAAATGTTTTTTAAGACGGGTTTCAGTCCATTAAATTGTTTTACATGAGAAAGGTGCACCCGGCCTTTGCGACCTTTCAACTTCACGGCTGTACGGGTGGTGAGGAGGACCTGTCGGGGCTCTTTCCAGCGAGGCTCCAGCGGACTTGATCTGTCAAAATTCCTCACCATCACCATGGATCCTGGAACGATTTCATGCGGTGCCACCTCGGTATTGTCTGGAAATGCGGCGGCAACCTGTGAACGACATGAGTTGAGGGCAGACATCAAGGAAGCTAGGTAATCTGTCAGCATATTACTTGAAACATCGGTAATACTTCGGGGTCTAGGAGTACCCCACATGTTAGGGGGGCGGCCGAAAACGACCTCATACGGGGACAGACCTGATCTGGAATGTGCGACCATGCGCATATAAAATAAAGCGACTGGCAGAGCTACTAGCCAGTCCACACCTTTCTCTTTACACACTTTGGCAATTCGGATTTTCAGGGTCTGGTTATGTCTCTCTACAAGACCGGCTGCTTCAGGATGGCGTACACAATGAAACTTCCACTGGTACCCTAACAACAGGGAAACATGCTTCATTAACTCAGATGAGAATGGCTGGCCGTTGTCAGAATATACGACTCTAGGGAGTCCATAACGGGGGAAGAACTCACGAACCAACTGGTTGGCAGTGGTCGCGGCTGTGTAATCTGGGACTGGATATGCTTCTGTCCACCTGGACAAAGCGCATACAACTACAAGGACATACTTGAAACCTCGACATCGCTCCATCTGAATATAATCCATCTGGAGGACTTCAAAAGGGTGGTCAGGGGGCTGGAATCCACCTTGTTCTACCGGGACACTTTTACCTGGATTAAACTGACAACATATCATACAGGTACGGACTTTCTGCTTGGCTGCAGCTCGTAAATGCTTGTTGAACCAAATGTTCTGGATACTGTCTAACATAGCTTTTTCTCCTAAATGTGCTGGACTATGTGCGGTATTAATAATGACTTGAACCATAGAGTCGGGGAGAAACCATGTGGCTCTACCCTTTGCTAACCATCCTTGATCTGTCTGGACCCCTCCTTGTTCGGACCATTTCTTAATTTCTTCGGGAGTAGCGTGTAACTGTATGTCTATGACATCTTGTGTAGGGTCTTTAACTGTCATACATGTAATCGGATCTGGAGTGTGTGTCATGTTAACTGGAATGTCTAGAGTCTGTGCTGTAAGCTTGGCTGTGCGATCTGCTAGATCGTTACCTTGAGAAATGGTGTCAGTAACTTTCGTATGTGCTTTGCACTTCATGATAGCGATAGATGTCGGTAAATGTATGGCATCTAACAGAGCTTGAATAAGGAGACCATGCTGAATCTTGGTTTCCATGAGAAGTCAGGAAACCTCTCTCCTGCCAGAGCACTCCGAAGTCGTGTACAACTCCAAATGCGTAACGTGAATCTGTATAAACATTAACTTTCAAGTTCTTGGCGTGTATGCAGGCTTGTGTCAGAGCAACTAGCTCTGCTGCTTGAGCGGACAGGGTATCAATACGGTGTGTTTCAATAACTTCAGTGTCAGTAGTCACTGCATACGCGGCGACTAGTTCTCCTGTACTAGTTCTCAGGCATGAACCATCCACATAAAGGGTCAGGTCGGGGTCTGGTAACGGAATATCTGTCAGATCTTGTCTTGGCTTTGTCGTAATGTTAACTACTTCCACGCAATCATGTGTGGCAGAATTCGAAGTAACTGATGGTAACAGTGTAGCAGGATTCAGGATGTTGCAGCGTCTGATTTCTATGTGTGGCTGGAACAGTGTCAATTCATAACCTGTTAAACGTGCAATTGTCAAGTGCTGAGTTTGTGTTCGGTTTAAAAGAACTTCCACGGAATGTGGAACTTGTACTGTCAAGGAGTGTCCTAAGACTATGGAATCACTTTGTCTGATAGCCAGGGCTGCGGCTGCAACTGACTTGAGGCACGCAGGCAGCGCCTGGGCTACAGGATCTAATGTGCTCGAAAAATAAGCACAGGGCTTGTATTGTCCTGCTTGATCTTGTGTGAGAACAGATAATGCTGTACCTTCGCGTTCAGTAACGAAAAGTGTAAAAGACTTACTGTAGTTCGGTGTTGCTAGAACTGGAGCTTGGCATAGGGCTTTCTTTAACTCATTGAAACTAAGTGTATGTTCAGATGTCCAAGGGAGGACAGTCGATACGGCTGCCTCCTGTGTCGTTAACTGTATCAGTGGCTTGGCTAGAAATGCATACTGAGGAATCCATTGTCGGCAGTAAGAAGTAAGGCCGATAAAAGCACGTACCTCCTTCTGGGTCTTGGGCTGAGGAAGACTCGCTATTAACTGGATACGGTCTGGTGTCAACTGCCTACCCCTCTTGGACAGTAAGTGTCCTAAGTAGACCACTTGCTGGACACAGAATTGAAGCTTAGAAGGGGACACCTTGTGCCCCATCTCGGCTAGGAAATACAGAACTGTCAGTGATGCTCGCTCGCAAGCACGTTCAGAACGGGCTGTGATCAGTAGATCATCGACATACTGGAGCAGGGCAGTGTCAGTTGGCATGTGAATGTTGTCTAGTTGTCTTTTAAGTGCTTGACTATAAATACTAGGACTTTCTGTGAAACCTTGAGGAGCGCGTGTGAACATATAGCTCCTTCCATTTAAACAAAATCCGAAAAGGAACTGGCTGTCTGGATGAATAGGGACACTGAAAAATGCGTTCTTGAGGTCTATGACAGTGAAGAACGTGGCTTCGGAATCAATGGCCGTTAATAGGGAAGAGATGTCTGGGACAACTGGGTACTGAGGAATAATACACTTATTAAGCTCTCGTAGGTCAATCACTAATCGATATACTGGGGGTGCATTTGGATCAGTGCGTTTCATGACTGGAATGATCGGAGAATTACATACATTGGAGTCAGTTTCTACAACCACTCCTTGAGCAATAAGCTCGTCAATAATTTTGGATAAGGCTGCTACAGCCTCAGGTGGCAATCTGTACTGTCTGATTCGTGGTAACACTACACCTGGCTTGAGAGTCACACGATAGGGTGTGATTTGCATATAACCAACATCAGTTGGACCTTGCGCCCATAGATGCTGTGGAACATTAGACAGTCTTGAATCAAAATCTCGTAATACATAGTGACCCTTAAAGTCACGTAGGAACAATCGTATTCCCTCTGGGGAACAGCATATAACTGCACCTAACTCTTTCAGTGTCTTAATGCCTAATAGATTTTCTGGACATGACTTAGTAAGTAACAGATCAGTAGTGCGGGACAATGGACCTACTTCTAGAGTAACTGGCTTTGAAATTTCATTTACGATAGGTTTTCCTGAAAATCCAAGGGAAACATTTCTTGAGCCTGAGAGCGGAGCCCCTGGAACTTCGGCGTGACTAATTGTGGTCCTACTTGCCCCTGTATCAATCAAAAACTTTCTGTCTTTCCCTAATACTTGACTGTGAACATAGGGACCTTCTTGATCTACAGGTATCTCGATGAGAGGCAAGCCTACCTCCCTCTCTAGGCTGTTTCATGAATACTGCTGGTACTCTGGATACTCAGACTGTGCATACTGGTACATCTGCGATGTAACATGCTGTGTTGCAGCAATAGGCTGCGGTGCGGTAACTGTCTGTTGTGCATTCTGTGGCTGAGGAATCTGTGAAACTTGTTCTTGTCTAGGCGGACGTGGTCTTTCTTTAGTCTTACCAGTAGCTATGTTGTGTTTCAGAACTGCACACTCATTTATAAAATGACCTGGCTGTTTACAATAATTGCAGTTCCCTTTAACGGGAGCTGCAGGATGACTGGCTTGATTCGGACCCCTCTTCTGACTGTCTTGAGGAACAGATTGTGCAACTAGTACTTTCATTTTCGTGTCTTTCATACGTTTTCTTTCGTGTTCTTGTTCTTCTCTGATTCTATTCTGGTGGTATTGAAGCATCGGCAACATCTGGGACGGGGTATTAGCTTGCCAGGTACTTTCGACTTTCAAAACTCGATTTTTAATTTGTGGGCTTGAATTCTCGACTAATTTAGTAACAAAAAGGTGAGGGTATGACTCACTACTTGTCTTGAGGCCACTGTTGATGCTAAAACATTTTTCAAATCTAGAATAAAAATCACTAATATCTTCGTCTTGTTTCTGTTTACAGGCTGAGATTGCATCCCAGTCTTCTTTTCTAGTTGTCAATAATCTAGGTAAAACTTGTATTAATAATTCTGGTAATTCTTTACATTTATCTCCAAGACCGGTACCTGGTACTCGTGCCTTATCTTCAGCTTCTAGAACTGCCCAATCGATCTTTTTCTCCCCCACCTCCCATTCTTTTTCCTTGAGCTTTTCATACACCCCTGCGGGCAGCAGAACCTTTAACATTTTAATTATATCTGGATACGTGTATTCTCCCATACGGAGCATGTCTTTTAATTCTCTATGGAACCCTGCTGGATCTTTGTCATGACAGGGAATTAATTTCTTCATCTCGAGGAGTTCCATCTTTGTAATCGGAGTGTAAACAAACACTCGTTCTAGTTCGCCACCCGTTCCTCTGACTGGGTGGACTTCTCGTAACGGATTCTGTCTCTCCATGTAAAATGGTTTACTTTCTGGGGGTGAGACATGAACAAAATGCGGGTTCAGAAACGTTCTATATTTGTGACGCTGTTCTAGAATGACACTAATTAAATCGGTACCTAGACCTTTCCATCTATACTGGAGTAACTCGTTCAGGACATCATGTAACGGACCTGGATCAGAGTGTTGACCCTCATACAATGTAATGAGGTGCTGAATCATATACATACCCACCAGTCGTTGTTCGGCTGGGGGCATTTTCAGAAACATCTGTGCCACTATTTCGTCTGGAAAAGTGGTAGAATCAGTAATCCATCGGACTGCTGATCGGGCTAGTTCTTGTTCATGCATGGTACTTAACTCACTGTAACCGATTCGTGATTTCAGAATGTGATCGGTAGCTTGGAATACTTGTTCTAGAGAACCTTGTTCTGGTGCTGGATAATGAAAAATAGACTTGTGTTCTAGGCGTAAATGGCGATCTGGAAATCTAGATTTTCCTACATACGCTATTCTGGCGGGATTCTCGTCCTCTACCTCTTCAGTATCAGAGTTACTTTCTTTCTCGCTTACTTGTGCTGCTTTACGTTGTTCGTGTATCTTTATTATTTCTCTACGGATTTTCTTGTACATACTCTCCATAGCACCGACGGTCTTGTGCTTACCCTCGGCTATATTATCACTCCACCTTGTCAGGATTTTCATTTCGGCCGGATCTTTAGACGGGTAATCTTGTTCTCTTATTAGACAATTG
The DNA here is from genome assembly GCF_964261635.1 of Lissotriton helveticus. Taxonomy (NCBI): domain Eukaryota; kingdom Metazoa; phylum Chordata; class Amphibia; order Caudata; family Salamandridae; genus Lissotriton; species Lissotriton helveticus. The sequence goes on from NC_136068.1 coordinate 847,585,375, forward strand.
ATCAGAAACTTTAATATCATGAGCTGGATCTCGGCTTTCCTTTGAGACATGGCCTCGCTAATACTTTCTGGATCATCCCCTGTACGGATGAAACGATATATTCTGTCTAGATCTTCTTTCATATTCGGTAAGGTGACTAGATACTCGGCCACCTTTCTTACGCGGAATGAATATAAAACCATATTATCCTCGCCTGGGACTGGATCATAGCCGCATTCATTAAGGGCTTTTCTTATTTCTGCTACAGTCTGATGTCTGGGCGTACGCTGCGACGCTTGTGCATGTAATTCGGCTGACGTTAAACGCTTGTGTGGCGGCGGGGTTTGAGGAGTACCTCCCCCTGCGGCCCCTAAACTAGAGTCGTCTACTGAGGCTCTTCGTCCTGGCAGAGTGGGAAATGGAAATGTAGGCTGGACTTGTATGGCGGGCTGGACCGGGGGTACCGTAACAGGTACTCCGGTGTCTGGAGGAGCGGGAAGTGCCTGATTTACAGGGACTGGCGGAGCGCGAACAGGATTTGCATATTCTGGGACTGTGTCGTCCAAATAGGACGAAATAAAAATATCAGCTGCGGTCTGTTTGTGACGTAGCTTGGTCGGAACTAATGGTGGCGGGAAATTACTGGATGCCTCTGGGGTCGCTTTTGGCAAGCCCTCGGCAAAGAGAGGATACATACCCCTAATAAGGGCATGCCTCTGTCTGTCTGACTGTTCGGCTTTGACTTGTTCACCTATCTCGATTAGTTCTTTTTCTTGTGCTCGTTCTAAGGATTCTCTACTTAATTCTGACTTTCTGATTTCCTTTTCAGTTCTTTTATGAGCTTCTTTGCGCCATAACTCGATGGCATCTTTCTGTGACTGTCTGGCTTTCTTTTTCCATAATGCTTCTTCTACTCGCATGATGCATTCGGCATCCCATGTACCCGATACGGGCCATCTATACTTTTCTTCTAACCGTTTGGTATACTCTACCCATAAATCTAGATACAATATGGCGCTTATGCCATGCTTCTGATACATAAAATGACCTGGACTGTCCCTAGGCGGAACTGGAACTGCTGCTTCCAGCAGACCCTTTCTGGTTTTTAACTGACGTAATTTCGAAAAGAGCGGCATGACTGAACGATAATCTAGACACAATACAATACACAATAAACACGATACTTATTCCCCATTCATACCACGACATTAAAATACATGAAGAACATTTAAAAATAACAGTTCGAACAGAAATACTACCTGGAATACGGAACACAGAATACATGAATTTTCTCGAGAACAGAACTGACTAGAACAGGAACTAGATGCACTGCTGAAACAGTACGAAACTTACCGGTCTCATAAAGAGACACGTCAGGACCCGCATCCACCGAAGTGGATACTTCGTTTGTGGGTCTGTGTACCACCAACCCACGGACCAGAGTCAATTAAATTGACCCTGTCTAGATACCACCCCAGTAACGGTACTCACCGGGCAGCAAGAACGGAAGGCCTCGGACTGGACTGGACTGCTACGACGACGGACGACGAACTTCGGACTTCAGTTACGGGTGGGCCTCCGGATACCTCGGACCTTGGACTCTCGGCTTGGGCTCTGGTCGGGACTCGCCGCGTTCCTCCACCGTCTCGTTTGGATGCTGGACCGCCTCCTCCGTCTCCTCCGTGGGCCTGAGGGATACTTGAAGCAGAAATATCTGCCGGTGCGCAGAAGAGTTCCGTCACGACTGCAGAGGGTCAGGGGGTCGGCGTGGCTTCACCGACGCGTGGGGAAAGGGCAAGTCCCTATTCGGGCGCCATTTTGTGGTAAATAAATAAATAATACCCTATTTTTGAATGTATAAATGAATAACAGATAGCTCAATAAATAAGAGTCAAAATTCGAGGTAGTAGGAGTTTCGCAGGTTTATTACAGCATAAAGGACAGGAACAGGACAACCTGCATAGGAATAGGATGGCAGGGCCCAGCAGCGCTGCTGGTGTCAGGATCGGGACAAGGAAAAGGATGCCTTTTTTAATAACAGTGCATGAGCATATATACATAACGCAAACACATAGCATTACATTGCAATAGGCGTAGCAGTGGGTGGAGCAGAAGGTGTGACGCGTAGCAGTCGCGAAAGATAAGGGTGAAAAGAGGTGTAACAGGGCGTATACATAGACATGTGATGCAAACGTAACAGAATATATCATGAATGGGGCGGAAACCATGGAGGGGGCTACCTGAGGAGCCGGGACCTCTAACCTGATGGTGCGCGCAAACTAGCAATGACGTATCACTAGGAGAAGCTGGGGGCTATGAACTCTGTGCTAGGAGCAGAGACTGAAGTCTGGAGAGTCAGGGCGACATGTACCTAAACAGTATCTAGTATCTGATGTTTAGAGAACATGTTGATATAAACTAGAAGTTAGGAGGGGAAAGGCTGACTTGATTCTAAGACTGGACCATGCATTATTCTACATGTAGTACGTGATGAAGAATATTAAATGACCATTAAATACAGTATTTCTCTTACATGGAGCCGGAAAGGCTAGACAATGACGGAAACTATTGATGCGGTTCAGTAGCTTAGGAATGCAGAGAAGGAGGACTGAACTGATAACTGGAACTATAACATACTTTTGGCAGACTCAGAGGCAGAGCCAGGCTGAACCGGGCACTGTGAGGCAGGAAGTAAGTGAAGGGTCGAGGATACAGGTGGGGGCTGTATCGCTCCTCAGCGAGGCTTTAGGAGACAGGAGCTGAATCTGATGTCCGGGCCCTTTTGAGGCCTAGAAACGGGGACTTTACAATGAAATAACGTGCACACTGAGAAAGGTGGCAACGTAACTTTACATAGGCCTGATATTCGTAGTATTCACGAGGACTGGAAACTGGCATATTAGAGGTGGACACAACTATAATTGTGTCTTGAATCGAACATGGGGAATACATATGCATATTTAATCATGCACACATAACATATGATGGATGACACGTAGGGACACAGAACATAGCAAAATTTACTTTTCCACAACTTGACGCCTCAGACGGTCTTGAAGGCTTCCCATAGGTGACCTGGGAACCAACCAATCCCCAGTTTTCATCAAAGTACAACTGGGAGCCCTCCCTCAGCTTATCTACTATGAAATCGTCATTGAGAGGCCATGGGTCTATCCGCGGGAAGGTCGCCCTTGTGGTTACCGCCCCTCTGAGTGTGACACCCACCGGTGAGTGATCTGATATTCCCCGGGCCATGATGCAGGAGTCTGCAAAATCTCCTAATTGATCTGCCCTCGCCAAGATGGGGTCTATTCTGGAGAAGGACCCATGTCGAGCTAAGTAAAAAGTGTATTGTTTTTGTGTAGGGTGGTGCGCGCCATACGTCACAGAGGCCCAGTGCCGAGGCGAAGCCCCGGAACCCAGCCTTACCCCAGTGGCCCTGCCTATCCCCAGAGCGGTCCAGGTCCGAGTCCATAACCGCGTTAGTGTCCCCTCCCAGTACCAGAGTGCCCGACAGCAAATCCGCCAGATGGGACCCAAGTTTCGTGTATGTCGGGGCATGCAACCCAGGCAGAATATAGCAGGAGCTAAACGTCACCGTCCGGCCTCCCCATTTAGTTGCTACCGCCACTAAGCAAACCGAGTCCTCCTCCCACTTGCCCGTCACAATCAGCGGAAGCACTGTACGGACTAGCATCCCCACCCCCCTGGAGCCTGATATGAACCCAGAGTGGGCCAACAGCTTATAGCCGAACCTGTCCAGCGCCCTGCACGTATTGCCATGCAGGTGAGACTCCTGGAGGAGGACAACATCCGGACCGTGGCGCTTCACATATTGCAATACCAATGTGCGCTTTACTTTATTGCTCAACCCATTAACATTCCACGACCAGATCCTTAACCGTGACTGATCACCCATTGAAGTACAGTATCCTAGCGTTGTCCGGATCCTCTTCGAACCACTGCATATTGCTGAGTGCAAAGTCATATATCTGTGAGATTGAACCACCATGAGCCAAACAATAACCTTCCCATAACCCCCCGCCCTGCCTCCCTGCCAGGTGGGCCTCCAAACTCCCACCCCTGAACCATGCAGGGTGCCTGTCGCCCCTTCAACCCAATACCAACCAAATGAGGGAACAAAGACTGCAGTCACAAAAGAAGTCATACTGAAGTGACGGAGGTCACACCCCGTGAAGAGATCTCGACTCAGGACCCCCCTCCTCACGCCCTCCCCCCGTAGTACCGTGAAAAGCCATGGATAAAAAACCAGAAACACCATAAGGGCCCAGGCACTCCCCACAAAGAGGAGTCAACAGGCCCAGAACTTCCCGTCTGTCCTCCCTGACCAAACCAGAGCCCAAGAGCAGCATTACTTCCCCTACTTCCTTTCACCCCAGTGACCCATGTCCACCACACCCCCTCTGTCACTTGATCAGTGGCTTCCTGGTCTGCTGGGGCTCTTGAGTTTGACTGTTGCCGATCCGGGTCCCCAGAACCACACGGCTGTGTGGGAGATGCTGTGATCCATTTTGACGGCTCATGGTTCGCCAACCCTCCAGCCAGTCACCCGCCTCCGTTGGCGAGTCAAAGAAAACCGTCTTCTCCCCGTCCAGATATTGAGACGTGTCGGGTATAACATCATGTATTTTATGCCTTTCTCCCTCAGAGCTCTCTTGACTCCTTTGAAGGATCGACGCTGTCGATGAACGTGGAAAACACACAAGATGATGGACGGAATGTTGCACAATGGCAAAACATTCACCCCCAGTCACAGATCTGGGTTTAATCCATCATTATTTTGCTCACCAAACCACCCCAGTTCAGACATGGCCATAGGCAAATCAGTCTTGACCCTGTGCCTCATGGGAACAGTCCAGACCGAACTGCCAAGCCATGTCTTCCCTGGACCGGAATCAAGCATCCTAGGACCAGTTTCTGGCTATCAGCCGTCTTCAGCAAGGATAGCTTGACTCCAGTGGCGTAGTGAGCACGGGACCCACGTCTGGGCATACCCTTCCCACATAGGGTGAACAGCAAAACACACAACATGATGGACGGAATGTTGCACAATGGCAAAACATTCACCCCCAGTCACAGATCTGGGTTTAATCCATCGTTATTTTGCTCACCAAGCCACCCCACTTCAGACATGGCCATATGCAAATCAGTCTTGACCCTGTGCCTACTGCGAACAGTCAAGACCGAACTGCCAAGCCATGTCTTCCCTGGACCGGAATCAAGCATCCTAGGACTGGTTTCTGGCTATCAGCCATCTTCAGCCAGGATAGCTTGACTCCAGTGGCGTAGTGAGCACGGGACCCACGTCTGGGCATACCCTTCCCACATAGTGTGAACAGCAAAACACGCAGGATGATGGACGGAATGTTGCACAATGGCAAAACATTCACCCCCAGTCACAGATCTGGGTTTAATCCATCATTATTTTGCTCACCAAGCCACCCCAGTTCAGACATGGCCATATGCAAATCAGTCTTGACCCTGTGCCTCATAGGAACAGTCCATACCGAACTGCCAAGCCATGTCTTCCCTGGACCGGAATCAGGCATCCTAGGACCGGTTTTTGGCTATCAGCCGTATTCCGCCAGGATAGCTTGACTCCAGCGGCGTAGTGAGCACGGGACCCACGTCTGGGCATACCCTTCCCACATAGGGTGAACAGCAAAACACACAAGATGATGGACGGAATGTTGCACAATGGCAAAACATTCACCCACAGTCACAGATCTGGGTTTAACCCATCGTTATTTTGCTCACCAAGCCACCCCAGTTCAGACATGGCCATATGCAAATCAGTCTTGACCCTGTGCCTCATGGGAACAGTACAGACCGAACTGCCAAGCCATGGACGTGGAGCGTAAAGTCCGGGAAAAAACAGATCATGGCGTTGTCCAGGTGGAGGTCCCCCGACACTCTTGAGGCCGGCAGGATAGCGTCCCGGTCTCTATAGTTCAGAATACAGACGATGATGGTGCGTGGAGGGGCCCCAGGCTTGGACCTGCCCCCAGCGCACGGTGCGCTCTTACCACCGAGAACAAAATTGACAGGCGCTTTATCTTGAGGTGGTTGACTATAAGATTCTCCACAAACTAGTCCGCGGACAGGCCCTTCATGCCCATCGGCACTCCCACAATGCGGATATTATTGCACCGCGCCCGGCCTTCCTGATCCTCCAGGTGGGCGGCCATGTCAGCTTGGTTCTTTGTGAGCTTGGCTACCTGCTCCTTAAGCCTCTTCGTTTTAGACTGCAAACTGCCGACACCACACTCCACCTCAGCCACCTTGTCCGACATCTTGCCCAAGTCCGCCCGTATCAGATTGACCTCCTCAGTCACCGAATCGAGCTTGGGCTCCATGGTGCCCCTCCTCTCCTTGATGGCGCCACGCATCTCCATGATGGCCCTCATGATGTCTTTTAACGAAGGGTCAGTCCCATCGGTGGCCCCCTCGCTCTGCTGGCTCCCTCCTGGAAGGTCGTCATCTCTCCCCACGCTGACCGCGGACCTGTCTATCTGGTTGACTTGCCCCTGTGTCAGGGGTCTGTTGCGGCCCATGATCTTGGACTCCGCCCCGGTCAGAACTGCCGCCCACTGTTCCACTCCTTCTGGCAGGCCCCCGAACCCTCACCAGGGCGCGGCCTCTGCCAGTGTGCGCTATGCGGCGCCTGCTGGATGTTGCGCCCCTCTGCCTCACACAGACCCCTTGCGATCTGTCCAGCCACTCCACTAGGCCCCACACCCTACAGCTCGCTGTCCGTCACAGTCCCAGGCTTTCCGTATCCGATCAGGCTCAACTATGTCGAAGGGGAGTCCCTTTATGCGGCAGTGGGGTCCCCCCTTCGTCCCGGGGGTAAGCCGCCAAGTGTCTACCGGATTACTGACTAGGGGCCGCTCAGGAATGACTCAGCCTCCCCTGGCATCTCACACAGGGTCCCTGCAGGTGCACCCTTGGTTGCCATGTGTCCGCCCCTGTCTCCCTGTCGCCCGCAGGGGATCCGGCAATGTCAGCCCTTTCACACAGTCGGGGCCAACCTTCCCTGGGTTTACCGCCAGTCCGCTCAGCCCCATGCCGGTTCCTGCAGATCTACATTCGCCGTGGGCCACCCGTCCCGCCGTCGCTTCCGCCTGGGCCACTCCGCTGTCTCCTGCTGCCCCCTTGTCCCCAGGCCCGTCAGACCACACCCTGACCTGTTCCCTGGGACCGCTGTTTGCTCCCCCAGCGGCGCTGACCGCAACCGCTGATGACCCCGCCTGGACGCACCCGGGTGGCGAGCCTTACTGATCGGCTCCGGCCACGGCGGGCGCCATTTTGTCACTGTCTCTGGCAGAGGTCGGGCCACCAGGGCCGCTGCACAGGAGCAACACCGTCCGTCGCCCGGAGCAGCCCAGAGGCCCTGCGCAGTCTTTTCTTGGAGTCCGTCAGCGGGCGGGTCCCGCTCCGATGCTCCGACTACTTCAGAGTCCGCAATCACTGGGCTCGGCGGGTGCCATTTCCTTCCCGCTCAACTCACTGCCCGGGCCCCAGAGTTGTTGCCTCTAATTTCTGCAGACTCGATCGTGGGAGGACCGCAATGCCGTTGATCTTCACTCCGCCACTACAACATGCGGTGAGTGTCTGTTAAATACCGGAGTATGCCGGATGGTAGGTGCCTTTGGTAGTTCTGCTAAAGCAGCTACTCTAGTGTGCGGCCATCTTTGTTGGCTGCTGGCCACGCCCCCCTATCATGTTGCACTTTTTGACCAAATTGCATTCTCCATTGAGTCTACCACAGTTAGGTCAGCATACTATACCAGTAGATGTTAAGTTACTTGCAGATCTGCTCGTATGACACTAATAACAGCACATGTGCTGGAGAGATCTGGGTGTCACAAAGCGCACTACCATGTCTTCATGTCATATGTCATAAAATCAATTATTTCTCTTGCACCAAGGCACCTCAGACTCCCCAGACAAGGACCCAACCAGCAAAAAGTGAAGGCAAGCTACTATTTAAAGTTACCCCATGTCCCGGGTGCTATAGACTGCAACCATCTCACAATGGTCCCTCTTTCTGCATTTGCACACTTATACACAAACCTCAAACACACTACCACAAAAAATGTGCAGGACATCTATGATGCAAAGTATTGCTTCACAGACGTTAAAGCCAATTACCATGGCAGTACCCATGAATTCTATGTCTTCCGCACTGCACCATCAAATCCATTTTGAAAGTGACATGTTCGGACAAGAACAAGAAGTAGGTGAGTTATACACACGTGTCAACTAAAACTGATGTACACATACTTTATGAAAAGCCCCAGAACAATACCCGTGAATCCTGTGTATTCTACACTGCACCACCAATCACCATTTTAAAAGTGATATGTGCGGACAAGGACTAGAAGTAGGCAAGTTATACTCACATGTAGACTAAAACTGATGTATACAAACTTCATTAAAAGCCCTATCTACCATATCTCTTTCTAGGTGACCTGGGGTATATGCCTTGAGAACATGGCTGATGACTCCAAAGATTAAACATAAAAGTGGGGAACCTCATTGTGTTCCTCTCTCAGTCGCACTGTGCTGAAGGATATTTCATCCTACTTCAGTAATTCACGTGTAGTTTTACTCAAATTTACTCCATATTTAATCAAAGTTCAATAGCTGTATGTTCCAAATTTTCTGTTTGTAATCCACATACATGTGTATCCTGATTTTGAAAGTTTCCCATATTCAAATTGTGCCCATCCAGGCCTCTTTTATGAATACAATCAAGACTCAAGATTCATCTAAGGCAGCATTTCTTTACTGACACCAAATGCATTTCGGGTTGTAAAATAGCCCTTTGTCACGTTAATACTGCTTTCTCCTTAATTTCATCCTACTTCAGAAATTCACATGTAGTTTTACTCAAATTTACTCCACATTTAATCAAAGTACAACAGCTGGATGGAAACTGCAATCAATCATGGAATGAACACACAAACTGTTGAGATTTGTGAAATAATTGAGTCATTCAGTTTCCATCCTGTTGTCACGTTATTTTGGTTCGTATTTTTTTTATGGAGATGTTCGCATTGGTTCGGTGCATTTTGGGAGTAAAATTTCAGGAAGTGGGGTGAGGGAGTGGTTTCAATCAGGTGTTAAATATGATTCACGTAATTTGGGGTAGAGGGTTAATTTTAAATGGAAGGTTCGTGAGGGCGAGGTCATGTTTGCTCGCAAGAGGATGTGAAGAGCGTAACGATCTCTTGGCAGGTACGTGTGGGATCAAGAGGCGTGTGAACATTTGACGGTTTAAATCATGAAGTACGAAGAAATTAGAGTACTTCGATATTAGTGCGGCAATGTAGCGATTGATTGGTGTGTATGACTACAAGAGCACAGAAAGATAGAAGAGATTATGGATGTGTGAAAAACCAGTGATGATTCCGGAATAAACAGAGTGTTTAAAATACAAGTGTAACAGCGAGGATTCAAGATAGCGGGGTTAGGGAGAGGATGATTGGATAAGATGCTTGTCAGTTATAACGTGAGTAACATTGCATGGTTCATGGAGTGATTAGGCACAGAAAGAAAGAAAGTTAACCTGAGTTTGTTTATTTTGATTTTATTTATATACACTGGATATTGGTCTTTATTGTTTCAAGAATATATGAAATGTGACAAGAAGAAATGCATAAAATGATGGAATTAAGGAGAAAGCAGTATCAACGTGTGTTGTTGTAATGTTTAAATTGCAGTTACCCCTGACGAAGGGCTATTTTACAGCCCGAAATGCATTGGGTGTCAATGAAGAAATGCTGCCTTGGATGACTCTTGAGTCTTGATTGTATTCATAAAAGAGGCCTGGATGGGCACAATTTGAATATGGGAAACTTTCAAAATGCAGGCTACACATGTATGTGGATTACAAACAGAAAATTTGGAACATACAGCTGTTGAACTTTGATTAAATATGGAGTAAATTTGAGTAAAACTACACGTGAATTACTGAAGTAGGATGAAATATCCTTCAGCACAGTGCGACTGAGAGAGGAACACAATGAGGTTCCCCACTTTTATGTTCAATCGTTGGTGCCAAGCAGGGCAAAGCATAAGCCCACTGTACAAACGCAGATTATTGACGAATGTTTAAACTTGATTAAAGTGAAAAATACGGCATGCACACCACCTCCTTGATGATGACTCCAAAGGCCAAATCCTTGAACTTGTCTTCTGTACTTCATCACCCATCCAATGCAAATCTCCCATACCCCCTTAACTCGACCAGTCACCACGCCATCCCATCACCCTATTCAGCATCCAACCAATACTCCAAACTCAACCCAAGCCCTCAGACTCTACAAAGACTGCTCCATTGACATCCTAAGCTCAAAGGTTTAAATTCATCACGATGTTCAAATTTATCTTTGGTTCTACAACCATTACATTTGATGTTAACATCATTCTAAACAACTTCAGTGCATTTCTCGAAAACCATGTGATCATCCATCCTCAAACTTACACATACAAGTGCGTGCCAAACCTTTTAGCACCCTGGTACTTCAAAGAACGCACTGACAAAACACTTTCAATCATCAGACATAAAAGGAAATGGAAAAATACAGGACACCTGAAGAGCTCACGCTATGAAAGTCCCTTCCCATCAGATGCAGACAGTTTATCACATCTGAGAAAAGCAAACACTGATAATAATTGAGGAAGCCGCCAAAAGAAGCAAAATGAGCACTGCATTAACCCCGTCTGACTCTTCAGCCTCATCCTTCAGAGAGAAATGTAATGCCATCAACATCTTCAATGCAAAAATACAAAATATCCAACAGCATATTGCCAAAACCAAGCCTGCATTTACCCTAACACCCACCTCATTGTGATGTATCCCACGATGGCCATTCTTCAAATCCCTGCCTTTCGCATACCTCAACTGTGTCAACGTCACCTCATTTGAAGAAAATGTTTTGCCTTGTGCTTCATCAAAATGCTCTCTGGATAAGCATTCTCATCTCTACTCACCATTGTCAGCACTTTCTTTACTCACTGCATCTTTCAAGAAGCTCTCAAGATAGGCCAGAGGATCCCCTCACTCCTGAAGAACTCCACACAAGAACCACTTTACCTTGCCATTTTACCTTTCCAGTTATTGAACCATCACTTATCTACCCTTCATCAGCAAGATAATTAAAATAAATATGCACAAATCCAAGATCATATCAAAACTAATCATCTCCTGCATGACTATCTATCCAGCTTCACCTCACACTGCAGCTTATAGACTGCTGCATTAGAGATCATAAACTATACTTTCTTGACACAGACAAAGGTGACACCTGCCTGCTGATATTGCTTGACCTGCGCCCTTGATCATTCCACTCTCATCCACACTCTGTAGTCAAGAATCGGATTCACTGGCAACTCTCTTCACTGGTTCTTATTCTACTTATCAAACCTATACCAATTCATTCACAGGGGCATCTCCAGGTCCCAAAATATCCCCATCAGCTGCAGATTCCCTCATGGTTTCATCTTTTCCACTGGCATCTACAGAAACTATATAGAGCACCTCTGCACTCTACTCACTGACCAAAGTGTCAACATTTACCAATACACTGATAACACATAACTCTGCCTGAAAGTCTCCTCCGTGCCATACATGCAATGCTATAAACACTGCCTGCACATCATCCAGACCTAGACAGCCAGCACCCATCTGGAGCTCAAACCCTGGAAGGCAGAATTCCTACTATTCACAAGGAACAACAAGCAACAACTAGTTAGAAAGATGATCAACAACATGAAGCTGGAATGATTCAAACACCAACTTTCACCCAATGACAGGTCACTCAGATTCACTGTGGGCACAGATTTCTCTCTCAAAGAACACATCACCAAGAACACCGAAATCATCTGATACCAACTTTCTCTACTGAAGAAAATGAAACCCTTTCTCTCACAAAGCACCTTCCAAACTGCAGTTCAAGTCCTCCTACGTTCGCATTTGTATGGTGGGAATGCCATGATCCACAGCCTTCCAGCCTCCACACTGTCCCCAGCTAAGGGCGCTTTGCATACCACAGTACACCTCATCAAGGGCATTAAGAAATATGAGGCTATCACCTCACTTAGATGGAACTCTACTGGTTCCCCTTACCATACCATACCATCTTCAAAATCATATGCATTATGTACAAAGTTATCATAACAGGCACCCTGTCTATTTAGCTGCCACAGTCAGCATCTCTGAAGGTTTGAGGCACGTGACCTGCCAGGACGCCATCAGATGGGAGACGTCAGATAGGAGACGAAGAAGTGTTTATACACAACGGACCGAGAATGGCATTCCTGTATCGACCAGGGTCACCCCAATACTGCACCCGTTTAGGATAGTGCTAAATGCATACCTCCTGAAAAAACTCTATATCATGATGAAAAAATAGTCCCACCCACTCCGACAGCCCTGTATAGTGCTCTGCAACCTTTAGGTTAGGTTTGTGCTATATAAAAGATCCACACGTATTATCGTGACGCAGGGTAGAGGTATTGCTTGCTGGTTGGAACTTAGTGAGTATGAGGGAGCGATACTCTAAACCTGCTTGCGCTGAGTCTTTCTTCAGGGAAGAAAAGGGTGGCAATCTCTGAAGAGTGCAGGTGCTGTCTGGACTGAGGCTTTGCACACATGGAGAAGGTACTAGGCGAAGCACCCAACAAAAAACTACATTTCCCAGCAGGCCAATAACTCTCATGTATTCTGGGCATGCAGTTGCCACATTGGCATCTTGTGGTCCAGGGCAGCTCTGCTGGGCTTGTGTGATACAATATTTGTGCAGCCAGAACTATGCTATGGGGATCTAGGATTTCCTTTGCTAAAGGCCAGCTGCTTTCTTGGATTGTACTGAAGGACATTGAGAATGCAGAGAAGGATTTCTGAAAGTCCTATTGCCAGTGGAAGCTAATTTTTATCTAATTAAATTTAATTATGTTGGAAAGTCATCCTGTGCCCTGGGCACCCCCAAACTTTTGCTGACTGGTACTGGTGGTAACTGACTCTGACTGACCCGGGGTTCTGCATAACCGTGCCCAGGGTCAGTGCTATGCTAAAAGAGACACATTTGGAATACAGTGAAAACACCTACATATACTAGGGTACACAATGGGTTGTACCCCTGTGATTGGCTTGACTCATCCTATAAGGCCCTAGTACATAATAGAGCAGGTGGATTGAAACTACCTATAAGTCCCTAGTATATAATAGGGCATGGCAGTTTAGAGGCCAGCAGCCATTTCTGCACTTGCATGTGTGCACTGCTGAGCCTGAGGTCAGTTTAAAAGTAGCCCTATGGGGGCGTGGCCAAGATGGCGGGCTGAGAGGACACACTGTCTGCGAGCTCCCGTGATCCTGGGCCCTTGAACCGCTGAACATCGCTGATCTCCCCCCGATTGAGCGGAGTTCGGAGACAGAAGCGGAGGAGCACACAGCGGCGCCGCTCAGAGCTCCATGCAGCCCCGCAGTTACAGAGGCTGGGCGCCGGTGTGAGCCCGGAGCGGGAGACGGCCGGGGAGCCGGCCGAGCGCTGGAAGAGCCGGGATTGCCGCCTGACAGAGCTGCGAGGGGGCGGACTCGTCGACACACCGACGGCCTGGAGGAGGCGGATGGCCCCCGCACAAGTCCCCAGTGAAATCCGGCGGCAGGGGAGGCAAGCGGAGCGCGTGGCGTTCAGGCCTGAGTGCATCGGGGAGGGAGCCGACGAGGGGTCGCTACGCCAGGCCGGGGTCCGGGCCGGCCGTTGGGCCTGTGACTGCACGCTTTCCCCCTGCCCCCATAAGATGTCCTACGCGGGAGGAGAGAGCGAGTGAGCGACCTTCCGGGTGCACCTGCGCATGGCGCTGATTACAGGGACATAGCTGCCAGCCATCACCCCGGACCCGGTCCATAGCGGTCGTGTGCACGGAGCCCGGGAGCTGTGATACGGTTCGGCGTAGGGTTGCTACACGAGCCCGTGGTCGTGGCCGGAAGTGGGCCTTTGGCTGCATGTCCTCCTCCCGAACCACCGTTACTCAGCTCCTGGGGCGGGGACGCCCCTAACGACCCCTTCGAAACCACGGGACAGCCCTGGGCCTCACACCACAAGGCACAGTGATTGTGGAGAACGACGGCGACTTGGAGAGGGGCCGGCCTGTGGCGCCACTCGCTTTCAAACCGAGGGGTGCAGCTCTGCCGCGGTCCAGGTGGGCTGGGTCGGGACCCCGTCTCCCGCCGGTGCGGCGCTGCCGAGGTGTCGGGGGGGCTGTGCGGCCGGACTGAAGGAGCATTTAGCGGGCTGACCGGGCTTTGGTCGACCCGCCCCGGGGGTGTGGATCGCCTTGCCACCGACTCCGCGCGGACTCTCCCCTCGACCCGATGCACTATTGCTGCGACCTACGCTGGAAGTGGTCCGCAATTGCCCCCCTTGAGTCGTCGCTCTTGGTGTCCTGGGAGCCCGCAGACAGGAGTGAGAATTGGCAGCGACACCCGTTGGAGTGACATTGGACCCAGGCCCCGCAGGGAGTTTCGCCCCCTGGAACTGTAACAAGTCGCACAGCTCATGCCGGGTGCCGTGCCACTTGGCGCGCCTCCCCGCTCTCACGATGTCCAGTAACAGAGGGGGCAAGAAGGGAGACCGCACTTTGCCAGAAATGCTGGGATGGGGTACCCCGAGACAGGATAGAAGTCAGCTAGCCCCGAGCCCCTCGAACAACTCCAGAGGAGCGGAAGGAGGGGAGCCTCCGGTAACCAGGTGTTTCTTGGAGTCGCTGTTCAGCTCCCTCAGAGAGGATTTCCAAACGCTAAAGCAGGAGGTGGCCGGAGAGGTCCGGGAGGTGCGAAGAGAGGTCGACTCCCTTGGCAAACGAGTGGCTACTGTGGAGGGCGCCGGCCACTCACGTGACGAGGAGATCGCGCACCTACAGCAGGAGGTACTGCGACTCAGGGATCAGCAGCTTGACCTCCATGCCCATAATGAGGATCTCAAGAATAGGTCCAGGCCCAATAACATTCGAGTCCGGGGAATCCCATCAAAAGAGGAAGGAGACGACGTCGCTGCATACTTGAGGGACCTGTTTAGAGAAATACTGGGCGAACCTGGGGACTTCCCTGTTAGAATTGACAGGGCACACAGAGTGGGCCTGCCGCGCCGGGCCTCGGCGCCGCCCCCTGATATCTTGGCCTTCCTACCGGACTTCCCTTTGAAAGAACGGATTCTTCGTGAAGCACGGCGGCAGCAATCCCTGCGTTTTCAAGGCCATCAGGTGGCCCTTTTTCAGGACTTGTCGGCCATTACACCTCAAAAACGCAAAGCTTTCAAAATAGCTACGGACTTCCTGCGGTAACTTGACACGCAGTACTCCTGGGGCCATCCTTTCCGGCTCATCTTTCGATGGAACGGGACTTTGCACCAACTCCGGTCCCTCCAGGACACCTGCGGAGTGCTGGGACTCACCGCAACAGATGAGGACGCACCTACACCCCGCCGACGGCGCGGCCCTAGAGATGGTTGGCAGACGCTTCAGGGGCGGCGATCCCCACCTACGCCCATGCGACCAGACTCGCCCACTATCCGGGCGGAAATGGACAGTGCAGTACGTGAGGTGACCAGGGACACAACGTCTGGTGATATGGCCCTAACGGCCTGAGCGTACTCCGGGGGGAGATCGACATGGCTTCATCATCATTGCAGGTTTGAGGGTTCCGGGGGTGGGGGGCGGCGGGGGAGTGTGTTGTGGCTCGACGTCCACCTGAATAACTTTCCACGGACTTGTCCACTAGGGACCAGACTGGGACAATGGTGTTTTTTGAGCAGTTGGCTGAGGGGAAGGAGGGGGAGGGGGGTGGTTAGGGAAGTTTCGGGGTTGGAGGGGTAGGAAGAGGGGTTGGGGGAGGAAGACGAGGGGAGGGAAGGGAGAGAGGGGGAAAAGTGAGGTTGGTTGTTTGCATGGGGGGCCTGTTGGGGGGGAGAGGAATGAGGGGACGGGGGCGGGACGGGAAGGGCTGTTGGAGGGAAGTTCGAGGGGAGTTGGGGGGGAGGGACGGGGACCGTACTATATTGTTGCTGCATTTGCTCTGACCTTACACTACTCCTACACACTACTTGCACTGGCACCGCCCCTCCCGGGCCGTGACTCGCTGACTGGGCTATGCTCTTACCCGCATCGATGACAGCCCTTAAGGTCGTTACTCTTAATGTGAAAGGGCTGAATAACCCTGTCAAAAGGAGGGCAGTGCTGTCCCTGCTAGAAAACACACAGGCTGATATTTGTCTTTTGCAGGAGACACACCTTCTGGCCAGAGATTGCCAAAGGATGCGGTCCCCGAAATTTCCAACGCAGTTTTTCTCCTCCAACAGCACCAAGACGGCAAGGGTTGCGATCCTAGTGTCCAGAACATTTAAAGGGGAGGTCCTACATAAAGTGGCAGAACAGAAAGGGAGGCTCCTAGCTTACAGGGTTAAGCTGGGGGGTCTGGTGTTTACCATTGGCTCGATATATAGTCCCAACGAACATCAGGAACGGTTCCTTCACTCTGCCTTGGTGGATATCGCGACCACCCCAGATAGGCACATAATCATAGGAGGGGACCTGTATATGGTCTTCGATGCGTCCTTGGATAGATCGGCGCAGCGACACCCACAGACGGGGGAGATCTCGCAGTCGGGCAAGTCCCAACTGGACGACCTAGATCTACACGATCTTTGGCACCGCCTCCATCCTACCGCCCGGGACTACTCCTATTACTCACACGCACATAGGACCTACGCGAGACTGGACCACCTTCTGGTCACAGGACCGGTCTGTGACCTGGCCATAGCTTCGGAAATTGGGGTTCTCTCGCTGTCGGACCATGCCCCCGTCACGGGCAGTTTCCGGCTGCCACCGATGTCTCCCTCACGTGGGGTGTGGCGCCTCAGGGACACTCTTCTGCATAAGAAGGCGGTGGTGAAACACATACAGGACGCAATTCGCAATTACCAGACGCACAATGATAATGCTGACACCACCCGGGCGACACAGTGGGCAGCGCTGAAGGCGGTGCTTCGAGGTGAATTCATTGCCATCTCCTCTGCGGAGAATAGAGCGCGGCAACAAAAGCGGGACAAACTAACCAGTAAGGTGCGTGAGCTGGAACAGGTACATCAAAGAACGGGGGCTCCCAGAGTCTGGAAGCAACTTAAAGCCGCAAGAAAACTCCTGTCAGCGTTAGACATGGACAGGGCGGAATACGCTGCGTTGCGCTTGAAACATGCGTACTACACGGGCGGCGATAGGTGTGGCCGACTCCTGGCGAACAAGCTCCGAGTAGCGCATCAAAGACACTTGGTGAAGGAGATGTCGGTCTCTGCCGGGGTGACAGCCACGGAGGATAGCCAGATAGCAGAGGACTTCCGTTGGTTCTGCGCCGAACTGTATGCGAGTGAGCCCCCTTCGGCGCAGGCGGAGGCAGAGTATCTGGACTCGGTTGACCTTCCCTCCCTCACCTCGGAACAGGCGGAACATCTAGAACGAGACATTCGAGTTGAGGAGGTGATTACAGCCATCTCCAGGCTCAAACACGGGAAGGCTCCGGGCCCTGACGGTTACACGTCCCTTTTTTATAAAACGTTTTGCCCTGAGTTGGCGCCTCTCCTTACGCGCCTCTTTAACTCATTCTCCGCGCCTGGAGCTATCCCCCCGGATCTACTTCAAGCAACGGTGTCTGTTATCCCCAAACCAGGGCAGGACCAGACTCAGTGCGGCTCCTACAGGCCGATTTCCCTTTTGAACGTCGACCTCAAACTGTACACTGGGATCCTGGCGGCCCGCCTGGCACCTCATCTGCCGGGGCTGGTGGACCCGGACCAGGCAGGGTTTATCCCCGGGAGGCAAACAGTGGACAATACCAAGAGAGTGGTTCATATTCTGGAGAAGACCTCCCGAATCCCCGGGGAGAGGATGCTGCTAGCGATCGACGCGGAGAAGGCCTTCAACCGGGTGCATTGGCCCTACTTGGAGAAGGTTCTGTCGAAGGTGGGCATAGGGGAGAAATTTCGCACCCTAGTATTCAACTGCTATAGATTTCCATCTGCGGTGGTACGGGTGAATGGCTGTAGCTCTCAGAAGTTTGCGATAGAGCGGGGCACCAGACAAGGGTGCGCATTATCACCACTGCTCTTTGCTCTCTATATGGAGCCCTTTGCCCAAAGGATACGCCAAAATCCGAATGCTACTGGCATATGGATGGGGAGGTATACACACACCATCAGCCTCTACGCAGACGACTTTATATTAACGCTAGCTGACCCAAGAAGGGCACTCCCTGCTTGTATCGCTGAGCTGGAGGATTTCGCCGCTGTAGCAGGCTTCAGGATGAATATGGGGAAATCAGCGGCCCTTGACGTTTCGTTGACTGCCGCCACAAGAACCGAATTGCAGGGCCTCTTCCCCATGCACTGGTCCAGGGACCTGGTGCAATACCTAGGCATACTATTGGCACCCACCCTACCTGCTATGGTGACCGCAAACTACGCGGCCTTAGGTAAGAAAATTAAAGAGGAGCTAGCCCGATGGAACAAGGGAACACTGTCTTGGCTGGGCAGAATAGCCGCTGTAAAGATGACTCTCCTGCCGCAGGTGCTATATCTATTCCGAGCTCTGCCGCTCCAACCCCCGAAAGGATGGATCCAGCAGACTCAAGCGGATCTTGCGTGCTTTGTCTGGCAGGGCCGCAAGCCCAGACTCAAGAGAGCCTTATCCACACTGGCCCCTGAGGCGGGGGGACTGGGCATACCGGACCATCACAAGTATTTCCAAGCGGCACAACTACGATATCTCGTAGAGTGGAGCAGGTGGTAGTCGGATAAGCACTGGCTTTTTCAGGACCAGGCGGTCGCGGGCCGGACCTTGCAGGAGGTGCCCTTCCTGCGCAGGGCTCACCATCCCCCCAACCTGTATGCGTCCTTCGTCACGCGAGTCCCGATGCGAGTGTGGGACGTCACTAATGTTGCGCATGATCTCACTACCTTCCCCTCGCCGTTCACGCCATTGGTTGGGAACCCAGATTTTCATCCCGGGATGGAGCCCGGAGCTTTCGCACACTGGCGGACTGCAAGATGCAGTGCGCTGTTCCACGTATACACCCCGGAAGGCGTCATCTCGTTTCCAGATCTCAGGCGAGAATACCATCTGCCCGAGACCGAAAGGATGCGGTATATGCAAGTGCGTCATCGGGCACTCCAGCAGCAGGTGCGCGAATGGGCAGACAGAAAGCTCAAGCCTTATGAGAAGTGGCTCGTGACACGCACCTCGGACTCAAAACTCATCTCGGACCTATATAAGCTCCTGCAGCCTTCCTCCCTTCATATTTATAATCCGGGACGGGAACGCTGGGAACGAGAACTGGGGAGGGCTCTAAGTCACACAGAATGGGGCCACATTTCCTTCCGGGCACGACATTCCGCGTACCATACCGGACTCACCGAGACGGTCACTAAGGTATCCACATATTGGTATTATACACCGGAGAGACTGCATGAAATGAACCATAACATTGTGAACACTTGTTGGCGGGATTGTGGGCAGATAGGCACACTTACACATGTTCTATGGGACTGCCCCTACTGTGCCCCTATTGGAAAGAGGTCTTGGACGAGATTGATTCACGCTTTGACATTGAACTGCCTCGCTTCCCCGCATATGTCCTGTTGGGCTTGCCCAACGGGCTGATGTACCCTTTGAAATCTCGCAGGGGTAGGCAGATAGCGATTGCACTGGGCTCTGCTGTCCAGAACATACTCATTCACTGGCGCACCACCACACTCCCCTCCACTACCGGTTGGTTGCACAGGTTGTGGCATGTCCTGGGGATGGAGAAGTTGTCGCTTATGGTGGCGGGAGAGATGGAACAGTTTAATGACCTGTGGCAGCCGTTCCACTCCTTACTTGTAACGGAATTTAGAGAACTTACATGCCCCCGATATCTCCGATTGTTGAGATTAACATCACCGGAGGCTCCAACTGACCAATGAGTCTGGGATTGCGGTCTGATGAGAGGGGAGGGCGACCTGAGGGGGGTGGCACGGGAGGGCGACTATGGCACGGTATGGGGGGAGGGCAGGAGGGGACACGGAGGGAGGGGGAGGGGGAAGGGGGGAGTTCGGAATGGGGTTGTTTGTTTTTGAAGTTGTTGTTGCCGCATACGCACCCAGCACCACGCTCTGATTGACATCACGATAGCAGAGCCCTGCACGCTGGTTGCGCTCCTGCATAGCGGTTCCATGGCACTGATCCTTTGAGACAACTGTTTTCATTTGTTTGTACTGTCTTCAAAAATAAAATACTTTAAACCTAAAAGTATCCCTATGTTGCAGGACGGCATTTAAAAGGTACATTGTACCCAAACTCGACTTTGGAGTTTGGGGCACTTAAAAATGGCTAACCTACAATGTTTGGCCATATTAGGTACACCTAAGGTTTCCCCTAGGTGTCCCAGAGGTAGGGGGTCAGGTATTTATAAGGAGGACTCTAATAAAATGAGTTGCGATGCCCTGGGTTAAGTGAAATTGCACATTTAACTCCCCACAATTTGATAAAGTGCTGCCCAAAATCAACTTCGGTGCTAGGAGCCCTGTGGAGGGAGGATCTGCAATATGTGTACATATTCAGAACCCCTAAAGTCTCCCCTAGGTGTTCCAGGGGTGGGGTCCTGTAGATATAGGCAGAGTACTTATACACTATGTTTTTATAAGTCCTGGTGCTAGAAAAATGGCCCAAGTCATTGTTTTCATTGCAACTCCCATGCCACATAGGTTAACATGGCAATAAGTTATTAACTACTAACTCTTGATAGGAGAAGGCTTCAAATACTTCCCAGAATGGTATTAATAAATCCAACAATATGATATTGTTGAATTTCTCCTAAAATGTACAGACAAGAAGTTATAAGACTGTGTGTAAGCCCAGATTCAGCCTTCCATTAGTCTGTCCTGATTGGTCAGAGTTAAGTGGATTAGCCAGGCTCCTTTGAAGAGGTGCTAACGAGACCCTGGGGTTAACTATCTCTGCTGGTAGGGCAGTGTTCTGTTACACAGGATTGCCAGAGCAGGGGGAGGAGTCGTAAACAATGGACTTCAAGGGAAGGGGAAGACACCAGTGTAATTTACAACTCTACTCTTTTGAACCCAGTCATCAGATGCTAGGCTAAAGGAAGGAATGAACAGATGCAAGGGGGAGAGGCTATGGAGATTAGTCGTCCTATGGGTGTGTTTAGCCAGCTCTTCTCTCCTTGATGGAAAATCATCCATAATGAATTTGGATGAATTGGTGCACTCTGGGACAAAATACTGCCACACTTTGCAGGATGTGGTCATACCTTTGGGTAGTTCACTACAGCCCATTGAACAGGAGTGACCTCCTGCTTGACCCAGAGAAATTGAGAATAAGTAGCTGAGAGGGGCAGAGCCTCTCATATCTGCTGCTTGAAACTTAAGAAAGCAAGACAGGCCATGTTGAAAAGTTTGATGTGCATTTGCTAAGGCCTGCACTCTGAAGATTGCACCCTCTGCACCATCTAGAACTACAGTCCTATGGACTACCTTGCTGTACAAAGACTAAACAGTGGACTCCCTGCAAGCTACAGGTTAACAGAGCTCACTTGGAACATCACCACCAACACTCCTCAACCTGGAGAACTACCAGTGTATTTGTGAGGGTTTTGTCCAAGTGGATTGTGGGAACGGAAATTCTCAACTTTCAAGGACCCTCTTGGAGATTCCAGACCCTTGGAGTGAGTTTGAGACACTTTGGGACCCTTTGGGGAACTTCAGGTAGAAGTTCCAGAAGTTTGGAGAACTTTGGAGCAACATTGGAAAAAAGCTCCATAAGGGGACTGACTCAGCCTGGCCAGCCAAGCCGCCTGCCTTCAACCGCGAGCCGGTCTGCATTCCAGGTTTGTCCTGCGGAAAAGCTCCGAAGGTCCTACTTCCAGAGTTTGATCGGGGGTAGTCGAAATCCAAGGCCGGGGAACCCTCACCTAATCCGTCCTGGTGAAGAGCATTGAGGGACCCTGCGAGAAAAAGCTCTGTAAAAGTTTCTACGTCCGAACAAAGAAAAGGTGACCTGGAGCAACCGAGAAAGCCAAGCCGCCTACCTTCAACTGCGAGTTAGCCTGGATCCTTGGTTTGTCCCGCTGGAATGCTCCAAAGGTCGGACTTCAATAAATTTGACCAGGAGCTCATCGCAAGGCAATCCGGTGAACCCTCACCGAATCTGGACTGGCTGAGAGCTTCAAGAGATCCCGGGAAGAAAAAGCTCCAGAAAAGTTTCTGAGTCAGTCCAGAACATTAGATTTTTGTCGTTTAGGTGTCATTTTAAAGATACAAATATTTCCTATTTTTATAAATTGGTGTTGGATTTTTATTGTGCATTATGTCTTAACTATTTACTGAAGCGGTGTTTTTAAATGCTTTACATACCTGTCCTTGAAGTTAAGCCTTATACCCACAAAGTAGAGACAAGGGATAGTGGTTTCTCTAATTCCCTTATTCATATATTAAGCTCACGTAACAGAGAAACCTATACTGCATCAATATTGGACCTCATCTGTATCTAAAATAATAGCAGGTTGAGTTCCCAAAATAAATTAAATAAATAATACCACATGAGACTCACTAGAAACACCAGAGGGAAGTCCGCAAGTGTCTTAAAACTGCCCTCACACACCTTGCGGTGGTCATGCTTCATCATTGGGCCGCATCAGACACAACACTCTAGGTGGAGCGTGAGATTTTTTTTGACGAAGACAGGTGGTAGGGGTAGTAAAATCAAAAAAGTAAGAGTGGTAATACACACAGGACACTTGCAACATTACATGGAAAGGAAAACATACAAAACATATATAGCGGGATTACTTCTTTCCCACAAAGACAGGACCAAACTTAGCAGTAAAGTGAAATTAAAACAGACTAAAGGTTTCCCAGTTTCTCCTTTATTCTATAGGGAAAACTCTGGCTGGATTAAAATGAAGTAATGGGGGTATATATAGGGAAATTATGATCCCTTAATCCCCTCTGCTTTTACCAACATGTTTCTGCCTATTTGAGTGCCTCCAACTGGATGGCTTTAGGCTTTCATCAGGGTGTTGGTCCCTGTTTTCCAATCCTCCCCCAAATCGGGTGAATATTACCTTAATTGTATTTTTCGAATGGACAAATCTGTTCCACCTTATTTGTCCCCCTCGCCAGAAATTCTGTGGGGAAACAGATACCTAAGGAAAGTAAACACACATAAGATTTTCCATGAGTGTGTATCTTGCCATCAAGATATCTTTGCTTCTCACTCTACTCATTGTTCAAAGAGTCTCACGTAATCTTCTCACTTACACGCAGCCATTAAAAACCCTTTGTGTACCATCCACCAAGGTTTTCGCACACACTTAAAATATGTGATTTAACAAACCACACACATGATGCCACAGAACTCGCAAATACATTCCTTCCACATATTAGGTCCAAGAAACCTACGTATGGGGTCTTACTTACACGATTTTAAGAGAACTGCTCTTAACCCGGGACTGTGTGGGGCAGGTTCTCTCGCCGTCACACTGTAGATATTAAAGAGCGCATTAGTATCTCAAACATCAAGCTCAAGATTTTCTTATAGTCATTTTTTTGTCACCACAATGGTTAACATTAAGTATGTTCGCGGTCTATTGCTCCCGGGTGTAAACTTACTAATCACAAGAGAACAGCTGGTCTTTTGCTCCCACTCTCGCAGTCCACCGCCGATGCAGTGTGTGCAAAGAAACGCCGTTTTTAAATACTCCATTCCCGCTCTACCACGTGACCATTCTCCTTCCTGGACGCTGCTGAACATAGTTAAAGGACTTACTGCGCTCGCTATGTTATTCCATATTTCGCGGGCGCCATCTTGGAAGGGTAAATACAGTGGTTCACTAAGGTAATGCCCTCTCACGATTCCTACAGATATCATATATTACTGGCGCCACAATGGCATAATTATTCATTTTTTATGACATTAAGGCCAAGTACAAGGGGTCAGGCAGAACGAAAGTACCGGCATAGATGGTTATGTAGTTCATAGTATCGGGATAAATGTAAGCTCGTATTTACATAGTAATCACTAATTTTTAAACGGGCTACATTTGTACTTTTATTTCACTTTAAATATCGACCAACCAACCAGATTAAGGTATCTTCCATGATATTAATTGTAAAGGTGCATAGGTTGTGAAAGCATGATTAAATGTTCTCCCTCCCTAATTAATACTGCTGTGAATGTTTGAGCCAAGTAAAAGGAGGGTGAAAAGAATGCCCAGCTATCGCAAAGGTGGTATTATTGCTTAATAGATAGGGAGAGATGTCATTCTCATTGCCACTTAGTATTCCCTGATAATATGATAGACTGATGAAATCCTCACTAGTCTATGTGTGTTAGATCTCCTTGGTGTCAGCTAATCCAACAGATCAGTATGAGCCTAATAACCTGTCATGTTATTGATCTGGTATAAGGGGGTGGTTGATGTATATATCTGGAATATGCAAGTTAGGGATACTATCGCACCATTCATGCTACTATCGGTGCATACTGTAATCCCATGTTCAGTATATGGTCAGGGATCTTCATACTACTGGATACCGTGAGTCAATAGGCCATGTGCACATCGTTATATTTCGTCACAGCAATCCTCTTTCTCACTTCATCTTGTCATCATACCATGTAATTGGAACCATGGTATCTGGTCATTCAGACCTATTGTGCTACTGCGCAATCGTTCCACCCAACGTTGTTCTCTTAACACCAAAACTTCACCCACATTCCTCGTGCCAGCTGGTATGTTCGGTTTATCTAACACCGTCCATTAAAGTTAAGCCTGCCTGCTCACAGCCAAGCTACCAAGGGTTGAGCATAGGAATAATTTTGTAAGACCTACTCTGAGCCTTATACTGCGTTAGTGGCCTTATTGCCAGTGGCAGATATACATTTGCCCCTACCAATAATCCACTTTCAAACAAATAATAACTATTTTAGGATGGTGAGTGTGTTGAATTTCACTTACGGGGAATCCTATGACAAAACAGGAAAGATTCTTAAACCAGGATTCTGTTGCTGATACTAGATATGAATGTTAAACATAGGGTATAAGAGTTCTATTATGTTTACATGAACTGGTAAAATTAGAAATAACAAAATATGAATATTAATGGTTGGTATTTACCATGCCTTGCTACAAGAGTCAAGTAGAAACTGTAACTCATCTTCTACAAATAGTGTGTTGTGGGGAAGCATGACGTAGTGATTCTATTCATAGGGAGAAGTGCCAGTGAATATATATTTATTTAAGGTGCTAATTTTTTGTTCATTTAGGTTCTGAAAGTTCAAGTTCCACATGTTTAGAGATTTAGATACTCAGAGATATTGCTAGTGTATATCTATTCACTGACATAATTAAGTGTAGAACATTGCTAAAGATATCTGTTTGCCTTTAGGTCTCCGATACAAACAGTAGACATCCTTGTCCAGGAGAAGTGAAGAATCAGAGTGGTAGATTACAGTTTCTCTGTTTTCTCTTTGATCCTATTTTGCTTTTTCTGTTTCTACTGGTGGCTCCCATATTCTTATGGTTGTGGTCATAAGTGGAGACAGAGAGAGGCAGAAGAGTGCCTCACTCCCTTTGGATTCTGACCATAGGGTTATGGCATCCAAACAGATGCATATAACTTACATGACTTCATTGGAAATCTTTACACTCCTTCTGAAGAAGCCTACAGTTAAGCACAAAAAAGATTAAAGGCATGATAGAATGATGTTTTGAGATGCTAATGTACAAAATATGCTACCTAGACCTGTCTGAGGGAAGCCTGTTCTACCGGCTCAACATAGTATGTGAAATGATTGTTGTGTGTTGAATGTCGCACAATCTAGCAGTATGGAGGGAGATGCCACTTAATGAATATCCAAATAGGATTATCACAACTTCAGAGGGCCACACATTTACATGCCCCAAAATGGATACAGACCCTCAAGATGCACAGATGAGGAGGCAGGATATTGTTCACAACTCTTTTACATGAAATTCCTTAGGTTAAAATGAATCAAAGCTCCAAAAAGCACTATCATCTCATGGAGCTTTGAGATATCAGCCATGCAAAAGCTACTAATTTACTGTGGCCCATGCGCTGAATGATACTTAGAGGACAATGACAGCTTTCACTGAACATATCCCTTACTGCATAAACCATGGGTTGTGCGCATGTGTGAGATTCAGAGACAAATCAGGCAGCATGTTTGGTGTGAATTAGTCCTCTCATTCTTCATGTCATGCATGTGTGTTTGCTACTATCATGTCATCATGTCTACCACAAAAAAATCATGCTGACCTTCTCACTGCAGTTAACGTGTTCTACGCATGTATGTGCATCAAAATATAATGCAGTATGAACATCATGTGTGGAACTAGTAACTACTCTGGGGACAGCCTGCACATTGTGAACAATGGGTACACCTTGGCCATTTTGTATAGCTGACGGATCACAAAAAGGAGAGTCAAGGATGTTTGACCTCAAGTGTATCCTCCAAAGATGATATGGCACAAAATGGGATACTTGAGGTATTCTAAGTCTCAAAAGACTTAGTATTCTTTTGGGTTTATTCCAGTGGGTGGGTCATCAATAGAGTTTGAAGGGGTCGTCCCTCCCTCAACTTGTCGAGGCATGCTTCATTATTTGCCGACCTCTCACACTGAGGTAAGTACAATGCCACCCCAGCGGACTCATCTGAAGGAAGCTAGTCTCCCCCAGGAGTTCTCGTGAATCTATTATCAAGACAAGGCACTTGGTCCTGTTTTGGTGGGTAAAAAGAAAGGGTTTTAAAATATACCTAGAGGTATACTCAAGTGATTCCTTTATTTGGTGAGTACAATTGGTATGGTTAAAAACATTGGAAGAATGTCGGGCAACTACTGAATTACAATGAATCACCTGACCTGCACTCATTCCATTACCAACATGTTTCGCCCAATTTTAAAGCCTAACAAGGTCTAGGGTCTTCTTCAGGGTAATCAAGCTATGGTATACATTCAAACCATGCTACAAGGGTAACAACTGTAATCCTACCAGTCCCTCTGCTAAATCAGCTTAACCAGCAGAGACGAAAACAAAATAGTGTCAGGGACAAATTTAGCAGATGATGCTACCCGCTCTTTTTCCGAGGCATCTCTTATTGCCCGAAAGTTTTTATTACATATTGATTTACAAATAAAATTATTCTTTTAAAGAAATAACCAACTTAGAGAACTCAATTTATCTTATGACTAAATGAGGGGATCACCTGAACATTATTCATGGGAACGTTAATAAGCTGTTGGTTCATCATGTTCTCTGGGAGTGGTGGTGAAAACACCTCCATTGTAACGAATGCTATCAGTAAAGAAATTTTAAAGAAAAGGGAAAACAAGGACAGAGGAATGGGGTATGCAGATCCACACTTCATTAGCGATGCAAACATGGTATATATAGAAATAGATCTTGATAAGCAACTACTAACTCAAGTACATGTATTGTAGTGTAGTTCCTATCTTCCCAATAGGCTCTGCGCATTGGAATAATACCTACAGCAGTAAAGGCCTAGGCCAGACGTTAACTAGGTCTACTACTGTCGATACTAGACTTAAGTTTTGGGTTTGCCAGCGTAGCTCAGAGTTCGCTAGAAACTTTCTCGAATGTTCAGGAAAGAATTAACTCCCCTGATTAGACAAGAAGGGATTTAGTTTCTGACAACCATAGAACATGACAACTTTGCTCTCCCCTAATCAAGAGTGTATCTCCAGAGTCGTGTGAGCACAAGGCAATTATTTTACTCAGTCAGTACGTGCATTCTTAGTCTCATCAGATTGTAGAGAAAAGGAAGAGACGGGCGTGTTCAATAAAAAGGTGTTATTTATTGATCAGTCTCTTTTCTCGTACAAGAGAAATGGATCGATATTATTGCAATACTTATAGTTAAGTAAAGTGCATACATTAAAAGCAATAGTATAAAATAATACTGTAAAAACATTGATATGGTTTCTGAGCCATATGATGTTTAAAATGATTAAAATATATTACATACACATATACATTTGACTAAACGTACTCAACTGGTGTTTCTAAATACGCCTACCCCGTGTACCTGACCTAAGTCTAATGCGTGGGCGGGAATAGAAAGTTACAGTTTAAGTTAAGTTTGGTTTTGCCAAGTGAATAACTAAAGAATTCTCTGTGAGGGGTTATTCAGTTCTGTACCTGGAAGTTAGGATGAAATGAGGAATGGTATCTCTTTCTCTGCTCTCGATATTCCAGGCCGCCTGCGAGGGCTGCCCGAAAGCGCCGGTGCTGGGTCTCTCGGCAGGAGATAGCAGCGCGTCTCTCAGCGCGTCAGGAGGGCGGGGCTGCTGCCAGCGGGGTCTGCTCTGCTCTTGGCTTCGGCAAGTATGGCTGCTCCGTCTCGTCACCACGCGTGTGTTTGCATAGGGCAAGATCGGCAATATTTATACCTTAAAGGTGCCGAGATTGACGTAAGGATGGACATAGATACGTCAATAAAGATGTCATACGACTTGCTCGTTAGCACATTCTTTTACTGAAGTTCTCTGTGAAATCAAAACAATGGCCGCACGGATTTTCCAGGTTGTCATAGGTTTGATTTGTTATGAGAACGTCGTATGCCTTATCAGGGGCTGGAGGAATGTCGCTTGTCTAATTAGATCTCAAGCGTTATGACCTAATCAGATAACACGTTCCTGTGCCGTAGTGTGACTGCGTCAGATAACGGTATCTGCATCATGGGGGCTTTTCTTGCCTCATGGGCTGACTGTTAGTTAACTTGATAGTTAGTTTAACCAGAATAGGGTCAGGAATAGGGGGATCGATTCAGAACCTATAGGAATACATGACACCCACTCCACGCTAACTATGGTCATATTTACTAATCTATGCATAGTATAACATAGTACAACATACTATAGAGTATAGTGTATACCTTACCACCCCAAAATACATAAATGCATTTTGAAACGTTCAAATATACTGAAAAATTGCAGACATATATATTGTATGCACTCAAGCTGTAGAAAAATGCCAAAGTAATCGCATTTGTATACATTATTGCTTATATGGTATATGAGAAATACACATGAAATGGCTCTTAATATGGCTATACAGAAAGAAAGTTTGAGACCATTTCATCACATAATAAAATATTTGTGAACATACCAGCGGGCAACTAAAGTTTATAAAGTATCTAAAAATAGAAATCTTAGTTCTCTAGGAATAGTTTCTTACTTTAAGCAGAAGATAAGTGTCCCGAAATTTTTTGTAAAAATTAATTTGGGGCTGCTAAAAAAATTGCTGTCCGTGAACTGGTGGGAAAAATTGTTCATGTGACTTTATTTTCAAAGTTGAAGGCCGAATTCAGGGAACGCCGTGTGCGAGCTTGCTCAAAAGTCTCTATTTCTGTTCTGGAGAGAACATCATATCATTAAGGCTTTCGAAAAAACTGTCAACAGCTTCATGGGAAAGTTCCACTAAGTCGGAAATAGGTGTAACCATGCATTCGTGCGCATGATTGTCTCCATTGACATTCTGATTCGCATTGCTGACAGAAGGTCGTACCTGATCGATGCTGCTTTCATCTTGAACTTCACTACTCTTCAATCGTAGTGGTGAAGATTCCACGAATGCCGTCATCAGGATTGGCAGCCTTTGAGGGCAGCACAAAGCGTGAACCTTGGTAGGAACCAACAATGTATCTGCATCCACTGGCGCATCCGATTGTAGCGTCAGACAGGTGTCTAACACGCATTCTTCTCCGCATAGCAGACACCTTAATACAGGTAAAACACACCTTTGCCACATTGGTCGAAATGATAGAAACCAAGTCATGTTCAGGTCTCTAAGCCGGGAGAGTCCCAGGATTTTTGATATCCGGTCCCGGTATCCAATGGCTAGGATTGTATCTTCCATTGTCGCGAGAGTTTGATCTGTGACATGGGTTGCCATAACGAAAAATAAGGACTAAAAATAGGATTCCTGCAATTAGTCCCAGGATCAGGGGAAGTCCGCCAAAAATCGAATGGACGAAATCTGGAAAAATACCCAGTATGGCTTTGAATGGTGTTAATGCCATCGAAAATACTGTCTTAAATACCTTTGAGACCCCAGTGGTATCAGAAATATTTAAGATTTCGCTCAGTATTTCCGCGAAATGTACGGGTGAATTAGTTGATAATAATGTATGTATCTCTGCAGTCGTCCTTGCGACTTGTAGATCATACGTTTCTTTTGATGACGTGAGCCTTGTAGGCGTCTGAAGAAGCACTGTTTTCATTCTGCTTAAAGTATCTATTCGAATAGAAGTAATTTTCAAATTGGGCCATGCCCTTGCCTCCCTGTCTGGAAAGGAGCTGGGGAACAAAGAACGTCCACAGCACTTGACCTTCGCAGTCGTAGTTACTAGATAAGGAGTCCCGGGCGTAAGACTACAACATCTGCGGTCTACAATAAGAATGTAACTCCCATTATAGAGTCTTTGAAAGAATGGTTCTATTTCAGTTGCAGGTGCGCCTTGCTGGTGACATGAAAGGTTGTATGAATTCCCTTCACAGGCTCCATGCAAACTAATTCGGTTACACAGAAGCGTGCCGCTTAGTGACATAGCACAATTGTTGCCACTAAGAAACACTTTCTGTCCTTTATTACTGACACATGCATGTGAATAGGGGAGGTCCCAAGTTGTTTTAAGGTACCCCTTTCCCAATTTCTCGTACATGCCAGCCTGTATATATTTTTGGCAGTATTGAAACCTGAAGGTTGAGATTGGAATATTTATGATTCCGTGTATTATCCATTCACTGACAGGTCGTTCTGACATTGTCATTGGTAATCTTTCTATTTTTTCAATGCTCAAGATTGTATAATCAGCACCCTTTTGCGCCATACCGATTTGTCTATCAGTAAGGTTAAAGATTTGGAATAGTGACGTTGTGTTGATTAAACGCCAAGGCACATAGCCTGAACGAAGATTTTGTAACGTCCAGCCAAGCTGTACAATAGAACGCAATTGTGACTGACCATGTTGTAATAACAGTAAGTCTTGCGATAATATATCGATTGCTGAAGACACAATGCTGTCCAATGAAAAAATTCTGGAGGACAGAGTCATTAACCCATTGTCCACTACAGAAAGTGATTTTTCCAAATTAATACGGTCAATTTCCCGTATTCTCTCTGCTGTTTCAATTTGATTAACCTTCCAGGCCTCATTGTATGCTGCATATACAGAGGCTGCTATGAAACGCTTCTGACGCTGTTTGCGTGGTCCCAAAATGAAATCACGCAAGTCAGCACCATCAGTAAGTAAAGTTAGGTGTTGCTTAATTTCAGGCAGTGTGGAAGTTTGTAGCCATTGAAGGCATAATTTGCCCACACTGTAGGTTGTTATTATCCCTGGGTGATGTCTTTGGGGATATCTAGGGTCTGGCCTGGTCATTTTGAACCCCTGTGTTTTATTCAGGAATCTGTCTTGACAGTTATTTGTATCTGTGGGCCAGATCAACCATTGTTTCCAATCAGGATGTGTTCTGTTTTGGTTTAATATATGGTTTACCTCTATCTCTTCATCCGTATCAGAGCTATTGCTAAACATTGTTGGCTTTGGAATAGACGGTTTATTTAAATCTTTGATTTTGGCTAGGCCAAGACAGGTGGTTTGTTGAACAGTGTCATTTAAAAATATCATTTGTTCTGGGATCATGCAAGCTCTAAACAAAGCTTCTAAACCCTGTACTTGCCATTCTTTTGTACCCCAAACACTTTTCAAATCAACATTTTTGTCCCAATAATCAAATCCAAAAGTATTCATTTGTTCAAAAAATGAGTCTGAATATAACAATTTTGTGTTGGTTATCATGGTTTTCATCCCTGTCTTGTTTGATAATTTAAAATAAAATGTTTCAGCATTACTTGTGTTAAAACCTGAAAAATATGAATATTTGTCGTAAACGGTTCTTGAGCTCCCTTTTGGAGGTGTTGCACAATGTTCCCATTGATTATAATTTAACACATTTCTAGGTTGTGCAGATCTATGTAAAAAGTGATTACCATAGTGGTTATAGCAATACATACTGTCATAATTTGTAGAACCCTGCAAATAATCATGTTTGGTAAATTTAGCAGACATTACTAAATCAGACATCATGTTATTAATGCTTTCGAAGTCCCAATCATCAGCAAATGAGTTTGGTTTTACAAAGTCACTCAAGGAGATCTTAATTTGGTGTGGATATTTCAGGATTTCGACCGGACCATAAATTTCATAGTCAGTGTTGTCCCAGGCTACCCCACCAGGTATTGGATTGGCTGTGAAGTTGGCTGAAGAAAGTTCTCTTTTCTCGACGTGTGAAGACGTGTGTGGTTTGAGGATCAAGTTGATGTTCTGACTTGCTGTGTCCATTTTAGCATATTTTCCCTCAATGAAGCGTCCCAAAGTTAATACCATGATGAGCCAAAGTATGAGGATAAATGCACCAAAACCCACCCAAAATTCAATCCATGGAGAAATCAGATATGTTTCTTTCAGTTGGTTCAAAAGTTCATTAGCTTTTTCTTTAAAGGTTTTTGATGATGGCTGTGTCTTTGATTCACTGAGGCTTTCAGAGGAATCATCGAAGTTTATGAAGTAGCCGGATGCAGTTCTGTCAATTGTTCCAATTGCTTCAGGATTTTTGTTTCTTGCATTTTCACTTGGTACTTCATTATAGATTGGTGTGTCTCTGCTAAATGTTTTTATTTGGGTTTTCAGAGGTCTGAGTTCTATTGCATTGTTGCATAGTCCTTGTTGTTCTTCTGTAGGCGTTTCGAATGTGATGAGCCTCTTCGTTAGGACCTCTGTACTGGTAGCAAACCTTGGTGTTCTGCTACTTATTGGGAGTCCACTTGGCCTACTGTTTGTTATCGGCCACATGTTGTGGTTTTACCAGGTCGATGGATACAACTCGGTTCTCCTTTTTACCAGCAAGTGGCGGTAGTACAACTGATCTTGTCCCGTTGACAGACAAGACAGGAACTGCTTTTCTGTAAGAAGGCCCAAATTCCTTCTTTACCGCGATCTTCTCCCTGACTAGATCTCCGACTTTTGGAATCCAGACAGGTCTTGCTGGGACAGGTGGTGATTCTTCAGTGGTTGTTGGCTGTTGTTTCAACTGTATGTTGCTCAGGTCTTTTCTTGTTTTGTTTAAGTCCTGCAAAATAGCCAAACGGTCTTTGACATCAAAGCTTTTTTCTTTAACCACTGAAGTCTGACTGTCGAGGTCAGAGATAATCATTCTAGTTCCAAATAATAATTCGTACGGACTGAATCCCTTCAGAGAATTTCTTGGCAAGTTATTTAGACTACGTTGGACACTTATTAGATGTTTGACCCACCCAGCTCCCGAACCTAATATCCTTTCCATTATAGATTGCTTTCTGCCTTGGTTTTTTCTTTACACCATCCCGTACCCTCAGGAAGGAAGTGAGAAGATTCCCGCTGGGCTGTGCTCATTTGGCCATGTTTCCCCCCCGGCCGGAGGGCTAGAGTGAAGACAATGGTCAAACGTAACATGCTCTTAGCGTATATGCCATTTAGACTCGCAAATCTTTGTATAACAGTCCGGACGTCAGCCGAGTGCTGGTGATCTACATTATAAGTGGAACTAGCCTGTATATGTTAATCGCAAGCCCTTCTTTTTACTGGTGATATTATCTGCCGTAATACGACGAGGTATCAAACTCTTTCTCTCCCCACTGCGATCTCTGTTGCAGTTTGGGCAGTTTTTTACAAACATGGTGTGATGCAGGCTCATGCCTGGCCACCAGTACCGTGATTGTAATTCTTCCAGAGAATCTTTTAATTTAAGGTGTCTGAGACCCTCGCCCATATGTGCGTCTGCGATTAACAAGTTTCTCCTGTCCATGTTTGGAATCACTCTATCCCCCACTCCAGGGATTCGAGCAAAAGGGACGGAGTTTGCATCGATTATGTATGTATAATTGAGTGGATAGTTGATCGGTAACGCTGAGCTGTCGCCTTTTGATGACGTTTTCACCGCCAGCACTGTTTCACCGTCAATGTATTTTAATGTACGCTTTTTTCGAACTACGGGAGCCGATTTAGTGGCTGCCGCTGCGGCTGCTTCAGCCAATGAATTCCCTACAACGTGAACGCCATCACGCTGATGACTCAGTGAGTGTGTCACGTGAGTCTTTGGTAGTTCTTTTTGTAAAAGAGCTATTTGTTCCCAGAGCAGTTTCTGCTTTATTGGTGCATCTGTGTCATCTTTGTAACCGTTTTGAATCCATGCCTGCAAATCGCTGTTATATGATTTGACGCAGTAATATGAATCTGACACTATAAGTGTCGGGAATTCGCGATCCGCATTATCTAGCGCCATTTTCAATGCTATTATTTCAGTTTGTTGTTCTGAATTAGTTTCTACTGAGTGTGATTTTGTTAATAGAGGTTTTAGTTTACCTCCGCGCCACACTTCTTTTGTAATCTCACATGTGGGGTTGTATGCTTGTTCTCCCCAAACGGGGGGTTGAGCATGTCCGTCTGTATAGATTACACAGGCGTAATGTCGTAGAGGCAGAATGTCGATTGGCAGAGGATACGTCTTTTCATACTTTAGATTTTTTACTTCTTCTAGTTCTGGATCAAAGTAGTAGTATACTTTGTCCGTTGTGATTGAATTCACCCATTGTATCCATTCTGGATTCAATGTTGTTGTTGGTAAATTACACGGTGTTGTTAGTGCCTCAAAGGCTGATTCTGCTGTTCTGACTGTGATATGTCTACCGTCAGCTATGTCTTTTTCTCTAGCTATTGCGGTTTGAACTGCACGAATGATTTTTCCTGTATTACTGAATTTCTGTTCAGCTTCTGCGTACAAGTGTGATTTGAATGCAATTGGTACCTTTTCTCCCTCATTAGAGGTCAGGTATGTGAATCCGCATCTCCCTGGGATGACTCGAATCACAAGATTGCGTGTGTTATCACGTGTTTCTAATTTTGTTTTAATTAGCATGTCTGTTTGTAAGGATCTCAAAATTCCTGTGTGTGTTTGAGTCCAATTGGATCTTTTAAAGTCTGGTTTAATTAGATCATAAAGGGGTTTGACCCTTTCTGCGTAATTTGCAATGTATGTTCTTCCGAAATTTAGGAAGCCTAGAATTGACTGTAGGTTTTTTAGTGTTTTAGGAGCTTGGATTACGGCACATTTCTCTAGGAAATTGTCAGCCAGGCTTTTGCCTTCACTTGATAATTCATATCCTAAGAATAGGACTGTCAGATGGGCAATTCTGGATTTTTTAAAGTTGAATTTGTAACCCTCTGCTGCGAACCCAAGTATTATGGTGTTCACTCTTTTCAAGTGAGTCTCCAAGTCATCATCTGTTAAGTAAATGTCATCGACATAAGATAATGCTTCATCATCATATAGTTGTAGTAATTCTGTTACTCTCGCTGAGAATACCCCCGGGCTGTTCTTGTACCCCTGGGCTAACCGACAGAATTGTTTTTGAGTGCCATTTACCGAGAATGCAGTTAAATATCTGCTCTCCGGTGCTATGTTTTGACAAAATAATCCATTGGAGATGTCCAAGGTTGTTTTGTATTTTTTGCGCACTATGTTATTCATTAGTGCAGCACTGTGTGAGTTTTGCACTGCAAAGGTTTTGCAACATGTGTTAAGGTGTCGGTAATCCAAAACTAGACGATATGAATTGTCTGGTTTGGAGACCGCAAACAAAGGATTGTTCATTTGTGAGGTGCAAGTTTCAATCACCCCCTGGTATTCTAGCTGATCTAGTATTTCATTTACCTGTTTTTTAGCTTCTTGCTTAATTGGGTACTGCCTTTGTGCAGTAGGTTGTGATTTTAACTGGATTTTGTGAGGAGGGGAGTCCTCATCCCATCCTACATGATTTTTATATAAAGCAGGTGCTAGAGCCACTGCCCACTTTCTGGCAAGTGTATATTTTTTATGAATCGGGATTTGATTCGAGAAGGCAGGCATAATTATTTCTTCGCCATGAGGGCACTCCCTAACAAACTCTGGTGGCCAGTCTTTTTCAGCTAGAAGGATATCATAGCCCTTGGAGAGATTATCCCAAAATAGTCCCCTTATTTTCCTAGTCTTATCTCCCTCTATACGTAATGTTATCTCGTATATCTTGTGGGGTTTGCTAACTCTGGTGTCTGCAGTTTCCACTTGAAGATATTCATTCGTGTCCACTGTCTCCAGATGATTCATAAGGACTTTGCGAGCTATGCTCACTTCTGCTGCGCTGTCTAGCATTGTCTGAGCCCACTCTCCGTTTTTCAGTTGTGTCCTCAGTATTCTCGGCATTGTTAACTACCTTGATACTGGCTACCTTCTTTTTTGGAAATTGTAATTTCTTTTTTAGCTGAGCAGGTTCCTTGTCTTTGGACTTGGCGTGCTCTTCTCTTTGTTCTGATCGTCCTCTTCTTTCCGATTTCTGCGAGGAATTCTGAAAAGATTGAGAGGGACGTGTATCAATGTCTTGATATCTATCAGGTTTTTTAATATTATCCCTATTTCTAAGGTTATATCTTTTCCCAGAGGGGTCACTCTGCGGTGACCTCTGTCTTCGGTTTGGAGATTTTTCTCTTCGCCTAGGAGACCTTCCTCTGGACTGGAATTTCTTTTCTTTAGGATTGGATTGTTTGTTTCCATCCCAGTTCTTTTTTGGTGAATTATTAAAAAATATTTTTTCTGGACTTTCAGTCAGTTGCGGTTTTACTGGTATTCCCCCTAAACTATCTCTACCTAGTTCCTCATAGGATTTTTCTATGATTCTGGCAATTTCAGCTGGTTGGTCTGCTATATCTGTCTCTTTTAACCTTTGGCGGATCGCCACGTTTGCTGCTTCACCTTTTATGTTGGCTAATAATATAGCCGAGACCTGCTTGAAGTCTTTCAGTAATTTCATACCAAGAGTTAAAGCTGGTTCTGGACCGTATTCATCTTGAATTTGTTTTAGCACATCTGGTATTACCGAAATGGATGGAACACCGTGCGTTTTTGTGTAGATTGAAGCAAAGACTGTACCCCAAGTGTCACAGTCCTCTATGTGTGGTGCGATTCCCATTGGGAGACATATAGTCAGAATCCTGTGTTTTTCTAGCGGGGTGGTGTCAGGAAACACCGCCTCCATTTGGGTGATTTTCT
Organism: Lissotriton helveticus; assembly: GCF_964261635.1. Lineage (NCBI taxonomy): Eukaryota > Metazoa > Chordata > Amphibia > Caudata > Salamandridae > Lissotriton > Lissotriton helveticus. The sequence continues at coordinate 847,622,648 of NC_136068.1, forward strand.
GTGCCAACCAGAATGGTATCTGTTCCCGTTTAGCCGGAACTTTACCTAGGCAGGATTGGATGTTCTGTGGTGTAATTTTATTTGTGTTCCCCTGGTGAGGGGTCAGCTGTGGAAGTTTAATCGCTGGCTGAATTGCTGAAGTCCGCATTACATACTGGACTAATTGTCTATGAATTTTTAGTAATTGTTTTAGCTGTATTAACAGCTCTCCTGTAGACATCCCTTCGATGTCTGGGTGTGGTGTGTATCCGGCTAAGACCGGCCACGTTGCTCCTGGTCTACCTAAAGGACCGAGCCTTGTAATGTGATTGTTATGTATTAGGGCGCCATCAAATAAGAGCAAATGCTCTTGGAATTTGAGTGGTACTTCCACCTCCTCGAAAGGAGTGTAAATGTCAGGTGGTACCTCTATTTTGTAATAGTGGAAGTACTTTGTTACAGCATTTGCTGCTGGAAAATGTATCCATGTATAGTATACCTCTGTCTGCCGATATTCGTGTGCCTCAATTACGAATATGACTGTGCCACCTCTAGGTGTCAGTCCATTTTCTATAAGTTTTAAGGTTATAGATCTCCTTTTGCTGACCGGAATGAGTATTATATCCGCGTCTGCATCCTGTAGTGCAGTATCTGCTGCTGCTATTTCAGCTGCTAATCTAACTGCCTCTCTTTCATCATCACTGTCTCCCATTTTACCGACAGGATGGTATTATGTTTGTTTGCAGATCAGGTTTCTAATGGAACAAAGATTAGATGCACAATATTTCGGAACAGTGTATCCTTCAACGTTGACTGTACCAAGAACCATACATAGGAGTTCCCTCCTGCGAGGTTTTGGAGGATATTACCTTTCACCCACTCCAGACGTCTTTGGAGTATTTGGGAAAAGGGGTCTGAGTGAGAAAGCACGACTGAGTTACTCTAAATGTCTTACGTTAGTTTTATCGCCCTTTCCAAACGCGTTGGGCGCCATGTAGTGTAGTTCCTATCTTCCCAATAGGCTCTGCGCATTGGAATAATACCTACAGCAGTAAAGGCCTAGGCCAGACGTTAACTAGGTCTACTACTGTCGATACTAGACTTAAGTTTTGGGTTTGCCAGCGTAGCTCAGAGTTCGCTAGAAACTTTCTCGAATGTTCAGGAAAGAATTAACTCCCCTGATTAGACAAGAAGGGATTTAGTTTCTGACAACCATAGAACATGACAACTTTGCTCTCCCCTAATCAAGAGTGTATCTCCAGAGTCGTGTGAGCACAAGGCAATTATTTTACTCAGTCAGTACGTGCATTCTTAGTCTCATCAGATTGTAGAGAAAAGGAAGAGACGGGCGTGTTCAATAAAAAGGTGTTATTTATTGATCAGTCTCTTTTCTCGTACAAGAGAAATGGATCGATATTATTGCAATACTTATAGTTAAGTAAAGTGCATACATTAAAAGCAATAGTATAAAATAATACTGTAAAAACATTGATATGGTTTCTGAGCCATATGATGTTTAAAATGATTAAAATATATTACATACACATATACATTTGACTAAACGTACTCAACTGGTGTTTCTAAATACGCCTACCCCGTGTACCTGACCTAAGTCTAATGCGTGGGCGGGAATAGAAAGTTACAGTTTAAGTTAAGTTTGATTTTGCCAAGTGAATAACTAAAGAATTCTCTGTGAGGGGTTATTCAGTTCTGTACCTGGAAGTTAGGATGAAATGAGGAATGGTATCTCTTTCTCTGCTCTCGATATTCCAGGCCGCCTGCGAGGGCTGCCCGAAAGCGCCGGTGCTGGGTCTCTCGGCAGGAGATTGCAGCGCGTCTCTCAGCGCGTCAGGAGGGCGGGGCTGCTGCCAGCGGGGTCTGCTCTGCTCTTGGCTTCTGCAAGTATGGCTGCTCCGTCTCGTCACCACGCGTGTGTTTGCATAGGGCAAGATCGGCAATATTTATACCTTAAAGGTGCCGAGATTGACGTAAGGATGGACATAGATACGTCAATAAAGATGTCATACGACTTGCTCGTTAGCACATTCTTTTACTGAAGTTCTCTGTGAAATCAAAACAATGGCCGCACGGATTTTCCAGGTTGTCATAGGTTTGATTTGTTATGAGAACGTCGTATGCCTTATCAGGGGCTGGAGGAATGTCGCTTGTCTAATTAGATCTCAAGCGTTATGACCTAATCAGATAACACGTTCCTGTGCCGTAGTGTGACTGCGTCAGATAACGGTATCTGCATCATGGGGGCTTTTCTTGCCTCATGGGCTGACTGTTAGTTAACTTGATAGTTAGTTTAACCAGAATAGGGTCAGGAATAGGGGGATCGATTCAGAACCTATAGGAATACATGACAGTATAGTTTATCTTTGGAGATGCAGATTATTATTATTATTATTAAAACAGTTTTGTATAGCGCGTAGTTACCCTTGAGCATCCCAGCGCTTCACCAAACAGAGTAGCAGATTAGAAAAGAGAGGGGCAGAACGGTCTAGCAGAAGAGAAAGGTTTTCAGTTGTTTACGAAAACGCAAAAAGCATGTCTCTGAGCGTAAGCCTAGGGGAAGTGAGTTCCAAAGAGTAGCAACCCTAACGGAGAATCTCCTCCCTCCTGAGCGGGCCTTTTTGACCCTAGGAATTATGAGCAAGTGTTGTTGGTCTGACCGTAATGATCTGCCTGCCTTATATGGGGCCACCAATTTATGAAGGGCAGGAGGGCCTCTGCCTTGCAAGATCTTGTGAGCAAGGCAGAGGGACTTAAATTTCACCCTTTCTCGCACTGGAAGCCAATGCAGCGCCCTCAAAGCGGGTTTGGCCGAACGTGACAAGGGGATGTTATGAAGCATTCGTGCCGCTGCATTCTGCACTTGCTGGAGTTTGTTCAGGGTGATCTCAGGGGCACCCAGATAGATTGCATTGCTGAAATCTAATCTAGATATAATCAAGCCCTGGATCAGGAGCTTCCGCGATAGAAAAGGAAGCAGGGGCAACACTTTGCGCACCGATCGGAGAAGACCGAAACAAACACCGGCCAGTTTGGTAGCCTGGGTCCTGAAGCAAAGATCTTGTTCCAACCAGATACCCAGGCTCTTGATCTCAGCCTTGGGTTTGGGGGGGGGGGGATCCCAGGCAGCTGGGCCAGGCAGACCGGGGGAGTGAGGGACTTTTCATCCCCATCAGCATTATCTCGGTTTTTAAACCGTTCAGCTTTAGTGCTGATTCCCCCATACAGGTGTGGACTTTGGATAGGCAGGAATGTAGCACCTGGGGATTGTCCGTGGCCTGGGAGAGGGCAACCACCAACTGGGTGTCATCGGCATAGCTCACAATTTTGATGTTAAAAGGAGCCACCACATCCTCCAAGGGGGCCATGTACACATTGAAGAGTGTAGGGCTCAGGGAGGAGCCCTGGGGCACTCCACAATGGAGGTGGGTGGAAGCCGATCGTGCACCTCCTTCCCAGACCTGGAAGGTCCGTTCGCTGAGAAATGACCTAAGCCATTTCAGCGCTGTCCCCCTCACTCCAGCCTCAGACAGTCGCTGAAGTAGCACTCGATGGTTAACCGTGTCAAACGCCGCACTAGGTCCAGGAGGATCACTGCCACTGATCCTCCTGAATCCAAAATGCAGCGTGCCTCTTCTGCGACAGCCAATAAGGCAGTGTCAGTGCCTTGACCCGGGTGGAAGCCTGTTTGAGAACTTCTCAGCACACCGTTGGACTCAAGGAAGTTGGATAGTTGGAAGTTAACCAACTTTTCCGTGATTTTACTGAGTCCCGGAAGAAGCGAGATAGGTCTGTAGTTCGCCATGTCAAGGGGGTCTAGGCTGTTTTTTTTAGGAGGGCTTTAACTATTGCGCCCTTCCAATTAGGTGGGACCACACCTGTGCCTAGCGAGGCATTGATCACCTCCGTGATAGGCTCCACGACGGAAGGGGCAACCATTTTGAGAATCCTCATGGGGACAACGTCCAAGGGAGAGCCACTCTTAATGGACGTTAAAACCCTAAGAGCTTCGTCCTCCGTGACTGGTCCGAAAGACTCTAAGATCCTCAGAGATCTTCCCTCCACCACAGAAGGCTCGACTCCTATGTCTATTTGGGGCAGGGTTATCAAAATCTTTTCAATTTTAGTGCGGAAATACTCTGCTAGATCATTGCATTTTACTTCCAGGTTGTCCGTGGAGGCAGGTGGTGTAGGAACCCTCAGGAGCTCCTTGACCACTAGAAATGTTTCTCTCGAGGAGTTGGAAGCATTACTGATTCTCTTCTCCAAGAATTGGGTTTTGGCACACCGAATAGTAAGCTTGTAATTCCTTATCGCCTCTCGGTATTCAGTCTTACAAGCTACTTCCCAATTCTTCCTCCAGGCACGTTCTAATTTTTTACAAGCCCTTCGCATAGCCCTCAGCTCTGGTGTGTACCAAGGGGCAGTGCACGATCTTTTCTCCCTCCTTCCTCCCGATCTTAATGGAAGAACGGCATCGAGTGTGTTAGACATCCAACTGCAGAAATCTGCGTCCGCCAGAACTGGGTCCTTCGCTAGTAACGGGCGTGAGGCCTCCAGACTGCGTGTCAGATTTTCCACAGATAGTCTGGCCCACGGTCTTTCAGGCGCACCGACACTGCAGGATGGGGCACTCTCCGGCAAGATTTGCCAGGCGAAGGGGACCATAAAATGGTCTGTCCATGGAAGAGGGATCGGGGAGGCTGCTTTCATGGTGGTGATGTTAGTAAAGATAGGATCCAATAAGTGACCCTTATTATGGGTAGCCTCTAGGTTTATGAGATCAACCTCACAGGTTTTCAAATCACAGTGAAGGGCTGTTGCCGACCGATCTTCCTGGTCATCGAAATGAAGATTAAAGTCTCCCAAGGTAATGAAGTTAGTCGCAGAGGCGGCAAGGACCATTACCGTCTCCAAGAGAGAACCGGTGAAATTACCATTATTCCCTGGGGGACGATAGACTAGTAATCCAGTCATCGCCATAGTGGGTGAGATTTGGAGGGAGAATTTACAGCTCTCACAATCCTCGACCTCACCTTTTTGGGCTCTGCATACCAACGAGTTCTTATACAGAATGGCAACACCTCCCCCTCGACCCACCGGTCGGTCCTGTGTATGAATTAGGAACCCAGGAGGAAGAGCGTTCACTATGTCCGCTTCAGAGCCCTGCATGAGCCATGTCTCTGTTAAAAACAGGATATCTAAGTCATGTTCCTGAATGAGGAGGTTGACCTCCAAAGAGTGTCTCGGAAGAGACCTACAATTCAGAAGGGCAGAGCGTAGAATGTTTTTGGCCGGTACTTGGTTGGGGGGGTGCATAGTACACAGCTAGTAAAAGGGTCGGTGCCCCTCTGAGCTAATGTACAATGGGCGGATGTTAGAGGGCGAAGCCCAAGCAGCTCGGTACGTGAATAAGTAGTTGCAGGATTTACTAATTTAGACAGAGTTGCTGGCCCTAGGCCCGTCTGGGCTCGGACGGGCGCAGACGGGCATGACTCTGGCGTGACTCCGGCGCAGGTCCGGCGCGTCCGCTGTGAGCGTCCGCTGTGCGCGTCCGCTGCGCGGAGTCCTGGCCGTCCTTTATATGCGCTGCTAGACATCAGTTGACTTTCATTGTGGGTATGTACAAAAAAGCGAAGTCACTCACCCTAGTAATGTTCACCTAATGGCTTCATGGCAAATGTGGTCGACGCCTCCTTCATAGTCACACACTGAACATAAACAAGTGGTTGAAAGCAAAACAAAATAGTGTTTGTGTTGTGACATGATTATACGCAGCCGGTAATCGCTCATTCTTATAACAACAATGGTCTTGCTGTGGTATATACACTTAAAAACCCTTAGTAAAGCATGCAATATAACACACCCAGATGTCAGTACTCACGCTTCTCAAGGGAGGAGCGCAGAGATATATCACCACACCACGATATGAAAGCACCACAAAAAGACTCCACACCAGGTTAGCAAACATAGAGAATATATTTATAGATAAAACAAGACCAGAACGACAAAAATCCAATAAGTAGATGTCATGAGATTAATTTTTAAAGAATAAACATTAAAATGGGACTAAGTCAAAAGTTCAGGTCAACCACAATGGAGCACGGGCTGTATACAGGGACCCAGTTAGGCCCGCTGAACAAAAGTAACTTGATCAGACTGCATTGTCATGAAGAATATGCAGGGTGAAGTGATGCGTCGGTGTCGAGCCACACAGTGGACGAGATGTGTTGATTTTCTCCACACAACGGTGGTGATTCATCAGTTCCAAGTGCAATGCACTGGTTCCAAATGCGGTGCGCTGCTACTGCAGCAGAGGATGCTTTGACTCTGAGTGTGATGCGCTGGTTCAGAATGGGATGCACCATCTCTAATCCACGCCACAATGAGGATGCATCAGTTCCGACACACGCAAAAGTGAAGATGCGTCTGTTTCAATGAGGATTCTTGGGTTGGCTTGAAGAAGCACCTTAGGCCTCACTTCCAAGGGTCCAGGGCTGGTTAGCATCACTTATCAGGGCAGACTCACACTCATGCACAGTCCATGTGTCAAAACAGGTAAGTTGGAAGTCTTTTATGTGCCTGAGACTTCAAATCAGGAGGCAAGCCCTTGGAGTCACTCTATGTTCAAGTGATGCAGGTCCTGTCCTTCTCACCCAAGCATGGGAACAGCAGGCAGCAGGGCAGCACAGCAAGGCAGGAGTGCAGCAAAGCAGCAGTCCAGCAGAGTGCAGTCCTTTCAGCAGTACAGCATTTCTTCTTCCTGGCAAAGTCTTCACAAGTCTAGCAGTGTACTGAAGCCATGGCAGCAGAAGTCCAATACTTATACCCAGTTTTGCCTTTGAAGACGGTAGACTTCAAAAAGGCCTTGGAGTACACATTGGTCCTCCAGATTCACTAGAGGGGGGCATGCAGCCCTTTATCCGTGGACAGTACACAGCCTATACAGGTGTAAGGGTGAGGCTATGCCCAGCTCCTCCCTCACATTTCTCAGGGTGGCCCATCCAGTCACACCTAAGCTCCCTTTGTGTGTGGCTGTCTAGAGGGCATACACAAAGTCCATCTGTCTCCAACGTTTTGAAGTGACAGTTTCAGAATTGCAATTTAAAATCTGACTTCACCATAAGTTGTAATTTTAAATTTCAATTCCAGAGGCACCTGACTTGGAGGTCTTATCTCTTCCCAATTGGAAGTTACACTTATAAAATGCAATACGGTAATTCCAATGTTATCCTACAAGAGAGATAGGCCTTGATGTAATGAAAAATAAATGTAACAGTTTTTCACTACCAGGATATATAAAACTTATGAATACATGTCCTACTTTTTAAATACACTGCACCCTGCCCTTGAGCTGGCCAGGGCCTGCCTTTGGGGTAACTTATATGTATTAAAAAGGAAGGGTTGGGCCTGGCTAGAGGTTTAACTTACCAGGTTGACGTGGCAGTTTAAAACTGCCCACAGAGGCTCTGTAGTGGCAGGCCTGAGACATGGTTAAGGGGCTACTTCAGTGGGTGGCACAATCCGTGTTGTAGGCTGTACTAGTAGTATTTAAGTTGCAGGCCCTGGGCACATGTAGTGCACGTTACTAGGGACCTATGAGTAAATCAAATATGCCAATTGAGTATGAGCCAATGTTACGACGTTTAGGGGAGAGAGAGCATATGCATTTTAGCACTGGTTAACAGTGGCAAAGTGCTCAGAGTCCTAAAGCAAAAATAACAAGGTCAGAAAAAGAGGAGAAGGAAGGCAAACCGTTTGGGGTGACCCTTCGGAGAATGCCATTTTCCAACACAACCCCCCCTTCCAGCGCTAAGGTCAGGGTAGACTAATCAATACCTTGATGTACTTCCCTGCTAAGAGGAACAGAACATGAACAATGGCCAACTACTGCAGGGGCACTTGTCAGTTCTATGCCTACCTGAACTCAGTTGGAGCTTTTCTTACAGCCCTAGGGCTGACAAGGGGTTTCTTATGGGCTCCTGGGGGTTCTCTGACCTCAGAGATTTCTTAGAGTGGTGGCAGTAGCCCCGGGTGTTTTGCATCCTTTCTCCACTCTCCCTCCCACCAGTTCAGGGGTGATATCAAAATGTTTTTTTAACACAGGGTCTGTACCCTTAGGCTGAACCTATGCCTGGTGAGCCAGGACTTCCAGGGGGTACAATGCCAACCAGAGTCCCAATTTCTAACAAGGACTTAACAGAGCCCCTCCTTTGGGTGACAGGAATAGTAACGCTTTTGGCCCGACACTTGTATAAAATAGTTTTAAATGTACATTGGTTTTCCTAATGTGATATTCGTAGGATATGAATTATCCAATGAGGGTAATGGACAGGCATAGAACTTCCTACAGAACTGTGCTACTTTACAACCTCCAAACACATTAAAAATGTTACATGCAATTACGGAGTTTGGGGATTTTGGAAGAGCGTACTTGTCACATTATGTGGAGTGGGTGAAGCAATTATATGAATTAATTACTCCAACTTTTTCTGAGAGAAATGTGGATGAACATGCACACTGCTATCTTAGGTGGACTGCAAGCAGACATGTTAGAGAGGACATTCTTACAGACAAATAGACAGACATAGTAATTAGGGTTTTTCCTAGCACTTCAGGCCACACATAGCAGTTTGCATTCCAGTGCAGGAAATTTTTGAAAATGTGGACTTCATGGGACTGCGTATACACATTGAAGTTTTCAGTGATTTGCGGCTCGAGGTTGCCGTTGTTGGGACTGCGGGAGGTCTGGAGGACATTCCGCCCACTGCCAAGCCACTTTGCCTCACTTGCTTTCCGTGTGGGGAACCGGCGGGCGCGGCGGCCAGGGACTGCGAGTACCAGCATTCCCTCCATCTACCTGCAGCTGGTACTCTTCCCCGGCCGGCCCCACCTCCTTGTCCTAGTCCTACTTCAACTGAACCTGATCCCGTCCCGCGGGACGCGCGCGGGCCAAAGCGCGGGGCTAAGCCCGGGCAAAGGGCGGGCCCTCTATGGCCCTCAGAGGCCAGAGGAGGACGGAATGGGCCACCCCACTTGACTCTTTCCAAGGAGGAGGTATAGAGACGCTTTAATTCCATATCTATCTTACATCGTACTGCCTATTGTCGCTTTTGGAGTTCTTTATTCTATTAACCATGTCCATCTGGGAGGAGTTGAATGCCCTGTGTGGCACAAAGTATGTCCCGGACGCATCAACCCCCCCTATAATGGGTAGAGACGCTGACCATCTAAACGGCACTCCACGGGATATACCTCTATATCCCAATAGAGATCATTCTCAAGTCCACACACTGTCCCGGGGTTTAAACTGCAAAAGGAAGCACGATGAGGAAAAAGACAATGAGAATCAATCTAACGCTCACAAAACGTGCACCAGCCCATCCCCATCTCCCCCTAACCCAATTATATTAAAGTCGGATAAGGATGTGTATAGAACATACGACCCTGTATCACCTCTCCAATTGACCTTACTGGCTCAGTTTCAGAAATTGTTAATATCTGCAATATCACCTCTGGTCACAAGAAGTAATGATCTAGGGGACAGGCTGATCAGCATTGAAAAAACACTTAAAAGGAACTCTCTACCAATTGAAAAAACTGCTATACCTATTTGCCCTAATCCTCCCATCAACCACGAAAAGCCTAAGTCCACTGCATGCAGGAAAGTCCAAACTCCTGAATCCCCTCTTACTACACCTATTCTAACTGGCCCTAACGTTACTTTTAATCCCGCAATCGTACCTCACAGAGCGCCTAGGGACGCTCTAGAAAGAAGGCACCGCATTAATCTACCTCCCGAAAACGCCCCATACGTGGCTGTCCTCTCTGGGGTCCCTGCACTTAGCCAGGGCAAACTCGAATCACATCAGGACCTGCTAAACAAAGTCATTTTCTGGCTAAATCACAACAGACCGTTGCCACCTGACCTAGATGGTGGAATCATGAGTGCCAGGAGGGTGGGGTGGCTAGGTACGTTGCCCAAAGATATCTCGGGGGACTTGATTTTAATAAAATTTAAGAATAAGAGCATTGTCCCCTATCTACGATTTTGCCAGCCCAAAGAAGGAGATGGCCCCATTTGCATTTGGGACTTGTATGATTTCTATCCTGGCTACCAACATATCCCGCTACCAAGACAAATGACGATGAACTTTAATTCTAGGAGAAGGGGATCCCGTGTATCCTGTGCTATTAACCCTCTAGCCTCTAATCAGTCTTGAATATGCACGAACATTGACTAGTTGACTCGTCACATTGATTTAATCCTGTTTTATTAGCTGATATTAACCTTGTAATGAAATGTTGTGATATCTATGTATGTATGTAGTGTTGTTGCTTTTATGGTTTTTAACTAAAAATCGAATAAAGCTAATCTGAGGTGATTCCACTGCACAAATAGCAGAAAATAATGCTCTTTTACTTGCCCCTCAGAAGGGTGATCTATCGGTTTCCACAATAGTAGTGTCAGATTCAGTATTCTCTGTACAAGGTTATAATGTGGCTTTGCCACATTGGCTCTTGAAAGGATTCAGAGATTTAAATGTAAATTGATCCAAGCAAAACAGCTTTGGGGAAAGGTGTCTTTTGTACAGGACAAGCTTCCTTGGGTCCATGTGCAACACACCATGGCCCATAAAAGTGAAGGAATTCACACTAACGTGTACTCTCCGGGTAATTTAGCTGTGAAGATAGGTGGCTGCTGTGACTTGATCTCAAATGAAGATCATTGCAGACATTGTGGTAGCAATATAAGTAACATTGGAAGTCAAAACTTCTCCTTATGGTTTCTTTTCCAAATACTCGTACAGCCTCACCACAGAAAATGTCCCTATGTTTTTTTTTTATACCTGATGTTGGGGACACACATATACCCAATGAATGAGCTAGATTAGATCTAATTAGGGCAGCTCGTGAAGTGTTAGCTTCGACTCATACTGACATCAGTGCTACTTTGTAAATTCTACAGCAATGATACTGGTGGCCTTATTAAAAGAAGAATGTGAAATTTACAGAAAACAATCCAAGATTTTCAACAACGGAAGCATTCATCTGCAGTAAGACCCGTGCCTCACGAGATCCAATAAACTTATTGGTATTGTTTTCCTCAATCATGTTGCCCATTGCCAATAAGCAGGCAATAAAAGTACATATTGGTTGCAGTCAATTCCTGTTGTAGAATCTTTTGGGTCTGGCCAGAAAAGGCTGCCACTGCTTGAGTGGTCCTAAAAAACTTGAAGTGAATAGCACCAATGGGAGCAGTTCATACACTTCATTCAGAGAATAGTCTTGCACTTGCCGCCAAGGCATTCATGAATGCTACATCTTTGTGGTTGTACAACTACTATACTCATAAACTTTCTACCTGAAATAGGGCAGTGTGGTTGAGTGAGCCAATATACGCTAAAGCAAGCTACGGTACTGGACTCAGGATTGATGGTATCACAACCTGCACAGGGATCATAGAGCGATAAATACATTTCCTAGAAGAGTATTAGGTAGCCACACCCCTAACCATATTATTGTTGGTGCCCCCAACATATGTACCTAATCTCAACCTCCCTGGAAGAATGGTGAAGCGAAAACGTAAAGAGACCATCTCCACTACAAACAAATCTGCCAGTTAAGATAAAGGTACCGACGAGTGTCTCCCAAAAATGGGAGAGCTAGTTCAGGAACCTGTCTCTCACAATCGAGTCTTCGGACTATCCTATTGACCACAAGCTCCAGTTCTTATGGTAGAAGGTTCGTGCACTATAATCCTGCCATGTCTTTGTGGTGTGAAGAAAAACATGAAGGTATTGATCAATCACATTAAAAAGCATTATTTTGCCTATTCTATTCAATGTTTCACCGCCTACAACAAAGTGCCTCCAGATTAATCCATTGTATTCTTTCCCTCTTCTGGAAATGCCTCAAGAAGAATATAGCCATATTGAAATAAATAATTCACCCGATTCCAGGACTGATGAGCATGTTGTGTCTGTCTGCAGCTTTAAACCCATCATTAAGTGCTGATTTGGATGTTGTGAAGCATCATCTTCCAAAAAGGAAACTGCTGCGACCTTATCTATGATTACAGTAACTGCAACTGCCATTAATATCCTTGCGCAAAAGTGTGCTATGTGGAAAGAGCCCAATCCAGTCATTGAAACAGTAGCTGTTTTCTTTCTATCTATCCAGAAACTTGAGAAATGTCCACGTTTGCAATTAGCCAACACTACAAATGAATTCTTACCTATTACTGGGTCCATGGCAGATATATTCACCCACCATGGTCCTGCATTTCGATCTTTGCTGCAGTACCATAATTCCCTTTGTGGCTTACAAAGTGGATTGTAAATTTGCTGATGGAGCATGGGCACAATCTTCATGAAAGTTGGACACTGTCTCCTGTGGTTCAGAAGCTGCAGCTGCATTCTTCTTCTCACTGAGCTAAAAGGGTCACCATGGTGACAACATCATTGTGTATATTTTGCTTTATGGTGGTCTTCCATATTGTGGGCCTTTCCCGATTTTTGGCCCTACAGACATTAATCAAATTCCTTATGTTTTGAGAATCTCATTAGATGACATTGTAACTCGATGTCCTTTTGCAAGTTCACAGGACATCAATGCTATTAAACATCTAATAACTGACTTGAGTTTGTATGCTTCACTGGACAATTAAGATCCATACTTCAATGCATAGAGTATTCAGGAGATGTTCCTTTTCCATCATTATGGACATCACTACATTCATCTATCCAGCAGTACAGGGAAATATAGAATTGTGTACAGTGGGAGCATTGTTGGCGCCCTCCAGTTAAAAGTCCTAAATGTTTTCAGAAAATATTTTCCTATTTTAACAGTGATGATATATCAAACGTATCTGCATTTTATTATTACCAAGAAACTAAAAGCTTAAAAAGATTCTGATTATCCATCATATATTTTTTTTATTCACCACAGATCATTGATACATTTTTAGAACAAGTTTATAGATAGTGTAAGGAAAGTATTAAAGAATTTTGAGGAACTTTTGGAGATTCAGAGCACTTATCCCTTGTTCAGAACACACATGATTTCAGGTGAAAGTATATGTTTAAATAGAATTATTCAGCAGATGAATTGCATGAGTTTTGCTTCCCTGTCAGATTTGAAAATTCCATCATTTTTGAAAATTAATATGACACATTATGTGGATTAGAAATGAAAAGACATTGCTGGAAGTTAATTAAATAAGATGCTTCAGGGTGGAATCCACAATTGAACATTGTTTGGTTTTTATGATAGTCTTATGGCAAACAAGAACTGCTATGAGTATGTACAGGTTTCCGTCTAAAGTTTTACGTCTATTAACAAGTAGGCCAGACCATCACTAGAATATACATTCCCCCGTGGCTGTAACTTCTAATAGGATACAGGTTGGCTAAATCTCCCTCTGTTTCGAATGAGCTAGGGTCCAAAATGTAGAGCTGCCAACTTTGGAAAAAAAAGAGTCAGTTTACGATGGAAAAATGTGATGGGTCCCTGTTGCGTTTTGGGATGTTTTCTGTCACGACACTAGGCTTACCCACACAAGTGAGGTACCAATTATATCGGGAGGCTTGGGGGAATGCCGGTGGATGAAAGTTTGTCAAAAACCCTGGTGAGACCCTCACAAGTCAATGCAACCTGGATACCCCTAGGGGTCTAGTTTTAAAAAATGTACAAGTTGGCTAGTTTTCTCTAGGTGCCTGCAGAGTTAGGGTCCAACATCTAGAGCTACCCACATTGGAAAAAATGGATCAGTTTTCAGTGGAAAAATGTGATGCATCCATGTTGCGTTTTGGGAGATTTCCTGTTTCGGGCACTAGGCCTACCTAGGTACCATTTTTATCGAGAGACTTGGGGAAATGCTGGGTGGACAGAGGTTTGTGACTCCCCACAGATTTCAGAACTCTCCATCACAGAAATGTGAGGGAAATTTGTTTTTATTCAACATTTGAGATTTGCAAGGGATTCTGACAGGGACGGCTGGTGTCCAAGCGGGAGATGATAGTCGCCCTGCCACCGTGTGGGGTTAAAAAATGCAAGATGGAACACCGAACAGCTAGCAATTAACTTTGCTTGCTGCGCGGTGAAAAAACTTGCAAATCTGCTTTTTTCTTTGAGGGGTGGGGGAGGATGGGCCTTGGCTCTGGCTTGCCTTGGCTGTGCGAAGATTTCTTTTACCTGGGGCCAGAAAGCCAGGCAATGATGACACACTGGTGGGCGCGGCATGTATCTCACTGCCAAAATACAGTTTGAGTTTGGGCGTTATTCCCATCGACCAGGGAGGAGTCGGAAGCCCTCCATTCATTTCAATGGCTGGGGGCAGGGCAGTCCAGGTTAGAGAATTTTGGAGGGTGTGTCAGAGGCCTGTGTCTCTCCCACGAGACCGCGAAACAGTTGTTTATTTTTAAAATGATTGGTGGGCTGGGGCCTGGGGAAGTAGTCCAAATCCAGAATGTTCCAGTTCCTCCAGGCAGTTGTGCCACCTTTGCCAGTTGCCATGCTGTCTGCACTCTGAGTCTGCAGTCCAGTACAGTCATGAGGAGCCTGGTGCGAGAACATTCCATAGGGTAGTTTGTTATATGCACTTATTAAAATCAAGAACTGGCTGTTTTGAATAAAAGGCTTGGAGAGTGCTCGGCCATTTTAAATTAAGAGGACCGAGCTCCCTCCAAGGATGTTATTCTCCAACTGCTCTGTCTTTATCTGCTGTCGGAGCGGTGAAGGTAATTTATGTAAAACTAGTGTCCCTGGCCTTTCCTTTCTACAAGGCCTCCATATACAACATACACAAGCGTGTGTGTATATTGTATATGGATTTATGGTAGAAACGAAAGGCCAAGGACACTCATTTCTACCATGTGCCCATACAACATACACATACAGCGTGTGGAATGAAAGGCCGCGCATTTCATGATTCAAATAACATCATGAAATGCCCCCATACAACATACACACACAGTATGTGAAATGAAAGGCTGCGCATTTCATGATTTAATTTACAGTGTAAATGAAATCATGATATGCGCTGTATTTTGTTTCTAAGATGCCTCCATATACAACAGAAACAAACACATCTGTGTGTGTATGTTGTATATGGGCTCATGGTAGAAATTAAAGGTCAGGGACACTCAAGTCAAGAAACTTTATTCGGTTGTTTGTAATAACAACCATAAAAGCATTTTACATTATACATGTATTTACTCACATTATCATAAAAATTACCAGTTTAAAAAAGACTTAACAGGGCAGAAAATATTCACAAAAGTTGCAGGCACATTAAACATTCAGATTAATAAATAAGAATATTTAAAAAAGAAAAGAAAAATGCTTAAAATGTATCATAACAGTTACCAATACTATTATCCTTCCATGCTATTTCTAAATTTCATTGCCAGTTTTAAAAAGCTACATATATACAAGGTACAATCACTACTTAGCAACTGAAGATAATAAAGTGCTGGTCTAAATTGAGAGAAGTTCATTTTTTTTAAGCAAGGTTTTAGGTATAATTTCCTCGGTATAATATAATACGAACAAAAAAACAAAAAGTGTGCCAGATCTTGCGGAGACTTATCGTCGCAGCCGCAAGCCGGCAACACTTGACCACGGTGAGATCCCTTGGGTACAGCCAAGAGTAAATGAAATAAATTGAACCTAAACCTTGTCAGTAAAAAACGATCATAACTAGACATTTGCCATGTTAGGTACGGTTCCATGAGCAGAGTAGTTTTTATTAGTACGTGATTACGTACACTGTCTTTTCTCAGTTCAACAGACTCCCTATCCAGATATCTGGAGGAGATAAATGCCTTCTTTACCATAATGACATCTAACTTGGTGATAGATTCAGGAGCTGAAAAAAGTTCTGGTCGTCCTAGTTCAGTAAAACACTTACTCAAATACTTTATCCATGGAACCTTCATCCTATTTTCCCAAGTAAGTGCTTCTCTCAATATAAGCTGAGTAAGTGGTATATTATCGTTTAACCAGCAATTTAGCCAACATAATAGGGGATTTGCTGCCATTTTATCACTTAGAAAAGGAGTACCCAGTTCTTCATGCACAGAAAAATGTGCCGTTCCCCTGGGCACCCTTAGTAGCTGTTTTAAAAAGTTATTTTCAACTATCTCTAGGGCTCCCAGAGGGACATATCCTCATATCTCACTGCCATAACACGCCGTAGTGACACTCTTAGCCTGGTAAAGTTGGAGTAATGCTGCAACTGGGCTATTTCCCATTTTCCTGGCGAAATCAAATATTGCCGCATTTGCCCTAGTTACCTCTCCTCTTTTTTTTTGTATTATGGGACCCCAGTTCAGTTGTCGATCGAACAGGACTCCAAGGTAGGAGAATGTATTTGTCACAGGAATTTGTACTCCATTAACATTTAAACGATTTGGCTTTTTAAAACCCTGGCCAACCTTCATTATGAAGGATTTAGAGTTATTTATACTTAAGTCTTTGGACTTCATAAAAGTAAAGAAGGAGTCTAATAAAATTTGAAGTCCATTGGCAGTTCTGGATAGAAGGACTGCGTCATCCGCATAAAGCAGAACCGGCAGTCCCTTACGACCTATGTACGGATAATCTGTATTTGTACTTAAAAGATGCTCCTCCAATTGATTTATGTATAGGTTAAAAAGGAATGGGGCCAAAATGCATCATTGGCGAACTCCCCGATACACTCCAAAAATTTTTGTCACATTTAAATCTTGTGTGTATCTGACGTTCGCTTTCGTATCTGAATGCATGTCTTCTAACAGATTGATTAAGTTCTGCTCAACTCCCATTTTCGCCATGGCGTCCCAGAGCTTCCCACGGCTCACACAATCGAAAGCCGATGAGAGATCCATGAACGCCATGTGAATTGTTCCTTGTCGGGCCTTGGTATACTTCCCTATGATTAGATATAAATTTAAGCATTGAGCAATCGTAGAGTGACCAGGCCTAAATCCGTATTGTATTGGGGATATTATTTTATTTTCATTTGACCATGTGACCAGTCTGTTTAAAATTACTCCCCCCACTACTTTGGCAACAGAGTTAATTAACGATATCGGCCTGTAGGAGAGGGGGCTATTTCGATCACCTTTTTTGAACACGGGCACAATGGTAGATACCCCCCATGATTTTGGGCATCCGCATGTCACGGCCGCATTAAGTACGGCAGTCAGAACTGGAGCCCAGAGTGTTATACGAGATTTAAAAAGATCCGGTGGGAGACCATCCGGTCCTGGGGCCTTGTTATTTGATAGCCCTTCAATTCCCTTTACAACCTCATCAATTGAGAAGAGCAACACATTATCTTTAAAATCAGCTGAAATGTATTCTGCCTGCAACTCATTATTTTTAAAAATGGAACTGTAATGGTTAACCCATTCTTCCTCTGGGATATTAGTATCCGTAGAGGAATTACTAGGATGATCAAATAAGGGTTTGTTTATGATATCCCAAAACTTCGAGCTGTTTTTTAATGTTTCGGGTTCCAACAGAGTCTCCCAAACGCTTTTTTTTACCATTCTCTTGCGGTTAGCAATGGATTTTTTGTACCTAGACCGCATGTCCTTAATGAGCGCCGGGTCTCGAGGTTTTGTTTTCAAGGCCTTCTTAAGGTCGCGACTAGCCTTGGAGCAATCTTTATCAAACCACTTTGGATTATTATTTAGATTTACGTTCCCTTTGACTGGTACCGTTAACAATGATTCTACCTTAATTGCGACCTCCTTAAAAGATGCTAAAATTTGTTGTGGTGCTGATACTGGGGATATACATACAGAAAATTCAGGGCTACACATTTTATTAATAGAAGTGTACAAGTTCTCACAGTCCACCAATGACCATTTTAAGCGACGCCTTCCATTTATACATTTTGTGGATCCACGGTCCACACGTGGGATTCGCTTTTCAAATACTTTCCCGCCCATTTTAATGCATATGGGGTTGTGGTCGCTGAAAATACTCAGTTGAATGCAGTAATCCTGAACAACGTTAACAAGGTCTGCCGATAATAACATATGATCTATATATGTTCCTGTTACGTGGCCTTTAAATGTGGGAATAGAGAAAAGAGTTTGATCCGATACTGTGGACATAGCTGAAATAAGATTGTTTTCGTCCATTAGTGCGTTTAGTTCTGTCCCACGCCGCGAATGATCAAAATGAAAGCCTTCCAGGCTATTACAACCCAGTTGGCCAACAATAGTCTCACCAGGATTCCCACATGGGTGTGTATTAAAATCTCCTACAATTATTTTTTGGCAAGGCAAAAATCCAACATTTTCCCTTAAGAATTCGCGTAAAGGCTGTATATTACAATCGACGGATTGGTTCACTGCATTGTAAAAATTAATCAATAGGAACTTTGTTTTTCCCCTCCTTAGCTCTAGGGCCTGAATATTTCTATTACCAGAATAATGTTCGACTTTAAAGCATATAAGTGCCAACATTAACAAAAATTGCCAAGCCCCCTTTTGCTCTACCACTGGCTGAGGGAACTGCTGGGATAAAGAAACTTTGATAACCCTCAATGTGTACGTTTTTTTCCACCAACCATGTTTCCTGGAGACATATTACCGCATGCTCCCTAACAAACGACAGCCACTCGTTGTCACTGGATTTGTCATGAAGCCCGGCTATGTTCCATGATATCAAGCTTTCGTTGCATGGATGAGGTGAATATCGGGTTATGTCACCATTTTCCTGCTCACCAGGGATGGGGGGCATTTGATCACTACTACAGCTGACCTCTTCTTCTGCAAGATTATATCTAGTAGGATCTGAAATAGGAACAGAATTTGTTACATTATATGATCTTATTGGGCCATTTAAGTGCCAAATTAACAAAAATTGCCAAGCCCCCTTTTGCTCTACCACTGGCTGAGGGAACTGCTGGGATAAAGAAACTTTGATAACCCTCAATGTGTACGTTTTTTTCCACCAACCATGTTTCCTGGAGACATATTACCGCATGCTCCCTAACAAACGACAGCCACTCGTTGTCACTGGATTTGTCATGAAGCCCGGCTATGTTCCATGATATCAAGCTTTCGTTGCATGGATGAGGTGAATATCGGGTTATGTCACCATTTTCCTGCTCACCAGGGATGGGGGGCATTTGATCACTACTACAGCTGACCTCTTCTTCTGCAAGATTATATCTAGTAGGATCTGAAATAGGAACAGAATTTGTTACATTATATGATCTTATTGGGCCATTTAACTGAGCCGAAGAGCCCGAGCTCACAACATTAAGTCCTTGCCAATCAAATGATTGGACATTTTTTCCTACTCCTTCATATCGTTGCATACAGTCTTTGTAGTTAGAGTTGGGTGATCTTTCAAGTAGTCATTCAACCCCTTCCAGCCCTCCCTGCTCATAGAATGCATCGAACCTGTTAGAAATAGGGATATTAAACCGGTTGTTAAAGTGGATAGGAGATTGGTGTTCTCGTTGGCGAGTCTGTTGAGGGCAGTCCCAGTTGTCTGGGTTATACCCCCAATTGTTAGTTGGGGCACCATGGCCCCAACCATTTGTTATCCCTGGCCATACCGCCCTAGTGTGGTTATAGGGTAACTTTGAGTATGTCATACTTCGCTGTTTTTTACCGAAAAATTCTAGAGTGAGTGGAACAATGGAGCCCCTCCTACGTTGCGGAGGGAGAATGTTTGATAGAATATTAGGTAAAACAGAGGAGTCTTTAAAGTTTAAGACTATACAGTCATCTTTGAACTTTTTGGGATTTTTACCTATCCAAGGTACCCTTCTAGCTGATTTAATGTCATCTGCAAGCTGTTGTTTCCCCCGAGGGGCCAACTGCATATTTTCAGACAACCAATGCAAAGCCTTACTTGTCAATGCAGAGGGGGATTCTAATTGATCTATTGCTAATGAGGGGACATTTGCCAATACCAACACTAAGGGTGATGCATCTTCTATAAATTGTAGTGTGTCTTCATCTGTGCCTAATGTGGTCGGTACTGGGGGCTTTGGTGGCAAATCCTCTTTTGTCATCAATTGGTTAGGCACTGTTTCTGGGGCCTGCACTATAAGATTGGCTTGTATTTTGCTTATACCGCCATCCGTTCCTAACTCAATAAAATCTTTTGTGGAGGCGGCTAAGTTTGTGGTTATTGTTACTATGTTTGTTACCTCTTCCGCTATCTTTTTTTGATCCATACCTAATTTTTTGACATCAGCGGACAGCTTATCCAATTTGGCCACTACTGGTTTAATAAGGGTTTTGAATTTGTGATCAATCATGTCAGCTATCCTAGATAAAAGCTCCTCACCTAAGATTTGCTTCTCAGCTTCATTTCCTTTCCCCCTATTTTTATCTTTATTTTTCAAAGGTGTCACAACTCTCTTCCTCCCAGGTTGAGAGCCACCCCTATGTATTTGCGCTTTTCTACATTTTCTGAACGCCCGTGTAGCCGGGGCGGGAATAGGGGAATCCGCGTCCTCAGCGTTCGCCGGTGCACCATCTTGGACGGGGAGGTTTTGTTCTGTGTCATCTATCTGAGAATCTGAGTCATTATCCTGAACTAGGTCGTGGTCAGATTCTATTAGAACGCTCTGATTAGATGTCCCACTAATATATGTCTCTGTGTCAGGGATTACATTGCCCACATCCTGAGACGGTATATCTACCCAGGGTGAACTTAGAGTTGGACTCTGGGGGGATAAATTAGGGGATTGGCTTAAGCCTAATGATTGTCTCCTTACATTGTTAATCTTAGATACAACATGTACCATGTAATTATCCATGGTATTTCCCCCAGCAGGTGGGATCTTTTTTGGCATTCTCAAGTAGTCTGGTGGGAAATACTAGTGTTTACTCGTGTAGCAGCTTTCAACAATGTAAAAGAAAACACAGGTAAAACTGTACATATAAGTCAATAAACGGAAGTGGAATACATATCGCAAACAGTTATTCTTACTACAACTGGGCAAAAAGTGTATAGCATGGATAGTATAACGTGCCCAGTCCAGTCACGACCTGTCTCGGACTGTCTAAGGCTGTCCGCCCTTTGTCCGGGCTTCGTCCGGCGTCCCGCACCCGTCCCGCTTAGCGTCAGGGGTGTGTCTTTGTAGGAGGGGCAGGGGGCGGGAAGAGACTCCAGGTGCGCTCCGGTGATCCTGCGCAGAACCCTGGGTCTCGCAGTCCCGGCCCCTGTTAGAACAGCCTCACTCACGGTCAAAAAGCAATCTTTCGCCCTCACGTCAGGGAACAGCAGGCAAGGAGACAAAAACCAAAGTCACGGATTTCAAATGAAGCTGCGAGCGGCTCCCGCAAAGCGGGGGCCGCGAGCTGTTAAGTGGGCAGCCAGCCAATCAGGGAGGAGCAGGGGCGGGAAGAGACTCCAGGTGCGCTCCGGTGATCCTGCGCAGAACCCTGGGTCTCGCAGTCCCGGCCCCTGTTAGAACAGCCTCACTCACGGTCAAAAAGCAATCTTTCGCCCTCACGTCAGGGAACAGCAGGCAAGGAGACAAAAACCAAAGTCACGGATTTCAAATGAAGCTGCGAGCGGCCCCCGCGAAGCGGGGGCCGCGAGCTGTTAAGTGGGCAGCCAGCCAATCAGGGAGGAGCAGGGGCGGGAAGAGACTCCAGGTGCGCTCCGGTGATCCTGCGCAGAACCCTGGGTCTCGCAGTCCCGGCCCCTGTTAGAACAGCCTCACTCACGGTCAAAAAGCAATCTTTCGCCCTCACGTCAGGGAACAGCAGGCAAGGAGACAAAAACCAAAGTCACGGATTTCAAATGAAGCTGCGAGCGGCACCCACGAAGCGGGGGCCGCGAGCTGTTAAGTGGGCAGCCAGCCAATCAGGGAGGAGCAGGGGCGGGAAGAGACTCCAGGTGCGCTCCGGTGATCCTGCGCAGAACCCTGGGTCTCGCAGTCCCGGCCCCTGTTAGAACAGCCTCACTCACGGTCAAAAAGCAATCTTTCGCCCTCACGTCAGGGAACAGCAGGCAAGGAGACAAAAACCAAAGTCACGGATTTCAAATGAAGCTGCGAGCGGCACCCTGGCCTTTCCTTTCTACAAGGCCTCCATATACAACATACACAAGCGTGTGTGTATATTGTATATGGATTTATGGTAGAAACGAAAGGCCAAGGACACTCATTTCTACCATGTGCCCATACAACATACACATACAGCGTGTGGAATGAAAGGCCGCGCATTTCATGATTCAAATAAAATCATGAAATGCCCCCATACAACATACACACACAGTATGTGAAATGAAAGGCTGCGCATTTCATGATTTAATTTACAGTGTAAATGAAATCATGATATGCGCTGTATTTTGTTTCTAAGATGCCTCCATATACAACAGAAACAAACACATCTGTGTGTGTATGTTGTATATGGGCTCATGGTAGAAATTAAAGGTCAGGGACACTCATTTTAATAAAAACTAGGTTTGATCCCATACATATCCGCTAGCCTGACTGTGATGTGAAGGACATCCTGCTTTACTTTGATCAGTCCAGTGTAAATCGCCTTACCTTCTATGCAGTTGCCTATACATTTACTGTGCCTTGTCATCTTCTGACCATACAATATTCGTCATTATTTCATCCTGCACTCGCCCACATTTTTGCTGAGCTTTGTTACTGTTGCAGAGTCCTACTTAAATAAGTATGCAGCAAGCAATTTTCCCTCCATCTACATTTTATCCTGATCCTGTTACTAAAGAATTTGTAAAAAATAAACTGTCAGGGCCTTGAATATTTCTCAGGAATCGAGCCGCAGCTCATTCCACTGCTGCCAAAAGTCAGTAGGAGCAGCACTTTTAATTAAAACGAGTGTCTATGGCCTTTTGTTTCGACCAACCTCTATATACAACATACACCCACACTATGCGTTTGTGTGTATGTAGGCATGGTAGAAACAAAAGGCTGCGCACATACTGTGTGTATGTTGTATATGGAGGCATGGTAGAAATGAAAAGCCGTTCATTTCATGATTTTATTTACATGATTTCATTTACAATCATGGCATTTCCCATTGTTGGTGCAAATAACTGGAGTCACCAGCCACAGGAGTCTGGCTTAATATAAAAGGTGTAGGAAATCGGAGGTAGTTTGGCAAGACTGGAGGCTCTTTCTTGAAAACCAGACCTATGAATCTCATAAATCCAATGAGGCGATAAGTAACTGCATGATCTTCTCTTCTTCGGGAAGTCCTTAAAAACTTGGGGGCATATTATCAAGGGGGTTTATCTCCGCTTTTTTGGCTTTAAAAGCCAAGAAAGCGGAGATAAAATTATCTCCCTATAACCTAGCTGTCGCTAACACCAGTTAGCGAGAGCTAGTAGGAGATAGCGACCATCTTGGGCCCCACTTTGCATGTCAGTGATATTTATCACTAATGATATGCAAAGTGGGCGTGCCAAGATGTTAGCGACTGAAAACAGTCGCTAACATCACTATCTCCTATTACCAACTTTTGGAGATATTCGCACTAAGCGCGAATATCTCCAAAAGCTAACACCTGCCCTGAGCAGTTCTTAGCCATGTTATCCAATGGGAGGTGGATAACATGGCTAAGAGCATTAGCTCGGTAATGCATGAATATCGCTGACTTTTCAGCGATATTCATGCATTGCGGCCGTTTTTTATCGCATTTGCGATAAACCTTGATAATAGCAAGGTTTATCTGCGATAATTTCTGACGATGCTTAGCGTTAAAAAATTCGTTGCTAAGCATCGTTAGCGATAAATATCGCTTAACGTTGGTAATATGCCCCTTGGTTGTTCCAGCAATAGCCTCTGCATCGTCTTACTTAGTTAGCTCTGCCACACCCACCTAGCGCCGGGACACTCCTCCGAGTAGCTGTGCGCTCTACAAATACCCTGTTAACATAACATAACAACAACTTGTATCTAAAGCACGCATGCAGCCAAGAAGGCCTATTATCTAACTTCTTGAGATTTATGTTCATCATTCTCTAGCAGGTATTTTGTACTTTGTTAATCTGAAATTAACTTATCTTCATATTTGTTTGAGTTAGTCAGTATAGTCTCAGTAGTGCAGGTGGGTGTGCAGCATAACCTGTGGCTTCTGTGCTTGTTGCCTGAGCTTGGGCCCTCCCTCTCTGCACAATATGCTTGGAGCTATTCCTCGCTTTCAGCAGCAAATATGCCCCATGCTGCCTAGGAGCAATGGTGCTGTTTAGCTGGGGTAGTCACCACCCTCCTTGCCATGTGCACACACCACCCTCCTTGCCATGTGCACACTGCTTCCAGTGCCTTACAATGTAAATGAAATCATGAAATACGTGGCCTTTCGTTTCTACCATGCGTCCATATACAACAGACACACATATGTGTGTATGTTGTTGTGATGGGGCAGGTAGGGAAAGGATAGAGAGAGGCGTGTTTCTCCTTGGTTTAGCTTTCTTTATTGAACAGAAATATTCATTCTTTGTTTTGGCACAAGAAAAAAAGGAATAGCTATGGCGTCTTCTTTCTGCCTTTCCGTATTGGGAGGTGTCTCCGGGAGTCTTCTTGCTTCAGATCTCTCGGGCAGGGAAAAGAAAGGAAAAGAAAACAAGGAACGGAATGAATGACTGGTTTCTGGAGTCCCAGATTTTTGGGGAGGGAGTGACGGGAGCTTCTGTACCTTAACCCAAAACGGATCCACCAATTGTGAGGGAAGGGTTATGCAAGTGGATAGTGTGCTCTATTGTAGCTCCTAGGTCGCATCTGTACCCAGCCTCCCCCTCAGTTCCCCTTGGGAAACATCCTTTACGACGCAACTTTTACCACGCAGTGCCTTTACAACGCAGGTTTTTCAATGCAAGTCATTACAACGAATTGCGCTGGGGGGCGCTCTAGGATAGGTAATAGTTTAATTTACTATCCAACACCTTCCCTACTATCCACGGGGACTGGAGTTGGAATAGTAAATTAAACTATTCACTATCCAGCACCCCCAACGCAAGTCGTTGTAACGACTTGCGTTGAAAAACCTGCGTTGTAAAGGCATGCGTAGTAAAAGCATGCGTTGTAACAACGTACATAATGTGTGTATCAAACCTAGGCATTTTAGAACAACATTGAGGGAACCAAGATTGCAATAGAAGAGAACATATAAGGCAAAAAATGTTAAAAAGATATATTATTTTTAATTAGGCATACATGTAATGAAAAATACAATTCATATTTAACAAATCCAATAATAAACAATGAATTACATAAAATTATATACAACTTATCAGAATAATCAGTTTAAAATCAAACAGTGGCAATCATTAGTGTTGACAGGCGTTTTGGCGTTGGGAAAACGCCTTCTTCAGGAGCCACAGATATTTTTAAAAAATTGTAGATGTTATTTTCGATTATCAATATTCGATATTATGATAACGATGGCCTGATTTTATTTGTAAATACCAGGCAGCCTTGTTGAAGATATCACAGTCTGTACCTATAAGGACTTGCCAGTCATAATATCTTTAAAAATATAGTCCTTCACTGGAACGAAGCGACAGCGGTTTGCTGATATATTTTCATCAAGGTGATGTTCTTACCTATTACCACTTTTGTATCTTCTTAGCCATTG
The DNA here is from genome assembly GCF_964261635.1 of Lissotriton helveticus. Taxonomy (NCBI): domain Eukaryota; kingdom Metazoa; phylum Chordata; class Amphibia; order Caudata; family Salamandridae; genus Lissotriton; species Lissotriton helveticus. Next base: position 847,648,225 of record NC_136068.1, read on the forward strand.
CGATTGTTTTCACGATGGTTTATTTATTTTTATGTGTTCCTTAAATTAAAATCTTGTACAATTGCAGGATAGTCGGTAACACTTGTTACAAATCATATTCAGTTGCTGTTATATGTCTACCATATTCATCAAAAAAGATTTGAGCACTTTTCATTTTTCTGTCTTTTGGGTTTGCATAAAAATGATTCTGTGAGTATGGTCTTTATTTGTTGATGTTGCTTAAAAGTTCACATTTTTTAAATTAATGTTACTTGTTGAAATATCAAGAGTAGAAACCAAGCTTTGTCACTTTAACATATTTGTGTTTATATAACAATATTTTCTTACCATGTTATTTACTGGGTGTGTTTTTATGTATTTGTTAATGCCAAATTAAAGTTCACATTTTACACTTTGTTTTCCTTTTGTACATTAACCGCATGCCTGCGGCGGTTATTTTTTCGCTGTGCGGCTTTTTTCTAAAAGCCTCGTTACATGACGAGCTCAGCTCGTCATGAGCATGCGAGCGGCACAACTCATGACGAGCTGAGCTCGTCATGAGCAGGCAAGGGGTTAAATGTGAACTACTTTCTTCACTGATTTTTTTCTAGGTATACTGTGTATGTATTCATGGTATATTATTTAACTGTCAATTTAAAAATCAAACTTATTTTGTTAAATCTTTTTTCTGTATTGCAACTTTTGAAACACTTTAAAAACCATATCAGTCACTTTCAGTACAGCTCTGCTTTCCACTTAAAATCTTGTCAGCATAGTACATTTTGCACCTCAATTTCTGTTATGTGGATCTCTTGTCTCTGTAAATTTATAGTACATAAATGTTGTATTTTACAGACTAAACGGTTTGCTGAAATATTATTTCTATTTTTCTGGCTAACAATGAAAAAACTCAAGGATGAACTGTAATGGATGGATTTGTCTTTTACCAACAGTCTGAGCCCTGACTTCATCAAACAATACAATAAAGATGCAGAGAAGTGTTAGGGGTGAAAAACACTTACAGGGCCTATTTCAGTTGGTTGGGTGTGCTTGGGGGTCATTTTGCAAGCAGACCAGTTTGAGGAATGGGCACATTTTTGTTTTGTTTCTTATGTTTTCTTCACACTTGTGCTTTAAAATGCTATATTTGGATCTGTGTTTTTCAACAATTTGCAGTAAATATGTGATGTAAAACCCACCATTTGAATCCATTTTTTCAAAATTTTCTTGCAGGGAGAAGAACCACCCCGCACCCTCCTTTAGCAGTACGGACTCGCTCGCTTCGCTCTCACGCTCATTATATTAGAATACTACATTTTTCACCCACCCACTTTTAAAATTCACCAGCCGCCACTGAATTCTGGATAACAAAACCTGGTGAGACCCACTCAATTGAGCCTACCCTGAATGCCTCTATGTGTCTAGTGTTCAGAAATGTACAGGTTGGCTAGGTCTCCCTAGGTGCCGGCTGAGCTAGGGTCCAAAATCTACAACTACCAGTATTGGAAAATAAGGGTCTATTTTTGGTGGACAATTGCGATGCATCATGTTGCATTTTGGGCCGTTTCCTCACTCAGGCACTAGGCCTTCCCACACAAGTGAGGTACCATTTTTATTAGGAGGCTTGGGGAAATGCTAGGTAGTCAGACGTTTGTGGCTCCCTGCAGATTCCTGAACTTTCCATCACAGAAATGTGAGGAAAATCAGTTTTTTTGTCAAAGTTTGAGGTTTGCACTGAATTCTGCGTCAAAAAACCTAGTGACACTCACAGACGTCATCCAACCCTGGATACTCCTAGGTGTCTAGTTTGCAAAACTGTATGGGATGGTTAGGTCTCCCTTGGTGCCGGCTGAGCCGGGGTGCAAAATCTACAGCTACTTACATTGAAAAAAAGGGTCAGTTTTCGATGGAACAATGCCATGCGTCCATGTTGCATTTTGGGCCGTTTCCTGTCGTGGGCACTAGACCTACCCACACAAGCGAGGTATCATTTTTATCAGGAGACTTGGGGGAATGCCAGGTGGCAGAGGGTTGTGACTTACTCCAGATTCTTGAGCTTTTCATCACAGAAATATAAGGAAAATTTGTTTTTTTGTCAACATTTGAGGTTTTCAAGGGATTTGGAGTATAAAACCCTGGTGAGAGCCACGCAAGTCAGCCCACCCTGGATACCCCTAGGTGTCTAGTTTTCAAAACTTAATGGGGTGGTTAGGTTTACTGTTAGACCTGGTATCATTGGCGTGAGTCTCCCTTCCATTTTCTACTGATTGCCTCCTCTGTTTTTGATCTGTTTTGCTGTTTAGATGCTTTGGGCACTGTTCCATTGCTTTTCAGTGCCACAGTGCAAGTGCTCCCTATGCTAAATTGATGTATTGATTAGTGACTCCATGATTGGGTTATTTGATTTACTTGTCAGACCCTTGTACAGTCCACCATGTGTGCCCAGGGCTTGTAGATCAAATGCTGCTGGTGGGCTTGCAGCACTGGTTGTACCACCCACAGAAGCAGCTTGTAAAGTGTGTCTTAGGTCTGCCATTGAAGAGCCTGTGTGCCATCTAGTACCACCATGTCGACTTTACACCCACTTGCCAGTCCCTAAACCTTCCCTTTTCTTCGTTTCAGACACCCCTAAGGTAGGCCCAAGGGCATGGTGCATTGTAAGTATAAGGTAGGACATGGCTTGGTGTGTGTGGCATGTCCTAATAGTGAATTAAAGCCATTTTCGTTTTTCACTATTGCAAGGCTACCTGTTCCCCATAAGCCAGAAAGTGCAGTTTGAGTATTACATCTTATAATCCTAACTGACTCAGGGAACTAGGTAGAAATTCGAGTTTAGTATGCCAGAACTTAGAATGATAAAATACATATTTTAGTGAAGTTGGTTTTAACATTCTGTGTTTGAAAATACCACTTTTAGAAAGTAGGTATTTTCTTGCTTAACTGTCCAAGCCGGCCTCTGCTAGGTTGTGTATTCCTTGTCTGGAGTTTGAGAGGCAGGGGCTGGGGGATTCCAGGAGACAGGGTGAGTCAGCACAGGGCTGAATAGAGAGATCTGCATTTAGATGGGTAGGAGGAGTTGCACCTGGGACCGGAATAGGGCTGTGCCTTCCCTCCACAATCCTGGCTCCACCTCCTGTGGTGTGTCTGATGTCTCTGGCCTACACTGTGAAAGGAAAGAAGGAGTCTTGTCAACAAAGTGCTCCAGGACTGACCAGAACTGGTTTGAACTAGGCAAAGGCCCCTCTGCCTTCAGAAGACAAAGAAGTTTGGAGTATAAATATGGGGACCCAGACCCCAAGACTTTAGATCACTTCTGGGAACAAGATGAACCTTTTGCAAAGGAGTAGAACGAAGGAAGCTGCAGGAGTTTGGACTGCCCCTCTGCTAGTGTGCTGTTTGCTGGCTTGGCCTGCAGTGGTCTCTTTATTGCCAAGGAAAGGAGAAGGACCTTTTAAAGAACTTTCATCATCTTGCAGACTATTACTCCAAGGGCTTCATTTGAACCTGCCTACTGACCGAAGTCTCAGGGATACCAGACTTTACCCTCTTCTGGTTGCCTGCACCTGGAACTTGCTGTTCTAGTGCTACAGAAGGAAACTGCAATGCTGACACCGGCGAGCGACACCGTAATCTGCACAGAAGTCGTGAGCGCTGCTCCAACTTGCAACGTAGACCCGACGCCAGCCGCCGTGCCCCATCGACGCCAGCAAATTACATCGTAACCCTGTCATAGCCGTGAGCACTGCTCCAACTTGCGACTCCAACCCGACGCCTGCAGCTGTGCCGCATCGACTCCGAAGCCGATATCATTGCGGAGCTGATTGTCGACATGGGTGGTCAAGAATCCATCGACATCGTAACATCGGATGGAACCGTGATTTCAGCGCCATCGTGACGTCACCTCCTCTCCGGTCAGGACCGACGCCTCTCCTGCCTGCGCAAGCATCCAGGTCCCGACCCATCATCTCTCCCCTGAAGCAAGGAACCGACGCCGCAGCGTGCCAACCACGCCACATCTCCCCCGACACTGTGAGCTGTCTTTATTTTCACTTTTCCAAGGTACTGTTCTTTGTAGGTCTGTTTTGACTCCGGGCCCTTGTGGTCGGCGCCATCCTTTGGGATTTCTTTGACCTTGACGTCGTGATAACTCCAGTTGGGGTTATTTGTTGCTAAGACTATTTTTAAGTGAATAACATATTTTTGAACTATTTCTACCATCTTTAAGAATTCTTATTGAGTACAGTATTGTGGATTTTTGTCGTTTATGGTCTTGTGATAAGTCTATATAAAGAATACTTATTTTTATAAAAACCTCTGTTGTGTCCATCTGTAGTGTTTTCACTGTATTACTGTATGTGTTCACAAATGCTTAACACACTGCCTCTGAGATAAGCCTGTCTGATCGTGCCAAGCTACCAAGGTTGTGAGCAGGGGTTATCCAGTAGTGTAATCCCCTTTCCCTGACTTAGAAGCAAGGGTCCCTATTTGGTCAAAGGTGTATACTATTGCCAACTAGAGACCCCTACTTCTAACATTTACCTAGATATTGGCTGAGCTAGGGTCCAAAATCTACAGCTACCCACATTGAAAAAAGGGTGAGTTCTTGGTGGGAAAATGCAATTCATCCATGTTGCATTTTGGGCTGTTTCTTCTCACGGGTGTGGTTCCGTGAATTCTGAACCCGTTTTATAAATGGCATGGTTTCGTTACGAATTTGATAATAGCAAACCGAACTAGTGAGTTCAGCAAGTACGAGTGATCTCGTCACGCTAGACTTACAGATTCACTACGTATGTGGAGATTTCGTTCTGAAGCATGGGTTCCATTTTGTGTATGGCAGCCATTTTGTGGTTGCTCTCACATAGGCCGATGACTGTGGCTGAACTAGTCTTTTAAGGACATGTACACCTTAGCTCGAGTTCGTGCTGACTCCTGTTTGACCTGAGTGAACTGACCCTGTTGCCTGAAGCTGACCTTGTTAAACCAGTTCCTGCCCTTTAGCTGATCAAGATTAAGGATCAGAGCACAGGACATCATAAAGTTTTACTGCACACAAACATGCCTTATCCTACTTCTATCTGTTTCTGTTTCTTCTTTTATGGTCTATTTACGATATGGGTTGTGGTCCTTTTTATTATGGGTTTGTACGGCTTGTCTAAAGAAGAATGTTGGGTTTGTTCAATGATTGATTATGGGCCGGACAACTGTAAAATGGGTTTGTCGTCATGCAATACTTTTGTTGTGGAAACATGTGATTGGTTAAACTGTAAACAAGGAATGTTTGCCTGAAGCATAATGTTTGGCATAAAAAGGGATGACTTGCTTTGTGAAGTTGAGCAGTCTCCTGAGAACTCATACCGTGATGATTTCTAGGACTTCTGTTACTGGCTGCAGCCAATAAAATTGATCTTTGACGCCACTCAGAAGTATCCCGTGTCTCTGTATTCTAAGACAGGTGAAACCAAAGACTTTGGGCGTGCCCCTGGCGCCCGCTGGGTTCTAAAACCCGGTTCTTCAGTTGGTGCCCAACGTTGGGCAACTTCAGCGGTACCGGTCCAAGCCTGAAGACCGTGAGGAGCTTCGTGAGGATATTCTGGAGGATGGCCACCACTTCATCGACCCCGGCATGTTGAACGTGGACTGAAGGTCTTTGCTGCGAGGCTTCCCGCTTTCCTGAGGGCTACGAAGGACTGCTGCCCTGACTGTCGCCCTGTCTTGGACCCATTTGTGATGCTTTGTACGGCGAGACGATAGACGGGTCTTCTGGTGGCGTGACTGATACCTCAGTTAAGTATAAGTGGGTCGCTCCCAGTCCTTAGTTTTTGGTTCTTTGGTTCTTAGTTTGTTTGGTCCTTAGTTTTGATTTGAAAATTGCAATTTCCAAAGCTGAGGGTCTCGTATATTTACGAGTGTATCGGTAGAGATAATCCCTTGAAGTTTGAAGCTCGATTAGTGAGCGAAGATGCCTAATCGTAGCAAATTTGGTACTTGGTTTGGTTGTGGTTGCAACAGGGATTCCCGATTGGAGGATTTGTGTCCGATACCTCCGGTTGGAACTCCGACTAATGAGCTCTATTCTAAACACGGCGTGGGCCCCATTACGTTCAATGAAGTATGGGTCCACTACACTAGAAAAGATGGTGTCTTACAATGGACCCAATATGGTAGCTTTAATACAGAGATTTTAGACAATTTAGAAACTAAATTGTTTAGGAAGAAAGCCCGGCCGGCAATGTTTGACTCCTTTCGCCTTTGGCGTAAAGAAGCCAGACAACGAGAAATTAAACAAGCTAAAAGAGATAAAAGAGAAAAGGATGTATCAATAATGCAAGCTGCTAGGCAGCTTAAAGAAAACGAAGAAGATAAAGCAATTGAGGTGTCAGATAGGCAACATTGCATGGCCATAGATAAATGTTATCCGGCCTTGCCGTCTTCTCCTCCGAGAGCGATTGAAGATCTTGATTCTTTGATCTCTCATTTACTGAGATTGCCACCTCCTTATGTGCAGGGTGCTACTGCGCCTCCATTACCACCGGTTGTTCCACCCTTTGTTGTTCAACCTCCTGCTGTTGTTCAGCCACCCAGTGCTCCACAGATGGTTTTACCTACTCTTGTGCACCCGATCTAGGGTCGCCATCTTTGCTACCAGCTTTGCCTCAAACTCCTTTGCCTTCTACTTCTGTTTCTTCGCCTCCGACTGTTCTTATGCCTACACCTTCTCTGCCTCAGAATACTTGTTCTCCTGTTCTTATGTCTGCTTCTTCTCCTTCTGCTCGAAAATGAATGACCAAGACTGTTGTTAATCTGTTGTCTCCATTGTTTGGGTCATTGAATATGACCCCTGTTTCGGAACGTAAGCAGAGTCGTAGTCAGCTTCCTAGTTCCGAGGAACGGACAGTGTTGGATTTGTTGGCTCATAGATGGATTTTGAATGCTTCAAGGTATAATTTGCCAGCAGTTATGGATGTTTTCTTTCAGTGGGAACCGCCTAAGCAAAGGTATGTTTTCGATGTGATGTGTACTTTCCTGCGTCAGGAATGGGAAGATAATGAGTTGGGTCTGATTCCGCAGGATGTGCTCGATGTTCAGTCAGATTTTACTAAAGGGATGATAGTGGACACTGATGTTACAGATGCTGTAGAGATGATATTGGCTTTTAGATCTAGACTTCCGTCTCAGACGTTGTATGAACCTGATCCCTCTGTTAGGAGGAAAGTGAGACAGTATCCAATGAGAGAGGTTCCTCCACTTTGGAAAGAAGGAGACGCAACTGCTAATCCGCCTGTTTTGCCTCATTTTCAGCAAATATGGGTACATTTCCCTTGGAAGAGAGCAGAGGCCTTGGCTCTTAAGCAGACCTTACCTGATCCTTGTAAGAATCCTGCTGGTTACTACAAAGAGTTGTCTCAGACAGTAGATGTGTGTATAATGAATTTAGCCGCCGTTGACATGTTGATGGGTAATGTAGTTCCGCAACCTTTGTGGGCAAAGATTCGTCATGAGAATCATGCAGCAGAGTTAGGTGATACTTGGGCAAATATTGTTGCTGCAGATGGTAGACAAGTAGGAGGTGCTAAACCTGAACCCTTAGTTGCAGAATTACCTGGTAGAATTATTACTTTGATGAAGACGATGATGCCTGCTTTACGAGTGAATTGGGATAAGTTAGCAGCATGCAAGCAGAAGAAAGATGAGAGTGTGTCTGACTTCTTCACTAGGTTTGAAGAGACGTTTATCGATCACAGTGGTCAGGATATGAGTACGGAAGGTGGTCAAAGGTTGTTTGTGGATAAATTTGTCTTTAATTTGCTTCCCGAACTTTCTAATAAGTTGAAGGACTCTGAGAGTTCATGGGCCGTTTCTTCGTCGGCCCAGATATTGGCTACTGCTCAATATTACGAGAATAGGGATAAAGATGAGAAGGATAAAGTAGAGAAGAAAACGAAGGATTTAAAGACGAATGTTCTTTTGCAGCAAGCTTATCCGCCTCGTCAGAATCAGCCTCAGTTTCAGCAACCTCCGCAATTTCAGAGATTGTTACAGAAGCCTGAGCCTTATGTTCAGCGATTCTTTCCTGGCCCGAATCAGTGTGCTTACTGTAGAGAGGAAGGTCATTTCAAGAATAATTGTCTGACTTTGTTACAGCGTGCGAATGGTGCACCTGGTCAGAGAGGTTGTGGTGGTTTTCAGCAAGCGCCTAGAGGAAGAGGTCGTGGTGTGATCCCCCAGAATGAGCGTTCCTCTTCTCTACAGAATTCTGCGAATTATTTTGATAGACAGAATGTTCCGAGTGGTCAGTCTCCTCAGTATTATGTTGAGGATTACTATGTTGAAGGTGAGAGTGTTGGTTATAATGATAACTAGGACAGCCATGGACAAAGTAAGGGAGTAGTGTCAGTTCCAGTAGATCAGAGTGGACCGTATGTTGAAGTGATTACATCAGGTGTAGTAGAACCTTTTCTTTTGGATACTGGTGCGACAAAGAGTTCTATTATGCACTCTAAACTCCCTGGCGCACCTTTGTTTGGCTTGACCAATGTTTCCGTAAGATTTTCAGGCGCCCCAGTTCGTAATCCGGTTTCTAGTCCTTTGTCCCTTTCTATTGGCCCTTGTGAATTGGAAGCTCCACTTATTCTAACGACTGGTTGTGGTGAGAATTTGTTAGGATTGGACTTGCTGAAAAGATTGTATGTGACATTGCATTGTTCTCTTTCGGGAGTACAACTTACTCTTGGTAAGAAAATGATTTCTCCAATGTATTTGTCTAAAGATTGTTTGCCACTGGAATTGCGTTCGCTTCCTGAAACGCTTTGGGCTACAGGTCCAAATGATGTTGGTCGTTTGCAGAATCCACCGTATGTTGTTACGCTAAAGTCGAATGTTAAGTTGCCTCGTATCCCACAATACAAGATCTCGAGTGATGGTGAGAGAGCTCTTTTAGCGATTGTCTATGATCTGGTTGAGAAGGGTGTGGTTGAGGAAACGAGAGGCAACATGTGCAATAGCCCGGTTTTGCCTGTTCTTAAGCATACAGATGCTTCTCAGCCACCTGTGTACCGGTATGTGATCGACCTTCGAGAGGTCAACAAGATTGTCATGCCACAGTTTCCCGTGGTACCTGATATTACTGCATTATTGACTCTGATTCCTGCTTCGGCAGTTTGGTATTCTGTCATCGACTTGAAGAATGCTTTCTTCAGTATTCCTATTGCTGAGGAGAGTAGGGATATTTTTGGCTTCTCATTAGGAGGACGAAGCTTCCGATTTAAGAGAGCTCCCCAAGGATATTGTGAAAGTCCCTCAATTTATAGTCAAGCGTTGAAAACTCAGCTTGACGGGTTTGTGTTACCAGTTGGTTCTACTCTTATTCAGTATGTCGATGATTTGTTGATTACTGTTGATGACAAAGAGATTTGTAAAGAGGCTACTCTTTTGTTGTTGCGATATTTGTCTGACCTTCATCATAAAGTGTCGCCTTCGAAGTTGCAATATTGCCGCCAAGAGGTAACCTACTTAGGTCATCTCTTGTCGAAGGAGGGAAGGAAATTGACCCCAGAAAGAATTCAAGCGATTGCGCAAATGAGTGTGCCATCGACACAGAGAGAAGTTCGTGCCTTTTTGGGTATTACGTCATATTGTAGACAGTGGATCCCCAATTTTTCACTGTTGGCGAAACCTCTGTTAGCATTGACTCTGAAAGATACTCCGTATCCTCTTCCTTGGTCTGATGAATGCCAGAAAAGTTTTTCTGAATTACGTGATGCATTGTGTTCGGCTCCTGTGTTGGGTACTCCAGACTATAGTAAGCCTTTTACGTTGTATGTGCACGAGATAGAAGGATGTGCGTTGTCAGTGTTGACACAATCTTTTGGGGACAAGCAGCGTCCTTGTTCGTATTTCTCAGCAACGTTAGACCCAGTTGCTAAAGCATTGCCGAGTTGTTTGAGAGCTACAGCCGCAGCTGCCGTTTCTATTCAACAGTCTGCTGGTTTGGTATTGGATAATACGCTGATTGTGATGGTTCCGCATGCAGTGGATACTTTACTAAATAGGACTAAGACACAGCACCTTACTAGTGCACGTCTTTCCGGTTACGAGTTGACACTGTTGGCTAGCCATGTTCACATTAAAAGATGTAATGTGTTGAATCCAGCTACGTTGTTGCCGATCTCTACAGAGACGGATGCTCAAGAACAGCATGATTGTTTTCTTCGTACAGAGGAAGAAACAAAGGCTAGAGTGGATCTTAAGGACACTCCTTTTGAGAATGTTGATGGTACGCTGTGGGTTGATGGTTCGTGTTTTAAGCTTCCGAATTGTGAAATGACCGCAGCATATGCTATCACAACTTTAAATACAGTTGTTGAGACAGCACGCACACCACAGAATTCTGCGCAAGCAGCAGAGTTGATTGCACTGACTAGAGCATGTGTGTTGTCGGAAGGAAAGCGAGTGAATGTTTATACTGATAGTCAGTATGCGTTTGGTGTTGCGCACAGTTTTGGGCGTTTGTGGAGAGAGCGTGGGTTCCTTACTTCTCATGGAACTAAAATTCAGCATGCGGCAGTTAGTGAATGAACTTTTGGAATCTCTCACTCTCCCAAAGCAGATTGCAATTGTGAAATGTAGTGCGCATAAGAAAGTTGTGGATGATGTTGGTCGAGGGAATGCGTTTGCGGATGAAGTTGCGAAGGAAACAGCGAAAGATATGATGAGCCGTATGTATGTTGCAGGACCAGCAAGATGGGTTATGGCTGGTGGAATGTGTGAAGACACGATAGAAAGTGTGAAGAGGATTCAGGCTGAAGCTACAGAAAAGGAAATGAATGTTTGGAGAGAGAGTACAGGTATGTTGGATTCTACGGGTTGTTGGATTGAGTTGTCGGAACACCAGCGATGGTTGTTGCCAGGCGCGTATGTGCTCCCAGTGGTTACAATGGCTCATGGATTGGCTCATATAAGTTCGAAAGGAATATGTAAGTTGTTGGCTCCAGTTTGGCAGAATGCTGGAATCCCGAAATGTGCAGAGAACGTGGTGAAACATTGTATGATTTGTCTGCAATATAATCCTGGTAAGGGAACTCCAACTCCAGCTGGTCATTTTGCTCCTCCGACGTATCCGTTTGAGGTGATACAGTTAGATTACATTCACATGGAGAGATGCAACAATCTAAAATATGTTCTTGTGGTTGTTTGCGCCTTTTCTAGATGGATAGAGGCTTACCCCCTAAAAGACAATACTGCCTTGTCTACAGCCAAGGTTTTGTTGAGAGAGTATTTCCCTAGGTATGGTTTGCCGAGAATTGTATTGTCGGACAATGGGAGTGAATTTGTGGGTCAAATTATGAAGAAAGTATGCTCTGGATTGGGAATCAATCAGGAATTTCATGCAGCGAATCACCCCCAGTCTGCTGGACTTGTTGAATGTTACAATGGTACGCTTAAGCTGAAATTAGCTAAGGTACAAGCGAGCACTAGTCTTACATGGCCAGATGCCTTGCCGTTGGCTCTTTTGTCAGCAAGGACAACTGTGCATTCTCGAGTGGGACTTAGTCCGTATGAGATTGTGTTTGGTCGTCCAGCGAATGTTTGGGGAGTGCCTCGTCCGAAAGAATACAGCAGTATTGAATACCCTATGTTGGTGGATTACTTACATGACTTGACTGCTAAATTACGTGTTCTCCACCAACAGGTCTATGACAGTTTGCCGACAGCTACTACAGATCCAGGCCACGTACTTGAACCTGGACAGTACGTTCTTGTGAAGAATTTTCAGCGTACCAAGAACTTGCAACCTAGATGGACCGGCCCCTATTTGATTTTGTTGGTTACTAGAACCGCTGTTAGAGTAGCAGCCAAAAAGAACTGGGTGCATGCCACCCACTGTAAAAAAGTTCCTTTTCCTTTATCATATGATCAGTGGGTAAGGGATGGTATCGCCGATTCTGATTGTGAGAAGGTCCCTAGATTCATTCCATTTAGTGATGCTCATTTGACATGGACATGGTCTGAACGTGAGGATGATGATGTTCTACAAGCTGCTGTGCCTCCTCATCTGAAGATTGACACCACCAATCCGGATCTTCTATTCAAAGATCAGACTGTGCCTGACAAAGAACGCTACGATTTGAGACAAAGAAAGATTGTACATATGGACAAATAAATATTTTCTTTTTTATGTAGTGAATTTACACTTTGGCAGATCAAGAAACTTTTTTGTCTTTTTCTTTTTCGAACCACCATCCGGGTTCAGCTGTAGGGTCGCGGTATAAAGACTTGGGATTGCAAGCTGTGTAGACACAAGGTCGACGGTTCTGGTTGGTCCAAGGGCGTTCCCTAAACTGACAGGCGCATTCCTTAGCGGAAGAGAACCAACTGCCGCGAACAGCACGGTTAGAGGATGGAGTTTTTTGACGCTGCCCAGAATGTTAGGAAAATGGACTCTAAAGTCCGAATATGTATATTGGTTCGTTTTTTAATAATGTCTTTTTTAATGCTTTTGAATATTGCATTAGCTTGTGTGGGTTTGGTTTTCTATGCCACACAACAGCCGTTTGCACCTACTTCCCAACCTATGTCTTTTCCTACTACTGTTTCTTTACATTCTTTTCATATTTTACCTGAACATGAGCAAATTAGAAGGTCGGGATTTGTGAATAATTCCTTTGTGCAACTTCTTCATCAACACCAGTTAGTAGTGAACACCACTAATTGTTGGGTGTGTGGTCTTATGCCACATACTATGGATAGAGGTATTACTTATCTGGTTCTGCCATTCAGTTACAATGGGTCCGTATGGGCATATCAGACGATGTTTATTTATGCCATCGAAGTCTATCCCCTGCGTTCCATGAGAGATAACTCAAGTAATAAAGCCTTGGTGAAGGGAATTACAGATATGAGTAGAGATATCGAAACGTATAAGACTATTCCCAAGGATGAGTTACTAGCATATGTTGGTTGGAATGCAACCGGATATAGTATTAGTCTGGGTGAGAAGCAGAGACGAAAAAGGTCACCTCCGATTTGGATTGTACCCCATCGTGGTCATTTTTGTCTGCAAGAGAAAGGCAAGAATCCGAGAGCTCAGTTAGGGAAGAGTGTTTGTACTCAGACGTATGTCTTTGCGTCCCAAACTTCCCCACCGTTTTTAGCAGCTAAGGGCACGTATTTTGTCTGCTATGATAGAGCATATACATGGTTGCCCCCTGATTTTTCTGGAACATGTTATGTTGCATATTTGTTGCCCCCTACGTACACTGCTGCTGCAGATTACCACAGAACGAGAGTTGTTAGAGGTGTCTTCGATCAGGAAGATACCGCTGGACAAGAAGTGGGAGACTTCTTTAAGGGTTTCCTGCCGTTTTGGGGACCTATGGTTAACAGTAGGAACATACGCCAATTGACAAGAGTGGTTGAGTCCACCGTAAATGAAACTGCCGGTGCCCTTAGTAATCTGACCGCTGAGCTTCAAGCGGATCGCCTTATGACATTACAGAATCGAATGGTTTTGGACGTCATACTTGCGGACCGAGGTGGGGTATGTAAAGTGATCCAATCGAGTTGCTGGGTTTTCATACCAGGCAATGCTCCTACAGTATACCAGGCCATTTCTAAGTTACATAAGATCTCTGAGTCTATAAATGTGGATAAAGGAGATTGGTCGTTGATTGGATGATTTTGGGAACTGTTATCGACCTGGGGTTGGAAGATTCTGATGATCATTGAGATGGTTTTAGCGATTCTCTTCTCATGTTGTCTCTGTGTACAGTGTGGCCCTGCCATATGTGGCCTTTGTACTACTACATGTGTGAGAAGACCTGTCTCGAGAGAAGTCCTGAGTAATAGGATGATGCTCCAGCAGCATCTTGATGATCTGATGAATATTGACATCGACTCAGACGCAGACTGAGTGATTGCCTATGTAAGGGCAAAAGGAGGGTCTGTGGTTCCGTGAATTCTGAACTCGTTTTATAAATGGCATGGTTTCGTTACGAATTTGATAATAGCAAACCGTAACTAGTGAGTTCGGCAAGTACGAGTGATCTCGTCACGCTAGACTTACAGATTCACTACGTATGTGGAGATTTCGTTCTGAACCATGGGTTCCATTTTGTGTATGGCAGCCATTTTGTGGTTGCCCTCACATAGGCCGATGACTGTGGCTGAACTAGTCTTTTAAGGACATGTACACCTTAGCTCGAGTTCGTGCTGACTCCTGTTTGACCTTGTTAAACCAGTTCCTGCCCTTTAGCTGATCAAGATTAAGGATCAGAGCACAGGACATCATAAAGTTTTACTGCACACAAACATGCCTTATCCTACTTCTATCTGTTTCTGTTTCTTCTTTTATGGTCTATTTACGATATGGGTTGTGGTCCTTTTTATTATGGGTTTGTCCGGCTTGTCTAAAGAAGAATGTTGGGTTTGTTCAATGATTGATTATGGGCCGGACAACTGTAAAATGGGTTTGTCGTCATGCAATACTTTTGTTGTGGAAACATGTGATTGGTTAAACTGTAAACAAGGAATGTTTGCCTGAAGCATAATGTTTGGCATAAAAAGGGATGACTTGCTTTGTGAAGTTGAGCAGTCTCCTGAGAACTCATACCGTGATGATTTCTAGGACTTCTGTTACTGGCTGCAGCCAATAAAATTGATCTTTGACGCCACTCAGAAGTATCCCGTGTCTCTGTATTCTAAGACAGGTGAACCCGAAGACTTTGGGCGTGCCCCTGGCGCCGCTGGGTTCTAAAACCCGGTTCTTCACGGGCACTAGGTCTACCTACACAAATGAGGTACCTTTTTTCATTGGGGGACTTGAGGGAATGCCGCATGGATGGAAGTTTGTGACTCTGTAGATTCCAGAACTTTTCATCACAGAAATGTGAGGAAAATGTGTTTTTAGTCAAATGTGAGGTTTGTAAGACCTACGCAAGTCAGCCCACCCTGGATAACCCTAGGTACCTAGTTTTACAAAATGTACATATTTACTAGGTTTCCCTCAGTGCCGGCTGAGCTAGGGTCCAAAATATAGAGCAACCCATGTTGGAAAATAGGTCAGTTTCCGGTGGAAACATTTTATGCTTTCATGTTGTGTTTTGGTTCATTTCTTTTCACCGGAACTAGGCCTACCACACAAGTGAGGTACCATTTTTATTGGGAGACTTGGGGGAATGCTGGATGGATGGAAGTGTGTGGCACCCTCAGATTCCAGAACTTTCCATTACAGAAATGTGAGGAAAATATGTTTCTTAGTCAAAGTTTGAGGTTTGCAAGGGAATCTGGGGCAAAAAAACTGTTGAGACCCACACAAGTAAGCCCACCCTGGATACCCCTATGTGGCTAGTTTTCTAAAATGTACAGATTGACTAGGTTTCCCCAGTTGCTGGCTGAGCTAGGGTCCAAAATCTAGAGCTACTGACATTGGGGGGGAAAAGAGCCAGTTTTCAATGGAAAAATGTGATGCACTCATGTTGTGTTTTGAACCGTTTCGTGTTGCGGGCATTAGGCCTACCCACATGAGTGAGGTACCATTTTTATCAAGGCTTGTGGGAATGCTGGGTAGAAGGACATTTATGGGTCCCCCTAAATTCCAGAACTTTCCATCCCAGAAATATGGGGAAAATGTGTTATTTTAGTCAAAGTTTGAGGTTTACAAGGGATTCTGGGTAAAAAAAAACACCTGGTGAGAGCCTCGCAAGTCACCCCACCCTGGATACCTCTATATGTCTAGTTTTCAAAAATGACAGGTTAGCTAGTGTCCAAAATCTAGAGCTACCCACATTGGAAAAAAACTACCTAGTTTCAGTGGAAATTTTTGATGCGTTCATTTTGGGTTTTGGCCCATTTCCTGTTGCATGCACCAAACCTACCCACACAAGCGAAGTACCATTTTTATCAGAAGACTTGTGGAAGCATAGAATGGTGGAACATTTTTTATTACCAATTGAATTTTGCTACATTTGTGCCTTTCAAATGTAGGCCAGAGTTTAAGAAAGAAGACATTTTGGAAAAAAAACTAATTCAGACGCTAGTACCAGTACCCAAAAATTCAGAAATGTACAAATAACCACTACTCCTAAACTCCAAATTTTCTTCCCATTTCATAAATACGCAGGTTTCCTTGATACCCAATTTTCATTTTGCCTAATTTGCTATATGAATTGGTCTATACTCTGTACTCAATGAATAACCATTGTACAGTGCAGCTCAGTTATTTACTCTGGGTACCTTGGGTTCTTGGAGAATCTACAAAAACTCTATATTACTTCTCAACCTGAAGGGTCTAGCAGACGTAATGGTATATTGCTTTTGCAAAACGGCCACTTTGACAAACAGTTACAGGTGAAAATGTTGACACAAATGGCCGTTTTTTTCCTACTCATTTTCAATATTGCTTTATTTCAACAGTTAGTTTCCTTGAGAAAACCTTGAAGGATATACAGGTATGACCCCTTGCTGAATTTGGAAGTTTGTCCACTTTTTAGAAATGTATAGCTTTCTTGTATCACCCTGAGGTTCTGTGGTTTTCGACTTCGCTTCGTATCTAGCCGCCATTTTGTGTCCGGCGCCATTTTGTGTTGCCCTCACTCAGACAGCACGGCGAACAGAGTGTTTTTGCTTTTCCAGCTGCTATGTGTCCCTTCTGTTAAAAAGTAACCCTTTGTCCTTGTTTACGAAACTGATGTCAGGGTCTGGCCGCGTTAGTTAATCCATGTCTAGACTGATTGATCCTTGTCTTAGTTGACTGTTTGGGTCCCACCATTCTTCCTTTACTTTATCTTATTTGACTGGCCTTCGCTATTCTCTTCTTGTATTCTCCTATTACACAGCTATCCTTTGAGGCATGCAAATACGTCCTGCCACCTGCGAATTGGATTACGGGCACTAGCATTAATTATCTTGAGGGGAGGAGAGAACACGGGGTCTGAAAGAAGGGCGTATTCAAGATACTTAATAGCTTGTTTTCAAACTTTTCCTATTTGTCAGCTTTGTATGTGTTGGGAGTAGACGTTGTAAATATGTGTGCTATGAAAGATTGTGCGCCACAGAATTAAGTGGCAGTCTCCTAAGAATCTACAACTGTACTTCTTGGATAACTGTGCTTAGCTGCAGCTAATAAACCTGGTTTTCTACGCCTAACAGAGTGTCTCATGTCTCTGTCCGACGAGGCAGGTGAACCCGGAGATATGAGGCGTGCCCTGCGCCGCTAGGCCCATAAGGCCCGGTTCTCCAACTGGCGCCCAACGTGGGGCCGGCTTCAGTGGTAGCGATTCAGCCCGAGGATCGTGAGGAGCTTCGCAAGCAAATTCTGGAGGAATCGCGAACCACATTTAGCTACCCCTGTATGTCGAAGTGGACCGAAAGTCTTTTGCAGCGCGGCTATTCCTTTCCAACGGCTGCCGATGACTGCTGCCCTGACTGCCGCCCTGCCTTGGCCCTCAGTGATGATTGGTATCGCGAGACGTTAGACGGACATCTGTTGGCGTGAGAAAACACTTAGTTAAGTATTTGTGGGTAGCGCCCACCCTTTTGTCTTGTTTTGTTATTCGACTTGTGCACTAGTCGAAGCCAAGGGGTAAGTACGTTTGTGCTGTGATCATTGCTTTAACCCCCTTGAAGTTTGTGAATAGTCCAGTTCGTTACGAAATGCCTGGGCTTAGTAAGTTTAGGAAGTTTTGCTGTTTTGACTAATAGGGATTCCCGGCTAGAGGATTCTTGTCCAATTCCTCCGGTTGGAACTCCCACTTATGAGCTTTATTCGAAACATGGTCTTGGCCCCATTCTTTTTAATGAAACATGGATCCGATATACGAAGAAAGATGGTGTTCTGCAGTGGCCACAAAATGGTAGCTTTGAGCCTGGCAAATTAGATAACTTAGAAGCAATTTTGTTTAAGAGAAAAGCCCGGCTGGCAATGTTTGACTCTTTCCGCCTATGGCGTAAGGAAGCCAAGCAGAAAGAAATTAAACAGGCAAGAAGAGATAAGAAAGCGCAAGATATAACGATTTTACAGGCTGCTCAACAGCTTACCAATAATGAGACTGATCAGATGATTGAAGTCTCAGAAAGACAGCATCGTATGGCAATAGATAGATGTTATCCTGCCTTGTCTACTCCCCCACAGAATAAAGATCTTGATGAAGATCCCTTAATGTCTCATTTGTTGAGATTGCCTCCGCCTTATGTATTAGGTGCTAATGCACCCCCATTACAACCTATTGTTCAGCAACCTGTTGTTCAGCAACCTGTTGTTCAACCAGTTGTTCCGGATCTTCCACAATTGCCTCTTCCAGTATTTCCACCTCCACCTCCTTTGCCACCGACTTCTGTACCTCAGTCTCCCTTACCGTCAGTTCCTCTTACAACTGTTAGCTCTTCTCCTGCTGTCCTTAACACATTGTCTCCGGTTTTACTGTGAGATTCTCCTACAGCTCGTCAATGATTAGTTGACACTGTTTCTGGTCTTTTCTCACCTTTCTTTGGGTCCCTTAACTTGACTCCTGCTTCGTCTCGAAGGCAATCCCGTAGTCAATTTCCAGGTTCTGACGAGCGAGTTAGGTTGGACTCCCTTGCTCACAATTGGATCATGAGTGATCTACAGTATAGTGTGCGCTATATCTTGGATACTTTTCTTCAGTGGAATGCGCCCATGCAGAGATATGTTTTTAATGTTATGTGTAATACTCTTCTTAAAGGATGGGAAGATATGGATTTGGATCTACCTCCTCAGGGTTTGTTTGACATACAGGATAAATTTGATAAAGGACTTATTGTGGGTCCCGATGTCGAGGATGCCGTCCAGACACTTGTCACTTTTAGGTCTTCCTTGTTCTCTCAAGCTTCTCTTGAACCTGATCCTGCGGTTCAGCGTAAAATAAAAAACTATCCTATGTGAGAAGTTCCTCCAATATGGAGAGATGTGGTTCCACAGGCAGGCGCTGTTCTGGCTGTCCCAGCTCATTTCCAGCGTATATGGGTACATGTCCCCTGGAAAAGATCGGAAGTTTTGGCGCTTAAACAGTCTTTACCGGACCCTCGCAAGAATCCTGCTGGGTATTATAAGGAGCTGTCCCAGACTGTTGATGCGTGTATTATGAATTTAGCAGATATTGATTTGCTGATGGTAAATGTAGTCCCTCAGGCATTATGGGCTCGGATTCGTAGGGAAGACCACGACCAAGCTTTAGGTGGTGATTGGGCTGCCATTACTGCCGCGGATGCAGCACAAGTAGGTGGTGCTAAACCTGATGCTTTGATTACAGAATTGCCCGGTAGAATCATCACTTTAATGAAAATAATGATGCCTGCCTTAAGCGTTTTTTGGGATAAGTTAGCTGCGTGTAAACAGAAGAAAGATGAGAGTGTCTCCGATTTCTTTACCCATTTTGAGGAGACGTTCATTGACCATAGCGGTCAAGATATGAGTACTGAAGGTGGACAGCGATTATTTGTGGATACATTTGTATTTAATTTGCTTCCAGAATTATCGCATAAATTGAAGGATTCTGAGAGTTTGTGGGCCGTTTCTTCGTCTGCCCAGATATTAGCGACTGCTCAGTATTACGAGAATAGGGATAAGGAAGAAAAGGATAAACTCGAGAAAAAGACTAAAGAGTTAAAAACGAAGGTTCTTTTGCAACAAGCTTATCCCCCTCGTTCTGATCAGCGTCAATTGCAACAGCCTCCACAGTTTCAAAGATTGTTACAGAAACCTACACCTTTTGTTCCGCGACCTTTGTTGGGTCCTAATCAATGTGCCTATTGTAATGAGGAAGGTCATTTTAAGAATAGTTGTCCGGTTTTATTGCAGCAAAATGGTGGACTGCCAGGATCACGATGCCGTGGTGGCTTTCAGTCAGCACCTAGAGGTAGAGGGCGAGGTGCGTTGTCTCAGGAACAGCGTTATTTTCCCCCTCAGAATTCCATGAATTATTTTGATCAGCAGAATTCTCAGTCTGCACAATATTACAATGACGATTATTGTACTGAAAACGAAAATTCTGATTTTCATACTAGCTAGGACAGTCATGGACGAAGCAAGGGAGTGGTATCAGTTCCAGTTGATCAAAATGGGCCTTATGTTAACGTTGTTGCATTGGGTGTTTCAGAGCCATTTCTTTTGGATACTGGTGCAATGCGGAGTTCTATCATTCACTCCAAACTCCCTGGGGCACCTTTGTCTGGCTTAACGAATGTTTCTGTAGGATTCTCTGGCGCCCCAGTTCGCAACCCGGTTTCTTGTCCTTTGCCTATCTCCATTGGTCCTTATGATTTGGAAGCCCCGCTCATTTGAATGACTCGTTGCGGTGAGAATTTGTTGGGTTTAGATTTATTGAAACGTCTACATGCAACATTGTATTGTTCCCCCTCTGGTGTACATCTTACTTTGGGTGATAAATTGATTTCTCCTATGTATTTGGCTAAGGATCAACTACCACCTGAATTGCGTTCACTTCCTGCTACGCTTTGGGCCACGGGTCCGAATGATGTTGGTTTGCTCCAAATTCCACCTTACGTGATTACTGTCAAGCCTGATGTTAAATTGCCACGCATTCCTCAGTATAAGATTTCTAACGATGGCGAAAGAGCTTTGTTGGCTATTGTTCATGATTTAGTTCAAAAGGGTGTGGATGAGGAAACGAGAGGAAATGTTTGCAATAGTCCTGTTTTGCCTGTTCTTAAACGTACTGATCCTTCTAAGCCTCCTGTATACCGTTTTGTGATTGATCTTCGAGAGGTCAACAAAATTGTTGTCCCTCAGTTTCCCTGTTGTTCCAGATATTACTCCTTTGCTCACATTGATCCCTGCTTCGGCTGTCTGGTTCTCAGTTATTGATCTTAAAAATGCTATCTTTAGCATTCCTATTGCTGAGGAGAGTAGGGATCTCTTTGGTTTCTCTCTTGGAGGCCGAAGTTTTCGATTTAAACGTGCACCTCAAGGCTATTGTGAGAGTCCCTCCATTTATAGTCAGGCTTTGAAATCCCAGCTTGACGCTTTTTCTTTGCCTCCAGGTGCTACTCTTATTCAGTATGTGGATGATTTGTTAGTGGCTGCCGATTCAGAGGATGTTTGTAAAAATGCGACTGTTTCGTTTTTGTATCATTTGTCTGATTTACATCATGAGGTGTCACCTTCTAAATTACAATATTGCTGCCAAGAGGTTACCTATTTAGGTCATCTCTTGTCGAAGGAGGGAAGGCGATTGACCCCAGAACGTATTCAAGCAGTTGCACAAATGTCTGTACCATCCACACAAAGGGAGGTGCGTGCCTTTCTGGGCATTACCTCTTATTGTAGACAGTGGATTCCGAATTTTTCTTTGTTGGCTAAACCCTTGTTGGCACTTACTCTGAAAGATACACCCCAACCTTTTGCTTGGACTGATGAATGTCAGAAGAGTTTTTCTGATTTACGTACTGCGTTGTGTTCTGCTTCTGTGTTGGGTACTCCAGATTATAGTAAGCCTTTCACACTCTATGTGCATGAAAGAGAGGGTTGCACGTTGTCAGTTTTGACACAACAATTTGGAGACAAACAAAGGCCATGTGCCTATTTTTCGGCTACATTGGATCCATTATCCAAGGCATTGCCTAGTTGTCTCAGAGCAACAGCAGCAGCAGCGATCTCCATTCGCCAATCTGCTGGATTGGTATTGGATCACACTCTTGTTGTTATGGTACCACATGCAGTGGATACTGTTTTGAACAGAACGAAAACGCAACATCTCACGAGTGCTCGCTTGTCTGGGTATGAGTTGACGCTTTTGGCTAGTCACATACATATCAAGCGATGTAATGTTTTAAATCCAGCAACATTGTTACCTATTCTGGAAGAGAAAGATACACAAGAACAGCACGATTGTTTTCTTCGTACAGAGGAGGAAACTAAAGGCAGAATAGATTTAAAAGATACATCACTCATGGACCCGGATGGGATCCTATGGGCGGATGGGTCTTGTTTCAAGCTTCCTAATGGTGAAACGACTGCAGCTTATGCTGTTACTACTTTGTATACAGTAGTAGAGACTGCACACATTGAACAGAATTCAGCACAAGCAGCTGAGTTGATTGCACTGACGAGAGCGTGTGTGTTGGCCAAGGGAAAGAGAGTGACTATTTACACCGATATCCAATACGCCTTTGGCGTGGCTCATAGTTTTGGTCGTTTGTGGAAGGAAAGAGGATTCTTTACTTCCCATGGGACTAAAATACAGCATGGTCAGTTGGTAACTGACCTTCTCGAATCACTTGCCTTGCCTATTCAGATAGCGATTGTGAAGTGTAGTGCACATAAAAGGATCACTGATGATGTGGGTCGTGGAAATGCTTTTGCAGATGAGGTAGCAAAAGAAACAGCGAAAGATGTTAAGAGTCGTATGTATGTTGCAGGTCCTGCAAGATGGGTCAGGGAAGTAGGTATGTGTGAGGACACAGTAGAAAGTGTGAAAATGATCCAAGAAGAAGCAACTGAGAAGGAATTGAGTAAGTGGAGAGAGAGTACAGGAATGTTGGACGCGACAGGATGTTGGACGGAATTGTCAGAACACCAACGTTGGTTGTTACCAGATGCCTATGTACTGCCTGTAGTTACAATGGCGCATGGTCCAGCTCATATCAGTGCGAAAGGAATATGCAAGCTTCTGGCTCCAGTATCGCAGAATGAAGGTATCCCCAAATGTGCGGAAAATGTGGTAAAGCATTGCATTGTTTGTTTGATGCATAATCCAGGAAAGGGAACCCCAACTCCGGCAGGTCATTTTGCTCCCCCTACGCCTTTTGAGGTATTACAAATTGATTACATTCATATAGAACGTTCCAATAACCTCAAGTATGTTCTGGTGGTGGTCTGTGCCTTTTCCAGATGGATAGAGGCCTACCCCCTAAAGGATAATACTGCTTTGTCCACTGACAAAGTCCTTTTGAAGGAATTCTTCCCGAGGTTTGGTTTGCCGCGCATTGTCTGGAGTGACAATGGAAGTGAATTCGTAGGTCAAATTATGCAGAAGGTGTGTGCGGGTCTTGGTATTAGGCAGAAATTCCATGCGGCAAACCACCCTCAGTCAGCGGGTTTGGTAGAGTGCTATAATGGCACTCTCAAGCTCAAATTAGCAAAGATTCAGGCCCGCACGGGCCTTGCTTGGCCCGATGCCTTACCTTTGGCACTTCTCTCTACGAGAACAACTGTACATTCTTGTTTAGGACTTAGTCCCTATGAGGTCGTTTTTGGGCGCCCAGCCAATGTCTGGGGAGTCCCTCGACCAAATAAATATTCCGATATTCCATACCCATTGTTGGTTGATTACTTGCATGACCTCACCACTAAATTGCGTGTTATTCATCAACAGGTCCAAAACGCTTTGCCGGAGGCTTCCTCAGATCCAGGTCATTCCATCCAACCTGGAGATTTTGTTTGTCTAAAAAATGTTCAGAGGAAAAAGAACTTGGAACCTCGTTGGGGGCCGCCGCGACAGGTGCTTCTCGTCACCCGTACAGCAGTGAAGGTCGTCGGGAAGAAAAATTGGGTCCACGGCGTGCACTGTAAGAGGGTACCCTTGCCTTTACCTTATGACCAGTGGGTCCGAGAAGGTGCAGGTGACAGCGAGAGTGAGAAAGTACCCCGATTTGTACCTTTCAGTAGTGCACGCCTGGACAAGTTCTGAGAAAGAAGATGACGACGTGTTGCAAGAAGCTGTACCATCACATTTGCGATTGAATACAACGAATCCAGAGACTTTGTTCCGAGACCAAACGATACCTGGCAAGACACGGTACAACCTAAGACCTAGGTTGACTAAAGACATTTGAACTTTTTGTTTTCTTTTTTTTCTGGTTACTCTTGTTGAAAGACATTTCCTTTTCACTATCCATCAAGTTGCAGGGTGACGGTATGAGTCTTAGGCTGTGACCTGAGTAGGACTTGCAGTGTCATAGGACGGCTAATAATCACAACTAAGTGATCCAGGAAGATTACCGTGAGCAACGCTTTAGAGAATGGATAATAAAGTGGAAGGGAATGATAAAAAGGTTGAAATGAAAATTAAGTACAGGATATTATTGTTTAGTCGATGTGGCGTAGCACTGTGTATTTCAGTATGTTTATGCCTTTTATTGGCTTGTGTGGGTTGGATTGTCCACACTATGCAGCAAGCACTTGTTCCTAATTCTGTTTCTTTGCCTTCTTCTACTACTACCTCCCCGCATAAGTTCTATACACTCCCAGATCATGAGCAAATTAGGAGAACAGAATACTTCAACAATTCATTCATCCAGTTGTTACATCAGCATCAACTGGTAGTCAACACTACTGATTGTTGGGTTTGTGGGCTTATGCCCCATAATGCTGAGAAAGGAATGCCATATTTAGTCCTTCCGTTTTCTTATGAAGCTTCGCTTGGGCTTATTTGGCTATGTTCTCTAACGCATACCAGAATCAACTTCGATATCCTCCTGGTGGTTTATATAATGGTGGAGCAGATTTTAGTCATAGTCCTTTGATAAAGGGAATAGTGACTATGGCTAAAATTGCCGACATTGCTAAGATTCCCGCTGATGAGAAACGAGCATATGATGGTTGGAATGTGACTCGTTACGTTACCAGCCTCACTGATAAGGCTAGACAAAGAAGATCTTTGCCAATTTGGACCATACCTCATAAAGGTAATTTATGTCTGCAGATAAATGGTCAGAATAATAAGAACAAACAGGAAAAGAGTGTTTGTTCCCATACATATATCTATTCGCCCCGATTTCTTCACCGTTGGTACCATCTCAAGGTACATATTTTGTTTATCATGATAGAGCCTATACATGGCTTCCTACCTATTTTTCAGGAACGTGTTATGTGGCTTTTCTCCTTCCCCCGACATATACTGCTCCTTCAGGTCATCACAGAAAAAGATATGGCAGAGGGGTTATTGATTCTAAAGACACAGCTGGACAAGAAGGAGGAGACTTTATCAAAGGGTTTCTTCCTTTCTGGGGCCCAATGGCCAATAGCAGAAACATTAGACAGCTAGTTTGTGTTGTTGAGGCTACAATAAATGTGACTTCTGGAGCCTTGAGTAATCTGACAGCCGAACTTCAGGCAGATCGCCTTATGACTTTGCAAAACGGAATGGTTTTAGACATTGTCCTTGCAGATAGAGGAGGAGTCTGTAAATTGATTGGGTCTAGTTGCTGCTTTTATATACCTGATAATGCCCCTACAGTATACCAAGCCATTTCTAAGTTACACGTGATTTCCGAGTCTATCCACCAGGACACAGGAGATTGGTTTATAATGGGATGGTTTTGGGGACTACTGTCCACATGAGGATGGAAAGTGTTAACGTTCCTTGGAATGATTTTGGCCATCATTTTCTCTTGCTGTCTTTGTTTGCAGTGTGGCCCCGCCATCTGTGGGCTTTGTGCCACCTTGTGTGTCCCGAAGCCTGTGTCACAGAAAACAGAGAACATTAAAATGATTTTGCAGCAACAACTCAATGACCTCATGACCATTGATATTGACTCAGACTAACTTGAGTCCTTTGTGCTTTGCCTGAGTAATGGCAAAAGGAGGGTCTGAGGTTCTGTGGCTTTCGACTTCGCTTCGTATCTAGCCGCCATTTTGTGTTGCCCTCACTCAGACAGCACGGCGAACGGAGTGTTTTTGCTTTTCCAGCTGCTATGTGTCCCTTCTGTTAAAAAGTAACCCTTTGTCCTAGTTTACGAAACCGATGTCAGGGTCTGGCCACGTTAGTTAATCCATGTCTAGACTGATTGATCCTTGTCTTAGTTGACTGTTTGGGTCCCACCATTCTTCCTTTACTTTATCTTATTTGACTGGCCTTCGCTATTCTCTTCTTGTATTCTCCTATTACACAACTATCCTTTGAGGCACGCAAATACGTCCTGCCACCTGCGAATTAGATTACGGGCACTAGCATTGATTAACTTGAGGGGAGGAGAGAACACGGGGTCTGAAAGAAGGGCGTATTCAAGATACTTGATAGCTTGTTTTCAAACTTTTCCTATTTGTCAGCTTTGTATTTGTTGGGAGTAGATGTTGTAAATATGTGTGCTATAAAAGATTGCGCGCCACGGAATTAAGTGGCAGTCTCCTCTGAATCTACAACTGTACTTCTTGGATAACTGTGCTTAGCTACAGCTAATAAACCTGATTTTCTAGGCCTAACAGAGTGTCTAGTGTCTCTGTCTGACGAGGCAGGTGAACCCAGAGATATTAGGCGTGCCCTGCGCCGCTAGGCCCATAAGGCCCGGTTCTCCAACCCCTGGGTTTTACACTGGTTTCCACCACAAACTGGAAGTAGGTTGAGAGCACATAAAATCGGGAAAATGGGCTACCTCTTTGAAAAATGCCAAAACGTTGGTACAAAATTAGGTTTTTTGATGTAGCTCTGCATGTTCCTTAAAGCTGGGAAGATGGTGACTTCAATACAGCAAACCGTTAGTGGTTGACATTTTTAGGGAAAAATAGACACTTTTGGAGTGGTGTGGCTCACTGATTAGAGGCGGCAGACCCGGAAGCAGAGGACGGCCCGGGACCAGGGTTCAATTCCCGACGCGGCAGGGTCGTGGACCAGGGTCAGCGGACTCGATAATTCTCGCCTCGGTGCCTACTCTAACCAGGGATCACACTCGGCAACTCTGGGCATTAACTTGCCTCATTTCCACAACGGCCCCCCACATGTGCCGGGGATGCCTGGTTTCACCTTGGAGATACCCAGTAGGGACCATCTCACAGGGAAAGCCAGGACGGGTTCCCCAGTGGTCTACAGCGTGGAGATACCCCATGTGGGGTGATTCATGCGCTTTACAAGACATCATTACATTACATTACATTTATCTGGAGCACTTTGTCCCTATTTTTCTAAAAAAAAAACTCAAAATGTAGCTATATTTTGCCTATTTTCTTGGTTCCCTGCAGGGGAGTCCACAAGCCCTTGGTGCCCTTCAGTGCTTTAAAGGGAAATATAGAAATGCAGGTTCTCATAATTCAGAGTGCCTGTTCGCACCTAAGAAGTGCTGGCACTCTCCCATTACCCATTAACTATGTTGCAGCAGTCCCTTTCAAATTAAAGAAGTGCAAAGAAGTGCAGGTACTCAGTACCGGACAGACAGTCCCTACCCATTCATTCTTTAGAATCCCCACGATGTTGAAAAAAAGGACGCAAATTTGGTGTGGATACCTTATGTGGAAATAAAGTTATGGAGCCCTAAGCATGAACTACCCTACGTAGCCAAAAAAGGGCTCAGCATGGGAGGGAAAGGCCCAGCAGCTAATGAGTTAATAAACATATTCTGCTCACCAGGGCACAAGTCCTAAAAAAAAAGAAGTGGGGGACGCTGCAAGTTAGGTGGTGTCACCGGAAGTGGCGTCACGACAGGAAGTAACGTCACGAAAGGTAGTCTGCTCTTATTACAGCGAGACCCTGTTCACTTTGAAGCCACGTTAACACACTGTGGAAAGTAGCATATGAAGGCAGGTATGGACTGATAATTTCTACTTGTAATGTATCCCAATGTGGGTCAACGTGTAATAATAAATCTCCGTTTGTGATACATTTTACCCGGATATATTGCTTACTGCGTCATTACGTGAGCAGTGCCTTTGTATCTAGTGTCTGCTGTCTGTGTCTATAGTGTCTGAAGTAATGAGCAGTTCATGCTACTAGTCAGCTGGAAGAGCGAAGAAGGACAAGTGCGAAACTGCTGTCAATATGTTCCTGGTGGGGATCTATTACCAGTGGACTTATTTCCTCCGTACAACCCGCTACCTGCGCTGCATCGATGCGCAGGTGTGGTTTGGTACGTGCTGCGGCGAGTTCCTTTCAGCAGGTTGCTTGTCGGAATTGTACATGCTCAATGCGGCCAGCTTTTGGGCAGGGGGGACGGCGTCCACCCGGTAAAATAAGTGGGGGGGACACCGTCCACCCGTGTGGTACCCCGACTCGAGCCCTGCTGCTCATATTGGTTGTGTTTACCTCGTGGACAGCGCTTTTTGACTGGTGATTCTGGCACATGAAGGTGCTTTGAAACAAAGTCTTTTCACTTGTACAATTATTTCCGAAATAAGCCTGAGCGTCCTTGAGATTGCAGCGTGAACACAAGGAGCAGCAGTAACGTGTACCTGTGTGTGACATTACCATGCATACTCCCGAGCTAGGAACTAATATCGGGGTATCATATAGGTAATGGCTACAAAAGAATATCTGACTGATTCATTATTAAGAACTAAGAACGTTTTGGGAGAGCAGCTATAAAGAGCAGAGGTAATTACCAGATGGGGAGAGGGGCAATGCTGTGGGTATTTCTCGTTGTCCCATCAGCCACCCTCCTCCAGCACATAGCTATGCTGGGCTTAAAAATAGATTTATATACCCTGCTCCTCTAACACCATCAATAACAGCACTGAGGGGCATATTTACAATGCCCCTGCAGCACTTTTGAGACACTCCGGAGGCACAATGTGCCAGCAGCCGCGGGCCGTGGAGGGAGTTACGGTGGGGCAGGGAGGCGGGGAGGAGGAGGGGCAGGGTGGAGAGGGCTAAAAACTGGCATATGGATAATTACAGGTAAGTAAACAATTTAAATAATAAAATGAATTTTGTAGCGTGCACTGCATCGCAAAATTGTTTGATTAACAGTTAACACAATTAACAGCACACATAGGAGAAAAACGCCATCAATTATTGTTTTTGCGCAGGAAGGTGTTCCTTCCGGCTGAAAAAAAAATCATCCCTGCAATGCAGGCACACTTGCACCATGGCTGCATTGGTGCTCGGCAGCCCATTGTGCGCCAGCACACAGAAAAGCACAGGGATGCGTTGCATTGTTGTAAATACGACGCATCCCTGCGCTTACCAACCAACGCAACTCGCCACAGCAAAATGGCTTGCAGTGTCACATGCGTCATTATCTTGTAAATATGCCCCTTCCTCAGATTTTTTTACACTGCCCGAGATTTACAATATAGCGAAAACCTAGGGTGTAGGAGAGTAGGGTCTGCAATCCTATGATCACCCAGATTTTTGCTTTTTGCTTCACTGGTTTACGACTTTCCCTGGCTGTGGGCCTGTTAATCAGACCCACAGCCTAGCTGTTCTCTCTATTCCAAATTGTACCCAGGTACTGAATTGGCACTGGGCCCTCTCTAAGTCCATGTACACAGGGCTGAGGTGCACCCAGAAGTCTCCCAGGGGCTGCAGCATGTATTATGCCACCCCTGGGCTGACTAACTAAACAGACACAACTGGCTGCTTGACAGCTGGGGCAAAGTGGTGTACTCACCCTCTGCTTTAGATATAGTATTCCTATGTCTAAACCTAAATGGGCACACAGATCTCCTATCAGTCACTCCTATGGCAGGCCTTGACAATCCTGAAGGCAGAGTGCTTGGAATCGTGTGAGATAGTGCTCTGGCATGAGCTGAGCCTGTCTGCGGCTTTCGGGATCCATCCCTTAGCCGTTTCCATGATATCGCATACTATATACTCTTAAGTGCATTATAATCCTCGCGGTTATATGCCAACTCTGGTATCGCTTTATCAAAACATGTCGAGTAAGGTGTCATACGAATTGGAATACTAACCCCTCGCCAATTCTGGCGACGGGGTTAGCATTCCACCCTTCTAGAGGGACACGACATGTTGGTAACCTGTAACCCCGGTTAAAGTCAGACATAGCCTTAGCTCCACAAAATGGATGCTGCCACCGAGACACAAGTCTGCCCTCCTGTTGCTGGGAGTCCTCCCAGCACAGGAGGTAAGGACAAAGGGTTTCCTGTCAGGGGCGGTGCCAGCACCGTCCCAGACAGGATTTTGTGTATCCTAGGTAGGCAGGGCTTTAGAGGAAGGTGACTGCAAGTGGCACCCCGGTGCTCACTGTGCATAGGCCGGCTTGAACCAGTTCCAGGGGCACTCCAGACCCTGAGCTGGGGAAAAGCCCGCCAAAGGAGAGGGGTGTAACCACCACCCTCCTAGTCCCACCCATAGGGCAGGACTTAGTCGCGTGCCAGCCCCCTTTTTCAGGATAAAGGTAGGAACTGGCCCCCTTCCAAATTAGATCAATCTTTGAATCCTGAACCGACTTTCTACGAGAGGAACTCAAGACTCTTCCTAAGATTTCTCCCTTGTGACTAAGGAGTAGTCACCCTGCAGCAGCAGGCACCAACCAAGCATCGCGGTTGGCTGTAAGTCTCTCCTCCGGATCAAGACTGCCCAGCACGACGAGAACCGGCTTCCATGGCACCTCTGACCTCAACCTGCATCATCAGCCCAGCTGTGATCCGTGGGTGTGACGAGACCTCGAGGGACCGGCCATCTTTAAAGACTGCATGACGCTTGTCCAGCACGACCACCGAGTGACCCTTCGACTGAGTGCTTTGGGGTAAGAGAAGCCCCGACCCTGAGCAGCTCCAGCACCGAAGTTCAGCCCCCCTGCATCCACGAGATCTGCGTGGGGCCCTTCTGCTCTTTTCTGCTCACCGCGTTGTCCAGGTCACTTGCCCGTTGGCTAGTGGCCCTTTTACGACGCTCCACGATGACAAACACCGCTGGTCTGGTTGCTCCAGACTGGCCCTTGCTCCCCTCCAACAGAGGAGCACCCTGGACCCTCCTGGTCCACTCCAGTCGCCATTTTAGGTCCACCGCGTGGGCCTTGCATTTGCCAAGACTTGTTGCCCCAATCCTGGGTCCAGCGACGTCAGAAGCAGATACCTTCGTGGGACAGCTCGCACCTCCATCCTGGTCGCCGACAACGCCTCCTGGTCCGAGAGACTGCAGAGCCCAGCAGCGCCCACTCACCTGGTCGAGGTGACTTTGTCCGGTGCCATCCTGGTGCCCACCTAAATCACTGGCTAGTGATTCAGAACTTGGTCCCCTCTGCTTTCAGGTCTTCTTCTTCCCTGATCCAGGCTTGGATCACCACGAACTTCTTCACTGGCCGCCTGCCAGCAACTTCTTTCTTCAGGCTCCTGGTTCTTCAACGAGGGTTTCCGACGCAACTTGAACCCTATGCAGCCGCAGCCCCTGGGCTAGGTAAACCGAGTACTCCGGTGCTCCAGCATAGTCCAACACTCTAAGTGTTCGGATCCACTCTTGTTTTTGACCCACCTAGTCGGGTTCGCCCGAGAACAGTAACTTTGTCTTTGCTAGCCTCCATAGACTTTTTCCCGCCTTACGCGTGAGAGTTCCCACTCTGCACACGACGTCCACAGGCCTCCTGCTTCTAATCTAAGGGTTTAGCATTGTAGACCTAGCGTTTCTAAAGTCCATGAGAATAGTACTTACCTGCTAGTAATTTCGCATTCCACTTCTTGTGTATATGGTTTTTCGTGCCCCTCGGGCATTTGTGTAAATTGTGCGACTTTAAGTATTTTTATAAGAGTTTTGTTGTGTGCTTAGCTCCCTGTCTCATAAAGAGCCAGGGTAGTCTTGTTAGAAATAAATACACGTTTATTTTCATAACAACTTGTGTGGTGTCCTTTCACTTGGTGTTCAAGGGGTAATGTGATGGTAAAACAGCTGGCTTAACACGCCCTCTAGAGTCTTAGCCTTAGACTGCTCGTATCCATGCTACTAGGATAGCTGGTCTATAAGGTTGACTTACAACCAATCATCAATAAGGGTTGTCTGGACTGATACATAGTGATCACTAGAATAGTGAGCACTGCATATCAGGCCAACTTCTCACATTGGTGAGCAGCGGTTGGGATTTGAGCTTGCTGTTGTTTTACCACACGTATCCTAAGAATATCGTTTGAAAGATCACATAAGTACTAAGGTACATATAACTTAGCTTAGAATACTCTGAGTTCTACTGAACCAGCTGTTGTAGCTCCTAGGGCCTAGCACACCCTAAACTACAACTCTAGCAAGGGATCAGTAGGTAAACATATAGTGTAGGTAAGTGCACCACTTACACCTCACTAGAAAAGCATGTCTACCCATGGAGAGTCTTCATAGACTCCCCTAGTGGCTATTGACCCTCCACAGGTCAAATCAAGATATGCAGCTCTCAGTTTCCAGGAGATGAGACAAGTGTGTACCTCCAGGAAACTGAAACAGGGGTCTAACCCCACCATTCCCTTTCTGATAGGTCTCTTAGAGACATATGATGCTAGAAAAGCTTCTCAGTTAGATGGGAATATGCCAGCCTTAGAGGGTACTAGTGGTGATCCAGACCTCCTTGACACTGACAATGCATTTGGGGAGGAGGATCAAGAGGAACTCTCTGGGGATGAGGCAGAAAAGGGTCCTGAGGTAGTCAGCAGACTCACTAGGGCCAACTTAGACCTACTTGGGCGAGGATCTGGGGGACCCCCAGTACTGACCCTAATTAGGCCTAACATTGGAGTTAGAAGAGATAGATCTCTTTCTAGGGACTCCAATAGATCTCTGCACTCTAATGCCTCTTCTCAGAGGAGAAGGAACTCTCCCCAGAGGAGATTGACTTCCCCTCAGAGAATAGAGCATGAAGCCAGAATGAGACAGGCTACTCTGAGGATTGAAAGGGAAGAACTTGCCCTGGCCAAAGAAAAGCTTGCCTTTGCTAGAGAGCAGCAGATGAGTGGGATAGTTCCCACTGGTGGCAGCAATCTCCCAAGAGATAAAGAGAAGGGTTTAGATACTAAACACCTGACAAAGATAGTGCCCCCCTTCAAACAAGGGGATGACATCCAGAAATGGATGGCTGCTTTGGAGAGGGCCTGCACTGTGCAGTGCATTCCCCAGAGTCAGTGGGCAGCTATACTGTGGCTCTCCTTTGATGGCAAAGGTAGAGATAAGCTCCTCACTACAAGAGTTGAGGATGCTAACAATTACCAGGTCCTGAAGAATACACTGGTTGGTGGGTTTGGCTTAACCACTGAGCAGTACAGGTTGCTGTTCAGAGACACCCAGAAAACTCAGTCTCAGGACTGGTCTGACTTTGTGGATTGTGCCACTAAGGCTTTGGAGGGCTGGTTGCTGGGTAGCAAGGTTACTGATTACACAGGATTGTATAATCTTATGATGAGAGAACAGATTTTAAATAACTGTCAGAACCAGTTGTTGCACCAGCACCTTGTTGATTCAGATCTGACCTCTCCCCAAGAATTGGGAAAGAAGGCAGACAAATGGGTCAGAACAAGGATCAAGCAGAACCAGACTCAGAACCAGGGTGGTCAGAAGAAAGCAGACCAAAAGGGTAGTAACAAGAGTGAACAAAATGACCAGAAGTCTTCAACAGGTCCCCATCAAACCAAAGAGGGTGGGGGTCAGGCTTCACAGCAGAAAAAGAAGACTCCAGAAGGCCAGTCAAAAAGGTGGTGCCAGTACTGTAAAAGTAAGTCTCACTGGTTTAGTGAGTGCATCAAAAGAGGAGGGCAAACTCCTACCACTACAGCCCCTAAGGCAACTGCACCCCCTAGTACAGTCAGTAGTGGTAGTGCACCTCCCAAGGCATTAGTTGGATTAACCTTGGGAACTGAGGGGTCTGACAACTTAGTTGGCACACTCACTCAGGCTGTCCTTGTCTGTACAGGGGATGTGGATATATCCCCTGACACAAGTCCCAATACTTTGGGCAAATACAGGCAGACACCTTTGATAAATGGAAAAATGGCTCAGGCCTACAGGGACACTTGTGCCAGTGTCACAATGGTGACACCTAACTTTGTGGACCCTGGACAAATCATGCTAGGTACAGATTACGTAGTGACCAATGCTAGCAATGTCACTACCAACCATAGTATGGCAATTGTTAGTTTCTCCTGGGGAGGGGTAAGTGGCCAAAAGAAAGTTGTGGTTAGTTCAGACCTCCCAGTTGATTGTTTGTTGGGCAATGATTTGGAAACATCCCTATGGTCAGAAGTGGAGCAGAGGACTCACATGGAAATGTTAGGCTTGCCAGCACATGTCCTTGCTGTGACTAGGTCACAGGCCAAAAGATGCCCCACTGAACAGGTGCTGGATCCTGGAACAATGGACCAGACACCTTCCAAGAAGAGGAGCAGTAGGGTTCAGGCATTGCCTTCCCCCTTGCCCCAGGTTGAGGATCAAGCCTCTGAGGAAGCTGATCTCAAGGAACTGAGGGAAACTGAGCCTAAAGAGCTTGAACCTGATCAGGTTGAGTTTCTGGGCTCAGGGGGACCCTCCAGGGATGACCTGGGGAAGGCACAGTTAGACTGCCCCTCACTTGAACCCCTCAGACAGCAGGCTGCTGCTGAGGCTGCAGGGAATGCCACAGGTACCCACAAGGTATACTGGGATGATGGACTCCTGTACACTGAGTCAAGAGACCCCAAGCCTGGCATGACCAGGAGGCTGGTTATCCCCTTGTCTCAGAGAGGTTTCCTTCTTACCTTGGCCCATGAAATTCCCCTTGCAGGTCACTTAGGCCAGAACAAGGCGTGGGACAGGCTTGTCTCACACTTTCACTGGCCTCACATGAATGAAGATACCAAGGAGTTTTGTCGCTCCTGTGACACCTGCCAAGCCAGTGGCAAATCAGGTGGTCAAACAAAGGCCCCCCTCATACCACTACCTGTGGTGGGGGTACCCTTTGAGAGAGTGGGGATTGACATTGTTGGTCCAATGGAACCCCAGACAGCATCAGGGCACAAGTTTATACTGGTGGTGGTGGATCATGCCACCAGGTATCCTGAAGCTATACCACTTCGGACCACTACAGCACCTGTTGTGGCAAGAGCCCTAATTGGAGTGTTCTCCAGAGTGGGCTTCCCTAAGGAGGTTGTCTCTGACAGAGGTGCAAACTTCATGTCAGGATATCTGACTGCAATGTGGAAGGAATGTGGTGTCAACTACAAGTTCACCACACCCTATCACCCACAGTGCAATGGGCTTGTTGAAAGATTCAACAGGACCCTGAAAGGGATGATTCATGGATTACCTGAACCTCTTAGGAGGAGATGGGATATCCTGATCCCCTGCCTCTTGTTTGCTTACAGAGAGGTCCCACAGAAGGGGGTTGGCTACAGCCCTTTTGAGCTTCTGTTTGGGCATCCTGTAAGAGGACCCCTTTGTTTGGTAAAGGAAGGATGGGAGAGACCTCACAAAAAGCCTGGAACAAACATTGGGGACTATGTACTTGGTCTCCGCTCCAGGATGGCTGAGTATATGGAAAAGGCATCTAAAAACCTTGAGGCCAGCCAAGAACTCCAAAAATCTTGGCATGACCAAAAGGCTGTCCTGACTGTGTACAAACCTGGACAGAAGGTGTGGGTGCTGGAGCCAGTGGCCCCAGCAGCACTCAAAGACAAATGGTCTGGGCCCCACACAATCATTGAGCAAAAGGGAGAGGTCACCTACCTGGTGGACCTTGCAACTCCCAGGAGCCCCTTCAGGGTGCTCCATGTAAACAGGCTCAAGGCATATGTCAACAGGAAGGACATGGGCTTGCTCATGGCCACAGATGAGGGACAGGAGGAAGAGAGTGACCCTCTCCCAGACCTGCTCACTCAGAATCCTGATGATGGGTCAGTAGATGGTGCTGTCTTTTGTGGCAGCCTCTCTGAACATCAGCAACAGGATTGTAGACAAGTTCTGCAATCCTTCAGACATATGTTCTCTCTGACACCCAGCCAAACTGATTGGTGTACCCATGAAGTTGACACTGGAGACAGTCTGCCTGTCAAGAGTAAAATCTACAGACAGCCTGATCATGTCAGAGACTGCATCAAGACAGAGGTGCAGAAAATGTTGGAGCTGGGAGTCATTGAGCCCTCAGATAGCCCTTGGGCTAGCCCAGTAGTTCTAGTGCCAAAGCCTCACACCCAGGGTGGTAAGAAAGAGATGAGGTTTTGCGTAGACTACAGAGGTCTCAATGCAGTCACTAAGACTGATGCCCACCCAATACCAAGAGCAGATGAACTTATTGATAGATTGGCTTCTGCCAACTACTTAAGTACATTTGACCTGACAGCTGGGTATTGGCAAATCAGGTTAGCTGAGGAGGCCAAACCCAAGACAGCATTTTCTACCCCTGGTGGGCATTATCAGTTTGTGGTAATGCCCTTTGGTTTGAAAAATGCACCTGCCACCTTCCAAAGGTTGGTGAATCAAGTCCTCACTGGGTTGGATGACTTCTGTGCAGCTTATCTTGACGATATTGCTGTCTTTAGCTCCACCTGGGAGGATCACCTGGTCCACCTGAGGAAAGTGTTAGAGGCACTGCAAAAGGCAGGCCTCACTATCAAGGCCACTAAGTGCCAGATAGGGCAGACACAGGTTGTATACCTGGGCCACCTTGTCGGTGGAGGCCAGGTTCAGCCATTGGAGAGTAAGATACAGGCCATCAAGGACTGGGCTCCTCCAATCACCCAGGCTCAGGTTCGAGCTTTCTTGGGCCTCACTGGTTAATATAGGAAATTTGTCAGAAATTATGGGTCCATTGTGACCCCCCTTAATGAACTGACAAGTAAAAAGATGCCAAAGAAAGTTCAGTGGACAGAAGGCTGTCAAAAGGCATTCAATGACCTAAAGCAGGCCATGTGCACAGCACCTATCCTAAAGAGTCCAGACTACTCCAAGCCATTCATTGTCCAAACAGATGCTTCTGAGTTGGGTGTGGGAGCTGTTCTATCTCAACTGAATTTTGATGGTAACGACCAGCCCATTGCTTTTATTAGCAGAAGGCTGACCCCCAGAGAGAAAAATTGGTCAGCTATTGAGAGGGAGGCCTTTGCTGTGGTTTGGGCCCTGAAGAAGTTGAGGTCATACTTGTTTGGCACTCACTTCACAGTTCAGACCGACCACAAGCCCCTCTTATGGCTAAGTCAGATGAAGGGTGAAAACCCCAAACTACTTAGGTGGTCCATTTCCCTACATGGGATGGATTTTACAGTGGAGCACAGACCTGGTACTGATCATGGCAATGCTGATGGGCTCTCCAGGTATTTCCACTTAGAGCAAGAAGACTCACCTGGTCAAGGTTAGTTTATTGTCCCAAAGTTTGGGGGGGGGGGGTCATGTAGGAGAGTAGGGTCTGCAATCCTATGATCACCCAGATTTTTGCTTTTTGCTTCACTGGTTTACGACTTTCCCTGGCTGTGGGCCTGCTAATCAGACCCACAGCCTAGCTGTTCTCTCTATTCCAAATTGTACCCAGGTACTGAATTGGCACTGGGCCCTCTCTAAGTCCCTGTACACAGGGCTGAGGTGCACCCAGAAGTCTCCCAGGGGCTTCAGCATGTATTATGCCACCCCTGGGCTGACTAACTAAACAGACACAACTGGCTGCTTGACAGCTGGGGCAAAGTGGTGTACTCAACCTCTGCTTTAGATATAGTATTCCTATATCTAAACCTAAATGGGCACACAGATCTCCTATCAGTCACTCCTATGGCAGGCCTTGACAATCCTGAAGGCAGAGTGCTTGGAATCGTGTGAGATAGTGCTCTGGCATGAGCTGAGCCTGTCTGCGGCTTTCGGGATCCATCCCTTAGCCGTTTCCATGATATCGCATACCATATACTCTTAAGTGCATTATAATCCTCGCGGTTATATGCCAACTCTGGTATCGCTTTATCAAAACATGTCGAGTAAGGTGTCATAAGAATTGGAATACTAACCCCTCGCCAATTCTGGCGACGGGGTTAGCATTCCACCCTTCTAGAGGGACACGACATGTTGGTAACCTGTAACCCCGGTTAAAGTCAGACATAGCCTTAGCTCCACAAAATGGATGCTGCCACCGAGACACAAGTCTGCCCTCCTGTTGCTGGGAGTCCTCCCAGCACAGGAGGTAAGGACAAAGGGTTACCTGTCAGGGGCGGTGCCAGCACCGTCCCAGACAGGATTTTGTGTATCCTAGGTAGGCAGGGCTTTAGAGGAAGGTGACTGCAAGTGGCACCCCGGTGCTCACTGTGCATAGGCCGGCTTGAACCAGTTCCAGGGGCACTCCAGACCCTGAGCTGGGGAAAAGCCCGCCAAAGGAGAGGGGTGTAACCACCACCCTCCTAGTCCCAACCATAGGGCAGGACTTAGTCGCATGCCAGCCCCCTGTTTCAGGATAAAGGTAGGAACTGGCCCCCTTCCAAATTAGATCAATCTTTGAATCCTGAACCGACTTTCTACGAGAGGAACTCAAGACTCTTCCTAAGATTTCTCCCTTGTGACTAAGGAGTAGTCACCCTGCAGCAGCAGGCACCAACCAAGCATCGCGGTTTGCTGTAAGTCTCTCCTCCGGATCAAGACTGCTCAGCACGACGAGAACCGGCTTCCCTGGCACCTCTGACCTCAACCTGCATCATCAGCCCAGC
Organism: Lissotriton helveticus; assembly: GCF_964261635.1. NCBI lineage: Eukaryota > Metazoa > Chordata > Amphibia > Caudata > Salamandridae > Lissotriton > Lissotriton helveticus. The sequence continues at coordinate 847,686,470 of NC_136068.1, forward strand.
TGTGATCCGTGGGTGTGACGAGACTCCGAGGGACCGGCCATCTTTAAAGACTGCACGACGCTTGTCCAGCACGACCACCGAGTGACCCTCGACTGAGTGCTTTGGGGTAAGAGAAGCCCCGACCCTGAGCAGCTCCAGCACCGAAGTTCAGCCCCCCTGCATCCACGAGATCTGCGTGGGGCCCTTCTGCTCTTTTCTGCTCACCGCGTTGTCCAGGTCACTTGCCCGTTGGCTAGTGGCCCTTTTACGACGCTCCACGACGACAAACTCAGCTGGTCTGGTTGCTCCAGACTGGCCCTTGCTCCCCTCCAACAGAGGAGCACCCTGGACCCTCCTGGTCCACTCCAGACGCCATTTTAGGTCCACCGCGTGGGCCTTGCATTTGCCAAGACTTGTTGCCCCAATCCTGGGTCCAGCGACGTCAGAAGCAGATACCTTCGTGGGACAGCTCGCACCTCCATCCTGGTCGCCGACAACGCCTCCTGGTCCGAGAGACTGCAGAGCCCAGCAGCGCCCACTCACCTGGTCGAGGTGACTTCGTCCGGTGCCATCCTGGTGCCCACCTAAATCACTGGCTAGTGATTCAGAACTTGGTCCCCTCTGCTTTCAGGTCTTCTTCTTCCCTGATCCAGGCTTGGATCACCACGAACTTCTTCACTGGCCGCCTGCCAGCAACTTCTTTCTTCAGGCTCCTGGTTCTTCAACGAGGGTTTCCGACGCAACTTGAACCCTATGCAGCCGCAGCCCCTGGGCTAGGTAAACCGAGTACTCCGGTGCTCCAGCATAGTCCAACACTCTAAGTGTTCGGATCCACTCTTGTTTTCGACCCACCTAGTCGGGTTCGCCCGAGAACAGTAACTTTGTCTTTGCTAGCCTCCATACACTTTTTCCCGCCTTACGCGTGAGAGTTCCCACTCTGCACACGACGTCCACAGGCCTCCTGCTTCTAATCTAAGGGTTTAGCATTGTAGGCCTAGCGTTTCTAAAGTCCATGAGAATAGTACTTACCTGCTAGTAATTTCGCATTCCACTTCTTGTGTATATGGTTTTTCGTGCCCCTCGGGCATTTGTGTAAATTGTGCGACTTTAAGTATTTTTAGAAGAGTTTTGTTGTGTGCTTAGCTCCCTGTCTCATAAAGAGCCAGGGTAGTCTTGTTAGAAATAAATACACGTTTATTTTCATAACAACTTGTGTGGTGTCCTTTCACTTGGTGTTCAAGGGGTAATGTGATGGTAAAACAGCTGGCTTAACACGCCCTCTAGAGTCTTAGCCTTAGACTGCTCGTATCCATGCTACTAGGATAGCTGGTCTATAAGGTTGACTTACAACCAATCATCAATAAGGGTTGTCTGGACTGATACATAGTGATCACTAGAATAGTGAGCACTGCATATCAGGCCAACTTCTCACATAGTTATTTACAACAAGGGGTGGTGAGGGACAGAGTCTCTGAATTAAGCAGAATACTCTCACCCAGTCAAGAGATCAGGGCTAGATCCAACACCGTTTTTTAGCTCATTGCACCTTCCCAGTTTCAGAACCTGGCTGTATGCAAATTAGTCTGTTCCTGTCCCTGTGCATGATGGGAACAGGGCAAACAAAACTACAAAAGCCAATTCTTACACTGGGAAGGAAACAAGCTTCCGGGGACCGGTTTCTGGCATTACAGCCGTCTTCGGCCCGGCTTGCTTGAATCCTGATGGTGCAATGAGCAAGGGACTCATGTCTGAGTATACCCTTCCACGCTTAGGGTGGACAAAATTATTTACAACAAGGGGTGGTGAGGGACAGAGTCTCTGAATTAAGCAGAATACTCTCACCCAGTCAAGAGATCAGGGCTAGATCCAACACCGTTTTTTAGCTCATTGCACCATCCCAGTTTCAGAACCTGGCTGTATGCAAATTAGTCTGTTCCTGTCCCAGTGCATGATGGGAACAGGGCAAACAAAACTACAAAAGCCAATTCTTACACTGGGAAGGAAACAAGCTTCCGGGGACCGGTTTCTGGCATTACAGCCGTCTTCGGCCCGGCTTGCTTGAATCCTGATGGTGCAATGAGCAAGGGACTCATGTCTGAGTATACCCTTCCACGCTTAGGGTGGACAAAATTATTTACAACAAGGGGTGGTGAGGGACAGAGTCTCTGAATTAAGCAGAATACTCTCACCCAGTCAAGAGATCAGGGCTAGATCCAACACCGTTTTTTAGCTCATTGCACCATCCCAGTTTCAGAACCTGGCTGTATGCAAATTAGTCTGTTCCTGTCCCAGTGCATGATGGGAACAGGGCAAACAAAACTACAAAAGCCAATTCTTACACTGGGAAGGAAACAAGCTTCCGGGGACCAGTTTCTGGCATTACAGCCGTCTTCGGCCCGGCTTGCTTGAATCCTGATGGTGCAATGAGCAAGGGACTCATGTCTGAGTATACCCTTCCACGCTTAGGGTGGACAAAATTATTTACAACAAGGGGTGGTGAGGGACAGAGTCTCTGAATTAAGCAGAATACTCTCACCCAGTCAAGAGATCAGGGCTAGATCCAACACCGTTTTTTAGCTCATTGCACCATCCCAGTTTCAGAACCTGGCTGTATGCAAATTAGTCTGTTCCTGTCCCAGTGCATGATGGGAACAGGGCAAACAAAACTACAAAAGCCAATTCTTACACTGGGAAGGAAACAAGCTTCCGGGGACCGGTTTCTGGCATTACAGCCGTCTTCGGCCCGGCTTGCTTGAATCCTGATGGTGCAATGAGCAAGGGACTCATGTCTGAGTATACCCTTCCACGCTTAGGGTGGACAAAATTATTTACAACAAGGGGTGGTGAGGGACAGAGTCTCTGAATTAAGCAGAATACTCTCACCCAGTCAAGAGATCAGGGCTAGATCCAACACCGTTTTTTAGCTCATTGCACCATCCCAGTTTCAGAACCTGGCTGTATGCAAATTAGTCTGTTCCTGTCCCAGTGCATGATGGGAACAGGGCAAACAAAACTACAAAAGCCAATTCTTACACTGGGAAGGAAACAAGCTTCCGGGGACCGGTTTTTGCAATGAGCTAAAAAACGGTGTTGGATCTAGCCCTGATCTCTTGACTGGGTGAGAGTACTCTGCTTAATTCAGAGAGTCTGTCCATCACCACCCCTTCTTGTAAATTATTTTGTCCACCCTAAGCGTGGAAGGGTATACTCAGATGTGAGTCCCTTGCTCATTGCACCATCAGGATTCAAGCAAGCCGGGCCGAAGACGCCTGAAATGGCAGAAACCGGTCCCCGGAAGCTTGTTTCCTTCCCAGTGTAAGAATTGGCTTTTGTAGTCTGGTCTGCCCTGTTCCCATGATGCACTGGGCCAGGGACAGACTAATTTGCATACAGCCAGGTTCTGAAACTGGGATGGTGCAATGAGCTAAAAAACGGTGTTGGATCTAGCCCTGATCTCTTGACTGGGTGAGAGTACTCTGCTTAATTCAGAGACTCTGTCCATCACCACCCCTTCTTGTAAATTATTTTGTCCACCCTAAGCGTGGAAGGGTATACTCAGATGTGAGTCCCTTGCTCATTGCACCATCAGGATTCAAGCAAGCCGGGCCGAAGACGCCTGAAATGGCAGAAACCGGTCCCCGGAAGCTTGTTTCCTTCCCAGTGTAAGAATTGGCTTTTGTAGTCTGGTCTGCCCTGTTCCCATGATGCACTGGGCCAGGGACAGACTAATTTGCATACAGCCAGGTTCTGAAACTGGGATGGTGCAATGAGCTAAAAAACGGTGTTGGATCTAGCCCTGATCTCTTGACTGGGTGAGAGTACTCTGCTTAATTCAGAGACTCTGTCCATCACCACCCCTTCTTGTAAATTATTTTGTCCACCCTAAGCGTGGAAGGGTATACTCAGATGTGAGTCCCTTGCTCATTGCACCATCAGGATTCAAGCAAGCCGGGCCGAAGACGCCTGAAATGGCAGAAACCGGTCCCCGGAAGCTTGTTTCCTTCCCAGTGTAAGAATTGGCTTTTGTAGTCTGGTCTGCCCTGTTCCCATGATGCACTGGGCCAGGGACAGACTAATTTGCATACAGCCAGGTTCTGAAACTGGGATGGTGCAATGAGCTAAAAAACGGTGTTGGATCTAGCCCTGATCTCTTGACTGGGTGAGAGTACTCTGCTTAATTCAGAGACTCTGTCCATCACCACCCCTTCTTGTAAATTATTTTGTCCACCCTAAGCGTGGAAGGGTATACTCAGATGTGAGTCCCTTGCTCATTGCACCATCAGGATTCAAGCAAGCCGGGCCGAAGACGCCTGAAATGGCAGAAACCGGTCCCCGGAAGCTTGTTTCCTTCCCAGTGTAAGAATTGGCTTTTGTAGTCTGGTCTGCCCTGTTCCCATGATGCACTGGGCCAGGGACAGACTAATTTGCATACAGCCAGGTTCTGAAACTGGGATGGTGCAATGAGCTAAAAAACGGTGTTGGATCTAGCCCTGATCTCTTGACTGGGTGAGAGTACTCTGCTTAATTCAGAGACTCTGTCCATCACCACCCCTTCTTGTAAATTATTTTGTCCACCCTAAGCGTGGAAGGGTTTACTCAGATGTGAGTCCCTTGCTCATTGCACCATCAGGATTCAAGCAAGCCGGGCCGAAGACGCCTGAAATGGCAGAAACCGGTCCCCGGAAGCTTGTTTCCTTCCCAGTGTAAGAATTGGCTTTTGTAGTCTGGTCTGCCCTGTTCCCATGATGCACTGGGCCAGGGACAGACTAATTTGCATACAGCCAGGTTCTGAAACTGGGATGGTGCAATGAGCTAAAAAACGGTGTTGGATCTAGCCCTGATCTCTTGACTGGGTGAGAGTACTCTGCTTAATTCAGAGACTCTGTCCATCACCACCCCTTCTTGTAAATTAACTTCTCACATAGGGCACCGCCAAAACTAACGCCTTCCCAAAGCAGGCATAAGGAGGAGAAATTTTTACATTTCTCCCCGGTTTTTCCTCTTTTCACGTGTGCTGCATTCTGCAGCACACTTAGGACTAGGAAAACGCCTCCCTTGCGTGTTTCAATCATAACAGCCCAGGCACACTTGCACCATGGTGCAAAGATGCCCACCTTGGCCCTTGGCTGCAGTTTGTGAGCAGCACTGGCAGAAAGAACAGAAATGCATTTCTACCCTTTTCTTTTGAGGTAGGGCAGCACAGCTAGAAGGCTTGCGGGGCTGCCCTACCCCAAATTATTGAAAATACACCCCTTCGTTTTTTTTTTTATAGCGCTAACCTGTACCGGAGCTATAAAAGCGCCGCAAGGGCAGATCATGCTGGTACCCGGTTTACTGTCACTCATGTCATGCCATCAGAATGAAGAGACCTGACTGCGCATGTCCGTATTTCCGGCAAGAAGTACACAGGTTAGGATAGTAGGCGCATATACCCATTGAACTATCTTGCTAGTCACTGACTTGTATTTTTCAGAGATGTGTTAACCTTTACGTTTTGGATTCCAGTTACTGTCGACAGCCTAAGTTAACTTTAACTGAAGGGTATAGTTGTTTCTGCTTTTACCGACGTGGAAAATACGTCAGAGGAAAAGGCAGAGGCTGTGTGAGGTATAACAGCGCGTTTTAGTTCATTTCCCCCGTGGCTTAAAAAACCGTTTACAATGCTATTTTTAAACGTAAAAACCTGTATGTAGTACAACGAAGCTCCATTCAAAAAATTGTTTTCCTATTTTTTTACAGCAGAGATTGCATTTAAACAAAGACACAGGTTGTGAGCATTGAGCAGTTGCTGATTTGATCAAAGGTTTTGCATCACTCTGTATATTCCTTTATTTATATCTATTGAGTTTTATATAGGCTAGACCCGGAGGTATCAGAGCGCTTTACATAAGAAACTGATGAAGTTATGCAAATTAGCTAGTGTCTTTTCCCATCATTTCCATGTCTCTGAGAAGTGATCTGCGACAACTTCTAACCATAGTATTTGCACGCAACTTAATAAATCGTTGGTAAGCATCATAATAGGTTGATGGTAAAAAATAAAAACAGGCATTTATTAATTAATGGGTGTTTACATTCGTTCTTTGCTTTTTTTGTCTTTTAAATTGCTTTATTTGTTTGTTGCTGTTTTTAATGATCCTTAACCTGTTTTTGCCCTTACTTTTCTTTACCGTCCTTCATTAAGCCTTTCTTCCATATTTTACTTCATCATTTCCTTTCTCTATCTTTCTTTTGCTTTCACGTTACTTTTCAATTATTTCTTTTTTTACTACTATCATTGTCGTTCGTTTTTATTTATGTTTCATCGCTTCTGCATTCCAATCTCTTTCTCCGTTTACTTTTTAGACTCGTTTTCCTTTATTTCATATATCCTGCTTTTCTTTCCATGTCATCATTTCGTTTTCTTTTTTTCATTTCGTTCCTTTTTTGTATGTGTTTCATTATTTTTCGGGTTATCTTTCGTCTATATAAAGAACTTCTTCGGAGGTATAAAAATACAATTTTCATGAATTCTTTCAATTCCCGAGACTTCCCCGATTCAATCGAAAGTACCTCATTTACTTCAAGGTTGAAAAATGTGTCTTTGTTGGCACGTGCCCTTCCTACAGTGCAGTTCCTTGAAGCAGAAGTCGTCCCATGAGCTCTAGTCGATACCTATAGGTTGTCAAGTGCAGAGTGTCAACCCCTCTATAAAAATTAAACTCATCTCTTTGGCAAAGAAAATGGTTCTGATATTTGAAAATGCGATATGATGCTCGGTTCTGAAAGTGAAACGTTCATTTCGAAAGCGTGAAGAACAGCAGATAAACTGTCCTTCATTTAACGTATTGTAGTCGACGTATCCACGTGCCTCGAAGTATGCCCGCAGTTGTAAATACAAGTATACACATGTATGTATGCATTGCTAGCATTGGCTGTTGTATGTTAATGAACTTAATGTGAGGAGGTGTGGTGCTAAATAATACATGTGTACACTGACCGTGTGGAGCATGCATGTCATGTGAAGCATCTGGCAGAAACTAGCGCGCGCCGCCAGATGCGCTACAAGGGGGGGCTGCGGGCGGTTCGAGGCTCTGCCCGTCCTGGGGTGATTCCGGGTGGATTAGGTGCGGCTTCCTCTGAATAAACAAACCCCCTTCAAAATGCCCAACTCAGGGGGTCCGCTTTCTATGATACTTTAACTCTAGTGGTTCTTCAACGAACGTAAACAGTACCTGCTGTTAATTGTTTTAAGTGATCAATGTATGTTATGTGTTTAAATATTTTCGAACCAAGGAGAAGCAGTACATAATCAGAGCATAATTTATTGTATCCATAGGTTACCGAGCGCGATGGGCTGTCGTGTGTGGTGTCCAGCGGAGCCCGCATTACATAGCATGATGCGAGAGGCGTGTGATTGGCATGCCAATGTACAATGTGTGCATATTTACGCTACACGTAGCAACATTACAGAGCGCTTCCTTACAGTCTGGGGTGCAGACAGATAAACGGAGTTGTACAGAATCACACTCACTTTGTAAAATCGCCGGAGCCGAGATTCGAAGCCTCGTCGCCACATTGCTATGTCAACTGTGCTCAGGCAATGCGACTTTTCCTCAGTGAATACAAAACGCGGGATGCGTCAATATTTTAAAGAAACATTTTATTTACACATTTCAGCAAGTACAAATGTTATCCATAGGTCGTGTCAACCCCAGGTCTGCTTCATTAAGAAACATAAGGCGCTTTTCAAATACAATGATTTTAAAATTGTTTGTTGTTTTTGTAAATACGCGATAGCGAGTTAAAAATTATAATAAAAAAATAGGAACTAATACTTTCAATTTTTTCTCGAATTTCCGGTCCGTTAGAGGGCTAAACTCCGATACACAACATCAGTAGTCAGGCAGTCAACTAAAACGTTTAAAATGGTTTGGCATATACCTCCGGTCGCAACATTACTACCGCTTTAAGAAGTTTGATTGTGCTGAAATGTTGAAGAACAATAGCAATAAATATTTGTTCAAGGGTCAACGAAAAATCTGTATTTTCAACCTGACATAAATAATAAACAACAATATATATATATATATTTATAAATTTATATTAACAGTGTTAGAGCTCCAATGCAGAAATAAATTAAATCATTTCTATGTATTTATTTTACAAAACTTGTTTTACTTCTATTTACCATTCAGAAGAACATCATCAACATAGAAATGCGAAATTAACGAATAATGCAGCGTAGTCCCAAAGCACTCTGAATGTTAATCCCACCCTCTCATAGACTTGACTTGGACGAGCTTTACGTGACAGCCGGGCGTACGCTGGCTGGTAAGTGATTTATATTAAAATATGTTTTGTCCTTGATTTTTTTAAAGTCTATTTATGGGGCGAATACCCTGCTTTGAAATCCAGTGCAGCCGCAGACTCTTGCGAGGGGGTGTGCGTTAGGGGTTCAAGAGCTCCTCCCCTCACAAGAAATGGTGTCCCCAGTGCAGGGTGTGGGGCCGGTGAGGGGCCCCATGCCTTACAATGTCACTGTGGGCAGTGTGTGCGTGCAGTTCACACCGCAGACCGGAAGAGCCACGTCTCGCGCTGGGTACCCCGGCTGACCCACGGAGAGGATCCCGGGGCGTGGTGTAAAGGTGCAGCCATCTCCCCTCCACTTGTCCCCTTCAGGGGCAGACATGGGGCCTCTTTCCTCCTCCTGCCCTCATCAGGGGCACAGGTGCAGTCTCGCAGCTCCACCTGCCCCAGCTAGGGGCACCTATACAGCTCCTTAGCTCCACCTGCCCCAGCTAGGGGCACCTATGCAGCTCCACCTAACCCCAGCTAGTGGCACCTCTGCATCTGCCCCAGCTAGGGGCACCAATGCAGCTCCTCAGCTCCACCTGCCCCAGCTAGGGGCACCTTTGCAGCTCCTCTTCTCCACCTGCCCCAGCTAGGGGCACCTATGCAGCTCCACCTGCCCCAGCCAGTGGCACCTTTGCAGCTCCTCAGCTCCCACTGCCCCAGCTTGGGGCACATGTACAGCTGTGGAGTCTGGCGGCACGAGGGTGGCTTTTCGCTTCCGGTCTGGCTCATGCTGCTCCCTACGTGGTCCCCATTGGAAGGGCCGCGTCCGCTCCGGAAGCTGTGCTTGCACCCATGCTGCCCTCTGCCCATGCTGCCCTCCCGGAGGGCGGAAGTCCTGAGCCCAGCTCACGCCGCGCAGAGGCGCCTGGGAATGTCCCGCTCCCTGGGCTTCAGGGCGCCCCAGCCAAGCGCCCCTCCTAGAGGCACCGAGTCCGGCCGAGCTCCGGGGCGACGAGGGCCCTCCCTGTGCCTCCCTCACACCAGCGACGTGACGGGCGGCATCTTGGGGGCCTCCTCCTCCCAGGGCTGCAGGTTCTGCAGCGCGAAGAGGGACGAGTTGTGCAGGCACAGGGGGTCGGGCTGGATGGAGTCGTTCAGGGACTTCTGGAAGGCGTCGTGCTGCAGCTGCAGCATGAGCCTGCTGGCCTGCTGCCTCTCGGCCTCACGCTCCTCCGCCGTCTGCCTCCTGCAAAGCAAGCGAGAGCCGGGTCAGACCTGCATAATCCCCAGCATAAGACAGACACACACACACACAGGCCTGCACAGCCAAGCGAGCAGCACGGCTGACAACACACAGCAGCCCTCACAACTCACCAATCTATTATTCATGGCTGGCTCCCAGTGCAGGAAGTACATGTAAGCATTATTGCATGAAACACAACAAACATATCGAAAAGAAACACTAGCTGGGCATTTAAAAAGGAAAAGAGCCACCTGTTCTCTCTTGAAACAAAATAACTAGTTTACCTCCAATGCTGTTTTCTAAACACATATACGACAACACCAATTATGGCAAATATTTCATAATTGATTCATGGGTATCCAGATGTGGCAGAACAATTAAAAACTGAGGCTCATTGAAACTGAAGGCCCGTCTCCCCTACCATCCGTCCTCACTTATACTTGATTCAATGTCTGAAAACTAGGGATAGGCAGGAGAAATGTAAATACCCTCTTGACTAGAAAGGCACTAACTAACTTGAACTACTATATTATACCATCAGTGATTGAAAGAATTGCTTCAATAAGGTAATCTCCTGAAGAAGGCTGACGGGAAGGGTTTCTGTGGGCCAAAACATGTCAACACCTATTACTTTTTCTGCATATTTATATTGTTACCTGGTAATAGATTAATTTAAAAACTGTGTGTACTAGAGATGCTGTTGCTGCACTAGTTGTAACTACTGAACAGACACAAGTACTGAATGTTTGTATTGCGTTTTATGTTATACTCAGTTTCGAAATGGGGGATTGTTTGAAATCCGTACTTCACAGAAACTACATAATTCCTCTGAATTATTGAAAAATAATGCTTGGACAGGACACAATTCTTGAGATTATGGACTTTGAAGCCACTGAACACCATAATTCAAAGTAATAACGTGACACCTGTGACTACGTTAAAGAATTCATGGGATTTACACATTTCGGTAAATTATCGATTCAAACTAATGGGGAACCTAAAAAAGTAGTGCTTAAGCTGGAATGCCTTCCCAGTTTATTAGTCTATTTTTTCTTTGACCCAGAATGGTCTGAATAATCACAACATATTTTACATTTCAATCAATCCCATATTTAGGAATAACACTAGCTAAGAAATGTAAAACAAAAACTAACACCCCAAGCATTCTGCCGGTATGGAAGAGAGCACCTATCAAAACACGTCGACAAAACATAGCCTACAAATAGTGATTTACAAACACAAAATACCTTCACTATAATCGTTCCTACTAATACAAACAGTGTCGCTGTTATTTCTACATCTAACCAACATAGTCATGTTTCTACCCTGAGAAATAATTTATAATGTAATATTAAAAACCCGAAACGGGCAAGGTACTGTTTTAACCCTATAAATCAATCTCTGAGATTTGTTGATATTTGAAACAGCCCAGTCTTATCATTGAGTCTATTATATAAACATAGTGAATTGTTAATGTTAATGTATTCTATTCTGACAATTACTATTTCACCACCAGCGGAGAGTTGAAGTCCCATCCTTAATCCCAAAAAAGTCAGAACTTTGAATTGTTTTACAACATTTACTGGTAGTAAATCATTTAACCAATTATGACTCTCCGCAAAAAGTAGGCATACTGATATATATTTTTTCAGTTTGATATTGGTTTGCAAGTAAATTTGTCTTAATGTATGACGATGCTTTTTAATAAGCAAAACTCTAAATGTGTTGTCCATTTTCATGGCTGCCTTTTGTGTGTTGAGAATTTGCAATCTAAGCCAAAAACCTTGAACCCTGTGTCTGTAGGCGGTAGTTCATTCTAAGCAGAACACTGGGGAGCCTAGCTGCAAAACCCTTCACTTCTACAGAGGAAGTATGCCTCTTGGGCAGTGAATGACATCTGTACTAACGTATTTCATACTCCAACCAGGTATCAAGCAGGCCTTTTGATGTTTTACCATGTAACCTGAGCTGCCAGTTACATTGCTGGACAATAAATAATACATACTGTTAGCGAATCTCTATCTATAGTTTTTCTCAAGTTATTAATATTATTATGACTATACTAGCATTATTATTATCGCCCCTGCTGTGTTTGCATTGATATTACCCGTGCTGTTATGTTTATTTACAATATCACATTTTAGGATTCGATTGGATATTGACTAAGACTCCCCTGCACGCGCCGCGTTCCACCCTCCCTTCCTTCAAGTAGACGGGGGTGGGGGGGGAACTTGTATTTTCGGCTCCGGGGGGGGATCCGCATGCAGATACTACCCCACGCTCGCGCCAGGCCCATCTGCAGTAATGGCGCTTGTTCTCTTCTATATAAAGCAGGGGTACTCATAGTACGGCCCGCGGGCCGGATGCGGCCCGGCAAGCCTTCCTTGTTGGCCCGCGGACCTTCGAGACAATCGTACCTGTGCTTAAAAAAATAATTTATTAGTGTTGGCAAACACCCCGCAGCAGTGCTGGGCTCGGAGACCTTGATAATCACCGCTCCCCCGGCCCCCACAGAGCAGAGGCTTTGTTGTATTTCACCCCTTAGCGCCTCTGCTCTGTGGAGCCGGGCGAGATGTTTGTCAGAGTGGAGATGCAGGGGCACTACAGCAAAGCCTCAATAATATGTAAATGGTCTTTTAACGACCTGCTAAGTACTTTGGTGCGACTGATGGACGGCTGTCTCTGTGCCCCCCCACCCCCCTTAATCACCCTGATGCGGTGTCCATTCACACAGTCGTGTGGACACTCCTGTAATTATCAGAAGGGCGCGCTGAGAAACTTCTTGCCAGATAGGGATCTTTCTGTGTGTGCGCGCTGAGGAAGCTGTATCAGCCCGGGCTGAAGGCTGACACAGACAGACACACACAGTGAGATGACAGAGGGGGAGGGAGAGGGAGAGCTGGATGGAAAGAGAGATGGAGAGGGAGGGCAGGAGGGAGAGAGGGAGAGAGGGAGGGCAGGAGGGAGGGAGATGGAGGGCAGGAGGGATAGGAGGGCAGGAGGGACAGGGAGGGCAGGAGGGAGAGGGAGGGCAGGAGGGAGAGAGAGAGAGGGCAGGATGGAGGGCAGGAGAGAGAGAGGGAGGACAGGAGGGAGAGAGAGGGAGAGGGAGAGAGAGGGCAGGAGGGAGGGCAGGAGGGAGAGAGAGAGGGAGAGAGAGGGCAGGAGGGAGGGAGGGCGGGAGAGGGAGGGCAGGAGGGAGAGAGAGGGCAGGGTTGAGGGCAAGAGGGAGAGAGAGGGCAGGAGGGAGGGCAGGAGGGAGAGGGAGGGCAGGAGGGAGAGGGAGGGCAGGAGGGAGAGGGAGGGCAGGAGGGAGAGGGAGGGCAGGAGGGAGAGAGAGGACAGGAGGGAGAGGGAGGGCAAGAGGGAGAGGGAGGGCAGGAGGGAGAGAGAGGACAGGAGGGAGAGGGAGGGCAAGAGGGAGAGGGAGGGCAGGAGGGAGAGAGAGGGCAGGAGTGAGAGGGAGGGCAGGAGGGAGAGAGAGGGCAGGAGGGAGGGCAGGAGGGACAGGGAGGGCAGGAGGGACAGGGAGGGCAGGAGGGAGAGGGAGGGCAGGAGGGAGAGAGAGGGAGGGCAGGATGGAGGGCAGGAGAGAGAGAGGGAGGACAGGAGGGAGAGAGAGGGCAGGAGGGAGAGGGAGAGAGAGGGAGAGGGAGAGAGAGGGCAGGAGGGAGGGCAGGAGGGAGAGAGAGGGGGAGAGAGAGGGCAGGAGGGAGGGAGGGAGGGCGGGAGAGGGAGGGCAGGAGGGAGAGAGGGCAGGATTGAGGGCAAGAGGGAGAGAGAGGGCAGGAGGGAGGGCAGGAGGGAGAGGGAGGGCAGGAGGGAGAGAGAGGACAGGAGGGAGAGGGAGGGCAAGAGGGAGAGGGAGGGCAGGAGGGAGAGAGAGGGCAGGAGTGAGAGGGAGGGCAGGAGGGAGAGAGAGGGCAGGAGGGAGGGCAGGAGGGAGAGGGAGGGCAGGAGGGAGAGAGAGGGCGAGAGAGGGCAGGAGGGAGAGAGAGGGCAAGAGGGAGAGGGAGGGCAGGAGGGAGAGGGAGGGCAGGAGGGAGAGGGAGGGCAGGAGGGAGAGGAAGGGAGAGATAGGGCAGGAGGGAGGGCAGGAGGGAGAGAGAGGGCAGGATGGAGGGCAGGAGTGAGAGAGAGAGGGAGAGAGAGAGCAGGAGGGCGGGAGAGGGAGGGCAGGAGGGAGAGGGAGGGCAGGAGGGAGAGGGAGGGAGAGAGAAGGCAGGAGGGACAGGGAGGGCAGGAGGGAGAGGGAGGGCAGGAGGGAGAGAGAGGGCAGGAGGGAGGGCAGGAGGGAGAGGGAGGGCAGGAGGGAGAGAGAGAGATGGAGAGGGAGGGCAGGAGGGAGAGAGAGATGTATGTATGCTGGGTCTGGTGGCTCAGTGGATGAAGGCATCTGCTGCAGGGACCTGTGTGCAACCTCATGGTCACAAGTTTTCTTTTTGTTTTAGCCCCGCCCCCTCCCCTCTGACCCCGCCCCCCACTGGTGCGGCCCTCGGCCACAAACCACACTGTAAATTTGGCCCCCGAGAGAAAGTTTGTGAGTACCCATGATATAAAGGGTCGGGATTGCATTGAATTCAGTCGGCTCAGCACCAGCGCCGGGAGATTTCCCGCCACAAACACAACCGGTGACTTCACTCTCCACAGAGTCTCGGCGCTTCCACGCGGCCCCGCAGCACCCAGGCAGCACCGACGCGAACGCTTTATCTTATGGGGGTCTACCTGCGGCCCCCTCTGCTCCGATTCAAAATCACATGGCCGGGGAGCTGGGGTATACCTTATGCGTGCAGTGGAAGCACGGGCTGTAACACCAGCAGCGCCTCGGCTCGGACGCAAGGGTTTCAATGCGCTGTCTGCGAAACGCCATCAGACATGCTACGGTGACACGGTTCGGTGAGCAGGGGCGTGGGGTGCAGCAGGTGCAGTGGCACCAGGGCCCAGTGAAATCTGATCATTGCTGTATTTTATTATACAAACAGCAGCCTCTATACATTTCCATACAGTGGTGTCCATAACACACTGGCTACGTGCGGTGACGTCACTGTCAGCGAGTTGCACCTTGAGTGTATTCATAAAATCTCCACGGACACCCATCCCAGATAGGACGAGCGCAGGGTCCTGGTGTCTGGAGCATGGTCAGCGATGGCGCCCTCTCTCCACGCCTTCTTGAAGACCTCTACAGGTGTCAGGGCCCCTGCTGTCCGTCCAGTAACCGCCATCTTTCTATGTTTGACTGCGGGGTCTCACTGTGCTTCCACTGTCCCGGTGTAATGCCGCGGGAAAATAACGCCACCCAGGTTAACGCCGTTTTTTTTTTATATCGCTTGATTTGAGAATGCGAAATGGGAGAACAATGTGACGATTCGTGCGTGCACTGCTGGTTAGGGTGTACAGCCTGCAAATAAAGAATGCTGTAACATTTGCTCCGCTTGGGACACCCGTACAATATTTACAAACACGTTTGCAGTCCCGAATTACAGGACAATAACGGAGTACCGGAGATGTATTAAAAAAGTAGATACAACTGCTAAATGCAGCGAAAGAATCCAGTAGCACATAGCACGTAAATATCAGAGAAGCGACGTCCCACCCCTCTCACTGTCCTTGTCTTAGGCCTCAGCCATTCCTCAGCCCACGTTGACGGCTCTGTCTGCTTCTGTGGCTCTTGCCCCTTGCCCCACAAGCCTGGCACTTCTGCCCACAGACCTCCTCGCCGAGGTCCGATTACAATAGGCATCTAGAGCTTCCCATGTACAGGTTGAGTCCCCCCTTTTTTATGCAGTTTCATATAGCTGCGAACTCGACCCGAAGGTATTGGAGCGCTTTACATAAGCACCAGTGACGCTACACAAGGACACATTCAGGAACAGGGAGAGTAAGTGATTTATCCAGAATCACAGGATGTGGACGCGACCCCGAGGCTCGAACCCTGGTCTCCAGCACCAAAGTCTGCAATCTAGCCGTCAGACCTTATACTCTCCCCTACCTTATATACTCTCTTTTTACTCCTTCCATGTACATGCTGTGCCAAGCTTCACCCGTGCCCTCTGTGCGGCCCCTGTATTCGCCAGCCTTCCCGCCTGCGCCTTGTGCCTCTCGTGCACCTCAAGAACAGCGGGTGCATGGAGCGCAGGGGATATCCCTGTGCTCCCCATGCACCCTCAGTTCTTTCTGTTCACCTGGTACTTCGTGGGTAATGTTTGCGCTTCCGGTGTGCCCCCACCTTCACTTCCGGTCCACTCCCTGCTCATCATGAGTGGTACTTGTTTCAAGGCTACTCTGGAACCCTATGTCTATCCAGTGTACTCTGTGCTTCATGGTGCTTCCAGGCACTACGTTCTCTCCATGTCATCTATGAGCTGGGCACCCCCCCAGAGCACTTGTATCCCAACTGCCCCTACAATGGAGACTAAAACCTACGGTTCTCACAGGTTTGTTCAACCTACAGCAGAGAGAGAAACTCCCTGGATGATGCACCCCTCTCATGGATGGAGTTTGTAGGTTTGCACTACCTACAGCAGAAAGAACAGCCCCCCAGCCTTCCTCATGGACGGTGCTCGTAGGTTTCCACTACTTACAACAAAGAGAACAGCCCCCCCCCCCCCCCACACACACACACTCATGGCCCCTCTCATGGCCTTGTCTTCATGTCCACATTTCTCTGCCTCGGGAGCGCCTGCATCTTTCCCCTCCCCTCCCCCCGGCCTGGGCCCTCACCTCCACTTGGTCCTGCGGTTCTGGAACCAGGTCTTGACCTGCGCGTCCGTCATCTTGAGGGACTTGGCGAGCGCCGCCCTCTCGGCCGAGGCCAGGTACTTCTGCCGGTGGAAGCGCTTCTCCAGCTCGCAGATCTGCACCCGGGAGAAGGAGGTGCGCGGCTTCTTGCGTTTGGGCGGGGTGCGGTTCTGGTACGGGTGCCCGATCCTCCGGGTGACGGTGAAGGGGGTGAGGGCCGCGGCTGTGGGCACAAACAGGGCACGTCAGGACTCAGTGAGAGACAATATATGTCAGGGTGAGAAGTGAGCGCCAAAGACAGAGTGCGCGAAACTTAAGACAGTAGATACTAGGCCATAAAATATGAACACATAGCAAAAAACATCACAACAAAAAATAAAACATTTCAACAAAGCTAACATAACAATGCAAAAGATAACAAAGCATTGCGAAGCACAAAGTATAACATCACAAAACGTATCAAATTGCAAACCAAAGCACTGTGGCATAGTATACTATCACATAACAACACATGGTTCAACATATAAAACAAACAGCACTGCAAAGCAAAATTAGCATAACATCGCATAACGCATTATGCATAAGAAAACGTAGCATAGCTCATTTAACATTACAAACCAAAACACAACTAGCACATGAAAATAGAACAAAGTGAGCCATAAAAACTCAGCACGACATCACAACACACATTAACATTATAAAACATAGCTTGCACACAAAAGCAGAATAAAACAGGATATGTATAACATTAAACAAAATATAGCTAGTGCGCCACAGAATACAAGAAGCAAAACGCACATAAAACGACGAAATAGAACATAACTAGCACAACACAGCGTATAACAGCACTTAGAACGTCACAAAAATATAAAACGGTAAAAAGCAAAACACAGCTCGGACTCAGAGAGCAACAGGACAGGCAAAACACCATAAAACAAGCATAACTATCACACCACAATGCAACATTACAAAACATATAAATATATATTTTCGGAAGACACAGCTAGCACACCGCAACGTAACAAAACTACACGTACATAAAATTCACAACAGGCACGGCGAGCATGCACTCGTGTCATTAAAACGCTATTGGAACTTCGTGAATTCTGCCTTTTCGCCAAAAGACACTTTTAGTGTTTCGTGGCACTAAGCACTTGTCTGTGTCACCCCGGGTACAAGACCTCGCTGTCTTTAGAGACAGGTGCGAGGAAAAGGCCCCCTCAGCCCCTGTAGCGCAGGGGCCCATCCCTTTAAGGGCCCCCATTCGTCTCAAGGCCAATGAATTGCAGTGCAATATGGGCGACTCGGGACCCCCCTCATCACATTCTGCAGGGGGTCCCACCATGTTGTGTCACGCCGCTGCTTATGAACGGACCACCTGCCACGGGCGGGGTCAGGATGGGTCGTGGTGGTGTGAGAGGATGCTGGTTTCAAACAGAAGGGGTTATATTATGCTTTCGGTTCACGCTTTTCCGTTCATACTAATGTTTCTATGTAAACACAGACAGAAAACGAGCGTTTCCTTGTTTGCGTTTATTTTATTTTTTTTAAAACAAGGAGAAATGAATGATATGTTTTCTTTTGAATGGCTTTCAGTTCCAAAAATGTTCAGACTAAAAGATTCGGAACCTAAAAATAAAGAAGGTGAGACTTCAATAGTCAGAGCGTCCAATGTCCACGTGTTTGCACTACAATGATAATGTTTACCATGCTGTATTATTTAGCTGATTTTACACTACAATCCAGCAGGCCTCCGGGTGTGAATGTGCATTTATTAGATAGCTCGGTATGGAATACTTGTTGCAGATTCATTTAATCACAGTCTAAATACGGATTGGCAAAAATAAGATGAGTCAAAAATACACTCGGATAAATACGGACGGGGAGGTCCAAACGAACACAAAAAACGAAAGCCAAGCCATTTAGTTTTGTAGTTTGCTATGAAATATTATAATAAATGTCGGTGTCCCTCTGGTTTGTGTGTGTGTTTTCAGTGTTTTTTGTGTCCGTTACGGTGCGTATATGTGGTCGTCAGTGTTTCTTGTATTGTCACTTGAGATGTGTGTCACTGTCCCGCTGGCCTGTTTGTGTGTGTTTTCAGTGTTTCTTGTGTCAGTTACGGTGTGTGTCAGTATCCTTCTGGCCTTCTGATGCTGTTACCTGCGGATTGTAGGCGTTCCCTCCTGTAACAACTATGCAGCAAGTGCATCAGGCTTTATTATCTTCCAGAGGAGCCGTGTGCATTGTGTTTACGTTACAATGCGCATGAGATGGTCGCACGTACTTAAGTACGCACGACTGTCTTCTATTTTCCCTTAGGCGGATCTCTCGTGAATTTCTACTAGTTACACGTGAAAGTGAGTGTGTCCGTGTGTGAAAGCCTCCTTCTGCGGTTAGATTTCCTTGCGGTTGCTGAGTGTGCCTTAGAAACTTTCTCTAAAGCAGACCAGGTGCAGCGTGTGAGTATCGTGTTTCGGTCCCGTGGTTGTTTCCCTGCCAGTCCTGCGTGTATCAGTGTGCCTCGGTCTCTCGGGCCCCTGGCTCGCTGCCCTCCTGACTCTGTTGATGTCTCCCTGCCAGTGTGCCACAGACTCACCCTTCGGTGGGTGAGTCAATATCCGGGTCCCCTGTATGAATCTGTGACTCACTCTGAAGTGAGTCTTTCTGCACCTCAGCCCCGTGTCCTTGCGTTCCTGACACCCCTAGTGTCTGCGTGCTATGGTGTGCAGTGCTGTGCGTATCATAAAGCTGCGCTATGCTGCATCACTGTGTAATGTTATGTCATGATAATACGTTACACCATTGTACTATGTCATGCAATGGTCTTGTTTACTATGTGATGTAAAAGTTCTCGCACAGTGCCACGAAATGCAACCTCCTGGCGCTGTAGACTGTTGCGCGCAAGAGAAGAGGAGACAGGCTCGACAGGTCTGCACAGGATGTTATCTGGACCCACACAGGGAGCAATGGTCTGAAAGAGAATTTCGTAGCTTCGCCTGTTTGGTAGTGTGTATACAGATAAATGTACTTGGCGGGTTCTTTCTTCGTTCGGATCTCTCAGTCCGCATGTTTTTAAGTCCTTTGAATGAACTGAAAATAAAGAGGGTAATAAAGCGCCGGGAAGCGCTGATGATGGCGCGCAGAGGCTGAGGGGGGCTGAAGGGCCCTCCACTGGGGTCCTTCCTCACTGCTTCACCGACAGTGAGGCGCTTCGAGGGTCCGAAGGGTTGTGCTCCTGGAGACACGGGAGGTAGGAAGGAGTGAGCGCCGCAGGGCCTCTCGTGGGAGAGAGGCCCCGAGCCCTGGAGGCCAGAGGGAGACCACGGCCTTTCCATTCCCGGTGCCCATTGGAAGGACTCTGCACTTGTCCTCTCCACAGAATCTACTTAACTGGCACCGCTGTCACGCCGGCCTCGGAGCATCGTGCTGTATGGAGTCACTCCTACTGCGTGACACCCCCAGAAGGCGCCTCCTTGTTTACGATCCTTTCCTGGCAATACGGGTATACTTATTAAATAGTATTTGCTGGCTACGACAAGGTTATCGAGGAGGAAAATCCCTCAGCCCTAATTCTGTATCATGATTTATCATTTGTTGCGTTCTCTATGCAGATCGAGTGGTTTTACACATCAGGGTTGAGTGGCACGGCGCCGTGGGATGCCGTCTCCTCTATACGTTTTATACACCTGAGTGCATAAACGACGGTTAGTCGGCAAAGCCTTCCCTAGATGTTTTACTTCATGCAGGCTCCGACGGGCAGGGCTGCCTGGGGTACCCTCTCAGGGGGTGTCACAGCCGCGAGAGCGCCGCTGGCACAGAGGCTGCCGCGATCCTCACAGGGGCCATAAGTCAGCTTTTGTTTTGGGTTGTTTGGTTCCATCTTCGCACCTGGCTGGTCCTCGCCCGCCTCTGCCCAGAGCCTGGGATCGCCTGCCAGCTGAGCGAGGGCAGTGCTTGTTTTCACTGCTCTGGCTGCACTTGAAAGAACGCATGTATCTGTACACACACAGACTTCAAGCGCATGAGGTCACAACGAGGCAGTCATAGCTCCTAGAAGAGGAGACGAACTAGTCTCAACTTCTTTCCCACGCAGAGCCACCGAAAACATGGTATAATTTTTCGTTCCTGCGTGATTCTTATTTTAGGGCCATATATAACAGGCAGTGCGGCTGGTGCACGCAGTACGTTCATCAGACAGGTGCCAAACAATGGTTTGTGCGTGAGCACTGAACACGCTCCCGTTTGCATTTCTGCATGCGTGCAGTCTCAGATCAGACACCATTTCACAGGAATATCTTGAAATGCACGTGTTTTAGCAACAAAAAAAAAACATACAACACTACCAAAGGAAGGCGCAGACACCCTAAAACGTGTGAATTTCCATCAGGTCGACCTCTCCTGTCAACTCACGCCTTGCTGTTTTCATGCACAGTTTATTTGACTGTTCGGTGGCACTTGGCGCTAAATAAGTTCTATATCTCTGATTAGCGTCATCTGGTACGATTCCTGCAAGGCCTCAACGTGGGCACCCTGCCCTGCTATCCACTGACACCTGACGGGAGGGGGTGGGGTCAACCTGACAAAGATTATCCGCAACTGGAGGTTTGGAAGAGACCACAAAGAGGCAGTGGCATAGCTCCTAGAAGACGGGAAGGTAACGATGTTGAACCTGTAAGACTGGCGATGCCACAGTTAGACATGGCGCTCAGACTCCTGATGGAGGGGGTTAGTGCCAGTCTGTAATATAAGTACCCAGGGGCCTGAACAGAGGAAGAGTCAGGATGTCCCATAGCGTAATGAAGTCAGGAGAAGGGGGATGCCCACAAGCCAGGTAATAGCGCCAAGAAGCTCCCGCTCTCACCTGTGAAACGCTCCTTGACGAAGCGCCGGCTGCTCTCCATCCAGGGGAAGTTGAGGCTGGCCAGGCCGGGCATGGAGGGCATGGCGCTGGCCAGGGGCGGTGGCACGGCCCCGGGGAGGGGCCTGTGGGCCGGCACCCGGATCACCCCGGCGGGCGCCAGGCTCAGGTTCACCCCGTAGGAGCCCGAGTCCTCGAAGGCGGCGCCCAGGCCGGGGAAGGCGGAGAGCGGGTGGTAGGGCGCGCTGGCCCGGGACCCGCCCAGGTAGCTGTCGGGGCCCCGCGGGGTGGGCTGCGGGCCGCCCTCCTGCTCGGGGCCGCTCAGGATCTGGTCGATGCCGAAGCTGATGGGCTCGTGGGGCGGCTGGCTCTGGGGGGCGGCTGCCGGGGGCTCCATGCTCGGCGGTGCACGCTCTCGGCGCTGGCTCCAAACCCCGCGCGCCGCGCTCGCTCCTCCTCGCGGGCCCCGCGCGCCCCTCGCTGGCTCCTCACTCCTCCTCGCGGGCCCCGCCGCCGCGCGCGCTCCAGACTGAAACTTTGCCAGCACCGCCCCGGCCGCCAGGCGCTCTGTCATCTTCAGGCCCCGCCCCGCCGCCGCGCGCCCGCCCTCCCGCCCTGCCCATTGGCCGCCGCGGACCGGCCCCCGTGACACTATTGGACGCCGCTTCCCACTCACTGCTAATTCACCGAAATCGGAGCCAAGGGACCGGGCCTAGTGACATCACTTTAATGAACGAACAATGGGTCAAATTTATTAGCCGCGATAATTGTGTGGCAAATGCTCCAATTTCACCTGCTCTTTTTTTTTTATTATTTGTAAGTAAGAAAAATCCGAATCTATTAACGAATTAACAAAACATTGCCGTGGTGCATAGTTCAATCTTAAAGCGAGAATTGAAAGAGGCAGGAAACCCAGACATACTTAAAAGATCCCCAGTATTTCTCAATTAACATCAAAAGCATCATTATGCACGCTGTAAACATATTAGTATTCGAGCTTCCAAGAAATGAACGCGTGCACATTATTGTGTGCTCTCTTCACCGAATACTCCGCTAGTTTCTTGGATGAAAGAACGCCATAAATAAAATATCATGAATACAATTGAAATAAAGTATAACAATATAAATAAAATAGAAAGAACATCTTCAACGCTTATTTTTCCACTCAGCTTATAAGACACATAGAATAATTATTATTGGAAGTATATTTGTACAAAGCTTCGTTCGTCGTGTTATGTGGAGTCGAGTACGCAGTAGGCGCACTGAAGCCACATTTATACGCTTGCCCATGCAGTCCGATTTTTGTATATTGCATATCCATCATTAACACTATTGCTTATATTTGGTGAGATCCGCGACAAGGAGGGGTTCGGCTCTTCCACATTAAACAAGGTCTGACCCATTTTTGCAGTTTCCAAAATAAAAACGCAAAACAAACAGACTTTGATTCCGATTTTTTTCTATAGATAATGCGATAAAGGGATTTATCGAGGCTAAATACATAGAATGAAGTCGCTCTTTTTGTTTGACTATTTGAGGAATACGACACGTGCATTTAAATTGTATCCATGCGGCCAGGTACAAACTGAGCTGTGCCTTCTGTGACCCCGCGGTGCCCCGTGGCGCTGCCTGTCACTGGAGGGTGAACGTGTAAGGGCGCATTCCTTACCCGCCCTGCACCCTCACTTCCTCTTAAACAGGTCAAACTGGTGAGTTCCGCCAGACGCAGACATGTTTCCCGTGAAGCAGCAGACAGGCACTTGTGCACATCTTTCCGGTCTGACAGTGTCACTAGGCCCCATTGCCATCCTGCGGCCACTACGCCCTCCTCCACGAAGCGCACACAGCATGTTACGGCGCTATGCAGGCCTCAATATGGATTCAATATTAGTGCCTTGTGAATGCAAGAAAACAGTTTTCGTTAGTATATTACAGGCACTGGCTGGTCAATGAGTAAAGAGAGAGCATTGGCGATAAACCGATGTTGTACTGAGGAGCAACTGACTCTGTCCCAACTCCTTTGACCTGTCACTGTCAGCGACTCCGGCTTGGCCTCCCGTGGCCAATAATAATAGATACTATTTTCATACACATCATTTCACTTGCTGCCACACTCTTGCGATTTCAGGGCGCTGAAGTAGCAGGTGCAAAGGGCGTGACTTCTATTCAGTTCGGTTTTGTTGACATCCGAAGGTGAAAAGTCTGGCGACTCCATGGAACTTGACATTTTGTCGCCCACTACTTGCACATCTATTTCTGCAGAAAACACACAGACCAACTGAGCTATATTCCCTGGGTCACGCTATATTCCCTGCGTCTGTCATATTGCAGGGTTATCCAACTGTCCTTCAAAGTCATATGTCCCCCCCGTTCCCCCTCCCCCCACCTCAGTGAAAACCAGGAGGAATCAGTCCCCACCTTCCACGCGCCATCGCGATAATCGCTTCCAATAAACCGGCAGTTGGAAGCGTTTAACATAAACAGGCTCAGATTCGTTTGCGCCATCGCAGGCAGCACACGTCTCAGCCAGGCCTGACACTCTCCCCAAGGAACCGGCTGGACTAAAGGCGTTAAAAATTAAATAACCTTCACATTCATTTACTTAGGACCCCCTTTGCAAGGGGAAATGGAGGGAGGGAATAGAATTTTTCTTTAATAGATTGTAATAGTATTTGATCAGCACCTGTTAAGAGTGGTTTCGCGATTTGCTCGGGCCCTGACAGGAGAATCCTTTATTAGTTTTTAAAGCTTAGGATTCAATTACTTCCTGCACTGAATAATTTAAGAGGCAGCAGTACAGGCAAACAGGCCTGTGGAGTTCGTAGGACGTACGGTATGACGCAGCACTGTGAGTAAATACATGTCTGAGGCAGAGCACTGGAAGGGTGACTGACACACGAGGAACATGTATCGGAGAGAAAAATAATGATCTAATGTTAATTCCTTTGTGCTTCTGCATGTGTGGAGAGAGCGACAAAGATAGAGAGCTAGACACAGAGGTAGAAAGGAACTGCGAGAGTGGGAATGATATGGGAAGAGAAAGATTAAGCTGGCGAAAGAGAGAAAGGTAGAGAAAAAGAGACATGAAGAAAGGAAGGGAGAAAGTAAGACAAAGAAAAAGTGTAAGTCAGTGGTACTCAAAAACGTAAGAGGAAAGGGACAGGTTAACCACGGAAAAAAGAGGGGATGAACTGAACGAGAGAACAAAAAGATGGAGAGGGAGAGGGAGAAATGGAAAAAAAAAGAAGAGTGTGAAAAGAATAATGAGAAAGAAACAGAGCGTGAGGACTGATCCGAGAGACATAAGAACGCCCAAGGTTACTGGGCCTCAACGGTGTCAATTGAGGATTTTTTTGACTGGTGTCCCGTATTATTGATACCCAAATCGAAATCCCAGTGCACTCTTTCAGCACTGGACTCTCAAGGTACCGACAGGAGAGCATTCAGAGGTCCCTCAAGAAAGTGATAGGTGTGGGAAACTCACCTGTCAGCAAAGCACACAAAATAACACTTCATTCTCCAGTCAGTACTTTTACTTAAAAAAAAGTCCGTTAACGTACATAGAGGTAAATTCTACTGAAAACATTC
The DNA here is from genome assembly GCF_964261635.1 of Lissotriton helveticus. NCBI lineage: Eukaryota > Metazoa > Chordata > Amphibia > Caudata > Salamandridae > Lissotriton > Lissotriton helveticus. Next base: position 847,711,153 of record NC_136068.1, read on the forward strand.
CTAGTTTACAACTTGCTGCCTTTTGTAATGTCTCTGCCTAGAATAACTCAGAAGTCAAAGTCAAAGTCAAGTCAAAAAGTTTATTTGTAATGGTACTCAACAGAGGACCACAAAAAAGTTATTTACATTTTACATGTATAAAAATGGAATTGTGTTAATACAAGGATAAAAATGGTTTTAAAAATTTGTACAAATTGTAGCAAACAAATTCATTCGAAGGTTGACTACACAAAACTAAGAGTTCTCTCCCCTATGTGATTCTACAGGAGCGGAATATAGGATCAAGGTATCTTGTACGAGCTAAGATTACTTTATGATTAGGACACACGAGTAGTAAATGCTCTATAGTCTGGTCACCCCCTGCACACAATGAACATGATGGAGATCCTCCTGGAAGCCATCTTGAGGTATATGCCAGTACTGGTAGAATGCCCAATCGGAACATACTAATCGCTCTCCTTACGCCGTGTGTCAAGGTAAACCCAATATAAGGCCGACTTTGCTTGTATTCAAGTGCGTCCACAAACGGCTTGTAGGTGGCTAATTTGTTGCAGTGTAAGCAGTCCAATTCATAGCTCAGTTTAGGGGTAAAATATTTTAAGAACAATTTTAGTTGTGTCGGCGACCAAGTAAGCAGCATTTCTGTGTTAATTTGTGCCAATTGAAATGCTACGGACAAATTTTCCAAAAAGATTTGTTTTTTAGACTCTACCCCAAAAGACTCTTTTTGCAACACTGACCGTAGAGTGTTCTCCTTCGCATGTAACAGGTTGTAGGCCCACCTGATTACATTAGTGATAGCTATGGCATAAGAGCTTGTAATTGATAGTTCTAATCTCAGTGCCTGAACAGGTACAGCATCAGAAACTTTCATGATCCTTCTTAAAACTTTCCCTTCTTTTCGATCCATGAAAACCCATTGCTTTATGGGGATATACTCCGTCGCATAAGATAGTACAGGTGGTATTTTTACTCTGTATGTGCTTAACAGTGCAGAGAAATGTCTATTCCCTGTTGCACTGTAAAGTCTCAAGAGAGCCGAGACGTGTATATCAGTTTTCCTTTGTAAGTTTGATACCTGTATTGAATTTGTCAAGTTTTTGGAGAGGATCCTTCCGAGATAGGGATAATTATCTACCTCTTCTATTTTATCTCCACCAATCTTCCAGATATACTTGGCACTTTGTTTTCTTCCCGAAAAGGCTATCACTTTAGTTTTCTGTATATTCGGTACTAGATAATTTTCCTTTGAGTATTTGTACAGAATGTCCAATGATGCTTGCAGTCCAAAAGGGGTAAGATCTAGTAATACTATGTCGTCAGCATAGAGTAGTGAGATTATGCTTTGCTGGGCTATCTTCGGAGGTAGACTAGAGCCAAATTGCAGTTGGTGAGGCAAGTCACTTAAGTAGAGGGAGAATAGGAGCGGGGCTAAAAGGCACCCTTGTTTTAATCCGTTCTCTGTTTTGATTCTTTTTGTGAGTCCTTTTTCTCCCCCCATCTGGACTTGACACCAGGTATTGGTATGTAGGCTTATTATTACTTGTAGCAGTTGTTCATGGATTCCAAGCCTCCTTAATTTTTCCCATAAAGTTGGTCGATCTACCCGATCGAATGCCGTTGAATAGTCGATGAATGCAGCATAAACCACCTGGGCTTTTCGAGTAATGTATTTGTCAAAGATCACCTGGATAACTGCGATATTATCAGTTACCGAATGCTTAGGCCTAAAGCCTGCTTGACACATGGGTATCAGACCCAACGAAAAGGCCCATTCTTTCAGGCGGTCCAGTACCTCTGCTGCAAACACTTTTCCCACAGCATCCATGAGTGCGATTTGTCGGTAGTTTCCGGCTTGGATTCTACTTCCCTTCTTATGGATTGGGATAATAATGCTCCCCTGCCAAGATTTTGGTACATGACCGCTCTCGAAGATGTAATTAAAAAGAGGGCTTAACAACTTGCTCCATTCCTTCGGTGCGACTTGTAACGCCTTAATTGGAATCTGATCCGGGCCAGAGGCTCCAGTAGTTCTTGCTTTGCGTATGTTGAGTTCAACCGAAATGGCTGTAGTTTGTAATAAAGAACTCTTATCTTTTTCTTCATTCATGACCTTGCTACTTACATTTGGTTTTATTGAATTTGCTTTGTAGAGATCTGAGAGATATAGTTCCCAGTCGTTCGGAGGGACCGGGATGGATTGTAATTTCTTCTTTGTTCCAGTTATTTTTGCGATTAAGGACCAATATTTACGTTGATTGTATTTACTTGCAGCAATCTGAATATCGACCCAATTTCGATCTTCTAAAGCTCTTTTTTCCTTTTGGTTCTCGCGCCTCAGTTGGTTTTTCAATCTGTTTATTTCCTTCTTTATAGTAGGCGAAAAATTCATATATTGGGCGCGTATAAGTTTATTTAATTTTTTCTTTACTTCAGAATTCTTAGAGGTACATTCATTTTTTCCTCCCTTCTTTTTATCATTACCCTTTGCACCCAATGATACCATACTTAGTATGAGGTTTTTGAAATCCTTAATTATAGATTCAAAATTTTCCATTGGATTTTTAGAGAATCTTTTCGCTAGAGGCTTAGAATGATCGATCTTTGTCATGATTTTATCCAGGGTCGAGGAATTCCAGAAGATGCGTCTCTGTTCGCTTTTTATCATGACAGTACTTTCATGATATATAATGTGTCTGGGTTGGGGAGATTTAGGTATCCAATCTGTTGTTAGTTGCATAAGTGCATGATCACTCTCTTGACAGAAGTGGTTAAACAGATACGAAACAGTATCCAGCAGATCCATGCTGCTTATGATGTAATCTATGATGGATAGAGTCCCGTAACCTCGTCTAGTGTACTTTGCTGGGATATCCCCCTCAACAGTGCCATTCAGTATTAGTCCATTTAGATTGGTTATCGCTGATATTAACAGTTTGCCTCTTTTATCGGTTAGTATACCCTCAGGGAATTGTGGGGTTATAGTTTCCTGACCTTCTTCTGTAAATAGTTTTGCCCACCTGTTAATTTCGGAGTTGGAGATTTTACTATTAAAATCGCCTGCAATTATAAAAGATGAATAGGAATAATTTTCCATTATATGCATAATTTTTTCCATTATATCTAGGAATATAATATCATATTTTTTCCCAGGGGGAGCATAGACATTAAAAAGTAAAATTGCCTGAGTTGAAGCAGTGCTATGTTTTTTTACGAAGATTTGAATGCACTGCAAATTTTCAGATTTCGTATCTATTATTTCCTGTGCCCACAGATAATCCTCCTTCAACAAAATGGCCAGGCCACCTTTGGCATGTCCTCGTTTAGTGGATATTGCTAGATTTTCATATACATAATACCCTTTAAAAGTGAAAGATACAGTTTCCCATGTTTCTTGTAGAAGCAGTATATCTGGCGGATTTCTCATGACCATGGACAGTTTGTTTTTAGTTCTGCCTGCGATGTTCCAAGATATAATTCTTAATCCCGTGCTAAACAGAATGTTGTTTGATGTTAAGGTTTTTGTTGCTATTCAGAGTCTCAGAGACCCAGGACCAAGACTCAATAGTAGTGTTCTCTTCAAATTCCTTAACAGGTTTGTACCAAACTGCCCTATGACCTTTATTCACCAGAATTTTTAGATTTTCATGCCCTGTGGAGTGGGTTCCTGGATTTATGGTGTCTCGATCTTCAATCATGCCATTATTTCGCTGGTATTTATTAACTTGTGAATTGGAGATAGCCCGTAATTGGGCATTATACCCATTGGAGGTATTATAAGCCTTTGATTCTGCAATTTCCATTACATCATATCCATGTTTGTGGAGTATCTCTTTCTCATTGAGTATTATGCCTGGAAGTACTGTTGACCAAAAAGTTACCGTTGACAGTTTATTATTCTCTTTTTTGGGGAAGGTCACAAGATCAATTTCATTACTAGTCATTGTATGTAAGGACCTTATGTGACGTAATAAATTTATAATCCTTCCTCTATTGAGTGGGGCCGAATCGGTAGGAAAGAGTTCCTCAATTTGAAGAGTTTTAGAGGGAGGCCCTTCCCCCTTTTTATGGTAACTATTATTTTCTTCTAAGAAATTGTTATTGCTTTGATTTGATTGCATAAAATGTCTGGTAGGAACATACTCTTTTACTGTCGGATCCAAGTGAGACGCCATATTTTCAGGATTTTTACTAGTTGCACTTTTTTCAACGTTTTGGGACTCTGTTGTGGCGTCACGTTGTACTTCTTCAGAATTACGTAAAATAGCAGATTTTTGAAATTTTAATTTACGGTTTTTCCGTTTTTGGATCCTTCTTTCCGGTTTTCTCCTCCTTCTTTTCCCAACTAGTATGTTATTTTCCTGCTTCTTAGTGGTTAGCGTTTCTCCATTTCCTTCGCTCAATATGTTACTGGTATTTATTCTTGTTTCCTGAGTTTCAGATGAGTTTGTATTAGTAAGCTTGTTCGTTCCATTAGTTTTTGTGAATATTGAAAAATGTTTTGTTTTTTGTAGATGTTTTTCTTTAAATAATTTTTTCAAAGAATATATCACTGACTCATTAGGATTATCGATTTTATGGTTTTCTTGTGTTTGGATATCTCCAGTTTGAGTACCAAAGTCACGCATTCTTTTCTCTTGAGTTTTTTTATGGACTTTTAATATGTCATGTTGCTCAAGATTGGTTTTAAGTAACATATTGATTTTGTCTGCTTCGTAAGAATCTTTTTTCTTTTTTTCTTCTACCAAATGCTTTAAGATGCCTATTTGGACGTCCAATGTTTGGTCGGAGTTTTCAAGAATGTTTCTGAGAAATGAGAGAACTGATTCCAATATCTCTTGTAAAGAGAATAGAGCTTTAGACACTGGAGGAGCCATATCAGCAGTATTATTGTTATTTTTGAGATTGAAGGGGTCCATGGAAAGTTCGAGCAAAGTGATAGGTGAAGAGGTTTTTAACTGAATACTGTTATTTGTTCCAGGATCTGTTTTCTCTATCGCTATATTTTGTTTGCTGATATTTGTATCGTCGAGTGACATTACACTCCCTCTGCTTTTTATAGGTGTTACGATTTCCAGATTGGTCGTTTCATGATCTGAGAAAAGAAGATCTTTCGGGGTACTTGATAATTTGTTGCTTAGGTCTAATTCCAGACATTCCTCTTTGAGTTGTAGACTAAGTTTCATTGGAGTAGTTTCAATGTCCCCAACGGAATCTGTTACACTAAATTTTATTTCTTTACTTTGCGATTGTACATCTTGATTCTCTTTGGGCAAGAGTGCAGAGAAATAAGCACTAATTGCTGGCGTATGAGTTAAACGACCTTGTTTTATAGCTTTATCAGTGGAATTTCGTACTGCATTTTCAGTACCCATTCTTTTCATGTATACTGTCCGAGATCTCAATTTCCTAAAACCCATTTATTTACTAATCGTCGTTAAGAATTGTAAATCTCTTGTAGCGACGCAGATATCGTTCAGGATATTACTGTTGTAGATGGTTCTTGGTCGTCCTCAGTAAACTCACGAGAGATGAATGAGAACACATGCAACTACAAATATTTCACTAAATAAAAGCTAAGTGAAGACCAGGATCCGAGAAAAAGGAAACCAAAGAGGGGGGGCCCGTCCCGTCCTCGGTCGTCCACGGACGGCCACAGACGGCCCGCCCTTTGCCCGGGCTTAGCCCGGCGTCCCGCTAAGCGTCCCGCTAAGCGTCAGCTGATTGTATTTATAGGAGGAGCAAGGGGCGGGAAGAGACTCCAGGTGCGCTCTGATGGTCCTGCGCTGCAGCCTGGGTCTCGCAGTCCCAGCCCCTGTTGTCGAGCGGCCTCTCACGCAGTTCCAAATAGGTCTTGGACCCTGGGGTGGCAGGTAGGCAAACGAGCTGCTCAAACACAAGTCTCTCAATGAAAATAGGCAAAGCAAGGCAAAGCTACGAGCGGCACCCGCGGAGCGGGGGCCGCGAGCAGTTAAAAGGCAGGCAGCCAATCACAGGCCACTTACTCGTGAGCAGCCAATCGATGCGGAGCAGGGGCGGGAAGAGACTCCAGGTGCGCTCTGATGGTCCTGCGCTGCAGCCTGGGTCTCGCAGTCCCAGCCCCTGTTGTCGAGCGGCCTCTCACGCAGTTCCAAATAGGTCTTGGACCCTGGGGTGGCAGGTAGGCAAACGAGCTGCTCAAACACAAGTCTCTCAATGAAAATAGGCAAAGCAAGGCAAAGCTACGAGCGGCTCCCGCGGAGCGGGGGCCACGAGCAGTTAAAAGGCAGGCAGCCAATCACAGGCCACTTACTCGTGAGCAGCCAATCGATGCGGAGCAGGGGCGGGAAGAGACTCCAGGTGCGCTCTGATGGTCCTGCGCTGCAGCCTGGGTCTCGCAGTCCCAGCCCCTGTTGTCGAGCGGCCTCTCACGCAGTTCCAAATAGGTCTTGGACCCTGGGGTGGCAGGTAGGCAAACGAGCTGCTCAAACACAAGTCTCTCAATAAAAATAGGCAAAGCAAGGCAAAGCTATGAGCGGCACCCGCGGAGCGGGGGCCGCGAGCAGTTAAAAGGCAGGCAGCCAATCACAGGCCACTTACTCGTGAGCAGCCAATCGATGCGGAGCAGGGGCGGGAAGAGACTCCAGGTGCGCTCTGATGGTCCTGCGCTGCAGCCTGGGTCTCGCAGTCCCAGCCCCTGTTGTCGAGCGGCCTCTCACACAGTTCCAAATAGGTCTTGGACCCTGGGGTGGCAGGTAGGCAAACGAGCTGCTCAAACACAAGTCTCTCAATGAAAATAGGCAAAGCAAGGCAAAGCTACGATCGGCACCCGCGGAGCGGGGGCCGCGAGCAGTTAAAAGGCAGGCAGCCAATCACAGGCCACTTACTCGTGAGCAGCCAATCGATGCGGAGCAGGGGCGGGAAGAGACTCCAGGTGCGCTCTGATGGTCCTGCGCTGCAGCCTGGGTCTCGTAGTCCCAGCCCCTGTTGTCGAGCGGCCTCTCACGCAGTTCCAAATAGGTCTTGGACCCTGGGGTGGCAGGTAGGCAAACGAGCTGCTCAAACACAAGTCTCTCAATGAAAATAGGCAAAGCAAGGCAAAGCTACGAGCGGCACCCGCGGAGCGGGGGCCGCGAGCAGTTAAAAGGCAGGCAGCCAATCACAGGCCACTTACTCGTGAGCAGCCAATCGATGCGGAGCAGGGGCGGGAAGAGACTCCAGGTGCGCTCTGATGGTCCTGCGCTGCAGCCTGGGTCTCGCAGTCCCAGCCCCTGTTGTCGAGCGGCCTCTCACGCAGTTCCAAATAGGTCTTGGACCCTGGGGTGGCAGGTAGGCAAACGAGCTGCTCAAACACAAGTCTCTCAATGAAAATAGGCAAAGCAAGGCAAAGCTACGAGCGGCACCCGCGGAGCGGGGGCCGCGAGCAGTTAAAAGGCAGGCAGCCAATCACAGGCCACTTACTCGTGAGCAGCCAATCGATGCGGAGCAGGGGCGGGAAGAGACTCCAGGTGCGCTCTGATGGTCCTGCGCTGCAGCCTGGGTCTCGCAGTCCCAGCCCCTGTTGTCGAGCGGCCTCTCACGCAGTTCCAAATAGGTCTTGGACCCTGGGGTGGCAGGTAGGCAAACGAGCTGCTCAAACACAAGTCTCTCAATGAAAATAGGCAAAGCAAGGCAAAGCTACGAGCGGCACCCGCGGAGCGGGGGCCGCGAGCAGTTAAAAGGCAGGCAGCCAATCACAGGCCACTTACTCGTGAGCAGCCAATCGATGCGGAGCAGGGGCGGGAAGAGACTCCAGGTGCGCTCTGATGGTCCTGCGCTGCAGCCTGGGTCTCGCAGTCCCAGCCCCTGTTGTCGAGCGGCCTCTCACGCAGTTCCAAATAGGTCTTGGACCCTGGGGTGGCAGGTAGGCAAACGAGCTGCTCAAACACAAGTCTCTCAATGAAAATAGGCAAAGCAAGGCAAAGCTACGAGCGGCTCCCGCGGAGCGGGGGCCGCGAGCAGTTAAAAGGCAGGCAGCCAACCACAGGCCGCTTACTCGTGAGCAGCCAATCGATGCGGAGCAGGGGCGGGAAGAGACTCCAGGTGCGCTCTGATGGTCCTGCGCTGCAGCCTGGGTCTCGCAGTCCCAGCCCCTGTTGTCGAGCGGCCTCTCACGCAGTTCCAAATAGGTCTTGGACCCTGGGGTGGCAGGTAGGCAAACGAGCTGCTCAAACACAAGTCTCTCAATGAAAATAGGCAAAGCAAGGCAAAGCTACGAGCGGCACCCGCGGAGCGGGGGCCGCGAGCAGTTAAAAGGCAGGCAGCCAATCACAGGCCACTTACTCGTGAGCAGCCAATCGATGCGGAGCAGGGGCGGGAAGAGACTCCAGGTGCGCTCTGATGGTCCTGCGCTGCAGCCTGGGTCTCGCAGTCCCAGCCCCTGTTGTCGAGCGGCCTCTCACGCAGTTCCAAATAGGTCTTGGACCCTGGGGTGGCAGGTAGGCAAACGAGCTGCTCAAACACAAGTCTCTCAATGAAAATAGGCAAAGCAAGGCAAAGCTACGAGCGGCTCCCGCGGAGCGGGGGCCACGAGCAGTTAAAAGGCAGGCAGCCAATCACAGGCCACTTACTCGTGAGCAGCCAATCGATGCGGAGCAGGGGCGGGAAGAGACTCCAGGTGCGCTCTGATGGTCCTGCGCTGCAGCCTGGGTCTCGCAGTCCCAGCCCCTGTTGTCGAGCGGCCTCTCACGCAGTTCCAAATAGGTCTTGGACCCTGGGGTGGCAGGTAGGCAAACGAGCTGCTCAAACACAAGTCTCTCAATAAAAATAGGCAAAGCAAGGCAAAGCTATGAGCGGCACCCGCGGAGCGGGGGCCGCGAGCAGTTAAAAGGCAGGCAGCCAATCACAGGCCACTTACTCGTGAGCAGCCAATCGATGCGGAGCAGGGGCGGGAAGAGACTCCAGGTGCGCTCTGATGGTCCTGCGCTGCAGCCTGGGTCTCGCAGTCCCAGCCCCTGTTGTCGAGCGGCCTCTCACACAGTTCCAAATAGGTCTTGGACCCTGGGGTGGCAGGTAGGCAAACGAGCTGCTCAAACACAAGTCTCTCAATGAAAATAGGCAAAGCAAGGCAAAGCTACGAGCGGCACCCGCGGAGCGGGGGCCGCGAGCAGTTAAAAGGCAGGCAGCCAATCACAGGCCACTTACTCGTGAGCAGCCAATCGATGCGGAGCAGGGGCGGGAAGAGACTCCAGGTGCGCTCTGATGGTCCTGCGCTGCAGCCTGGGTCTCGCAGTCCCAGCCCCTGTTGTCGAGCGGCCTCTCACGCAGTTCCAAATAGGTCTTGGACCCTGGGGTGGCAGGTAGGCAAACGAGCTGCTCAAACACAAGTCTCTCAATGAAAATAGGCAAAGCAAGGCAAAGCTACGAGCGGCACCCGCGGAGCGGGGGCCGCGAGCAGTTAAAAGGCAGGCAGCCAATCACAGGCCACTTACTCGTGAGCAGCCAATCGATGCGGAGCAGGGGCGGGAAGAGACTCCAGGTGTGCTCTGATGGTCCTGCGCTGCAGCCTGGGTCTCGCAGTCCCAGCCCCTGTTGTCGAGCGGCCTCTCACGCAGTTCCAAATAGGTCTTGGACCCTGGGGTGGCAGGTAGGCAAACGAGCTGCTCAAACACAAGTCTCTCAATGAAAATAGGCAAAGCAAGGCAAAGCTACGAGCGGCACCCGCGGAGCGGGGGCCGCGAGCAGTTAAAAGGCAGGCAGCCAATCACAGGCCACTTACTCGTGAGCAGCCAATCGATGCGGAGCAGGGGCGGGAAGAGACTCCAGGTGCGCTCTGATGGTCCTGCGCTGCAGCCTGGGTCTCGCAGTCCCAGCCCCTGTTGTCGAGCGGCCTCTCACGCAGTTCCAAATAGGTCTTGGACCCTGGGGTGGCAGGTAGGCAAACGAGCTGCTCAAACACAAGTCTCTCAATGAAAATAGGCAAAGCAAGGCAAAGCTACGAGCGGCACCCGCGGAGCGGGGGCCGCGAGCAGTTAAAAGGCAGGCAGCCAATCACAGGCCACTTACTCGTGAGCAGCCAATCGATGCGGAGCAGGGGCGGGAAGAGACTCCAGGTGCGCTCTGATGGTCCTGCGCTGCAGCCTGGGTCTCGCAGTCCCAGCCCCTGTTGTCGAGCGGCCTCTCACGCAGTTCCAAATAGGTCTTGGACCCTGGGGTGGCAGGTAGGCAAACGAGCTGCTCAAACACAAGTCTCTCAATGAAAATAGGCAAAGCAAGGCAAAGCTACGAGCGGCTCCCGCGGAGCGGGGGCCGCGAGCAGTTAAAAGGCAGGCAGCCAACCACAGGCCGCTTACTCGTGAGCAGCCAATCGATGCGGAGCAGGGGCGGGAAGAGACTCCAGGTGCGCTCTGATGGTCCTGCGCTGCAGCCTGGGTCTCGCAGTCCCAGCCCCTGTTGTCGAGCGGCCTCTCACGCAGTTCCAAATAGGTCTTGGACCCTGGGGTGGCAGGTAGGCAAACGAGCTGCTCAAACACAAGTCTCTCAATGAAAATAGGCAAAGCCAGGCAAAGCTACATGCGGCTCCCGCGGAGCGGGGGCCGCGAGCAGTTAAAAGGCAGGCAGCCAATCACAGGCCACTTACTCGTGAGCAACCAATCGATGCGGAGCAGGGGCGGGAAGAGACTCCAGGTGCGCTCTGATGGTCCTGCGCTGCAGCCTGGGTCTCGCAGTCCCAGCCCCTGTTGTCGAGCGGCCTCTCACGCAGTTCCAAATAGGTCTTGGACCCTGGGGTGGCAGGTAGGCAAACGAGCTGCTCAAACACAAGACTCTCAATGAAAATAGGCAAAGCAAGGCAAAGCTACGAGCGGCTCCCGCGGAGCGGGGGCCGCGAGCAGTTAAAAGGCAGGCAGCCAATCACAGGCCACTTACTCGTGAGCAGCCAATCGATGCGGAGCAGGGGCGGGAAGAGACTCCAGGTGCGCTCTGATGGTCCTGCGCTGCAGCCTGGGTCTCGCAGTCCCAGCCCCTGTTGTCGAGAGGCCTCTCACGCAGTTCCAAATAGGTCTTGGACCCTGGGGTGGCAGGTAGGCAAACGAGCTGCTCAAACACAAGTCTCTCAATGAAAATAGGCAAAGCAAGGCAAAGCTACGAGCGGCTCCCGCGGAGCGGGGGCCGCGAGCAGTTAAAAGGCAGGCAGCCAATCACAGGCCACTTACTCGTGAGCAGCCAATCGATGCGGAGCAGGGGCGGGAAGAGACTCCAGGTGCGCTCTGATGGGCCTGCGCTGCAGCCTGGGTCTCGCAGTCCCAGCCCCTGTTGTCGAGCGGCCTCTCACGCAGTTCCAAATAGGTCTTGGACCCTGGGGTGGCAGGTAGGCAAACGAGCTGCTCAAACACAAGTCTCTCAATGAAAATAGGCAAAGCAAGGCAAAGCTACGAGCGGCACCCGCGGAGCGGGGGCCGCGAGCAGTTAAAAGGCAGGCAGCCAATCACAGGCCACTTACTCGTGAGCAGCCAATCGATGCGGAGCAGGGGCGGGAAGAGACTCCAGGTGCGCTCTGATGGTCCTGCGCTGCAGCCTGGGTCTCGCAGTCCCAGCCCCTGTTGTCGAGCGGCCTCTCACGCAGTTCCAAATAGGTCTTGGACCCTGGGGTGGCAGGTAGGCAAACGAGCTGCTCAAACACAAGTCTCTCAATGAAAATAGGCAAAGCAAGGCAAAGCTACGAGCGGCACCCGCGGAGCGGGGGCCGCGAGCAGTTAAAAGGCAGGCAGCCAATCACAGGCCACTTACTCGTGAGCAGCCAATCGATGCGGAGCAGGGGCGGGAAGAGACTCCAGGTGCGCTCTGATGGTCCTGCGCTGCAGCCTGGGTCTCGCAGTCCCAGCCCCTGTTGTCGAGCGGCCTCTCACGCAGTTCCAAATAGGTCTTGGACCCTGGGGTGGCAGGTAGGCAAACGAGCTGCTCAAACACAAGTCTCTCAATGAAAATAGGCAAAGCAAGGCAAAGCTACGAACTCAGAAGAGAAAATGAGGTCTTGATGCTACAGTGACAGGTGCCATCTTGGATTGGGCACTAGTGATTCTATAAGTAAGTCCCCTCACCTTGGAATGGGAACCAAATACACATGAGGTTGCAGTCTTCAACTGTGTCCTGGTTGTCATAGCCCCCAATTCTTCAGGTCTCCAACTCTTGCTGGAAGCTTCCGACTTCTATCTACAAGCTGTCATGTGTGCAGACCCTTAACCTGGTGGTAAATGCTAACAGAACCCCCACCCAGCGGGCCCCTTTGTTTTGTAGAGTAATGTTTAAAATAGGACCAAGGAGCATGGATAAATAAAGCAGGGTCCCAAGATCTACCCTCTTGAGTAAAGACCTTCCAATCTATGAGGAATTGAAGTTGCCCTCTGGAAAATGGTGAATCCAATATACCTTCCACCTCATATTCTCGGTTTTCGTTCACAACTACGATATGAGGAATTGACAACTTAATCTACCTATCTGTCTGTCTGAAGATGGTAACTGCTAGGTCTTCAACTATAAGTGCCCACAATTTGTAAGAAAACCGACCACAGGGAAAGGGAAGGCATGCTCCATATTTAAGGCGATACAGCGCATTCCCTGCTCTGGCGCCCTTTTGGCAGCCTGTGTTGCATGCATGTGTAGTGTAGTTCCTATACTCCCAATAGGCTCTACGCATTGGAATAATATAAACAGCAGGGTAGACGTAGGACTGAGGTCGGCTAGGTCTCTACTGACTATATTAGACTTAATTAGTTTTGCCAGCGAGCTCAGAGGTCACTAGAAACTTTCTCAAGTAAACAAGGAGGAGTTTAACTTCCCTGGATAGACAAGAAGGGATTAGCTTCTGACAACCATAAAACATGACAACTTTGCTCCCTCAGAATAAAGAGTGTATCTCTAGAGTCGTGTGAAAACAATAGACAATTATTTCGCTCAGTCAATCGTGCGTACTTAGTTTCACCAGAGTGCAGAGAAATAGAGAGACAGGTGTTTTCAATAAAAGGTGTTATTTATTGAGCAGTCTTCTTTCTCATGCAAGAGAAATGAATTGCCACAATTGCAATACTTATCATGAAGTGAAGTGCGTACAGTAAAAGGAGTATTATGAAATAATACTGTAAAAGCATTGATATGGTTTCTTAGCCATATGATACTTTAAAATGGATAAAATATATACATACATAAAAACATTGACTAACATACTCAACTGGTGCTTCTAATCTACGCCTACCCCGGTGTACCTGACCTAAGCCTAATATGTGGGAAGGAGTAAGTAAGTTGCAGTTTAAGTTAAGTTGGGTTTTGCCAAGGAATATGAGTCAAGAATTCTCTTAAGGGTTTAGTCAGCTCCGTACCTTGTTTCTTAGAATGAAGGAGGTCTTGTATCTCTCTCTCAGGACTCGATATCCCAGCAACCCGCAAGGGTGGCTGGAAACACCGGAGCTGGATTTTATCGGCTGGAGAAAAAGACAGCGTCTTCCTCAGTGCGTCAAAAGGGAGGGGCGGCTTCCTTCGGCTCCTCGCATCAGCTGGGCTTCCGGGCAAGTAGATAGCCGCTCTGCTCCAAACCACCATGTCTTTGCTTAAGGCAACGTTGGTATATTTATACCTGAAAGGTGCCGGGTTTGACGTAAGGTTGGACATAAGACGTCACCAAGAACTAACAGTTCTTTCTGACTCTAGGAGTTCTTGTGCAAATCAAAACAAGAGCAGGGGGATTTCCCGGGCTGCTGGAGGCTTGGTTTGTTTAAAGAACGCGTTGTACTTTCTAGGAGTCTAGGGGAGTAGCCTTGCTGTATTTGGACTGCATGGGCTATTACTAAATATGGATATGATTCTTATGCCTTTATAAGGATATTATTTATTATAGCCATATAAGGGCATAAATCGGGAATATCGAATTAGGGTCCTAGATAGAAACACAACACCCACTCCACGAATTAATGTCCATCATTACTAAAAACTAAGCAATATTAACATAATCGATGCATGTGTGTTTTCCAACTCACCCCAAAATACAAATTTCGCATTTGAAATGGTATATGGTATATACACGAAAATGAGTATTGGTACTGTACGCTTTTCAAGCAGTGTTATCATTCAGTTAAATGCATATATATATCAGCTGAATGAATTACGAAAATTACACATGAAATGGCTCTCAATACAGAAAAGAAGGTCGAGACCATTCCATCACATATTTATACAAATGCTGTACATGTGCTAGAGGCTGAGGTAAAATATTGTCTCTAGAGTTCCTAAAATGGAAGCTCTGTTCTCTAAGAATAGTTCTACTTTAAGCAGAGTACTTTGTGCCAAAAAAAAAAGGTAAATATTTTGGAAGTGAGAAAAAATAATTTCGCTCTCAAGGGGAAAAAAATAGTTCCAATTGTTTTCAGTAGCTGTGTTTATCAAAAACCGAAGGCCGAATTCAGAGTTCAGGTAACTCTGTGTGCTCGTTATTTTTAAAAGTTATTTTTTTTGTTCCGGGGAGAACATCATTTCAGACAGTCTTGCAAAAAATTGGTCTACAACATCAGGTGAAAGTTCGACCAAGTTCGAAAGTGCTGTAATTGTGCATATGTGAGAATGATTGCTATCTTCGATGTCAGGATCAGCAATGCTCACAGAAGGTTGTACCTGTTTGGTGCTGCTTTCCTCTCGTACCTCACCGCCACCTACTCGTAGTGGTGAAGTCTCAACGAATGCCGTCATCAGAATAGGTAACCGCTGGGGACAACACGATGCATGAGTCGCTACCGGACCTAGCAAGGTATCTATATCCATTGGTACTGCTGATGATAGTGTAAGACAGACGTCCAACAGGCATTCTTCTCCGCATAGCAGACATCGAAGCACAGGTAAGATGCAATCTTGCCAGATAGGTTTGAATGAAAGAAACCAAGTTGCACTTAGATCTTTAAGCCGGGCAAATCCGAGGACTTTAGTGATGCGGTCCCGGTAGCGTATAGCTAGGATCATTTCTCCCATCGTTGCTGGAGTATTGTCTGTGGCTTGGCTTGCCATATCGGAGCAGAAGGATCAAAAATAAAATTCCTGCTACGAGTCCCAAAAGTAGAGGCAGACCGCCGAAGACAGAATGGACAAAATTCGGAATAATGTCCAGAACTGTTTCAAAGGGTGTTAACAGTCCCAAATAAATTGTCTTAAATACATGTGCGATGCCACTGGTATCAGACATGTTTAAAATTTGGATTAACATTTCTACGAAATGTACGGGGCAATTTGTTGATAATAGGGAATGTATCTCTGCTGCTGTCCTTGCAATTTGCAGATCATACGTCTCTTTGGACGAGGTTAAAGGCATAGTTGTCTGTAAAAGAATGGATTTCATTCTGCTTAAAGTATCAATTCGAATAGAAGAGATATTCAATGAAGGCCATATTGCCGCCTCCATGTCTGGATTGCTGTTTGGATACAATACTTGCATACAGCAAGTGACCATGGAACTAACGCTCACGAGATAGGCTTTTCCTGGCACCATGCCACAACAGCTGTGGTCACTTATTAGAACGTAGCTGCCGTTGGAAAGCTGTCTAAAAAATGGCTCTATCTGTGCTGCAGGAGTGCCGTGCAGGTGACATGAAAGGTTATTTGAAGACCCTTCGCAGGCTCCATGCAAGTTAATACCTTGACACAGAAGTGTACAACTTAGTGATTTTTTACAATTATTACCACTAAGAAATACCTCTTTTTTTCCTTCACTATAACATTTGTGTGTATACGGTAATTTCCATGTTGACTTGATGTATCCTTTACCCAACCTTTCATACAGGCCTGCTGGTATATTTTTGTGACAATACTTAAACTGGAAAGTTGTTATTGGGATTGTAATCGTTCCATGTATTATCCATTCAATGACAGGTCTTTCTGACATTGTCAATGGTAATCTCTCAAGTTTTTCAATGCTCAGAATCGCATAGACTGCTCCTTTGTGTGCCAAACTGATTTGTTTATCAGTAAGGTTAAAGATAGAGAATAATGACGTTGTGTTGATTAAACGCCATGGCACGTAGCCTGAACGCAGATTTTGCAACGTTCAGCCAAGCTGTACAATGGAACGTAATTGGGACTGACCATGTTGTAACATTAGTAAGTCCTGCTCTATTATATCAACAGCAGATGATACAATGTTGTCCAGTGAATATATTCTGGAGGACAGAGTCGTTAACCCATTGTCCACTACAGAAAGTGATTAATACGATTAATTTCTCGTATTTTTTCAGCTGTTTCAATTTGTGTTACTTTCCAAGCCTCGTTGTAAGCAGCGTATATACCGGCGTATATGAAACGTTTTTGACGCTGTTTGCGTGGTCCCAGTATGAAATCACGCAAGTCAGCACCGTCTTTAAGTAAAGGCAAGTGTTGCTTCATTTCAGCCAGTGTGGATTTCTGTAGCAATTCGAGACAGAGTTTCCCTACACTGTATGTTGTAACTATCCCTGGATGTTGTCTCTGGGAGTATCTAGGGTCTGGCCTGGTCTGTTTAAACCCCTGTATTTTTGTTCAGGAATCTATATTGACAGTTATTTGTGTCTGTGGGCCAGATCAACCATTTTTTCCAATCAGGATTTGTTCTGTTTTGGTCTAAAATATGGGATACGTCTATCTCTACATCTGTAGTGCTATTGCTATCAGGTATGGGCTTCGGAATAGACGGTTTGTTTAAGTCTTTTATCTTGGCTAGGCCAAGACATGTTGTCTGTTGAATGGTGTCATTCAAGAATATTATTTGTTCTGGGACCATGCAGGCTCTAAATAACGCTTCTAAACCTTGGACCTGCCATTCTTTTGTACCCCAGATGGTTTTTGTTTCAATGTTATTTTTCCAGAATTCAAAACCAAATGTAGTCATTTTTTCATAACATGTTTCAGAATAAATCAATTTAGTATTTGTCAACATTGTTTTCATTCCTGTCTTATTTAACATTTTAAAATAAAACGTTTCTGGATCACTGTTGTTAAAACCTGAGAAGTATGGGAATTTTTCATAATTTTTTTTCGAGCTGCCTTTAGGCGGTGTCGCACAATGTTCCCATTGGTTAAAATTAAAAACATTTCTAGGTTGAGCAGTTTTATGCAAATAGTGATGACCATAGTGATTATAACAATATAACTCTTCATAATTTGATGAACCCTGCAAATAATCATGTTCTGTGAATTTAGCTGACATTACTAAATCTGACATCATATTATTAATATTTTCAAAGTCCCAATCATCAGAAAAAAAAGTACTTGGTTTTACAAAGTCACTTAATGAAACCTTGAATTGGTGTGGATATTTTAAGAGCTCAATCGGGCCATACATTTTATAATCCGTTTTGTCCCATGCTACCCCACCGGGTATTGGATTGGCTATGATGTTCACTGATGACAGGTCTCTTTTCTCGATGTGAGAGGATGTGTGAGGCTTTAGGACCAAGTTGATATTCTGGCTTGATGTGTCAATTGTACTATAAGTTCCATCAATGAATTTTCCCAAACAAAGAACCATGATGAGCCAAAGCAGGAGGAAAAGTACACAATCCAAAATTCAATCCATTGAGAAATCAGATAGGTTTCTTTGAGTTGATGAAAGAGTTCAGTTACTTTGTCTTTGAAAGTTTTTGTTGCTGGTGTTTCTTCATGTTCACTTGGATCATCAGAAAAGTCATCGAAATTGATGAAGTAGCCAGATGCAGTTCTGTCAATTGTTGGAATCGTTTCCGGATTTTCTTCAGTCTTTGGATCTTTCTTTGAGACATTAGTATAGTCCGATGCTACATCGTTGTAGACGTGTTTCTTGACGAACTGTTGCAATTTGGGTTTCAAGAGGCACAAGTTCCATGGCTTTGTTGCATAGACCTTTTTTATTCACTGTAGGTTTATCAAATGTGATTAGTCTCTCAGTTTGAACCTCTTGGATTGTAGCAAGATTTGGTCTTCTGCTGTTTCTTGGGAGTCCACTGGGCCTACTACTTATTATTGGCCACATGATTGTGGTTTTACCAGGTCGATGGATACAACTCGGTTCTCCTTTTTACCAGCAAGGGGTGGTAGTACTACTGATCTTGTTCCGCTGACAGCTAAGAGAGGTACTGCTTTTCTGTAAGAAGGCCCAAATTCCTTCTTCACCGCGATCTTCTCTCTGACCAGATCCCCAATCTTTGGAATCCAGACAGGTCTTGCTGGGACAGGTGGTTTTTCTTCAGTGGCTGTTGGCTTTAACTTTGTGT
This sequence comes from Lissotriton helveticus, assembly GCF_964261635.1. Classification (NCBI taxonomy): domain Eukaryota; kingdom Metazoa; phylum Chordata; class Amphibia; order Caudata; family Salamandridae; genus Lissotriton; species Lissotriton helveticus. The sequence goes on from NC_136068.1 coordinate 847,729,365, forward strand.
TACTAAGACTTCTTCTTGTTTCATTTAAGTCCTGTAAAACAGCCAAACGGTCTTTGATATCAAAGGCTTTTTCTTCTACCACTGAAGTATGACTATCTAAGTCCTGATTGTGCATTCTAGTACCGAACAATAGTTCGTAGGGAGTGAGACCTTTTAGAGAATTTCTTGGCAGATTGTTAAGACTACGTTGGACACTTGTTAAATGTTTGACCCAACCATCACCCGAACCTAATACCCTCGCCGTTATAGATTGCTTTATGTCACGGTTTTTTCTTTCCACTACCGCATTTCCCTCAGGATGGAAGGGAGAGGAGTACCGCAATGCAATGCCCATGCTGGCCATGGCCTCTTTGTAAGTCCTAGAGCTAAACGCAGGACCCTGGTCAGAATGTAGCATGCCAATTGCGTATATGCCGATAAAGACTCGCAAATCTTTTATAACAGTTCTGGCGTCAGCCGAGCGCTGGTGTCTGCATTTTAAGTGAATCTAGTCTTAATATTTATGGGATCGCGTTTCTCCTGCTGGATTTTTGCATATAGATAGCCTTATGCTTTCTAAAAGAGGTGTCCGTGCACTAGTCGGGTCCGGTTCATGTCTGCGATCTCGGTTGCAGTCTGGACAATCCTTTGCGAATTTGTAATGTTGCAAGTTCATCCCCGGCCACCAGTATTCTGATTGTAATTCTTTTAGAGATTTCACGATCTCTTGGTGCCTTAGACCCAATCCCATGTGTGCGCCTTCAATCAAGAAGACTCTCCTGTTCGTGTTTGGAATTACTCTGTCCCCCACTCCAGGGATTTGAGCAAAAGGAACGCAGTTTGCATCTATTATGTATGTATAATTGAGTGGATAGCCGAGAGGTAATGCTGCATAGTCGCCTTTTAATGAGGCTTTTACCGCTAGCATGGTTTCTCCGTCTATGTATTTTTTTTAGAACGCTTTTTTGTGGCTACGGAAGCCGGTTGGACCGCTTCCGCTGTGGCTCTGTTAGCCAATGAATTCCCTGCAACGTGAACGCCATCACGTTGATGACCCAGTGTATGTATTACGTGAGTCTTTTGTAGTTCTTTCTGCAAAAGAACTACCTGTTCCCAAAGGTTTTTATGCTTTATTGTGGCACCTGTGTCATCTTTGTAACTGTTTTTGATCCATGTCTGCATGTCATTATTGTAAGATTTGACGCAGAAATGCGAATCGCACACTATTAGTGTGGGGAATTCGCGATCGGCATTTTCAAGCGCCATCTTTAAAGATCTTATTTCAGCTCACTGAGTTGAACAGTTTCTGAGTGATTCAGTTTTGGTAATTAATGGTCTGAATTTACCAAAGCGCCAGTGACCTTTAACAATCGTGCACGCTGCGTTGTAGGATTTTTCCTCTACATCGTAGTGTTGTGCAAATCTGTCCATGTAGATTACACATGTGTATTGTTCGAGAGGCAGAATTTCGATTGGCAGAGGATATTCTTCTTCATATTCTACATTTTCTAGTTTTTTCATTTTCGGGTCAAAATAGTATTTCACGTCTTCTGCAGCAAGAGAATTTTCCCATTGTATCCATTTTGGATCTAATACCACAGCATTCAAATTGCGTGGGCTTGTTAATGCCTCAAGGGCTGATTCTGCTGTTAAAACAGTTATCCTTCTGCCTTGGGCTTGGGCTCTTTCTTTTGCTACAGCAGTTTGAACCGCTATTAAAATCTTTTCAGTAGAACTGAATTTCATTTCAGCTTGTGTGTACAAGTGTGATTTGTAAGCTATTGGTACCGTTTCTCCCTCATTAGAGGTTAGGTACATGAATAGGCATCTTCCTGGGATGACTCGGATTACAAGGTTGCGTATGTTTTCGCGAGTTTGCAATTTTGTTTTAGCTAACATGTCTGGTTGTAATGATCTTAAAATTTCTGTGTGTTTCTGAGACCAATTAATTCGTTTGAAATCAGGCTTTATTAATTAATAGAGAGGTTTAACCCTCTCTGCATAATTTAGAATGTATGTTCTTCCGAAATTCAGGAAACCTAGTATTGATTGTAAGTTCTTCAGCGTTTTAGGTGCTTGGAGTACAGCACACTTCTCTAAGAAGTTGTCTGCTAGGCTTTTGCCTTCACTTGATCATTCATATCCTAAAAACAGGACAGTTAGATGGGCAATTCTTGACTTTTTAAAGTTGAATTTGTAACTCTCAGCTGCGAACCCAAGTATTATGGTGTTCACTCTTTTCAAGTGTGTCTCCAGGTCATCATCTGTGAGATAGATGTCATCGACATAAGATAATGCCTCATCATCATATATTTGTAGTAACTCTGTTACCCTTGCTGAGAATAATCCTGGGCTGTTCTTGAATCCCCGTGGGAGTCGACAGAAGTGTTTTTGCGACCCCATTATTGAGAAAGCGGTCAAATACCTGCTTTCAGGTGCAATGTTTTGACAAAAGAATCCATTAGAGATGTCTAATGTTGTTTTATATTTTTTGTGCACGATGTTATTCATTAGTGCTGCACTGTGTGAGTTTTGTACTGCAAATGTTTTGCAGCAGGAGTTTAGGTGTCTGTAGTCCAAAACTAGACGATATGAATCGTCTGGCTTGGAGACAGGAAACAAAGGATTGGTCATTTGTGAGGTGCATGTTTCAATCACCTCCTGATATTCAAGTTGATCTAAGATCTCCCTGACTTGCTTTGTAGCTTCTTGTTTAACTGGGTACTGCCTTTGTGCAGTGGGTTGATTTTTTAACTGGATTTTATGAGGAGGAGAGTCCTCATCCCATCCTACATGATTTTTATATAATGCAGGAGCTTGGGCCACTGCCCATTTTCTTGCTAATGTGTATTTTTTATCAATTGGAATATGATTTGAGAAGGCAGGCATAATCATTTCTTCGCCATGAGGGCACTCCCTGACAAACTCTGGTGGCCAGTCTTTCTCAGCTAACAGGATGTCATAGCCTTTCGAAAGGTTATCCCAAAAGAGACCCCTTACTTTCCTAGTCTTTTCCCCTCTATACGTAATGTTATTTCGTATAGTGTATGGGGTTTGGTAACTCTGGTGTCTGCAGTTTCTACTTGAATGTATTCATTCGTGTCCACTGTCTCCAGAAGATTCATCAGGATCTTGCGAGCTATGGTCACTTCTGCTGCGCTGTCTAGCATTGTCTGGGCCCACTCTCCGTTTTTCAGTTGTGTCCTCAGTATCCTCGGCATGTTTTATTATTTTAATACTAGCTACCTTCTTTCTTGGAAATTGTAATTTTTTACTTTAATGAGCAGGCTCCTTGTCTTTGGACTTGACGTACTCTTCCTTGTGTTCTGACCGTCCTCTTCTTTCCGATTTCGGTGAGGAAGTCTGAAAAGATCGAGAGGGACGTGTATCAATATCTTGATATCTTTCAGGTTTTCTCAATTTATCCCTATCTCTAAGGTTGTATCTTTTCTCAGAGGGCCCCCTCTGGGGCGACTTGTGTCCTCGGTCCGGAGATCTTTCTCTCCATTGAGGAAACCTTCCTCTGGACTGGAATCGTTTTTCCCTGGGAGTGGATTGTTTATTTCCATCCCAACTCTTTTTTGGAGTGTTTAGATTATTTTTAATAAATGTTTTTTCAGGATTTTGAATTAGTTGGGGTTTTACTGGTTTCCCACCTAAACTATCTCTACCTAGTTCTTCATAGGATTTTTTTATGATTCTGGCAAGTTCAAAAGGTTGTTCTGCTATATCTGTTTCTTTCAATTTCTGGAGGTATGTTATATCGTCCATAGCCAATTGAACTAATTCTCTATATGCCGTTGTTAATTCTTTTAGTTTAACAAAGAGTTCTTCACTTGACATTTCTTCAATGTCGGGATGTGGTGTGTAGCTGGCTAGAACCGGCCACGTTGCTCCTGGTCTACCTAGTGGACCGAGCCTGCTGATGTGATTTTGATGTTTTAGGGCGCCATTAAACCAGAGCAGGTGCTCTTGGTAAGTTAGTGGGATTTCAACGTCCTCGAAAGGAGCGTATTCATCCGGAGGTTCCCCTATTTTGTAATAGTGGAATTCGTGTGTCACAGTGTGTGCTGCTGGAAAATGTATCCATGAATAGAATACCTCTGTCTGCCGATATTCATGGGCCTCTACCACGAATATGACTGTACCACCTCGTGGTGATACTCCATTTGCTATAAGTTTTTTAGTTATAGTTCTTCTTACATTTACCGGAATGATAATAGCATTCGGGTCTTCATCTTGGAGACTTGTGTCTTCTGCTAGGAGTTGAGCTGCTAATCTAGCTCTCTCCGTTTCGTCTTCACTTTCCCCCATTGGCTGACTGAAAGTTTTTGTTGCAGATCAAGTTTCAAAGGAAACAAAGATTAGGTGCACAATATTTTGGAACACTGTATCCTTCAACGTTGATTAAACCAAAAACTATACATAGGAATCTCTTCCTACTAAGTTCCGGCGGATATTAACCTTTTACCCACTCCAGACGTCTTTTGGAGTCTTTACGGGAAAAAGGGGTCTGTGTGAAAAAGCACAACTGAGTTACTCTAATGTCTTGCATTAGATTATCGCCTTACCAAACGTTGGGCGCCATGTAGTGTAGTTCCTATATTCCCAATAGGCTCTGCGCATTGGAATAATATAAACAGCAGTGTAGACGTAGGACTGAGGTCGACTAGGTCTCTACTGACTATATTAGACTTAATTAGTTTTGCCAGCTCGCTCAGAGGTCACTAGAAACTTTCTCGAGTAAACAAGGAGGAGTTTAACTTCCCTGGATAGACAAGAAGGGATTAGCTTCTGACAACCATATAACATGACAACTTTGCTCCCTCAGAATAAAGAGTGTATCTCTAGAGTCGTGTGAAAACAATAGACAATTATTTCGCTCAGTCAATCGTGCGTACTTAGTTTCACCAGAGTGCAGAGAAATAGAGAGACGGGCGTTTTCAATAAAATTTGTTATTTATTGAGCAGTCTTCTTTCTAATGCAAGAGAAATGAATTGCCACAATTGAAATACTTATCATGAAGTAGAGTGCGTAAGTAAAAGGAGTATTATGAAATAATACTGTAAAAGCATTGATATGGTTTCTTAGCCATATATTACTTTAAAATGGATAAAATATATACATACATAAAAACATTGACTAACGTACTCAACTAGTGCTTCTAATCTACGCCAACCCCGGTGTACCTGACCTAAGCCTAATACGTGGGAAGGAGTAAGTAAGTTGCAGTTTAAGTTAAGTTGGGTTTTGCCAAGGAATCTGAGTCAAGAATTCTCTTAAGGGTTTAGTCAGCTCCGTACCTTGGTTCTTAGAATGAAGGAGGTCTTATATGTCTCTCTCAGGACTTGATATCCCAGCAACCCGCAAGGGTGGCTGGAAACACCGGAGCTGGATTTTCTCGGCTGGAGAAAAAGACAGCGTCTTCCTCAGTGTGTCAATTGTCAAAAGGGAGGGGCGGCTTCCTTCGGCTCCTCGCATCAGCTGGGCTTCCGGGCAAGTAGATAGCCGATCTGCTCCAAACCACCGTGTCTTTGCTTAAGACAACATTGGTATATTTATACCTGAAAGGTGCCGGGTTTGACGTACTTACTAAATATGGATATGATTCTTATGCCTTTATAAGGATATTATTTATTATAGCCATATAAGGGCATAAATCGGGAATATCGAATTAGGGTCCTAGATAGAAACACAACACATGATTGTTTTTGTGAAGGTAGAGACACCTTCCTACACAAAAACAATCCTGAGAGACATATTCCTCTTTCTGTCTCTGCTGCAGAATGCATCACACATAGAAAAAGAGGAAGTAATGAGGAGAAATAAAGACATTTCTCCTCGATACGCCTCCCTAGGAAGGGGTATTCTTCTGGCGCATTACCAGGTTTACCAACTCTGGTAAATTTGGGAATGCGTCAAAAACCATGGGAATTGTGTGGGAACACTCACACACAGGCGCGCAATGCCCATTGGGCTCAAAGGGCTTCAGCCCCCCCGTTGTGTGTGTCAGCCCGGGCTGAGACAGCTTCCCGGGCACACACACCGACAGTTTTTGAGCTGTTGTGGTCTGGCGCCGTCTTACTTCAGCCACACCGAGTACTTCACAGGTCTTGAAAAGACCATTTACATGTTAACAAGGCTTTGTTGTTCTTTCACCCCTTCTTAGATCCCCTGCATCTTCACTCTGCCAATTGCCGGAAGAATTAGTCCCCCCCAAATCTTTATGAGCCCCCCCAAAATTTGACTCTAATTGCGCCTCTGCCCCCACATGCCCATGAAACACCTCCCTTGTACAGAGTAAAGCAACATAGCCATTTGCGTTGTGTCGCTTTACTCCAGATGTATGGAGCCACTCAGGGCCAGGCAAAGTGGCCTTGCATGGCTTCATAAAACTAATTTAAGACTTATATCGCTCTTGCCCCACCTTGCATGTTGCAAGAGCGATGCAGCCCCCTCATAAATACCCCCCATGTATCTGATAACCTCTTTGATAAAGCTTTCTGCAAGCTGTGTGGCTGTAGGTAAGACGGTCAAGGGTATGAAATGTCCCTATTTGGTATATAGGTTAATGACAAAGTAGCAGTATAAGATTCAGATTTCAGTAAGTTTACAATGAATTCCAAGGACATCCTATATCAAGGATGATTTTGAATGGGCCAGTGTCGCAACAATCATTTTTTTGGGGAGAGATATGCTTTTGTTTTCAAACATACTTCACAGGATTTCACATAATTTACAATGTCTTGTCATAGCCAGGGCCACCAAAAAGACTTGGGCCCAGATTTACTGAGCCTTTATTTCATCCTAGCATCATACAAGGTGACGCAGGGCAACATAAATAGGTATTTTGAATTTTTTAAATCCACTCAAAGCCTGATTTGTGTGGCCTGGCATGGCTGTAGAGACATTAACGCAAAATAGCAGCCTGGGCTGCGTTGTGTTACATTTCTTGCTGGTAGGTTTTCCATGGGTGGAGCATGGGCGTTCCTGTGCATCACATATGGATTTCAAGCAATTCCAGATTTGCTAAGATTTGTAATTCTGGAATTGCGTGAAATTGGTATTCCTACTACAGAGAGGGGTAAGGAGGGGAAGTTTGTTTATTTCTCCTCGTTACTTCCTCTTTTTAGGCAAGATGCATTTTGCATCAAGCTTAGAAAGAGGAATGTTCCTCTTTAAATTGTTTTTGTGCAGGTAGGTATTCCGTTCAGCACAAACACAATCCTGCCCGTAATTCAGGCACCCTTGCACTATGGTTCAAGCGTGCTTGCGTTGGCGCTAAGCAGCCACAAGTGCTCCAGCACTAGGAGAGAACTGAAGAGCATCATATATTAGCCTTTCAGTTCTCTTCCATTCACACAACGCAGCACAGCAACTTTGCTTGCTGCCCTTAGTTGTGTGAACTTTTGATAAATATTCCCCTTGGCTACTAACTCTTATGTATGTCAAGTTCCAGGGTGGTCCACTGCAGGTGCATCATAATACCAATGTAATACTTATCTTTGTAACTCAGAAAGGGGCGAATACAATTTGTTATTTCTGGCTAAAAGTCCATGTATTTCTTGCCTGTGCATTTGCATTGTGAATGGAAATGTGACTGAGCGCACAGTAGCAGCCAGGGGTACTTTATGTGGGGGAGGTATTGCACTGTCAGGAACTATATTTCTCTAAAAAGCTTCTGCTTTACCACGTCTATTTACTGGTCAATAATCTAACAAATCTAAATAAAAACATCAATTGAGCATGTCTATGTTTCTCACATTTCATGGATCTCATGAATCCCAAATTTCCATGATGAGTTTAGACTGTATTTTCATGTTGTGCTCCTTCTAAGTAGTATCGCCAGACAGCATAAAGATTTGTACGGCTAGTATCTCTGAATCATAGATAGCATAATATTGCTCAGTAGGAATGAGAGTCTGAGAACGACTCAAATCAACTTGATGAAGGGCTCTAGGGTCAGAATGCCATTGTAAGATAATTGCTTCTATAGAGGTAGCAGAGGCATCTGTTTCTACAATCAAATATAGAGTTACACAAAGATAGCGTAAAATGAGTGCAGTAGTAAAAGCATATATCAGAGTGGAAAAAGCTTGTTCTTGCTGTTCTTCATACTGTAATGGCAACCCTTTATTGGTTAGTTTTAAAATAGGACCAATGAGAGAGGAGAAAATGTCTAGTCATTGCCAATATTTACAAAGCCCACGAATCATGTATTTCTTTCACATTTTTGAGAGCAAGCCACTGCAAAACAGCCTTTACTTTTTGCTGATTCATACCTATGCTTTGCAGTGAGAAGACACATTCTTAAAAAAGGGACCCAATTGGTTTCAACGTGACATTTCTCCAATTTGGTATGCGTAGCATGCTTATGGGAACAGGTAAGTACTTCACACAACACTGCCATGGCCGGTCCAAAGCCCAGCTGCAAAAGGAGGTTTATATGTAGGGCTAGCTACCCGACCATGTACAAAAATCCTAGCTGCAGAAATGTCAACCAAAAGACATCTCAGCCTTGGGGAGGGAGAAATCTTATTCAAGGAGAGCTATGATGACTTGTGGTGAAAGCCAGAGATCCCCGGAAACCACAAAGCTGATCCACCTGCTTTTGACCACGACCATCAGCATCACCATCAGGACATGGAATTTGAGGACCATGTACGAGACAGGCAAGACAGCCAAAGTGGCAGCGGAGATTATAAAATACAGCCTTGTCCTGTTTGGCCTCAGCAAGACCAGATGCACACACTGAACAACAGAAAAGACTACCTCCAGGAGGAATGCTGCTGTATTCTAGGCACGAGGAAGAGAACGCCCCACATACTCAGGGAGTAACACTGATGCTAACGCCAACAGAGCTCTGATTGAATAGGAAGCTCATGGTCCCAGAGCTATCACAGTGACCTTCCACACAAAGAAAATGAGGATCAATATGAATGTGATTCAGTGTTATACACCTACAAATAACAGCAAAGAAGAGGAAAAGGAACAGTTTTACAAAATACTTTAGTCCATCCTGGAGAAATGCCTTGAGAGACACATCACCATATTGATGGGGAACTTCAACGCCAAGATTGGAAGTGACAACACTGGGTCGCAATAGTCATCGGCAACCATGGCCTCAGCAACGTAAACGAGAATAGTGAAAGGCTTGCAGATCTCTGTGCCCTGAACAGACTGGTGATAGGCAGTAGTGTATTCCTATAAAAAAGAATATGCAGAGTAACATGGGTGTCACCAGACATTCAACAAAGAATCAGACTAACCATGTCTGCATTGCCAAGAAGTTCCAGAGGTCCCTGCAAGATGTGAATGATGAGATGAACAGATGTGGCATCAGACCACCACATTTTCATGAAGAGACTAAACCCAAAGCTGAAGAAAGCATGGATGGAACTGACAAACCGATGCCAGCAATATAGTACCACCTTTCCCAAAGATGCAGAGGAATTGAGTAAATACTCAGTCACCCTCATTAACAAGTTTCAAGTCCTGCAAGAACTAGAGGACGACAGAGACCAAGTAGAAAGCCAGTGGGAGAAGATCAAAGATCAATTAAACAGTGACATCAACCTGCCAAGAGCTACTGGGTCCCAAGAAACACCAGCATAAAGAATGTATCTCCACCAGAACTCTCTGAAAAATCCAAGCAAGAAAGGAAAAGAAAGCAGCAGTCAACACCAGCTGAACAAGATCAGAAACAGCAAAAGCAGAAGGCGAATACCCCAAAACCAACAAAGAAGCAAAAAGAAGCTTAAGAGCAGACAAGTAAAGATTTACAGATTGTCTTACCACGGAAGCCCAGGAAGCAACAGGTCATGGAACTTTGAAAGAACTCTATGACATACCAAGGAAACTCTCCTGCAGATACAGCAATCCAGTAAGACCTGTTAACAACAAAGCTGGGAAGACAATCATGTCTAACAAAGGCCAACAATGAAGATAGGTGGAGCACTTTGAAGAACTGCTGAACCAGCCACTGCCACTTCCTCCACCAGACATACAGCCAGCTGGCAAGCACTTGCCAATAAATTGCAGCAAACAAACCAAGGAAGAAATACGAGAAGCCAATCAACATCTGAGGAATGGGAAGGCAGCAGGACCTGACAATATTCCTGAAGAGGCACTGGAAGCAGACATTTAAATATCAGTAAACATGCTTTACCCCATATTTGGAAGGATATGGGAAGAGGAAAAGGTGCCATTGTAATGTGTTCCTTAATACTTTATAGCTTTACGGTTGTTCATTCATGATTGTAACTTTTCTATTTCCATCACTGTGTTGTGTTATGTATACTCCACACCGCGCACCTTAAAAGAATGTTTTCCTTTGAAGGTGCATCGCTCGTGGTCCATGTTTGTCAAAGGACTCCAACTGCTGAATCAGGCATTCAGCAGTTGGACTTCCTACAGAACAGTTGTGCTCCAGTGGTTATGCTTTTATCCTGAGAAGAATAAACCTTAATATATCTTTCAAAGCTTCCTACTTCGACTACTTTAATTTATTGGTTTCATGAAGAAAGGTTCTTCACATTTTGGCAACGAAGGAGAAGAACAGCTAATCACCATTTTTTTGCAAAGAACTGGATAAAAGGAAAAGCAGTGTTACCTGCGAGAAGAAATGATTGTGGCTTCGTGAAAGAAATTCCGGTGGAAATTACCTGTGGGACGAGTAGGAGGTGAATTTTAATCGTTTTCCGAAAATCCAGCAAAGCAATTGGTCTGAAGCAACGTCATTCATGACGAGGAGACCAACGACACAGTGACAGGGTCGCAGAATATAAGGAAACGTAAGAGCACCTCATCAAGCACACTGACGTGATCACGCTCCCGGCGGCAATTTTGTTTTCAGCAAAACAAGCTGTTTCTATAACAACAGTTCTACGATCAACATTATTAAGGAAAGCAACGCTTCTCATCGACAATACACAGGTCTTTGTGTATTTCTTTTCTCAACATCAAAGCGCATGAACAACGATTATTTAAAGGAATAAAACAACAATAGAGAAAGATTAAATCGACTATTTACATGTCGATGTGTTTATATTTAAAAAAAAAGTGAAATACATAGCGCATTAATTAAAACAAAGGCGAAGAAGGCAAGAAAAGGAAATTTCACAAAAAGAACGAAATAATTAAGGTACATTTGTTGTTTATGTCTATATTTATGAAAAAGTGAAAGGGTAATATTTAAAAAAAAAGTCTTATTGAATAAGTTGATATTAGATAAAATGGCAACACATCAACAAATGGTTAATTTAAATCATTTTCATCCTGTACCTGGTAAACCCAAAGAGACATGGAAAATGTGCTTTAAACGTTTTGAGAGTTATGTAATTGCAATAGATGCAGATGACTATTCAGCTAAAAGAAAGTTAGCTATTTTATATAGTCATTTGAGGAGCGCAGGACGACAGATCGTTGATAACCTTCCGGCTTCTATTCCCCCTCCTGGAAATGGGGATGGATGGAATGTTTTTACTGATGCTGTGGAGAGACTAAAAAAGACGTTCCTAGAACAACCTAGGGCCCGATGTAGGTAAATCCCATTTACCGATTTTGAAATACCGAATCTTACCGATTCGGTATTTTAAAATCGGTAAATGGGATGTAGGTCCCAACATCTGGATTCGTTACCGAATCCTTAACAATTCATTAATTACCGATTCGGTAAATACCGAATCGGTAATGCCCATTCTTTCCTATGGGCTTTGAAGCCCATAGGAATGATTAGGCATTACCGATTCGGTATTTACCGAATCGGTATTTAAAGAATTCACAAGGGTGCAGGGGGTGTCACTTTGACACCCTCTAGCACCCCCAAAACGGCCATGTGTGCAATGTGGCACACAGACATGCCCTAAGGGCACGTCTGTCTGTCACATGGCACATGTGTACATGCACAGATGTGCATGTACACAGGAATCGGTTTTTTACCATGGATTTGTATTCCATGGTAAAATACCGATTCTGTAAGCCATGTGCTGCCGGAACATAGGCTACCTACATTGCATTTTCGGTAATTTTACCGAATCGTTATCATTACCGAATCGGTAAATATTACCGACTCGGTAAATTTACCGATTCGGTAATGATAACGAATCGGTAAAATTACCGAAAATGTGCCCCTACATCTCCATAGCCCTTTACCGATCGGAAACGGCCGAAAATCGGTATTTTCGGCCGATTCCGATCGGTAAAGGGCTACCTACATCGGGCCCCTAGTGTCATGCTAGAACGTTTCAACTTTAGCAAGAGAAAACAAGAACAAAATGAAACAGTAGAGGAATTGATATCTGTACTCAGAAATCTAGCTGCAGATTGCAACTTTGGAGCATATTTAGATACTGTGATCAGAGATCAATACGTTTATAAGTGCTTTCATAAACAAATACAAGAGAGAATTTTAAGTTGCCATGATCAGTCCCTTTCAGAAGTTATAGACATGGCAAAAAGCGTAGAAAGATCTATTATCCCATCAAAATGTATTTCCGAGGAAAGTATTTCATCTATGCAAAATGACATGCACGTTAATGCTATTTATTAAAAAACAAATTTGTTAAACCATTCCAAAGAAAAACTATTTCATTGTGCTACAGATGTGGATCAAAAGCGCACCTTGGAAACAGTCCAGTTTGTCTTGCTTTAGGAAAAAGTTGCACATTTTGTCACAAAATTGGACATTTTCACACTGTCTGTAGAAACAAACGAGCAATTCAAGTTAGTGCTATAACTTCATTGTAAAATGTTGATATTGATGCTTCATCTCTTGAATCTCCTTTAGAGAATCTTAACATTAACACTGTTGAAATTAATGCATTGGATGTATCCTCAAATGCTTTATAAGAAAAAAAGATACTTTCTATTGATTCAATAGAAACATCACCTGACATTAATCGTGTAAAGGATCCAACTTTTTAGGTTATAATTAATCATTATTCATTTGATATGATGGCAGATTCATGGGCACCTGTAACTATTATTTCTGATGTTTTGTTCAATGTTCACTGGTCCTCAAATGTGCATTTGCAACCTTTAGACATCATTCCAAAAGCTTATTGTGGTAAGGATATAGATATGTTGGGTTATTTCTTAACAAAACGTTCATGCCTAGGTAGATGCATAAATACAAAGGTCTATGTAGCCATTGAAGGAAAGAGTGTCTTTTCTTGGCATGATCTTGTGAGAATGGGCCTTAAATTAGTCCCAGGTTTGGATTCTACTGTTCAGATCAACGATGTTCCCATTTCTTTCGTGACCAATAGTGAAAAAACAGTGATTGATGACATTGTTTCTGAGGTTCCAGAAGTTTTTAAAGACTCAGTGGGAAAAATCAGAAATTTTGAACATCTCTTCAGGCTTAAACCTAATGCCATTCCTATCATTCATAAGTTGAGAAATATTCCACTTAATGTTAAGGATCATTTAAAAAAAGTTTTAGACAAAATGGTGTCTGAAGGCATAATTGAATCAACAGATTAATCACTATGGGTCAGTCCAATTGTAGTGGTTAAAAAAAGGGATGCCAGCTGTGGAAAAGTAAATTTTGCCATGTTCTGTGTCCCTACGCTTCATCCATCATATGTTATGTGTGCATGACCAATATGCATATGTTATTCCCCATGTCTGATTAATGACGCAATTACAGTTGTGTCCACCTCTGGTATGTCATTTTCCAGTCCTCGTGAATACTACGAATATCAGGCCTATGTAAAGTAATGTTGCCACGTTTCTCAGTGTGCACGTTATTCCATTATAAAGTCCCCGTTTCCAGGCCTCAAAAGGGCCCGGACCACAGATTCAGCTCCTGTCTCCTGAAAGCCTCGCTGAGGAGCGATACAGCCCCCACCTGTATCCTCGACCTTTCACTTACTTCCTGCCTCGCAGTGCCCGGTGCAGCTTGGCTCTGCCTCTGAGTCTGCCAAAAGTATGTTATAGTTCCAGCTATCAGTTCAGTCCTCCTCCTCTGCATTCCTAAGCTACTGAACTGCATCAATAGTTTCCGTCATTGTCTAGCCTACTCGGCTCCACGTTAGAGAAATACTGTATTAATGGTCATTTAATATTCTTCATCGCGCACTACATGTAGAATAATGCATGGTCCAGTCTTAGAATCAAGTTAGCTTCTCCCCTCATGACTTCTAGTTTATATCAACATGTTCCCTAAACATCAGATACCAGATAGGGTTTAGGTACATGTCGCTCCGACCCTCCAGACTCTAGTCTCTGCTCCTAACACAGAGTTCATAGCCCCCAGCTTCTCCTAGTAACACGTCATTGCTAGTTTTCGCGCACCATTAGGTTAGAGGTCCCGGCTCCTTAGGTAGCCCCCTCCTATGTTTCCGCCCATTCATGACATATTCTGTTACGTTTGCATCACATGTCTATGTATACTCCCAGTTACACCTCTTTTTACTGTTATCTTTCGCGACTGCTACGCGTCATGCCTTTCTGCTCCACCCACTGCTACGCCTACTGCAATGTAATGCTATGTGTTCGCGCTATGTATATATGCCTGTGTTTTGTTATTGAATGTTAGCGCGCTCATCCCAGTCCTAGCCCCAGCAGCTGCTGGGCCTCTTTTCCCCTGCTGGGCCCCAGTTGTCCTGCTGGGCCCTGTCATTCTGTTCCTATGCAGGTTGTCCTGATCCTGTCCTTATGCTGTAATAAACCTGCACAAACTCCTACTACCTCGAATCTTGACTCTTATTTATTGAGCTATCTGCTATGCTATAAGTCTAGTCAAAAATAGGGTATTATTTATTTATTTACCACATAATGGCGCCCGAATAGGGACTTGCCCTTTCCCCACGCGTCGGTGAAGCCACGCCGACCCCCTGACCCTCTGCAGTCGTGACGGAACTCTTCTGCGCAGTGGCAGATATTTCTGCTCAAATATCCCTCAGGCCCACGGAGGAGACGGAGGAGGCGGTCCAGCATCCGAACGAGACGGTGGAGGAACGCGGCGAGTCCCGACCAGAGCCCAAGCCGAGAGTCCAAGGTCCGAGGTATCCGGAGGCCCACCTGTAACTGAAGTCCGAAGTCCGAAGTTCGTCGTCCGTCGTCCAGTCCAGTCCGAGGCCTTCCGTTCCGTGCTGCCCGGTGAGTACCATTGCTGGGGTAGTATCTAGACAGGACCAATTTAAATTGACTCCTGGTCCGTGGGTTGGTGGTGCCCAGACTCACAAACGAAGTGTTCACCTAGGTGGATACGGGTCTTGATGTGTCCCTTTATGGGACCGGTATGTTCCGTACTGTTACAGCAGTGCATCCAGTAACTCTAGTCTGTTCCGTTCTCGAGAAAATCTGTTCTATTTCTGTTCTCAGTATTCCAGGTAAAATTCTGTTCGAACTGTTATTTATAATGTTCTTCATGTAATTTACTGTTGTGGTATGAGTGCGATGTGATTTCGTGTTTTTTATTGTGTATTGTATTGTGTCCAGATTACAGTTCAGTCATGCCTATATTTTCCAAGTTACGTCAGTTAAAAACTAGAAAGGGTCTGTTAGAGGAAGCAGTTCCTGTCCCGCCTAGGGACAGTCCAGGTCACTTTATGTATCAGAAACATGGCATAAGCGCCATATTGTATCTAGATTTATGGGTAGAGTATACCAAACAGTTAGAAGAAAAGTATAGATGGCCCGTATCGGGTACATGGGATGCCGAATGTATCATGCGAGTAGAAGAAGCATTATGGAAAAAGAAAGCCAGACAGTCACAGAAAGATGCCATCGAGTTATGGCGTAAGGAAGCTCATAGAAGAACGGAAAAGGAAGTCAGAAAATCAGAGTTAAGTAGAGAATCCCAGGAACGAGCCCAAGAAAGAGAATTAATCGAGATAGGTGAACAAGTCAAAACCGAACAGTCAGACAGACAGAGGCATGCCCTTATTAAGGGTATGTATCCTCTCCTTGCCGAAGGCTTGCCAAAAGCGACCCCAGAGGCACCCAGTAATTTCCCGCCACCATTAATTCCGACCAAGCTACGTCACAAACCGACCGCAGCTGATATTTTTATTTCGTCCTATCTGGACGACACAGTCCCAGAATATGCAAATCCTGTTCGCGCTCCGCTAGTCCCTGTAAATCAGGCACTTCCCGCTCCTCCAGACACCGGAGTACCTGTTACGGTACCCCCGGTCCAGCCTACAGTTCCATTTCCCACTCTGCCAGGACGTAGAGCCTCAGTAGACGACTCCAGTTTAGGGGCCGCAGGAGGAGCTACTCCTCAAACCCCGCCGCCACACAAGCGTTTATCGGCACTCGAATTACATGCTCAAGCATCACAGCGTACTCCTAAAAGTAATAAGTCTGTTACAGAAATCAGGCAAGCCCTTAACGAATGTGTCTATGATCCAGTTCCAGGCGAATATACTATGGTTTTATATTCCTTACGTGTAAGGAGAGTGACCGAGTATCTAGTCACCTTACCGAATATGAAAGAAGATCTAGACAGAATATATCGTTTCATCCGTACAGGGGATGATCCAGAAAGTATTGGCGAGATTATGCCTCAAAGGAAAGCCGAGATTCAGCTCATGATATTAAAGTTCCTG
Source organism: Lissotriton helveticus (assembly GCF_964261635.1). Taxonomy (NCBI): domain Eukaryota; kingdom Metazoa; phylum Chordata; class Amphibia; order Caudata; family Salamandridae; genus Lissotriton; species Lissotriton helveticus. The sequence goes on from NC_136068.1 coordinate 847,745,904, forward strand.
ATCAATTGTCTAATAAGAGAACAAGATTACCCGTCTAAAGATCCCGCCGAAATGAGAATCCTGACAAGGTGGAGTGATAATATAGCCGAGGGTAAGCACAAGACCGTCAGTGCCATGGAGAGTATGTACAAGAAAATTCGTAAAGAAATAATAAGGTTACACGAACAGCGTAAAGCAGCACAAGTAAGCGAGAAAGAAAGTATCTCTGATCCTGAAGAGGAGGAAAACGAGAATCCCTCCAGAATAGCGTATGTAGGAAAATCCAGATTTCCAGATCGCCATTTACGTCTAGAACCCAAGTCTATTTTTCATCTAGCACCAGAACAAGGTTCTCTAGAACAAGTATTTCAAGCTACCGATCACATTCTGAAATCACGAGTCGGTTACAGTGAGCTAAGTACCATGCATGAACAAGAATTAGCCCGATCAGCAGTCCGATGGATTACTGATTCTACCACTTTTCCAGACGAAATAGTGGCACAAATGTTTCTGAAATTGCCCCCAGCCGAGCAACGACTGGTGGGAATGTATATGATCCAGCACCTCATCACTCTGTATGAGGGTCAACATTCTGATCCAGGTCCGTTACACGATATCCTGAACGAGTTACTCCAGTATAGATGGAGAGGTCTAGGTACCGATTTAATTAGTGTCATTCTAGAACAGCGCCACAAATATAGAACGTTCCTGAACCCGCATTTCGTTCATGTCTCACCCCCAGAAAGTAAATCGTTTTACATAGACAGACAGAATCCGTTACGAGAAGTCCACCCAGTCCAAGGGGCGGGGGGCGTAATGCAACGAGTGTTTGTATACACTCCGATTTCAAAGATGGAACTTCTTGAAATGAAGAAATTAATTCCCTGTCATGACAAAGATCCAGCAGGGTTCCATAGAGAATTAAAAGACATGCTCCGTATGGGAGAATACACTTACCCAGATATCATTAAAATGTTAAAGGTCCTGTTACCTGCAGGGGTATATGAAAAGTTAAAAGAAAAAGAATGGGAGGTGGGAGAGAAAAAGATCGATTGGGCAGCTCTAGAAGCTGAAGACAAGGCACGAGTACCAGGTACCGGTCTTGGAGATAAATGTAAAGAATTACCAGAATTACTGATTCAAGTTTTACCCAGATTATTGACAACGAGAAAAGAAGACTGGGATGCAATCTCAGCCTGTAAACAGAAACAAGATGAAGATATTAGTGATTTTTATTCTAGGTTTGAAAAATGTTTTAGTATTAACAGTGGTCTCAAGACAAGTAGTGAGTCGTACCCTCACCTTTTCGTTACCAAATTAGTCGAGAATTCAAGCCCACAAATTAAAAATCGAGTCTTGAAAGTCGAAAGCACCTGGCAAGCAAATACTCCGTCCCAGATGCTCCAGATGCTTCAGTATCACCAGAATAGAATCAGAGAAGAGCAAGAACACGAGAGAAAACGTATGAAAGACACGAAAATGAAAGTGCTAGTTGCACAATCTGTTCCTCAAGACAGTCAGAAGAGGGGTCCAAATCAAGCCAATCAAGCCAGTCATCCTGCAGCTCCCGTTAAAGGGAACTGCAATTATTGTAAACAGCCAGGTCATTTTATAAATGAGTGTGCAGTTCTGAAACACAACATAGCCACTGGTAAGACTAAAGAAAGACCACGTCCGCCAAGACAAGAACAAGTTTCACAGATTCCTCAGTCACAGAATGCACAACAGATAGTTCCCGCACCGCAGCCTATTGCTGCAACACAGCATGTTACGTCACAGATGTACCAGTATGCACAGTCCGAGTATCCAGAGTACCAGTCATATTCATGAAACAGCCTAGAGAGGGAGGTAGGCTTGCCTCTCATCGAGATACCTGTAGATCAAGAAGGTCCTTATGTTCACAGTCAAGTATTAGGGAAAGACAGAAAGTTTTTGATCGATACAGGGGCAAGTAGGACCACAATTAGTCATGCCGAAGTTCCAGGGGCTCCGCTCTCAGGCTCAAGAAATGTTTCCCTTGGATTTTCAGGAAAACCCATCGTTAACGAGATATCAAAGCCAGTCACTCTAGAAGTAGGTCCATTGTCCCGTACTACTGATCTGTTACTTACTAAGTCATGTCCGGAAAATCTGTTAGGCATTAGGACACTGAAAGAGTTAGGTGCAGTTATTTGCTGTTCCCCAGAGGGAATACGTCTGTTCCTACGTGACTTTAAGGGTCACTATGTATTACGAGATTTTGATTCAAGATTGTCTAATGTTCCACAGCATTTATGGGCGCAAGGTCCAACTGATGTAGGTTACATGCAAATCACACCCCATCGTGTGACTCTCAAGCCAGGTGTAGTGTTACCCCGAATCAGACAGTACAGATTGCCACCCGAGGCTGTAGCAGCCTTATCCAAAATTATTGACGAGCTCATGGCTCAAGGAGTAGTTGTAGAAACTGACTCCAATGTATGTAATTCTCCGATCATTCCAGTCATGAAACGTACTGATCCAAATGCACCCCCAGTATATCGATTAGTGATTGATTTACGAGAGCTTAATAAATGTATTATTCCTCAGTACCCAGTTGTCCCAGATATTTCTTCCCTGTTAACTGCTATTGATTCCGAAGCCATGTTTTTCACTGTCATAGACCTCAAGAATGCATTTTTCAGTGTTCCAATTCATCCAGACAGCCAGTTTCTTTTCGGATTTTGTTTAAATGGAAGGAGCTATATGTTCACACGCGCTCCTCAAGGTTTCACAGAAAGCCCTAGTATTTACAGTCAAGCACTCAAGAGACAACTAGACAATATTCACATGCCAACTGACACTGCCCTGCTCCAGTATGTCGATGATCTACTGATCACAGCCCGTTCTGAACGTGCTTGCGAGCGAGCATCCCTTACAGTTTTGTATTTTCTAGCCGAGATGGGGCACAAGGTGTCACCTTCGAAGCTTCAATTCTGTGTCCAGCAAGTGGTATACTTAGGACACTTGCTGTCCAAGAGGGGTAGGCAGTTGACACCAGACCGTATCCAGTTAATAGCGAGTCTTCCCCAGCCCAGAACCCAGAAGGAGGTACGTGCTTTTATCGGCCTTACTTCTTATTGTAGACAATGGATTCCCCAGTATGCATTTCTAGCCAAGCCACTGATACAGTTAACGACACAGGAGGCAGCCGTAGCGACTGTCCTCCCTTGGACATCTGAACATACACTTAGTTTTAACGAGTTAAAGAAAGCCCTATGTCAAGCTCCAGTTCTAGCTACACCGAACTACAGTAAGCCTTTTACACTTTTTGTTACTGAACGCGAAGGTACAGCATTGTCTGTTCTCACACAAGATCAAGCAGGACAATACAAGCCCTGTGCTTATTTTTCGAGCACATTAGATCCAGTCGCCCAGGCGTTACCTGCGTGCCTCAAGTCAGTTGCAGCCACAGCACTAGCTATCAGACAAAGTGATTCCATAGTTTTAGGACACTCCCTGACAGTACAAGTCCCACATTCAGTAGAAGTTCTTTTAAACCGAACACAAACACAGCACTTGACAATTGCACGTTTAACAGGTTATGAATTGACACTGTTCCAGCCACACATAGAAATTAGACGCTGCAACGTTCTGAATCCTGCTACACTGTTACCATCAGTTAATTCAAATCCAGACCCACATGATTGTGTGGAAGTAATTAACATTACGACAAAGCCAAGACAAGACCTGACAGACATTCCGTTACCAGATCCTGACCTGACACTTTATGTGGATGGTTCATGTATGAGAACTAATACAGGAGAACTAGTCGCCGCGTATGCAGTGACTACTGACACTGAAGTTATTGAAACACACCGTATTGATACCTTGTCCGCTCAAGCAGCAGAGCTAGTCGCTCTGACACAAGCCTGTATACATGCCAAGAACCTGAAAGTTAATGTTTACACAGATTCACGTTACGCATTCGGAGTTGTACACGACTTCGGAGTACTCTGGCAGGAGAGAGGTTTCATGACTTATCATGGAACCAAGATTCAGCATGGTCTCCTTATTCAAGCCCTGTTAGATGCCATACATTTACCGACATCTATTGCTATCATGAAATGCAAAGCACATACGAAAGTCACTGACATTATTTCCCAAGGTAATGATCTAGCAGACCGCACAGCCAAGCTTACAGCACAGACTCCAGACATTCCAGTTAATCAGACACGTACTCCAGATCCGATTACATGCATGACAGTTAAGGACCCTACACAAGATGTCATAGATATACAGTTACATGCTACTCCCGATGAAATCAAGAAATGGTCTGAACAAGGAGGGGTCCAGACAGATCAAGGATGGTTAACGAAGGGTAGAGCCACATGGTTTCTCCCCGATTCTATGGTTCAAGTCATTATCAATACCGCACATAGTCCAGCACATTTAGGAGAAAAAGCTATGTTAGATAGTATCCAGAACATTTGGTTCAATAAGCATTTACGAGCTGCAGCCAAGCAGAAAGTCCGTACCTGTATGATATGTTGTCAGTTTAATCCAGGTAAAAGTGTCCCGGTGGAACAAGGTGGTTTCCAGCCCCCTGACCACCCTTTTGAGGTCCTCCAGATGGATTATATTCAGATGGAGCGATGTCGAGGTTTCAAGTATGTCCTTGTAGTTGTATGCGCTTTGTCCAGGTGGACAGAAGCATATCCAGTCCCAGATTACACAGCCGCGACCACTGCCAAGCAGTTGGTTCGTGAATTTTTCCCTAGATATGGACTCCCTAGAGTCGTATATTCTGATAACGGTCAGCCATTCTCATCCGAACTAATGAAACACGTTTCCCTTTTGTTAGGGTACCAGTGGAAGTTCCATTGTGTACGCCATCCTGAAGCAGCCGGTCTCGTAGAGAGACATAATCAGACTCTGAAAATCCGTATTGCAAAAGTCTGTAAAGACAAAGGTGTGGACTGGTTAATAGCTCTGCCAGTCGCTTTGTTTTATATGCGCATGGTCGCACATTCCAGATCAGGTCTGTCCCCGTACGAGGTCGTATTCGGCCGCCCCCCTAACATGTGGGGTACTCCTAGACCCCGAAGTATTACCGATGTTTCATGTAATATGCTGACAGATTACCTAGCTTCCTTGATGTCTGCCCTCAACTCATGTCGTTCACAGGTTGCCGCCGCATTTCCAGACAATACCGAGGTGGCACCGCACGAGATCGTTCCAGGCTCCCTTGTGATGGTCCGGAATTTTGACAGATCAAGTCCGCTGGAACCACGTTGGAAGGAGCCACGCCAGGTCCTCTTGACCACCCGAACTGCCGTCAAGTTGGAAGGCAGGAAGGGGTGGGTCCACCTTTCTCATGTAAAACTTTTCAATGGATTGAAACCAGCCTCTAAAAACATTTCCAAGGATTTCCAGGATTCGAAAGATTGCCAGAACATTGTTTTAAAGGACTGTCCCGCACAAGACATTATTACAACCCCTCCCTTGTTAGAGAAAACTCCGCAACAGGAGTATAAGTTAAAGCTCAGGTCTAGTAAAATAAGTCAGTCAGTTTGATTGTATAAGTCCTCCCCTAGGTGAAACGGTTAGACTGTTTCTGACATGTATAAAATAGACCCCCATAGTGAGAGAGTCAGTCGAAGTTCACTTCAATGTATCGTTTTTCTGAGTTTCGTATTATTCATCAGCATAATGATTTCCTGCACTAGTTACGCACTTTTCCTGTGTTTTCCAGTTCCTCATGTAAATATGTCTACTAATGCTACAGTAGAGCACACGTTTAGTGATCTGCCTCCTCACGAATATTCATACCGCCTCGCTATGCGCAATAACACATTTATCCGTATGTTACATTACTCACACCAGACCAGCAATGCCACTAATTGTTGGGTGTGTGGTCGACTCCCCCCTTTTCAGACACCGAAGGGAGTTCTGCCACTTTTTCCTTATCCATTCTCACATAATGGTTCGTGTGGAGCATGGTCCACGTTAACGTCATCCTCAACAGATATGTCTTTTCTTAACAGTACATGTTTTCCAGACAAGCAAGGTTTCCCCCACAGAACAGGTTTAGATCTAGAAAACGAAGTATATAATTTAGGTAATTATTCGTCGAATTTCATGGTCCTGAATGTTCAGTCTGATACTACTCCAGACTTACCTGCTATTTCAGTACTACCAGTCAAAGGCGAATTATGTGTCCGTAGTTATGGTTCTGTACACATAGGTCATAGTGAATGTACTACTGTTATCAAGTATAGTGACAGTGGGAAATCTATTTTCAAAGCTTCACGTCATTCTTATTTTATTTGTGGTCAAACTGCATATGTCCGTCTGCCCCTCGATTGGGAGGGAACCTGTTACATTGCCTTCCTACTGCCACCTGTTTTCCTAGCCCCATCTGATTATCACAGAAACACACATCTAGTACACATTAGACATAGAAGGGAGTCCCCAATTGTCGATTATACTGAAACTACTCTAGAACAGTATACAGATTTCAATAAAGGTTTCTTCTTCTTTGTAGGACCTGTCCAGAATAGTAAACTGATCCGTAGGTTAACAAGAACCCTTGAAGCTGTAGTTAATGAGACTGCCTCTGCTCTAGGTAACCTAACCGAAGAACAATCTGCTATGAGATTTGTCGTTTTGCAAAATCGTCTCGTCCTTGACGTCATACTGGCCGATAGGGGCGGGGCCTGTAGAGTCATCGGATCTAGTTGCTGCATTTTCATTCCAAATAACGCGCCGTCCGTTTATTCAGCTATAACCAGACTCCATAAAATTGCCCATCTGTTACACCAAGATCCAGGCACCTGGACATGGTCAGGTTGGTTCTGGAATATAATTTCCGCATGGGGATGGAAAGTCCTGTCCTTTCTAAGTATAGCAGTAGCGATTATATTTAGCTGCTGCCTCTGTATACAATGTGGCCCTGCGATTTGCAGCATGTGTGCTACCTCTTGTATTCCTAGTCCCAAGCCCCGTTCTAAATCCCGTTCCAAGACAATTCAAGACGAGCAAATGGTACTGTATGAAATGATAGATGGTATCATGAAAATTGATGTTTCCTGATGGAAACGTAGTGACAAGGAGGGAATGTGGAAAAGTAAATTTTGCCATGTTCTGTGTCCCTACGCTTCATCCATCATATGTTATGTGTGCATGACCAATATGCATATGTTATTCCCCATGTCTGATTAATGACGCAATTACAGTTGTGTCCACCTCTGGTATGTCATTTTCCAGTCCTCGTGAATACTACGAATATCAGGCCTATGTAAAGTAATGTTGCCACGTTTCTCAGTGTGCACGTTATTCCATTATAAAGTCCCCGTTTCCAGGCCTCAAAAGGGCCCGGACCACAGATTCAGCTCCTGTCTCCTGAAAGCCTCGCTGAGGAGCGATACAGCCCCCACCTGTATCCTCGACCTTTCACTTACTTCCTGCCTCGCAGTGCCCGGTGCAGCTTGGCTCTGCCTCTGAGTCTGCCAAAAGTATGTTATAGTTCCAGCTATCAGTTCAGTCCTCCTCCTCTGCATTCCTAAGCTACTGAACTGCATCAATAGTTTCCGTCATTGTCTAGCCTACTCGGCTCCACGTTAGAGAAATACTGTATTAATGGTCATTTAATATTCTTCATCGCGCACTACATGTAGAATAATGCATGGTCCAGTCTTAGAATCAAGTTAGCTTCTCCCCTCATGACTTCTAGTTTATATCAACATGTTCCCTAAACATCAGATACCAGATAGGGTTTAGGTACATGTCGCTCCGACCCTCCAGACTCTAGTCTCTGCTCCTAACACAGAGTTCATAGCCCCCAGCTTCTCCTAGTAACACGTCATTGCTAGTTTTCGCGCACCATTAGGTTAGAGGTCCCGGCTCCTTAGGTAGCCCCCTCCTATGTTTCCGCCCATTCATGACATATTCTGTACGTTTGCATCTATGTATACTCCCAGTTACACCTCTTTTTACTGTTATCTTTCGCGACTGCTACGCGTCATGCCTTTCTGCTCCACCCACTGCTACGCCTACTGCAATGTAATGCTATGTGTTCGCGCTATGTATATATGCCTGTGTTTTGTTATTGAATGTTAGCGCGCTCATCCCAGTCCTAGCCCCAGCAGCTGCTGGGCCTCTTTTCCCCTGCTGGGCCCCAGTTGTCCTGCTGGGCCCTGTCATTCTGTTCCTATGCAGGTTGTCCTGATCCTGTCCTTATGCTGTAATAAACCTGCACAAACTCCTACTACCTCGAATCTTGACTCTTATTTATTGAGCTATCTGCTATGCTATAAGTCTAGTCAAAAATAGGGTATTATTTATTTATTTACCACACAGCATTCGTCTATGTGCCGATCTTCGTTCGTTGAATCCAAATATAATCATTGATTGCCATCCATTATCGAAAATCCAAGATCTACTCTTTTCTGGGTCAAAGTTTTTCACACTTCTTGACCTCAGAAGTGCTTACCATCAAATTCCACTCACTAAGTGTTCATCAGAACTCACTACTTTTATTATTCCTTTTGGAGCATTTAAGTATTTGAGACTCCCGCTTAAATTGGCATCAGCGGCAAGTGTCTTCCAGAAATTTATGGACACCATTTTGCATAATATTGATTGCGTTCAGGCCTATCAAGACGATGTACTAATACATTCAAAGAGTAGAGTTGACCATGTTCAAACCCTAAGAAAAGTTTTATCTCGCTTCAAAGATGTTGGGGTAACTCTAGGAGTAAAGAAATTTCAATTTTTTTTGCAAAAGAATTAGATTATCCTGGGCATTCTATATCAGCAGAGGGAATTAAGCACAACCATTCCCTTACTCAAGCCATATCAAATGTTCCTATTCCTAAGGATAAGGATTCTTTGAAGTCTTTTTTAGGCTTAACAGGATACTATTCTAGGTTTATTCAAAGTTACTCACAACTAGTTCAACCTCTAAGTGTATTTTAAAAAAAGATGTGAAGTTTTTGTGGTCACAAGAAACAGATTTTGCATTTAACCTTGTAAAAAAAAGTCATAATAGAAGCACCTGCCTTGTCCTCCTTTACCCCTGGATTAAAATGCACCATTTCTGTGGATGCTAGCCAGAAGGGTCTGGGTGCGGTACTTTGCCAATGGAATGGTGCAAAAGAGAACACCATTGGTTTTGCATCAAGATCCCTCAGTGGTGCAGAGTCTAACTACAGCACCATCAAGAGAGAAGCCCTTGCCTGTTCTTGGGCTGTAGAAAAATTTTAAACTTACATTTGGGGTTCCCATTTTATACTCCTAAGTGATCACAAGCCTCTATTGCATCTTCTTAACGGAAATGGGACAGGAAAAGCATCGGCAAGACTTGTCAGAATTCTATCAAGATTACATGAATATAATTTCACAATACAACACATTTCTGGAGGTAATAACTTAAGGGCTGATGCTCTTTCCAGATTACCTTTGGAAAATGATACAAAAGATAATGTTGATGATATAGAATGTGTTGTTGCCTCTATAGAGGAGTTGGTTCTTTCTCCTTTTTCTATTTCAGAGTCTGATTGGGTTAAAGGTTATTCTGATGATGCAATTTTAATGGCAGTAAAAAACACGATCATTTCAGGTTGGCTGAAAGTACGTTCTCTTCCTGCCTCTCTGAAATCTTATGCTCAAGTTTCAGATGAGCTGTCCATCATAAATGATGTGATCTTTAGGGGAGATCAATGTGTTCCTCCTTCTAAGCTTCCCCAAAAACTTTTTCATGTAGCCCATCAAGGTCACTTAGGTGTTGGAGGTACATCAAGGAAGTTGAAAGAGTACTTTTGGAGGCCAGCTCTTGACAAAGATGTAGCACTTTGGATTAATAGTTGTGATACATGTTTAGTGTCAGATAAACACTGGAAAACTTCCCAGCTACCTTTACACAGTGTTCCTTTAGCAGAGGAAGCTTGGGATGAATTAGCCATTGATTTTGCAGGGTCATTTGAAATGTTACCACATGATAAACGTTATATTATTTCACTCATTGACTATCACTCTAAATGGGTTGAATTTGAATTCTCTTTCAGTTGTAAATTGTAAAGAAAGTTTTTCTTACAGAAGGTTCTCCAAAAGAAAATGTGAGTGATAATGCATCTCGTTTCTGCTCTTCCGTTGTGCAGGAATTTTTGAAGTTACATGATATCAAGCACCTTAGGGTGTCACTCTATTCACCATCATCTAATGGTTTAATTGAGAGGATGAATAGGTTTATCAAGGAGGGCATACAAACCGCTGTTTCATGTAATGTAGATGTAGAAGATTTTCTAAAAAACAAAGGTGTGTCGTATTTGGTTACTCCTCATTCCACAACAGGCATTTTACCTTTCAGATTGCTCAAGAAAAGCAATCCTGTTGGTAATATATGTTCATCGTGTATCAAAGATATTGGTAGAAACATTAACTCGTGTCTAGCTTGTCATGACAAAGATATCGTAAAGAAAAATGTGTTGGATCAACAAAAGATTCAACAGAAACACTTTGATTCAAACTTCAACCCTGTTTCACACACTTTTAGAGTTGGTGATTGGGTCATGGTTAAGACTCCTAACAGGGTCAAGAAAGGAATGTCTAAGTTTTCCCTTCCTACTCAGGTTCTTAAGGTTTCTAAGGGTTCACTTTTCCTGGATAAAAAGGGGTGGTGGAACAAGTGAGTAATAGTCAAACTCACTCCAGAACAAGCCAACAGAGTGTTTAGAACTAAACATTTTGATGACAGTTCTTCTTGTTCTTATTTTCCTTTGGGATCCCTTTCAGATAATCTTTTACAACCTTGTGCACAAGTCATTCAAACTTCAACTGATAGTTCCTCTCATTGTAATGCCCATAATATTAACTCCCAATTCATTTCTAGTCCTTCAACTTCAAGCAGAGCTCACAGAAATTGCTCTTTTCCTTCACGATTTAAAGATTTCTATTTATTTTAACTTTCTTTTGTTTTTCTTTACTTTTCAATTGTTTGTATAAAAGGAAGATTATGTAATGTGTTCCTTGATACTTTATAGCTTTATGGTTGTTCATTCATGATTGTAACTTTTCTATTTCCTTCACTGTATTGTGCTATGTATACTCCATGGCGCACACTTTAAAATAATGTTTTCCTTTGAAGGTGCATCGCTCGTGGTCCATGTTTGTCAAAGGACTCCAAATGCTGACTCAAGCATTCAGCAGTTGGACATCCTACAGAACAGTTGTGCTCCAGTGGTTATGCTTTTATCCTGAGAATAATAAACCTCAATATATCTTTCAAAGCTTCCTACTTCGCCTACTTTAATTTATTGGTTTCACGAAGAAAGGTTCTTCAGAGCCATCATACTGGAAGGAGGGGTATCTGATCAAAATCCCCAAGAAAGGTGACCTGAGTAACTGCACAAACTACAGAGGGAACACTCTTCAACCTCAGCCAAGTGTTCAACAGAGTCATCCTGAACAGAAGGAAGGAACCCATTGATGCTCAGTTGAGGTTCTAGCAAACTGCATTCTTTAAAGATAGATCCTGCACAGACCAGATTACAGCACTGCACATTATTATTGAGCAGTCGGTGGAATGGAACTCCCCCTTCTACGTCAACTTCATCGACTCTGAAAAGGCATTTGACACTGTGGACAGTGAGATCCTTTGAAAATTCCTCCGCCATTATGGTGTTCCAGATAAACCCATAAGAATCATAAGGAACTCTCACAAGGGAATGACCTGCAAGATAGTCTGTGGAGGATAACTCATGGAAGCATTTGAAGTGAGGATTGGAGTCCCCAGGGTTGTTTGTTCTTGCCTTTTCTCTTCCTGCTGGCCATATACTGAATCATGAAGACATCCACAGAAAGGAAAGGAAATGGGATCCAGTGGACACTTTGGACATAACTGAGCGACCTGGGCTTTGCAGACGCCCTGGCCCTACACTCCCATATCCACCTGCAGATGCCAGAGAAGACCGACAAAGTGGCAGCCACATCAGCACAACTTGATCTCAACATCTATAGGGGAGAAATTGAGATCCTGAGGGCTAACACAGCCAGCACAACTGCAGTCACACTTGCAGGCGATGCATTTAAAGAGTTTGAGGCCTTCACCTACCTGGACAGTGTCATTGACAAGCAGGTTGGCACATATGCTGATGTCAAGGCAAGAATCATCAAAGCAAGGGCTGCCTTCATTCAGCTAAAGAAGATCTGGAGCTCCATGGACCTAACGCTACAAACTAAGAGCAGGCTTTTTAATAACAGCATAAAATCAGCCCATCTGTATGGAACAGCAACTTGGAGGGCAACAGTGACCACCACCAACAAAGTCCAGACCTTCATCAGCACTTGTCTGAGGAAAATCCTCCAAATCTGCTGGCCAAACACCATCCGCAACAAAGTCCGATGGCAGCAGACTTTCCAACTTCCTGCCCATGAAGAAATCATGAAAAGATGCTCAACGGGATAGGTCACACCCTCCGCAAGCCTGCATCAAACACCACCAGGCGAGGCCTCACCTGGAACACTCCAGGAAAAAGGAAAAGAGAAATACCGGGCATCGAGGCCTCAGGGCTGACTGCAAGGAGATGAGTTACACCTGGAGTCAGATGGAAAGAGAAGCACAGGACAGAGATAGCTGGAGTATCCTGATTGATGGCCTATACTCCAGGAGGAGTAGTAGGCATAAGTAAGCAAGCACTTCACAGACAAACCAACAGTGTTCCCGTAAAGCTTCAGAAAAAATGAGAATATCATCAAGATAGGCTATAACAAATTCATGAACTACGTCTTACAAAATGTCATTAACTAGATGTTAAAAGGAAGCAGGGGCATTACATAAACCGAAAGGTGTCACTAAATACTCAAATTTACCATATTTAGTGTAGAATAAATCATCATCATCAAAACATTTAGTTTATGGTATAATCTTATAAAACACACAAATAAAATACAATTCAATATACACAAAATGTTTAAACAGTAAAAATCAAATCCCTCTTGGGAAATCACCAAACCACATGTACATACTGCATTTCCCTCTGAAATCAACTGTTCGGACTGGTATAGCATACACTATTATCACTCCAACTTCAGTACCACTACAATATAGAGAGACACTAGACTCAGATGGTATGTTCACTAATAACCTTTTTTAATTGTATATTCTAAATATTTACAATGTATACATTAGCAATATCACAATAATAAGAATTATTATACAATTTAAAGAGTTAAAAACATTTGTTGTTTAAGAAAAATGTCATACAATTTAAAACTCTCACAATGCAGTGCAAAACAATTTTATACAATACAAATAAAAACAAACTTGTGAAAAAAAGCAAGAAACAAAAAAGGCAAAGACAATGGTCTATTCAGCACTACTGATCAATTTCAACATTATACACGATACTTAAACTTATCTAAGAATCACCATCTACTATATCAGAAATGTACACAAATTGAATCTTGTTAACTTTGTCAACACGTTTGTCAACAGGAAGGGACACCTTCCTTCACATAAACAATCCTTCATGGCATTTTGCTGTTTCTATGTGTCTTGCATAATGCAGCACACATAGAAACATCAAAAACGAGAACAAATAAAGCATTTCTCCTAATTTTGCCATGTTAAGACCAGGTTTTCCCTAGTCTTAATTTTGGCGCTACCTCCTATTTAAGCCACACTTGTAAATAGCGGGCAGCTTTAAAATCAATGGGGGTTGCAGTGGAACGCCCAGCGCGACACCCATTGCCCACCCCGTACACGCCAAGTGTAGCGTGATAGGGTTCCTTATTTACATGGAAGCGTTAAGCCACATAAAGGAACTTACCGCCGCCTTATAAATAAGGCAAAGCCCCTATCGCCACAGGAACTTTGATAAAAATGATGTTCCTGTTGCGATAGGGGCTTGTAAATATTCCCCTTTGTTTTATAAGCTTACGATACATGTTGTGGTATTATAGAGTATTAAGTATCAACCACCTCAATCTCAAGGGACGGGCCTTGATTTCACCTATCCAGGGATGGGGTCTCCACACCATCGCCTATCGATGTTCCTTCAGACCAGCCCCTGCAGAATGGCTCCATAAGTGCCTGGCGTTACCCACTAACTAACCCATTCATGCACTTCAAGATAGCTATGTACTCATGGGAGCTTTATGAACACTACCACACCTCATTCCTACTCTGCCCAACCACACTAGGAATTCGCTGTATACTTTTGCACCCCTCCCATTGGAAACAGCAAGGGGTGCGCACTTGCAAGCAAGCAATCTTGACCTGCTTTAATTCATCAGATGCAAGTTCCATTGCTAGAATAGTTAAGTACATTCATGGTATGGAAAAGGCCACATTCCAACGTGCCCTAACAACAGACTGACAACCACTTCTTGTTAGAGGAAATAGATATCTCCTTGGACAACCGCTTCTTGAGTGAGAAAATAGACACCTCCCTGGACAGTGCCAACAAAGCACCCTTCACCCGTCCACCTCGTCATTCTAAAATGTACCTTGACCAATAAAATTCATCACCCCGTATTCTCATAATGATCAGTATTAATGTTGCACTTTCATTGCTTTGTATTGTAAAGATTTTATATAATCAAAGAATAAACATATATTATTATATCATTTAAATAAGACCCACCAATTTCACCTCTCTCCCTCATGTTGTGTCTCGCGTTACACATGGGCTTGCCTGCCTGACCAAACCAGAAATGATTGAAGCCATTGTCAGCGGTTACATTTTCCCATCTCCCAAGGCTGGCAGCGCCATGTGCTCATTCAGTGGGCCAGTCTCCCGTCAGTGGCTGCATTCTCACATCTCCGATGCTGACTATACAGGACAACCTCTGGCATGGCTGCTGGAAATACCCTACCTCCTATCTTTTAAGCAGAGTATTTTAATCACAGTGGCTTAAACACTCAACAAACAAGGCTTAGCGTGCTACACCCTTAAGATCTCATTCACCAAACACACATGATTGTACTTTTCGTAAAATATTTTTATGCCGCAAGGATGCCATTATGCATTAGGGCTCAGAAATCACTCCCATGATTCAACATGCTCTTTAAGTACGCATTTATTGGTCGGTGCATGTCATGTGTTCTAAGTCACCTAATCTACCAACTAGACCAGTTGCTGGGTTGTCTATGTAAAAACGCTTGCATCTTTGTTGTGGATCGTTCATTTACCTGAACGCTGTGTGCAACAGATCTATGTGTACATGCGTCATCTGAAATGCCCTCCTAATATCAATATCACATACTGTCAGTCGTGATATATTGATATGTGCCACAACTAATTGAGTACACATTTTAAACAGCTATCTATATAAAATCACTGGATGTGGTGCTCACTAAGGGCCTAATTAGGAGGCTGGGTGGACGCGTTACGGTCTTTGGACCAACTAACCTCCGCCACAGCGATTGAAATGCGACCTGCACCGTGTGGCAGACACCTCCGGGTGGCTGCCACACGGTGAAGGGATTAAAAGGGACCACCATAAGTGCCCCCACTGTCACCAACCGGAGGACACATGGTGAAGGGGGCCGTGCTAGGGTCCCCTAGTGTGGCTTTCCGACAGGCTTATCTCAGAGGCAACCGTATAATGGTAAATACAGTGCATTCCTGCCCTTTCATGCAGCACAGTGCAGCAAGGTGACTTGCTGCTTTGCACTGCATGAAAGAATCATAAATCTGTCCCCAAATCTAAATTTAACATAAAGGGATTTTGTATAAGGAAGATACATATTGTTCAAATAGGATTCTAATTTCGGTGTAAACCTTTGGCACAGATATTGATCAGAAAGATTGCCACTCTTACTTGTTTGATGCCTCTGTTCTTTGGCAACGTTTCAAAAAGTTTGGTTTATAGTAGATTTTGCAGATTTACTAATAGATGAAGCATCTTGTCACAACAACTGCATACATAATCTGTAGAGACAAGATTCCACATAGTGCAACCACCTTATATTTTGGTTTAATTCAAGTTCTATAATATTCCGACTCGTAATGGGACCACATTTGAACCCAAAACAGGAGAGGCCTCAAGGCAGTATAGCTTTAAGGGAACAGAAAGAAGTAGCAAGGGATATTGATTTCTAGAGACAATCATGTTTATTTATGATAATTAATGCAAGGTCTTAATGCTCCTTGGGCTTATGGTACGAAAAATACATGAGCACCAGCTTGGGAGGTTAAATGTCCTATTAACCCTTTAGATAGCTTTTCATTGATACACACCTGTCATTCATACAGTTCCTAAATTCTGTTCCTTCTTTTAGAGTCAGAGGACAGATTTTTTCATGAGCTATTTTGGCACCAGGAATGATGACTGTAGTGCAGTCAAAGTCTATGAGGTAGCTGAAATTTGGCTCTTTTTGGTTAAAATCATCTGCAAAATCTTGAAACTGTGGAGGTATTTGTACTTATTTTGTCACCAACTTACCTTCATATTTGACTCCATCTGTCACTGGTTTGTTACTCATAGTTTCTTGAGGGAACAGTGGTCTTTGCCAAAATGTGAACAAAAAACTAATAGTGTTTTTTGCCCAATTGAAGGAGTATGTTCCCTGAAAGAAAAGGTACAAGAATTATATAAAAGGCCCAGACATCTATGATATCAAAAACCAAAAATTTGATGTGCCCCATATGTGAGAACATGATTGAAGACTGCGGGGTCTAGTCACAAACTGCAATTTATAGTATGTGCAATAGTACTACTCACATACTACCAAATGCTATTCACTACCCTCCAAGTGTAGGTCTACGCCTCTGCCCCTCCTATCATATTTGCACAGATCTCGGACCTGACAGTGTAGATTTCGCCTCACATACACCAACGTTTTGGAGGTGGGAGGAACGGGGTGGCTGGGAAATTGGGAGCACCTACTACTAAATGAAACATGCTTAGTGAGGAGTAAGGAGGGATAAGGGAGGCCCAGAGAGGGGTTTCGGGAAAGGTATGCACCCACCCAAAAAAGAGTAAATCTATTGTTGTTTACAAACTGCACTTCTATAGTTACTAAAGCCAAAAAGGACCCAATTCAGTTGTAAGTGTACTCCTGGAGTAAGTCCAGCAGAATACATGGTCAAACACTGGTACTCAATTAGCCTCCTATGAAAAATAATGGAGCAAGGAACTTAAAATGACTCTCCATTATTCTTCATCACCATATTGATGACTTGGCTCCTTCCCAACTCCCTCTACCACCCAGGACAATTTATTCCCTTTTTTCTCTTACCTGTCCTTCTCCTACTGTGTCCTAGTTCTTCCTCTTCTATCAGCGGAGATATTCAGATTACCAAATGATATACAGCATGTTAACATTAACATTGTGTTTGGTTATGGTCTATGTATGTTCTCTGAGGTGTTCATAGTTATATACATACAAATCAATAAAGAGGTTTGAAAAAAATGATACTTCATAAGAAATATATATTTTTGAAATAATTTTATCTTGACGTAAAAAAAATATATTAATTATATAATGTAAAAATACATATACATAAAACAAATATTTTATTAAACACTATTCTAATAACCTTTATTAATTTCTAAATAAATGTAACTTAAAAAAATAATAATTAAAATAAATTCTATATATAAAAGTTTGTACATTACAATGCATAATAAATACAAATTAAAAACAAACATTTTAAGTTATGTGGGCTTATTTAAAATACATTTTGAAAGTTCATTTTATTTTAATTTAGTTGAATTTATTCAAATTAATTCAATATTGTCAGAAAACGTTTTGTGATGTTCCACTGTGCAGGAGCCTGCTCCCTTATTTACGAGACAGCACTAGCCACAGTTTTTTGGCTTAACGCTGCCCCGTAAATATTGGTCCCTTCAACAGAGTTTTCAACGTTAAAGGGTCATGCAATGAGTGTTGCTGGGGACATTCCCAGCAACATCCATGGGTTTTTGACACTGCCCCAGATTTACGAGAAATCATAAATCTGAGGCAGCACCCAAAACGTATGCCTCTCCAGGGGAAGCGTAAGAGAGGCACAATGTGGAGAAATATCCTAATTTCTCCTCTTTTTTCCTTTGTCTATGTGTTTTGCATTCTGCAGCACACATAGAAAGAGGAAAATACCTGTTGTGATTGTTTTTGTGCAGGAAGGCTTCCCTTCCTTCACAAACATAATTATCCCTGCAATGCACGCACCCTCGCACCATGGTACAAAGGAGCCTGCGTTGGTGCACGGCAGCCCATTGTGCGCTGGCGCAGGGGACAAAGGACAGCAATGCGCCATAAGTCATAGATACAGTGCATTCCTGACCTTTTCTTTTGCCGTAGATCAGTGCAGCAGGAAGGCTTGCGGCACTGCCCTACGGCAAAACCTTATAAATGAGGTCCAGGGTCTCTAGTTGGCATTGGTTTGAACCCTGTCCAACTGGGGACCCTCACTCTCATCAGAATAAGGTAGCCACAGAGTAAGGGAGCTAAGATAACCCTTGCTCATCCCCTCTGTAGCCTGACTGTGCAGCCAGGCTTATCTCAGAGGCAATGTGTAAGAATTTGTACATTCACACACAGTAACATAATGAAAACACCACAAAATGAGTCCATACCAGTTTAGAAAAATAGCAAATATATATTTGAATAAAACAAGACCAAAATGACAAAAATCGAAAATATACAAGGAAAGATATCACTTTTAAAAGATAAACAAGTTTAGTCCATAGAAATCAATGGATGCCTCACTTTTAGCACAAAGTACCTGGGATGAGTCAAAATCGCAGATGAAAACCGGTGTTGGAGAGGTGAGGTGCTGAACAACAAAGCGATGCATGGTTTCTTACTCCCAGAGGAGATGATGCTTGGTTCCGTACTTCTAGGGGAGGTGATGCGTCAGTTCCTTACTGCTGCGCGGGGGAGGTGATGCGTTGGTTCCTTACTATCAGGGCAGGTGATACATCTGTTTCTTACTGAAAGGGGAGGTGATGCGTTCATCTCCGGACACGCGGCCTTGGTTCCTTAATGATGGGCAATGTCGATGAAGAAAACGGCGCCCAGGAACGATGTGTCAAAAATCCAGACACGCAGCATCGATTCCACAGTGATGAAGCAGATGCTGTGTCGGAGTTGGAGCGGTGCATCATAGACTTCAGTGAGGCAGTGCTTGAAACTCACGCTGCAGCAGTTCTTCTGATGCACTGAAAAGGACAGCTAGGGCCTGCGGTGAAAGCTGTGGTCGATGAGTTGATCGGGAACCATGCTCCAGTGCTGGCAGTAGCGATGAGTCAAAGTTTGAAGCAATGCGTTGATTAAAACAGATGCTGGGAGTTTATGCGTGGATTTTCTCCTTCAGTTCACCAGATTATAAGTCAGGACTCTCAGCAGAACAGCCCAGGCACTGGTAGGTGAAGTCTTTGATGGGGATCACTAATACAATATTGACTCCAATATCATCGAGCCACAAAAATATCGAAAAAAACACAGTTGATGGACAGAATGTAGAACAATGTCATACACTCACCCCAGTACAAGGATCTGGGCCTAAATCCATCGTTTTTTTGCACTCCACACCACCCTGGGTTAGACACTGGCTATATGCAAATCAGCTCTGACCCTGTGCCTCATGGGAACAGTCCAGTCCGAACTACTAAGCCATGTCTTTCCCAGACCGGAATCAAGCATCCAAGGACCGGTTTCTGGCACAAAAATATTGAGTCAACAATATCGTATACAAAAATATCAACACAATACACAAAACAAAAATGACACTAACATCGATAAAAAAATAGTGTCTAAAAAAATCTCAATGACTAAAATATTGACAACCAAAATAAAGAACTCAAAAATATAGATAACATTAAAATAAAATTAAACACATCAAAAACATTGATATAAACAATATCGACAATACCAACATCGATAAAATACATATAAACTGTATCGAAAATAACATTTAAACATAAAAAATACTATTTGCAATAATATGATAAAATAACATATACAAAATATTTTCAACAAGCAATAAAAAGAATTACAAATTAATAACATAAATTAAAACAAATACATTAAAAATCCCAAAACAAATAAATAAACAAACAATACAACAGTAAAAATATATCACAACTACCAAAAATAAACAAACATAAATATATATCACATATAAAAAAATATATAAATGTATCTACATATTAATTTAAATAACAACAATAAACAAAATAAAAACAAACAATAAATAGACATAATAAATATTAAACAAATTAAAAGGTAACAGTTAAAAAATTCAAAAAAGCTATCTAGACCAATACATTTAAACTACAACACAAACCAATAGAACATTCTAATTAATTTAATAAACATTATAAAAACAATCAATTAATTAACATAACATTTACCCTATAACTGACAACCATGGAGGAAGAGCAAGCGTTTGCGAGAGAACACAGAGCGAAAAGCAACTATACAAACAACTATTCCAAAAATCCCTCAATAAAGGTAAGCACAAAACTTTGTAACTAAATAAATAAAATTAGCTTTTAAAAAAACTATGACATGTTTTCCTTTACATATCACAGATTAAACTTCACAAAAATTCCACCTAGAAAATTAAACACAAAGATTTACGTACACAACAACAATAAAATTAACATTATAAAAAACATATAACAAAGTAATTATATGACTTAACCAACAAATAAAGTAAACTATTTATAAGTAATACATTTAATAAAAAAAGCAAAACATAGCTAACAAATGCATTTTTCTTAACAGCTTCTACAGAAATCAACAAAACCACATCAACGAAAGACACTTCATCAACTAAAAAGAGTAAGTATATTTGTTTATTTACAAATAAATACAAATAGAGACTAAATAATCAAAATAATCCAATTAACTAAAACTGTAACATTTTCTTTTATGTTTCACAGCTTATACGTCACAATAACTTAGCCAAAAAAACTCTAAAGAAACATTAAGTACGAAAACAAGTACAAATTCAACAGTAAAGAAAAATATAATACCAAGTAAGTATATAAATTAACCAACAAATAGAGCTACCTGTTAAAAAATGATAAATAATAAACAAATATTACTAACAAATACTTTTCTCTTCACAGCTTCTACAAACTTCAACATACAACATCAATGAAATAAACGTTATCAACTACAATTAGTAAGTATTTCTTTTCTTCAATTAAATAAATATAGGGACTAAAAAAGTGAAATAAACATATACTAAAACTATAACCTTTTATTTTATATTTCACAGATTGCACTTCACTAAAACTCCACCTAAAAATCTCAAAACAAGGATTAACTTTGAAAACAAGGACAAAAGCAACATTAATGAAAAATATAAAACTAAGGGGCTGTTTACGATGGTGGCCCTAGGCACCGCCGTGGTGCTGGTGGAAAACATCCATTTAGTTAATCTGGAAGCGGTAATCGCGACCTCCATATTACAATGGGCAAAGATAGCCCTTTCTCCGTCTGTCATGGTGTTCCCGGATCCGCCAGAAATTGCATTCCGCAATGGTGCCGGAGGGAGCCAATAGAGAAGGCCCGCCGTGCGGAATGACGTTCCGACCGCCAATCAGACCGCGATGCGTCAGACAGCCCATCAGTGTGTGGTGGTAAAACAAGCTCATGTGAGATGGCGGAAGCACAACTGCGAGAGAGAAACTTGAGTCTGAGACACCGCTGCACATACCTGCCCGTCATGGATCCTGCTCTACCAGCACTGCCGCTGCTGTATCTGATCCACTACCAGCAGATAAGACGCCGTCGTGGTCAACAGTAGAGGTAAGTTCAAAACATCTCCCCTGCATTCAACCCCTGTACAACAACAACACACAACAGTTGCGGTGAAATATGTGTCCTGTCTACATCGGACAACCTGTTGGACACAGGAACATATACCATAGTCAAAGTACCCATGTCAAATAGGTACATTGTCACCTCAGCATCGAGGGCACCCATCTCCATAGAAATTATGGCATCTAGCCCAGTTGTTGCGGTCACGCCACGGCAGCGGTCAAGCGGCGTAAAAACTTGCCTACAATATTGTAGGAGTTCAGCACATTATCCCAGGCTAGCAAGATCCTCATAACAACCTCCACCCCACAAAAAATTCTAAAAGAGCCTCTGGGCAGCACAACATATCTGCAGCAAGGAGTCATGTGCAGGCACACTGTCTATAGTGACATCTCAGTAGGATAATTATCAAATGTATAGCAACAGGAGTGATGGATGAGGCAAGAGTCTCTTCAAAATGACAATAGTCATCATTGCTGTTAAATAAGGGTCAGTCCACATACAAGGTGGAACAGTGGAGGGCTGTCGGGATCCTCAACTCCTCAGGATCGGAACGATGCTCTTAAATGGTCCACCTCTTGATGGCTCCAAGTCTGAATGCTATTACAGCACAGATCAGTGAATCGATCAAGCGAGGGAAGGAAAGGGAGGAGACAGTGGGAAAGAAAACCTGCAATGACACTGAACAAGAGAAAAGATAATGAGCCTTCACTGAATAACCAGATTCCCTTAGTATATCAATAGACTAATACATAGAGAATATCTACCTGCAAAGAAAAAAGATTAACTGGTCCCTCTCATCTATCAGAATTATCTAGTACTTTCCAGGACCAGAAGGTCTGAATGCATGTGACCCACCTGGTAACATACTACAACTGAATGCACTAAAGAAGAGAAGATATACAACAGTTAGGCATACAGTGTGTGTGTTCAACTCTATTAGTAAAGCACCTAAGTGGTCCGGATGTACTTCATCTGACACAGAGGGTCCGTGCATGCTGAGGATTCACTAAGCGGCTTGGCATCTCGTGAGGGGTGTCCAGTTTGTGACCAAGACAGGGTCCTTCATTCTCTCCCAACAGGTAATGGGGTTGGATCGTTATTGGGGGGGATTTTTGGCTACACATATACAAACTCTAGGTACAGTTAGAGTAGGGTTTGCATAGTAGGAGTGCGCTCGATTACTGCCTTATTTTATATACCATTTAAAAAAAGGAGAGTAACCCTTAGAAACCCAAAGGACTAGGGTTGAAACAAAGATTTAAAAATAGCATCCTCTGGGATTATTTTTTGTTCACACCTGATCTCATACGACCAAACCCAACTACATACACACCACAACCACTCATAAAGGACACCGCCAACCTGGTGGCTACAGTGTATTGCACAAAAACTCGTTATTCATAAAATAATGATTGCAATTTACTAAAACAGTTTATTGGGTTTTTTTTTAAAAGGAGACACTTTTGCTCAGTTAAAAACATTTATATCCAAAGGATCATCGTGAATGTTGTATTACAATATTAAAAACAATTGGTCAAAATAGCAGCAATTCAAAACAAATTTTTTTCAAAAACACAAGAGTTAAAACAGACAGTTCTCTTTGTCATTAATCACCACAGCCTGGAATTAAACTAATATACAAGCGCCCCGATGTCTTGTGGACCATCAACATCTAAGGCGATGTCCGTACAGCTGGATTTGTGGCAACAAAGAAGGGCATTGACGCGTTTCAAAGCCTTTATCTCATTCCACCTTCTTTATCAAGACAGAAATATTATAAACTCCTGTTCATTGAGAATTTATGGGTAGGTGAATGATATGTAACTCTGTTGTGCAAATAATCTTAGTCACTGGCGCTCTCATCCATTTATACAACTTGATAGTTTTCGGTAAAATCTCATAGATGGGGATAGAGCTTGTTGTTGTGCGATGACCCCAGCCCTAGCTTTAGGATCCATCCGCCACATCATATATATTCGGGGCTCTCGTATAAAATCAATGAAATATCACAGCTCATGTTCCAAACATTTGCTATTTGTATTTCCTGATGTCGGGAATGCTTTTCCTTTGCGAAATCTGTTCCTCAATACCGATTCCTTGAAATCTTTTTCAGATTAAAGCATATTCAATTTAGCTCTATCTCGAACACAGAACCGACAGTCCCTCGATCCGTCCTGGTTTGTTGGTAAAAGTTTTACAATGAACCAGGACGGATTGCATACATTGCTTTAGCACCATGGTAAAACTATATCTACTATTTACGCTATTATCTGCTTCTGTCTATTAATCATTGCAGCACACATATTCTATACAAGAATAACGTTGTTCAATAAACATATTGAAAATGTACCACAGTGCATTCTTTGTATACTTCTCTGAGAATAAGTAAGCACAAGTGATTGAGTGAAAGGTTCTGTACTGTTTCTACAATTCCTGAGGAGTCAGAGTTGTCTTGTTCAGTGGTTTCCAGAAACCATTCACTTCCTTGTGAGGTTAGGGAGGCTTATGGTGGCACTGCGATCTAGCTGGTCTATAGGCCAACATATCCTGCAGGGGTGCCCAGAATCAGTATTGGCACCATGCACCTAGTTTATGTTGTCCAAACAATGTGCAGATCCTAGAGATTAGTAGGAACCACACGAAAACCTCAGCTCTCTTTGTGTGACTATTTGGAGTGACTACTCAAGAGCCGAACTGTCAATCAACCCAGACTTGGATTCCACAGACAGGCAGAGGCACTAAATGGATAAGCAAGGACATGCACATTTTCTAAAAGTGGAATTTTCAAACACGCAATTTAAAAAACAACTTCACCTAAAGATGTGTTTTAAATTGTGAGTTCAGAGACCTCAACCTTCAAATCTCTATCTGCTCTCAATGGTAAATTACTCCTAAAATATATTTCAACGCAATCCCCATGTTAACCTATGGGAGAGATAGTTCTTGCAATAGTGAAAAACGAAACTATCAGTAGTTCATTATTAGGACATGAAAAGCCCACTGGTGCATGTCCTACCTTTTAAATACACTGCACCCTGGAGTGGGGGCTGCCTTGGGCCTACCTTAGGGTTAACCAGTGGTAGAAGTGGGCGGGATCGGAAGGGCACGGCATGCCCCTACTTTTTTAATTCAACCAAGTCCGTTCCCCTACTTCTTTATTTTTAAAATGCGTCCCAGGACGGCAGGAATCGTTCGAACTTGAGAAATATTAGAGCCCTGCTTGGTGCACATTGAGGACAGCCTCTTCAGCTGCAGGACCTCCTCCCACTTCCTCTCTGTTTCGTGGGAAGGTGCCTGCCCAGGAACACTGTAGGAGCCGTTTTGCACTGTAGCAGCATGCAAAAGTGGCTTCCAATGATGCCCCTGCTACTGCAATGATTTACATCTCATTTAGACTAAGTTACCTGCCTGCATCCCTCTGTGAGTAATACAATTTGTCACCTCAGGATGCATTGGCAGCCCCGCCCTCACCCAGACTGACGACGCCACAAGAAAAGGAAGAGGACTCCAGTGTGGAATTTTTACAGACTGTTCCATAACCTTGCTGCTTAAAACAAAAAAAAGCTGTAGAAAACGTTTAATGTCTTCCTTATTTTATTTTATAGATTGTTTACTGCTGCTCTGTCTGTGTTTACGGATATGGTAATTTTAAAAATACGGTTTACCTTTTTTAAGGATACAACACAAAAGCAGCTCAAGGAGTCCAGTTCTGAGACACCCGAGCACCAGAGCCACTTGTGGACCCCATCCAGGGTCGGACTGTGAAAACAAATAGGCC
This sequence comes from Lissotriton helveticus, assembly GCF_964261635.1. Lineage (NCBI taxonomy): Eukaryota > Metazoa > Chordata > Amphibia > Caudata > Salamandridae > Lissotriton > Lissotriton helveticus. The sequence goes on from NC_136068.1 coordinate 847,771,406, forward strand.
CAGGCACCAAGGCCTGACTGGCTTAATGGGCATCGGGATGGAGGCTGGAGGAGTGGTTTTGTTATTCGGGGCTGCAAAACCGTCTCCCAGTAACAAAACCAGCAGGGCTGTCCAGCACACTAAGGGGGAGATTTACTAAGATTTTGCACTGTGTTTGCGACACAAAAGTGACACAAATCTGCGCATAATCTTTTTTCCCAATTTTCTTTTTAGTGCTAAACCTGTTTAGCGCTAGAAATAACGGAAAAGTAATGCGAAGCTGCACATTGCGCTTATTCGCATTACTCAAAACCAAAGCACTCACCCCCAGTCAACTGATCTGGGTTTAATCCATAACCATTCTTTATCCCACTCTGCCACCCCAGTTCAGACATGGCCATATGCAAATCAGTCTGACCCTATGCCTCATGGGAACAGTCCAGCCCGAACTGCCAAGCCATGCCTTCCCTGGACCGGAAACAAGCTTCCAGGACCGGTTTATGGCATTGCAGCCGACTTCAGCCGGGCTTGCTTGAATCCAGTGGCAAAGTGAGCAAGGGACTCACGTCTGAGCATACCCTGCCAACTTATGGGGAACAAAGCAAAACCAAAGGAAATGATGGACGGAGCGTTGACAATACAAGTTCTCACCCCCAGTCAACTGATCTGGTTTTAATCCATCACCATTCTGTAGCCCACTCTGCCACCCCAGTTCAGACATGGCCATATGCAAATCAGCCTGACCCTATGCTTCATGGGAACAGTCCAGCCTGAACTGCCAAGCCATGCCTTCCCTGGACCGGAAACACGCTTTCCAGGACCGGTTTCTGGCATTGCAGCCGTCTTCAGCCGAGCGTGCTTGAATCCAGTGGCAAAGTGAGCAAGGGACTCACGTCTGAGCATACCCTGCCAACTTGTGGCGAACAAAGCAAAAGCAAAGGAAATGATTGACGGAGCGTTGACAATACGTGCACTCACCCCCAGTCAACTGATCTGGGTTTAATCCATTACCATTCTTTAGCCCACTCTGCCACCCCATTTCAGACATGGCCATATGCAAATCAGTCTGACCCTATGCCTCATGGGAAGAGTCCAGCCCGAACTCCCAAGCCATGCCTTCCCTGGACCGGAAACAAGCTTCCCAGGACCGGTTTCTGGCATTGCAGCCGTCTTCAGCCGGGCTTGCTTGAATCCAGTGGCAAAGTGAGCAAGGGACTCACGTCTGAGCATACCCTGCCAACTTATGGCGAACAAAGCAAAACCAAAGGAAATGATGGACAGAAAGTTGACAATACAAGCTCTCACCCCCAGTCAACTGATCTGGGTTTAATCCATCACCATTCTTTAGCCCACTCTGCCACCCTAGTTAAGACATGGCCATATGCAAATCAGTCTGACCCTGTGCCTCATGGGAACATTCCAGCACGAACTGCCAAGCCATGCCTTCCCTGGACCGGAAACAAGCTGCCCAGGACCAGTTTCTGGCATTGCAGCCGACTTCAGCCGGGCTTGCTTGAATACAGTGGCAAAGTGAGCAAGGGACTCACGTCTGAGCATACCCTGCCAACTTATGGCGAACAAAGCAAAACCAAAGGAAATGATGGACGGAGCGTTGACAATACAAGCACTCACCCCCAGTCAACTGATCTGGGTTCAATCCATCACCATTCTTTAGCCCACTCTGCCACCCCAGTTCAGACATGGCCATATGCAAATCAGTCTGACCCTGTGCCTCATAGGAACAGTCCAGCCCGAACTGCCAAGCCATGCCTTCCCTGGACCGGAAACAAGCTTCCCAGGACCGGTTTCTGGCATTGCAGCCGTCTTCTGCCGGGCTTGCTTGAATCCAGTGGCAAAGTGAGCAAGGGACTCACGTCTGAGCATACCCTGCCAACTTATGGCGAACAAAGCAAAACCAAAGGATATGATGGACGGAGCGTTGACAATACAAGCACTCACCCCCAGTCAACTGATCTGGGTTTAATCCATCACCATTCTTTAGCCCACTCTGCCACCCCAGTTCAGACATGGCCATATGCAAATCAGTCTGACCCTGTGCCTCATGGGAACTGTCCAGCCCGAACTGCCAAGCCATGCCTTTCCTGGACCAGATACAAGCTTCCCAGGACCGGTTTCTGGCATTGCAGGCGACTTCACCGGGCTTGCTTGAATCCAGTGGCAAAGTGAGCAAGGGACTCACGTCTGAGCATACCCTGCCAACTTATGGCGAACAAAGCAAAAGCAAAGGAAATGATGGACGGAGCGTTGACAATACGAGCACTCACCCCCAGTCAACTGATCTGGGTTTAATCCATCACCATTCTTTAGCCCACTCTGCCACCTCATTTCAGACATGGCCATATGCAAATCAGTCTGACCCTGTGCCTCATGGGAACTGTCCAGCCTGAACTGCCAAGCCATGCCTTCCCTGGACCGGAAACACGCTTTCCAGGACCGGTTACTGGCATTGCAGCCGTCTTCAGCCGGGCTTGCTTGAATCCAGTGGCAAAGTGAGCAAGGGACTCACGTCTGAGCACATACCCTCCCAACTTATGGCGAACAAAGCAAAACCAAAGGATATGATGGACGGAGCGTTGACAATACAAGCACTCACCCCCAGTCAACTGATCTGAGTTTAATCCATCACCATTCTTTAGCCCACTCTGCCACCCCAGTTCAGACATGGCCATATGCAAATCAGTCTGACCCTGTGCCTCATGGGAACTGTCCAGCCCGAACTGCCAAGCCATGCCTTCCCTGGACCGGATACAAGCTTCCCAGGACCGGTTTCTGGCATTGCAGCTGACTTCAGCCGGGCTTGCTTGAATCCAGTGGCAAAGTGAGCAAGGGACTCACGTCTGAGCATACCCTGCCAACTTGTGGCGAACAAAGCAAAAGCAAAGGAAATGATTGACGGAGCGTTGACAATACGTGCACTCACCCCCAGTCAACTGATCTGGGTTTAATCCATTACCATTCTTTAGCCCACTCTGCCACCCCATTTCAGACATGGCCATATGCAAATCAGTCTGACCCTATGCCTCATGGGAAGAGTCCAGCCCGAACTCCCAAGCCATGCCTTCCCTGGACCGGAAACAAGCTTCCCAGGACCGGTTTCTGGCATTGCAGCCGTCTTCAGCCGGGCTTGCTTGAATCCAGTGGCAAAGTGAGCAAGGGACTCACGTCTGAGCATACCCTGCCAACTTATGGCGAACAAAGCAAAACCAAAGGAAATGATGGACAGAAAGTTGACAATACAAGCTCTCACCCCCAGTCAACTGATCTGGGTTTAATCCATCACCATTCTTTAGCCCACTCTGCCACCCTAGTTAAGACATGGCCATATGCAAATCAGTCTGACCCTGTGCCTCATGGGAACATTCCAGCACGAACTGCCAAGCCATGCCTTCCCTGGACCGGAAACAAGCTGCCCAGGACCAGTTTCTGGCATTGCAGCCGACTTCAGCCGGGCTTGCTTGAATACAGTGGCAAAGTGAGCAAGGGACTCACGTCTGAGCATACCCTGCCAACTTATGGCGAACAAAGCAAAACCAAAGGAAATGATGGACGGAGCGTTGACAATACAAGCACTCACCCCCAGTCAACTGATCTGGGTTCAATCCATCACCATTCTTTAGCCCACTCTGCCACCCCAGTTCAGACATGGCCATATGCAAATCAGTCTGACCCTGTGCCTCATAGGAACAGTCCAGCCCGAACTGCCAAGCCATGCCTTCCCTGGACCGGAAACAAGCTTCCCAGGACCGGTTTCTGGCATTGCAGCCGTCTTCTGCCGGGCTTGCTTGAATCCAGTGGCAAAGTGAGCAAGGGACTCACGTCTGAGCATACCCTGCCAACTTATGGCGAACAAAGCAAAACCAAAGGATATGATGGACGGAGCGTTGACAATACAAGCACTCACCCCCAGTCAACTGATCTGGGTTTAATCCATCACCATTCTTTAGCCCACTCTGCCACCCCAGTTCAGACATGGCCATATGCAAATCAGTCTGACCCTGTGCCTCATGGGAACTGTCCAGCCCGAACTGCCAAGCCATGCCTTTCCTGGACCAGATACAAGCTTCCCAGGACCGGTTTCTGGCATTGCAGGCGACTTCACCGGGCTTGCTTGAATCCAGTGGCAAAGTGAGCAAGGGACTCACGTCTGAGCATACCCTGCCAACTTATGGCGAACAAAGCAAAAGCAAAGGAAATGATGGACGGAGCGTTGACAATACGAGCACTCACCCCCAGTCAACTGATCTGGGTTTAATCCATCACCATTCTTTAGCCCACTCTGCCACCTCATTTCAGACATGGCCATATGCAAATCAGTCTGACCCTGTGCCTCATGGGAACTGTCCAGCCCGAACTGCCAAGCCATGCCTTCCCTGGACCGGATACAAGCTTCCCAGGACCGGTTTCTGGCATTGCAGCCGACTTCAGCCGGTCTTGCTTGAATCCAGTGGCAAAGTGAGCAAGGGACTCACGTCTGAGCATACCCTGCCAACTTATGGCGAACAAAGCAAAAGCAAAGGAAATGATGGACGGAGCATTGACAATACAAGCACTCACCTCCAGTCAACTGATCTGGGTTTAATCCATCACCATTCCTTAGCCCACTCTGCCACCCCATTTCAGACATGGCCATATGCAAATCAGTCTGACCCTATACCTCATGGGAAGAGTCCAGCCCGAACTCCCAAGCCATGCCTTCCCTGGACCGGAAACAAGCTTCCCAGGACCGGTTTCTGGCATTGCAGCCGTCTTCAGCGGGGCTTGCTTGAATCCAGTGGCAAAGTGAGCCAGGGACTCACGTCTGAGCATACCATGCCAACTTATGGCGAACAAAGCAAAACCAAAGGAAATGATGGACGGAGCGTTGACAATACAAGCTCTCACCCCCAGTCAACTGATCTGGGTTTAATCAATCACCATTCTTTAGCCCACTCTGCCACCCTAGTTAAGACATGGCCATATGCAAATCAGTCTGACCCTCTGCCTCATGGGAACAGTCCAGCCCGAACTGCCAAGCCATGCCTTCCCTAGACCGGAAACAAGCTGCCCAGGACCAGTTTCTGGCATTGCAGCCGACTTCAGCCGGGCTTGCTTCAATCCAGTGGCAAAGTGAGCAAGGGACTCACGTCTGAGCATACCCTGCCAATTTATGGCGAACAAAGCAAAACCAAAGGAAATGATGGACGGAGCGTTGGCAATACAAGAACTCACCCCCAGACAACTGATCTGGATTTAATCCATCACAATTCTTTAGCCCACTCTGCCACCCCAGTTCAGACATGGCCAAATGCAAATCAGTCTGACCCTGTGCCTCATGGGAACAGTTCAGCCCGAAATGCCAAGCCATGCCTTCCCTGGTCCGGAAACAAGCTTCCCAGGACCGGTTTCTGGCATTGCAGCCGTCTTCAGCCTGGCTTGCTTGAATCCAGTGGCAAAGTGACCAAGGGACTCACGTCTGAGCATATCCTGCCAACCTATGGCGAACAAAGCAAAACCAAAGGAAATGATGGTCGGAGCGTTGACAAAACAAGCCCTCACCCCCAGTCAACTGATCTGGGTTTAATCCATCACCAATCTTTAGCCCACTCTGCCACCCCAGTTCAGACATGGCCATATGCAAATCAGTCTGACCCTGTGCCTCATGGGAACTGTCCAGCCCGAACTGCCAAGCCATGCCTTCCCTGGACCGGATACAAGCTTCCCAGGACCGGTTTCTGCCATTGCAGCCGACTTCAGCCGGGCTTGCTTGAATCCACTGGCAAAGTGAGCAAGGGACTCACATCTGAGCATACCCTGCCAACTTATGGCGAACAGAGCAAAACCAAAGGAAATGATGGACGGAGCGTTGACAATACGAGCACTCACCCCCAGTCAACTGATCTGGGTTTAATCCATCACCATTCTTTAGCCCACTCTGCCACCCCATTTCAGACATGGCCATATGCAAATCAGTCTGACCCTGTGCCTCATGGGAAAAGTCCAGCCTGAACTGCCACGCCATGCCTTCCCTGGACCAGAAACAAGCTTTCCTGGACCGGTTTCTGGCATTGCAGCCGTCTTCAGCCGGGCTTGCTTGAATCCAGTGGCAAAGTGAGCAAGGGACTCACGTCTGAGCATACCCTGCCAACTTATGGCGAACAAAGCAAAACCAAAGGAAATGATGGACGGAGCGTTGACAATACAAGCACTCACCCCCAGTCAACTGATCTGGGTTTAATCCATCACGATTCTTTAGCCCACTCTGCCACCCCAGTACAGACATGGCCATATGCAAATCAGTCTGACCCTGTGCCTCATGGGAAGAGTCCAGCCCGAACTGCCAAGCCATGTCTTCCCCGGACTGGAAATAAGCTTCCCAGGACCGGTTTCTGGCATTGCAGCCGTCTTCAGCCAGGCTTGCTTGAATCCAGTGGCAAAGTGAGCAAGAACTCACGTCTGAGCATACCCTGCCAACTTATGGCGAACAAAGCAAAACCAAAGGAAATGATGGACGGAGCGTTGACAATACAAGCACTCACCCCCAGTCAACTGATCTGGGTTTAATCCATCACCATTCTTAAGCCCACTCTGCCACCCTAGTTAAGACATGGCCATATGCAAATCAGTCTGACCCTGTGCCTCATGGGAACATTCCAGCACGAACTGCCAAGCCATGCCTTCCCTGGACCGGAAACAAGCTGCCCAGGACCAGTTTCTGGCATTGCAGCCGACTTCAGCCGGGCTTCCTTGAATACAGTGGCAAAGTGAGCAAGGGACTCACGTCTGAGCATACCCTGCCAACTTATGGCGAACAAAGCAAAACCAAAGGAAATGATGGACGGAGCGTTGACAATACAAGCTCTCACCCCCAGTCAACTGATCTGGGTTTAATCCATCACCATTCTTTAGCCCACTCTGCCACCCCAGTTCAGACATGGCCATATGCAAATCAGTCTGACCCTGTGCCTCATAGGAACAGTCCAGCCCGAACTGCCAAGCCATGCCTTCCCTGGACCGGAAACAAGCTTCCCAGGACCGGTTTCTGGCATTGCAGCCGTCTTCTGCCGGGCTTGCTTGAATCCAGTGGCAAAGTGAGCAAGGGACTCACGTCTGAGCATACCCTGCCAACTTATGGCGAACAAAGCAAAACTAAAGGATATGATGGACGGAGCGTTGACAATACAAGCACTCACCCCCAGTCAACTGATCTGGGTTTAATCCATCACCATTCTTTAGCCCACTCTGCCACCCCAGGTCAGACATGGCCATATGCAAATCAGTCTGACCCTGTGCCTCATGGGAACTGTCCAGCCCGAACTGCCAAGCCATGCCTTCCCTGGACCGGATACAAGCTTCCCAGGACCGGTTTCTGGCATTGCAGCCGACTTCAGCCGGGCTTGCTTGAATCCAGTGGCAAAGTGACCAAGGGACTCACGTCTGAGCATACCCTGCCAACTTATGGCGAACAAAGAAAAAGCAAAGGAAATGATGGACGGAGCGTTGACAATACGAGCACTCACCCCCAGTCAACTGATCTGGGTTTAATCCATCACCATTCTTTAGCCCACTCTGCCACCTCATTTCAGACATGGCCATATGCAAATCAGTCTGACCCTGTGCCTCATGGGAACTGTCCAGCCCGAACTGCCAAGCCATGCCTTCCCTGGACCGGATACAAGTTTCCCAGGACCGGTTTCTGGCATTGCAGCCGACTTCAGCCGGGCTTGCTTGAATCCAGTGGCAAAGTGAGCAAGGGACTCACGTCTGAGCATACCCTGCCAACTTATGGCGAACAAAGCAAAAGCAAAGGAAATGATGGACGGAGCATTGACAATACAAGCACTCACCTCCAGTCAACTGATCTGGGTTTAATCCATCACCATTCTTTAGCCCACTCTGCCACCCCATTTCAGACATGGCCATATGCAAATCAGTCTGACCCTATACCTCATGGGAAGAGTCCAGCCCGAACTCCCAAGCCATGCCTTCCCTGGACCGGAAACAAGCTTCCCAGGACCAGTTTCTGGCATTGCAGCCGTCTTCGGCCGGGCTTGCTTGAATCCAGTGGCAAAGTGAGCAAGGGACTCACGTCTGAGCATACCCTGCCAACTTATTGCGAACAAAGCAAACCAAAGGAAATGATGGACGGAGCGTTGACAATACAAGCTCTCACCCCCAGTCAACTGATCTGGGTTTAATCCATCACCATTCTTTAGCCCACTCTGCCACCCTAGTTAAGACATGGCCATATGCAAATCAGTCTGACCCTCTGCCTCATGGGAACAGTCCAGCCCGAACTGCCAAGCCATGCCTTCCCTGGACCGGAAACAAGCTGCCCAGGACCAGTTTCTGGCATTGCAGCCGACTTCAGCCGGGCTTGCTTGAATCCAGTGGCAAAGTGAGCAAGGGACTCACGTCTGAGCATACCCTGCCAACTTATGGCAAACAAAGCAAAACCAAAGGAAATGATGGACGGAGCGTTGACAATACAAGCACTCACCCCCAGTCAACTGATCTGGGTTTAATCCATCACAATTCTTTAGCCCTCTCTGCTACCCCAGTGCAAACATGGCCATATGCAAATCAGTCTGACCCTGTGCCTCATGGGAACAGTCCAGCCCGAACTGCCAAGCCATGCCTTCCCTGGACCGGAAACAAGCTTCCCAGGACCGGTTTCTGGCATTGCAGCCGTCTTCAGCAGGGCTTGCTTGAATCCTTTGGCAAAGTGACCAAGGTACTCACGTCTGAGCATACCCTGCCAACCTATGGCGAACAAAGCAAAACCAAAGGAAATGATGGAAGGAGCATTGACAATACAAGCACTCACCCCCAGTCAACTGATCTGGGTTTAATCCATCACCATTCTTTAGCCCACTCTGCCACCCCATTTCAGACATGGCCATATGCAAATCAGTCTGACCCTATGCCTCATGGGAAGAGTCCAGCCCGAACTCCTAAGCCATGCCTTCCCTGGACCGGAAACAAGCTTCCCAGGACCGGTTTCTGGCATTGCAGCCGTCTTCAGCCGGGCTTGCTTGAATCCAGTGGCAAAGTGAGCCAGGGACGCACGTCTGAGCATACCATGCCAACTTATGGCGAACAAAGCAAAACCAAAGGAAATGATGGAGGGAGCGTTGACAAAACAAGCCCTCACCCCCAGTCAACTGATCTGGGTTTAATCCATCACCAATCTTTAGCCCACTCTGCCACCCCAGTTCAGACATGGCCATATGCAAATCAGTCTGACCCTGTGCCTCATGGGAACTGTCCAGCCCGAACTGCCAAGCCATGCCTTCCCTGGACCGGAAACAAGCTTCCCAGGACCGGTTTCTGGCATTGCAGCCGTCTTCAGCCGGGCTTGCTTGAATCCACTGGCAAAGTGAGCAAGGGACTCGCATCTGAGCATACCCTGCCAACTTATGGCGAACAGAGCAAAACCAAAGGAAATGATGGACGGAGCGTTGACAATACGAGCACTCACCCCCAGTCAACTGATCTGGGTTTAATCCATCACCATTCTTTAGCCCACTCTGCCACCCCATTTCAGACATGGCCATATGCAAATCAGTCTGACCCTGTGCCTCATGGGAAAAGTCCAGCCTGAACTGCCACGCCATGCCTTCCCTGGACCAGAAACAAGCTTCCCAGGACCGGTTTCTGGCATTGCAGCCGTCTTCAGCCGGGCTTGCTTGAATCCAGTGGCAAAGTGAGCAAGGGACTCACGTCTGAGCATACCCTGCCAACTTATGGCGAACAAAGCAAAACCAAAGGAAATGATGGACGGAGCGTTGACAATACGAGCACTCACCCCCAGTCAACTGATCTGGGTTTAATCCATCACCATTCTTTAGCCCACTCTGCCACCCCATTTCAGACATGGCCATATGCAAATCAGTCTGACCCTGTGCCTCATGGGAAAAGTCCAGCCTGAACTGCCACGCCATGCCTTCCCTGGACCAGAAACAAGCTTCCCAGGACCGGTTTCTGGCATTGCAGCCGTCTTCAGCCGGGCTTGCTTGAATCCAGTGGCAAAGTGAGCAAGGGACTCACGTCTGAGCATACCCTGCCAACTTATGGCGAACAAAGCAAAACCAAAGGAAATGATGGACGGAGCGTTGACAATACAAGCACTCACCCCCAGTCAACTGATATGGGTTTAATCCATCACCATTCTTTAGCCCACTCTGCCACCCCAGTACAGACATGGCCATATGCAAATCAGTCTGACCCTGTGCCTCATGGGAAGAGTCCAGCCCGAACTGCCAAGCCATGTCTTCCCCGGACTGGAAATAAGCTTCCCAGGACCGGTTTCTGGCATTGCAGCCGTCTTCAGCCAGGCTTGCTTGAATCCAGTGGCAAAGTGAGCAAGAACTCACGTGTGAGCATACCATGCCAACTTATGGCGAACAAAGCAAAACCAAAGGAAATGATGGACGGAGCGTTGACAATACAAGCACTCACCCCCAGTCAACTGATCTGGGTTTAATCCATCACCATTCTTTAGCTCACTCTGCCACCCCAGTTCAGACATGGCCATATGCAAATCAGTCTGACCCTGTGCCTCATGGGAGCAGTCCAGCCCGAACTGCCAAGCCATGCCTTCCCTGGACCGGAAACAAGCTTCCCAGGACCGGTTTCTGGCATTGCAGCCGTCTTCAGCAGGGCTTGCTTGAATCCTTTGGCAAAGTGACCAAGGTACTCACGTCTGAGAATACCCTGCCAACCTATGGCGAACAAAGCAAAACCAAAGGAAATGATGGACGGAGCATTGACAATACAAGCACTCACCCCCAGTCAACTGATCTGGGTTTAATCCATCACCATTCTTTAGCCCACTCTGCCACCCCATTTCAGACATGGCCATATGCAAATCAGTCTGACCCTATGCCTCATGGGAAGAGTCCAGCCCGAACTCCTAAGCCATGCCTTCCCTGGACCGGAAACAAGCTTCCCAGGACCGGTTTCTGGCATTGCAGCCGTCTTCAGCCGGGCTTGCTTGAATCCAGTGGCAAAGTGAGCCAGGGACGCACGTCTGAGCATACCATGCCAACTTATGGCGAACAAAGCAAAACCAAAGGAAATGATGGAGGGAGCGTTGACAATACAAGCTCTCACCCCCAGTCAACTGATCTGGGTTTAATCCATCACCATTCTTTAGCCCACTCTGCCACCCTAGTTAAGACATGGCCATATGCAAATCAGTCGGACCCTGTGCCTCATGGGAACAGTCCAGCCCGAACTGCCAAGCCATGCCTTCCCTAGACCGGAAACAAGCTGCCCAGGATCAGTTTCTGGCATTGCAGCCGACTTCAGCCGGGCTTGCTTCAATCCAGTGGCAAAGTGAGCAAGGGACTCACGTCTGAGCATACCCTGCCAATTTATGGCGAACAAAGCAAAACCAAAGGAAATGATGGACGGAGCGTTGGCAATACAACAACTCACCCCCAGACAACTGATCTGGATTTAATCCATTACAATTCTTTAGCCCACTCTGCCACCCCAGTTCAGACATGGCCAAATGCAAATCAGTCTGACCCTGTGCCTCATGGGAACAGTCCAGCCCGAACTGCCAAGCCATGCCTTCCCTGGTCCGGAAACAAGCTTCCCAGGACCGGTTTCTGGCATTGCAGCCGTCTTCAGCCGGGCTTGCTTGAATCCAGTGGCAAAGTGACCAAGGGACTCACGTCTGAGCATATCCTGCCAACCTATGGCGAACAAAGCAAAACCAAAGGAAATGATGGTCGGAGCGTTGACAAAACAAGCCCTCACCCCCAGTCAACTGATCTGGGTTTCATCCATCACCAATCTTTAGCCCACTCTGCCACCCCAGTTCAGACATGGCCATATGCAAATCAGTCTGACCCTGTGCCTCATGGGAACTGTCCAGCCCGAACTGCCAAGCCATGCCTTCCCTGGACCGGAAACAAGCTTCCCAGGACCGGTTTCTGGCATTGCAGCCGTCTTCAGCCGGGCTTGCTTGAATCCACTGGCAAAGTGAGCAAGGGACTCACATCTGAGCATACCCTGCCAACTTATGGCGAACAGAGCAAAACCAAAGGAAATGATGGACGGAGCGTTGACAATACGAGCACTCACCCCCAGTCAACTGATCTGGGTTTAATCCATCACCATTCTTTAGCCCACTCTGCCACCCCATTTCAGACATGGCCATATGCAAATCAGTCTGACCCTGTGCCTCATGGGAAAAGTCCAGCCTGAACTGCCACGCCATGCCTTCCCTGGACCAGAAACAAGCTTCCCAGGACCGGTTTCTGGTATTGCAGCCGTCTTCAGCCGGGCTTGCTTGAATCCAGTGGCAAAGTGAGCAAGGGACTCACGTCTGAGCATACCCTGCCAACTTATGGCGAACAAAGCAAAACCAAAGGAAATGATGGACGGAGCGTTGACAATACGAGCACTCACCCCCAGTCAACTGATCTGGGTTTAATCCATCACCATTCTTTAGCCCACTCTGCCACCCCATTTCAGACATGGCCATATGCAAATCAGTCTGACCCTGTGCCTCATGGGAAAAGTCCAGCCTGAACTGCCACGCCATGCCTTCCCTGGACCAGAAACAAGCTTCCCAGGACCGGTTTCTGGCATTGCAGCCGTCTTCAGCCGGGCTTGCTTGAATCCAGTGGCAAAGTGAGCAAGGGACTCACGTCTGAGCATACCCAGCCAACTTATGGCGAACAAAGCAAAACCAAAGGAAATGATGGACGGAGCGTTGACAATACAAGCACTCACCCCCAGTCAACTGATATGGGTTTAATCCATCACCATTCTTTAGCCCACTCTGCCACCCCAGTACAGACATGGCCATATGCAAATCAGTCTGACCCTGTGCCTCATGGGAAGAGTCCAGCCCGAACTGCCAAGCCATGTCTTCCCCGGACTGGAAATAAGCTTCCCAGGACCGGTTTCTGGCATTGCAGCCGTCTTCAGCCAGGCTTGCTTGAATCCAGTGGCAAAGTGAGCAAGAACTCACGTCTGAGCATACCATGCCAACTTATGGCGAACAAAGCAAAACCAAAGGAAATGATGGACGGAGCGTTGGCAATACAAGCACTCACCCCCAGTCAACTGATCTGGGTTGAATCCATCACCATTCTTTAGCTCACTCTGCCACCCCAGTTCAGACATGGCCATATGCAAATCAGTCTGACCCTGTGCCTCATGGGAGCAGTCCAGCCCGAACTGCCAAACCATGCCTTCCCTGGACCTGAAACAAGCTTCCCAGGACCGGTTTCTGGCATTGCAGCCGTCTTCGGCCGGGCTTGCATGAATCCAGTGGCAAAGTGAGCAAGGGACTCACGTCTGAGCATACCCTGCCAACTTATGGCGAACAAAGCAAAACCAAAGGAAATGATGGACGGAGCGTTGACAATACAAGCACTCACCCCCAGTCAACTGATCTGGGTTTAATCCATCACCATTCTTTAGCCCAGTCTGCCACCTCAGTTCAGACATGGCCATATGCAAATCAGTCTGACCCTGTACCTCATGGGAACAGTCCAGCCCGAACTGCCAAGCCATGCCTTCCCTGGACCGGAAATAAGCTTCCCAGGACCGGTTTCTGGCATTGCAGCTGTCTTCAGACGGGCTTGCTTGAATCCAGTGGCAAAGTGAGCAAGGGACTCACGTCTGAGCATACCCTGCCAACTTATGGCGAACAAAGCAAAACCAAAGGAAATGATGGACGGAGCGTTGACAATACAAGCTCTCACCCCCAGTCAACTGATCTGGGTTTAATCCATCACCATTCTTTAGCCCACTCTGCCACCCTAGTTAAGATATGGCCATATGCAAATCAGTCTGACCCTGTGCCTCATGGGAACAGTCCAGCCTGAACTGCCAAGCCATGCCTTCCCTGGACTGGAAACAAGCTGCCCAGGACGAGTTTCTGGCATTGCAGCCGACTTCAGCCGGGCTTGCTTGAATCCAGTGGCAAAGTGAGCAAGGGACTCACGTCTGAACATACCCTGCCAAATTATGGCGAACAAAGCAAAAGCAAAGGAAATGATGGACGGAGCGTTGACAATACGAGCACTCACCCCCAGTCAACTGATCTGGGTTTAATCCATCACCATTCTTTAGCCCACTCTGCCACCTCATTTCAGACATGGCCATATGCAAATCAGTCTGACCCTGTGCCTCATGGGAACTGTCCAGCCCGAACTGCCAAGCCATGCCTTCCCTGGACCGGAAACAAGCTTCCCAGGACCAGTTTCTGGCATTGCAGCCGTCTTCGGCCGGGCTTGCTTGAATCCAGTGGCAAAGTGAGCAAGGGACTCACGTCTGAGCATACCCTGCCAACTTATTGCGAACAAAGCAAACCAAAGGTAATGATGGACGGAGCGTTGACAATACAAGCTCTCACCCCCAGTCAACTGATCTGGGTTTAATCCATCACCATTCTTTAGCCCACTCTGCCACCCTAGTTAAGACATGGCCATATGCAAATCAGTCTGACCCTCTGCCTCATGGGAACAGTCCAGCCCGAACTGCCAAGCCATGCCTTCCCTGGACCGGAAACAAGCTGCCCAGGACCAGTTTCTGGCATTGCAGCTGACTTCAGCCGGGCTTGCTTGAATCCAGTGGCAAAGTGAGCAAGGGACTCACGTCTGAGCATACCCTGCCAACTTATGGCAAACAAAGCAAAACCAAAGGAAATGATGGACGGAGCGTTGACAATACAAGCACTCACCCCCAGTCAACTGATCTGGGTTTAATCCATCACAATTCTTTAGCCCTCTCTGCTACCCCAGTGCAAACATGGCCATATGCAAATCAGTCTGACCCTGTGCCTCATGGGAACAGTCCAGCCCGAACTGCCAAGCCATGCCTTCCCTGGACCGGAAACAAGCTTCCCAGGACCGGTTTCTGGCATTGCAGCCGTCTTCAGCATGGCTTGCTTGAATCCTTTGGCAAAGTGACCAAGGTACTCACGTCTGAGCATACCCTGCCAACCTATGGCGAACAAAGCAAAACCAAAGGAAATGATGGACGGAGCATTGACAATACAAGCACTCACCCCCAGTCAACTGATCTGGGTTTAATCCATCACCATTCTTTAGCCCACTCTGCCACCCCATTTCAGACATGGCCATATGCAAATCAGTCTGACCCTCTGCCTCATGGGAACAGTCCAGCCCGAACTGCCAAGCCATGCCTTCCCTGGACCGGAAACAAGCTTCCCAGGACCGGTTTCTGGCATTGCAGCCGTCTTCAGCCGGGCTTGCTTGAATCCAGTGGCAAAGTGAGCCAGGGACGCACGTCTGAGCATACCATGCCAACTTATGGCGAACAAAGCAAAACCAAAGGAAATGATGGAGGGAGCGTTGACAATACAAGCTCTCACCCCCAGTCAACTGATCTGGGTTTAATCCATCACCATTCTTTAGCCCACTCTGCCACCCTAGTTAAGACATGGCCATATGCAAATCAGTCGGACCCTGTGCCTCACGGGAACAGTCCAGCCCGAACTGCCAAGCCATGCCTTCCCTAGACCGGAAACAAGCTGCCCAGGACCAGTTTCTGGCATTGCAGCCGACTTCAGCCGGGCTTGCTTCAATCCAGTGGCAAAGTAAGCAAGGGACTCACGTCTGAGCATACCCTGCCAATTTATGGCGAACAAAGCAAAACCAAAGGAAATGATGGACGGAGCGTTGGCAATACAACAACTCACCCCCAGACAACTGATCTGGATTTAATCCATTACAATTCTTTAGCCCACTCTGCCACCCCAGTTCAGACATGGCCAAATGCAAATCAGTCTGACCCTGTGCCTCATGGGAACAGTCCAGCCCGAACTGCCAAGCCATGCCTTCCCTGGTCCGGAAACAAGCTTCCCAGGACCGGTTACTGGCATTGCAGCCGTCTTCAGCCGGGCTTGCTTGAATCCAGTGGCAAAGTGACCAAGGGACTCACGTCTGAGCATATCCTGCCACCCTATGGCGAACAAAGCAAAACCAAAGGAAATGATGGTCGGAGCGTTGACAAAACAAGCCCTCACCCCCAGTCAACTGATCTGGGTTTAATCCATCACCAATCTTTAGCCCACTCTGCCACCCCAGTTCAGACATGGCCATATGCAAATCAATCTGACCCTGTGCCTCATGGGAACTGTCCAGCCCGAACTGCCAAGCCATGCCTTCCCTGGACCGGAAACAAGCTTCCCAGGACCGGTTTCTGGCATTGCAGCCGTCTTCAGCCGGGCTTGCTTGAATCCACTGGCAAAGTGAGCAAGGGACTCACATCTGAGCATATCCTGCCAACTTATGGCGAACAGAGCAAAACCAAAGGAAATGATGGACGGAGCGTTGACAATACGAGCACTCACCCCCAGTCAACTGATCTGGGTTTAATCCATCACCATTCTTTAGCCCACTGTGCCACCCCATTTCAGACATGGCCATATGCAAATCAGTCTGACCCTGTGCCTCATGGGAAAAGTCCAGCCTGAACTGCCACGCCATGCCTTCCCTGGACCAGAAACAAGCTTCCCAGGACCGGTTTCTGGCATTGCAGCCGTCTTCAGCCGGGCTTGCTTGAATCCAGTGGCAAAGTGAGCAAGGGACTCACGTCTGAGCATACCCTGCCAACTTATGGCGAACAAAGCAAAACCAAAGGAAATGATGGACGGAGCGTTGACAATACAAGCACTCACCCCCAGTCAACTGATATGGGTTTAATCCATCACCATTCTTTAGCCCACTCTGCCACCCCAGTACAGACATGGCCATATGCAAATCAGTCTGACCCTGTGCCTCATGGGAAGAGTCCAGCCCGAACTGCCAAGCCATGTCTTCCCCGGACTGGAAATAAGCTTCCCAGGACTGGTTTCTGGCATTGCAGCCGTCTTCAGCCAGGCTTGCTTGAATCCAGTGGAAAAGTGAGCAAGAACTCACGTCTGAGCATACCCTGCCAACTTATGGCGAACAAAGCAAAACCAAAGGAAATGATGGACGGAGCGTTGACAATACAAGCACTCACCCCCAGTCAACTGATCTGGGTTTAATCCATCACCATTCTTTAGCTCACTCTGCCACCCCAGTTCAGACATGGCCATATGCAAATCAGTCTGACCCTGTGCCTCATGTGAGCAGTCCAGCCCGAACTGCCAAGCCATGTCTTCCCCGGACTGGAAATAAGCTTCCCAGGACCGGTTTCTGGCATTGCAGCTGTCTTCAGCCGGGCTTGCTTGAATCCAGTGGCAAAGTGAGCAAGGGACTCACGTCTGAGCATACCCAGCCAACTTATGGCGAACAAAGCAAAACCAAAGGAAATGATGGACGGAGCGTTGACAATACAAGCACTCACCCCCAGTCAACTGATATGGGTTTAATCCATCACCATTCTTTAGCCCACTCTGCCACCCCAGTACAGACATGGCCATATGCAAATCAGTCTGACCCTGTGCCTCATGGGAAGAGTCCAGCCCGAACTGCCAAGCCATGTCTTCCCCGGACTGGAAATAAGCTTCCCAGGACCGGTTTCTGGCATTGCAGCCGTCTTCAGCCAGGCTTGCTTGAATCCAGTGGCAAAGTGAGCAAGAACTCACGTCTGAGCATACCATGCCAACTTATGGCGAACAAAGCAAAACCAAAGGAAATGATGGACGGAGCGTTGGCAATACAAGCACTCACCCCCAGTCAACTGATCTGGGTTGAATCCATCACCATTCTTTAGCTCACTCTGCCACCCCAGTTCAGACATGGCCATATGCAAATCAGTCTGACCCTGTGCCTCATGGGAGCAGTCCAGCCCGAACTGCCAAACCATGCCTTCCCTGGACCTGAAACAAGCTTCCCAGGACCGGTTTCTGGCATTGCAGCCGTCTTCGGCCGGGCTTGCATGAATCCAGTGGCAAAGTGAGCAAGGGACTCACGTCTGAGCATACCCTGCCAACTTATGGCGAACAAAGCAAAACCAAAGGAAATGATGGACGGAGCGTTGACAATACAAGCACTCACCCCCAGTCAACTGATCTGGGTTTAATCCATCACCATTCTTTAGCCCAGTCTGCCACCTCAGTTCAGACATGGCCATATGCAAATCAGTCTGACCCTGTACCTCATGGGAACAGTCCAGCCCGAACTGCCAAGCCATGCCTTCCCTGGACCGGAAATAAGCTTCCCAGGACCGGTTTCTGGCATTGCAGCTGTCTTCAGACGGGCTTGCTTGAATCCAGTGGCAAAGTGAGCAAGGGACTCACGTCTGAGCATACCCTGCCAACTTATGGCGAACAAAGCAAAACCAAAGGAAATGATGGACGGAGCGTTGACAATACAAGCTCTCACCCCCAGTCAACTGATCTGGGTTTAATCCATCACCATTCTTTAGCCCACTCTGCCACCCTAGTTAAGATATGGCCATATGCAAATCAGTCTGACCCTGTGCCTCATGGGAACAGTCCAGCCTGAACTGCCAAGCCATGCCTTCCCTGGACTGGAAACAAGCTGCCCAGGACGAGTTTCTGGCATTGCAGCCGACTTCAGCCGGGCTTGCTTGAATCCAGTGGCAAAGTGAGCAAGGGACTCACGTCTGAACATACCCTGCCAAATTATGGCGAACAAAGCAAAAGCAAAGGAAATGATGGACGGAGCGTTGACAATACGAGCACTCACCCCCAGTCAACTGATCTGGGTTTAATCCATCACCATTCTTTAGCCCACTCTGCCACCTCATTTCAGACATGGCCATATGCAAATCAGTCTGACCCTGTGCCTCATGGGAACTGTCCAGCCCGAACTGCCAAGCCATGCCTTCCCTGGACCGGAAACAAGCTTCCCAGGACCAGTTTCTGGCATTGCAGCCGTCTTCGGCCGGGCTTGCTTGAATCCAGTGGCAAAGTGAGCAAGGGACTCACGTCTGAGCATACCCTGCCAACTTATTGCGAACAAAGCAAACCAAAGGTAATGATGGACGGAGCGTTGACAATACAAGCTCTCACCCCCAGTCAACTGATCTGGGTTTAATCCATCACCATTCTTTAGCCCACTCTGCCACCCTAGTTAAGACATGGCCATATGCAAATCAGTCTGACCCTCTGCCTCATGGGAACAGTCCAGCCCGAACTGCCAAGCCATGCCTTCCCTGGACCGGAAACAAGCTGCCCAGGACCAGTTTCTGGCATTGCAGCTGACTTCAGCCGGGCTTGCTTGAATCCAGTGGCAAAGTGAGCAAGGGACTCACGTCTGAGCATACCCTGCCAACTTATGGCAAACAAAGCAAAACCAAAGGAAATGATGGACGGAGCGTTGACAATACAAGCACTCACCCCCAGTCAACTGATCTGGGTTTAATCCATCACATTTCTTTAGCCCTCTCTGCTACCCCAGTGCAAACATGGCCATATGCAAATCAGTCTGACCCTGTGCCTCATGGGAACAGTCCAGCCCGAACTGCCAAGCCATGCCTTCCCTGGACCGGAAACAAGCTTCCCAGGACCGGTTTCTGGCATTGCAGCCGTCTTCAGCAGGGCTTGCTTGAATCCTTTGGCAAAGTGACCAAGGTACTCACGTCTGAGCATACCCTGCCAACCTATGGCGAACAAAGCAAAACCAAAGGAAATGATGGACGGAGCATTGACAATACAAGCACTCACCCCCAGTCAACTGATCTGGGTTTAATCCATCACCATTCTTAAGCCCACTCTGCCACCCCATTTCAGACATGGCCATATGCAAATCAGTCTGACCCTCTGCCTCATGGGAACAGTCCAGCCCGAACTGCCAAGCCATGCCTTCCCTGGACCGGAAACAAGCTTCCCAGGACCGGTTTCTGGCATTGCAGCCGTCTTCAGCCGGGCTTGCTTGAATCCAGTGGCAAAGTGAGCCAGGGACGCACGTCTGAGCATACCATGCCAACTTATGGCGAACAAAGCAAAACCAAAGGAAATGATGGAGGGAGCGTTGACAATACAAGCTCTCACCCCCAGTCAACTGATCTGGGTTTAATCCATCACCATTCTTTAGCCCACTCTGCCACCCTAGTTAAGACATGGCCATATGCAAATCAGTCGGACCCTGTGCCTCATGGGAACAGTCCAGCCCGAACTGCCAAGCCATGCCTTCCCTAGACCGGAAACAAGCTGCCCAGGACCAGTTTCTGGCATTGCAGCCGACTTCAGCCGGGCTTGCTTCAATCCAGTGGCAAAGTAAGCAAGGGACTCACGTCTGAGCATACCCTGCCAATTTATGGCGAACAAAGCAAAACCAAAGGAAATGATGGACGGAGCGTTGGCAATACAACAACTCACCCCCAGACAACTGATCTGGATTTAATCCATTACAATTCTTTAGCCCACTCTGCCACCCCAGTTCAGACATGGCCAAATGCAAATCAGTCTGACCCTGTGCCTCATGGGAACAGTCCAGCCCGAACTGCCAAGCCATGCCTTCCCTGGTCCGGAAACAAGCTTCCCAGGACCGGTTTCTGGCATTGCAGCCGTCTTCAGCCGGGCTTGCTTGAATCCAGTGGCAAAGTGACCAAGGGACTCACGTCTGAGCATATCCTGCCACCCTATGGCGAACAAAGCAAAACCAAAGGAAATGATGGTCGGAGCGTTGACAAAACAAGCCCTCACCCCCAGTCAACTGATCTGGGTTTAATCCATCACCAATCTTTAGCCCACTCTGCCACCCCAGTTCAGACATGGCCATATGCAAATCAATCTGACCCTGTGCCTCATGGGAACTGTCCAGCCCGAACTGCCAATCCATGCCTTCCCTGGACCGGAAACAAGCTTCCCAGGACCGGTTTCTGGCATTGCAGCCGTCTTCAGCCGGGCTTGCTTGAATCCACTGGCAAAGTGAGCAAGGGACTCACATCTGAGCATATCCTGCCAACTTATGGCGAACAGAGCAAAACCAAAGGAAATGATGGACGGAGCGTTGACAATACGAGCACTCACCCCCAGTCAACTGATCTGGGTTTAATCCATCACCATTCTTTAGCCCACTGTGCCACCCCATTTCAGACATGGCCATATGCAAATCAGTCTGACACTGTGCCTCATGGGAAAAGTCCAGCCTGAACTGCCACGCCATGCCTTCCCTGGACCAGAAACAAGCTTCCCAGGACCGGTTTCTGGCATTGCAGCCGTCTTCAGCCGGGCTTGCTTGAATCCAGTGGCAAAGTGAGCAAGGGACTCACGTCTGAGCATACCCTGCCAACTTATGGCGAACAAAGCAAAACCAAAGGAAATGATGGACGGAGCGTTGACAATACAAGCACTCACCCCCAGTCAACTGATATGGGTTTAATCCATCACCATTCTTTAGCCCACTCTGCCACCCCAGTACAGACATGGCCATATGCAAATCAGTCTGACCCTGTGCCTCATGGGAAGAGTCCAGCCCGAACTGCCAAGCCATGTCTTCCCCGGACTGGAAATAAGCTTCCCAGGACTGGTTTCTGGCATTGCAGCCGTCTTCAGCCAGGCTTGCTTGAATCCAGTGGAAAAGTGAGCAAGAACTCACGTCTGAGCATACCCTGCCAACTTATGGCGAACAAAGCAAAACCAAAGGAAATGATGGACGGAGCGTTGACAATACAAGCACTCACCCCCAGTCAACTGATCTGGGTTTAATCCATCACCATTCTTTAGCTCACTCTGCCACCCCAGTTCAGACATGGCCATATGCAAATCAGTCTGACCCTGTGCCTCATGTGAGCAGTCCAGCCCGAACTGCCAAGCCATGTCTTCCCCGGACTGGAAATAAGCTTCCCAGGACCGGTTTCTGGCATTGCAGCCGTCTTCGGCCGGGCTTGCATGAATCCAGTGGCAAAGTGAGCAAGGGACTCACGTCTGAGCATACCCTGCCAACTTATGGCGAACAAAGCAAAACCAAAGGAAATGATGGACGGAGCATTGACAATACAAGCACTCACCCCCAGTCAACTGATCTGGGTTTAATCCATCACCATTCTTTAGCCCACTCTGCCACCCCAGTTCAGACATGGCCATATGCAAATCAGTCTGACCCTGTGCCTCATAGGAACAGTCCAGCCCGAACTGCCAAGCCATGCCTTCCCTGGACCGGAAACAAGCTTCCCAGGACCGGTTTCTGGCATTGCAGCCGTCTTCTGCCGGGCTTGCTTGAATCCAGTGGCAAAGTGAGCAAGGGACTCACGTCTGAGCATACCCTGCCAACTTATGGCGAACAAAGCAAAACCAAAGGATATGATGGACGGAGCGTTGACAATACGGGCACTCACCCCCAGTCAACTGATCTGGGTTTAATCCATCACCATTCTTTAGCCCACTCTGCCACCCCAGGTCAGACATGGCCATATGCAAATCAGTCTGACCCTGTGCCTCATGGGAACTGTCCAGCCCGAACTGCCAAGCCATGCCTTCCCTGGACCGGATACAAGCTTCCCAGGACCGGTTTCTGGCATTGCAGCCGATTTCAGCCGGGCTTGCTTGAATCCAGTGGCAAAGTGAGCAAGGGACTCACGTCTGAGCATACCCTGCCAACTTATGGCGAACAAAGCAAAACCAAAGGAAATGATGGACGGAGCGTTGACAATACAAGCACTCACCCCCAGTCAACTGATCTGGGTTTAATCCATCACCATTCTTTAGCTCACTCTGCCACCCCAGTTCAGACATGGCCATATGCAAATCAGTCTGACCCTGTGCCTCATGGGAGCAGTCCAGCCCGAACTGCCAAGCCATGTCTTCCCCGGACTGGAAATAAGCTTCCCAGGACCGGTTTCTGGCATTGCAGCCGTCTTCGGCCGGGCTTGCATGAATCCAGTGGCAAAGTGAGCAAGGGACTCACGTCTGAGCATACCCTGCCAACTTATGGCGAACAAAGCAAAACCAAAGGAAATGATGGACGGAGCGTTGACAATACAAGCACTCACCCCCAGTCAACTGATCTGGGTTTAATCCATCACCATTCTTTAGCCCAGTCTGCCACCCCAGTTCAGACATGGCCATATGCAAATCAGTCTGACCCTGTACCTCATGGGAACAGTCCAGCCCGAACTGCCAAGCCATGCCTTCCCTGGACCGGAAATAAGCTTCCCAGGACCGGTTTCTGGCATTGCAGCTGTCTTCAGACGGGCTTGCTTGAATCCAGTGGCAAAGTGAGCAAGGGACTCACGTCTGAGCATACCCAGCCAACTTATGGCGAACAAAGCAAAACCAAAGGAAATGATGGACGGAGCGTTGACAATACAAGCTCTCACCCCCAGTCAACTGATCTGGGTTTAATCCATCACCATTCTTTAGCCCACTCTGCCACCCTAGTTAAGATATGGCCATATGCAAATCAGTCTGACCCTGTGCCTCATGGGAACAGTCCAGCCCGAACTGCCAAGCCATGCCTTCCCTGGACCGGAAACAAGCTGCCCAGGACGAGTTTCTGGCATTGCAGCCGACTTGAGCCGGGCTTGCTTGAATCCAGTGGCAAAGTGAGCAAGGGACTCACGTCTGAACATACCCTGCCAACTTATGGTGAACAAAGCAAAACCAAATAAAATGATTGACAGAGCGTTGACAATACAAGCACTCACCCCCAGTCAACTGATCTGGGTTTAATCCATCACAATTCTTTAGCCCACTCTGCCACCCCAGTACAGACATGGCCATATGCAAATCAGTCTGACCCTGTGCCTCATGGGAAGAGTCCATCCCGAACTGCCAAGCCATGTCTTCCCCGGACTGGAAATAAGCTTCCCAGGACCGGTTTCTGGCATTGCAGCCGTCTTCAGCCAGGCTTGCTTGAATCCAGTGGCAAAGTGAGCAAGAACTCACGTCTGAGCATACCCTGCCAACTTATGGCGAACAAAGCAAAACCAAAGGAAATGATGGACGGAGCGTTGACAATACAAGCACTCACCCCCAGTCAACTGATCTGGGTTTAATCCATCACCATTCTTTAGCTCACTCTGCCACCCCAGTTCAGACATGGCCATATGCAAATCAGTCTGACCCTGTGCCTCATGGGAACAGTCCAGCCCGAACTGCCAAACCATGCCTTCCCTGGACCTGAAACAAGCTTCCCAGGACCGGTTTCTGGCATTGCAGCCGTCTTAGGCCGGGCTTGCATGAATCCAGTGGCAAAGTGAGGAAGGGACTCACGTCTGAGCATACCCTGCCAACTTATGGCGAACAAAGCAAAACCAAAGGAAATGATGGACGGAGCGTTGACAATACAAGCACTCACCCCCAGTCAACTGATCTGGGTTTAATCCATCACCATTCTTTAGCCCACTCTGCCACCCTAGTTAAGACATGGCCATATGCAAATCAGTCTGACCCTGTGCCTCATGGGAACATTCCAGCACGAACTGCCAAGCCATGCCTTCCCTGGACCGGAAACAAGCTGCCCAGGACCAGTTTCTGGCATTGCAGCCGACTTCAGCCGGGCTTCCTTGAATACAGTGGCAAAGTGAGCAAGGGACTCACGTCTGAGCATACCCTGCCAACTTATGGCGAACAAAGCAAAACCAAAGGATATGATGGACGGAGCGTTGACAATACAAGCACTCACCCCCAGTCAACTGATCTGGGTTTAATCCATCACCATTCTTTAGCCCACTCTGCCACCCCAGGTCAGACATGGCCATATGCAAATCAGTCTGACCCTGTGCCTCATGGGAACTGTCCAGCCCGAACTGCCAAGCCATGCCTTCCCTGGACCGGATACAAGCTTCCCAGGACCGGTTTCTGGCATTGCAGCCAACTTCAGCCGGGCTTGCTTGAATCCAGTGGCAAAGTGAGCAAGGGACTCACGTCTGAGCATACCCTGCCAACTTATGGCGAACAAAGCAAAAGCAAAGGAAATGATGGACGGAGCGTTGACAATACGAGCACTCACCCCCAGTCAACTGATCTGGGTTTAATCCATCACCATTCTTTAGCCCACTCTGCCACCTCATTTAAGACATGGCCATATGCAAATCCGTCTGACCCTATACCTCATGGGAACTGTCCAGCCCGAACTGCCAAGCCATGCCTTCCCTGGACCGGAAACAAGCTTCCCAGGACCAGTTTCTGGCATTGCAGCCGTCTTCGGCCGGGCTTGCTTGAATCCAGTGGCAAAGTGAGCAAGGGACTCACGTCTGAGCATACCCTGCCAACTTATTGCGAACAAAGCAAACCAAAGGAAATGATGGACGGAGCGTTGACAATACAAGCTCTCACCCCCAGTCAACTGATCTGGGTTTAATCCATCACCATTCTTTAGCCCACTCTGCCACCCTAGTTAAGACATGGCCATATGCAAATCAGTCTGACCCTCTGCCTCATGGGAACAGTCCAGCCCGAACTGCCAAGCCATGCCTTCCCTGGACCGGAAACAAGCTGCCCAGGACCAGTTTCTGGCATTGCAGCCGACTTCAGCCGGGCTTGCTTGAATCCAGTGGCAAAGTGAGCAAGGGACTCACTTCTGAGCATACCCTGCCAACTTATGGCAAACAAAGGAAAACCAAAGGAAATGATGGACGGAGCGTTGACAATACAAGCACTCACCCCCAGTCAACTGATCTGGGTTTAATCCATCACAATTCTTTAGCCCTCTCTGCTACCCCAGTGCAAACATGGCCATATGCAAATCAGTCTGACCCTGTGCCTCATGGGAACAGTCCAGCCCGAACTGCCAAGCCATGCCTTCCCTGGACCGGAAACAAGCTTCCCAGGACCGGTTTCTGGCATTGCAGCCGTCTTCAGCAGGGCTTGCTTGAATCCTTTGGCAAAGTGACCAAGGTACTCACGTCTGAGCATACCCTGCCAACCTATGGCGAACAAAGCAAAACCAAAGGAAATGATGGACGGAGCATTGACAATACAAGCACTCACCCCCAGTCAACTGATCTGGGTTTAATCCATCACCATTCTTTAGCCCACTCTGCCACCCCATTTCAGACACGGCCATATGCAAATCAGTCTGACCCTATGCCTTATGGGAAGAGTCCAGCCCGAACTCCTAAGCCATGCCTTCCCTGGACCGGAAACAAGCTTCCCAGGTCCGGTTTCTGGCATTGCAGCCGTCTTCAGCCGGGCTTGCTTGAATCCAGTGGCAAAGTGAGCCAGGGACGCACGTCTGAGCATACCATGCCAACTTATGGCGAACAAAGCAAAACCAAAGGAAATGATGGAGGGAGCGTTGACAATACAAGCTCTCACCCCCAGTCAACTGATCTGGGTTTAATCCATCACCATTCTTTAGCCCACTCTGCCACCCTAGTTAAGACATGGCCATATGCAAATCAGTCGGACCCTGTGCCTCATGGGAACAGTCCAGCCCGAACTGCCAAGCCATGCCTTCCCTAGACCGGAAACAAGCTGCCCAGAAACCAGTTTCTGGCATTGCAGCCGACTTCAGCCGGGCTTGCTTCAATCCAGTGGCAAAGTGAGCAAGGGACTCACGTCTGAGCATACTCTGCCAATTTATGGCGAACAAAGCAAAACCAAAGGAAATGATGGACGGAGCGTTGGCAATACAACAACTCACCCCCAGACAACTGATCTGGATTTAATCCATTACAATTCTTTAGCCCACTCTGCCACCCCAGTTCAGACATGGCCAAATGCAAATCAGTCTGACCCTGTGCCTCATGGGAACAGTCCAGCCCGAACTGCCAAGCCATGCCTTCCCTTGTCCGGAAACAAGCTTCCCAGGACCGGTTTCTGGCATTGCAGCCGTCTTCAGCCGGGCTTGCTTGAATCCAGTGGCAAAGTGACCAAGGGACTCACGTCTGAGCATATCCTGCCAACCTATGGCGAACAAAGCAAAACCAAAGGAAATGATGGTCGGAGCATTGACAAAACAAGCCCTCACCCCCAGTCAACTGATCTGGGTTTAATCCATCACCATTCTTTAGCCCACTCTGCCACCCCATTTCAGACATGGCCATATGCAAATCAGTCTGACCCTGTGCCTCATGGGAAAAGTCCAGCCTGAACTGCCACGCCATGCCTTCCCTGGACCAGAAACAAGCTTCCCAGGACCGGTTTCTGGCATTGCAGCCGTCTTCAGCCGGGCTTGCTTGAATCCAGTGGCAAAGTGAGCAAGGGACTCACGTCTGAGCATACCCTGCCAACTTATGGCTAACAAAGCAAAACCAAAGGAAATGATGGACGGAGCGTTGACAATACAAGCACTCACCCCCAGTCAACTGATATGGGTTTAATCCATCACCATTCTTTAGCCCACTCTGCCACCCCAGTACAGACATGGCCATATGCAAATCAGTCTGACCCTGTGCCTCATGGGAGCAGTCCAGCCCGAACTGCCAAACCATGCCTTCCCTGGACCTCAAAACAAGCTTCCCAGGACCGGTTTCTGGCATTGCAGCCGTCTTCGGCCGGGCTTGCATGAATCCAGTGGCAAAGTGAGCAAGGGACTCACGTCTGAGCATACCCTGCCAACTTATGGCGAACAAAGCAAAACCAAAGGAAATGATGGACGGAGCGTTGACAATACAAGCACTCACCCCCAGTCAACTGATCTGGGTTTAATCCATCACCATTCTTTAGCCCAGTCTGCCACCCCAGTTCAGACATGGCCATATACAAATCAGTCTGACCCTGTACCTCATGGGAACAGTCCAGCCCGAACTGCCAAGCCATGCCTTCCCTGGACCGGAAATAAGCTTCCCATTACCGGTTTCTGGCATTGCAGCTGTCTTCAGACGGGCTTGCTTGAATCCAGTGGCAAAGTGAGCAAGGGACTCACGTCTGAGCATACCCTGCCAACTTATGGCGAACAAAGCAAAACCAAAGGAAATGATGGACGGAGCGTTGACAATACAAGCTCTCACCCCCAGTCAACTGATCTGGGTTTAATCCATCATCATTCTTTAGCCCACTCTGCCACCCTAGTTAAGATATGGCCATATGCAAATCAGTCTGACCCTGTGCCTCATGGGAACAGTCCAGCCCGAACTGCCAAGCCATGCCTTCCCTGGACCGGAAACAAGCTGCCCAGGACGAGTTTCTGGCATTGCAGCCGTCTTCAGCCGGGCTTGCTTGAATCCAGTGGCAAAGTGACCAAGGGACTCAAGTCTGAGCATACCCTGCCAACCTATGGCGAACAAAGCAAAACCAAAGGATATGATGGACGGAGAGTTGACAATACAAGCACTCACCTCCAGTCAACTGATCTGGGTTTAATCCATCACCATTCTTTAGCCCACTCTGCCACCCCATTTCAGACATGGCCATATGCAAATCAGTCTGACCCTATACCTCATGGGAAGAGTCCAGCCCGAACTCCCAAGCCATGCCTTCCCTGGACCGGAAACAAGCTTCCCAGGACCAGTTTCTGGCATTGCAGCCGTCTTCGGCCGGGCTTGCTTGAATCCAGTGGCAAAGTGAGCAAGGGACTCACGTCTGAGCATACCCTGCCAACTTATTGCGAACAAAGCAAACCAAAGGAAATGATGGACGGAGCGTTGACAATACAAGATCTCACCCCCAGTCAACTGATCTGGGTTTAATCCATCACCATTCTTTAGCCCACTCTGCCACCCTAGTTAAGACATGGCCATATGCAAATCAGTCTGACCCTCTGCCTCATGGGAACAGTCCAGCCCGAACTGCCAAGCCATGCCTTCCCTGGACCGGAAACAAGCTGCCCAGGACCAGTTTCTGGCATTGCAGCCGACTTCAGCCGGGCTTGCTTGAATCCAGTGGCAAAGTGAGCAAGGGACTCACGTCTGAGCATACCCTGCCAACTTATGGCAAACAAAGCAAAACCAAAGGAAATGATGGACGGAGCATTGACAATACAAGCACTCACCCCCAGTCAACTGATCTGGGTTTAATCCATCACAATTCTTTAGCCCTCTCTGCTACCCCAGTGCAAACATGGCCATATGCAAATCAGTCTGACCCTGTGCCTCATGGGAACAGTCCAGCCCGAACTGCCAAGCCATGCCTTCCCTGGACCGGAAACAAGCTTCCCAGGACCGGTTTCTGGCATTGCAGCCGTCTTCAGCAGGGATTGCTTGAATCCAGTGGCAAAGTGACCAAGGTACTCACGTCTGAGCATACCCTGCCAACCTATGGCGAACAAAGCGAAACCAAAGGAAATGATGGACGGAGCATTGACAATACAAGCACTCACCCCCAGTCAACTGATCTGGGTTTAATCCATTACCATTCTTTAGCCCACTCTGTCACCCCAGTTCAGACATGGCCATATGCAAATCAGTCTGACCCTGTGCCTCATAGGAACAGTCCAGCCCGAACTGCAAAGCCATGCCTTCCCTGGACCGGAAACAAGCTTCCCAGGACCGGTTTCTGGCATTGCAGCCGTCTTTAGCCGGCTTGCTTGAATCCAGTGGCAAGGTGAGCAAGGGACTCACGTCTGAGCATACCCTGCCAACTTATGGCGAACAAAGCAAAACCAAAGGAAATGATGGTCGGGGCGTTGACAATACAAGCACTCACCCCAGTCAAATGATCTGGGTTTAATCCATCACCATTCTTTAGCCCACTCTGCCACCCCAGTTCAGACATGGCCATAGGCAAATCAGTCTGACCCTGTGCCTCATGGGAACAGTCCAGCCCGAACTGCCAAACCATGCCTTCCCAGGACCGGAAACAAGCTTCCCAGGACCGGTTTCTGGCATTGCAGCCGTCTTCAGCTGGGCTTGCTTGAATCCAGTGGCGAAGTGAGCATGGGACTCACATCTGAGCATACCCTGCCAACTTATGGTGAACAAAGCAAAAGCAAAGGAAATGATGGACGGAGCGTTGACAATACGAGCACTCACCCCCAGTCAACTGATCTGGGTTTAATCCATCACCATTCTTTAGCCCACTCTGCCACCCCATTTCAGACATGGCCATATGCAAATCAGTCTGACCCTATGCCTCATGGGAAGAGTCCAGCCCGAACTCCTAAGCCAAGCCTTCCCTGGACCGGAAACAAGCTTCCCAGGACCTGTTTCTGGCATTGCAGCCGTCTTCAGCCGGGCTTGCTTGAATCCAGTGGCAAAGTGACCAAGGGACTCACGTCTGAGCATGCCCTGCCAACCTATGGCGAACAAAGCAAAACCAAAGGAAATGATGGTCGGAGCGTTGACAATACAAGCCCTCACCCCCAGTCAACTGATCTGGGTTTAATCCATCACCAATCTTTAGCCCACTCTGCCACCCCAGTTCAGACATGGCCATATGCAAATCAGTCTGACCCTGTGCCTCATGGGAACTGTCCAGCCCGAACTGCCAAGCCATGCCTTCCCTGGACCGGATACAAGCTTCCCAGGACCAGTTTCTGGCATTGCAGCCGACTTCAGCCGGGCTTGCTTGAATCCACTGGCAAAGTGAGCAAGGGACTCACGTCTGAGCATACCCTGCCAACTTATGGCGAACAAAGCAAAAGCAAAGGAAATGATGGACGGAGCGTTGACAATACGAGCCCTCACCCCCAGTCAACTGATCTGGGTTTAATCCATCACCATTCTTTAGCCCACTCTGCCGTCCCCATTTCAGACATGGCCATATGCAAATCAGTCTGACCCTATGCCTCATGTGAAGAGTCCAGCCCGAACTCCCAAGCCATGCCTTCCCTGGACCGGAAACAAGCTTCCCAGGACCGGTTTCTGGCATTGCAGCCGTCTTCAGCCGGGCTTTTTTGAATCCAGTGGCAAAGTGAGCAAGGGACTCACGTCTGAGCATACCCTGCCAACTTATGGCGAACAAAGCAAAACCAAAGGAAATGATGGACGGAGCATTGACAATACAAGCACTCACCCCCAGTCAACTGATCTGGGTTTAATCCATTACCATTCTTTAGCCCACTCTGCCACCCCAGTTCAGACATGGCCATATGCAAATCAGTCTGACCCTGTGCCTCATAGGAACAGTCCAGCCCGAACTGCAAAGCCATGCCTTCCCTGGACCGGAAACAAGCTTCCCAGGACCGGTTTCTGGCATTGCAGCCATCTTTAGCCGGCTTGCTTGAATCCAGTGGCAAGGTGAGCAAGGGACTCACGTCTGAGCATACCCTGCCAACTTATGGCGAACAAAGCAAAACCAAAGGAAATGATGGTCGGGGCGTTGACAATACAAGCACTCACCCCCAGTCAAATGATCTGGGTTTAATCCATCACCATTCTTTAGCCCACTCTGCCATCCCAGTTCAGACATGGCCATATGCAAATCAGTCTGACCCTATGCCTCATGGGAAGAGTCCAGCCCGAACTCCTAAGCCAAGCCTTCCCTGGACCGGAAACAAGCTTCCCAGGACCGGTTTCTGGCATTGCAGCCGTCTTCAGCCGGGCTTGCTTGAATCCAGTGGCAAAGTGAGCCAAGGACTCACGTCTGAGCATACCATGCCAACTTATGGCGAACAATGCAAAACCAAAGGAAATGATGGACGGAGCGTTGACAATACAAGCTCTCACCCCCAGTCAACTGATCTGGGTTTAATCCATCACCATTCTTTAGCCCACTCTGCCACCCCAGTTCAGACATGGCCATATGCAAATCTGTCTGACCCTGTGCTTCATGGGAACTGTCCAGCCCGAACTGCCAAGCCATGCCTTCCCTGCACCGGATACAAGCTTCCCAGGACCAGTTTCTGGCATTGCAGCCGACTTCAGCCGGGCTTGCTTGAATCCACTGGCAAAGTGAGCAAGGGACTCACGTCTGAGCATACCCTGCCAACTTATGGCGAACAAAGCAAAAGCAAAGGAAATGATGGACGGAGCGTTGACAATACGAGCCCTCACCCCCAGTCAACTGATCTGGGTTTAATCCATCACCATTCTTTAGCCCACTCTGCCACCCCATTTCAGACATGGCCATATGCAAATCAGTCTGACCCTATGCCTCATGTGAAGAGTCCAGCCCGAACTCCCAAGCCATGCCTTCCCTGGACCGGAAACAAGCTTCCCAGGACCGGTTTCTGGCATTGCAGCCGTCTTCAGCCGGGCTTTCTTGAATCCAGTGGCAAAGTGAGCAAGGGACTCACGTCTGAGCATACCCTGCCAACTTATGGCGAACACAACAAAACCAAAGGAAATGATGGACGGAGCGTTGACAATACAAGCTCTCACCCCCAGTCAACTGATCTGGGTTTAATCCATCACCATTCTTTAGTCCACTCTTCCACCCTAGTTAAGACATGGCCATATGCAAATCAGTCTGACCCTGTGCCTCATGGGAACAGTCCAGCCCGAACTTCCAAGCCATGCCTTCCCTGGACCGGAAACAAGCTGCCCAGGACGAGTTTCTGGTATTGCAGCCGACATCAGCCGGGCTTGCTTGAATCCAGTGGCAAAGTGAGCAAGGGACTCACGTCTGAGCATACCCTGCCAACTTATGGCGAACAAAGCAAAACCAAATAAAATGATGGACGGAGCGTTGACAATACAAGCACTCACCCCCGGTCAACTGATCTGGGTTTAATCCATCACAATTCTTTAGCCCACTCTGCCACCCCAGTACGGACATGGCCATATGCAAATCAGTCTGACCCTGTGCCTCATGGGAACAGTCCAGCCCGAACTGCCAAGCCATGCCTTCCCTGGACCGGAAACAAGCTTCCCAGGACCGGTTTCTGGCATTGCAGCCGTCTTCAGCCGGGCTTGCTTGAATCCAGTGGCAAAGTGAGCAAGGGACTCACGTCTGAGCATACCCTGCCAACTTATGGCGAACAAAGCAAACCAAAGGAAATGATGGACGGAGCGTTGACAATACAAGCTCTCACCCCCAGTCAACTGATCTGGGTTTAATCCATCACCATTCTTTAGCCCACTCTGCCACCCTAGTTAAGACATGGCCATATGCAAATCAGTCTGACCCTGTGCCTCATGGGAACAGTCCAGCCCGAACTGCCAAGCCATGCCTTCCCTGGACCGGAAACAAGCTGCCCAGGACCAGTTTCTGGCATTGCAGCCGACTTCAGCCGGGCTTGCTTGAATCCAGTGGCAAAGTGAGCAAGGGACTCACGTCTAAGCATACCCTGCCAACTTATGGCAAACAAAGCAAAACCGAAGGAAATGAAGGACGGAGCGTTGATAATACAAGCACTCACCCCCAGTCAACGGATCTGGGTTTAATCCATCACAATTCTTTAGCCCACTCTGCCACCACAGTTCAGACATGGCCATATGCAAATGAGTCTGACCCTGTGCCTCATGGGAACAGTCCAGCCCGAACTGCCAAGCCATGCCTTCCCTGGACCGGAAACAAGCTTCCCAGGACCGGTTTCTGGCATTGCAGCCGTCTTCAGCCGGGCTTGCTTGAATCCAGTGGCAAAGTGACCAAGGGACTCACGTCTGAGCATACTCTGCCAACCTATGGCGAACAAAGCAAAACCAAAGGAAATGATGGACGGATCGTTGACAATACAAGCACTCACCCCCAGTCAACTGATCTGGGTTTAATCCATCACCATTCTTTAGCCCACTCTGCCACCCCAGTTCAGACATGTCCATATGCAAATCAGCCTGACCCTGTGCCTCATAGGAACAGTCCAGCCCGAACTGCCAAGCCATGCCTTCCCTGGACCGGAAACGAGCTTCCCAGGACCGGTTTCTGGCATTGCTGCCGTCTTCAGCTGGGCTTGCTTGAATCCAGTGGCAAAGTGAGCAAGGGACTCACGTCTGAGCATACCCTGCCAACTTATGGCGAACAAAGCAAAACCAAAGGAAATGATGGATGGAGCGTTGACAATACAAGCACTCACCCCCAGTCAACTGATCTGGGTTTAATCCATCACCATTCTTTAGCTCACTCTGCCACCCCAGTTTAGACATCGCCATATGCAAATCAGTCTGACCCTTTGCCTCAAGGGAACAGTCCAGCTCGAACTGCCATACCATGCCTTCCCTGGACCGGAAACAAGCTTCCCAGGACCGGTTTCTGGCATTGCAGCCGTCTTCTGCCGGGCTTGCTTGAATCCAGTGGCAAAGTGAGCAAGGGACTCACGTCTGAGCATGCCCTGTCAACTTATGGAGAACAAAGCAAAACCAAAGGAAATGATGGATGGAGCGTTGACAATACAAGCACTCACCCCCAGTCAACTGATCTGGGTTTAATCCATCACCATTCTTTAGCCCACTCTGCCACCCCAGTTTAGACATCGCCATATGCAAATCAGTCTGACCCTGTGCCTCATGGGAACAGTCCAGCCCGAACTGCCAAACCATTCCTTCCCTGGACCGGAAACAAACTTCCCAGGACCGGTTTCTGGCATTGCAGCCGTCTTCAGCCGGGCTTGCTTGAATCCAGTGGCAAAGTGAGCAAGGGACTCACATCTGAGCATACCCTGCCAACTTATGGCGAACGAAGCAAAACCAAAGGAAACGATGGACAGAGCGTTGACAATGCAAGCACTTACCCCCAGTCAACTGATCTGGGTTTAATCCATCACCATTCTTTAGCCCACTCTGCCACCCCAGTTCAGACATGGCCATATGCAAATCAGTCTGACCCTGTGCATCATGGGAAAAGTCCAGCCCGAACTGCCACGCCATGCCTTCCCTGGACCAGAAACAAGCTTCCCAGGACCGGTTTCTGGCATTGCAGCCGTCTTCAGCCGGGCTTGCTTGAATCCAGTGGCAAAGTGAGCAAGGGACTCACGTCTGAGAATACCCTGCCAACTTAGCAGGTGGACCCTACTAGTGTACAGTGTGGATTAACCTTTAAGCCCTGTCCACCACAATCCATACTGAGGTTCACCTCCAGTCTTGCTGGCAGGCCTACAAAGCAGCACAACCTAGATGAACAGACACATTGTTATTAAGGGTACAGGACACTTGAGGCTAGTCCGCCTCACCCATTGGTGCCTCCATTGGCCTTGTTCCAGCAGTAGTAGTGTAACTCACCAGGGATCGGCAATGCATGATTTGCACGCACACCAAACTTATGGGCATATTTATGAGGGCCTCGCGTCATGCTTGCACCATGGAACATCATATTTATGAAGCCACACAAAGCCACTTTGCTTGGCATTGTATGGTTTCATAAATATGGAGTAATGCAACACAGCGCAAATCGCTGCTTTGCCTTACTCTCCACAAGGAAGGCATTGCAGTGGGTATTCCCACTCAACTTTCATGGTTTTTGAGACATTCCCCTATTTACAAGCACTTGTTAACCTGGGAATACATCAAAATCTTACGCCTCCCCAAGGAAGGCACAACAAGGAGAAATATCCTTATTTCTCCCTGTTTTCTCCTCTTTCTATATGTGGAACACAAATAGAATAAGGATTGTTTTGTGAAGAAAGGTACACTGATGCCAGTGTAGTATTTATTCTAGATTACACTCAGAGGGCATCTTAGAGATGCCACCTGAATAACTATCGGCCTCTTGTGGGTTCCCTGACTGGTAGACACCAGCTTGCTACCACAAGACAAGTTTCTGGACCCTGGGGTGGGAGCCTTCGCTCTCTGAGGCCAGAAACAAAGTGATTCCTGGACAGAGGTGTTCACACCTCCCCCAGGTCAGGAAGAGCAATCTGTGGTAGGGGACCTTCAAAGTCCTTGCCACCTTTGCAACGCCACCGACAGCCTCTCCTGCTATCAGGAGCAGGCCCCCTTCCTGCCTCACCTCCTTTTTGGCGGGAAGACAGGCAGGCAACATTAAGACAGCCTAGAAGATGTGCCCACCTCTGCCAACCCCACCCCTCAGGAGGGGGAGGCAAGGTGAAGCCCACTCTTCAGTGCTTGCCTTCTTGCAGATGGTATGCCCTCTCCAATCAGGGTTAGGGATTGTGCCCACTCCCCCACGTGGGATAAGCACACCAAGGGTGCAGTCACCCTAAGGTCAGTAGCCTATTGGTTACTAGTCCTAGGCCCCTAAAACGCCCCCTGAATACTGTGATTTGGGGGCTGCCCTTGACCCTGAAGGGAGATTTCCACAACCTACAAAGAAGGACGAAAGAAGATGCACAACAGAGGAGAACTGACTTGTCCCCAGCCCTACCAGCCCATCTGCAGTTTCCAGAGGTCCTGCGCCAGAAGTCATCTTATCCTGCAGCCAGAGACCTCCAGAACCCTTGGGAGGACTCACTGCCTTCAACAAAGGATAATCTGTAAACAGCAACTCTGTTCAAAAGAATTCCCAAAGAAAGAATCTGAGCCTGCTGAAGACAAAGAAACCCGATGACTGGAACCACCACTCCACCCGTCGCCTATGGCCCAAGTCCAAGTGGCCCACCAGTCCCAGCGAGGTCCCCCAGCACTCTATAGTCTAAATCCTCCATGGGTTGACCCCCCCAGGACTCCCTGTCATTGCCTGAAGCCTCTGTACGAAGAACTCCCCAACCTTGAGTGGCCTGGTTAGGTGAAATCCGACCTCAAAAGGTACCCCTCTATCCGGCTGCCCTGCACCCTGGAGAGAGGATCTGAGGTGGACTTATGTCTCTGAGCCCTCAACCTTACCTGCCCAACTGTTGGTTCCTCCTGGAAGACTTCTTGGACCGAGCCTGCAACTAAAAAACAAAACAGGCAATCTCCGTAGGATTGCATTGGGCTCCCGACCCCTCCTAAGCACTCTATACTCGGCCGCCCCGGCACCACTCGTGTTGTGGACTTGGGACCCCCTTAGCCCTGACCTTAACCCTAGGAGCTTGGCTCCCAAGACCGAGTAGCCTGCCCGTGAGCAGCCACCAACCAAAGGCCCCCCCCATCCCCATAGGCTAACATTGGGCATCAGCACCCTGCACCCAGCTGCCCGCGTGCAGTTGAGGGTGCTTTTTGAGTTCATTCTTGACCCTGTGAGATTCGTCCTTCTAACCTCTGAAACTCAACTCTTAAGACCAATTACTTACCTGCAAACCGATAACTACATTTTCCTCCATAGGATTGCATAGACTTTTTTTCTCAGAAAAACTTCTGTGTTCAGTTGTGTTTGTATGGAAACCTAAGTAACTGTGTTTTTAATGTAAAAGTATTTTACTTACCTTTGTCTAGGAAATGTCCTAGTGTGATATCTACGCATATCATACTAGGTAGAAAAAGTAACCTCAAAAGTAATCACAAAGTAATCCAAAAGTAAGTACAACTGATTTTAAGCATTGTACCAACCTGTAACAAAGTCAAATTCATTCAACTTGCATTTTCTTACCAACCTGTCTGTGAAATTACAATTTTACTTTCCATTACCAAGTCCTGCTTGGTTCTAAAAATAAAATACAATAAAAGAAGTGTTTTTATACAAACAATTGGTCTGAGTTCCTTCTTTGAGTGTGTGCTATCATTTCTTGCCTGAGTGTGCACAATAAATGCTCACCACTACCCTCCGAGAAAGCATTACTGCTCGCATACACTACCACAAATAGAGTGTAAGGTAAGGCTCTGCTGTCGAGAGAGGG
Source organism: Lissotriton helveticus (assembly GCF_964261635.1). Classification (NCBI taxonomy): domain Eukaryota; kingdom Metazoa; phylum Chordata; class Amphibia; order Caudata; family Salamandridae; genus Lissotriton; species Lissotriton helveticus. The sequence goes on from NC_136068.1 coordinate 847,808,683, forward strand.
TCTTGGTGCTTCGTGGCTGCTGTGCTTTGTGCTGTGAGCTTCGCGGGCTCAAAATCTCACCTGTTTTCACCACCCCACTCCTCGCGGCCCCCGCTCCGCGGGAGCCGCTCGAGGCCGTCGCTATTTGGACACATCCCCGTTGTGAGGAGCTGAAGGAGACGCCACCCACCCTTGCGGGACTGCGAGGACCAGCGGGCGCTGTTCTCCTGACTCGCCGCAGCTAGTCCTCTTCCTGCCCCCTCCCGTCTGGATAGAAAAGAACTGCGGGTAGGGACCTCGGCGCTCTGCTGTCGAGAGAGGGTCTTGGTGCTTCGTGGCTGCTGTGCTTTGTGCTGTGAGCTTCGCGGGCTCAAAATCTCACCTGTTTTCACCACCCCACTCCTCGCGGCCTCCGCTCCGCGGGTGCCGCTCGAGGCCGTCGCTATTTGGACACACCCCCGTTGTGAGGAGCTGAAGGAGACGCCACCCACCCTTGCGGGACTGCGAGGACCAGCGGGCGCTGCTCTCCTGACTCGCCGCAGCTGGTCCTCTTCCCGCCCCCTCCCGCCTGGATAGAAAAGAACTGCGGGTAGGGACCTCGGCGCTCTGCTGTCGAGAGAGGGTCTTGGTGCTTCGTGGCTGCTGTGCTTTGTGCTGTGAGCTTCGCGGGCTCAAAATCTCACCTGTTTTCACCACCCCACTCCTCGCGGCCCCCGCTCCGCGGGCGCCGCTCGAGTCCGTCGCTATTTTGACACACCCCCGTTGTGAGGAGCTGAAGGAGACGCCACCCACCTTTGCGGGACTGCGAGGACCAGCGGGCGCTGCTCTCCTGACTCGCCGCAGCTGGTCCTCTTCCCGCCCCCTCCGGCTATAACCCGGAAGTAGATCCCGCGCACGCGGGAGTGCGCGGGAGCGCGCCGGGAGAAGCCCGGGACAAGGGCGGGACCGTCTGTGGCCGTCCGGGGACGTACTAGGACGGGACGGGCCACCCTATTTTCTTTCCTATCTCGGAATCCTGGCAATTTGATGTCAAACAGTGAACCTACAAGGTAGGTCATGGAGTGTAACAACTGAATCACTGAGACCAAGGCACAGGTATAGGAGTCACCGATTCTTGAGAAATCCTAACCTATACCTCCAGTAGATTCCAAATAGTCTCTAAAGTCAAACTCAAAAATATTCTATCGGAGAAGGAGTTAAACTCATACCTAACAGGTGATCTTTAGGCAAGTTTAATGGCACTAAAAAAATTAAGATCACGCACAATATTTATGAAACGAATGGGCACTGAGGAAGCAGTTAGGAAATCCTCTGATAAAGTATTAAAACACGGCCGGATAACTCGGACCCCGGCAATAAGCAAGTACTTCTCGGCCTTATCACCGAAAAAACAATCACCTACTATCACCCTGGAAGAGGGAAATAACCTCGACCTCATGGAAACTAAGGAGGAAAAACAGCTCCCATCTCCGAACCATCATTGTTCTCAAAACTTAAGTGATCTAGATTTCGAGGACAATCAAAAGATAAATTCATCATCAGAGGATCTACAAATTCTGGATCACGAGGTGTCTCATTCAACATCCCTAACTCCGATAAAATCTCTAGGTAGCCAAGTATGCTCCGATGATACCATCGGTAATAACATGAAGTCAGCAAGTAATAAATCGGAACTACAGTCAAGTCCTGATAAGTTATTCACTAGCTCTCCGGAAAAATCACTGGATCATAACCCAGCACATGATTCTTTTCCCGACCCTTTTTATCCTAACTCAAATTCTGCAAACCTTGCAACACCTATGTCAAAAGCACTTTTTTCCTTGCAGGAAATTTTGGAATCGGTCCTTACTCACTTAGGTCACATCCTAGCAAACTCGGATGATACCCTCGATGTACAAATAGGTATACTCAAATTTCTAGTAGAGGAAAAAAGGAAAAAAGAATCAGTTGATGTAACGAAAAAACAACAAGTATCTGACATGATGCCACATCAGAAAAGTCACTTTACAAACTTCACTAAAAATACACAGATTTTAAGTAAATGTGATACAAGTACACAAACATCTGAAGCAGTAATACTAGAAAGAAAAACAAAGGAATCTAGGAAAAATCACAAAGCCCCTATTACATATTCTCTGAAGAAACTATTCAGAGAAGAACCAAAAAATATTCTCAAACAGTACTCCATTTTTTCGAAATCTATCAAAAAAACAGATCTACATCAAACTGGGTGTGATAAAGACGTTCAGGAAACCACCATCAAAAATGTACCTGAAGCAGATCACGAGGAGAAGACCTCTAAAACAAAAGAAACCCAAGATGTAGGGGGGAAAAAAAGGAGAAGAAAGCCACAAAGAAGAATTCAGAAAAAAAAGTGCGTAAACTCAAATTTCAAAAACCTACTACTCCCCTAAAAATTGAAAAGGGTGAAAACGTCACAACAACTCTCAATACTTCTATATCCGAGGTATCCAGAGTTAGTAAAACAATATCGAATGTGAAATCTCTGAACCCAAAAGCTGATGAATACCTTCCGGCTACATCACTTTCAAAAACAGGGCTGAGAATTAATGGAGTAGGAGAAAATGACGATAGGATATCTCGGCGCGGGGAAGGAACATCGTCAAAGCATTTAATAATTGAAGAACTTTTCCCCATAGACAATGTGCCACTAAATCGAGGAAGAATAATCAATCTTCTCCAACAAATATCGTCTTTACAATCTCTTACAAGTAATGAAATAGATTTGGTGATTTTTCCTAAAAAAGAAAATAACAAACTAGCGTTGGTATCATTCTGGTCACCAGTACTTCCCGGGATCATTCTCAGAGAGAAGGAAATATTACATAAAAGTGGCTACGACGTAATTGAAAGACCGGAACCTAGGAAAAACAAATTTAATAAAGGATATAATGGCCTTTCAAGTCTTAATACTGATACACAAAGCAAACATCAGTATAAAAACACTACCAATTTGGAAGAGTCTGGATTAAATGTTTTAGGAAATGACACCCTAAAAATTCAAGTGAACAATGGTGAAAGGGTAGTATGGAGCCAAGACTTAGAAGAAAGCGAGGCCAAAAAAACAACAAAATCTTGGGCTTGGATTTCGGAGACGTTAAATAGTAAAAAAACTATTAACCACCAACAATATACTGTTTAGTAATGGCTTGGAGATCATTTCATGGAACATGGCCGGGAAAACTACTAATAAAATGACCGAAGCCACTAAAAATCATCCTGATATCCTGGCCCTACAGGAAACTTGGGCAACAAAAACTTTTTGCCAGAAAGGCTATTACGTTTATGGCATCCCTGCAAAAAAATCCAATCGGGGCCATGCAAAGGGTGGATTGGCAATCCTGTTAAGAGAGGAATACTTATGGACTCAAGAAAACGTTGAGACCAATTCCGAAAGCCTGCAGTGTATCAAGGTGGCACTGAAAACACACACTACAGCTCCCCAAAATGCAATATTGCTATTTAACATATATGCCCCACCCGGCAATAACCATGACGGCCTATTCGAGGACATAATGGAAACAATCACTCATATACTAGACCATCGCTCTCACATGCCATATTTAATCATGGGTGACCTGAACGGAAAAATCTCAAACATCGAAATTGGAAAATGGGCAAACTTATACAAAGAAGAATCATTGGAAATGTCCATCCCAAAATTTCCCAAGGGCAATAAATCGGATAAGAGAGGTAGGTCGCTACTATCATTACTACCAAGTTTAAATGGGACAATTCTGAACGGTAACATGGAAGGAGATATACCGGCATCATATACTAGACGGGGAAACGGAACTTTTTCAACTCTTGACTATTTAATCTGTGGAATGGACTTAAAGGAGACAGTTACGCACTTACATACCTACTTTACAGAAGAGAGCGATCATGCACTCTTACATCTAACTACTCTCTGGAAGGTCATCCCCTCCTTCACAAGTCAGATAATATTTCACAACACTACAACTGAAGTCAATATCAATCAGAGGCGGATTTTTTGGAATTCAACCACCTTGGACAACATAACCGCACTGGTTGCACACACTCAACTCCTAACTAATATTTATTCAGATGACCCCATAGTGAATTTCGAATATATAGTTAATAATCTCAAGAATGCGCTCATAAATAAATCACAACTGGTCACTTCCGGAAAAAGCAAGAACAACAATAAAAACAAAAACCGGAACTCACCTACTGCAAAAAAGCTTAATAGACTCATCCGAGTACAACACTTGAATTTTTCAATAACAACTAAGGCAGAAATCAATAAATTAAAAAATCAAGTACGAAGAGAGAAAAATAAGCACAAAAAAATGCTGCAGGACTGCAATTGGGTAGACATCCAAATAGCAGCTAAACAACATAATCAGCGAAAATATTGGTCTCTAATTGCTAAAATGACCGGATCGAAAAAGAAACTTCAAGCTATCCCAGTCTCACCTCAGGACTGGGAAACCTACCTGTGTGACTTATACAAACCAAATCCAACTAATTCTGAAGGAAAGGATTCCGATACAATTATGGTAAGGAATGACACTAAAATCACTAAGACCTCGGCAATCTCCATTGCCATGCATATCCGAAAAGCAAGAAGCACTGGTGCTTCAGGCCCTGACCAAATACTCATCAAGGTCCTCCAAACTGACCCCAAGGAGTGGAGCCAGATGCTTTCTCACCTTTTTAATTACATCTTTAAAACCGGAAAAATACCTAAGTCATGGCAGGGAAGTACCATCATCCCCATCTACAAAAAGGGGAACAAAAACATAGCCGGTAATTATCGGCAAATAGCGCTGATGGACGCTACCGGGAAAATCTTTGCCGCGGAAGTATTGGATCGACTAAAAAACTGGGCATTCTCGCAGGGTTTAATACCAACGTTTCAGGCAGGTTTTCGACCCAACCATTCTGTCATCGATAATATAGCAACACTACAGACCATTCTCGACAAATATACAGTAGGGAGATCTCAGTCAATATACGCAGCATTCATTGATTATTCAACTGCTTTTGATCAAGTGGACAGACCGACTTTGTGGAACAAGTTGAGGAGGTTGGGTATCCCCGAACAATTGCTCCAGGTTGTTGTTAATCTCCACACTAAGACATGGTGTCAAGTCCAAATGGGGTGCGAAAAAGGTTTGACTAAAATAATCCATACGGCCAATGGGCTCAAACAAGGGTGCCTTTTAGCACCGATCTTATTCTCATTGTATCTTAGTGACCTACCCCTCCACCTGCAACAAGGCTCCAGCTTGCCCCCAAAGATTGCTGCACAAAGCATACACGCCTTGTTATATGCCGATGACATAGTAATGTTGGACCTTACGCCCTTTGGTTTACAAAAACTTCTCTACATTCTACATAAATACTCGAAAGACAACTTTTTAATTCCCAACCTAAATAAAACAAAAGTGGTTTCCTTCTCTGGTAGGAAACAAAGTGTTAAGTACTGTTGGAGGCTCGGTGGAGAAAATGTAGAAGAGGTCGAGGAATACACCTATCTTGGTAGGATTTTCTCAAAGAGTTTGAAAAATACCAAGCAAATCAACCATCTAAAAAGGAAATCCGAATTACATGCTGGGGCCCTCTCAAGACTGTATTCGGCCACCGGGAACAGGCATTTCTCCACACTGCTAAAAGTATATAGAGCAAAGATTCCCCCTGTTTTATCCTATGCCACCGAACATATTCCAATAAAACAGTGGTCCTACATGGATCAAAAAGAAGGGAAAATACTAAAGAAAATTTTGAAGGTCTCTGTATCTACACCGGTGCAAGCGCTAAGATTTGAATTTTCGATCACTAGTTCCTATGCTACGGCGGTAGCTAACGTTATCAGGTGGGCTTATAACCTCCTTCATGCTAAAGAAGGATCACTACGATTCATGTTAAAGATCGAGACTTTTGATCGAGACGCTTCACATTTAATATTTTTCAGAAATATGACAGTGGCATTTCAATTAGCTAAGATCAGTACTGAAATTTTGTTAACCTGGTCACCCTCACAACTTAAACTTTTTTTAAAATGTTTTACTCCTAAACTGAGTTTTGACCTCGATCATACACATTGTAGTAATCTACCTCTGTACAAACTTTATACTGAGACATTGGAGTATAAGCAAGAACAGTCATACCTAGGGTTTTCCCTTACCCATGGCGCAGGGAGGGCAATCACAATGTTGCGTTTAGGTATACTACCTGTGTCAACTTTCACATCTAGATGGACTTCAGGTGGATCCCCGTTATGTACTCTCTGTCAGGGGGGAAATCAGATCATTGAGCACCTTTTATTTACATGCCCAAATACCAAAGTAGTAATAGCACGGTCAAGATATCTGGATCCTATATATCGGAAATGTAGAATTTTAAATGTAAAAGAATTGTTATTTGTGTGTAAACAACCACCAAATGAATTTGTATGCTATAATTTCTATAAATTTTTAAAACCTTTTTTGACATTATACTAACCTGTAAAGAATTTGTTTGTTTTTATATAATATTTGTGGTCCTCAGTCGAGTACCAAATCAAATAAAAACTTTTTGACTTTTTGAGTGTAAGGTATTATCTACTTTTACCTTTTTAAGCCTTTGGGGATCCACTGGACTCTGCATGTACTATACTAAAGTAAGGTATAGTGTACACAGAGCCAGCTTCCTACACTGATAATTCCAGAGTTGATACATTTACAATTCTCAATGCTAACTACCTTGAGTAGTAATTACACAAACTACTAATATAATAGTTGTATCTCATTCGTCTGATACTGCTTAAAGCATCTGCAAAACCAACATGTCTGGGTTGTATTAGGTGTATATATTCACTTTTGTGTGCTATGTCTAGATACAATAACCGGAAATAAGAGGTATCTAATGCTGGCTTCATGACATGTTGCATGAAGCACATAAAAACTGTAGGACTACAATTGTGCATTGACCGTGAGGCACAGAATTATATAATCAATAGTGCTCCCCAAAATGTGGGGTCTTCTGTCATAGAATTTAAACCCAAATCTTATGCTCAGAAATGGTTTCCAAAAGGGAGAAGTGCTGATGAAAGAAACTGCGTAGCTCGGAGACAAATGGCTTATGTTTTCACTTGAAAGCGTGTTTGGGACATTCTGTGATTGAAAAAATATGCCACATTGTAAATGTATTTTAATGGCAATAACTCATATATCAAACCTCAAATAAACGTGTATCTATTGGATGCTTTAACTGGACAGTGAAATACCAAACATACTAAAAATTGGTATGTTTTGCCCAATCCTCTGGTTATTCCCGCCCCCTGATGCTCCGCCCACAGTTCCCCTACTTTTTTTCCCCACTTCGACCACTGGGGTTAACTTACATGTAGTAAAAGATTTGGACTTGACAAATAGGTGCTCTTGCATTGTCAACATAGCAGTTAAAAGCTGCAAACACAGACACTGCAGTGGCAGGTCTCAGAAATGTTTGCAGGGCTACTCATGTGGGTGGCACAATCAGTAATGCAGACCCACTAGTAGCATTTTATTTACAATCCCTGGGTACACCTGGTGCACTTTTAATAGGGACTTACTAGTAAATAAGATATGCCAATCATGGATAAACCAAGCACAAATACAATTTACTCAGGGAGCACTTGCACTTTGCCACTAGTCAGCAGTGGTAATGTGCCTCCAGTCTTAAAACCAGCAAAAACAAATGCAACACACAATCAAAAACAGGAGGTCTGAAGCAAAAAGACAGGGGAAATCCTGTCAAAAGATGCCAGGTCTAACAAATATGTATTTCTAAATGAAGTGAATACTGCAGTACCATTTTGTTATTTTGTTCTACATTCAAAATGCATATATACATTAGTTTCAATTAATATTCAGCCCTTTAACTGCTGAGATGTTTCCAACACCAATGCTGAGTTCTGTTTTAGCGTTTGGGCCACCTTGTGCATATACCTTTATAACTTTTTTTCATATTTACGTTTGGTCCAGGAGCATTTCCAAAAAGTTTTTCAGGGGAGGATAAAATGTAGCACTACAGCATTTCACTGTCTTTTTAATAGTTAGCATTTATGTAACCTCATTCTTCTTCTCACAGAGCAAAAAGAGATTATCATCTTGTGAACATCACGATGCATCCTGTGCTAGTTGGGGCGGATTGGGAAAGGGCACCACATCAAATAATGAGTTTGAAAGAAATGATTTAAATTCCCTATGTTTTAAAAATCTTCCTGGGTGACATCATCGTTCCTGTTCCTTGCTTAATTTTGTGGTCATAAATGTCGTTAAACAATTAATGACTGATTTGTGTTCAAATGCTTTATTGGACAATGAAGATCACTATCTCAATGCAGAAAACGTTTATGAACTGTTTTGTTTTCATCATAAAGGACACCATTACATCCATTGCTCTAACAGCCCAAGAGAAATTTATAATTTCACACATCGAGAGCATTGCAGGACCCCACCAATTAAAAGTCCTAGAAATTTTCTGAGAAAATTTCATTATTTCAGCAGTGATGACATTTCTGGTTCTATGCATTTAATTATACACCAAAGGCGGCAAAGCTTAAAAAGATTTTGATTACAAATTACATATTTATTCAACACAATTTAATGGCTCATTTGCAGGACAAGATTATGCATATTCAAAAGAAAATGTTAATGAAAGAAGTGAGTGGGGGGTGACATTGTGGCTGATTAAGGGTACTAATACACTGATTAGGAAATACGTAATTCCCTGAAAAATTATATTTCCAAATAAGACAATGCAACATACATTTTTTGAAGATGTAAATTAATAGCAAAAATGAATTTGACACACTTTACTCTTTGAAAATGGAAGGAAAACATTAATGATATGAATCAAATGGTAGAGCTTTAGACCAATCAATACTATGCATGTAGAGGTTCTGTCCAAAGCTGTTATGTTATGTTATGTTATGTTAACGGACTTTTATAGAGCGTAAACTATCACTCCGAGGAGCATCATGGCGCTAAGCGGATCGCTAGGTGAACGGGGTACCTGATGGTGAAAGGAAATAATTAAATAAGTGCTCTCCATAGTGCGTCAGAGGCTGGAAAGATCCAAATTTTCACGGCCAGGTCAGAGCAAGGTGAGAGATGCCGTATGATTCGTGACGGTCCAAGAGGATGACATGTGAGACCATATCGAATGCGGCCGATAGATCTAATAAGACCAGTACAGCATTATTTCCTTGATCAAGGGTGGCTTTAAGGGATTCAGCAGTGTATAGTAGAGCTGTGTCCGTACATTGCTGTGGATTAAAACTTGATTGGTTAGCGTGTAAGATATTTGCTCCTTCCAGGTAGGTCATAAGTTGGGAATAAATTAGTTTTTCAGTGAGCTTCCTTAGACATGAGAGTAGGGAGATGGGCAAGTTGTTTTTTTGTAGAGGTTTGACAGCTGCAAGCTTCCATTCCTTGGGAACTTTGGCTAGTGATAAGGAGCCATAAATTATCTTGTTTATGACTGGATTTATAGTATCTATCATAACATGTAGAATTGAGGGGGGACAAAGGTCAAAGGGTGAGCCAGATTTAACAGCAAGAATCGCCTGACGGGTTTGGTCAAGGCTAAAAGACTCAAAAGTTTGAAGGGCCAGTCTATCTTTGCTTAAGATGACATTATTGTTGGTGGAGGAGACAGGGGGTGCTAGGAAATCTTGTTATAGAGCTTGAACCTTCTGTTCAAAATAATTTGCTATACTGTCGCAGAGAGACTGTGATGAGAGAATCTCTTGTTGCAGAGATTTAGGATTAGTAAAGGAGTTGACTATCTTAAAGATAGTTTTTTTATTTGAGTTTGCCAGTTTGAGCATTTCTGTAAAGTAAGATTTTTGGGCAACTTTAATTGGTGGTGGTAGGTTTTAAGAGCTGTTTTGAACTTAATTAATTCAGTCTGTTCATAATTACATCACCATCTGCGTTCCAGGGGCCTGCAGTGGCTATATATTTCTTTCAAGTTTTGGGTGTACCATGGAACAGAGGGTTTTTTGAGCGGGCGATTTTCTTTTTGTGAACCGGAAGACGCAAAATGATCCCTCAGGATAGACATCCACTGCGTAAAGTGTTGGCTGTCCACTACTGGATCTCCCGACAATTTAGGTCTGCAGACTGCTGCTTCTCGATTTAGATCAGGGAAGGCTGCCATGTTCTTCCACCTGGATTTGGCGTGTTGAGTGGTAGGAATGCATCCCTTGGAATTTGTCATGTGCTAGTATCTGATTTCTATGGATATCAGCTTATGATCGGCCCAGGTTAGGATAACTGGGGCCTTGACTGTCAGGGTCATGAGGTCAGAGCAGATACCATCAAGCGTGTGACCTGCATTATGGGTGCAGGTGAGTATCCACTGCTCCAGGCCGAGTGTATCCATAATTTCCCTGAAATTTATTGCACCCGGGTCGTTAGCTGCGTCTAGAGGAATATGTATGTCTCCTAGCAGGGTGAAACTGGAGAATCTGGGAGTAAGTGAGCTCACGATATGTCCAATACTGTCCAGAAAGGCTTTATAGGGACCTCGTGGGTGATAGAGCAGGGCTCCTGCAAAGACAAAGGATTCCTCTAATTGGAAACAGAAGTCAATACCTTCTGCCCCTTTGAGGTTTGATATTTCAAATACTGAACATTTCAGTGAACTACAATAAATAATCACCAGGCCTCCTCCTTGTTGTTCTGGTCTATCCAGTCTATGAAAACGGTAGCCAGGGGGAAGGGAACAGATGATATCTGGATTGCACCAGGCTTTCACCCAGGTTTCTGTTACGAAAAGGCAATCTAAATTGCCGTTTAGGATTATGTCATAAATGTGTTCGGCATATTTGCATATTGTTCGAGCATTATTAAGACCACCTCGTAGGTGGGTCAGCCTAGAGCGGTTGCTTATCAGTATGTCCTGTGTGGCCTTAAGGACTGTTTTGCAGTTCCTACAGCAAATTGGACTCTTCCAGTCTGCAACATCCAGAGAATTTTGAGGGTTGCTACTTAGTGCCAAAAGAAAACATTGGAAACATTTACCTGGTAGAAAAAAGGCATAATTTCTGGCGCTGGACACGTTCAGACGCGGACGGGCGGTCGCCAGACCTGAAGCATTTTTTGTTTTCCCAATAACTTTGGGGCCGTTTGACGAATCTTCACGAAATTTTCAAAACTAGTGGGGCACTCCGGTCAGCTTCTGTCTTGAAAGATTCGGGTGCTTTGTCAAGCAGGGGTTGAAAAAAAAGGTGGGTCCCAAAACAAGTTTTCCTCATGTTTTTTCCATAGTAAACTTTAGACAAAGCTACAGCCCGAACTGCTGAACGGAATTACACCAAATTTTGCAAAAAGGTAGCCCATGGTTCAGAAAGAATCCTTTTTGTTAAATAGTGTAAATCCGTTCAGTATTTCCTGAGAAATTAGAAAAAGAAAAATGTTCGATATCTAGGGCAGCGGTGGGTTCGCGTACCCTCCTGAGCACGAGCTTCACTGTGATTGGCTGCCAACACTCCAAACCAGGAAGTGTTGGCAGCCATCTTAAGACTCGGTAGAGCTGAGTCACAAAAAAACTGTGAAACACAGTGAAAAAACAAGAAAAGGGGGCAGGGTAGAAACACCCTGACCCCCTAAGCCTGCTCAGGGGGTCCAAAATCGGCCGAATTCACACTAGGGTCACGAATCCGGCAAAGAAAATTTTAAAAAATGAAGTGCGGGCTCCCGCGCTTCATTGTAATTAAGCCCCCGGGTGGGCCAGGTCCCGGGGGCACTGAAAAAATACGTAGGTGGGTCCCAGTCCTCCCACGCTGCCCCAGGGCTGCCACCTCCCCGGGCTTCATTTATGAGTTGCGCGGGGGTACGCAGCCCGGGGACCACCACCCCCCTGGGGCTCTTTATTTAATTTTTTTTAAATGTGTGGGTCGGCTCGATCCCTGACACATGCCCTGGGGACCACCACCTCCGCGGGGCACTGTATATTTAAAGACCACTAAGCCCCGGGAACCACCACCTCCCCGGGGCTTCAAACACGTTGGGAGGGGAGCCGTGCGGCCCCCTCCTGGAGCCCTCGATGGCCCCGGGGACCACCCCATTGCTGGCTCCTGCGGTGTGCTATGACAGGGTGGGAGCCGTGCGGTTCCCGCCCTGTCATAGCAAACACTGGTTTGGATTTTGTAAGCAAGAACAGGTTTCCTGCTCTCGCTTACAAAATCCAAATCAGATTGCTTTTCCACAAGGGGAGCTGCATGTTAGCAGCTCCCCTTGTGGAAAAGCAATGCCAGTTCCTGCAGGAGATGGGGAGCCAGCCGGACCGTGGGGGCATTGGGGCTTCCCCCACTCTCCCCAATGGAAAGAGACGGCCCCGGGGGATGGGGTCACCGGGACCAGAAGTGGCCCAGGAGGGGGGCCATGCGGCCCCATTCCGTCAATAAATAATAAATGTTTTTAAATAATGCACAGCCCTAGGGGATGGGGTTCCCTGGGCCACTAGAGGCCTAAGGAGGGGGGCCATGCAGCCCCCCTCCTTTAAAAATAATTTTAAAAAAATCTAAATGTGGCCATGCCCTGGGGATGGGGTCCCTGGGGCCGAAATTGGCCTCGGGAGGGGTACCGCACGGCCCCCTTCCCGTTTTATTCTTATTATTTTTTTTAAAGAGCAGGCCCTGGGGGAGGGAGTCTCCGGGGCCCCAATTAATATAAAAGAAGGGGGCTATACAGCCCCCCTTGTAATATATATTTTTTTAAAGCCGGCATCTCGGCGGACGCCCCTCCCTCCAACTGCAGCACTCAGCAAACGTGCCCCCTGGCGCGTTATAAGTTGGGGAATTAATTTCCCTTGAATACTGAGGGTCCCTGGGGGGCCAACTAGTCCACCAGGTACCTCCAGTATGCACCAGGGAGCAGTGTTGCAGAGAGGTGGTCTGAGGCAATGCCCCTTTTAACACCTCTCTGCAACGCAGCTCTGTGGTGCTTACTGGAGAATCCTGGTGGGCTAGATGGACCCCAGGGACCCTTAGGATTCAAGGGGACTTAATCCCCCAACTTAAAATGCGCCATGGGGCGCGTTTGCACACTTGCCACATCAGGCTCTGCCCCTCCCTGCACCACTGTGCAAACGCGCCCCTTGGCACGTTTTAAGTTGGGAGATTAATTCCCCTTCAATCCTGAGGGTCCCGGGGGGTCAACTAGCCCACCAGGTACTTCCAGCAAGCACCACAGAGCTGCGGTGCAGAGAGGTGGTCCGAGGTCACTCCCCTTTTTACACCATTATGCACCATCACTAACACATGTACTGCTACAATTACCTAAGCACTACCCATGCAGTCCAGCTATCTTCCTGTCACTGCTTATGCACTCCTCCAATCACCCAGTCACCACCATGTACTTATCCAATCACTGCGCCAAAACCCAAGCACTAATAAAATCACCATGCACTCTCCTTGCAGTACTCTAATCATCCAGTCAATACGCATGTACTCATGCAACGGCCAAGGCACTAACTCATGCAGTGCTAAAATCTCCAGAACACTACCCATGCAGTCCAGCAATCCCCCTGTCACTCCCTGTGCACTCTTACAATCACTCCACCAGCAGCATATACTTATCTAATCACTTCGCCAAAACCAAAGCAGTTATAAATTCACTGTGCACTGTCTTTGCAGTACTCTAATCATGCAGTCACTACCCGTGTAGTCATGCAACGGCCTAGGCACTAACACATGCACTGCTACAATCCCAAAAAGCACTACGTATGCACTCCAGCAATCCCTCTGTCACTCTCTGAGCACTCTTCCAATCAGCCTGCCAGCACCATGTACTTATCCAATCACTGCGCCAATACCCAAGCACTTATAAATTCACCAAGTACTCTCTTTGCAGCACTCTAATCATCCAGTCCCTAACTATGTACTTATGCAATGACCCAAGCACTAACAGATGTAGTGCTACAATCCCCTGAGGACTATGTATGCAGTGCAGTAATCTCCCTGTCACACCATGTACTTATACAATGGCCCAGGCATTAACACATGCACTGCTACCATCCCCTGAGCACTTCCTATGCAGACCTCTAACCATCTACACACTACTGATTCACTCCTCCAATTACCCAGGTAGTATCCATGCACTCCAGAAATCCCTCTGTCACTACCCATGCACTCTTCCAATCACCCATCCAGCATCATGTACTTATCCAATCATCCCGCCGAAACCCAAGCAGTTATGAAATCACCATGCACTGTCCTTGCAGCACTCTAATCATACAGTCACTACCCATGTACTCATGCAACGACCCATGCACTAACACATGCACTGCTACAATCCCCTGAGCACTACTGAAGCAGTCCAGCCATTCCCTTGTCACTACCCATGCCCTCCTCCAATCACCCAGTCAGCACCATGTACTTATCCAACCATTCCACCAAAATCCAAGCACTTATAAATTCACCATGCACTCTCCTTGCAGTACTCTAATCATCCAGTCAGTACCCATGTACTCATGCAACGACCCAGGCACTAACTCAAGGCAAATACAGAGAAGGTCATGCTAATCACAGGGGTACCCCAAAAAATAGTGTTCTCTAGTATATGTAGGTGTTTTCACTGTATTCTAAGTGTCTTTTAGCATAGCACTGGCTCTAGACCTGGTTAGTCCGAGTCAGTTACAACCAGTACCCGTCAGCAAAAAGTTGGGGGCACAGGAGGACTTTCTGCTCTTCTGTTGGTTCTTTCTGCACATCTCTTGCTTCTTCCTGCACTTTTCTTCGTCTTTCTGGACTTCTGTTGCCTCTTTTTGCATTAGTCTTGCTACTTTCTGTGCTTTTCTTCCTCTTTCTTCACATGTCCTACCTTTGTAGGCATAGTTAGAAATTAGCATTTAAAAAAACCTTTGAAATGCACTGAAAAAACTATAGGTTTCAGGGACATTATAGTTAGAAATGAGCATTTAAAAAACCTTAGAAATTCACTGAAAAAAACACAGGTTTCAGGGACGTTATAGTTGGTTGGACATTTCACTCGTACAGAACCAGAGAAATTCGGGACTTGCGCCCCCGCAATGCACTGCTGATTACATCACTGATGACATCTCAAATGACATCACTGATGACATCATCCACGTGATAATCTGATGCACCTCCTCATACCCTAATATAACCTTTATTAGACTCACTCTTAAAAGCAGACTACCATTTTCGAAACCATAGACACACCAATACCCGTTAGTACATACCAACTCACAAATTCCTAGGTCTATACACACATCCACTCATTCACCCATACAGTCACTCATACATGCAGTCAACCATCAATACAGCATTATCATATGCACACACATATCTATACAGACACTCACACACTGCCACTCATCCATAAAGTTACTCACACACCTAGTCACTCATGCAAACAACCAATCACACTCCCATTCACTCACCTGTACAGTTATACCCACACCACCTCATGTATTCAAACATATACTAACACATACTTACACTCTTATACAATAACTAATACAAGCACACACTGACCTATACAGCCACGCTCACAATCACTCACTCTCACATATAGTCATTTATATACTCCAACACTCACATATACTGCCTTTCACATATGCAGTTACTCACACATGTACCACTGAGGCATCCATTCACTCACCAACATACCCATACACACGTTCATCCACCCATACAGCCCTTCACAGATGCACGCTTGAACCCATACACTCAGTGTATCATCCACTCACACATCTATGCACAGAGTCATACCCCCCACCCACCCACACAGACACTCAGGCACCCATACAGATACTCAGAAAACCAATCAATAACCCATATTGATCCTCATTTAGCTACTCACCAACCCATGCAACCACTTACACAACAACTGACAAACTAAACTGTGTGAATGTCTGTATCAGTCACTAACCCATGCATTCAGTAAGACACATTTAATCACTCACTTATACAGTCAGTCACGCACCTACCAAATCATCCATCCAGACACTTATACACCCACTCATTCTTCAATACACCTTGGCATATATATGAAACATATTTAAACTTTATAGAAACACACAGTCACGGGATGATGTTATCAGTGATGTCATCAGTGATGTCATGAATAATGTAATATGTGACACCATCAGCAGTGCATTGCGGGGGTGCGAGTTATAATTAGTGGAACTAACTATAACGGCTGAATTTCTCTGGTTTTATATGAGTAAAATGTCCAACTAACCATAACGTCCCTGAAACCAGTGAATATATATTGTATATTCACGGTGAGTCGGCTATACACACTTGCGCCCAAGTGGGCCAAAAAGAAAGACCTTTGCAGTTGAATCTCCTTAATGGCAAAAAAAGTCGACGGCATCATCTGAGGCCAAAACTTAATCAGTCCAATGCTGCATTCCAACATAACATATGCGTTGTAAAAATGCTTTGCCCGGGGTCATGGCGAAAAACTCTCCTATTGTGTGTATAGCTGACTCACCGTGAACAAAGGTGTTTTGGTTGTTATAACATGAGCAATATGGTACAATCGGCATGAGGTGACCGTTTTGTACAAGTTCATCTGGGGTTTAAAAATTGATAGTTAAGCCCACTGGGGCGGTATACCTTTGAACCCGCAGAAATGACAACAGCACTGGGAAAATTGCACGTCTGACCAGTTGCAGATCCTAGAATTTGCGCTATTGCCTCTTTAATGATTGCGATTACACCACTGGCAAACACTTTTCACTGGGTGTTTACCGGAACAGTGCACATGATTTACACACCCGAGCCTTAGGAAACCTTGAACAATGGGTTTGTGTGTGCTTCAACCCTTGATGCTTTATTAAGTCCGCTGCTGGCTGACACTTGTTATTTTCTGCTCATTGAAAAACCAAATGCGTTATATACTTTGACATTCGTGGAATTGTTTATGATTATACTATAAGTGAATTTCCATTTGAGCAAACAACATGAATTTATTGTTTATTGCCATTGGGTCCGAATGTGATTTAGCTCCGTGAAGATCTCTGTGAGTCTGTCTATTATGTCCATAGGTATGAGGTAAATACCATGTAACTCTTATTTAAATGCATTGTAAACAGTGGTCTTGTACTCGTGAAAAAGCGGGCTTTCCCTGCGAAACGCGTCGAGCGAAGCTGTTCTAAAATAACCTCGACTTTCGATCACAAGTGGCCTGGACAATCCTTTCTTCTAAGAGAAAGCAGAGTGGTGGATTTACAGGGACTCGCTATCTCGTCCGAGGCCCACTGCTGAAAGTGGCAGGGGTCTTAAGCGGTTCTATGGCTGGATGATATATATATATATATATATATATATATATATATATATATATATATATATATATATATATATATATATATATATATATATATATATATATATATATATATTACCTACTGGCGGTCGCCAGTAGGTATATATAGTTAGGATTTTTTCTCTATGGGTTTTTTGAAAATTCTATGTCTAATAACTTTGGCGTTTGTGGACGGAATTGGCTGAAATTTTCAGGAAAATGGCACATTTTGTTTCTGAGCAGCCCTTGAAAATTTGGGGGGGGTTCGTCAAGGGGGGGCTGAGAAAAAAGGGGGGTCCCAAAACGTGTTTTTAACATTGAGTTTTCCATAGGGCGGTTGGCCTCACTTTTAGCCCGAACGGCTGAATGGATTTGCACGAAACTTGGCAAAATTGTAGGGACTGGTAGCCCGATGTGCCTTTTGTAGGTCTCAATATATGTGCTACAGTGGATTTTGAGAAATTAACGTTTAAAAAAAGATATATATCTGTAACAGCGGACCGGGCAGCGCTCCAGGACGCGTACTTTTCGCGCAACGGAGCTTTGTGAAGCGAAGCTGATTGGTTCTCCAGCGTCTGTCAACATTCCAAACAGTCCGTAGCGGCCGCCATCTTGTCTCTCGGTAGGATCGAGAGACAAGAGGAGGCCAAAGCGAAGGGGCAAATGACCATAGGGGGAATAGTAGATCCTCGCTGACCCCCTACGTTTGATGTGGAGGTTTTAAAAGGGCCCCGCGGGGCAAAAAAAAAAATATAATAATAATCGAACGGCTGAATGGATTTGCACGAAACTTGGCAAAATATTAGGGACTGGTAGCCCGATGTGCCTTTGCTAGGTCTCAATATATGTGCTCTAGTGGATTTTGATAAATTAACGTTCAAAAAAAGATATATATCTGTAACAGCGCTCCGCTTCGCGTAACGGAGGTTTGCGACGCTGATTGGTCATTCTGTCACTGGGCTATAGTTGGGCTACATCTGGCGGATATTTGGGCTACATTTGTTTTTTTTCGTCTCTGGCGGCCATCTTTGGGCTACATTGGGCTACATTGGGCTTCATTGGGCTTCATTGGGCTACATTGGGCTACATTTGGGCTCCAACATATATATAGGCCAATGTAGCCCAATATATATTTTTCAAAGTTAATTTTCGTAAAAACCACTGGAGCATATATCTTGAGACATAGCAAAGGCACATCGGGCTACCAGTCCCCACAATTTTGCCAAGTTTCGTGCAAATCCATTCACCCGTTCGAGCTAAAAGTGAGTCCAACCGCCCTATGGAAATGAAGGAAATGAATGGGTAATTTGTAATTAGCAAATAGCTCATCGCAAACTAGGAATGGTAAAGAATCGCTATTTATTCCTTAAAGTTCGCTATTTAGGAAATGCAAAAAACTTTGATGATACATATGGCGGTTCATCTCTAACAAGATAAGAAGGATAGGGATAGATTTATGATGACTGGCGCATCACCAGGGATGTGTTAGTCATTCTGTGCTGCTGTTCCGTCACCTATGGTGTGCTGCATTTACAATGCGGCGCATCATGGGGCAAAAACAGCACAGATGCGTGATGTATCTGTGCCGTAAAGGTGGCGCATTGCTGGAGTTGTATCGCAAGTGTGATGAAGCTCCAGCAAGGGTCGGGGGTGCCCCTGTCGCAGGGTTTCTGTTCTCACACAGAACTGTGGACAGAGGATTGGAACCTCGGCGAATTAGGGTGTCCCAAAACTCACCTTAGTAATCAAAAACCCCTTAGCAAGCTAGGTACAGTGTCACATTGGATATAACAAACTCTCAATGTTTAGACAATCCAGAATATGAACTTATAGTACCTCAGGATACGTGGAACTCATGAACAGTCGGTCGTTATATATTTCTTAGAAACCAGAACATGGAGTTAAGAAGAACACATGTGTATTTGAAATGTTTATTTACTAATGCCGTCTTCTCAGGCGTAGTATCTTAGATAATACAAGTACACATATTATCAGTAGCAAAATTACCAGCATAGTTACTAGTACATAAAAAGCGAATGGTGACAGTATGTTAACATGCTGTGAATGAATAAGAGTTAGCAACACTTATAAGCAGCCGCGGGCCGTGGAGGGAGTTACAGTGGGGCAGGGAGGCGGGGAGGGGGAGGGGCAGGGTGGAGAGGGCTCCACCCTGCTTCTCCCCCTCCCCGCCTCCCTGCCTCACCGTAACTCCCTCCACGGCCCGCGGCTGCTTATATCTCACCCTCCCTAATACACATATTATATTATTTGCTAAGAAGGTCTCTTTGTGTTGGTTTAGGGCGTGCCCATACTTTAGTGTCTTAGATTTGAAGGAATCACATCAGCATACACCAGCTCTCTCTTCATGTGAACCGCATCAAGTGTTGTGTATGTGTGTTCGGCAAAGCAATATAAAACCCGCCTCATGCCCAGAATTGGCAGAAGTTGCACTTATGTTATGAGTATGAAGTCGTGGAGATCAGACCTCATAACAATTCTGTATCGTGTTGTTCTTGAAACTTTAGCACTCGCTGTACAGATATAGTTTAACAAGCAAAGCAGATAGTAGAGCAATAACATATTATTCTCATGTAAACCACGATGAACTACTAGGTTGAAAGCTAAAGCAACAACTAAGTGTCGTGTGCAGAAGTTGCAAAAAAGGAAAAATGGCGTTTAAACCGGTAATGAGCCCATGCTAACTTAACACGGTGTAAAGATATCCAGGACCTAGATGACACCTCCCCATGATCCGGAAACGAACTGAATAAGATAATAGAAGTGCCATCTCATGAGAGCAGATTGCAAGTTTATATGTGGACGGTCCGCAAGGTAAAGCATTAAAAACTAGGAAAATTTAATGCTAAAGAAAAATAAAACAGCCAAGTACTTTATCGAGTCTTAAGCCAATAGGCAAGGTAAATAATAAAAACTTGACAAATAAGTCAATGAATTGTCAATGAAATGCTAGTACTCAGCATATCAAACATGAAAAAGGTCTATGACATAACTGTGTATGCAAAATAAGCTGCAACAGCCTCCAATAGGAAGTCACCGTCTTCATCCGAAAACAGTTCAGCCATCCAATTTAAAAGCGGAAAAGAACATACGTGCTCTCCCAGCACCGGATCCTCTATCACCATCAGAGGACAGCTCGGTGGGTTTTCAAGAAAGCTCTGTTCCAAGAAAGACTGTGTTGCCGCCAGTAAATTCCAGGGACCAATTAGTCCATGCATCAATGCCACAGCCATAATCCTTTCGCCAGGACAAACCAACTCGTGAGTAATGATAGGAGTCATCAGCTGATTAAAGTCGACGTCAGGAGAAACCGGTCCGCAGAGACACAAATCAATGGCCCAATCGAAATCACAGGTCAGGCAGTGAAATACAGGCTGGACACAGGTGAAGTAGGAGAATCGAAAAGATAATCCATATGCCGTGCTTAATATCGCCAACGGCATTGTGCCATAATATTCTAGCATGCGATTGCGGAACAGTGTCAGCAGCTGCAGGGCGGGAGGTTGCATAGGAGGGACATCCATATTTAAAAATGTAAAAAAGCACAAGAGCGTCCGCTGGTAATGCAAGTAAAAATGGCAATCCTCGAAGCAGAGTGGAAAAAATAGAATGAAAGAAAGCAGGGATGACTCCAAAGATTTTCTCAAATGAAGTCACGAGACCACTGGTAACAACTTTAAAAAAGTGCGCCAGGGCCTTTGTGGAGGATGCGTTAGAGATAGTCCGAACCATCTTGCTGAAATGGAAAGGTAAATCTGAATTGAAAAGGGTCTGCACCTCTGTACGGGTGTTCGCTATGTGAAGCACGAAAGTTTCACGGGCCGAACTCAAGGCCACCTCTCTCTGAGACAAAAGAGCTCTTATTCTTGCCATGCCGTTGAAATCTGCTCCCAAGGTTGGTATTTGTGGCGAGATTGAAAACTCCCTATGTTCATGTGTGGGAGGAAATAGAACATTTCTGCAGCAAATAACCCGTTCACTTACTGTTACGATAAAAGGAATACTTTTAATTAACCCAGAACAATCTTCATTATTGAGCATCAAATAACTACCATTTTCCAACAACTTGAACGTGGGGATGATAGCAGGAACTGGCGTGCCTTGCAACACGCAAGCCATATTTGGTCGGTGTTTGTTGCATGAACCGTGTAACTGTATGTGCCTACACATTAGTGAATGATCTGGCGTCTCAGTGCATTCCTCACACCCCTGGGCTGGCTCCTGCAGTGTACCAGGGTATCCACCCCGGGACACTGCTGTTTGCAATGACAGGGCGGTAGCCTTGCGGCTCCCCCACTGTCATTGCAAACTGCTTTGCTTGATTGAAGCGAGAGCAGGGAAACCTGCAATGCACTCCTGATGATGTCACATATTACATCATTCATGACATGGTCAGTGACATCACTGATGACATCTCAAATGACATCACTGATGACATTGATGACATCATCCATGTGACAATCTGATACACCTCATCACACACTAGTATAACCTTTCATCACTCACTGTAAAATACAGAGTACATATTTGAAACCATTGACACACCAATACCAGTTACTACATACCCACTCACTGATTCCTAAGTCTACACACAGGACTACCCATTCACCCACAGAATCACTCATACATGCAGTAGCAGATCAATAGAACACTATCAAATGCACTCATACACGTAGATAGATATTGACACATCAGCAGTCTTCCTAATCGGTTATACAGTCATCCTACTCACTCATGAAAAGAATCAATCACACTTACATTTACTCACCTACACAGTTATACACACAACACCTCATTTCGTCATACACATAGTAACTCATAGTTACTATGTTAAAAAAACACCATTACAATTATACACTCATTCATACAGTTACTCTCACAATCACTGTCTTACGTATACTTATTTATATACACCAACTCTCACATACAATGCCTTCTATATTTGTGCTTTGTTGGAGATGTACAACTAAACATATATTTGCTCACCAACACACAAATAAACACACCCAGTCACCCAAACAACTGTTTCCACATACACTCTTAAACCCACACACCTAGTCAAGCAACCACTCACACATCTATGCTTAGAGTTACACACACCACACCCAACCACACACACACTCAAACTCCCATACAAATACTCAGCCAACGAATCCATAAGTAATAGAGACACTCATGTAGTTAGTGACCAACTAATGCAGCAGGTTATACAACAACAGAGACAGTGATGCACACATTTACATAGTTTAGTTACTAACCCATGTATTTAGTGAGACACTTTTAATTAGTCACTTAAACAGACTGCCAGACAGCTACTAAATCCTCCATCCAGACAGTTATATATCCACTCAATCTTCAATACAGATTGGTGTATATATAATACATATTAAAATTTCAACCAAAACCACATTCACTGGATGATGTCATCAGTGATGTCATCAGTAATGTCATTTGAGATGTCATAAGTGATGCCACTGACCATGTAATGAATGATGTAATGTGTGATAATTACTACTGTATTGTGCACTTTTTAACTCAAATTTATCTTCACATGGATTTTATGTATTGTTTAAAATAAGTAGATCTGATCTGTTTCGTCATACTTCTCTAATAATTTGAAACTGACATAGAACATTCAATAAAATATGTTGAATTTCTTTTAAACATTGTGGTTTTTTGATTTTTAGTTTTTGTTGAGCCCTTCACGTAGTACTGTTGTTATTACTAATTCAATACAATTGCCTAGGAAATATACCTTCTCGCATATGTTACATCATCAGCAGTGCATTGCGGGCGCACAAGTTATAGTTAGCAGAACTAACTATAACGGAGGAATTTCTATGGTTTTGTACGAGTGAAATGTCCAGCTAACTATAACATCCCTGAAACCTATGTTTTTTTCAATGCAAAAAAAATAATATATACATATATATATATACATATATATATATATATATATATATATATATATATATATATATATATATACATACATATAAGTATCTTTTAAGTAAAAAAGAATTTGAATTTTTGAAAAAAGACTATCCGGTGACTGCCCAAATGTACCTAATCCCTAAAATTCATAAGAATGACAAAATACCACCTGGAAGACCAATAATATCGGCGATAGGGAGTCTATTTGAGAACACCAGTATTTTCATAGACCACTTCCTGCAACCAGTAGTCAAAAAACTACCTGCCTATATAAAGGATACAGGAGACTTTCTATCCAAAATATACAATGTCAAATGGAAGGAGGATTATGTATTTATGACATTGGATGTCCAGGCATTATACACTAGCATTAGACACAAGGATGGCCTGAACGCCATTAAACATTTTCTGGGAAAGAGACCTATAAACTTGTTTCAGCATACAAATATGCTATTGGAAATGCGTGTCTCACGAACAATACATTTATGTTTGACAGACTGTATTATAAACAGGTCCAAGGATCAGCCATGGGTACTTGCTTCTCCCCCAGCTATGCGAATCTGCATATGGGCTGGTGGGAGGAGCAGGTATTATGGGTGTTACACAAAGAGATCATGACAAACAATGTGATTGTATACAACAGATTCATTGATGATATCTTTATTTTGTGGGAGGGCAATGTGGAGAGTGCACTGAGTTTTACAGAACAATTGAATGAAAATGTTTTGAATTTAAAATTTACCTGCAACACGAGCACAGAAACTATACAATTTCTAGACATAGAGCTGTTTGTCCAACAGGATAGGATTCAAACGCGCACCTACCGTAAACCAACTGCTGGTAACGGGATACTGCATGCCCATAGTTTCCACCCCACATCTCTGAAACAATCAATCCCATATGCCGAATGCCTAAGGATGACACGCAATTGCAGCACAACTGAGGGACTCTCAAATGCTAAACAAAATCTCTTCACGAGACTCCAAACAAGAGGGTACACAGCCGAAACATGCAAGAAGGCAGAAGTGAAGTGCAGCACCAAAACTCGACAGGAATTACTATTCCCGGTGGCAAACGAAGCCGTTAGAGAGAACCAGGACAGACAACCACCTAGACTCATAACAGGCTATAACCGATACCACTCAAACCTTCGAAAAATCCTAAGAAGGCACTGGCCATTGATACATAATGATCCTATCATAGGAAGCACTGTAGGCGAGAGTCCATCAATTTCATTCAGAAAAGCAAAATCAATGCGCAACCAACTAGTGTGCAATGCACCTGTCCTGAAAAAGCAAAAGAACTGGTTACAGTCCCAAAAAGGATTCAAAAAATGCAGTAAAGGCAAAGCCTGTAACCATGGCATCAATACCACCACTGTCGAGTTACCTTTCAGAAGAAAACCCTATTCTATAAGGGAACACTTCACATGCAAAACTGATTTTGCGGTGTACGTATTAACTTGTCAATGTAGCAAAAGATATGTAGGGTCGACCATACACCCCGTACATGTGAGGATTCTGCAACACTTAAGGGCAATTGCTAATTTGGACCAAGCCTACCCAGTGGCAAGACACATCCATGAGGCCCATGGGGGCAATGCAGATGGTCTAACGTATTTCGTTATAGACAGCATCCCCAGGAATGCAAGAGGTGGAAATCGTAAACTTGCGTTACGCCGCCTGGAGTCGAGATACATCATTCTCTTGAACTCCAAGATCCCTTCAGGCTTGAATGCGGATGAAGCCCTTAGTGTCCACATTTAAATTAACCACTCCCCAGCGTCCGTCCCCTCTTCCTTTCCCGAGTACCCTGAAACACTTGCATCTAACCATGTCACTGTAAATACACTGCACACGCACTTGTCATTGAAGGGTTTTTGGCACTAGTGTCGCGCCGAAGAAATCACGTCACTTCAGACATTTTGTATCATTAATCACCCAATACTACCAAAGCCATTTACCGTAATTCCGTGTGAGGTCCCCTCGCTGTCCCACTTGGAAGAGCAGGATCGTAAAACATGTGTACAGGCACCAGCCGGCAAAGGGGTTAACAGGGTGCGTGAATTCATATCTTAGCACTTACCTAGTTATTATGATGAGTAGGATACATTCTGCTCTCATCGCGCCCAGTGACATGCACAATCATTAACGGTGTTACAGCCCCGAGCCAATCACTGTGTTTTTATGAACAGGTATGAACGGGCCAAATCTAGCAACACACGGGATTCGCTTACAAAGTTACTGTTTTTTTTAGTGATATTCGGCTTAACGAGTGATGATAAGGTGTTCATTCTGACACAGTTTTATTTAACTACATTCACAAGATGCAATACGAGCACAATTTTGAATTGTTGAAATTTTATTTTGATTAACGGAAATGTGGTTTAACAATAAGAGAAAACAGACTGCCATGAAGTTGTAATGTGCAAGTCATGTAAGAGGCAACGTCATCACTTAGGGTGTAACCATGTAACCATAGCAACTGCCAGTAGAAACGAGTTGAGTCTACTAAATCCATGACATCGTGTTTATGTATATAAGTTATACAATGTGGAATGCATTTGTTAGTGAACAAGGCGGGAGCAAGCCGCCGAAACGCGTCTGAGCAGAAACTGAGTGAAAAGCAATAAATCGTTTGGATTGAAATTCACGGAGTCAGCGCCTTCTTTAATCAGAAGTTTGGTGTGGTAAAAAAAAAAAAAATATATATATATATATATATCAACAAACTTGTCCCCAAGTAGTGTGCTCTTTGCACAGCTGGTGCCGCTGTCAAGGGTGGACTAGCCCTTGAAACATGTATCTCCCCCAATATAAAACACTGCACTCTTAGAAAGTGATTTCATTATCTTATTCTTTCAATTACAATTATCTCCATTACTTTGGTAAGTGTTCGGTAATAATATTTTGACTAACTTTTTGAAAAATGCACTTTTTTATGTATATCTTTAGCTACAAGTCCCATAATGCCTCCTAATAGGATGTATATAGGAGTAACAATAAAAAGCAGAAAAAGACAAGGGACTCACTGAACCGTGAGCAAGACATTTCTGGTTGAAATGCGTAAGGTGGTGGTAATGGTGATAATTGTGCTTGGAAAAATAAACCCTTGATTGTGAAATCACTTTCCAAGAGTGTGGCGTTTTTAGATTCTATATATATCTTCTGCCCTCTGTCTTCTAAAAGAAGATCTGAATGCTTTACAACAAGGCAGGCTCAAATGCACACATTAACACAATTGAATTGGGTGCTACAAACTGTTAAAATGCACAAGTGCTGTTGCAGCTTGTATAAGAATCAGCTGTCTTCCTCCACTATACATAATACATTGTGCAACATGTTTGGAAATGTGTGTGAACATAAAGCATTGAAATCACTGCCTTCAAAACCTCCCTACACTGCAGCACAAGCCCCAGAGTATTTCTGTTTAGTACCAGCCGCAGGGTGTGCAGAGCAGTCCATATAGAACATGGCCTTATACTTAAGAATGGGCAAAATGGTTAGAATTTGAAGATTTTTCTGTGCATATTGTAAACATTCCAGAGTCCAAAGTGTAAGATCATATTCAGACTTTACCTCAGTAGTTTTTAAAGAAGCAACCCACTGCAGTGGATGTGTAGAGCACGTACATTGTAGCTGCTTCCAGTGCAGTTATTGGAAAAACTACGATGATTTGTTTTCCCTGTGCAAGAGGGCTCTCCTTCATTATAGGTGTTTGTTACTGAATGAGAACTTTCTCAGTAGAAGTAAACCATTTCTCTGCAGGGGAATATCAATGTGATCTGTATGGTATGGGAATAATCTATTGCCAATTTTAAACTGCAGTTGTGTAGCCTGAATTGCTAGGAACAGTCCTGATGAATGTTTTCCCCTTGTTGTCCCATGTCTGTAAGTATATTGTCTGTAACATATCTGCTGCAGTTTACTTAAAATACCTGTGTGTGTTTTTGTCTGCTTTTTCTTGGAAAGTGTAGGAGTAATCAATTCATATAAGGGCTTAACTCACTCAGCGTGATGTGTGAAGTACAATTCTGAAGCCTGTTTAAAAGCCCACTCACATGTATAGCTTTCCCTGAGCTTCTCAGGTACTGAAGAGGTAAAGCTTGTATCATTACCTCCTTACCTTGAGGTGCATCCCTTATGAAAAATGGAGGCCCGTCATCCTCTTCGAGGAAGAAGCCATACGCATCCAAGAAATGGGACCCAAATATGGCTTTTATTTTACACAATATATCTCCATGAATTTGAATTTCTAGATCATAAACCTGAATTTGAATTTCTAAATCATAGACTTGTCTGGAGGGTTTATATGTCAATCGGGTTTCTCAGCCTATCACTCTTTTTTAGTTCGAGTCACCACCAGATGCTCTTTGCAAATCTGGGGAACTATTGTCACTTCTGCTGTGCTGTCCAGAAGTGCTACTGGCCAGGTCCAATTCTGCAAAAATATTTGGGACAGAAGCATGCTTTTTTGCTAAACCCTTTTCTTTCCATAAAATGAGTCTTTTAAATACAAAGCTTTCTCAGCTTTCTTCACATCAACTTTAACCTCACACATTGGCTCACTTTTCTGCCTGACATAATCATCCTTTCTGCGGTTCTCTGTGCAGCCACTTCCTTCTGTACTTTTCATTCTGTATTTGTTTTAACATGTCCAGTAACACCGATACTGAGGGTGTGCATTGCATCGTAGTACAGATACTTGCACAGATTGGTCCCCAGTGTGGTACAATCTTCTGTGGGTGGTACCATACCCACATTGTTAGCACCCTATACTTATCCTGGGGTGTTGTATGTGGATAGACCACTTCTAGCTGGTTAGCTTTGAAAGTAATCCAAAATGGAATCGTGTCTTGTTTTGTGGGAGCTGTGTTCCTGGAAGCATTAATAGTCTGTGGCCTTATTGCCTGCAGTACAAGATGTGCTTGTTGTGCAGGGCTAGGTACAGATGCCTCTGACACAGTCAATTGCAAAAGAAACTGTTGAAGTTGCCTAAAGGTGGCTACTAACTGTTTTATTAAGTTGCCTAAAGGTGGCTACTAACTGTTTTATTAAGTGTCTTAAATAGGGAGCTGGCAGATTTAAGTGGAGTGGTGTGGCTCACTGCTTAGAGGCGGCAGACACGAGAGCAGAGAACAGCCTGGGACCAGGGTTCGATTCCCGACGCGGCAGGGTCTTGGACCAGGATCAGCGGACTCGATAATTCTCGCCTCGGTGCCTACTCTAACCAGGGATCACACTCGGCAACTCTGGGCATTAAGCTTGCCTCATCTCCACAACGGCCCCTCACAAACGCCGGGGATGCCTGGTTTCACCTTGGAGACTCCCAGGAGGGACTATCTCACAGGGAAAGCCAGGACGGGTTCCCCAGCGGTCTATAGCGCTACGAGGCCTGCGGTGCGGGTAGCAGTGCGCTTTACAAGACACACACAAGATTTACTGTGCCTGTCTATGGAGTACACCCAACTAATATGGGTCAAGATGCCCCTTCATTAATCAAGAAGGGGCCCATTCCAATATTCTGCATTACATGAGGTAGTTATCCTCCAAATCTTGCTTGTTGTTATTGATATCCTATGGGGACTTCTAAGTCACAAAGGGGTTCATAATTAGCAGGTTTTGTAGCAGCTCTGTACATAAGAACTATTCTATTATTGGCACCTAACGGGTTAAACTCCACCCAAGAGTAAAATATTTCAAAGGGGTATGCAGTGGGTGCATTTACAATGAAAGTCACCCCATCCCCTGCAATAGGAAAACCATTAAGCAGGAGATGTTGGGTAAGTGGTATCTTGAAGTGTACTCCTGTCAGAATAGGTTGCTGCACCATTGTAAAACATATTCAAAACTGAAATCAAAATGGGGGATTTACCTGTTTCTAGTAAAGCACCTGATAAACCCACAGCAGAGAGGGAGCACCTATCTGAACAGAGGAAAAAAGCCAATATCACAGTTTTACCCTGACAGATTCCGGCAGGTCAAACCTGCCAAAAGCTATCAGGGGAATATGGGCCTTAAAAAAGGCAAAACGTGGAATATGGTGTGTTAAATACCGATTCCACATGGTATGACCCATTTGTAAGTTAAAAGTCATAATAGGAGATATTTGTCACAGGTGGAAAATACGTTACTCCCTGGCAATGGAAATTACCAGGTGTGGTAAATGCCTCATCTATTACACCTAACTTGTATTGAGGACCTTAGTCAATTTACCAATATAAGATAGCGAACTCTGTGAACTGTAACCTCTCACAACCCACTAAGGACACATGGGTAGGGTCCACATAGGTTAAAGATCATTCCCGTGAGACTTACAGGAATAGTTAGTGAACCCCAACCCATCTTTCATCATGAATAGACACACCCAAGAATTCACTAGGAATGTATTTTATGTTTTATTAAAATTAAAATTCTATCCTATTGCCACAATCTGAATAGTAATTACAATGAAAACAAACAAGACAGTGACAATGATATTTGTCAACAGGAAGATGAACAGAAAATACTGTAACATTATGATAGCAAATTAGAATTTCTCTACGTGAGTGTCCCTAACCCATGTCTTCCCATGGGAATCTATTTTAGCATCAAAAAGGGGCCTTCAACGAGTTTCTCGTATGCCATTTATCACACCTGTGTGAACATATTTTTAATTAATAGAAAATAACGCTTGATTTAAATGTGTTTTAGTTAGCATAACTAGGCT
This sequence comes from Lissotriton helveticus, assembly GCF_964261635.1. Lineage (NCBI taxonomy): Eukaryota > Metazoa > Chordata > Amphibia > Caudata > Salamandridae > Lissotriton > Lissotriton helveticus. The sequence continues at coordinate 847,838,622 of NC_136068.1, forward strand.
TCAATTGACATGACTAGGCCTACAACATACATACAATTAGTTAAGGGTTCGAGGGACCGTTTAAAGACCTGAGCACAGTTATAACACCCCTGGGAAGACTATGAAAAACAATGGATAACTGTGGGTCTACCAACAAAATCAAGACTATGTGTGTGTAGGGCTGGCTATGTGTCTGCTACCAAAGTTGAATAGAAGACAAACTATTGGACAATTAACCATTGTGAAAAAATGTCCATCAGTTACTCGTTCTGTGCCACCCAGTACATCATTTGGTCTACTTCACAGTAGGTAGTCCATTGTTTTATCTCCGTAAATATGGAAGGGAGATAATTAATGAAGGATGGATGTCTGGTAGATGTTATTCACTTGTAACTGAGAGCAGTGCATTGGTGAAAAAAGTGAGTGTGTTAAACATAAGATTGGATGATGCATGCAATATAACTTTATTCTGGAGTCATGCACCTCCAACGCTAAAAACAATAGAGTGCAAAAAAGTCAGATGGTTCAAACAAAAAACTTCTGACTGGGTAATCTGGTTGACATGTTTCTGCGGACTATTAAAGGTCAAGCACTGTACCTGCCGCTTCCTCAGGACCCATAAACTTGATTGCTACTGCTTACGTGAACAAAATAATAATAATTAAATACAAAAGGACATATGTGAACAGAAATGCTAAATGTCACCTGTTCACTTCCACTTTCCCTCCTTTGGATCATAGGGTCCGATTGTGAATTCGCCAGCATGCCCACACATAGACAAGGAATGAAATATAGAAAATACAGTAACACCTTCATTAGTAAGGGCTATCAATAGACATTGCTAGATTATAATTCATAACATATCTTGGTCCAATGATCTTAATATGTAATCCATTGTATAGGTTATCAATGGCTCACCTTAATTTGTAAGGGGAAAATGCCTCGCCTCACCTGGCAAACAGCTCAGGAAATTGAAGCACCGCTCTATAGTGCAGAAAATGTAGAAAAGTCGAGATGAAACATATGGCAGCCAAACAATGTCAGACTCACTCCCTGTAGAATACTCGCTTGTACACTACAGAGGCTCTAGGTCTTTCAATAATCAGGTTATTCAAATGTCCAATTGCTCATTCACTGGACTAACTCTTATTCATTGTGGTTTATAACCTCTTCATTTTATTATATATATTTTCCTCTTTATCACATTAGATATAGATGGAATACCTATCTGAGAGTTTAACAACAATCCATTTGTGATCCGATATGCTATTGCAAAAATCACATTGAATATGATGGAAACACCTCATTACAGAACCCAATTTGTGAATTGGGCTTTCAAGTTATAAATGTCTGTCCGTGGTTCGCTAATTACTCTATTCTGTCACTCTAGGTGAAGTTCTCATTATGGAAGAGTGAAACCAAGCGTTTAGCGCAAACACGCAGTAAAAGTCAGTTCTGCGCAAACATTGAGTAAAGCCATTCCATCGGCTTACTAGCTCGCTCGTTCGAGCACATTGCCGTTTATAGTACAAACAATCAGCACGCATACCGTTAATGGGTTAATCTGGGTCTCTCGCCCATGCACCCTTACCTCTCCGTCGGTACTCCTAACAGCCTGCCGGGCTGTTTGGGGAGGTACCGCGGATCGAGGAGGGTACTTCCTTATCGTTTTTTGCACGAGCGTGATTGGACACACGCGCATTGATTGAACTACCAAGGCTCATGGGAATTGTAGTCTATCGTGCGACGTTCACTCGCGCATATAGATGAAAATGCCTATGTGAACGGTGTTAGCATGTTCATATGGAGCAATATTAAATGGATTAAATAGTATCATGTTCGTGTTCATGTAATTGTGGTAGATTTGCAAGACTTATAATAACGCTACCAAAATAAATGTTAATTACTGTGGTAGACACCACGCGCAAACCATAGACTCTGGGATCTCTAATACACATTATTTTATAAGAGACATCCTAGGTGCATTGTGGGATATGTGGTTCATAATTGGTTCCAAGAGAGATCTCACTAAGTGTATCTTTCAGTACACTGTGATAGATGAACAACCACATATTTGTATTGATTAGATCGATAAATCGTCAGGATACCAGCAGGTGGCCAATGGTTATTACGCCAAATCTGTGCACATAACACCTTCTTTAGCGATAGAGAGAAGGATTTATATCTTATTCATGAGATCATTCATTGCAATCAAGGCACATCGTGAGTTAGTGATTCTATAATGTCATCCAGGGGATATCTTCATTCAGCCCCGCTTTATCACAATCAAGTTTGTACACCCATTTTTGTTCTATTTTAAAAAGGTATTTGGACACATCGGTGATATGCGCGGGGATGTTAGGTTGTTCTAGTACCGTCCATTCAAAATCTGTAGGTTTGTGGCCCACTTGAATATAGTGGTTCGTCAGACGGGTCGCTTGTTTTTTGCACCTTATTGTGCTCTTATGCTCGGAGATCCTCGTTCTGATCTTCCAGGTAGTCATTCCGACATACCTAAGTAAGCACGGACAGGTGATAAGGTAAATCAAATTGCTACTATTGCAATTTGTAAAACGCTTTTGTTCCCAACGATGGCTAGTCCCTATGTCGATAGATGTCGTGTGTTTAGTCTGAGGGCACGCAGCACAATTTCCGCACGGATGGTGCCCTGTCACTGGTGGCATATTCCATAGTGTGCCCACTTGATGGATATCTCTTGGTGGGGGTCTAGTATGTATCAACTTGTCTCTTATGCTAGTTGCTCGTTTAAAAGCAAACAGTGGTTGTTCCAAGGAATCTTTCCCAGTGTTCAGAATCTTCCAATGTTTACGAACTATGCGTTGAATCGCGTTCGACCTTGTACTGAAAGTATTGACACATGTCAGTCTTTCATTCTTTTCTTTAGGGACAGGTGGTTCAAGTAGAGCTTCTCGATTATTATTCGCTGCTCTCTTCTTTGAGCGCTTGATAAGTCTCTTCGGATAACTCCTGTCCACAAGTTTTTGGGCTAGGTCTTCAGAGTGTTTCTCGACATCTTCTCTCGTAGAGCAGTTTCGTTGTACACGTAGAAACTGTCCATATGGTAAGTTGTCACGCAAGGACTTCGGATGACAACTGGTGTTCTGTAGTAGTGAGTTGCGGGCCATGGGCTTCCTAAACAGTTCTGATTTGAGGCCCTGTGGTGTCGCAGTGATCAGAAGGTCTAGAAATGACAATGAGTGTTGACTACTTTCCAGTGTGAAACGTAAGAACCTGTTACGATTATTCAGCCAACTATGGAAAGACTGGAGAGAAAGTTCATCCCCACGCCAAATCACCAGGATATCGTCAATGTATCTCCTCCATGTACGTATTGATGTTACATATGGGTTGTCAATGTTCAGAACGTGGTCCTGTTCGAATTTGTGCATGTATAGGTTCGCCAGGCTCGGTGCAAAAACGCTGCCCATGCTTGTCCCAGATGTTTGCAGGTAGCACTGGCCTTCAAACTCAAAAAAGTTTTCCTTCATGGCTATGGTAGCCAGATTCATAATCATTGAGATAGGTGTTATTGAATCAAGATCTCGTTCACCCAGCAAGGTTTCAATCGCTTCTAGAGTTTCGTTTTGAGGAATGGAGGTATACAATGACTCCACGTCAAAGGACACTAGAAGATCTGTCGCGATGTCAAATTCGATTTCAGGTAGGAGTCTAAGTAGGTCCTTCGTGTCCTGAAGGTAAGTAGGCATCAATTTGACCATTGGTCTCATGACTAGGCCTAGTCAGCCTGTATAGACAGAAAGAATTGCACTTTTAAAATTACATAAATGAGTTCACTATGTGCATGCTTCCCTTCTGTGTCTTTCTGTTTCAAAAAGTAAGTGAAATAGATTTCAATGGTGGTGTTTATTTGTCTAGCTGAAATGTATTAATTTGTGTTCCTTTAGAAGGATACCCTGTGTAGAATGTTTCTGTATTTGTTACAAATGCAAGGTTCTTAACCCAAGTCTGCTCTAAGAATCATTCTTCAGTTGTACTGTCTATTTTTGTTGTTGTTGCACAATGTCATGTTATTTCGTCCATTTCCTATGTACAAATTATAATACTTATGCATGGAAGTAGGTCATTCTAAATGTTTCTTATTTGATTTATCATAATTTTTTGAAAAGCCAATGGTTTATGTGTAAATACATTTATTGGTATAGCCTTATTGTGGCAGATCTCACCATATTGCGTATGTGGCTTTCCGTGCCTAAAACCTATAAAATGTGCACTTTTTGGACATGTGGCAGTTTAGCTTATTAACTAGGGAGCAGACACTGCACTAGTCTGCCTATTGACTAAAATACTTCCTTAAGAGCTTTACCTTATGCTGATCCAGTTGCATCTGCATCATTTGATGCATTATTGATACTGATCTGAATTTGACTAATTAACTACGTTTTCCCTTCTGTAATGATTCGTAAAATGTAATATACCTTTATCATTTTGATATTGAAATTTGTCCTGTTAAGGTTTCCTTTATTTGCTCAAGAAGCATCGTCGTATCAGACTTCCACAGCCATAGTCCTGAGTCTCAAAGCTTTTAATTTATTAATTGAAAGTGTTGACACCCACCTACCTTATTTAGAACAGAAGCAGTGTGTAGTAGGGAGACAGCTGCTGTTTCTGTCTCTGCGCCACAGCTGCTGCATTGTCCTGAGGCAGGCAGATAAGTCTGTCAGGAGTCTCGATAAGTTTTTTCTGTAAACTTCAGCAAGCAAAAGTGTTTACAGCTAAAACGTTTTTAGCGCGACCCTCAGCCTCCAATCCCTAGATCGAAGTCCCTCTCTAGGTAACAATGTTTAAATGCAGTTTATATACTGTGAATATATTACAATGCCACATAGCCTTTCACCTACGTATGTTCTATTAAACATTGTTTGATTTTTACAAACAATAACTGAGAAATCAATATATCAGAATCCATGAAACCTTGTTGATGATTTTTAAATAATAGCTAAAGAATTAAGATATCAGGCTATGTTAGAACAAACATTAAATAGTATATTTGAGCATCCCATCGTCCTGAAAAAAAATATTTTAACATCTTTGGCAATTGTGCATTTGTATTAGGTACATCCCTGAAATATGAACATATATAATGCAAAAAGGGAATGCCTACATGAAAAATATATGAAGATGATAACATAATTGGATGGAAGCCAAGCCTGTGCCTGAATAGTGCAGCCATTTAGCGTGGCAACTAAGAGGAAATTTGGATTTACACACACTCTGCCAGTCCATAGGTCAAAACTACACCAAGAAGAATCCACATTTTCTCTTCCTTGCCTTTGGGATGAGAATGCTCTGTGCCCCAGGCAGGCAGAAAGACTGGTGGGGTTTTAGGGCATGAAAGATAGGTCCTAAGCCAGGGTGATTCACCCATATCCAATATATTTTTTACTGAAACAAAAAAATCCCTGTTATCTAGAAGGCTTTTTGCCCCAACTACAGAGTTGTGTGAAGCTATAATTCCTCTCTAGGCAGAAAAACTGTTGAGCCTGGTCTGAGGACACCGCTTTTGTTTTTTTGGAACATTGTTTCCCAAGTGTCTGATGGGCCTTTTTCCCTCCTTGGGGGCAGATTGGGGATAAACTCATCCAATATGTCCCCAGAGGGGAGTAGAAAGGAGGCAGATTGAGGCAAACACACCCTATCTGCCCCTTCGGAGACAGAAAAACTTGTGCCTGGGGAGAGCAGAAGCCTATACCCAAGGAAGGCGTTCCTCTCAAATAGTAAATTAAGATATTCACTTGTAGACTAGTGGACGTTATGGCCCCCCGGGCGACGGGGGGCAAATTGGGGACACCCTCTACCTGCCCCCCAGGCATGGCAGAAAGACTCTTGTGCCTGGAGAAGCACCGGCCCATGCCCAGGTAGGCACTCCCCCAAACAGTAATTCCAATCTATTTCCTGGTAGTCTAGTGGGGCTTCTGCCCCTGGGGTACAGATAGTGGATAGACAGCTGCTATCTGCCACGCCCCCCCGCCCCCCCTGCCTAAAGATTGGGGGTGAGAGAAGAAGTATAGGTGCAGGTAGAGGGGGCTGCTCCCCCAAAGAGTACAAAAGAAATATTCCCCAATGGTCTAGTAGGTTTTCTCCCCCCTTCCCCCGGGGGTATGTTGATTTGGTGATAAATACCCCCTACCAACCCCAGGGGGCAATAAAGACTCTTGTGCCCGGTGGTGGGAGAGAAGCACAGGCCGAAGCTCAGAGGGGCTGTTCCCTCCCAAATAATTAACTATAAAACATTCCCCTGTGGTCTCGTGGGTCTTCTGTTCCCCCTTGGGGGTAAACACCTGCTGTCTGCACCTCAGGGAGGCAAAAGACTGATTTGCTTGAGTGAGAGGGGAGCACCAGAGCCTGCCCAGGTGACCCGCTCACCCCATAAGAAAATGTCCCTGGTGTTAAGTCAGTGGACCCCTGGTTGGTGCGCATATGCCCTGTGCAATTCCCATGCAGGGATCCATTAGGCCGGGAGAGACAGCGCTGGATATTGCCCCTTTCCAGCACTGCCTCCCCACTGTGGATCGGTGCCCAGAAGGAAGGGGGCAGAGCTATGCACCCTTGGCACTGATCAAAAGTGAACGCTGACTCCACCATTAGCCTGGTCTGCTTTCACTTTGTTTTGTTATGGCATCAGCGCTTTGTGTGTGCTGACATTCCAGCAAAACAAAAAAGAATCAAACGTGGGACGTGATTGAAACACGTTCCTCATTTCCCAACTTTAATTTCACATACTCTTTTCAAGTGTGGAGGACAACCCTTTGACTGTCTTCGCACTACAAAGGTCGTGTGAAGGACATCAACAGTTTGTCCTGTCCACTAAAGTGATTAACATACATTTTTGTTTTCTCATTTTCTGTATTGTGTAATACATCTTTTAACGTTTCCCTTCATGTTACTATAGTGATACTCCTCCCTAACTGTGCAGATCGTCACTAGTAGTAAATTTACACCGATAAATGGTGAATAGTGAAAAGTAGTACGTTTAATAAAAAATTGTAGGAGCAAACTCACGTGTGTAGAGAGCAAAACAAATCTTATGGTAGCTGGAGGTGCGATTTTACAAAATTACCAGCAGTGCCAATCTGCATAGACTCTTCAGTTACAGTCCTAGAGGAATTGGAGTTAGCTGAATGAGCAAAAAGTAAGCTGCATGGCAATTTCCCTAATGCTTCTCTCTTTTTTGTGAGTGTGCTGCTGCTCAACCTGTAATGCTAAATGAGTGAGATGCTCATGAAGTCCTTAGTAAAAAAAAAATTCAGAATCGGGTTCATCCAAACACGATGCCTCTGAAGACAATCTTTGAAACTGGACAAAATATGAAATTATATACCGAGAAACGTGATGAAGTGTCAACAATCCCATATGAATTTCTTGCTTTGTATGTTTCCTTTCTAAAATAGCTCGAAATGGAACGAGGAAGGAATTTAAACCTGCAAGCAGTAGATCTTTTCTTAATACAAGAGGAGGGACCCACACTAATACATCTTTACTCAGAAAAGATAGTATATAGGAGACTTTAGCAGCTTCAGATAAAAACTGGTGTGGTATTGAAAGAAATATAGTTGACTTTGGGCGGTACATCAAACATACAAAAGGTGATGGAAGGATGCTGCAACAAGTAATAGACAATCTCTCGGGGTAGCATTGTAACACATTTTTTTTCCCACCAACTACTTTAGATTAGACCCGATTGTGTGCAAATCAGTCTTGATCCTGCTCCAATATGAACCATCCAGCCTGAATTGCCAAGCCAGGTCCTCCCTGATCCGGGATACAAGCAACCCAAGATGGGTTTCACTCTGATTGGGGCTGTTCGGTTGGGTATAGCTTGATTCGAGCGGCACAGTGAGGAGGGGAAACACATCTGGGCATACCCAAGGCCACTTAGGGCAGTACATCAAACAAACTAAAAGTGATGGGAGAATGCTAAGAACAAGTCTAACCACTGTCAATTATTTGGGTAGCATTCCTACCCATCATTCTTTTGCCAACCATGCCACCTCAGATTTGAAAGGGGTTGCCTTTTGGAAAAGCACCCTGAAAACGAGTTTGGGTCACGTGATACCATCACGAGATGCCACACCAGTGTTAGCAGGAATTGCTGATGTATAGGAAGAATGAATAATTCCTGAAGTGTTCGAGGGGTGTATTAGCAGGGGGCATCATTCCAAATGTGTGTGTCGATGTCGATGAAGAGACAGTAACATGCTTCCTCTGCAACTGATTTATATGGCCTAGTAGAATCGCTCTTTGTGCTCAAGCAGCCTTTCTGTATATTTGCAATAACGTGAGACAGAGCAGCGAAAGAACCATTGGCCTGGCAAACTGTCACAAATACCCATTTTCAGTTTTAATAATCACTTCCTTGATGGAAACCTCCAGGCTCCCTAAACTTAAAACCTAAAGACGACTTGTAGGAATACAATGCTCTAAGGAATGGTCTCATGGTCACTGTAATAAAACAAGGGATGTATGGAAAAGGGAGCTCCACCCAATGTGTAAATCAATTCTGTAAAATTTATGAATTTGTTATAATGACTGTTTATACACAATAGACTAGATACTGCATTCAACAAATATTGATAACATACTTGCATTCACTAGAACCTGGAGATTGATGTCCTTGAGGAGACATGGAGATTGGTGTTAAAACCGACAGAGAGACTAAAGGCAAAATATCCAATACAGTATGTGTATAAGGTAGGGACACTGAAAGGGGACCCAAGAAAACAGCAAAGGGGCAGTGAGGAAGAATACTAGGTTTAAATTGATGCAAGATTCAGAGAACCCAATAAGATATAAGTTTTCCAGGCAACGATACTTTACATCTTGCTCTTTTGTAGTGTGTCTGCCTAGAAAAAAGCGGAAGAGAAAGTAAGGTAATTACCTGTACTGACTGATGCCATCTTGGATTGGAAATTAGTGTGATAATAGTTACTCTATAAATAAGCCCCACCAACTTAGAACTGGATCCAAACTGGCCATGAGTCGCCATTGTCCCACTATGTCCTGATTACCCTAGCCTAACATTTCCCAGGAGTCTTACACTTACTGGAACCAGCAGGCATCTATTTATGAGCTGTTTTGGAGTGGGCAGGCACCTAGCATGTCGCTACGCACTAACACTGTGGCTCCTCTGCCCACCTGACACTCGTCTCCTATATGTTGCGGTCCTTACCTCTCTGTGCCTCCATTCTTCTACTGGCGCTGGTAGCAGGCGGGAAAGGAACAATTCTCTTAGTACTCCACTTTTAAGTGGTATAATTTGGCAACATGTGTGGGGTTTTATGATGTTGCCCAGAAGCTGTAGGTGCCATGAAAGAGCAGCTAATTGAAAGCACAATATCTCAGTCTCCGGCGCATAGGTTTGTATGAGGTGTTAAGTCTTCTGCTCTGGATGGTGGGCTCCAGCCATCAGTACAACCTTGCAGGGGCGCCCACTGGCGTAACAAAAGCCCCTGCGGTGCAGGGAGGTCCCGAGCTCCAGGGGCCCCCTCCGGCACGGTGCACGGGTGGTGGGTCCCTGGGGTGAGAGCTCCTGATGTGATCCACACCGTGGGGGACACCCTTCTATGTACTTTGCCTGGGGCCCCTCAAGTTTCGTTACACCACTGGGGGCGACCTGATGCCGAGACCTGGTTGATATCAGTTCTTTGGCCTTACTGCACAGCTAAGCACTTCTTTTTTAGAGAGCTTTCTCCCGCAGGGCAAACGTCCTCCACTATTTTCCACAGCAAGATTAGCATCTTTCTTGAAGAATGATGCAGCTTCTGCATCAAGGTTGGGACTCAACTCCATTACATAGCTCCTTATGCACAAGGCAGCTGGGCTAATGATTACACAATGCAGATGTTCCTCTGTGGGAATGCAGACCAGCAATTCTCCTTTCTCCAGCAGGTAGCTTCTCTTTTTCCCAGCCAGTCTTCAGCTCTTCTAGATGTATTACCCAATTTTGCGCACCTGGTAGGGAGTGAAATCAGAAAACAAGAATCCTGGTCTGGAGCTCAAGTAATTCTCAACCACTCTGTGGTAGGGGCATTGGCAATAGCCAATAAGAATATTTGCAGTTACCTGGGTGTCTATCAGGTTTTTAATCATAGTTTTGAAGACTAGGATATGAATTAAAGAGATGCTAATCTGAAGCATGTTATAGACAGAATCTATTGTTTTTGTTTTTTATTCGCAGGTTGGTTAGACTAAAATTGTTGCTATTTGAATTCAGCAAGAGTGGCGCTAGCTTGATTTTCCTGACATGAAAATCCAATAAAAGGCACAAGAGAGGGAGGAGCCCTTCTCGCTCAGCTATGGCACATATTTGTCTATAGCATGGGTACTCACAAACTTTCTCTCGGGGGCCACGTTTACAGTGTGGTTTGTGGCCGAGGGCCGCACCGATGGGGGCGGGGTCAGAGGGGGAGGGGCAGGGCTAAAGCAAGAAAAATGGTGACCATGAGGTTGAACACATGTCCCTGCAGCAGACGCCTCTCTTCCTCTCTATCTCTCTCCCTCTCTCTCTGTCTCTCACTCTCTCTGTCTCCCTCCCTCTCTGTCTCCCTCCCTCTGCCTCCCTCCCTCCCTCTCTCTCTCTCTGTCTCCCTCCCTCCCTGTCTCCCTGTCTTCCTCCCTCCGTCTCCCTCCCTCTGTCTCCCTCTCTGTCTCCCTCTCCCTCTCTGTCTCCCTCTCCCTACCTCCCTCTCTCACCCTCTGCTTCCCACTCTCTCTGTCTCCCTCCCTCTCTGTCTCCCTTCCTCTTTATCCCTCCCTGTGTCTCCCTCCCTCCCTCCATATCCCTCTCCCTCTCCCTCTGTCTCCCTCACCCCCTGTCTCCCTCCCTCTGTCACCCTCTGTCTCTCTCCCTCTGTCACCCTCTGTCTCCCTCCCTCTGTCTCCCCCTGACTGCCTCTCTCGGTCACCCTCAGTCAACCTCTGTCTCCTTCCCTCCCTCCCTCTCCCTCTGTCTACCTCTCCTTCCCTCTGTCACCCTTTTTCATCTCACCCCGTTTGTGTGTCAGCCCTCAGCCAGGGCTGAGACAGCTTCCAAGCGCACAGACACAGCTGCACCCGAGTACTTCACAGGTCTTTAAAAGACCATTTACATGTTAATAAAGCTGTGTTGTATTTCACCTCTTAGCGCCCCTGCATCTCCACTCTGACAATCACTGGAATCCCTCGGCCCCCACAGAGCAGAGTCTCTCAGAGTCTTTGCTGCTACAACTGGCAGTGTTTCCTAACACAATTTCTTTTTTTTTTTTTAAACACAGGTAGGATGTCTGCAAAGTCCGTGGGCCGCCAAGGAAGGCTTGCCGGGCCGCTGGCGGCCCACGGGCCGTACTATGAGTACCAGTGGTCTATAGTAATATCTCAGGGGAAGATTCTGGGTAGGAACAATCCCTATATTTCAAACTACGTCTACCTTTCTCCTTAATTTCACTTGAGCCTGTACTACTTCAAAGGGCCTCTGCAATGTTCTATCTGCACCTTTGTCAGAGAAACTCTCACATCCTCTATCATGTGTACCATCCACACACAGGAGACCCAACTCTGCTACCAGACAATAAACTAAAACAGACACACTCCACGCCGACCATAACCCATGCATGCAACATGCAGAGTGCATGCCTACTTCATGTCCCTTGCAGCCTGCTCAAAGCACCCAAAACCACTGCTGTCCACGTGAAGCTTCCTATATTAACCCCTCCCACGCTTGTGACGGAACCGTTCCGTCACGCCCCTCGGGTGGGCTGTGCTGGTGACGGAACGGTTCCGTCACGGCCCGCTCGCCGCGCCTGCGCGGCGCGTTCTATTGAGCGGGTGGGGCCGTGACAGAACCGTTCCGTCACAAGCCCCCCCCGCCCCTTAGCACTGCGGCGGAATAGCCGCCGCAATGAAAGGGTTAAAAGGTGAGCATATTGGGCTGCAGGGCATAGACCAATGTTTAGAGAGCTTACAGTGGAAGAGATTTCCTTAGGAAGGCTCACTCCACAGCAGAGGTCTAAAAACCAAAGGTCAAAAAGTGAAAAGCTAAGATGTACCATGTATTAGAGCCCATTTTCCTAACAGAGAGTGGGAACGAGAAATGGAGGAAAAGAGAGAAATTGAGAATGTTATATCGCAGAGTCGGTGATACCACTATTGTTATGGTTACGTTTCCCTTCCCACAAAAACATGCCATTTTTGCTTTGCTCATGACTGGTGTGTTTTGACAAATCTGCATGAAAAATTTACATAAAATTACCCATTCAGCTAAATTGTAGGACATCAGATTACACGCAGAAACATCCAGTAGAGAAAAATGTAAGGGATGGAGGATTCAAAAAGAAGCATATTGTATTCTAGCTCGAATATAAATGTTCGCTCTCTCCTACAGAAAACTGCTGAAGGGAATCAAACTTGGCATAAAACTGGAACGTTACTAAAAATAGATACTTTTTGGAGCTTGGGTGAACTGCCAATAAGTAGATTTGCACTACAAAAAGGAATTAGGCTGCTTTTCAGGGATTGCATTTATTGTTATGTTGGTAATATTTTCCCCGGATTAAGTGCTGGTAGAAAAATAAACAAATATGATCGATTGAAGGAACTTTTTTCCCATTCTTCTAGTGCGATACCCACGCATCTTTTAAGGAACAGCAGATCGATGCAATGTTATTGCCTAGCCACTAAGCAAAGGAAACTTTTTTGTGGCCACTTTTACTTGGTGTGAGGGAAAAGCTTAACACAGGAAGGGTGTCATAATCTTCACCGCAGGGTAACAACAGATTGTTGAACTCCAGGAGTCGCCATTTTCGATTTATGTCCTCTGTGAAACTGACTATGATTTGCAGAATCAAATCAGCCAGCCACAGTCACAGATCAACCATGCCTATTTAGAACTACAACCCACGTATGCAGACAGTAGTAGCTCACCACTGTAGATCCTTGGCAAATTTTGGGAATCTGGGTTCCAGACCTGTTGGACCTGGCCTTCTCTGCAGGGTCACCGCCAGAACGTTTTGCCATTACCCTTCACTTTTTGCTGAATTCGTTTTTGTTGGCTTTAGGACTCTGTGTACCAATGAACCAGTGCTAAAGTGCTCTCTACCATAAAATGGCTAATACCCAATTGGCTTATTTGATTTATTTATTGGTCCCTTGTAGAGTGGTATACCATATACCCAGGGCCTGCAAATTAAATGTTGCTAATGGGCCTGAAGCAATTATTGTGCCACACACTTAAGTAGCCCCTTAAACACGTACCAGGCTTGCCACTGCACCCTGAATGCAGGTTTAAACTGCCAATAAGGCCTGGCCTTTAAACCTCCTTGCCAAGCCCTAAACTCCCCTTTTCGTACATATAAGTCACCCATAAGGTAAGCCTAAGGAAGCCCATGTGGCAGGGGGTTGTTTAACTAAAATATTGGACATGTACTTTTAAGTTTACATGTCCTGGTAGTAAAATATTCCTAAATTCGTTTTTTACTACTGTGAGGTCTACCCCTCCCATAGGATAACATTGGAGTTTCTTTATTACATTTAATAAGCTGTGAGTGAGTAGCTATATCATATTTGGTGCCTTTGGATTTGTTATGAAACCCCTTATTTAATGGTCGGGTTTTGATAACAATTTTTAAAATGCCACTTTTATAAGCTGCCATTTCCCTAACCTTAACCCTTTTGTACCTGTAGCCTGTCCAGGGTCACATGGCTAGGTATGATAGTTAGACTTTGTGAATTCCTCCCAGATAGTCGCACAACATAGGGATAAGGTGTGTCTCAATGGTCCAACTGCTGGTAGAATGAAGGGTCCTTGCTGAATACACCCCCACTTGCAACTGAATAGGGGGTGCTCTGCTTTTACACAAAGAACCTATCACCTCCACATTGTCACTGCAGCCAGCTTGGAGCCAGGGCAGGGGAGTCGGGAAATTCCATGCACTTCGAAGCCACTGTCTAGGAGCTTCTCCCACCTTTCAGAAAGAGGACACCAGGGTATAAAAATATGGCCTCAGACACCAACTCTTCTGGACCTGCGGACTCTGGCAGGAAGAAGGACTGCTGTGCTGCTGAAAGGACCGCTACTCTGCTGGACTGCTGCCCTGCTGGACTGCTGCCTCACTGAACTGATGCCCTGTTGTCCTCTTGTCTGTGAGAGGAGAACTGGAACTGCAACTTCATCTTCAACCCAGGGCTACCAGAGTGACTCCAAAGGCTAGTCTGCTGGCCTCCTGACTTGAGCCTCAGGACATAAAAGACTCCCCCAACATCCTGCACCAGCGTCTGGACTCAGCTGAAGTGAGTTCCTCTCCCTCAGGTCTTGGACCCTTGGTGTGGCCTCAGAGAGCTGTACTAAAGTTTTTTGGCAGTTTGTGACCACCAATTGATCCTCTTCACACCAAGACCTCGCCGCCTGCGCCGCCATTCAATGCGAAGCTCCAGCAGTCGCCTCTTCACACGCCAGCATCAACTACTCATGAGAACCGCCAACGCAAAGCTCTAGCAACGCCTATCTGCCAACCCTGGCCTGCAGTTGGCCCTACTCCTGCAGCCTCCCGCAACTTTCACCCAGCTCCTCGCTGCACCCTTCACCAAGAAAGGGACCCTTGGCACTGATTTGAGAAGATAAACTTTCAGCAGGACTAATCTGGTGACTGTAGCCGACCTGCACTCCATTGCAGTCGGCCTGAACTTGTGACTGTGACCCGGTCCAGCACAACCTGATATCCATAGACGTGCTAGATATGATAGATCAGAGGGCCAAGGCGGAAGGTTGGGTATCATCTTTCATGACACATTACAGTTTTGTTCCTTTATGGTGAGGAATCTGAGTGGAGCAGAAGGTCTTGGAAATTGTGTAAATGGATGTCATTTCTACTCCTTTGCAGGCATTTTAGTGTATTGCTCCCCTGGCCCTTGTTCTAGTTTCTTGGGCTCTCTGGGAGATGCTCTCTCATTTTATTTATTGCAGTATTCTAAATTCATTATTATTAGGTGATTTTAATTGTCCTTTTGATGACTAGGGGAACCCGAATACTAAGAGATTTTGCCACATTTAGAAGGTTCTGGGTCTTTCTCAATTTATGGGGCGGGGGGGGGGGTCCTACTCATTCAGCTGGCCATATTTTGGATTTGATTTGCACCAGTTTCCCTTCATCTTTTTTGGGGGTTCCGGAAGTTCAGGAGTGGGCGGACCACTGGTTGGTACCTTTCAATTTGATGGCAGATTCACTGCTTCCTGCCAACTGACAACCAGATTCTGCTTCTTTGTAAACCCACAAGTGGGGGAAGATTATGGGTCTTAAATTGGCTAGCAGTGACCCCTACCTCTCTAACGGGAGAGTTTATAAATGATCTAGAATGATTTAATCAGTGGATATTGAATTCGGTTCTGCACTTTGGTTTTAGCTGTGTTTAGGCAAAGAAAGGATTCTTTATTAGCAATTAGAATGAACATGACATTTGGCCTACAATTCTAACAACCTAATTTGATTTAAAATCGCCTAAAAAACTTACCATAAATAAATGAGAGAGGCAAAATAGGCCTTTTAACCTCTCAAGTGGATCTTGCCAACTATGGCTCTAAGATGATTTTTCAAATCTCCAAATCGTTTTTACAACCTAAAGTCTCATCAAGAGATATTCTTCCATCACAATCCCTCTGTGACAGACTGTCAAATTATTTTGAAGATAAAATGGCAGCAATCCAAATGGGCTATGTGGATAATGGTCTAGAGTTTAGTTACCCTCAAGGGGTTGCACAGAGTGTTCTGTCTACTACTTTCTCTCTAGATGATCTTCAGCCTATCTCCTTGTTGCAATCGGAACATGCTTTTCATTTTTGAAAATCTGGCTCACTACTGGATCCACGCCTGACTGCTATCTTTCAAAAGGCTATCAAATTGGTGAATTCATTAATCGCACACTGAATACCTCTCTCTCTCCCTGGCAGTAGTTTCTGCAACTTGGAAAGTGGCAGTGATAAAACCTTTCTTGAAAAAACATGGACTGATCTTTTGATGTTGGACAACGTTAGGCCTATTTTGCTTCTTCCAGCTCTTACTAAAATGTTGGGAAAACTGATAAATTATCAATTGATGACTTTCATGGAAAATTCTATGTTTCTTCACCCTCTACAATCGTGTTTCAGGCCCAGACACTCTACGGAATCAGCCCGGCTCAGTTCTCTGATAGAATAAAGATGCCACTGAATAGTGGCCATAATGCTATTATGATCCTTCTAGATTTATCAGCATCATTTGATAGCATCTCGCATCTGACATTGTTTAAGCATCTATTTGAAATTAGTATTACTGGCAAGTTTTGGTCTTTGTTCAAGTTCTTCCTCACAGAGAGGAGACAATTAGTGTCTATTGGACCTTTTGTTAAATAAGAAATCATTAACATATGGTGTTCCACAGGGCTATTCACTCAGCCCCTCTTTATTAAATGTTTATATGGCCCCTCTGATTAGCTCTTTTGGTATTTTGACTACTTTTTACACTGATGAAACTCAATTGATGTTGTCTTTGGACAAAAACTCTTTTAGGCCAGAACACAATTTTAAGTATTGTTTTACTGATCTTATCCGTTGTATGGAAACAACCATCTGAAATGCAATACAGGCAAAACAGAAATAATCTTGTTTGGGAAGCACAATCTGCTCTCCCCCAAAACTTGGTGGCCTGATTCTGCCCCCCTCCCCACCTCCTGTACAGGTGGCCAGAAATCTAGGAGTAAAATGTGATGATGTTTTATCCTTTCAGCCACAAGCCCTGTCAGTTGTCGGTACATGTTTTATCTTGATTAAATCACTAGAAACATTCTTTAATTTGCTCCCTTTGGACGCAACGAAAATGGTAGCTTTTGTACTCATAACCTCAAGGTTGAATTTCGGTAACAGCCTTCATTTAGATATTTCTAAGCAACTTCTTCACAGGCTCCAGGGTGTCCAAAACTCACCCACTAGGCTTGTGCTCAGACTTCCCAGTAAAAGCCCCACTTCTAAAGTACTCAGAGAACTACATTGGCTGCCTATTCACCAGAGTGTTCTTTTTAAATCTTTTGTTCTGGTTTTTAGGTCCTCCCATGTTACTGGCCCCAAATAGTTATCTGATCACTCATGTCATAATAGGACACAGAAACCCTTAGATCTTAAAATTCAAATTTGTTGAAACCTCCTAATTTCAGTCTAAAATCTACGGGAGGCAATCTTTTGTTGCTTTGGGATCCAAAACTTGGAACCACCTTCCTGGTTCTCTTTGTTTTTTATGGCTATTGAAGAGGTAAAAAAAAAAAAATCTTGGCGCCAGATGAACTGTGTCATCGCCTAATATAACTCGCTTTGTCTAAGAAGTCTTCCCTTCTTCCATTTCCTTCATTTGCTTTATTCTTAGGATTTTGGGGGGGGATTTATTTTGCAACAGTTGATCTGAGGGTTGGTGTTTAAGCTCGTACCTGGCGCTCTATTTGAGAGACCGTGCACTTTACAAGTACCGTTTTTATAAATTCATTCATAGTTGGCGCCTTGTGCTTTTTAAAGCTATTGTCACTAAAACATTAGAAATTCATAACTCTGATTCTACTGTCTGGATTTTTGTCATTTTGGTGTCACATAGTTTATTAAAATGTACTCTATTGTTCTAAATTGGTGTGAGATTTTTCCTGGGTTATGTTTTTCCTTTATTGCTGTTTGTGTGCTGCATGAGAACTTTACACATTGCCTCTAAGTTAAGCCTGACTGATGTTTGTGCCAAACTACCCAGGGTTAAGCAGATGAAAAATAAACACATGGCGAGAAGAGCAGAACTGAATGATTAGAACCAAAAGGATGGGAAACCATTATAAAAAATGCCACCAATTGAAAAATGATTAAAGTTTAAAGGTGACTTCTGGCCACAACAGTTACACCACAATTTACAAAGGATCCAAGCCTACAGCAAGATCATGGCCGGGGACTGTTAACTCTCACTCAGCAAGCTTCATGGGCGTGTGTTGGGATTTAGACCTGGAACCATATCTGAGGATCCACAGAAGATTCGGCACAGGCCCATGAAGCTTGTCGTGGAATGGAGTTCTTGCCCAGAAAGCTAGAATTGGTTTTGCAAACCAAATGGCAGGATTCACAAATTCTAAAAAAAAACAATTATCTGGGCCTGGCTACAAGGGATTGGTTTTCTGCAGGGGATTTGGTGCTGGGCCTGGCTGAAGACCAGACCATGGGCTGAACCTTTGATCCCAAAGGCTATGATCTGGAAGACCTGGCCATATTTGGTTTGTTTTTTAGTGTTGTTTTCTTATGTATTTTTTCTAAATTATATATTTAACTAAAACCAAGATGAATTCATGCTTTAAAGAATGATCACAATGAAGAAGCCCCATGAATATTAGCAGAGATGTTTTTCCTGTGCAAAGTTATGGCAACAAATAATCTGTGTAGCACAATATAGTGTTTTTCACGTCAGAGAACACATAGTTTGCAACATATGATCATATTACATTTTAACTGTTACGATTTGTTTTTATTATATGTATACTTTAAAGTAGTTATCTTGCAAAAATAGTTACCATATTACCAATGGTGCCAATTATGTCTTTTTTAATGTACATGTTTAGTTAGTTTGAAAAGGCTGTTTCTTCATAGTGCAATTATTAATGGGCACTGATTCCAATCAGAATGCGCAGACTTTGCTTATCTTCCATAAATAAATTGTTGATAAAACAATGGACAGAGGTGAGGGTCAGTAGATGTATGCTATTATGTGGCTTTAGCATTTATCACATTCATGGCGGTATTCCATCTGCAATAGCGTCCGAGTCAGAACAGTACTAGGCCATTTGTTTCTCTTTATCATCGTGACCTAAACCAAAATACTTAAAGCAAAACTCTTTTTAATGACAATACAATGTGACAGGATTGCAATAATATGTTAAACCCAATGCAGGTGGGGGAGGCAATGCTTGTTTCAGAGATGCAAATGCTTTTTCTGTCTTCTTGGACCAAGACAAATGTTTGTGGATCTCTTTTAGCAGGTAATCTTGCAATGGTCTGACAATGTTAGCATAACCCAAAGCCCACTGCTGTCAGAAGCATGTCATCAACAAAGGAGTGTGTACTTGAGTGGCTTAAAGATACCCTTCATTCGATTTGCAGGCAGGTTCTGTTCTCCCGCCTAGATGCCATGACCTATTGAACAAGGAGTAATCAAAATTATGCACTTCTATTTAGAAACATTGTGCCTCTTCTCAGTTAATTCAGTGACCAGATACAGGGAGTCAACATTGTATTGGTCCAATGAGCTAGAAACAACTAAGAAATCGTCAATATTTTGAACCAGCATAGTTCCTTGCAGGACGAGGAGGATGTCCAGATTCTTTGTGAAAGGACTGAAGGCCATTCAGTCTACCCATGGGCCATGTGGTTTGGCCCCCAGAAATTGTGGAGGCAAAATATGCTGATTTTCTGGATGTTTTGTGATAGAGAAGAAAGCAGTACACAAGTCCACAATAGCAAACATGCAACAGTCATCAGAATACATGGCAGAATAAGAGCTGTGCAGCAGGTACACTTGGCAATAAAACAGCATTAATCACATGTAAATCTTACAAATATTTAAGTGTTTTGCTAACTAGGTATCCAAATTAAGTTTTTTAACCACAGCAGCTATGACAGGGCATTAAGGGATGCGGAGAAGCTTTTCATGGGGGTTACTTGTCTCTTTACTGGCTCCGCTGTGAGAACACAACCAGCATCATTAGCATGTTCGGACAATAACAGGGGGAACTTGATTAAACACATCAGATCATGATTGGTGTTATTTTCACACAAGATGAACTAAGATGGAATTCTTATTTTCAAGAGGCACGTTTTCTTTTTAAACTTTAGTTAACATTTTTACAGGTGTAGAAATAAAACATTTGAGTAAAGCAGCAAGTTTGATCCTATCATCAGTGCACTTATTTCTTTTTAAAAAATTACATTTCAATCAATATTTTTCCCTTTTTCGCTATATCATAATCTCCATCCTGCAACGTAAGACATTTCTTTACTATACGGTATGGTAATTTGTAAATTTCTCATATACACACTGTTGAGTTCTCATTTCTATATCCAATGTCGATCTGTCTGGAGATGCGTCAGGTACTCAAATTCCAGATCTGTGAAGTGTTAGACATGTGTCACAGTCCTGTTCTATTAGGTCTCTGTTTTTAGTAAATGTTTGAAAAGAGTGCCCAAATCTTTTCACATTTACTCATTCATTGTGAACAATCACTGTTAGCTTTTCCACTGCAGAGCTATTGCCGCTGTGACCACCACATATTCATTGGGTGTTGAGGAAGGCAGTTTCCAACAGTGTCCAATAGTGAGTCTTTCCATTAAGATCAGGATAGAAGGTTGCCTAACATAGTGGTGGGTGAGTACTCTGAGCCGTCGTCAGTATCAACGCGGGCTTAGGTAAGTAGGTTAAGCTTCAGTTCAATATCTGCTATGAGTTGACTTTAAATTGTATTATTATCTCTTTCCAAAATGTCTGTATTTCATTACGGGTCCACCACATGTGTCATTGTCACCTTCCCACCACAACTATACCAATACCTATCAGAGGCTCCGAACATGGGGTGTAAATATGTTGGCACACACCAGGATTAAATACCACCTCACCAAGACTCTATAGCTGTATTCCTCATGTTGGTGGCAAATGGAAGTTGTTGCTGCATTGGTGCAAGTGTTAAGCCATTTTTCATCATTTATTTCCTTTTCTAATTCTGTTTCCCATTTTACTGTGTTCAGGGTTTTAAGTGCTTCTTGTAAATTACTTATGTGTCTATATAGTATGATTTTTCATTTGTTGTGGTGTGTTCTTTTAATAAAGAACCCAAAGCTATCGTATCTATAGCTACTGTTTGTGTCTCTCTGTCTCGCCCAGTGAATCATTTGATTACATTTGTATGGATCTAGATGTTTGACCCCCCAATATGTCTAAGCATGAGGGTACAGATATAGGGCAGCCTGTTCTCATAAAAACCTCCCAATGCCTCAGCATTTCTGTGCCATTTTAGGAAGCCTGTGTCTTTAATCATTCTATACTGGGACCATTGTAATGGATATGTAGTTACACCTCCACTTCCAGCTACAGATTTCCAGTGTGATAATGCAGTTAGGGTGGAATGTATAATATTCTTATTAGCCCTAGTACCCGGAGGTATTTATTGCAAAATGTCAAATTGTTTTGTTAGAGTAGGCTTGTTCCACTTTTACCAATAGCTTTGATCTGTTAGGTATGATGAGATCTATTACAGGTCTAACTTTGAATAATGGTGTAAAGAAATAGTGCCAACCCCAACGTCACCCCACCCCACCACGCAATGTTATTGCTATTAATCTAGCTTGAATCTCTTTAATTAAAACATTGGGGAATATTAGCAGTAAATTCTTAGAGTACTATAGGTATAACATTCTTTTACAAACAGGTTTCCAATGGGTATAGTATAGTTTTAGGGGAAACAAAAAAGTACACAAGTTCTGGAAGCTGAGGTCATGAGAGAGGAAAGAGATAAGCTTCCGTTGTTAAAATAATGTAAACATGTTAGGCTGTTAAAGCTAATCAACACTTCATCATTTTGAGAGCCAAGATGTGAAAGAAACACCCTAAACGTGGTGGAAGGGAGTTTCACTTTAGGACCAGTTAACACGCGCAAGAAAACATGGCTGCACCAATTACAGTTACACCAAGACAACGGTCTATATTGTCAATTTGTTATTGAAAGTGTTAGATAAGTCTATACAGAAATATGGTATTAAACATAATAATCCTATTTGTAGATATCCGCCATGAACCAGTAGAACTCTGCACCCAGCAGAGTGATGAGTCTGAGTAGAGATATCCAGTGTATCTGTCTTCTCTCTTATCCCACTCTCCGTTCCCAAAATATATCACTCAACATCACTTTCCTGTTGTACACGGTTGACCATGGATACAGGGAGGTGCAGGAAAGCTCATCTGTTGGAATTTTGGGTCTAGAATCCAGGTTAGTACATTCTGACAATAAAAATTGCATCAGTATGCACGTTATTGTTGTGGTGGCTGTTTTGGGACCAAACCATAACTTGCGAATTTCAGTGCTTTTTTGGTTTTAATTTGTAACCATAACTTCACTTTAACAGTGTTTTAAGCTAATCTCTGGGGCTTTTTTAAACATACATAAAGGTGTTATAATCATAGCTAACCATAACTTCACTTTAATCTTGGATTTTTCAGTTTTCTGGGGGTTGTTTGATAATATATTACATCCAACATTCCCTGCATCTACCCGTCATGGGTAATTGACCCCCGCTGTGCAAGGCAGAGGTTGACAAGGGCAAGGCCTGTCACAAGGCTCTGTGGCCATCATACCACATGTGGCCAACCCGCACTGTATTTAGTATTTGACAGGGTGCAGTGAGGATTAGCTAAAAGGCCTGCATAGTGGACAGACCAACAATTAAACACCTGTGAGCTCTCAACCCCACGCTTCACACAGCCTTCGGTTGGGTTCAATGGAGTTTTGACGTAGGACCTAGTGGTCAGGCCCTAAAAATAGCTGACTGTGGGCAGCCAACCACCACTGTGCAGTAAGGGTTGGCAACAGAGCTTGGACTTTCGCCCGGTCCTCTTTTAAAAAAAATATATTTTTAATGATTTTTGTTATGGGGTTCACAGGCCACTGCATTCTCATAGGGGTCGCAAACCTGGGTGTCCACAAGGGCAAAAACACTACACTGGTTGGGACAGTTCAACAACTCAGGACTGGACACAGTGTCCATAACATGCTGCTTAGCATGGAGTGCTTGCTCCTTTCTTGAATGCACATCAATAATTCATTTCTCTCAGCACAGCTATAACTGTATTCCTCCCTTCCAAAGCTTTGGGGATATTAGGATGCCGTCAAAGGACTTTGCGGACTAAGAAGGGGGCTAGGAATGAAGAAGAATCTTCCCAAATTTTTTTACTAGAATGTTACTCTTCCTAGTGGATCAGAAATTGAAGGCAACTTAAAACTCCAGAGAATCACTAATTTCTTGAATCGCCTACTATGGCTGCCCTTGTACCATAACTAGCTGAGATTCTGATGGAAGCCCATGATAAGGGTCAGGAGCCTTTAGCTTCAGTTGAGATTAACCCGTTGGCTGCTTCAAACGTTCTGCGCCAGTGCTGAACGTTCGAAGAAACGGGTGGGGCCGCGTTGGCCAACGGCTGTGCGCAGCACTACCGAGGTAGTGCTCGCGACGACCGTTGGCCGACGGCAGCAGCCAACGGGTTAAATGTAAATAAAACGAATGTACCAAGTATGAGGCAACTTAAACTAAAAGGCAACAGTATTGTTTTGATGAGCTATCACCATTAGTTCAAGAGAATGTGGTCAAAATTTAAATGGCAATGTATGGGCAGAAATAAAATGAGAAAAAAGCCAGACTATTTTTCAAGATGGAAGTAGAGCAGAATTTGATTGATTGCTTTATCTGCATTTTCCTTTATTTTGACCTTAAACCATCATAAACTTTCAGACACAAGTTTCCAACGCTTCTTACAAATGATTCAAGTATTCAGCATTGACTAGAACTAAAGGATCAATATGAGAAGAAGGAAAAAAATATTGGATGCAGTCCTCCCATATAAATGAAAAGCGAAACCTTGGTAGCACCTTCCGTTGCATTACTATTTGACAATTGCACAATAAGTAAACAGGAAACCCAATTTTCTTGATTTGCATTATAGTGCACAGATGATACTGCTCCAAACTTTGATTGGTTCACTTACTTTTCCCAATTAACTAGGAAACTTGAAAGGTAGTGAGTACCTCTATGAGAAATGAGAGTATAAGGCAAGCCAAGAAGATGAAGAATATCAGTCAAGAAACCTTCCTATAGATTCATCAAGCATCCATTCTGCGATTCCTTATTAGCAAAAAATAAGGATTCGCTAATAAGGAATAGCAAAAGGCTATGCATGAAGAACTCGCTAAAAAAATAGCGATTTCTTAAACTTCCTTGATTGCTACTCGCAAATTGCGACTCGCAATTAAGGAATACCTCCCCAATCATTCCTATGGGCCTAGAGGGCAATAGGAATGAATGGGAAGACATTTTCAATTTGCGATTCTCAATTAGAGAATCACAAATTGAGATTGCAATTTCAAGGGTGGCAGGGTGTCATAAGGACACCCTGTTGCACCCCTGAAATCTGCATATGGGTACATCTTGCACACACACATGCCCTAAGGGCATGTTTGTGTGTAAAATGGAACTTTGAAAAATGCACTCTAGTGCATTTTTCAAAGTTTTTGCAAATTACCATGAAGTTCAACTTCATGGTAATTTGATCCCCCTATTAGCGAAATCGCTAATGTTTTTACTTTAATGCATTGCATTTAAGGAATCTCAATTTGAGATTCCTTAAATGCAATTGCAATTTAAGTAATCGCAATTTTGTGATTTCTTATATTGCGATTTTTGCATTTGGGATGATGCATCCCAAATGCAAAAATACCGGTCGCAAAGGGGCAGATTCTGAGAATCTGCCCGTTTGCGATCAGTTGTTAGCTTGATGCATCTATGCCTAAGTCCCCTTTCTTCAGCTGTTGATAATTTAAATAAAGCTACGAAAAATTGGCCATGTTTTCCTTCTAAAAATGGATGACCTGGGGGCGTGGCTTAGCCAGCGAACATGGCGGTCGTCTAGAGCCGGAGCTCCGACCAGCCGAACACCATCCTGTCACCTTTATCCTGTCCTGGTCACAACTTTCGTCTCCCGATAGCTGGGCCTGACCCCCTGATACCGGGTCCCCCTGTTTCTGCGGCTGGAACCGCCGGCGCTGTGACATTGGGCGGCGCCGCGCCCGGGGGGGACTTGGCGAGCTGGACAGCGTGGTGTGGCCTAAGAAGCCGGGGCCTCGATTGCTGCAGTGGCCCGCCGAGTGCGCGGGGCGGAGTGAGGCGATCCTGAGCGCCGGCTCCGAGTGCATCCGGAGTGTTGGCGCGGCAGTGCGGAGGCAGCCTCGGGCCGGAGAGGGGCGACCCCCGTGAGGACAACGCTGCGCGTGGTGGCTGCGGGGCTGGCCTGGCTGGTCCCGTGAACCAAGAGGATCGAGAGGGCGGCCGCCATCTTAGCTGCGGGTGATCGGGCTGCCGGCCTTGGAGAGCGGCGCATCCTTGTGGGCCGCCTACCCGGGATCGACGATACAGCTGCAGGAGCCTCAGCTCAGAGGGGGTCTCCGGGGGGGGGACAGGTTGAGGTGGTGTGGTGCTGCTCGGTGGATCGGGGGTCGTGTCGGGCCCCGCGGCCCGCACCTGCCTGTCTCCCTGCACGGCGGGCTCCCGCGTCACCGGGGAGCCCCGGCCCGGTTGGGAGGTGGACGGGGCCGGTGCCCACAGACGGCCGTGGAGGGCCTTACGCGTCCACATAGTGAGACCACCGGGGTGGCTGGAGTCCCTACGGCGCATCGGGGGTCGACTCGGACCTCGGGCCGGACATTTGTGGAAGTGCTTGGCGTGAGGGGGGCCCGCTCTCCGCCGAAAGTGGGCTCTGACTGGGGGCAAGACAGCAGCCGCCGGACCATAGAGTGACGTCCTGACCTGCAGCGAGGGGGTGTGGACTGCGGACGGCCGAGAGGGGCTCCACACACAGGTCCACCATGACCCGGGGTGGCAGCGGGAATCAGGGCAAACAGGGCCCGATCGACAAGTTTACCGAGGCTGCGGGTGCCAAAGGGCCACCGCCACCTGTGCCAGACAATGCGGCCCTCCTGGCCGCGATCACGCAGTCCAGAGATGCCCTGGACGTCAAGATTGGGGCGGTAGGTGCAGACGTCATGCTCCTTCGACAAGACCTGCGCAACGCTGTGGAGCGCATAACTGGAGCGGAGACGCGGATCTCGGCCGTGGAGGACGACATGACCACCCTAAAGAAGAGGGTCGTTGCCCTTGAACGGACACAACAGGGCCTGGTGACGAGAGCGGAGGAGGCGGAGGGACGTGCCAGGCGCAGTAATCTTCGCTTCCTGGGCTTTCCAGAAGACTGCGAGAAGGGCAATGCCAAGCGCTTCCTGACACAGTGGCTGGAAGGGTGGATGCCGGCCGACTCCTCCCTCGCCCGTTGCTTCGTGGTGGAGCGGGCACACCGAGCCTTGACGCAAAAGCCCCCGGTGGGGGAACGCCCCCGCCCCATGATCGCCAAATTGCTTAACTATGCCGACAGAGACGCTATCCTGAAACAGGCGAGGGCAAAGGGTCAGCTCATATATGAGAACTCTCCTATCCTTATCTTCCCGGATTACACGAGACTTGTGCAACAGCAGAGACAGTCCTTCACCGCGGCCAAGGCCCGCCTTCGGGGCCTGAAGTTGCCATATGCCCTTCTGTACCCGGCTCGACTGCGGGTTGTCTTCTAATCCCGTACCTTTTTCTTTGATACCCCGGAGGCCGTTTTCCAATGGACGGATGAGACTGTCAAGGTGCGCGTCAACACCGCCAGGGGTGGGGAATCGGACTCCTCGACTGGGGGGCCCTCCGACAGGGGCCCGAAAGATCAGCAGAGGCGCCGGGGTAGATCCCGGTTGCATCGCAGCTCGAAGTCACGATCCAACACACGCAACGAGGAGGCCATGCAGGATGCCACTGGGGATGTGCCCTGACTGTTGGGAGACATAGAATCCTGCTTCCTTGATTGCTTGTTCCTTTCTTGTTGACCAGGGTGAATTAGCTTGGCTGGGAGCCACGCTTTCTCAGGGTTGGGAAGGGGCCACAGCCTAGTTTGACATGGGCTGTGCTGGGGGGATCCATTGGAAGGGGTGCGCCCTGGCTCCCCGTTGGGGCCGGGACCACTCCCTGACCGCGACAGGTGCTTCCACGTTTGGGAGGTGCGGGGTGGGGGTGGAGGGGGGTTTGTTGGGGTGTGAGTTTGACTTGGTTCTGGGGTGGGGTTTGGGAGGGGAGTGCTGCGTCCGATCCGCTGTGAGTGCTGCTGCTAGTGCCTGCGATATGACTTGTATGATTCGTATGCCGAAACACCAATGTCGTCTGATGCTGGGGGCTCTCGGGCAGGTCCGGGTGGGACTAGAATACTGAGCTGGAATGTGAGAGGAATGCTGGACAAGGTGAAGAGGGGGGCTGTGTTTGCCTGGGCCAAGGGCAGGGGAACCGATATCTTGCTCCTCCAGGAAACCCACCTATTAGGCACGAAGGCGCTATGTCTCCAGCTAAATGGCTTTACACAGACATATCATGCAGGGTTTGCGAGGGGATCCCGGGGGGTGGCCATACTGATCCATCGGAGGGTTCCTTTTACACATAGGCGCACATGGCAGGACGCGCAGGGCAGGTATATCTTTGTGCAGGGCGAGTTAGGTGGTGAGACGATTGTTCTTGGTAGTGTATATGCCCCGCCCCCGCTGCAATGGGCCCTGGTGGAGGAGCTGATGTCCCTCTGGGTCGATATGCTGACAGCGCTGTCAATTGTTGGGGGGGACTGGAATGATGTCATGGATGTCTCCTGCGACAGATGGCGGGGTGCTGCAAGTGGGGCTGTGGGAGGGGAGGGGCAAGCATCGCGTCTGCGAGCCATGGTTATGGGGCTGGACTGGATCGACTCCTGGAGGTACAAATGCGGGGCGCGTAGGGACTTTACTTACTTCTCTTCTGCGCGTGACTCGTTCTCGCGCTTGGATTACATTTTTCTCCCGCGAGCGATGGCGGGTAGGCTCATGTCCGCCGATATTTTGCCACGGGCACTATCTGACCACTCTCCGATTTCTGTGGTGGTCGACACTGGGCGTCCTAGACAGCCGTTCAGGTGGCGCCTATCGCCCTGGCAGTTAACCCAGCCTTCTTACCGCGCCCATATTACCCGGGAAATAGCTCACTTCCTGTCCGCCAACGTCGACTCGGTGGCATCCCCCGCAACCTT
The DNA here is from genome assembly GCF_964261635.1 of Lissotriton helveticus. Lineage (NCBI taxonomy): Eukaryota > Metazoa > Chordata > Amphibia > Caudata > Salamandridae > Lissotriton > Lissotriton helveticus. The sequence goes on from NC_136068.1 coordinate 847,866,545, forward strand.
GTGGGAGGCCATAAAACCCACCCTGAGGGGGATAGATATCTCTTGGTGCTCAGCGGCGCGGAGGGAAAAGCGTAGGGACCTAGTGCGGTGGGAGGCGGAATTGGTGGACCTGGAGCGCAGGAGTCGGGGGGACGATGGCGCGCAGCACAGGTGTAGTTTATTACTGGCACAGCAGCACTATACCTCGATCTTATTAGATGAGGCCCGCCAAGTGTGGGGCAATAAGTCGTGCAAAATGCTACATCGCCTGTGTCAGGGCATTAGACATGCACAGCCTCTGCCTCAGATTGCCGCCCCTGATGGGGAGCCACTGTTGGAACCTGGAGCGATTGCGGGCAGCTTCGCCTCCTATTACGAATCCCTATATGCGCCCCGGGAGTGCCTGGCGGCCGACATGGTGCAGCGATTTATTGATGACCTTCCGCCACGGGCTGTGTCGGATGAGGTCCGCGATCTGCTGGACCGGCCATTGACGGACGAGGAACTGGCCACCGCCCTGGGCGAATTAACTCCGGGCAAGGCGCCGGGCCCGAACGGATTCCCATGTGAATTTTTTAGGCGCTTTGCGACCCAGTTGACGCCCCATTTTCGGCCGGTTATTGAGGAAGCCCGGGAGAGGGGCCTGCTGCCGCCCGACTGGCGACATGCAGAGGTGGTAGTCTTCTTGAAACCAGGACGCCCCCCGGAGAAACACGAGTCCTACCGGCCTATCTCACTCCTCAATACCGAGGCCAAGATATTGGCGAAGGCCCTCGCCAACAGGCTTAAACCGCATATCGCGGACTTGATACACCCGGACCAGGCAGGCTTTATGCCCCAGAGGGCCACCAGGCATAACATTCGGCGAGCCCAGGTGGCGATCTCGGCCTGGCGGGGATTGGGTGAGAGAGTAGCGCTACTGTTGGCCGACATGGATAGGGCGTTTGACTCCCTGAGCTGGACGTACTTGTTTGCTCTCCTGGGTCGACTGAATCTGGGTCCCCGCTTCCTGGCGTATGTACGGCTCCTCTATACTGACCTGACGGCGGCTGTCCGCGTCGGCGGGGTTGTCTCCCGCTCATTCGGTATCCGAAGGGGAACGAGACAGGGGTGCCCCCTCTCCCCATACCTCTTTGCGCTAGCAATGGAGCCCCTGGCGGCGTGGTGCGGATCGACGCCCAGGTGAGGGGCTTCCAGTGGTCACCGGGGGTGGCGGATAGAATAGCCCTATACGCCGACGACGTGCTATTTTTTCTCTCTGATTTGGATCGCTCAGGGCCTCGGATCCTGCGGATCCTACAAATTTTTGGTGAAACGTCAGGGCTCTATATGAACCCCGGGAAGTGGACACTTTGGACTCTAGGTGGTCCGCATCCTCTGGGTGAGTGGGCCGATGGACTGCAGGTGACGGCTGACGGGGTGAAATACCTCGGGGTATACCTCACGGAGGATGCCTCGGTGGCCCTGGAGCGCAACATCGCCCCGGTTTGGAACCGGACGCGCGAGGATATTAAGGCGTGGGCCAGAATGCCGCTGTCCATTCAGGGTAGATCTGCCATCTTCAAGATGGTTGCGCTCCCACGCCTACTGTATCAACTGCAGAACCACCCGGCGCTGGTCCCGCACACTTGGTTTCGACGCCTGAATGCGGCCTTGAGCAGCTTCTTGTGGGAAGGCGGTGCGGCACGAGTTGCGCTGCGGACGTGCTTCCGCTCCACATACACAGGGGGTCTTGCCACGTCTGATTTATTATCATATTACCAAGCATCGCACCTCCTTGTACTCAATGACTGGTGGTACGCGGACAGGGGGGATCCTGCATACGTGGTGGAGCGATACCTTATGGGCTCTGCCTCCCTCCATACGCTATTGTACTCGGCGCCCCTTCGGGGAGCGCTGCCGTCCGTCACGCGCGTGGTTTTCCAGATCTGGCGGCAGGCCCTGCGCAGGGTGGGGTGGTGGAATGTCTTGACCCTGGAGACTCCGCTGTGGCAGAATGGTAGACTGCCGCAACTGGCGGCCCTGGTGGGCTTTCGGCATTGGGACATGATAGGCATCTCCACACTTGGTGACGTTATGTCTGGGGGAACGCTCAAATCTTTTGCTATGCTGCGGGAGGAATTTGCCATGCCACACACCCAGTTCTATAAGTATCTTCAGTTCCGGCATGCCCTTGCCCCGTATATCCGTGGCGTGGAGGACCTGCCGGAATTCAGTCCCATTGAAGCCAAGGTCTTTATGGGGGAATTGCCAGACAAAAAGATCTCCCGTATCTACCAGATGCTGGTACACCATAGCGCGTCAGATCTTGCCCACCTTAGGTCCCAGTGGGAGCGGGACGTTGGAGAGCTCGACGAGGAAGATTGGGTTGAGGCCCTGGGGGGGCTCAGGGGTGCGGCTGTCTCCACGCGCTTGCGACTGATACAGTTCAGATACCTCCACCGTACATATTACACCAGACAGCGCTTGTGGAGGGCGGGACTGATTGCATCCCCGACCTGTCTTAGATGCGGCTCTGAGGTGGGTACGCTACTGCATACAGTGTGGGACTGTGGGGCTCTTCAGAGGTTCTGGGACAGAGTATTCCGATGTTTGAGTGAGGTGCTTGCATGGGAGTTGCAGAGGGACCCCAAACTGGCTCTCCTTCATGTGCTAGCTGGAATAGGGGGTAATCGATATAAGCGACACCTACTACTCTTGGGTCTGACACTGGCCAAAAGGGACATAGCGAGATCCTGGAAGGCACCTCGTGCCCCCACCGTCACAGCCTGGCAGAATGGTATGGATTACTGTATGGGTCTGGAGCAGCCGGTCTATGTCGCACGGGGGTGCCCCCTCAAGCACTATAAAATTTGGAAGAGGTGGGCGGACTACCGGGGCCTAGACTTGGACCCACCCGCAGAGGAGGAGGCCCTATAGTACGATTGATAGCCCTACAGCCTTTATTCTGGCTTGCAACTTGCAGCGTTCGGCACGACATGGACGGAGTAGGCAGCAGCACGGTTGGGAGGGGGGGGAGTTGTGGGGGGGTGGACAGGGGCAGAGGGGGGGTTTTATAGGACATTTCTTTGTACACAATTTCCTTCTGACGTATTGCCTAAGAAAATGTTTGCATGATGTGCTATTGATCATTTGCCCTAGTGATTGTCTCTGGTGTTCAGAGCATTACGTGCTATATTTTTGTCATGCTTCCAATAAAATCTGTTTAAAAAAAAAAAAAATGGAAGACCTACACTAAAATATGTAGAAATCACATGCTAAAGTTCCAGAGCCACTGCTACTGGTTGCAAATATTTAGAAGGTGTACAATGTAATAATTGCATTAGACTCGCAATGGAAAAGAGGCTCTTTTATGGAATGTGAAGTCGATACTGAACCATCAACAGTTTGAATCACTTCAGAACACTTCTTAATTCTCTTAGGAATGTTATCTGTAGTGGCCCAGTCAAGATCTACGAACATCTCACATGCATAATTAACCAACTATGCAGATGTATTGACAACCTTTCCTTTTTCTCTACTCATAGCAAACCATAAAAGGAATAACTGATTATCAGTATTATTCAGAAATCATCCAGTATAGGGAAGCCAGCACTCTGCTGACTTCTTCTTAGGAGATGATTGGGTGCTTACCGCAGTAGTCTGAGACTGTTACACACAGACCTGAATCATATGTCTAGCTTTACCACGATAACGGCAGACGCCAGCTTTACACTGGCTCTCCTTTTCACTTTCAAAGGATCCCTCACAACTCTTAACTGCATAAGCTTCTCTTGAGGCAATGGTTCACCGAAACCTTTCAGCGACCTGATGAAGAGACTCTAGGGAAATTACAATACATTTATCTGGACTTCCTTATTTCCTTTCTTCCATCTTGTATTATGTGATCAATCAATAATTTCAGACAATGAAGTATGGCTTTGCAAATGAATCAATTTGCCCTGAATTTCTTCTCTCAAACAACATCAAAAGAGAGACATCTAAGTTCTTTCAACCTAGGTAGTTCTGCTGCCAATTAATAAAAAATAAGCATAAGGCAATACATCCATTCCACCTTGTTGAATATCACACAATGCTTCCTTAGAAAAGTTCGCCTAGTCAGGACTTTCCAATATGTTCATAAATGCTAACAAGAGGTATCATAAGACTGTAGCAAAGATCCAAATTTCTCACTCGAGAGGGTTCCCAAGAAAATGCTGGTGCAGTACAGAATCAAAGCAGATAACCCATTTTGACTTAGTATTGACTAAACTGTGAAGGGTGAATAGCAAAATACACGATAAGAGAATTCAAAATATCACTTTCCTTTACTAAATCCCCAAACAAATGTGGGGCACTTGGAAGAAGTACTAGAGTATCAGTAGGCTGTGACACCAAGGTCTTCTTTAGCATGAAAATCTCAAAATGCAATTGTCCCTCTTATTTTATTTTATTATTTTTTTTTTTTATTTTAAAAGTTTTATATAGCGCTGGCTAGACCCAGAGGTATCAGAGCGCTTTACATGATCAGAGTAGTATAAGGCAAAACATGGTATACAAGCATAATATCAGAGTGAAATTACAAATCAGGACGGACTAAAGCAGGAGCTGGAGCAATACAATACAGTTGATATAGGTAAGGTGGAGTACAGGAAGATAGACATAAATTACGGCAGCAGGTATGGTCTGGTGAAAAGAGATCAGGGGTCGGGTCCAGGTTAGGATCCCCAATAGTAGTTAAGGAGGTGGGTTTTGAGGTATTTTTTGTAACTGGCGTAGGAGGGGTTACAGCGCAGGTTTTTTGGGAGGGTATTCCAGATAGTAGGGGCATTTCCAGAGAAGGAGCGAGATTGTGTGGATTTCTTTTTATGCAGGGGTGGGATTAGGAGGAGGGCGTTGGTGCTTCTTAGAGGACGAGTGGTACCAGCGATGAGGAGTTTCTTGGAGAGGTAGTGCGGAGTGTTTTGGTGGAGGGCTTTATGTGTAATGCAGGCAGTTTTGTAAGCTGATCTCCCTTCGATAGGGACCCATTTGAGAGATTTGAGAGCTGGGAAGATATGATCAAAGCGTTTGCAGTCTGTGATGAGCCTGGCTGCAAGGTTGAGCACAACTTTAATTGGAGCAAGGTGGACTTTGGGGATTCCGTTAAGGATGGCATTGCCATAGTCAATACGTGAAAGAACAAGAGCTTGAACTGCAAGTTTAAAATCATGGATGGGTAAGAATGGTTTGATTTTCTTCAAGTGACGGAGAGTGAAGAGGGCCCTTTGGCCGAGTTTTTTATGTGTACGTTAAGGGAGAGGGTGTTGTCGATAGTAATGCCAAGAGATTTGTCGGAGTTGGACAGTGAGAGTGAACAGTTGAGTGCGTTAACGCTCGAAATCCATTATTGAACTGGGAGACTGTTCTTTTTAGGGGAGGAGAGAATGATTTCAGTTTTATTTGGGTTTACTTTGAGATGATTTGACTGGAAACAGGATTGGATCTTGTGAAGGGAGTTGTTCAGGTGTAGGATGTCAGCATGAGTTTTAATCTTGTAATAGATTTGGGTGTCATCGGCGTATAGGTGGTAGTTGATGCCTGCTTGTTTAAGAATGAGAGTGAGAGGTTCCATAAAGAGGTTAAAGAGGGAAGGAGAGAGAATAGATCCTTGGTGGACTCCAAGGGAGACTGGAGAGGGGTTAGAGAGACAATTTTGCATTTTGATTTGCTGAGTTCGGTGATTAAGGTATGAGGTGAACCATTTGAGGGCAGTGCCATTAAGGCCAAAGCGGGTGCTAAGAACATTAAGTAAGGCTAAATGGTTGACAGTATCAAACGCTGCGGAGGGATCAAGGAGGATAAGAAGGCAGCTCTCGCCGTTATCAAGTGATTGATGGATGTCATCAATTACATTGAGCATTGCCGTCGGTGCTGCAACCTTTCCTGAAGCCAGACTGAAGGGGGTCGAGTAGGTTGAAGTTTTCGATGTGTTTGTCAAGTTGTAGTAGGACACATTTTTCTAGGACCTTTGAGAGAAGGGAAAGGTTGGTGATAAGGCGGAGGTTGTTTAGGTCATTTAGGTCAGCATTAGGATTTTTAATTATGGGCGAGATTTGTCCAAGTTGAAGGGAGGTGGGGACTCAGCCCGTGGAGAGAGAGGTGTTGATAATTTTGGTCCAGAGTGGGGCAATTATGTGTTTGAGGGTGGGGACAAGATTGGAGGGTACAGGGAGGTGTGGCCAGCAGCATGGAGGAGTAGGACGTGCCTCGGCTCGGCTCTCGGTCTGCTGCACTAATCCGACGCACATACACCTCCGAATCTTCCTAAAACTACCCTCAATTGTAGCCTGGGCGAGCCCAATTACCTTGCTGCCGACACTCCGAGGATTCCTGGCCGATTGAGACCGGTAGCCGGCCAAAAAGAGGACAAAACCGGAGCGGAGCTGCGCCACCAAGATGGCGGCCGGGCGGGCTCCGACGACCCGGCTCTGACATCACCCCGGCATCAGATTCTCTTGCCGTTGGCCCCCCGGGCATCAGGACCGGAGGGGAGGCGAGCCCGAGTGGGGGAGAGGCGGACGCCCGCACCACCACACTACCACCGGTGAGTCCCTCCCTGGAGCGCAATGGGGGTTGGCGATTACTGGGCCCGAAGGAGATGCCCGGCGGACCAGACACCGGGCGAGGACCTGGAGGCGGCCACGTATCGGCGGCGGAAGGTGCCGCTGCGACGAAAAGTGCGACGCTCCCCGACCTCGGGGAAGGCTGTGAGTGGCCCGGCCTGGGAGGCTGCCGAGGGAGATCCCTACCTCCGAGAGGCGCGAAACGACCTGCGGTGGAGACCGGCTGCACTGGGAGACACGGCTGTGAGGCGACGCCGGGTGAGTGGGCGCCTCCTGCTCCATCGCTCCCTCTTCCCTCCCCTCCCCCCCACCCCCCCTCCTCTACGAGCACCAAAAGTGAGCCTGGGGACCCACCGGACAAGGCCATCAGGCGGACCATAAGACCGGCCAGGCAGGCCGTGCCGTGCAGAGGGGGGGGCCCGTACTCCGTAGAGCTCCGGATACTTGCACTGCCCGGCTCGGGACTGCGCCTCGGCCCACACAGCCCAAGGGTACAGCCGCGTTACGGGGGAGACGGAGACCAGAGACTGACCGCGGAGGCGTTGCCTGTCCCCGCTGAGTGGCCCACTTGTCAACTGCGGGGCTGTGGGGTGTCGGACGTCTCCGGGAGGACCCTGGTCATACTCGAGAACCAAAATGGGGAAGAGGGACCCGGCTGCAAAGCCAGCTAGACAAGAAACGATCGAGAGCTACACCACGCAGAAGGCCCAAAGAGAGGTGACTCAGGGACCGCTGGGAACACACACGGACACCGCCATGCTTCTGGAGGCGATCCAGGCCTCCAGAACGGATATAAAGGACTCTAGAGCGGCACTCGAAACCAAAATAGGCGAGGTGGGTTCTGAAGTCCTTCTATTACGCCAAGATTTCCGGAATCTCACCGAGAGGGTGACGACGGCGGAGTCCATAATTGGTGAGACGGAAGACTCTATCTCCACCCTCCGTAAGGAAATGGCGGAGCTACAGGCATCCCACAAACAATTGCTGTGGAGGGTGGACGATGGCGAAAACAGGGCGAGGCGAAACAACCTCCGTTTCGTGGGCTTTAGAGAGGGCATTGAAAAGACGGATGTGGCAGCCTTCCTGCAGGACTGGTTACGAACAACATTTCTGCAGGCCCAGTTTTCAAACTGCTTCATTATTGAGAGAGCGCATAGGGCGCTGCTGGTGAAACCGCTGGAGGGCGCACGACCGCGGCCGATAATTGCACGCTTCTTGAACTATGCTGACAGAGATCTTATCCTCCGGGAGGCTAGAAGGAAAGGGGAACTTAAAATGGAGAACACGACCATCATGATCTTCCCGGACTACAGCCAGGACGTCCAAAAACAGAGACGATCATACGACTCGGTCAAAGCGAAACTCCGAGACCTGCACATCTCGTATATGCTGCTCTTCCCGGCGAAACTGAAGGTGATGTTCAAAGGCAAGTCGCACTTCTTTAACCGACCGGAAGAGGCCTGGCAGTGGCTGGAAGAGAGACCCCTACTCCGAGAGGCTGAGGAGGAAGGCCGCAGAATCCGAACAGAACTGGCGGCGGCTAACTTCCGGAGGAATTCACCTACGACCCAGAGGTCCCAAATCCCTAGAATGAGACGAGGCTCATACCCATCGCCCTATCCAGACCTCCATGCGGCGGGCCAGGGGAGGAGGGGCCGGGATGCGCCTACAACTGATTTTCCGGACCGGGGTTCCAGATTCGGCCCATTAGCCCACCTACCGGACACCGTGGGGGGAGGCTTGGAAAATGAACAGATGTCGGATCGCTCCACACACCCCCTGGTCGAGGTCATCCGTGAGATAGAGCAGGGAGCTGCCGGCGCTACAGACGAATGTGACACTGAAACACAAGACTCCCACTCTTGAGGAAGATTGGAACTGTCATCCGTAACAGCAGCATGCCGCTGCTGGATACGCGCAAGTTACAATCACTTTTCTTTGTTGGTATTGACTCAATACACTGTTAATGGGGTTATTGTGGGTGGACCTGTTGCCTTGCTTGACTCCGGCGAGACGAGACTTGCAATACAGGGCACTCACGAAAGACTTAACCCTACTGTGGCTCACGTTTGAGCCCTGGAAATAGTTTAAACTTGGGATCCAGTGGGTGGGCGACAGACCTCTACCACCTGAAAGTCCTATTGGTCAATGGCTGCACAGATGGGGTGGACGGGGTGAGAGGTGGGGAGGGGGTGGGGGGAGAAGGGAATGCTGAACCGGTTTTGTTGGGGGGTTCCTGGTTGGGAAGGAGGGGGGTTGGTTGGGAGTTTGGTGGTGGGGTTGTTGGGAGGGGGTGGGAGGGAAACAATTGGTTAATTACAGTCATGTACATGGTTGCGACATTCTACACTCATACACCAGGGACCACCCACATTATTGTGCTGATACCTCAGAATTGTATCACACAAAAATTGCCAGTACTGCTGATTGAATTCTGAAGTATTATTTCATTCTGTACATACGAACAAAACACTATGTAAGAGGAATTTTTCCTAGAATCAATCTTTTTCAATTTTGCATTTTATTTGCACATTTCTGATTTCAAACATTTAAATACTTTCACAGAATATTTCGAAACACATCACAAAAACAAACATAAATTGAATTCTATCTTCATACCTCATTCATACTCATTCATCCTGGGGGACTTATCTATACACACTCAATGCATTCATCCAACTAGCAATCTAAAATGACAGGTTGTTATATTTATACAATTTATATACAATTTTTTTAAACGAAACCATAGAATATCATTAAAGATATAAATCACTATCATCAGATTGTTGTTTCTGTTTTCTTATGGTTTCAGTGTGACGACGTTACAAAGGAAGGTCTACGCGTTTCGAACTCTTTAAGTCTAGAGTTCTCGTCAGGACCATAGACTGTGAATGGAAAAACAGGGGAACCTCTGTTAGAATGCGTCATTTTATGTCACAGAAGCTGATTTGAGCTCAACACCCGGTTCTCTGCCTCTTACCTCTCAGAGTGTCAAATGGGATGTGTTTCCTAGGTTTGCCAACGTCCGCGGAGCGGGACCACCTATATGATAAATGCACACGCTATTGAAAATGACTAACAACAAGCATTCAATATCAGGCACGCTCTAAGGCATACTTACTTAGAGATAATGTCTTTTCATTTCTTTTCTGTGGACAACAAGGATAGACATGTATAAGGAGATTGTTCTCTTTTGTTACTCCCTACGTGATCTATTGTGGCGAGTTGGAAATCTTACCGGGTTGATTTGACAGTATTCTTTAAACGCTGTGCGTGGAAAATTCCGCAGGTCAGTTACCAGATTTTACAATGCACCTGGGGAGGATGAATACACCTCAAATTATCCATTGCGAAATTATGGGGGCTTGTAGATGGATTGGGGACCATTTAGACTATCTAATATGTCATACCTTTCAATTGTGGCGTGTTGTCACTGGGTCCCGGCTCACGATCTGAGGCATACGGCTGAAAGACGCTGTATTCAATGTGTTTGTATGTCACATGACAATGTCGAAACGCAGGCGCCATCTTGGCATGGTCTTTGTTGTTATCATATCTTTGGGCGTGTATTACAATCACTTCATGGTGTGATGTTTGAGAAATACATGTATTCGATATTTCGAACGTTTGGTCGTTGGAGTGAATGCTGTGGACTTTGGGACATTTCTTCCATCTTGTGGCAAATTATCTTCCGGGATTCTTCCGCGGAGGCCATCTTTGATAGGGGACTCTCCAATCGTTCGTGTGCTGAATTGAGTGCCTGTCTCAATGTAGAATTATAATTTGAGAGTTATAGTTTAAACATCTCAGAAAGTTCGTTTAATCCATTTGTTGCTGTGTTAAATCTTACAATCATCATTGCTTCTTGTTTTGAAAGTTTTTCATCAAGATCTCCTCCTCTTGGATCTTGTTCAATTTTTGTGATCACAGTCCAGCGTAGTTCATTATCTCCATGGTTCTTTTGTTGCCAATGATTGACTAATGGGGCATTTGGTACCTTTCGCTTTATCCTTGATTTATGTTGCTGGATTCTTAAGCGGATCTCTTGGTTAGTTTTGCCAATATACAAAGAATTGCAAGGACACCTGATCCCGTAGATAACATATCGTGTTTTGCAGTTTGTAAACATGTCATGTCTCCAAGTTATTTCTTTATGTTTGAAAACTGAACCCTCTTCAGTGGAATCGCAACAATTACACCCTCCACATCTGTGGTGTCCCACAACTGGGGGTAATCCCATCATGCTTCTCAAATTAGATTGTGGTTTCATTGGTAAGGCCGCTCTCACTAGTTTATTGGCCAAGCTTGATTCTTTTCTGAAAGCCATCTCCTCATACAGCCTGCTGACCTTATGCAAGGAAGATTGTATTTTCCTATTCGCATGTTTAGCCCTGCGCTTTGCTTTTTGGCTCTCACTACGAGCCTCACTCTGCATTTGTTTTAATGTTGTAAGTAAAACTTCAAAATTAGATATACCACCGACCGCTCCCTGGTCTGCAGAGTCCAGAAGTCCTATTTCATCATTTTCAAACTCATCTGCTGGTGCTACAGAGTTCTCTGCCATCTTATCCCAATTTAGTTTTTTTACCACTGTTTTCATATTACCTCTGCATTCCTTTGACAATCTCTGTTGTCTGGATTTGCCTTTTTGTTTGCTTAACTTCTTTTTTTTACTCTTAGTTTTAATTTTTCCCACAATTCTAATACTGCCCTCAGGATTTGTTTTCGATCTAGAAGAGACGTCTTTTGACACTGTTTTTTGGACTGCCATAGGTTCTGTTTCACTACTGATAGGAGTTGAGGAAGCTTCAGAGTCAGTCCCGGATACAGTCTCTTTACTTCCCGTGTCGGTATTCACTGTTTCATCACCTGAACTCTCCGTTTCTGACTCTGTGTCTGTTGTTGATCCCACACTTCCATTCATACTTTCTTCATCATCCGCTTCGTCATTACCAGTGAAAAAAACCTCATCACTGGGAGAGGCAGGAAGTGCATCAGGTAATTTGCATGTGCTTACATCCCTCTTATTAGTTACATCTGAGTTAATATCTTTATCAGTCCTTAACTCTATTTCAATTAAATTAGTTGCAGCCTCGGAATAACTTTTTCCTTCAACTGTATCCTCCACCAGACTTTGGCATGCGCCTGTCCCTTTAACTCCAGATACAACTGGAGCCGAATGAGTTGTAACCTTCTCCTTTAAGAGCTTGGACCCGCCCTCTTCCACAACTGAAGAAAAGTCTCCGGGTTCTGCTGCCTCTGTAATTTCAGTTTGAGGCTGTGCCTCGAGCGCGCAGGTACCGTCCCCGTCTACTCCTGCCTGCACAAACGGTTCCCTCTCCACAACAGGCTGTAACATCCTGCACAGGCTCACCAACGTGGGGACTCTCTCTCCCTGTGGCAGATCCGACTGCAAAGTTGTTTGGACAATCGTTCCTGGTACCGCTGCAGGTAAAAACGTCTCAACTATAGTCATCTGGCGGAGCGCAGTTTCCTTTCCAGGTATCTCCCCAGCGGTAAGTTTTGCTTCCTCTCTTCTCCTTGCAGTAGCTAACGCTAGGACAGTCACGTTCTTTTTTTTCCCTCCTTCCTCTTTCTCACGTATTTTCTTTCGTTTATTTTCCTTTGCCGCTTCTCGCCTTTGCTGCGCTTTAGATCGCGCTTTCCCTCTTAAATTTAGTGCTGGGGCCCCGAGGTTATCCATATCTTCCTCCACCTCGTAGTCACGGCTCCAATCGTCTCGGTCACGATTCTTCCTCGAGTAAATTGCAGATTTTGAAGCCAAAGATTTTGGAGCAACTTTCCAATAGTGATTTCCAAAACGGGGCGGCCGTGAAATCAGAGCTGAACAGTGTTTGTGCAAATATTTATGCTGAGCCCACTTTTTCTCTTGTGGAAAGTCACATATCAAAAAGAGCAAGCCAGTGAGTTCTCTCAGCATCGCTTTTTATCAGCAAATTGCGCTTCCCAACCACTGTCTCTCGTCATCAATGATCAGCTCAACTCAGATCTGCTCATCACCATTACTGCTAGCTGTTACACTTATATACAAGTGCATTTTTCTCCCAGCAAACAAATTTTTCCGCAGCAAATTGGATTAACTTAACTTGGTAGTAGATCGGTAAATCTGCAAGTCTGCAAGTCTGCAATCTAAGCACAATGAGCACGTAGTACACCTCATCTCTTCAGTCAGGAGGTTGACAGGGTGCGACCATCCACTACGGCGTCTCGGCGGCCATCTTGCCCTCGCGGCCATCTTGGGAATTTTAAAATCTTCTACTCAGAGATACTTGCACAAGAATACCTTAACTTTTTGCAAGACCAACGGAAAACAAGGCATAAGGAGAATGCTGAGAATAACGATCACGCAGTAGCTCTTAGGGATACTCCCTAAAAGAAACGAAGAAAAACATAATGTGGAAAATAGAGACTGTGTAAATTACTCTTTTTGGGGATGAAAAGTTACATATGAGGACTTATTTAAAATAATAGAGGAAATAGTTTGTTCAAGGATTATGAAAAACTTATTTTTTTTCACTCCTCTTTATATGATGGTTTTCTTGTGTTGTAGCTTCTTCTGCTTCTTCTGTTTCAATAAGTAAAGATTGATATTAATACAAGAAGTATAGTGGTGGAGGTTGAGCACAATATGGGTGGTATTTGCTGGACATACACTGAGCACAGTAAGTTGAGGGGAAAAGTTAGGGGGGTTGACGGGTTTGGCATCCAGGAGGCCAAAGTCGGCCAGACATAGGTCCGTTGGACCTATTTGCCTGTAGGGGGGGTGGGAGCCTGAGGGTGGGCAGTCTGGGGTGGGGTTGGGGATGGGTAGGGAAATGGACAGGGCACAAAGGCACAAGATACTTAAGAGGATTTGACAAAAGCAATTTGTATCAACTGTATGATATGTGTAGTGATACTGAAGCTGTGAAAGACAACATTGAAATGAATAGGGAAGTATTTTCATTCAGTGTGCTAGACCTAGTATTGTATATTGTTTCTAGAACTAAAAGCAAGCAGATAGGGTGTGAAGAGAATTGGTTAGGGGAAAGAAAAAAAAAAATATGAAAAAATGTCTATTAGATTAGTGACATGGAATGTATGCGGCCTAAATGATGTAATGAAAAGGCAGAAGATAGGAATGCGCTTACGGCAAATGGATGTAGATTTTGTGTTTCTTCAGGAGACACATGTAATGAGTACCCAGGAGATTTATCTTAATCAGCTGGGGTTTCAATTAATAGTTACTTCTAAACAAGGAGTAAAACAGAGAGGGGTAGCGATTCTATCGAGGGATAAAAGGGTAGTAACAAGGAGGAAGTTAAGAGATAACTGGGGCAGATGGGCTATGGTAGAGGTATTAGTAGGGGGGGTGTGGACAACATTAGTTGCAGTATATGGTTCTACACAGGACGATCCAGAAATTTTGCAATTTTTGGACTCTGAGTTGGCAGATTGGGCCCCTCGAGTTATTATAGGTGGAGACTTAAATATTGACGGAGCGGAGGGTCTAGGATCAGGCTCAATAAGACAGTATAAGGGTAGGAAGAAAAAGGTTTACAAGGCCCTTACGGATCTTCTAGACAATAATACACTGCGAGATGTCTGGGGGTCAATTAGATCGAAACAACTCGGTTATACATATTATTCAGCACCGCATCAGATAAGCGTTAGGTTGGATTACTTCCTGGTTTCCAATGATTTAATTAGTATAGTGGAAATTGATAGACTTCCTCGGATACTTAGTGACCACAATCCCCTAATCCTAACGATAAAGCAGAGTGGGAAAACAATAACAAGAAGGGAGTGGACATTCGAAAGGGGTTTGCTTTTAGATGATGATTATATAAAACATATGTCTAAATGGATTACTGAATTCTTTGAACATAATAGAGGAACTGCTGCAGTTGGTATAGTATGGGATGTCTTTAAGGCGGGAGTACGCGGTGAAACGTGTAGTTATAGTGCCTTCAAGAGGAAAACAGAAAGATTGCGATATAAGGAGAGAGAGGGAAAAGTACTGGAGGCAGAAGAACAACTTAATAACTGTGTAATAAGGGGAGAGTCGACTGAACAATTCGTAATAGAATTACTGAAGGTGAAAAGTGAAGCAGAGGAAGAACTTGCTAATAGAGCCGCAAAGCAATATACAATCAGAAGGGAGAGATGTTACGAGTTCAGTGAGAAAATAGGGCGAGTCCTTGCTATACGAACCAGGCAGATAGCGGCGGCAGGGACGATTAAGGAAATAAAGGATGAAAAGGGATAACTACACTCAGATCCAGAACAAATTCGGGAGGTTTTTAGGAAGTTTTACCAAACTTTATATGATGAGAAAGATCCCAGTAGTATCGAAAGAATAAACGAATATCTCCAGAACATCGAGGTAAAAATTATCTCTCCTGAAGATGCAGATGAATTAGAGATCGTGTTGGACGAAATTGAGATTAAAGAAGCAATGACTGCTCTACCCTCGGGGAAAGCTGCTGGACCTGATCAGCTACCGATTGAGTTCTATAAAACTTTCTGGGGATGTTTAGGTAATAATTTAACTCAAACATTTCAAGCTGCACAAAGTGGGGTGTCCATTCCCAAATCCTGGAGCGGGGCAGATATAGTATTAATTTAAAAAAAAGAAAAGCCTCCGAGTGAACCAGGTTCGTACCGCCCAATAACATTGATGAATAATGACACCAAAATTTATTCGAAGGCACTGGCTGCAAGATTTGCAAGAATTATAAGTACCCTGGTTAGTGACAACCAACATGGTTTTATTCCTGGTAGAGGGACAACTCACCATATCAGAAAAGTTATAACTTTACTTGATGTGGCGGAGGTAGCAGGAGACCCGATGGCAGTTATGCTTCTGGATGCGGAAAAAGCATTCGATCGGGTCTCCTGGCAGTATTTGTGGCAGACCCTAGTTAGAGTTGGGATTAGAGGAGGGTATTTGAAAGCAATTCAGACTTTATATATGGACCCAGGTGCAGCATTAAGGATAAACGGGGGTATAACTGGTCAATTTAAAATCAAGAGAGGAACTCGCCAGGGATGTCCTTTTTCTCCCCTGCTATTTGCCATCTATATGGATCCCTTAATACGCAAGATAGAATCAGCACCAGAGATCAATCCAGTCAGTACAGCTCTTGTGCCATGCAAGATATTAGCCTATGCTGATGACGTTGCGGTGATAACACCCTGCCCTACGGAAGCAACTACGTTTGTAGAGGCTGAGGCCTTAAGATTTGGTCAAGTCTCAGGGTATTCACTGAACGCGTCTAAAACTCAGATTATCAAAAACTCTTTTACACCTTGTGAAGATAGAAGAGTAGTGCCGGTAGGGAAATACCTCGGAATTAATATTATGTCTAATTTAGATAGCTTGGTGGATAATAATATTGCCCCAGTAATTGAAAAAGCAAGAAAAGATCTGGATCGCTATGAGAACTTACATTTATCATTAGTTGGGCGAGTTAATATTATTAAAATGCTGATCTTACCCAAATTGCTGTATCTTTTTAGGGCAATTCCTCTTCTAATTGAAAATAAGTGGTTTAAAACTTGCGAAAGTATGGTAAATCGGTTTATCTGGGCTAGAGGTAAAACCCGGAGGGCATTGAGGTATATGTCCCTTCCCAGGGAGAAAGGGGGGTGGTCATTGCCGGATCTAAAGGTATATTATTGGGCTGCAGCAATACAAGGGATGGTTGGATTAATTGGGGGGGCTGAGATGGATGGATGGGATAAGACAGGTTCGCTGGCTATATATGGTTTAGCTTTGGGTACAAATGCCGAAAATATTTTTTTAAGATTTACTGATGGAAGTTACTTTAAAAGAACACGTTTCAAGACAATTATGGCGGCCTATAATATATGGAAAGGATTTTCCAAAAAGGTTGGAATAGGGAAATACAGTGTATATACTAGATTCAAAAATAATCCCTCATTACCTAGGGCTGTGTTTTCAGGAATGATATATGAAGAATGGGAGAGTCGAGGTATAAGTATGATTGGTGATATGTGGGATGACAATGGTATGTTACAATTTATTGATCTGAAAAATAAGTATATGTTAAGCACAAATCATTTCTTTAAATACCTTCAAATAAGAAGCTGTATATTAAATAAAAAAGGGGGAGCTCTAGGCTTTGGGAGGAGTACAATGATGGATCTCATACAAAAAGGTAATGACTGTACTATAAAAAGATTTTATTTAGAAATGACAAAGTTAAAAAAAGATGATCTTGATAAATGGATAGTTAAATGGTCCTCAGATTTAGATATAGCTAGAGAAAGAGATATTTTCTCTGAATCACTTGAGATGGGATGTAAACTACTATGCTCGGCGTCTCTTCAGGCCCAGCACTACAAGAGTTTGTATCACTTGTATTATACGCCATGGAAAATTGCTCAATGGGGGGCTGTGTCGGGCATCACATGTTTTAGATGTGGTAGTATGGAGGCCAACTTGTTACATATTTTCTCCACTTGTCCACATTTAGATAAAATAAAACAAGATATCAGGATTTTTTTCCGGAATGCCTTAGACACAACTATAGAGCTGGACTCAGCAACTATTTTGCTGGGAATCTCCCCTAACGGGCAAATTAATTGTAAATATTTTCTGTTTGTAGCAATGGCGATTTTTAGACTGCTTGTGGCCTCAACTTGGTTAGATCCAAATCCTCCCACGTATCATCAATGGCTTGGAAAAACTTTGTCAATACAAAAATTGGAAACAGCTATTTACTGTAGGAAAGGGAGAAAGGGTAAAAAGCTGGGTATACAAATCTGGGGTCCTTTGATTGATTGGAAGGCTGAAACTGAATAAGGTATTTTGAGGAATATATGTATTATGGAAAGTTAATATATATTATTTGTATCTGTATATATCTTGATAGGATCTATATGTAGTGTGTATACCGTAATATTTCTATCCCTTTTTTTTTTTTTTCTTGAATATGTGGTTGAGTATGTGGCTGCCTTATGAATCTTATTGTGCCTTGTCCATGTAATGGGGGGGGGGGAAATAAAATGAGGGGAAAAATTTCAATAAAAATATAAAAAAAAAAAAAAAGAAAGGTATGACATATTAGATAGTCTAAATGGTCCCCAATCCATCTACAAGCCCCCATAATTTCGCAACAGATAATTTGAGGTGTATTCATCCTCCCCAGGTGCATTGTAAAATCTGGTAACAAACCTGCGGAATTTTCCACGCACAGCGTTTAAAGAATACTGTCAAATCAACCCGGTAAGATTTCCAACTCGCCACAATAGATCACGTAGGGAGTAACAAAAGAGAACAATCTCCTTATACATGTCTATCCTTGTTGTCCACAGAAAAGAAATGAAAAGACATTATCTCTAAGTAAGTATGCCTTAGAGCGTGCCTGATATTGAATGCTTGTTGTTAGTCATTTTCAATAGCGTGTGCATTTATCATGTAGGTGGTCCCGCTCCGCGGACGTTGGCAAACCTAGGAAACACATCCCATTTGACACTCTGAGAGGTAAGAGGCAGAGAACCGGGTGTTGAGCTCAAATCAGCTTCTGTGACATAAAATGACGCATTCTAACAGAGGTTCCCCTGTTTTTCCTTTCACAGTCTATGGTCCTGACGAGAACTCTAGACTTAAAGAGTTCGAAACGCGTAGACCTTCCTTTGTAACGTCGTCACACTGAAACCATAAGAAAACAGAAACAACAATCTGATGATAGTGATTTATATCTTTAATGATATTCTATGGTTTCGTTTCAAAAAATTGTATATAAATTGTATAAATATAACACCCTGTCATTTTAGATTGCTAGTTGGATGAATGCATTGAGTATGTATAGATAAGTCCCCCAGGATGAATGAGTATGAATGAGGTATGAAGATAGAATTCAATTTATGTTTGTTTTTGTGATGTGTTTCGAAATATTCTGTGAAAATATTTAAATGTTTGAAATCAGAAATGTGCAAATAAAATGCAAAATTGAAAAAGATTGATTCTAGGAAAAATTCCTCTTACATAGTGTTTTGTTCGTATGTACAGAATGAAATAATACTTCAGAATTCAATCAGCAGTACTGGCAATTTTTGTGTGATACAATTTAAGGCAGGGCTTGGCCTTACTGCTTGGGAGCCCATACCCAGTGGTGATCAGTATTTGTGATACCTCAGAATGGCAAGTACACTAGAATCATATTCTGCTGACCACCACAGTCTCAGCGTCCTGTCCTGGAATGTGAACGGTCTTGGTAACAAGGTTAAGAGATGGTTGGTAAATGCCTACCTTAAAAGAATAGGACCAGATATAATTTTCCTACAAGAGACGCACCTTAAGGCAGTGTTCTTCAATCTGTGGGGCGCGCACCACTGGGGGGGCGCGACACCTTCCCCGGGGGGGGCGCGCACTCCACGCTGACCTTTGTTTCCTGCCTTCTTGGAGGACTCCGGTATTTGAAAGGGGGAGGGAGGGGAGTTCGATGGCATCTTTTGTGTTGCTAAGTCTCCCAGGAGGGGGTTAATTTGTAGGTGCCATGCTCGAGCTGCAGTGGGAGGCAAGCGTAGCTAGGTGGGTTCGGGGGGGGGGGGCGGTCCGCCCCGGGCAGCACAATTCTAGAGGCGGCTACGCCGGATGCAGAAGACTTTCACTTTATAAGCAGCAGAAACGAAACTAGTCTGTTTCCTGCATCATGGTGCTGCGTGGTGTGTGACCGGTCCAGGGACCACCGGGCCCACACCATCGTTCCTGTAGAGGAGGCTGCCCAAGAGTACAAGGTATGTGTGAGGCACTGCTGGGATCGCAGCTTTCACTACAAACTGTACTGCTTGACTGACTGTGCCCAGGAGAACAAGGTACGTGTGAGGTGCTTCTGGGAACACAGTTCTTTTACTGGGAGTAATTACAACCTGGGGTACAGGGAATGTGCGAGATAATGCTGTAATTGTTATACTGTAGCTCCTTATCTATCCATAGCTGCCAAGGCGTCAGAATGCTATGTGTGATATTTTCATAATGTCAGTGTTATTTCGAGTGACATATCAATAAATACGAGTGACACTTTCTCACAGAACACGCCTCACCCTGTGACGATCTGTGAAAGGGTGGGTTTAGGAAGCATGCGAAAGGCGCAACAGACCAAGCTATTACGTCAGTCTGTGGCGTCAATTTAGGCTTGAGTTATTGTGTTTACGGCCATCCCAGGACGGGCTCTTTCATACTTAGTGGCAGCTTGCATATTTGAGAATTCATCCGATACTGCACTGCGAGCTGCCTGAACACCATAAATAACGGAGGCAAATAAATGTGGGAGCTGCCTCACATAAAGAAACGGAACATACAGCGGGACAGACAGTGCAAGAATCACAGCACATTGAGGGGAGTTCAGTTTCACTTATGAAGCAGGAACGGCACTGGAAACATTATAATACAGGTACGAATGCGCCTCACTATGTAGAACAGGTTTGTCTGAGGTGAGAAATGTCCATACCTGCATTCTGGACGTCTTGGTTTAGTGAAGTTTATCAGGCTTGAAACCGTTTTTCATCTTTATATCGCGCCGCACAAAAAGCTGTAAATTTTGGAAATATTAATAAAGGTGTGATGAAAAGACTGTGGAACTGGAGAGCCTAGTTAGGGTCAGCTTAATTAACATTCTGTGATTCTGGGCTAATCACTTAGTCAACCCCGCCTAAAAAAAACAACACAAATGTGCTTGTGTAACATAACTGGCGCTCATGTAAAAAGCCATAAAACCCCTTTGGGTCAAGCTCCTACTAAATAAAAGTTAAAAAATGTAAAAAAGAAATCCTGATGAGCGTGAGGTAATGTTAAGTTTTCAGGTAAAATGACCGGATAAGCAGCTCCTTAAAAAAAAACTCCACAAATAAGCTGGAGAAAAAAAGTCAAAATCTATTCCTTTCTAACTGCTGTGCTGTCTTCTCTGCAGCACAAATGGGGTCAGTACAAAGCAACCTACTGTTACAACTACAGATGGTTCTTTTATCTCATTTGCAGATCAAATGTGCTTAATGTTGTGGCAGTAGACATTGCTAGATGTAATCTGCAGGGAGAATAAAACAGGCACTAACAACGCCACTTAGTGTAGCTTTTTATTAATGAAATTGTTGGTTACTCAATGGGTGATGTTTGGTGTATGAGAGTGTGAATGGGTGAGTAACTGAATGTGGGGGTTGACTGTGTGGGTAGGTAAATTTGACGACTGGTTGTATGAATTGGTTGGATAACCATAGGAAGCTTGATACGGATGGGTGAATATGAGTGAGTAAGTGAATGATGTAAGGTGGGAGAAAGTGAAATAATTGTTGGATGTGGGTAGGTAGGTAGGGGAATGATCTTAAGTGAGTAGTTGAGTGAGTAACCGGGTGGATGACTGTGAGAATGATAAGGTGGATAGACAAAAGCTTGTTAAAAGACAATGAGTTGACTGAAATTCAACCTGCTGTCTTCAATAACCTATTTTAATGACTGAAAATATAACAGTGAGTGGGAATGGCAATGTGAATTAGGTGAATGAGTGGAAGGGTAGTTAGATGAGAATGTATGATTGAGTGAGTGAACAAGTGTGAGTGGGTGAACAGTAGAATGGACGTGTGTAGCCTTTGACCGTGTCATGTATGTGCATGTAACTTGCAGGATCGAGGTAACTATTAGCGGCAATACTACGTGTCTCTCGGACATCTTTCCAGGGGCCCCTTGATAGAGACAGTTCTGTTTTTTCCCTGATAGACTGGAATAATTCCTAAACAAATTCTTGTAAATACCGTTTTGTTTAATTTCCTTTTAATGTAATTGATGTGAGGGAGTCTATTACTATTTGTAGAGAAATGTTTGCTTCATGCAACAACCATAAAAAACTTATTGTATTGAATGTTATTCGCTGAATATGCCCGGAATGTGCGCGTGGCGGTCGAGTCCAGAAATTTCTGTCAGGTGGTGGGGGGGCCCAACATCTAAAAAAATTCAGCTGGGGGGGCTCAACCTACAAAAGTTTGAAGACCTCTGCCTTAAGGGATCTAATTGTTCCTTCTTAGCCAGGGGACGTTATAAAGTGTTGGCACACGCGGGGTACACCACTGATTCCAGGGGAGTAGCCATAATCCTCAAGAACACCTCCCCATTCTGCATTACCCGCTCTTGGGAGGATCCACAAGGGACCTGCGTAGGGGTACAAGGGACATGGTGTAGACGCACGTACACATTGATATCGGTATATGCACCCCCCAAACTCCAGGCTAATACACTTAAAACGCTGGTCAACATACTCCTCGAATCAGCGGACACTATTCAACTGGTGGGCGGAGACTTTAATGATGTTATGGATAGGAATATGGACCGTTCAGGGGCGCCACCTCCCAAAGATACTCAGACCCCATTAGCCCAGCTGATTAGCACCATAGGCCTCACTGATGTCTGGAGGTGGTTACACCCCGATCAACTGTCATACTCCTTCTACTCAGCCTCACACAAGGTGTTCTCACGGCTGGACTACATTTTTATGTCCAGACTGGACTTAACCACCGGCACCGATGCAGAATACAGGGCGAGAGGAATTTCGGACCACTCGCCGCTGTTTGTGCGAGTGGGTCGAAAACGTAGATTGACAGAGGCAGCCTGGCGGTTCGATGCCTGGAACCTTAAAAACCCGACTATCCTAAAGGGAATGCGGGCTGATGTACGAGTGTATTTAGCCGACAATGAAGGGTCGGTGGACTCAGGGGTAACCCTCTGGGAAGCTTTAAAACCGGTCATGAGAGACAGGATAATGACTAGACTGAGTGAGGAAAGGATGAAACTTCAGGGAACGGTAGCGGAGGTGGAGAGGACTATACTAGACCTGGAGAGAGAACACCTAACCGCGAAATCCCCCACTGTCTTGCAAAAATTGATAGACACACAGCGTCACTATAGGGACCTGGTGACTGACGAGGCTAAGACCCAGAATTTGGCCACCCTCCATCGTTTATACGATGTGGGGAACAAATCAGGTAGGCTACTGGCGTGGCTCAGTAGGAAGGAACGGGCGGCACGCTGGATAGAGCATGTGAGGGCGGCGGACGGCAGGCTTGTCGACACCGATGCACTCAGTGCTGAGGCTTTTGCTACCCATTATGAGCGCTTTTATACCGCCAGAGACTTGGGTTCCTGCGATGTTGCTCTTCAATATATGAGCCAGACTGGGGTGCCCTCGTTGGACCCGGAGGCCGTTAAGACACTGGACGCCGACATCACGGTTGAAGATATCTCTCTGGCCATTGCTAGACTGAGACCTGGGAAGACCCCGGGGCCCAATGGCTTCCCAGCAGAATTCTTCAAATGCACGGTGGACCTCCTGGCTCCACACTTAAAAAACCTTTTCCTACGAGCATATCAGGATGGGAAGCTCCCCACTGACCTTTCCACGGCGACCATCGTCCCAATTTATAAAGAGGGAAAACCACGGGAGGAGTGTACGTCATACAGACCTATATCTCTTCTGAACACCGAGGTGAAACTCCTTGCGACAATCCTGGCAATGCAATTGCGGTCGGTGATACCTGACCTAATACACTTAGATCAGACAGGCTTTCTACCCGACAGGGCCACTAAATTCAACCTTAGACGCACACACAATTGGCTACAGGAGGTGAAAGACAGGGAGTCCCCACATTGGTTTCTCTCCCTTGATGCGGAGAAGGCCTTTGATGTGGTTCATTGGCCATTTCTGGAGGGGGTACTGGAAAAATTTGACTTTGGCCCTAAATTTCAGACCTGGGTTCGACTCCTCTACACTGCGCCACGAGCCAGAGTACGGGTTAATGACGGCCTGTCTCGGGAATTCCGGATCCAGAGGGGGACTCGTCAGGGGTGCCCTCTGTCGCCCCTCTTATTTACAATCACCATCGAAATCCTGGCGTCCCGGATTCGACAGAACCCCACAATTAGCGGATTTAGGGTAACGAACACGGAGCTGGCCCAGGAGAAGCTGTCCCTTTACGCGGACGATGTACTCCTATACATCACTAACCCGGTGACAACCATCCCGGAACTCTTTCTCAAACTGGAAACATATGGCCAACACTCTGGCTACACAATTAATTGGAATAAATCAATCTTATACGACCCTGGAGACGGTAACCACTGGACAACGCTGCCACGACAATTAATCACCACTACTGAAGGTTTCCAATACTTGGGGATTTATGTCACCCTAGATAAAATCGGAAAAAATCGAACTTTCTAAAAATTCAAATAAAGCATTGTTTGAGACAACTAAACAACTGGCTGGTTGTCTACCTAACCTTCAACCTCCCTCCTCCCAACTGTTCTGTGATGCTTTGGCCAACTACTTTTATGACAAAGTTAATGATATCTATGCTGTCTTTGCCAGCTCTGCAAAAACGCCAGTAAATATTACTTCTGAGAAGGCGAGTTCCTCCACAACCGGTCCTTCTCTATCTCAGTTTAAGGAGCTCTCTATTACTCAGGTCAGGGATTTTCTGTCACCTATTAAATCAGGCTCTGCCCTGGATCCATGCCCTTTTAAAGTATTGCTACCAGTGTTGGAAGTTCTGCTCCCAGCCATCACTAATATATGTAATACTCTGATTACTACAGGAGTCTACCCCGCTGACCTAAAAAAGACATTACTTAAGCCACTGCTGAAAAAACCAAATTTAGACAGGAATGAGCTCAAGAACTATCGACCGATTGCCAATTTGCCCATCGTGGCCAAAGTTGTCGAAAAGGCCTTAAACGCCCAACTGTCAGCCTTTATAGAACTCCATCATCTATTGGATGATTCTCAGTTTGATTTTCGCCAACATCATGGGACGGAGACGGCCCTAATCAAGGCCACAGAGGATATCCGAATCATTTGTGATGCGGGTGGCACTGCGGTCTTGATATTGTTGGACCTTTCGGCAGCATTCGACACGGTCGATCATGCTATTTTGATCGACCGTGTCGAAGATCTGGGGATTAAGCATAAGGCTAAGACCCTATTGGCATCCTTCCTTGCCGAAAGGACTCAGGTGGTTACCATAGGGCCTTTTCAGTCTACCACCCTGTCCCTGCCATGCGGAGTACCCCAAGGCTCATCCCTGAGTCCGACACTTTTCAATATATACGTGTCGGACCTTGCCAATACCATCAGAGCTCATGGGATGAGCCTTACTTCCTATGCTGACGATACCCAGTTGGTCTTGGCCATCAGAAATGACGGACAAAAAGTGGCTGATAACTTCAATCTGGGCATGCAGGCTATAGGAAGTTGGATGGCCACCAACTGCCTTAAATTGAACTCGGATAAGTCCGAGGTGGTCATCTTTGGACACTTATCCCCAGATTGGTCTTCCCGCTGGTGGCCACAGTCCATGGGTTCACCGCCCACCCCAGTCAGCAAGGTGAGGAACTTGGGTGTCATGGTTGATGACAGGCTTACTTTTCTTCCCCATGCAAATCAGATTGCCTCCTCCGCATTTTATAAACTACGAATCATCAAAAAAATCCTCCCTTTTCTCCCTATTTCAGCTGGCAAAACCTTGATCACGTCCTTGGTCCTATCCACCTTGGACTATTGTAATGCTCTATTCCTGAATGCCCAAGAGAGAGTCCTCAACAAGCTGCAGACCATTCAAAATGCTGCTGCCCGACTGTTGGGTAACATCCCCAAATTCCAATCAGTCTCGAGCACTATCAGAGAGTTGCATTGGCTTTCCATTAGGAACAGAACTAAGTTTAAGGCTCTGTGCATTGTCTATAAGGCACTGCACAACCAGGGACCAGCCTTTCTGACTCAACAACTTATTCCCTACCGGCCCGCTAGGTCCCTGCGGTCCTCTGATCTCTTCCAGCTGGAAGTACCCCGCACCAAACTGGTCTCATGGGGTGACAGAAGATTTCTTGTTTCAGCACCTAAGCTCTGGAACTCCTTGCCGCTAATCATAAAGAACAGCCCCTCCTTGTGGTCCTTT
Source organism: Lissotriton helveticus (assembly GCF_964261635.1). NCBI lineage: Eukaryota > Metazoa > Chordata > Amphibia > Caudata > Salamandridae > Lissotriton > Lissotriton helveticus. The sequence goes on from NC_136068.1 coordinate 847,892,074, forward strand.
CGAAAACAACTCAAAACTTGGTTATTTGACCAATAATTAGTTCTTCCTTAGGGCTGAATTTAGCAGATACCAGCGCCGAGATGCCCAAGGGCCTTTGTAGCGCTTTACAAATGTTTAAATAAATAAATAAAATAAATAAGATAAGACACTCTCGCTCCAGAAAAACATAGGAAGGGTCTCGCTAAACTCTGCCGCAGACATGGAGAGATGGCAACGCCTGCCACTTACACTCTTAGGTCGAGCGGCCATGTATAAAATGATTGTTCTTCCCAAGTACTTATACGCCCTAGAAAATGAGTATTATCCCCTCCTGGGGACGCTACTGCGTAAACTCCACTCAGACCTTCGGACCTTTCTCTGGTTGGGGAAACAACCCAGAATAGCACTGACTACACTCCAACGGCACCATTATAGCGGCGGAATCTCGCTCCCGAACTTAGAGGCCTACTATTGGGCAGAACACATGATCCCAATTAACGAATGGTTACACACATCGGCAGACAATCCCACGTATACGTTAGAACGGCATAAACTGTCCTCCCACAACTTACTGCACTATCTATATGGAGGCCCCACAAACCGCTCACTTCTTCCGGCGACTCTGATAACACTACATGCCTGGAATAAGGCCATGAGACGCACAGGCTGGGCTAAGACTCCCACCCGGCAGACACCACTGTGGCACTGTGTATGGCTACATGAACTGCACAAACTAAGGGGTTTCAAACGATGGGATGACATCGGAATCTCTACTATTGGCGACGTGATAGCCAAGGGGGATCTGAAATCCTTCCAAGCTATGAGAGCCGAATTTGGACTCCAACACTCGCAGATTTTCAAGTATACTCAGTTCCGCCATGCTTGGAAGGCACAACAGATACACCTGTCGGGGTTATCAGAATACGCACCATTGGAGGGGAGACTCCTACAGGAACAGATTCAGGGGAAAGCGGTCTCACTCACCTACAAGACCCTAACCAACCACATGCTGGGGACCTAGCGAAGCTCAGAAGTACTTGGGAGAGTGAGGTAGGGGCACTTGAGGACTTAGATTGGGAAATGGTGTTAATGCATCCCCGAGATGTGGCGATTAAATCTAGACTCCGCCTCATACAATACAATGTGCTGCACAGAACCTACTACGACAGGGTGCGCCTTTATAGGATGGGTAAAATAGAGAATGACAGATGTCTTAGATGTCATAGGGCAGGCGGTGATTTTTATCATGCATAATGGTCCTGTGGGGTAATTCAGACTTATTGGACCCGCATTTTCACAGAACTACAGGAGATACTGGAGATTCCGCTTACACAGGAGCCCAAGTTGGCTCTACTGGGGATGTCTAATGATGTGGATCTGCCGCGCCCCCTCATAATCTTTCTGGTTTTAGCCTTGGTGGTGGCAAAGAGAGACATAGCAAGACAGTGGGGGTCTCCGATTCCCCCGGACTTGGAGACCTGGAGAACAGGGCTTGACCTGTACATGGCGGCAGAGAGGGTGACCTACAAATCCAGGGGATGCCCTAAGAAGTTCCGAAAGATCTGGTCCAAATGGAGACACTATCATGGCCTCGATGGAGGGTTGGGGGATGGCTGAGTCTATTCTTAATTTATTGGTTTTTGTGGGTGACGACGGGAGGGATGGGAATGAGACCTTGAAAGTAGCCTATTCTTTGATCAGAATTCTTTTTTAACTGTATGAGATGAAGCATACCAACTGCTCACGATTGTGGGGAGGCGGGCCCGGGACCAGAGGGATGAATGTTCCTAAATGTCTGACTGTACTGTTGAGCTTTACTCAAAATGCAAATAAAAATGTTTATAAAAAAAAAAAAAAAGATTGGAGGGTACAAGGTCTTTTGTGTGGGAGGACGGTTTAAGATTGCCAATTATTTTGAGGACTTCTAGCTCTGTGACGTGGAGGAAGTTGAGCAAGGATCCCTTGTTCTTTAGTTGTGAGTTATGGGAGTTGGTAGCTGGTGAAGTGGTCGGAGGGAGGCCACTGGGATGGTTGGGGGGATGTAGAGAAGTGGGTGGGTGAGAAGGGTCGTAAGGGAGCGGGTTGGAGGGTTGTTGTGAGGGAAGGAAGGATTGATCAATTTTGGCAATTTTTTCCGAGAAGAAATGGGCAATTTCGTCACATCTGGCTGAGGAGGCTGTTATATTAGGAGGAGCTGGGGAAGATTGGTTACGAATGATATTGAAGAGTTCCCTGGGTCTGTTTTTGGCATGATCAAGTTGAGTCCGGAAGAACAATGCTTTTTGCTTGAAGATGTGTTTTTTGTACGTGGATCTAGCACGTCTGAGTTGAACCAGATGGGCGGGATAGGGCTGGTGTCTCCAGGTTCTTTCCACTAGTCTGAGTGCCCGTCTTTCATTATTTATCTCAGTATTAAACCAAGAATTTGAGGGGGTGTTTCTTTGGTTTTCGAGTTTAGGCGGGGCCAGTTCGTCAAGAATACCAATGACAGTATTATTGAAGAGTTCAGTGAGCTCATTTGCATTTTGTGAGTCGGGAATGAGAAGGAGTTGAGCTTGGAGTTTAGATTGCAGAACATCTGGGGGGATACCTTTAAGGTTCCTTCTCAATTTCTTAGGTCTGTTAACTTTAGAGGTGGGGAGGCTTGTAGAGGTATCAATGGTGAACAGTATAAGGTGATGGTCAGACCAGTCAATGGGGATGATATTGGTCACGGATGTCAGATTTTCGTTAGACAGAATGACGTCAAGTATAGAACCTTTGGAGTGTGTTGGGGATCAGCAAAGTTGTTTGAGTTCACTGATCTCAAGGAGAGTAGTGAGTAGGGAGATAGTGGGGTCATTGGTAGCGTTCTAATGGAGGTTAAGATCTCCAAGAAAGAGATTTTTTGAGTTGGATACTGCAGATTTCGTCAGGAGCTCAGATAAGTCCTCAATGAAGGGCTGCGGTGAACCTGGGGAGCGATAGATGTTGTGTAGGCGAATTGGGGGGGAGTTTTGGGTTGATAGTTCTGCTTCCAGATATTCGCAGGAGGAGTAGCCTGGGTTAGTGACAAGGGATATCTGAAAATCATTTCTGAAGATAATGGCGAGACCACCCCCCACTCTGTCTGGTCTATCTTTTCTAAGAATAGAGTATCCAGGAGGGGAGAGTAGGTCGAGTATGCTCGTTGAGTGTTTATTTAGCCAGGTTTCTGTGAGGAATGCGATATCAATGGATTCACTCAGGATTTTTTCCGAAATTTCCGTGGCGTGTAAAACAGCGGATCGGCAGTTGACGAGCATGCACTTCAATGGTGTTGGGTTGTATATGGAGGGTGGGCACGAGGGGATCAGCGTGAGTTGGGGCGGTGGTCTGGGGAATAATCCATAGCTTAACCAAAAAGCAGAATTCCCCAAACTGTGGGTCGTGACCCACGAGGGCCGGGAAAGATTGAGCAGTAAATATATGTAACTTTAAATTTTATGTGTAACTTGTCACATTTGACAGGTAATTCTGGAAAGATGTCAGGCTATGTCTTGTGACAAATTGCTGTGGGATTGGTGTTTACTTTTCTTCTCTGACTGCAAAGTCAGAGCAGTTTTTAAAGTGAATTATGTGACAATCTTGCTGAAGTACAGGAAACAGTGGCGGTTTCTGTGCGAGGGCGCAGGGGCTCCGCCCCCTTTACGGTCGCAGTAAAAAGAAATGCTAAATCTGCCTTTGTTTAAAAAAGAAAAAAACGTGTGTACAAACATGCCTGCTGCACAACAGTTACATTGTCTGCCACTCACCGTTGTATTGTTGTGACACTGACACTAGTGTGTCATGGCGCTTTTTCTAAATATGTTCCCCTGGGCAGCCCGAAAGTCTAGAGTATTTGCGGGGCTGACAGACTCTTAGCCCCGATGTCTGTGAGGTCATCAGTCTGCAAATACGTAGCATTAAGGAGCAGTCTCCACCCCCTGATGACGTGGAGGTTAAGTTGGGCATGGGCGTTTCAAATTCAAGCCCTGTAGTGCAAAGCCTCCACGTCAATCAGTGGGGAGACCTGAAGCCAGGAAATTGAGTCTGCGCAGTTTGTATCTGGATATACTGCGCAGACTCGACTTGCATCGTGCGTGAGTTAATGCTGGAGCCAGACGCCATTTCAGCTCCTGTGTACGTCTGAAGTCTTCAAACACATTAATCCATTTACTAGAAGGTACTAGTGAGCTAGACTCGTGGCGACATTGGGGGAGCGAAGGGCAAGGTGTTGTTATGCGCATTTCAGTCAGTCCTTGTCGTGAATGAGTCGAGGTCCGCGTCACCTGACCTAGCCTGGCTTGAAGGCTCCTGGCTGCTTCCCTCAAGTTCACCAGGTGAGGTTAAAAAAGTGCCCGCTGCTGGAACCTGCCCCTTTGATTAGTTATAATTTGGGCCCGCTGTTAAAATGAATGGGTTTACAGTTTCTTTGTGGAATAATGTATTGCACGCAGTAAGGCTCTACAACAGGAAGCTGGGGACGGCATGAAGTTGTATGTGTTTAATTGCTCCTAACGTAGTTAGGAAGGCTGAACAGTTCACAAAGTTCAGGGCAGAGTTGTTGATTTCGAATTTGACTTTCGTAAAAGGCAAGCTTTTGTCTTCAGTCCTGTCAAGCGTCACGCAACAGGTGTGACGCACACGCATTTCAGTGCGGTGATCCGCATCACCGCACTGAAATGCATTGTCACGCATTTTCACCTGCCAGGCGCGCCACCAGCGGCGCCTGTGCCCCAGCTCTCTGCAGCTCCGAGAGAGGTGCTGGTTGCTGAGCCGAGTTCCCAAATAGTTAACCAGACTGCTCTGAGCTCTGTGGAGTAGCTGAGAGCAGCGCTACAATGTATCTGCCCTGAAAACAATGAATGCGGTGCCAGCGTGGCGGCGCGCGGCTTTAGAGACACACACACACACGGGGGGTTGCCCTCAAAGCAGTCGATACTGCAGCTGTCAATCACCGGCGTGGCACCATGGGGGCCGGGTTCAATAGTCCGGATGTGCCGGCGTAGAGTGCAGTCACGTCAGGAGGAACTAGGCAGAAGCGGCGGGGGAATCTGAGAAAGTGCAGTCTCTCTCATGCCAAGGGAACCGAATATAAGGGAAGTCTCATAAGGTAAAGGGAGGGGCGTGGTGGTGGGGAGACATCTGAATGGTGGAAGGAAAGAGTCTGTTCCAAACACAGGGTAAGGTGGCGGAAACAGGAAACAGGATGACAGAGGCTCTACAGAGGCTTTTTGTAGGCTTGAGGGAAGTCCAGCATTGAGTTGTGGAGACCATCTTGTTATTGAACAGTACATATAATCAGGTTATAAGGGCACTAGATTAGTGTAGTGCCCTGCCATCCCAGGTGCTTTGCAGCCGTTTAAAGATCTTCTTAGAGTTTCTCGTTGCTCAAATAGGTATAATTTCTGACATTTATGTTTCCTTCATCTTCATTGCTTGATTTTGCTTGCGAGAAAGTGTCACTCATAGTGGATGAAATGTCACTCATAATTACACTGACATTATGAAAATGTCACACATATCAATCTGAAACCTTGGCAGCTATGTGTCTTCCTTTTCCAAGTGAGCTCTGCATTGAATGAAAGCTTGTGGTTTCCACTTGTGGTCATCCTCTCTCCTAACTAGCAGGTGGGAATACAAATGTTGATTCCAAACTTCCCTTTGTCAGTACCCAGAAGACGCCACCATTTGATGAAATTGTAAAATGTACTCGTACTACCATTTTGTGCGTTACCTATGTCCCTTAACTCGCTAGTGGCTTATATGCCTATGATTGTTTAATGGTGGCTGTTTGAGGTACACGATTTGCACGTGTTTCCATGCTAAAATATCTCCTCTTGTAAGCATATAAAATGTAAAAGGGTCTAGAATAAAATACTGTTTGACCAGATTATTTACTCGGGACAGAACGACTGCCAGTCATATTTTTTTCGTGTGCTTTGCGAACATCATCTGACCCAGTAGAGTGTGGCTGTTGCAGTTGGAATGGGCTGAATACGGCTCCTTTGAAGAGTTGGGAACTCCAGCAGTTCAGCTGGGGCCTTCATTACACCCCTGCAATTGGAGACAATGAGATACTGATGTATAGACTACCCAGAAATCGTGAGACATCTGTGGATCTTGACTGATAGTTCTATTGTCTAAGTCTAAAGTTTTCAAAATCGTGGCCCCTTTAGTAATACATTTGCTGTATGAGACAAAGGTCAAGTATGCCTCTGTCCTCTTAGGTGTAACTATAGCTTATGAAGACTCGGCATGTGAAAATTTAGTAAATTGAGAAAAGCTAAAGACTGTAAAAGGTGTGTAAATAGTCATGTTCAAATGAATTGCAGATTGAAGAGGTGGAAACCTTAAACATTTATGTATGAAAAAAGAAAGTAACCCTGACTATTAAAGTATTATTGCCCTATCACTCCGGTCATTAACAGCAGTCAATGCCTTTGATAAAAGGCATTACGTGCTGATAATTATGTGTTTAAGCCAAAGCTGGGGGCACATAATGAAGGGAAGGGCTATTGCTTTACTTAGTAAAATGGGGCAGAAAAAAGCATCACTTTACCCCATTTTGTTAAATAAAATTTGGACAGGAAATGGCAACTAGCCTTCCAAAAATATTTCGCACACCTCTAACATGTATCCTCCCACCCTTCCCCCTCCAAGCCCAGCCGCACCACTCACAAACTTCACCAGCCGCCACTGACAGGAAATGTGAAAGGAAACGCAGTTTTTGGCAACACACAACAAAATGTAAATGCTTGCAAATAAACTGTATATATTCAGCAGTTAGGAAAACAAAATTAAGCACGTTTTATATGTAATTATGAAGTGTGCTGAAAAAAGATTTTAATGCAATCAAAACAAATCAAGACACTTGGTGATTCAAAAATGAAATAATATTCACAGAAACATACAAGGGAGGTACCTTGATGTCCTTTCAAGACCTAAAGGACCGCGTTGCCCTGTCCAATACACAGTTCTTCCGCTTCCTTCAGTTCCATCATGGCCTGCAGACTCTCCCAGATGGCCTACTTCCTGAATACAATCCCCTCAAAGCCAAGATTTTCCTTGGATGCCTAGGAAAAGGTGCCATCTCGTTAATCTACCACTCAATGGTTGTTCACGCTCTAGATGGCATTAAGATCACTAGACAAAGATGGAGCTCCTGAGTGGGGGACAGCAATGAGGACGAGTGGATGGAGGCATGCATGGCACCTTGGAAGTTAGCAATTTCCTACTTCTGTGCATTGTCCAATTCAACTATCTCCATACAATCTACCTTACCCCGCGGTGACTGCAACATTTCCCACTCACTGCTCACGCCCGCCTGCGTCCGTTGAGTGCTTCTGGCAGCAAATTTTCTTTCACGTGGCATGGGAATGCCTAGCGCTCTGCCCCTTCTGGGAGGGGGTGGGTAGGGTACTCTTCGATGTCCTGGGGGTCCCCTAGAGCTGACCCACTGTAATGTATTGTTGGGGTTGGTGGAGGATTTTGGAGGTTCAAGGGCAGAGCGCATCTTTCAGGGGGTACCCTACCTGGTTGCCAAAAGAGACGTGGTGCACAACTGATGCTACATGTACCACCCCCGATTCAGTGCTGGCGTGTGGGGGTGGACTTTTGTGCACACCAATAAAAACCCATCTTTGTGGCCTGTGGCGGTCCTCACAATTGTGAGCGAATGAGTGGGAAATGGTTTCACTACTATGGTTTGTCAATGTGATGCACTATCTCAATGTCAAAATGCTGCCATGTCTCGTTGGATTGCTGTATACAGGAGATCCATGTTTTGTAATGCTATGTGTCTTGCTGCAAAACTTTTAATAAAGATGGTTAAAAATAAATATTCACAGAAACCCGATTTTCACACATTATCCTTTATATGCTATATAGTTTACCCGTAAAACTGCATATCTGTGCAAATTTAATGACCATTTTAATGGAAAATGTGCTGTTTGTAAATTACACATGTGCTACCACATGTTGCTTTAGTTAAATTAAAATGTTACCCCTGCTCATGTCCATTAAAGGTAGCTGGGTCTCAAAGGTTTGTCGTTCTAAAAAGTGGTCAGGGTTGTATAACTTTTGGGAACCACTGACCTAAGTTGTCATTGGCATCGTAATCTAGGACTGGGTGCTAAGAAGACATCTGTTGACACCCATTTTGATTACCCAAGGAAAGGGCAAAGTCTCCTAGTAACAACCACTCTAACAGAGGGGGCCTCTTAAATTAATAAAAGCTAGAGAACAAAAGGGGAAATAAGCAAACTGCACAAACAAAGATTCTCTACCTGTATGAATCAAAGTGAGCAATGAGTCACAGATTTATAGACACCTAGGCAGCTGGCCTTCTGACAGAATCATACCACAATTGTAATATCAGAACATATCAAAATGTATTTATATTCCATTCATGATATTTAAAAAATAAACAAATGATAAAGATAAAGCACATCCCAGCCCACGCTGACTCAATCATTCAGACAAACAAACTCATACCCACACATACTCATAGGTCCTGAAATACAGGAATCCAACAATACACATCATCAATAAAACAACACAATGACAAGTGAACCAATTTCATCATAAAGAGTAGACATCAATGGTGATACACTGAAAAGCAAAAATAATTTTAGAAAAAGACAAGAAATAATGAATTCAACATATAAGGGATTGAAAAAAAGGGGCAAAACTAAATAATCAGATAGTCCATGTAGTAGTTATCACAGTCTTCAATGATATAATTGAAAAATTGGTCATAGATGTTTGTGGTCCACAAAGAAATTTCTGCGCTGGCGCGCGTTTTTGGTGATCGACTCCAATATTGGTCTCACCTGCCTCAGGATGCATGTACCAAGGGCAATGGATGTGTGACGTGCCTGCACTCGGAATGGAGCAAGCCAAACAACAACGGACAGAATCCTTGAATAGAGAACAGTAGAGACTCAGGTAGGGAAAGGACGGTGCTCAAACTCATAAAACTAGAGCAGAGATGTGTCCTGGGCAGCAAGAGTATGGTGCTGAGGGTAGCATGGTAAGGACCAGCTGATCCGGCATCAGACCCGCTTTTCTGCTTAGTGCGTCGCATCCATACAGGCGCGGGAGCGCAAGCTCGACCCGGAGTGTGCTCTTCTTATCACCTCGACGAGCCTGTTCCTATAACTAAGTGAGCTACCCTCGAGGCATTGTTTTTATCCGAAGTCCTTACCACGCTACCCTTAGCACCATAGTCTTGCTGCCCAGGACACATCTCTGCTCTAGGTTTATGAGTTTGAGCGCCGTCTCCACGTCTGGTCCCTACCTGACTCTCTACTGTTCTCTATACAAGGATTCTGTCCGTTGTTGTTTGGCTCGCTCTGTTTCGGCGCTCAAACTCCTAAAACTAGAGCAGAGATGTGTCCTGGGCAGCAAGACTATGGCACTTAGGGTAGCATGGTATGGAGCAGCTGATCCAGCATCAGACCGGCTTTTCTGCTCAGTGCGTCGCATCCATACAGGCGCAGGAGCGCACGCACGACCCGGAGTGTGCCCTTCTTACCACCTTAACGGGCCCGTTCCTATAACTAAGTGAGCTACCCTCGAGGGATTGTTTTTCTCCGAAGTCCTTACCACGCTACCCTCAGTGCATGGGAATCCGCAGACATTTTTCCAGGGGGGGCTAACCTGGCAAATGAAGAGGCGTGGCTAATGTTAATCAATAGGGGCGGGGCTAAAATGGCAGACAATCAGGATCGAGTAATGCTGAGGCCAAGCTGAGAAAAAAAAGTGGTGAATTCTGCATTTGAAACTGGACAACAATTAGAGCACACTCATGAACCCTAATATTACCCCTCTGGCCCCTTAAAACTCATACATTGCCTGATCCCTAAAATTAGCCCCCTGGCACCCCAAAACCCATAACCCATACCCGCCCTGGCCCCTAAAATTGTCCCCCTGGCACCCCAAAACCCATACCCGCCAGGAATCCTAAAATGTCCCCCCTTGCAACCCAAAACCCATACCCACCAGGAACCCTAACATTTCCCCTGGCACTCCAAAACCCATACCCGCCCTGAACCCTAAAATTACCCCTGGCACCCCAAAACTCATACCCACATTGAACCCAAAAATTATCACTGCCACCCCAAAACCCATACCCACCTTGAACCCTAAAATTACCCCACTGGCATCCCAAAAGCTGAACGCTACTGGGCAGACTTACAAGCCAACTGGCATGGGTGCAAATTCAGGACAGTGAGTGTATAAATTCAGGACAAAGGGTCAGAATTTGGGATCAAAAGTTCAGGACAGCAGGTCAAAATTCAGGACAAAAGGTAAGGTTTACAGACATATACTATTGCCCAACCTTCTCTGATGTAAGTACGTAAATAGACAACCACTAAAGTACAAGTGAAAATAAGTTTATATTAGGTTGAGACAATTGTGCACTTCATGGTTTGTCAGTATACGCGCAGCTTTAAGCAAATGTGCAGATCTTTTTGTGGTAACAAAACCACCCCCACCTTTCCAGCTCCCAGAGAAAACACCTGATGCCCAGTCCAGCCAGTCTAGCCTTGATACCACCCTCCAATGGCGCCCCTCATCTACACGTAGACCCTCTCTCATGTGTATTTAATTTCTTCTATAGTGCTACTCATCCCAAGTATGTGGGGCAGAGTTTTGGAGTGCGTTACAACACACACATATTATAAAAGACAATCACTCATATAAATGGGAAAGTCAATGTATAGGAAATGTTGCTTTAGATAATGGGGCTTACAATATGTAATAATACTTTCATCCATCATTCAGTCTTTCAACATTTATTCTGTCCTTCCATCTGTGTGCCCAACAATGTCCATATTCATCCATTTACAGACCTATCTATCACGTTTCCTTCCATCCATCATTCCACTTATCTATCCCTCAATCCACCCTTTTACTCATCCATCATCCATCTACCCTTTCACCCTATCCATCCATACACTCATCCATCCACTCTTCCACTCATCCATCCATTAACTCATCCATCCAGCCATTCACCCGTTCAGTCATCCATTTACCCACCCCCCTTCCTCTTTCAATTCCCTTTTCACTTAGCCATCCATCCTTCCATCCACCCACCCATCCATCCACTCATGAATTCATCCATTGAACCTATCATTCATCCATCCTTTCACTCATCCATCCACCCTTTCACTCATTGATCCATCTTTTTGTCCATCTACCCGCCCTTTCACTCATTCATCCAGCCTTACATCCACCCTTTCACTCATCCGTCCATCCATTCACCCTTTCACTTATCAATTCATCAATCCACCCTTTCACTTATCAATTCATCAATCCATCAATCATTTCACTCATCCATCCACCCATTTACTCGCCCATCATCCACCCTTTCACTCATCCATCTATCCATCATTTCACTCATCTATCCAGCCATCCATCCACCCATCCCTTCACTTACTTACTCACTCCGCTTTTCACATTAATTATGAGACCTATCAAGAACTCCACCCTTGCTGTAGTTCCTAAAGCAAGGGGTGGGGTGGAGCAAGGTTCACTATGCCCCTGCACATAGGCAATCTGAAAAAGTGGAAGGCATGAGTCATGCATGATGCACAGTGCCTTGACGTGTGGCTACTGACATGGTGTTGTTTCCAGAGCGTTAAGTGGGATGAAAAAACTAAAGGGGTCTCTCCAAAGGGGTGTTTAATGTAATAAAATGCGTGGCTTAAAACAAATAAGCTAAAAATCCGTGCTTAATATAATGTGCCGCCCGACTGGTATTTTTGTTGCTCCTGTCATTCGCATCCAGATATATAATACAACAAGTAACGTTACACTTGGAACAAGTAACTTTACACCTACAACAAGCCAGAACTATTGGCTTTGTCTATGGTTGTTAGTTGCATAAAATAAAAAAGCAGCAACCATGGCTGCTATACTATAACTTTAATCCTTTCCTTTCAACTTCTTTCACCGCCTTCCTTTGGCTAACTGGATTCTCACCTAGCAGCAGCATGGGCGTTTTTGCACTTCCATGTGATAGAATGCCCTGCCCTTGACCGAGGCTGGAGGAGGCCACCACATGCTGTGCCAGCCCAGACTGACCCATTGCCATTCTGTATGAGGCAATCAGCCCCACACAGAATGATAATGGGCGGGGTGGGGCTGCTCTTGTGCACAGGGGAGTGTGAGGTGCCCCCATCAGGGAGCTGAGGCCTGTCACAGGTGTGAATTAAACAAAGAGAGGAGTACCACCAGAAGAAAAACAGAAGGTTTCCTAATGGGGTGTTTTGACTGACAAAAGGGAAGGATTCATCCTTTTGTAAAAAAACCCTCACACACCAACCTAGTGGTGACATGCTTCATCATAGGGGTCCACCCTGGTGGCCTAGCGTCACCAGGGTGTGCTTCAACACCTGAGGTACAGTGGAGCAGGTTGTGAATGTAAGTGCAAAAAAAGATGTTAAAAATTGTCCTGGTTTAACTTATAGAAAATATGAATTTTATTTTAAAGCAACTGGACAATGTTAAAAAAGGGGGCGAGATACTGAGAGGGAAGTTACGGCCAAAGTATCTCTATATGTGTATTGGTGTGTTGGTCAACATGTTTCTACCTTGAGTGGGAGTACCAGGTATTCATCAGGACCATAAACAAGGAGATGGACGGTATGCACCCCCTAAAAGGCACACCCTATCCTAAATCCTCGTGTACCTATTAGCAAAATCGCCAATGGTAAGATGCTCGGTCAAAAATGGTTGAGCATGTATAGTAAAAAGCAAAAGACTTCTATTATGCTGTCAATTGCTTCGGCGGGCAGGGGGTAGTCTTGTCATGCCGTTAGACATATTAGTTCTGTAGTGACGCGCGAGGCCAATTACCTACATCTACCATCCCTTGCTCTACCCTTTGTTTTCCTATAGCCTGTCACAGGTGAACAGCTCTGTTCCCTGCCTGCACTGCCTAAAATTAAGGCGGACAGTTGGATGATGTCCTGCCTGAGGATGAGCCCCGGCGTCAGGCCTCCCTCCGGGATGCATTTGTGCACATGGGCGTGCGCAGGGGGGCAAGGAAAGGCGCTCCAGGGGGGGGGGGCAAGCGCCCCTCCTTGCCCCCCCCTGCAGACGCCCATGCCTCAGTGCCATAGTCTTGCTTCCCAGGACACCTCTCTGCTCTAGTTTTATGAATTTGAGCGCCGTCTCCAGCCTCCGGTCCCTACCTGAGTCTCTACTGTTCTCTATACAAGGGTTCTGTCCGTTGTTGTTTGGCTCCCTCCGTTCCGAGCGCAGGCACATCCCACGTCCATTGCCTTTGGTACATGCGCTCTGAGGAAGGTGAGACCCATGTTTGGGTCGATCTCCATCAGCGTGGATATTTCTTTGTGGACCACAAACGTCTATGACCAATTTTTCAATTATATCATTGAAGACTGTGATCACTACTACATGGACTATCTGATTTTTTAGTTTTGCCCCTTTTTTCAATCCCTTATATGTTGAATTCATTATTTCTTGTAGTCTTTGTCTAAAATTATTTTTGCTTTTCAATGTATCACCACTGATGTCTACTCTTTATGATGAAATTAGCCCACTTGTCATTGTGTTGTTTTATTGATGATGTGTGTTTTGTTGGATTCCTGTTTATCAGGACGTATGAGTATGTGTGGGTATGAGTTTGTTTGTCTGAATGATTGAGTCCGCGTGGAGTGGGATGTGCTTTGTCTTTATCAATTGTTTATTTTTTAAATGTCATGAATTGAATATAAATAATTTTTTATATGTTCTGATATTTCAATTGTGGTATGTTTCTGTCAGTAGGCCAGCTGCCTAGGTGTCTATAAATCTGCAACGCATTGCACACTTTGATTACTGCAGGTAGAGAATCTTTGTTTGAGTAGTTTGCCAATGTCTCCTAGTAGCCACAGTGCAATCCATGCCACATGGGCCATTCGTGGCCTCAACGGCCGTGGTGACTCCGCCCACAAATTCAGCGTTCGAGGACTCCCCCTACACCGAGATGGCCTAATGAAGCTGTAGGCGCCATGCCCTCTCGCCACCGTCGGGCCGATCCCTCACTGGCCCGACAGTGGTTACGGGACCACACTGCGTGTTCTCTTTCTCGATTACCCTTCTGCCGGGGCCGCCCCCCTAAAACAAGGATGGTCCTGCACACTCATCTGTTTCCAGCCCAGGGACTGTGAGTGGCATGGTGGACCGCTGCACAATCACCACGGCCACAACACCCTCAGAGGCCATGCTGCTGGGCCCTCACTTTGAGCAAGTCCATACAGCCAGCCTCTGCCAGCAGGCGCACCGCCTGGGCTACCTTCTCATCATCCACACCTACAGATGCCATCACGTAAGCTGCATAACTTAAACTTCTTAATGACCTAAACACATTTACAATCTAATGACCGCCAAGCACCCTGATGTCACGCTGACAGACAAAAAACACTGCGCAGGTACCAATCACTGTGTCACCAATGACAAAAATGGTGGCTGGCACCATGAAATGGCAGTTTTTATCAGTTGGGCTGCGCTTTAGTCCAACAAGCGCATTAGAAGTCCAACTACAGTACCTGTACTGCACCACTTCTCCAAATGACCCAGGGGGCAGACCTCCCTGTGGTCGGCTGCTCCCCAAATGCCCACTGAGGCCGTCAGCTCTTTAGTGCAAAACGGGCCCAGTCAAATAGAGCAGTGTGCACGCGCTGCAGTACACGAATACCAGTTGGGCACATAGGGCCCTCCTAAGGTAGGGACTAACTTGTGCAACAGCCACCTTGAATGAAAAATCATACTGCGCACTCATGGACACTTCTCCTTACGTCACTGTTGAATGTATTACTGCCTTGAAGCTCCTCGGGTCATTTCATAGTTATGCTCATTAAAAGATTTCATGCCACTTCTCGCAGTGTCCACATCACTGTCTATCCAACAGCGTCTCAAAATAATTGTTCTTGGCCTTAGGACTAAACACCTCAGTTTATAACTCCCTTCTGCAGGGTCTGTGTCTTTGCCAGACCTTACCCACCCTCATCACCCGGCTCCTCCTATTCAGCAGCTTGAGATAACACCACTTGATGGGGAATTCGAGGGTGGTAATCCCCAAACTAGTTCTCCATGGTCACAGGGCCATCTTCCTTCTCAGGACAGACCTTCCACCCCCCAGAAATTGCTCCAAGGTGCCACCAAAGTCTTGATGTATTTTCAGAAAGGTCCATGACAACTCCTCACCAAAATGTTTAATTTAGAGTACAGGGTCTTCGTAAAAGAGTCTATAGTTACTGAATAAAGTTATTTATGTCATGTTAGGCCCTTGGGTTACATGAACATCAGATAGGTCCAGTCAGGGTTCATCCTCCCTACCCCATCGCTTAGCTTCCACTCTGCACCTCACACCAGCATTCAATTCCACCGTTCACTCTCAGAGCTCCAGACACCAGCTCAGACATGCAGGGAATGGGGACCGACAGGACACCACGGCGGCTGTCACTTGATTTCCAGTCACTCGAGGAGACAATTTCCAAGCCGCCGACTGAGGCGAAGGCCTGTGTCGCACGCAGACCTGGAAATCACTTGTGACGGCGCGTTACCCGCGCGTTAGAAGGGAAAGTGACATGAGATATTACTTAGCAGAAATACCCTACTGACTTCAGAAAGAGAGCCAATTAGCCCAGATTGCATTATTGCAGATTGATCACAAACACGCACCTTTTCCCCTCCGAATCGGCGAGCTCCGGATCCGAGCAGGTGATTCACTTATGCGCCATAATTAAAACACTCTTTGAGGGACGATCTGCATTTCAGATGAATTTCCAAGTAATATAATTGCCGAAATAAAAAGGCAGAGGCTCTCGGATGCCTGTCACTTAGGATTAGCTGCAGGCTCTCGGAAAGTCCTCTTCCGGTGAAAAACTGTAATATTGCAATGGCACTAAAAAACCCTTCATCTGAAAAGGAGCTTAAATGTGTGTGTGTGTGGGGGCGGGAAGTATGTCATGGGTGGGGGGGGGGGTATGTCATGGGAGGGGTGCCTTTAGGATGCTGCGAAACGTTTATGTTTGCTTCATACCCGAACTTCCTATAAGTTAAAGCAGTTTATCTTTTACTAGCAGACCATAGTAGGCTTTCACTTTCCACTTATTCCACTTTCTAGCTGCTACCTTCTGGAACTCTCTTCCACTGCCTTTAAGACAGTGTGAAGATCTTCTTACTTTTAGATGTTCTCTCAATACGTGGTTATTCAGACAGGCGTACCCATAGAGTAGTGTGTTGTGTGTCCTATAGAGCATTGTGTTGTGTTTTCCACCCCAATAGCGCCATGAAGCCCACGGGCGTACGAGCGCTTAAGAAATAAATATTAACATAACATAACATAGTAGGCGATAACAAGCTGGAGCAATGGAGCGTGCTGGTTAACTGGGAAACCGGGCGAAATCCGGGTGGGTCGGTCTCTGAACTCTCCAGATTTCTATCGGATTTTTTCATAAATATGTTCAATTCTAAAGTTTTGTACGACACAATTCTTTAAATTCTTCCACATTCATGTCCAGATAATATGATTTATCTATTATATGGCGTACCTGTATTTAAGTAGTGATATGGCGTACCTGTATTTAAGTCGTGATATGGCGTACCTGTATTTACGTCGTAATATGGCGTACCTGTATTTAAGTCGTGCATTAGTTAGACGTAAGGTACACCCAACAACCTTTGAAAACTGCTCAATATGTTTATTGATTTAAATATATAAACAGCAGGATTATTTTACAAAACGTATTTTACTTATTCTGGTATTTATGACGAGATAGAGTTTCAAAGGGCCAGCCACGAACAGGGGCACTTACTGGGACGGGGAGGCTGAGCAACAGCGTCCCTTGTTGACCCTATAGGGCCCATTAAAACTCAGTCTGTCTTCTGAGCGCTGCTGCTCTTTTAAGTAAATGTGATCACAGCTTTTCGATAAAAGGACACACACACCTGAATAAGACTGTCTCTGCTCCAGAATTTTAAGCTAGCCCCTAGGCGGATTCACCTCCCCTCACGGCTTTTTAAGACAGGTATCTTGTAAAAAATGTTCATTCATGTGAGGGAAAAGGTGTTACAAAAGGTATAACTTCGAACAAGGGGGTGGGTGGGAGCACCCTGCTCCTGGAGACGGCCACCCACGCGCCCAGGGCTCCCCTGGCCTAGGAGCAGAGATGCTGCTGCTGCCTCGAGCGTGCTCCCAGGGACTGGAACCCGCGTGCCTAGGGCTCCCCTGGCCCAGGAGCAGAGGTGGCTGCTGCTGGCTCGCGCCTGCTCCCGGGGACGGGCACCCGTGAGCCTAGGGCTCCCCTGGCCCAGGAGCAGTGGTGGCTGGGCCGCTGCTGCCTCGCGCCTGCTCCCGGCAGCCTGGGAGGCTGCAGGAACCCTAATTGGATTCCGTCCACTTGCGCGCGCGTGTCTAAGCTGACTGATCATTAGTTTGAGCTTCTATAGAGTGGAGCTAATTGGATTTACAGGACACCAGCAGCAAGCTGGTGTGCCCGTTCACAATGAGGCAGGGAGGGCGGGGTGGAGAGCAGGGAGGGGCACAGCGCCCCCTGGCCCTGCCCCGGGCCACGGCCGCTCAGAACCCTCCATCCAGCGCCCAGCCTGAGCCCCACTGAAGAGTAAGGGAGAGGAGAGGGGAGGGCATCGTAAAATTACACCCGGCCTTGGATCAGGGAAGGCTTTGTTAGAGGAAATTGCAGCCTGATCTGCATAATGTCGGCTGCGCGTGCCCCCGGCTATCTTTTTATTGCATGTGTGTCTGCTGTTATCAATTTTGTGAACAATTTCACAGGGAGGCTGGCAGGCCCCGCGCCGGAATAATATGCAAAGACGAGCTTTGAATAATGAATGATGTGCTTTTAAACCAATTCCAAAGTGTCTCTGATACTACAATATGAAAAGAGCTGGTAAGTAATAGTGCATTTAAAAGGCTCGAGTATGTTTTTATTACTATATTTTAAAAAAGGATATCTATATTATTTTGCGAAACGGATAATATATCACAGAGTCTTTGATAATCAACCAAACAATACGTTTCACTTCAGAAAACATGGTCGCAGCAGAACAAAAATACAAACCACTCAGCACAAAAAGCGACTAAGTCTCTCTCCACCTCGTGAAATATTAACGCACGTTTAATATCGCATTTTACATTTAATACGTTGTGCTTTTACTTTAATTACAGCCTTGCCATAACAACGTGGATGGGGTCTAGTGGCTGTTCGTGGGTTCTAATCCTGGCGTCAGATCTTCGCCTCGAAATATTGTGTGATTCTGGACAACTCGCCAAATGTCCGTTTGCTTTAAATTATTAATATGAAAAACAAAATTATGGGGAAAATGAACTACATTTTGCTTCCTAGAACTATCAGGGCTGTAATTCTACACACTCATTCGCATCACTTCCTAGGTCCTGTAAACCACCAGTCTTATCCCAAAAACGAAATACTTCACTGCTCACTCTGTGTGCAGCACCTCCGATTTCGTTGTACGACAATAAAAATATCCGTGTAGCGCTCCGTAGCTGTTTTGAGCGAGGCGGCGCTGCATCGGTAGCCTAAAACATTTCCCCAAACTCCAGGCCCAGCAACATAGTCTGAGTTACTGAAGCCACTTCCGCCCTGTCTGCCCATTTTAAAGCCTGCAATACCCGCCGTGCATGGTGGAGTCATGGGGCTATTTTAAGTGAGCACGTGAACACTTGATCTAATAAAGGAGATCGAAATAAGAGCCTCGAACGCAGGCAATATGGGGTGAAGCTAGCCGTGCTGTCTGAGTCCAGCCCCTCCTTGACGTGCCTCGATGTGCTGTACTATTAAGAAGCACATGCAGGCATTAATACGTGTTTTTCTATAACCGATCTCTGTTCGGGGAGACCGCGCTCTGTCTGAGCAATGTGCAAGCTGAGAACTATTTCTCTGTATTTTAATCTGAATTTTTAGAGTTTTGTATTCGAGCATGGTCTATGTTGGCAGCAGTTTCTGTGTTCTCTCTTCAGGTTTTACTTTATTTCACTTCAGGGTGACCCTGGGACGTATAGTAAAACAACAGATGCATCTTTAGGAAGTCAGCCATACAGTGAAAAGATGTACGCACGTCTGTTTATCGTTAAGCAGCCCTCTGCCCACACACGTTGGTTACTTTCACAATCTCCTTGTTATCAGTTGTAGTTAAAAGATTTACAAATAATACTTCAATTATACCAATGCCCCCCCCTCCTATAATATGTGAAAACATTCTTCAATTTGAGCATACGCTGTAGTCAATTCTTTTCCAGGGGTGGGAGGGTGATGGAGCAAAATATCAGGTCCGTGGAATAGGAAAACTGTTTAATATTAGGGTTTATTCTGTTTTAAATTCAATTACAAATTCAATTACACCTCAATGTACAATTTGTGCAGACTACGAAGAAAAACAAATGGGGAAGCTACAAGCCCGAAATCTGCATTCAGACAACACGATGAAATTGGGCTGATTAAGGGAGTGTTCTGGAAAACAGCTTCACAAGTTCGCTTCGAGAAAAATGGCGGTTCTCAGTATACCTATAGGCAGCGTTGTCTCTACAGCGGAAACGGCAAAATTACACATAGCGTTTGACGTAAATAGGTACCGTATACCATTACATGTTGTAGTTGATTTTTAAGGCCAAGAAGTGTATCCAGAAATACAAAGAGGTACGCCTTTATTAAAACACAGAAATTGTGAAAATTGATTGTACACGAGAAAAATGACACGTCGATAAACACGTCATTTCAGTGACAGGCAAATCGACAGTATTGTGTGAGCCCACATGCAAAGAATACCAGTGGAATTCATCTTGCTCCTGTTTAATTCCGTATACCTAAAACGTATGATTATAAAAAAAAATATGAAGTTAATAGAGACAAGAATAATAGTAACATAATATTAATCACGATAATTCATACACAAATCTTTATTGTTCTGGGATTTCAATGGCGCTGTGTAATAGCATGTAAATAAACAAATATGTTCCAAACGTCACAAAATGTAATTTCAA
This sequence comes from Lissotriton helveticus, assembly GCF_964261635.1. Taxonomy (NCBI): domain Eukaryota; kingdom Metazoa; phylum Chordata; class Amphibia; order Caudata; family Salamandridae; genus Lissotriton; species Lissotriton helveticus. The sequence goes on from NC_136068.1 coordinate 847,912,094, forward strand.
CACAAATTGTTTTCCGTCGACATACTTCGCATATAACATATATGTGGGGTTTTCGCCCAATACAACTTTTTATTTGTGTTTTATAAAAACGCTTTATTTAATTAGAGTGGATAGTTACTGCATCGCGAGCCAGGCGGCGCCGACCATAACTTTAGGGACGATACCGGTTACTCCTACTGTGTAAATGAACGTGTGCCTCGAAGTGCAGTTGACCCGCAGGTTGACAGACATTCGCCTTCAACTATAACATGTCTTTTGTATTCCACGATGTTCGTTCGTGGTCGCGTGGCATCCAGTTTTCCCGGACAGTCGAAAAGTCACGTTGTCCACTGCCACACATATTTATACCTCAATATTTACCCCTTTTAAAACAAAATACACGCTTTTAATAATCGTTGACAATTAAATGCGGGGAATACATAATTGTATTCGATTATAACATGGAAAGATACAAGCAATGCTGCCTGTGGTAATTCCACCCTCTAGAGAGGAGTTCCCTCGCCCAGCACCCCTTGTTCCAGCCCAGCAGGTTCTGTGCTCCTGCAGCGGTGGCCCAAAAGTGTGCGTCCTGTTGTCACAGCATAGGCGGCACACCGAGTGTGTGGGCTCAGGGTCAGTGCCAACGGCGGGGTAGACAACCCTTACCGGAAGTCGGGGGTAGAGGTGCAGCGCCCTGAGGCGGGGCTGGGAGGCGCACGAGGCGGCGGGGGAGGTTGGCGCTCCTGCAGTCGGCCTCACTCACCGACTGAAGAGGACTGGAGGCGAGGAACCATTTAAGAATGACAAGCACAGACTCTGATGGTCATAAGCCTGGCTCTTACGCCCACCACCTGCCAATCCCATGCCTCTATCCCTGCCAGGCACACCCTAGACCTGCTACCGCTTTACCCAGTACTCCATACACAGCTTCCTCTCTGCTGCCGCTTTACTCCAGTCAAACCAGACACGCGACAACCCACACTATCTCTTCAGACCACCAAAGCCAGTGCTTACTTTATTACAAATAATAATAAAATAAGAGCAGGTGCTTCTCCACATTTTTCTTAGGAGGCGGTCGTTCTCTACCTAACTGGTAACGCCCAATTTCACCCCTGTCATAGCCCTCTTCTAACGGTCAGCTTAAGGAACAGAAACAAAAATATTATTATCGAAGTTCACATGAGGGTAATACTCGGAGGAATACTAGCCAGGAAGAAGGTGAGCCGAGAAAATGTGGACTTGAACTTGGGTGGAAAGATTCTCTTAATGTGGATGTAAGTAATTGGGTTGTTGGTTGACTGGGGTGTGAGCCCCGGTCAAGTAGCAACCACAATCCTGGTTAGGGTGAGGCACATGCAAACCCCAAATTCACTCATGCTCCACACCTTGGTAGCTTGGCACAGAGCAGTCAGGTGTACCTTAGAGGTAATGTTTAAAGTATTGTGCAACACTTCAAACAGTAACACAGTGGAAAAATAGCACACAAAAATATAACACACTAGGTGAAAAAATAGAACAGAACGTAATAAACAATAGAAAAAAAGACAAAAATCCATTAAGTAGAACATGAGATATTGGATTTCAAAGTTTTTAGAGAAAATAGCACCAGAAGGTGTAAAGCACCAACTGTGGATATCTGCTTGCGCCAGACCAGGATAAACCGACCGCGAAGGAGCATGATCCGGCTACAGGGACTCAGTTAGGCCCGCTGAACAGAGTACCTTAAATACTGGTTTGGGGACGTTGCATGGATCAGTGCTGAAGATGAGTCGCTCAGCCAAAGCTATGCGTTGGTTCCAAGGTGTGGCCCGGCTATGGTGTGAGGTCCTGTTGCGTCGACAATAACGCCGATGAGGGCTCGCAGTGCGAAGTCCAGAGTCAGGGAAGCGTCACGCAGTTGAGCGATGCATCGGTTCTGAGGAGCTGCAAGTCTGTAATGCGGAGTACGGTATCGATGCTGCTGTTGAGGAGTGATGCGAGGGCCTGCGCTGAGGATGTGTCGCACAGCTACAGTTCTGAAGGTGATGGGGCTGTGGCAGCAATGCTAGTCTTTGCAACAGGTAGCGGAGATGCATCAGTTCTGCTCCGGGTTGTGCCGCATAGCAGAGGACAAGCATCAATTCCGCTTGATCCACAGGGGCTGGCAAAGCAGCTGGAGTCCACTTCCAAGAGTCCAGGTCTGGGGTTGCACCATTTGTCAGGGTAGACTCACATATGACAGAGTCCAAGTGCAAATGCCAGGTTGTTAATAGCTCTTGATGTCCCTGAGGCTTCAGGTGAGGAGGCCAGCCAATTAGCCCTTAAAGTCTCTCTGGGTTCTGGGTTCAATAGATGCAGGTCCAGTCCTTCTCACCCAGGCAGGAGGATAGCAGGCTGCAGGTTAGCACAGCAACGCAGGAGTTCAGGAGAGTGTCAGTCCTCTAGCAACACAACAGGCCTTCTTACTTGCAGAATGTCCGCAGGTTAAAGTGTACTGAAGGGTTGGTATCTGAGGGCCAGTATTTATACCCAGTTGTGCTTTTGAAGTGGAGGAGAAGCTTTTGGAGGTTTCCTTTGAAGTCCGCAGGCATAATGGCTTCCCTATCCTAGCTCCAGACTAACTACAGGGGGTATGTAGCCCTTTGTGTGGATGCAGGACACAGCCTATTCAGGAGTACATGGGGCTATGCCCAGCTCTTCTCTCTGATCCTGCCAATGATGGCACATCCAGGCATACCTAAGCTCTCTATTGTGTGGTGCCGTCTAGGGGAAATACACAAAGCTCAACTGTTAGCTACACCCAGCCATATGACCAGAGTAGGGATACATGCACTACATAGATAAGGCATTAAAATACCAACTTTCTAACATTCTAACAGTGAAATTTTCAGAATTTGAATTTAAAATCCAACTTCACCATAAGTTAGGATTTTAAATTGTGATTCCAGAGATACCAAACATGAACTGGTTATCTCTTCCCATTAGGAAATTACACTTATAGAATGTAATAAGGCAACTCGAATGTTACCCTATGGGAGAGATAGGCCTTGCAGTAGTGAACAACTAATTTAAAAATGTGCACTACCAGGGCACATAAAACAAAAAAGTAAAATGGTTGATTTTGCCAGGTCAAAATGGTAATTTAAAACTGAAACACAAAAAATGATGGACGGAATGCTGAACATTGTCAAACATTTACCCCCAGTCATGGATCTGGGTTAAATCCATCGTTCTTTTGCTCACTATGCTACCCCAATTTGGACCCACTCCTATGCAAATCAGTCTTGACCCTTTTCCCCATGGGAGCACTCCTGCCCAAACTGCCAGGCCAGGTCCTTCCTGGACTGGAAAACAAGCATCCTCGGACCGGTTTCAGGGTATCACCCCTCATCAGCCACACTGGTTTTAATCCAGTGGTATAGCCATTATGGTACCCATGTCTGGGTATTCCCTTGCCACTTAGGTAGACTATAGCAACACAAAAACATGGACATAATGCTGAATGTTGTCAAAAATTCACCACAGTCACAGATATCGGTTAAATCCAGCATTCTTTTGCTAACCATGCCGTCCCTGTTTGTAACCAACCATATGCAAATTAGTCCTGACCCTGCGCCCCATGGGAACAGTCCAGTCTAAACTGCCAGGCTGGTATTCCCTGGATCGGAAAACAAGCATCCTGGGGTTTGGGGTATCACCCCTCATCAGCCAGTCTAGCTTGAATCCAGTGGCATAGTGCGCACAGGACCCAAGTTACCCTAGCCACTTAGAGTGACTGTAGCAACACAAAAAGATGATGGACGGAATTCTGAACATTGTTAAACATTCACCCCCAGTTCAGGTTGAACTGTTCCCATGGGGAGCAGGGTCACAGCTGATTTGCATATGGCCCGGGCCTAAACTGGAATGGCTGGGCAAGCAAAATAACGATGAATTAAATCCAGATCTGTGATTGGAGATGAATGTTTGAAAATGTTCAGCGTTCCATCCATCATCGTTTTGTGTTGCATTTTCACCCTAAGTGGGAAGTGTATGCCCAAACATGGGTCCCATGCTCGCTAAGCCACCAGTATCAAGCAAGCCTGGCTGATGAGGGGTGATAAATGAAAAAAAAGAACAATTGATGGACAGAATGCAGAACAATGTCATACATTCACCCCAGTACAGAGATCTGGGCCTAAATCCATCGTGATTTAGCTCACCATGCCATTCCAGTTTGGACCCAGCAATATTAAAATCAGTCTTGACCCTGCGCCAATAGGAACAGTCCAGCCCGAACTGCCAGGCCAGGTACTCCCTGGACTGGAAACAAGCATCCAAGGACCAGTTTCGGGCTTTCAGCCCTCATCAGCCAGGATAGCTTGACTCCAGTGGCATGGGGAGCACGGGACCCACGTCTGGGCATACCCGTCCCACTCGGGGTGACAAATGCAAAAATAACAATTGATGGACAGATGAGGGGTGATACCCAGAAACCGGTCCCAGGATGCTTGTTTTCCGGTCCAGGGAGGACCTGGCCTGGCAGCTAGGGCTGGACTGTTCCCACGGGGAGCAGGGTCAAGACTGATTTGCGTATGGCTGGGTCCAAACTGGAATGGCTTGGCAAGCAAAATAGCAATGGATTTAACCCTGATCTGCAGCAACTACACGTGAACATAAAGCAGATCAGAGAACCCTGGAGAGAAACTCACGCTCTAGCTTTTGATGGCTCTAGGAATATTTCCAAATGTAATAGATTCGGCCACTCTAAGCCCAGACAGCTTCGGATATTTCGGTTTGTTTTTTCCAAGGGATGTATGTTTTGGTGTCTGCACGGCGGTCTATAGGCCCGTGTGTATTTCAGCACATCCCACTCAGCTGCTTGCAGCCTTGCACATATTCTCGGAGAGGTCTCTTACAGATGCCGCACCAGCTGCTGTCACATTTCTGTGCAATCCATAAATCAGCCCCGGATGATTGTGATTTGTTACTTGATCTGAAGACAGCGCAGAACCGTCCACGCTGCGCTCAGCACAGCCAGCAGGTGGCTACTGATCATTCGTGATGGATGGCCTACTTACACCGCTCCCTTTCAAGACAGCAAACACGGCCCTTTCGAGCCTGGCACCACCCGGAGCACTTGAAGGCATATGGCACTTTGATGCATCCATAACCACTCGGCGCCCTCCTCCTCCCGTTTTTAGAAAGCAGTGTTTGCACGTAAAATAATGAGCTATGATTCTTTCAACAAAAAGCCACTCGTGTCTGGCGCGCGCTAAGTGGCGATGGGAAGGCCCGACATCAGATGACAGTAATTTAGATTTACGAGCTCCTGTGGAAAGGGGTCTGTGCATTTTCAGTTTTGGGTTACAGTAACAGGAATGCCCCAAATCCTCAAAAATTAAGCTGGGGCTGTCTACCAAGGCAGACGGATGCTCAACTAGGTGATTGTGCACTGAAGGTCCCATGGGGATTGTGCAGAGTAATGAAAGCAACAGAGACACAAAGTGCAAAATAAGAATGTGCCAGACAAAAAATACTGTTAAAAAAAGGAGCGCTCAAAATATATATACCTGGAAAAATCCTAGATGATCGTAGGTATGGTCTGAATGGGTAAGATAGAAAGAAAAACAGAAAGTCAAAGTTCCCATTCCCAACTCTTACTGCAAGACACTAGCTCGGCAATGAACCTCCGACAACTGTCAACTACAGACTGCTTTGGGAAGCAAGGAGACTCCAAATCTGCTTTCCTTTTATATAACAACACCCAAGAGTGCTACGGGGGCCAAAATCCCGTTTCCCGTGAGACTCCAGTTGGTTTTGTTGGGGCGGTTCGCCACTGTGCACATTGCATTTCCTCTGACCCTGATCAACATCATATCTTACACTCCAATAGCAGTAACCATTCAATATACACGATTTAAATGCATTATTTCCTGTAACACTAACGTTCCAGACACTGCTATGTGGTGTAATCATGACACTTATAATCAAGAAGGGGAAAGGATCACTTGTCCTGCTTAAACCTTGGGTTTCACAAGTCGAGGAACTGGTATCTCCCAACAAATATAACTCTCATACACGTGTATTTTAGATGGTTCCTTTTCAGCGGTATATACTGGGTACCCGCTTTTTTACACGTGCGTGCGTAATCATCGAGTTATTTTTTGTATTGTGCACCCTCCACCAGGAGGTTTTGCCTTTGGTTTAAGGCAGTAGTGATCGTGGATAGTAGGGGAGGGGTTGTGGTGGTGGTATAGTTATTAAAAATCCGGACAGCCAGACAGAGACAATTTTAATAAGTCTGGATTCGGACTAGGTAAAAAAGTTAGGTGCACTTTTTGAATTTGTAAGGGGTTCAAGTGCATTTCATGTCTAAAAAGAGGTCAACATGTTTCAGCCTTTGGTAGTCAGAGGATCTTAGGCTTTCGTCAGGACCAATAGGGGTGAATAAATAGTGGGGAAGCAAACGTTGTGAGAAGAAAAAGGTAAATTGACCTGATCCTTCGTGATTCAAGGTTTCATTGTACCTGAAAAATAAAGAAACACACACACAAACGACAACAAATAGGGAGACGGGGTGCGGGAAAACACGTATTATGTACAGTAGTACCTTTCAGTTATAAAGGAACTAGAGAATGGCAATGCTTAACTTCATACTCATTTCTGGCGTCAACTCTTCCTTTGTCATACTTCGATAGGTAGGGAGGGCTAGTACTGTATTGTGGTGCCCATAGTTTTATCATAGTACTCTCTCAGTGCGTGGTTTATAGTGAGAACTATTGTTTGTGGCCGTTTCGTGGTCGCATTCATACTTCAGTCACACCATGCTTACTTTCGCATATCAATCGTGTGGTTTTAATTTTAAATAAACGAATTGTAAACATGCTCTTTTCATGCTCGAAAAATGTCTACGAGTCATTGTTGCGAAGTGCGTTGTGCGTGACTGTGATAGTGCCCAATGCGCTGCGTGCGCTTTTTTTGCATACCTTGTTATGGATGAAGAACTACTTCATCGGGGATTGAGGCTGGTCGAGAGAGGTTGCTAGGAGGGTATTGAGAACAAATTGTTACAGGGCGTAGTTTATACTTGCGGTTTTGGTTCTCGTGCTCCATGCGGAATGCTCGTCGCGTTACCTGAGTGCCTTCTAGCTCGGTCTTTGCCGCATGTGCTGGCTCTGCCTCTCATCACCCGGAACTACTGGGAGGTGCGGTTCCGGGTGAGTTTTAACACTCTGATGTTGGAAATGGAAGAGATACTTCCCGCATTTCATGTACCTAGTTTTCTTGATAGGTTTTTAATGGAAAAATTGTGAATTATGTGATTATGTGAATTTGATTATTCACAATAGATTGTGATAAATAAATTCAAGTAAAAATGAAAATAAAAATGAATATAAAATAAACTGATATAAATCGAATTTATTTCGATTGGTTCAGAATGGATGTGAAAAGCCGAAAATATCGCTCTAACTGAATTGAAGGGCAACCATGATATAGTCATCAAGCCTGCGGACAGAGGCGGTGGCATAGTCCTACTATCAGCAGAAGGATATGACAACCAATGTTTGACCCTACTAGCAGACCGGAAATTCTACAAAATAATCACGACTGACCCAACACCACGTTTACAAAGGACAATAGCCTTAATGGTTGAAGAAGCAGAGTGTAACAACTGGTTATCTAAAAAAGAAGCGGACTATCTGATAACAAAAGAACCAGTCACGCCCTATTTTTACTCTCTACCCAAGACACACAAAGACAAGATGCCCCCACCAGGAAGACCAATTGTCTCGGGGATAAATTCCATCCTAGAACCATTGTCACAATTCGCGGACCAATACCTAAGACCACTGGTCCAAACCACGCCTACCTACCTAAAAGACACACGAGACCTGATTAATAAGTTGGAGAACTTTGAGTACTCAATGAACAGCATGCTCTTAGTAGGTTTAGACGTGGAGAGCCTCTATACAAGCCTCCCACAACAGAAGACCTTAGAGACTCTAGAATCAATATTGTTCAACAATGAATGGCACCATCGAACTCCAAGACACTTTGTACTGGAGTGCTGCAGAATGGCCCTGATGGAAAACTTTTTCCAATATAAAGACACCCTCTATCTCCAGCAACATGGGACATCTATGGGTAGTACCTTCGCTCCCAGCGTGGCAGGACTCTACGTCAGTACCTTTGAACAGACTTACGTCCACAATATACACAACCCCTACTCTCGTCATATACTCTTCTGGAAGAGGTATATCGACGACATCCTGTTAATTTGGGAAGGAGACAACGAATCATTGACAAATTTTCACAGGTGGTTGAACACTCAAGATGAATGCCTCAACTTCACCTACACATCCCATGCACAGAGCCTCGATTTCCTAGACATAACTGTATTTGCTGAAGGAAACACCCTAAAAACAAGAACATACTTTAAACCTACTGCCAAGAACAGCCTGCTGTCCTTCAATAGTTTTCACCCACGCCCTTTGAGAGAAAATCTCCCATACAGTCAGTTTCTACGACTGAGGAGAAATTGCAGTTCCATAAAAGACTACAAACTGCAAGCGAATGATCTCTGTGCAAAACTAACAGCTAGAGATTACCCCAAAAGAATTATCAATTCCTGTGCCAAACGAGCAAGAAATCAACCGAGAGAATCTCTCCTTGAAAGTCACCCAAAACAGACCGACGACAGGACCACCTGCGTCACAACATACAGCCCAATCACAAACCAGGTGAAAAAGATTATCAACCGGAATTGGAGGATTATAACATCTAATACCCTGACCTGGTCCAAACCCAGATTTGCAAACAAGAGGAGTAGCAACATAAAAGACCTACTGGTCCACACACGACCACCTCCGAAAAAGAAAAAGCAACAACCAGGACTTTGGAACAATCCCCCAATCACCGGACACTACCCATGTGGGACCTGTGTAATGTGTGGAACCACAGAACCTACGAAAGAACTGCAGTTACTTCCAAACTTTCTATGGAAACTAAGAAAACATACTAATTGCAACACCAGTCATGTTGTATACATGATCACATGCCCCTGTGACATGCGATATATTGGGATGACTTGCCGAAAAGCAAAACAGAGACTCTGTGAACACAGGAGTAATGTGAACTGCAAAAGAAGCACGACAAAGATGTCGTCACATTACAAAGAAAAACAACATACAGCCAATGACCTGCACTGGGTAATCCTAGAAAGCCTAGACACAGTAGATAGAAACGCTACTAGAATACTATTCGAAAAGGAACAACGCTGGGTCCACAGGCTCAAAACAGATACCCAGGGCCTTAACGATTCTGTTCCTTGGTTGTCCCTCAACAGATGAAATACAACCTAAGCCCTTCCTGATCATAGTATCTCAAGTGAGAACGAATGTGACCCTCTCATACTAACTCAGTCATAAACTCATGGCATATTGCCAAAAGAGAAACCACCCAAGTGCCTCCACATACGACTGACAAACACTCATGCCCCTTTTTAAAAACACGTTCTTTATTAAATACGAATACACTCAGCAATAACCACCATGAAAAAAACTACCCAGAAATGAATGGATGCATCGTTACTTAATGTCCCCAGAATCAAACTGAGAAAAGTTAATGACAATAATTGATGGTTCACAAAAGACATCAATAATTTTTGCTGAAGACTCATCTTCAATATACCACTGCCAACCAGCCGGTTTCACATCCATTCTGAACCAATCGAAATAAATTCGATTTATATCAGTTTATTTTATATTCATTTTTATTTTAATTTTTACTTGAATTTATTTATCACAATCTATTGTGAATAATCAAATTCACATAATCACATAATTCACAATTTTTCCATTAAAAACCTATCAAGAAAACTAGGTACATGAAATGCGGGAAGTATCTCTTCCATTTCCAACATCAGAGTGTTAAAACTCACCCGGAACCGCACCTCCCAGTAGTTCCGGGTGATGAGAGGCAGAGCCAGCACATGCGGCAAAGACCGAGCTAGAAGGCACTCAGGTAACGCGACGAGCATTCCGCATGGAGCACGAGAACCAAAACCGCAAGTATAAACTACGCCCTGTAACAATTTGTTCTCAATACCCTCCTAGCAACCTCTCTCGACCAGCCTCAATCCCCGATGAAGTAGTTCTTCATCCATAACAAGGTATGCAAAAAAAGCGCACGCAGCGCATTGGGCACTATCACAGTCACGCACAACGCACTTCGCAACAATGACTCGTAGACATTTTTCGAGCATGAAAAGAGCATGTTTACAATTCGTTTATTTAAAATTAAAACCACACGATTGATATGCGAAAGTAAGCATGGTGTGACTGAAGTATGAATGCGACCACGAAACGGCCACAAACAATAGTTCTCACTATAAACCACGCACTGAGAGAGTACTATGATAAAACTATGGGCACCACAATACAGTACTAGCCCTCCCTACCTATCGAAGTATGACAAAGGAAGAGTTGACGCCAGAAATGAGTATGAAGTTAAGCATTGCCATTATCTAGTTCCTTTATAACTGAAAGGTACTACTGTACATAATACGTGTTTTCCCGCACCCCGTCTCCCTATTTGTTGTCGTTTGTGTGTGTGTTTCTTTATTTTTCAGGTACAATGAAACCTTGAATCACGAAGGATCAGGTCAATTTACCTTTTTCTTCTCACAACGTTTGCTTCCCCACTATTTATTCACCCCTATTGGTCCTGACGAAAGCCTAAGATCCTCTGACTACCAAAGGCTGAAACATGTTGACCTCTTTTTAGACATGAAATGCACTTGAACCCCTTACAAATTCAAAAAGTGCACCTAACTTTTTTACCTAGTCCGAATCCAGACTTATTAAAATTGTCTCTGTCTGGCTGTCCGGATTTTTAATAACTATACCACCACCACAACCCCTCCCCTACTATCCACGATCACTACTGCCTTAAACCAAAGGCAAAACCTCCTGGTGGAGGGTGCACAATACAAAAAATAACTCGATGATTACGCACGCACGTGTAAAAAAGCGGGTACCCAGTATATACCGCTGAAAAGGAACCATCTAAAATACACGTGTATGAGAGTTATATTTGTTGGGAGATACCAGTTCCTTGACTTGTGAAACCCAAGGTTTAAGCAGGACAAGTGATCCTTTCCCCTTCTTGATTATAAGAGTTAACTTCGGAGACTGAAAGGATCTTCCGTCTACCTCCCTACCCTCTTGATCATACACGTGTAATCATGACAGCCATTTTGTGTTAAGAGGAAGTAGGCCAGACGTCATGATGCTTTTTTTCTACAGTATTAATCCTATTTGGACTTCTTTGAACGTGGGGCCTGATTCACAGCAACAGTGGTAAATTCTATCATGTATTGTATACTGACCCATATGGGCAGTCATAATTTACAACGGTGTAGCCAATTCCAAAATTGTTAGGCCTTGTCAATGGCCTGTTGTGAGAAGTTGGCCTGATAGGTGATGTTTCCAATTCTGGAACCACCGGTTATCAGACCAAACAATCCCTTATGGTGTCTGGTTGTAAGTCAACCTTGTTAGACAAGCTATCCTAGGGGTAGCATGGACTAAGCAGCCTAAAGGATTAACTTAAGAGGTCGTGTTAAGCGAGCTGTTTTACCACATACAATCCTGTAATAGCAAATGAAAGGACACCACACAAGTATATATTATAAAAATATATGTATTTATTACTAAAACAATCCCCAGTATTCTTTATGAATAAAGGGGCACAAGCGTTAAATCAAAAGCACAGTTTAAACATACAAAGTTGCACAATTATGGATGAGGGCGGGGGGCCACTCAAACCATATACTAAACAAGTGGTATAAGAGATACCAATCGAACAGTGGTTAGGCCTAGGGCCTAGGGAATCGCTGGGAGCAGTCGAGACAAGCAATGCTGAAGTCGGGAGAGGCCCACGGGATTCGGGAGCAGTGCGGAAAGCGCACGCGTGCACCAATGTTAACCAATGGTGCGTAAAAGTTGTAAAGTTAAAGTTTAAGGACACTTCCGCTGAACCTAGAGGAACAAAACTTAAGACACAGACCCTAGAGATGTGTACCAGTGTGGGAACACCGGCGGAGCAAAGTTACCTCACCCACAGGAAGCGGGTGCAGAGGGTCGAAGTTGAGTCGGGTTTCGTCACGCAGGCTCTTGGTGCTTGGAGCTGAAAGGGCTGCAGGCGGGGTGAAAGAGAAGTGTCCGGTGGAGTCCAAGGGTGGACTCGAGTCGAAAAGTACCTGAAAGCAGAGGGGACAGAGTCTGGGTCACTCAGCAGTGACCAGGGTGGAACCAGGACGGAACCAGGCAATGTCGGGCGCAATCAGGTGGTCGTCGAGGAGCTTCTCTCCGCTGTCACGTGGGCTCTGGGGCATCTGCGATGTCCAGGAGCGGGTCACGATCTGTCCCACAAGAGCTCTCACCGTCGGCGCAGTTGGCTTCAAGTTTGGAGCAAACAACACTTGGCAAGAGCAATCCACGCGGAACCGAGAGATTGCTTCTCACTCGAACCAGGAGGGTCAGAGTGGGGGCTCCTTTTCAGGGGAGCTGGTGCAGATCTGGAGCAACCAGATTTGCAGGTCGAATTTCAAAGTTCGTCGGTACAGGGGCCACTAGCCGGCTGGCAAGTGACCGGGCCAACGCGTTGAGCCAAATGGAGCAGAAGGGCCCCACGCAGCACTCGTCGAGTGTGGAGGGCTGAACTTCGGTGCAAGAGTGGCTCAGGGTTAGGGCTTCTCAAACCCCGGTGTACAGCTACAAGGGTCACTTGTGGGCTGCACGGTCAGCGTCTCGTGGTCAATTCAAGATGGCGTGCCCCACGCTTCCGGTCGCCTCCACGGGTCTCAGCTCTGCAGGGACTGTGGATCGGGCTGTGAAAAGGCAGGCAAGCTTGATCTCGTCGATCTCTGTTGCTCGAGTTCCGGCGGGAACTGCGACAAAGCAGACGTCGATGGCTGGATGGTGCCTGTTTGCACAGGGTGGTCACTCCTTGACCACAAGGGAGATTCTTCAGTCTTCTACGTTGAGTAGGATGTCGAAGGGTCCAGAGTTTCGTTTCTTATGTTTCATCAGGAAATCTGAAGTGCATTGGCACTGCTCCCACTCTTATTCGAATCTGGGGGGCTGGATTACCTGCTAGGTCCCCTCCTATGGGTGGGACCCAGGAAGTGGGTGGATACACCCCCTTCCTTTGATCCAGGCCGCCCTGGCACGAGGGCTGGAGTGCCCCAGAACCGGTTTGGCCGGATTATGCAAGGGGCAGCCTTGTGCGCCCCAAGCAGTGTCTGGTTTCTTTCAGACCTCCCTGCTACAATCCACTATCTCCTGTCTGGAGGGTGGTAACACCCCCCTGCGACAGGAAACCCTTTGTCCAGGCCCCATTTGGCTGAGTTTCGGTCAGTTTCAGGGGGTCAGACTTCTGTCTGTGGCAGAGGCATCCATTTTGTGGATCTAAGGTCCTTTTAGAAATTAACCGCATTTAAGTAAAGTAACATGTCTTACCCCTCTAGAGGGGTGGAATGCTATCCCCGTCGCCAGAACTGGCGAGGGGATAGTATTCCAAATCGTATGACACCTTACACGACATGTTTTGATAAAGCCAAACCAAAGTTGCTATATAACCGCGAGGATTATAAGGCACTTAAGAGTATATGGTATGGCATTATCCTGAAACGGCTTAGGGAGTTGTTCCCGACAGCTGCAGAAAGGCTCAGCTCATGCTAGAGCTCCATCTCACATTAAACCACGCACTCTGCCTCCAGGATTGATGAGGCCTTCCATAGGAGTGGCTCACAGGTTTATATGTGTCCAGATATAGGTTTAGATATAGGTATACTATATCTAAGTAAGGGGTGATTACACCACCTTACCCCAGCTGAGTGATCAGCCAGTTGTGTCAATTTAAGAACCAGCCAGGGGTGGCAAAAGATATGCTGCAGCCCCTGGTAGGCCTTGGTGGCCCCTATGCCCTGGGCACCTATAGTGCATTATACAGGGGCTGACAAGGAGTCCATTTCCAATTGTGGTATGTACCTAGGGTACATGGAATCCATTTTACAGAGAGAGCAGATGGCCTGGGGCCCTGATTAGCAGGGAACCAGGTCAACTAAGTCAAAAAACCAGCTAAACACAGGCAAAAAATCTGGGGTAACCATAGTCAGGTAGCCACCTTCCTACACAACCCCCCCCAAACGAAAGGAGATAAGGCTATCCTTGGCCAGGTAAGCCTATATTGCCTGAGTGGCCATATAAGGAAGTACCTGCACTAGCATGGGTACCCCCTGTCTCATGGTCCACTAAGCAGTCCCTCACCCTTGGGGTATTAGAGGGTCTCCACCATAGGGAATCACTACCTTGGGTGTGTTTATGCAAAGTTAAAGGCTGGTTTGGATATGGAGTATTGAAGTGAGGCTCTACTAATTTAGGGCTTAGCTTCCTCCAATTATCTTCCACCATGTGTGCCTTTCTTTCTTTAACTGAGTTGCACTGTGCTCTCAGGGTCAACCTCTGGCTACCTAAAGCTGGAGGCTGGGTCCCTCTGTTTGGCTTGCTGGAGGGACAGTTCAGGTTTGGGCCCTTTGGGTCCCAGGTTTGGCTGTGCCCAACAGAATCCATCTGTGGGAGGTCCCTAACTGTTTTTAAGGGGGCTCCCTCAGGAGTTTTTAAAGTTTTCACCTCACTAGGGCTACTAGTTTTGGTGCCCCTAATCTGTTGATGGAGGTGCTTTATTTGACAGGGGGCCCTCTGGGTCTCACTGTCCTTCTTGTCCTCTGCAGCCCTGGGCTGGCTAAGGCAAGGTAGAGAGGGGCAGGTTACCTGCTCCAGACTGGATCCCACCTGAGAAGGGTCCACTGACATCAGAGGTTCTGTCAGGCTAGGCCCAACCACCTCTGGGGCAGTTCCTTCATCAGGGGTAAGATCAGTTCCCTGAGGAGGCTGATCCTGTCCTAAAGTCTGGTGAGGGGGAGATTTCTCTTCCTCCTCCATGCTCTCAGTTTGTGTGGAGTTATCCATCATTTCAGGCTTCACAACACACACATCAGTTTGAGTTTGGGCTGGGGCCATCACAGCCCCACCAACCTTTTCAGGAGGAGACTCAGTTTGGGTTTCTGCTGCTATCATAACAGCTTTGCTATTCTGTTCAGGAAGAGCTTTTACTAAAGATGGGGCAGAGAGTTTCTCAGCCCTGCCAACCTTTTCAGGAGGGACATCTTGAATTGGGGCTGTAGCCATTACAGCCTCACTAACCTTTCCATTGGAATTTACCATTCTAGAATGGGTTTCCTGTTCAACCTCAGCCCAGGCTGAGATTTCCAAATCATTACCAAGTAGGCAGTCTACAGGCAAGTTTGATGACACTGCCACTCTCTTTGGGCCAATGACACGTCCCCAGCTGAGACTTACTACTGCCATGGGATGATTTGTTTTGATGCCATCAATGTTTGTCACCTGGTATAAGGCACCAGGTAAAAGTTGTTTAGAGGGGACTATACCATCAGCCACCATGGTGATGCTAGCCCCTGTGTCTCTAAAAGCTTCAACTTTCAAACCATTGATGATGGGTTCTTGTCTATATTTGCTCAAAGTATTTGGGCAATCAGAGAAGTTGGCAAACCCCATGCCAGTCTCGTAAACAAGATCATTTGGTGATGGGGACCTGGATAGGCCAGGGTCCACCTGAGCTCCAAAAGTAAACCCACCCAGATTCCTGGGTGTGCTCCCACTTCCTGGGGGATTACTGCTGACAGTAACAGGAGGTGTTGGAGCTGGCTTTGGAGGTATATTCTCTTTATTGCCATTCTTGGGACAACAGTTGTCTGTTTTGTAATGCCCAACCTGCTTACAGACATGTCAATAGGGCTTTTTCTCTGTTGAAGAAGTGTCTTGGGACCCACCCCCATTCTTGGAGTTTTGGGGCCCTGGGGAAGTCTTTTCTTTATTTTTATCCCCACCCTTATCTTGAGGCTTGGTAGACTCCTTCTTCTGGTTACTGTCCTGATTCTTAGGCCTAATCCTGGTTCTGACCCACTTGTCTGCCTTCTTTCCCAATTCTTGGGGAGAGGTCAGATCAGAGTCCACCAGGTGCTGGTGTAAGAGCTGGTTCTGACAATTACTTAGGATCTGCTCCCTCATAATCAAATTATACAATCCTGTAAAGTCATGTACTTTGCTGCCATGTAGCCAACCCTCCAGAGCCTTAGTTGCACAATCAACAAAATCAGTCCAGTCCTGAGTCTGTGTCTTCTGGGTGTCTCTGAACTTCAACCTGTACTGTTCAGTGGTTAAGCCAAACCCATCTATCAGAACACTCTTCAGGACTTTGTAATTGTTTGCATCCTCATGTCTGACAGTGAGGAGCTTATCTCTCCCTTTCTCTGAAAAGGAGTACCATAAGATTGCTGCCCACTGTTCCTCAGGAACCTGCTGTACCATGCAGGCTCTCTCAAGAGCAGTTATCCACTTGTGGATGTCATCCCCTTCCTTGTAGGGGGGCACAATCTTTGTCAGGTTTCTACTATCATAGGACCTGGGTTTCTCTTTAGGAATATTGCTGCCACCAGTGGCATCTAAGCCACACAATTTCTGCTCTCTTGCCAAGGCAAGTCTAGCTTGAGCCAAGGCTACCTCCTCCCTCTCTATTTGGAGTTTGACAGCCCTCATTCTGGCCCTATGCTCTAGCTTTTGAGAAGCAGTCATGCCTCTCTGAGATTCTCTTGAGGCACTAGAAATATGAGAGTCCCCTGAGGGAGATCTCACTCTTCTGTTGCCTGGGAGAATGTTATAGGGTCTGGGGAGGTGCTGGCCCTCTCCATTCCCAAGTAGGTTTAAGTTGGCCTGGCTAAGCCTGGCAACTATAACCTGGCTACACCTCTGATCCTGATCTTCTGGGTCCTCTACATCTGAGTCCTCCTCCTCCTCCTCTTCTTCTCCTTCCTCTGGAGGGGTATCAGTTACAGGGGGGTTCACTCCATCTCCTGACTCTAAGGGAACTTCATTCGCCTTTTCTAAGTCATCCTGTTCTAGAATGGCTATCAGGATAGGACAGGTGGGACTTCTGCCCCTTTTTAACCCTCTTGAGATGCACAAGGCAATCAAGTCCTTTCGGGTTAATTTGTCATAGCTGGAAGTTGCCTTGGTAAGGTCAACTGTCACAGGAGCAGACCATGAGGCTTTTCCTGTGTCAGACATGACTGCTAGTGAGGTGTAAGTGGTGCACTTACCTACACTAAGTGTTTTCCTACTGTACCTTGCTAGTGAGTTGTAGTCAGGGTGTGCTAATCCCTTTAATCTACAACTACTAAGTTCAGTAGAACTTAATATGCTAAGCTTTTGATTTATATGTACCTAGAGGTACTTGATGTGATCTTTCAATTTGATAAAAGATTGCAATGGTAAAACAACAGCAAGCTCAAATCCCACCGCTGCCACCAATGTGAGAAGTTGGCCTGATAGGTGATGTTTCCAATTCTGGAACCACCGGTTATCAGACCAAACAATCCCTTATGGTGTCTGGTTGTAAGTCAACCTTGTTAGACAAGCTATCCTAGGGGTAGCATGGACTAAGCAGCCTAAAGGCTTAACTTAAGAGGTCGTGTTAAGCGAGCTGTTTTACCACATACAATCCTGTAATATCAAATGAAAGGACACCACACAAGTATATATTATAAAAATATATGTATTTATTACTAAAACAATCCCCAGTATTCTTTATGAATAAAGGGGCACAAGCGTTAAATCAAAAGCACAGTTTAAACATACAAAGTTGCACAATTATGGTTGAGGGCGGGGGGCCACTCAAACCATATACTAAACAAGTGGTATAAGATATACCAATCGAACAGTGGTTAGGCCTAGGGCCTAGGGAATCGCTGGGAGCAGTCGAGACAAGCAATGCTGAAGTCGGGAGAGGCCCACGGGATTCGGGAGCAGTGCGGAAAGCGCACGCGTGCACCAATGTTAACCAATGGTGCGTAAAAGTTGTAAAGTTAAAGTTTAAGGACACTTCCGCTGAACCTAGAGGAACAAAACTTAAGACACAGACCCTAGAGATGTGTACCAGTGTGGGAACACCGGCGGAGCAAAGTTAATTCACCCACAGCAAGCGGGTGCACAGGGTCGAAGTTGAGTCGGGTTTCGTCACGCAGGCTCTTGGTGCTTGGAGCTGAAAGGGCTGCAGGCGGGGTGAAAGAGAAGTGTCCGGTGAAGTCCAAGGGTGGACTCGAGTCGAAAAGTACCTGAAAGCAGAGGGGACAGAGTCTGGGTCACTCAGCAGTGACCAGGGTGGAACCAGGACGGAACCAGGCAATGTCGGGCGCAATCAGGTGGTCGTCGAGGAGCTTCTCTCCGCTGTCACGTGGGCTCTGGGGCATCTGCGATGTCCAGGAGCAGGTCACGATCTGTCCCACGAGGGCTCTCACCGTCGGCGCAGTCGGCTTCAAGTTTGGAGCAAACAACACTTGGCAAGAGCAATCCACGCGGAACCGGGAGATTGCTTCTCACTCGAACCAGGAGGGTCAGAGTGGGGGCTCCTTTTCAGGGGAGCTGGTGCAGATCTGGAGCAACCAGATTTGCAGGTCGAATTTCAAAGTTCGTTGGTACAGGGGCCACTAGCCGGCTGGCAAGTGACCGGGCCAACGCGTTGAGCCAAATGGAGCAGAAGGGCCCCACGCAGCACTCGTCGAGTGTGGAGGGCTGAACTTCGGTGCAAGAGTGGCTCAGGGTTGGGGCTTCTCAAACCCCGGTGTACAGCTTTGAGGGTCACTCGTGGGCTGCATGGTCAGCGTCTCGTGGTCAATTCAAGATGGCGTGCCCCACGCTTCCGGTCGCCTCCACGGGTCTCAGCTCTGCAGGGACTGTGGATCGGGCTGTGAGAAGGCAGGCAAGCTTGATCTCGTCGATCTCTGTCGCTCGAGTCCTGGCGGGAACTGCGACAAAGCAGACGTCGATGGCTGGATGGTGCCTGTTTGCACAGGGTGGTCACTCCTTGACCACAAGGGAGATTCTTCAGTCTTCTACGTTGAGTAGGATGTCGAAGGGTCCAGAGTTTCGTTTCTTATGTTTCATCAGGAAATCTGAAGTGTATTGGCACTGCTCCCACTCTTATTCGAATCTGGGGGGCTGGATTACCTGCTAGGTCCCCTCCTATGGGTGGGACCCAGGAAGTGGGTGGATACACCCCCTTCCTTTGATCCAGGCCGCCCTGGCACGAGGGCTGGAGTGCCCCAGAACCGGTTTGGCCGGATTATGCAAGGGGCAGCCTTGTGCGCCCCAAGCAGTGTCTGGTTTCTTTCAGACCTCCCTGCTACAATCCAAAATCTCCTGTCTGGAGGGTGGTAACACCCCCCTGCGACAGGAAACCCTTTGTCCAGGCCCCATTTGGCTGAGTTTCGGTCAGCTTCAGGGGGTCAGACTTCTGTCTGTGGCAGAGGCATCCATTTTGTGGATCTAAGGTCCTTTTAGAAATTAACCGCATTTAAGTAAAGTAACATGTCTTACCCCTCTAGAGGGGTGGAATGCTATCCCCGTCACCAGAACTGGCGAGGGGATAGTATTCCAAATCGTATGACACCTTACACGACATGTTTTGATAAAGCCAAACCAAAGTTGCTATATAACCGCGAGGATTATAAGGCACTTAAGAGTATATGGTATGGCATTATCCTGAAACGGCTTAGGGAGTTGTTCCCGACAGCTGCAGACAGGCTCAGCTCATGCTAGAGCTCCATCTCACATTAAACCACGCACTCTGCCTCCAGGATTGATGAGGCCTTCCATAGGAGTGGCTCACAGGTTTATATGTGTCCAGATAAAGGTTTAGATATAGGTATACTATATCTAAGTAAGGGGTGATTACACCACCTTACCCCAGCTGAGTGATCAGCCAGTTTTGTCAATTTAAGAACCAGCCAGGGGTGGCAAAAGATATGCTGCAGCCCCTGGTAGGCCTTGGTGGCCCCTATGCCCTGGGCACCTATAGTGCATTATACAGGGGCTGACAAGGAGTCCATTTCCAATTGTGGTATGTACCTAGGGTACATGGAATCCATTTTACAGAGAGAGCAGATGGCCTGGGGCCCTGATTAGCAGGGAACCAGGTCAACTAAGTCAAAAAACCAGCTAAACACAGGCAAAAAATCTGGGGTAACCATAGTCAGGTAGCCACCTTCCTACACCTGTCTTCAAGTGAAGTTTGAAGGACACGTTTGTTACAAAGATAGTGCCTGTTGCCTTCAATTTCCTTCACTGAATCCAGATTGTAAATGAACAAGGAAGACCATCAGAAGAAAATATCTGATTCATAGAGAAAAAATTTAGAATTTCAGCAAAACCTCAAAGAAATTCAAGGCAGATCAACAAACTGAACAACATCCCAGATAGGACAATTAACAGAATGAAATAACATAACACAGAGAAATCAGGAGGACATCAGCCTTCTGGAACAAACAACAAGTTGGAAAAGTGGCTTTTTGATGCAGCAGTCTAGCTACACATACCTCCTTATATATGCTTGTACATGAATGACATAGAATAGGAAGCAGAACATCACAGGAAGTGAATTACTGCCATATTGGTTTGGGAATAAACAGGAAAGAAAATGCTCTTAAGATACTTTTTGGGCATACAAAACACAATATAATGGCAGGGATCAGAATTTAAATCTGTTCTCATTGGCTATTATAACCAGAATATGCTGCCTTCAGGTTGATGAGCAGTGACATTATGAAGTAATGCACCAGACCACTAGCGAAAATCAAAACCACGTGCATCCGTCCAAATGATGAAAACCTCCATGGCAAAAAATATTGATGCTGTAAGCACTCAGCCCATGAATGATAACACAGCAGCAACCACCCACAGCAAGAGTGGCATTGCAGATCACCAAAAGAAACCTTGCATTTCTACTCTATATTGTAAAATTGTGATTCTCCACTATCGGAATAAACATGTTTACCTGTATTTTCATGAAAAATGTGTTGAATCAAGTGAAGTGAGAGCCATCGACTTGAGAAGCAGATTCCCACAATATTTCAGAAGGTTTGTTTCTGTTGATTAAGATTTGTATCTTCCCTTTTTAGGTTTTGTCTGCACAGCTCCTGAGCTGTGCTTGCGAAATCTCTTGTATTTAAAATATCTTAAAAGGGGGTTCTTATCAGTTCCCATTGCCAAGCTACTATGTTAATTTGCTTTTGTGTGGAAGGTTTTTATTTAACTTCCCTGGCTGCACACATTTACGATACTTCTACTAAAGCTGTTCACACAGTTTAAGCCCCATTCACAGTCAAGATAAGATCCCTTCCCACAGAAATGGCAGACAGCTTCTAACAGTAAGCTGGAATACTTGTTTTTTATTAAATAGCTGTGTAAAGCAGATGCTTTAGCCTTCGAACGTTTGTGGCATTTCCCCAGTACCATTCTTTGCACTTTGTATGCTTTTAAGTTTATTGTATCATCAGTATTGACTTTTTAAATCTGCAACAATGCAGATATTTATGCCAGTTGTTGTAGTCAAACATGTTTTGCAAGTCCTCAAGAGCAAACATGAGAACAGGCATTGGGAACTTGCCACCAGAATTACACTTGGTCTTTGACTGCAGGCAGATTAACAGGAAACAATTTGCCATCCATAAGACCCGCCTTTTTACAATCCCAGCTTGGTCCTCCTCCAGTGTCTTCTCTTGGAGTTGTACCTGATCTTGTTGCCGGTTTTCATGTGGATCCCCTGCGGGATAGGTCTGTTCTGCTTCTGTTTCTTAGCGAGGAACCGCTTGATCTTGAACGTCTTATGGGAAGACATGGTGAAGATCTTCCACCAGGTCACCACAATGGCGGATCGGAATTGCACTTTGTAGGCAATATCGGATTGATTCTTTCAACGTAATCTATTTGGTCGCTGTGATTAAGCCTCCCTGTTTTATGTTTTTACAGATTTTTACAGATAAATGCAGACAGAAAACAATGAGTTTTCTGTCTGCATTTATTTTTAAAAGTGGATAAATACAGAAAATTGTGCTTCTTTTAAGTGACTCTCCCTGCTGACTTTCATGAATTATAGGCCAGCAGCTGAGCAGATGGACAGCATGAGAAGTTAAAAAAAGGATGAAATTTCTTTAAATAACGGCATATGTCAACATACATAATGGGATAATGCTAGTATTTACCAGTGGATGTATTGTATTGTAATATTTGGAAGTTTAAATAGCTAAAACACGACCAATATTAAAGTAGGAGTGCACGTCAAAAAAATGTAGTTTTACAACTTCATTTATACGCAAAACACAAAATAAATGGCCAAAAAAGAATTATGGATAAATACAGGTGGAAATGGGCAAAAAATAAATACCATAGAACCTGGAGCCCTAATTATGATTATCAAATTCTAAATGTTGTAATAAACATTGCACGTTAAAAAGAAAGTTAATATACAAGAGCTTTGCTATAATTTACTACTAAACAGGCAGCCACAATTGCAGTTACCTTGCAGTTTAAAGGGACTTGATTTGTATGATGAAGAAGGTGCAGTGGCACTGGGGCCAAAAGCTATTGGGACCCCAATAAACCCATATTAAAGCCAACATTACAAAATTGTAAACTAAGCAGGCAGTCACAAGTGCAGTTACCTTGCAGGCAACAGGGTCATGATTCGAATGGTGCAGCAGGTACAGTGGACTGGGTCCAAAAGTTGTTAGAATCCCTCTAAACACATAATATTGCTATATTTTAACTACTATAGAGGCAGTCACAATTGTGGTCACCTTACAGTTAAAAAAGGGCTTGATTTAAATGGTGCAGCAGGTGAAGCGGCACATGGGCCAAAAGTTGCCATAACTCCTTTAAACACCTAATATTGCTATATGTCAATCAATCAATCGGGGGTTTTATAATGCGTGCTACTCACCCATAAGGGTCTCAAGGCGCAGGGGGTGGGGAATTATTATTTGAATGGTGCAGCAGGTTCAGTGGCACCGGGTTCAAAAGTTGTCAGAGCTTCTCTAAACACCTAATATTGTTCTACTTTACAAATAAAACCGGCAGTCATAAGTGCAATAATCTAGCAAGCACTTGGGTCATGATTTCAATTGTGCAGCGGCACCGGGACCAACAGCTCCAGGCACCACACTAAGCATCTAATATTGCTATATTTTTCCTCAAGAGGCAACCACAAGTAAATTGCAGACAACATGGTCATGATTTGAATAGTGCAGCAGGTGCTGTAGCACCAGGCCCAACAGTTGTCAGAACCCCTCTGAACACACAATACTGCTATATTTGACTACTATACAGGCAGTCACAATTAAAGTTACCTTGCAGTTGAAAGAAACTTGATTTGAATTCAGCAGCACATGCAGCAGCCCTGGTGCTAAAATCTCTAGAGACACCACAAAACCAAGATTATTGCTAAACAAGACAGTCACAAGTGCATTTATCTAGCAGTCTATAGGGTCATGATTTGAAAGGTGCAGCAGGTACAGTAGCACAGGACCAAAAGCTCTAGGCACCCCACTAAACACCTAAAATTGCTATATTTAACTATTAAACAGCCAGTCACAAGTGCAGTTAACCTGCAGACATCAGGGTCATGATTTGAATGGTGCAGCGGGTGCAGTGGCACCGGGCCCAAAAGTTGTCAGACTCCTTTAAATACCCATTATTGCTATATTTTACTACTATACAGGCAGACACAATTGCAGTTATCTTGCAGTTAAAAGGGGCTTGATTTGAATGGTGCAGTAGGTGCAGTGGCACCAGGGCCAAAAGCTCTAGGGACCCCACTAAACACAGAATATTGCTTAATTTTACTACTAAAGAGGCAGTCACAAGTTCCTTTATCTAGCAGGTACTAGGGCCATGATTTCAATGGTGCTGCAGGTGCAGTGGCACTAGGGGCAAAAATTGTTAGAACGTCTCTAAACACCAAATATTGCTATATTTTACTACTAAACAGGCAATCACAAATACAGTTATCTTGCAGGCACTTGTGGCTTTGAATGGTGCAGCAGGTGAGGTGGCAATGGGTCCAAAATCTG
Source organism: Lissotriton helveticus (assembly GCF_964261635.1). Classification (NCBI taxonomy): domain Eukaryota; kingdom Metazoa; phylum Chordata; class Amphibia; order Caudata; family Salamandridae; genus Lissotriton; species Lissotriton helveticus. Next base: position 847,936,080 of record NC_136068.1, read on the forward strand.
TCAGAACTCCTCTAAGCACATAATATTACTATTACATCAATTAATTCTATTATTTCCCTCTTTCATTTCATTTTTCAAAATTGTGCTATTACTAACCCGCACTATACCACTAGTAACAGCACAATACATTGCCTTTTTGTACATAAACAAGTCATAACACGTTAGCAGACTTTCTGTAACTTATATTGCACAACTAGTCAGCAAGCCACAACCTAAAACAAAAAACTGCTTTTTATTAATCACATAGGAGAAACCTAATGTATTTACTAATGCTTTAAGGTTTCTCCCTGCACAGCACTTGCGCTGTGCTTGTGAAATCTCTTGTATTTAATTTATCTTAAAAGAGAGCTCTTATCAGTTCCCGGCACTGAAGTACAGTGTTCATCCGCTTTTGTGTGGAACTTTTTATTTGTTTACTTTCCTTTTGCTGCACGCATTGAAACCATGTTATTTTGTTTACTTTCCCTAGCTGCACGCATTGAAACTGTGTTTATGAAGATGTATCCTGCATGGGTGCATTATTATTGTATTGCACATTTTGATTACTTTCTTTGGCTGAACATATTTTCGCGTAGTACTTGGCATGGCTTTTACTTTCCACATTTCACCGTAAAGATCGCATATGTTGCTTTAAGCCACTTTCCACAGTGTAATCACAAATCATGGTCTAGACTTCAAGTATTGTTAAACTATGAGATACGATTTCTTCTCACAGAAAACCCTTCCACCTTCTGATACCATGACTTTAATCATTGTTTATGACTTTGTGAATGAGCTAATAGGTGTCTGATTAACTGAAGATATCCTTCAAATACCCCCTGAAGAAATCAAATACTCCTTCTCAGGGGTCTCACTGATACCTGGTCCTTTTAAACCAACAAAGAAGAAATTGGCACAGAAGCTGAAATATAAAAGATCATTTTTATTAAACTCAAATGAGTGAGACTACGTCACACAGAAGCCTTAGCCTCTGAATGAGGCAGTCTAAGGAGTACAGAAAACTGGGGCTTTATATATATGCTTAGAGTTACATAGTAAGCATAAATGCAAGGGGCAGTCCTAGCTCATGTAAGCATGCAAAATGACTAAGTTGGGCTTACAAGATCTACTTGCTCAACAAAGTGGGAGGAGAGTTACTTCTCCATACAGCAGCAAAAATAGCCTGACAGTTATACTAGAGAAGCAGGTGCATTCTACTAGCTAGGTCCTTCTGGGCATGTGCGAAGTGGAGGATGCTGAATATAGTTTGTCTCTAGGCAGATTTCAAGAGCAGTTAACACTGAGGGAGGACAGAGCACATGCCGAGCACATGGCAAACAAAATGGCTGCCAGAAATACAAAATGGCTTTCAGCTCATGCTAACAAATCTGTCCAATATTTAACAGATAGTCCTTTTAGCATGAGCTAAAGACATTCCTATGATCCAGTAGGAACATAGAAAATATTTGTACATTAATTTTCATAATTTTCCTAATTCATTGCTAGGTGGGCATTTTCCATTCTAAACATTTCATTAAGCTGGCATGAGCAGGAATACAAGGGGAATAGAGCATTTAGTCATCATTAACATTCAGATAGCAGTAGAAAGTAAAGACTACTACTACAAATAAAATCATCATTTTTCTAGTCCTAAGCAAAAGCAAATCCTTAAATCATCTAGTAAACACCTTCAGTGACTATTATATACTCAGGTGAGACAGTGGCGATCCTTATCAATGGTCTCAGGTGAAATGGGAATACCCTTTATCAGAGTAGAGACAGAACACTACTTTAAAACGATGCCAGCAGAACAGTAAGAACAGTCACACAAATTCACTTCTAGTGGACCATTTTGGATGCTAGGGGCGGAGCCACTAGAGGCAATTCCTCTTCCATGGCAGTTCAGTCAAATAGGAACATATCCAACACCCACTTTATACAGTGGCACTGGAAACACTTGTGCAACTATGCCAAAGTCCGTTCTAAGCCTCTTTGGTAGGCTTCTATCATCCATCAAATCTGCTTCCGTTGTCTTCTTCCACGTTGGACCTCTTGATTCAGCCTTCCATGATAATAATGCTTCTCAGTATCTGTTGGAGTGCCCCTTCTGCCAAACACTCACAGCTCACTCGAAAGTTTCAATGTCTCAATGCAGTGCACCAGTGTCTCTCCTCTGCAGCAGGCACTACAGATATTGTGCTCTTTGTTGGTCGTGGGCACAGATCATCTCGTGCAGTCCCGGGTCTACATTCTCAGGCTCCAACACTCATTATTCAGTGTCAGAGGACGCTCGGGCTGCTCTTTAATTTTATTTTTCCTTTCATCATGGGTACCACAATGTAATGCCTTTTGCCAATCTTGGATCCTCCGGTGCACTGCCCTTCCATTGGAGCAAAGAAAAGGGGGGTGGCCAAAACTCAGGCAAAGGGGCTCAAGGGACCGCGCGCTGTCAGAGGTTACCAGCTCATGACAGGTAGAAAACTAAAGCCTCAAACCAGCCCTGCCATCAACAACAGGGATCCTTCTCTTTCGCTCTTTTGCACTGAAACTCTGGTTCTGTGGCAAACAGGGAACCAGCTCCTCCTTCTTGTCTGATGTCCAACGCCGTCTGATGGAGCAAGCACGATGCTTTGGAGATGCCATTGATGAAGCGCTGGTGATCGCTGTCCAGCCTTGCTATTTTCTGGGTGCTGGGACTGTAGGTCCAAGACGTCTGCCCTTCATCTGTAGCTGTCACTGATGGGAGTTAGGACTCGTCTTTATCATTGTTCTGCAGGTTATTATGACTCTTCCTTTTACTCTGGAAGATCCCGCAGAACCTAGTGACAAAGGAAATGTGACACAGTTGTTAGTTGCCTTCAAATTAGCGCAAAAACAGTTCATTGTATTTAACAATGGGACTGCGGGCAGATAGCCTACAATCTTCAAAGGAGTGGCCAGAAGCCATGGGACAACTCTGGTCAAGAATGCACTGTCACTCTCAAAGGCAAAGGCAGTACTTCTAGTCTCTTCAATTGGGTACCCTTCATTATTCTCACTAACTTCAATGTGAGAGCATATCCTCTGCCATCTAAGGGTAGGTAGCTAAATGGGAACTCTATCTAAATGTGTGTCCTCACACATAGTGGCATTGTCTAATGGGGTAAACATTTTTTTTTTAATGATTACGTCTAGGTGTTCCTAAATTCCTTATCTAGAACACCTCAAAAGGGAAATCACATGATACAGATTATCAGGGACATGAAGATACCTCCCTTTAATAATTGTGCATCAGGTGCACTATGCAATACACAGGCTAATGATCAAAATGTGGAAACAAAAGATAAGAACTAGAGAGTCCTGGTATTTCCATGATTAGAACACATCGGATCCCACCAAAAATTAAAGCAGCAGGAACAAAAGGGTAAAAAACCAAATTAAAATAGGCATTGAAAATTTGTCATGTTCAAAAAATAAACGTAAGGTATCTCCTATTGAGGTGGAAAACCAGTCCATCACTACCCTGACAGTCAGACTGGAAAACATCGAAATGGGCCTAAAGAAAATTCTTGAAAACCAGTCTGGTCATACAAAAGGGAATTATACATAATATGGGGGTCCCTGGTACATCACTGCAGTCTGGAAGTGTGAACTTGAACAATACACCAACAATAATAAAAGGGCTGACTGGTGAAAGGAATACGGAAAAGGGAAATGGGATTAGGACACAGCTAAAATCCCCAATAACTAGGCACAATGCGACATTGATCAGGGGAGAAGCGGCAAAAGAAAAATCTATAGGAAGAACAAGAAATTACTTGGGTGATAGTCAGGCATGTGACACAACACCAAGAGTACGGGTGATACACAAAAGACCAAAGTAGTACACAAATTTTAACTCTACCACTGGCCGCTACACCATATACTGTAATTTCGGCTACTGTTCCAGTTCCTTCCCCGGGAAAAATGAAACTTGGTTTCCTTTAAGGAACAAAGCCATACACTACCTAGGAAGCAGAACAGGATTAACTAGTGCAATATCATGAGAAAAGTTTAGGTCACCTTTAGCAAGAGCCGCAGATTCATAGTTCCTCCTTAGGGTCCAATCTGGGAACATTTAATCAAGGGCTGCCCGTCCCTTAAGGGAAGGGGCAGTAACATGGCTAACTGCAGGTGACACACTTTTAATCCTATATATCTCTTTTTCTATTCTTCTATGCCATTATAGCCAAATACAAAAAAGAGTAAGTGTAACTGCACACCTTTTCTTCTCAATGTAAACCTATTGTAGTTCTAGATCTACCAATCTTGTGCTCGTGTGCGTGCTACCGTTGTGGTAAGAGTGATCAGACCCCTATCACTCTCTGTATACTAATTAGAAAGAAGACTATGGATCACCACAGCCTGACAGCGGTGCACAGCTAAACAGACGACATATAATCGTCTCAAACAAATTTGTTGACTAAATCAATGCTCTTTACTCCAACAAAGCTCAAAGGCTTTCATGTTTAAACTAGTTTTTTTATAGAAACATTTTTACTGAAAACAAGATACACATTATCTTACGCTATACTCCATAAAATTTTGCATGACACTTTACATTGTCATTAAATGCATTTTTAGAAAAAAACATTTATAATGAATGTCATAAAAATGTTAAAGACAATTACAAAATGAAATCATTATCAAAACCAAAGAAAAGTTCCTACATACGGTGTGGTCCTGTGTGGGTCTGACCCGGTTCTGGAATGGCGTATGGAATTGCCTGTCAGAGGTGCTGGGGTGGGACCTTCCCCGTACGCCCAGGCTGGGTCTTCTCCATGTCCTGGAGAATGTGGGTGGGAACATCTACAAGCATCACCTCCTGTTGCTGGGTCTGGTAGTGGCCAAACGAGATCTGGCGAGGGCATGGAAGAGTGAACGTGCCCCTCCTCTGAGCGCCTGGAAAGCGGGCCTGGATTATCTCATGGGGTTAGAATTACCAGCGTTTGAAGCCAGGGGTTGCCCTCGGAAACACTACAAGATCTGGAGGCGGTGGGCAGACTATAGAGGGTTAACCTTGGAGCCCCCAGTTGACTTGGATGATGGACTGCATGCAGATGGGGACCTCTGGGCCTAAGAGGGCGCTCGATAACTGCTGTATTCTATTCATGTGTTGCGGTTGAAGGTGATCACGTGCATTGGGTTAGGGTGGGATATAAGGGGTGGGTAGTCGGGGCGTTGGGTGGTTGGAGGGGAGAGGGGGTGCGGGGGGGGGGCGATTTGAGCGATTAGGCTATGTATACATTTTGCTATATATGTTTGCCATTTGACAGTGTCCTCCTGATTGTGGAGTACTGTTCCCATGCTATGCCTAATCAGTCAATAAACGCAGTTGTGAAAAAAAAAAAGAAAAGTCCCAATGCATTTCGGGTTCCAACACATGAACCCTTCTTCAGGGGATGTATCAATTGTATTTTCGATCCAACCGAATATTCCAAAATTCCGTCCACAGGAAACCTACAACACAATTTGCTACATTTATCAACTTGTAACAAATTCATGATCCGAAAAGCTTTTCATACTAGAACATGCAAATCAAAATGAAAATTAACGTTAGAATTTGCACTCACAAAAAATGTGCGTATAAAAGAGAGAAAAGAAACAAAAGGTGAGGCTAATGTGTGACGACGTGTAGGATGTCATGAGTTACTGGAAACCAAAGCTGTCAACTAGTAACCAAAGCTGCCATCCTTCTGTGCTATTACCTTAAAGTAAAGTGAGCCTTTATAAATAGTGCCTATAGTGGGAATGCTAATGGTGAAAATGCATTCTTACCGATCTAAGCGGTTAATTGGTCAATCGGAAACGTGTCTGTCAACTAAGTGACTAAAGACGATAATATGGCATCATGCTGGTCTGTTTGTAGAACACCTTCCCATGCGTATTAACTGAAAACGAGCGAAAAAACACTCGATCACGATGCTTATGGCCAACCCGTGATCAGAAGATATTGAAATATCGCTTACCGCTAGCCTTGTGTGACTTGTAGATGCGCACTTGTTGAACACAATATTGAGCTCCAAATGTTATCCGCCCAGCTTCTGTCAAACGTGAAATAAAATATGCGATAAAAAACTTGCTAGAAAAACTGTGCGCTCGGGTCTCAAAAAATTAGAATAATTGTAGACTATTTACTTTAGAAAAAAATCACCCGAATACCAAAGTTATATCGTGCCGATAAAGCCTATGCGTGTTTTCATGTCGCGATCAGCTACAAGCTATCCCTACATGCTTTGCGTTTTTAAAGGCACAGTGTGCTTACTAGTATTTCACACATGCCCGGCCCAGCTCCCAAAGTACCACCCGACAAGAACATCACCGTCCAAGAAGTCGCATCAAAGGGGGAAAAGCAGCAGCAAAAAAAAAACGGAGGGCAGACCAGCAAGGAACGTGAAGAAATAGGATCCTTGGTGATGAATATTTCAAGAAGACAACTCAGTACAGATGAAATACGTGTCTTAAATAAAGGCATCTCTTTTGGGCCTACGTACTCATCTAACGATTTAGAGACGGAGGTCTCTTTATTTAAATTCACACGCAAATTGCGCCTGAAATGTTTTTTTTCCATTTTACCATCCAGTGAAGAGACAAGTGAGGCATCTAGCAAGTTTCGCCCTAACAGCCGATTCATATCACCTACTACGCACAAATCTTTGGATATTTTTGAGCATCTAGTCAAGAAGGACTTACAAAAGGTCAAGTATAACAAGAAGACACGTTCTAATTTGACTCGCAAGGAATTACACATCTTAAACTCACTACGACAAGATGAATCGATTACATTTCAACCAGCAGACAAAGGAGGAGCCCTGGTAGTCCTAGACAGAGACTTTTACGAACAAAATGTGCATCAACATGTTGCTGATCCAGATATCTACATTCCACTGGATTCAGATCCAACTAGAGAGTTAATCACCGCATTAAGGAACACAGTGGCAACAGCAGTTGAGAATGGAATCATTGATGACAAAACTGGAACATTTCTTATTAATGAGACACCTAAAATCCCAAAGATCTACATGATTCCCAAAATGCATAAGAACAGTCAACGACCACCTTTCAGGCCCATTGTGGCCGGGTGCAACTCCATTCATGAGGCAGTGGGATACTATCTTGACCATTTTCTACAACCCTTGGTGCAGACATGGACTACTTATGTGAAAGACACTACCGACTGTCTACTGAAATTGGACAGCATACGAGCAGTTTTTCCTGAAGATGTCTTACTAGGCACTATTGATGTAACCGCTCTTTGCACTTCCATAGCCCACAAGGAGGGCATTGAGGCGGTTGAATGGAGACTATTAAATTCTGACTTGAGTACAGAGCATTCTATTTTCTTACTGGAACTTTTAAATTTTGCTCTATTTCACAGTTACTTTGTTTGGAAGGATCAGTTTTATTTACAGGGCACCGGTACATCCACGGTCTTTCCCGGAGCCCCGTCCTGCGCAAACACCTTCATGGCCTTTTTTGAACACAAACATATTTTGACTAACCCCACCTGGCAGTCACACATAGCAGCGTTTTTCAGATATATAGATGACATTTTGGTCATTTGGAGGGGTTCTCAACCAGAATTGGAAGAGTGTATTGTCAACCTCAACGCACAGAACCCAAGAATTCAGTTTACTTATGACATACAAAGAGAGAGAATTCACTTCTTGGACATAGAAATCACCAAAACCACTTCGGTTTATCGAAAACCCACAGACGTAAATAATGTTAATGTTAATGTTGCTTTTAAAGCGTAATCAATCATCCTGGATAGGATATCACGGCGCTATGATTTATGTGGTAAGCAGTGGGTTTATACTTGAGTTATATAGAGTTAATCGGGTTTAGGAAAAAGAATGGTTTTCAGTTTTTTTCTAAAAGTCAGGTGGCAGTCCGTGAGTCTGAGATCCTTGGGCAGGTCGTTCCATCTAGTTGCTGCCAGGTGGGAGAAGGCACGTCCTCCCATCCTGGCTCTTTTCACTCGGGTTGTTGTTGCTCTTGCTGCTGATTGAGAGCGGAGGTTCCTAGTGGGTGCAAAGAACTTGATCTTATTTTTTAAGATATGGGGGCCGGTGTTATACAATGCTGTATGTGTTATGCACATCATTTTGAAAGTGGCTCTTTGTCTCATTGGGAGCCAATGGAGCTCTCTTAGGCAACTCTTGGCTGGGTCATATTTTCTTCTATTGCAGATTGCCTTTGCCGCTGCATTCTGTACTAGGTGCAGTTTTGTAAAGAGGTAGTCTGCCATACCCACAAACAAGGAGTTTCCATAGTCCAGCCTGCTCATCAGCAGTGACTGGACTAGAATCTTTCTACATTCCGTGGGGATCCAAGGAAAGACTCTTTTGAGCATGTTCAGTAGTGCGAAACCTTTCCCGCAAATTATTGACACGTGATTTTTCATAGACAGGGTGTTATCAATAATGACTCCTAGGTTCCTTGCTGTCAATGTTGGTTTGGGGGGTACTCAGGGCAGTGGGCCACCAGCTGTTGTGTGTGTCCACCGAACAGCAGTATTTCTGACTTATCTGCGTTAAGCTTTAGACAGTGGCTATGCATCCAGCCAGATAGTTCGGTGAGGCAATTTAACAACCTGTCCTTCGGGTTATTTTCCCCGTCTAGGGTTACCATTAGTTGGGTATCATCTGCGTATGAACAGATATCGATACCCCACTTCCTTCCTATCTCTGCCAGGGAAGATACAAACATGTTGAATAACGTTGGGCTCAATGAGGCCCCCTGTGGGACCCCATATTTGATGTTCCAGAGGGGAGACGAATAGTTGCCCATGCGCACCGATTGAGTTTTGTCTGACAGAAATGATTTCAGCCAGCCTAGTGCTTTTGCATGGATTCCTTTTGCTGCGAGGGTTCCTAATAGCAGGTTGTGTGGTACGGTGTCGAACGCTGCAGAGAGGTCTAATAATATCAGGGCGACTGTTTTCCCCCGATCTATCTGTGCTCTGATGCTATCCAACACGGCCAGGAGTGTTGTCTCTGTGCTATTATTGGCCCTGAAACCCGTCTGAGAGATGTCTAATAAGTTGTTTGTTTCAAGGAAATTAGAAAGCTGCCTGTTAACCAATTTTTCCCAGGACTTTCGATAGATAAGGTAGTTGTGATATGGGTCAATAATCGGTGGGGTTATTGATGTCTACACCTGCTTTTTTTATCAGTGGGGTGACTATCGCATTTTTCCAGATTGTTAGGAATTCCGCAGTTTTTAGTGAATGGTTGAGTACTTGTGTTACTGCCGGACAAATTATTGGAGTTAATTGTGAGAAAATATGGTGCGGGCATGGATCCAATGGGGAATGGATTTGACTTCTAACATGACTTTACCCACTTCTTCTTCTGAGAAAGGTCCAAAACTGGAACAGCCAGGCTGCGAGATGGGTAACACATAGTGCTCTATGTGCTCTATGTGTTCCAGTTCTTTGTTGGAAAACGAGGTGTAGATTTTGTCTATTTTGTCACAAAAAAAGTCACTTATTTTATCACAACCTTCTTGTGATGGAATCAGATTTAATGAGAGACTTGTGGGACAGCAAAGTTCTTTGACTATTTTAAACAGTTCTTTGGATGAGTCTTTATTTTCTGTTATTCTGCGTGTGAAGTATTCTTTCTTTGCTTTCCTAATGGCTTGATTGTAAGTTATGAGTTCTTTTTTATATATGAGTCGGGCATCTTGGGTTTTTGTAAGTCTCCATTTATGTTCAAGGGTTGTACATTTTCTCTTTAGTGTCTTTAATTCTGGCCCGTACCATTTCCCCTAATGCCCTACATTTTGCCAGTGCGCATCCCATGACACTGAAACAACATCTTCCTTTATCACAATTCATGAGAATAAAGAGAATAACTCCAGACAACACCATCTGTGATCAGGAGATTCAAGCACAATGTCTTAGATTTAAGGAAAAGGGGTATCCCCCAGAGACATTAAAGAAAGCTGTTGCACGAATTACATCTGAGTCACAAAAAAGAGCAGTTCATAAACGCGAAGTGTTTGTATTGAAGCACTCCATTGAAGCAACACAAATTAAAAGGATCATAAGAAGCAGATGGGACATTATAGAGCAAGAATTGGATTTCAAAGGTTTATTTCAAGGTCCACCTCTTTTTGCTCACACAAGACCAAGAAATCTAAGGGAGTTGCTAAAACCCAAAGATGCACACTCAGGTAGTCACAAAGGCATGCATAAATGCTACAATTGTGGACAATGCAGCAACGTAATAGTGGGAGACGTGTTCACACATCCACATAAGGGCAAACAGCTGAAATTACGTCACTCACTCGATTGCAACACAGATCAGATGGTATATGCCATTAAATGCCCCTGCGGCTTGGTTTATGTTGGGAGAACCAGCCGCAAGATAAAGACCAGAATAGTCGAGCACAAAAGTAGAATTCGCAATCAAAATACAACATCACCACTAGCTGCTCATTGGTTGCAAGCATCACATTCAATACCACAACTCCGTTTCACTGTACTTGAACACATCATTCCACAATCAGGAACTGATATTCACACAGCGCCAACACGCAGAGAAACTCATTGGATCAAATTGCTAGGTACAGTAGCACCGGGGGGTTTAAATGACCATTATGAAATGATTTGTTTTCTGTGATATAATCAGTGAACATCCTTTGAAATTTGTTGTTTAGAATTTGCACTCGTTCACATTATATTCTTTGGGTCATTTTGCATCACATATTGTTTCAAAAAGTCTGCAGCACACTTGGTGCTGATTTTCCTGCACATTTCTCTTCATATATCCTTCTTTCACATTTTATTCATCATACTCACATTATTTTATATTTCAGGTATGGACGTTCTTAGTAACACACAAGCCTTTATTTCATATAGTTACTGATTGCATTTATTTGGTTGAGTTCACTTTTTTACATTTAGAGTTTATTCATTGAGAACTATCTGTCACAGACAATACATTCATTTTTGAAAGGGGAAATGAACCACAGATCCGATTTTAACACATGGACAACACATAGCGTGTGAACAATAAAGTTCTTTCGGAGCGGCATACAAAAATCGGGAAACATGTTTGCTGGCAATACATGCCGATAACCACATTATTTTAATAGAGAACGGGCGCTTTGGCGTACAGCGGATGCAATCTCACCTTTCATTTCATTTTTTATTATTTTTTCATTTCATTATACCAATGGATGAACCGGGTTTCGAACCGGGCATGTGTGAAATACTAGAAAGCACACTGTGCCTTTAAAAACGCAAAGCATGTAGGGATAGCTTGTAGCGGATTGCGGCATGAAAACACGCATAGGCTTTATCGGCGGGAAACATCCTTTACAACGCAACTTTTACCACGCAGTGCTTTTACATCGCAACTTTTACAACGCAAACCATTACAACGCATTGCGCTGGGGGGCGCTCTAGGATAGGGAATAGATTTAATTTACTATCCAACACCTTCCCTACTATCCACGGGGACTGGAGTTGGAATAGTAAATTAAACTATTCACTATCCAGCACCCCAAAGCGCTATGCGTTGTAATGGTATGCGTTGTAAAAAGTGCGATGTAAAAGCATGCGTGGTAAAAGCATGCGTTGTAATGTCATACATCCTTTATCGGCACGATATAACTTTGGTATTCGGGTGATTTTTTCTAAAGTAAATAGTCTACAATTATTCTCATTTTTTTGAGACCTGAGTGCACAGTTTTTCTAGCAAGTTTTTTATCGCATATTTTATTTCACATTTAACAGAAGCTGGGCGGATAACATTTGGAGCTCAATATTGTGTTCAACAAGTGTGCATCTACAAGTCACACAAGGCTAGCGGTAAGCGATATTTCAATATCTTCTGATCACAGGTTGGCCATAAGCATCGTGATCGAGTGTTTTTTCGCTCGTTTTCAGTTAATACGCATGGGAAGGTGTTCTACAAACAGACCAGCATGATGCCATATTATCGTCTTTAGTCACTCAGTTGACAGACACGTTTCCGATTGACCAAATAACCGCTTAGATTGGTAAGAATGCATTTTCACCATTAGCATTCCCACTATAGGCACTATTTATAAAGGGAATATCAATGGGTAGCACACCCCTTTTTTTTTCCAAATTGGTTCCTTTTTAATTCAACCCACAAACTTCTTCTAATCGCATGCTCACTGTAACGTGCCAAGCCCAAACAGCACGTGCTCGAACATAACAACATTATTTTGGGGCTTCCTTTTACCCCAAAGGCAGTGGCGACAGCCTTTTTTCCATTGCGCATTTGCTTTCAGATTTTTTTAATTCAACATTTCTTTTCCTCCTTCTTAATTTCTGCTACTTTTGTTCATTTTCGTTTTCTCCACTTTTATTGCCACTCAAATAACCATGCAAGGTAAATGCACATTTTCTTAAGTTTCTCATATTCAGGAGGGCCATCCGAACCTCTCTCCAAAAATACGTAAAAAAGTTATGCTCTTGGAATATAAATGGACTGGGAGGAAAACAAATGACCTTGAACTAATAGCTTTCCTCAAACAATTTGACATTATACTATTCCAAGAGACTTGGTCAATTTCACCGGATCACATAAATGGCTTCAAATAAATCCAACAATATGCCATCAAAAGAGGTCCAACGGGCAGGGCAGCGGGAGGTCTATCGATTTACTTGAACACCAACATCCCATGGTCACTTAAGTCAATTGAGTCAGGTCAAACATGGATCCAATGCATTAAAATCACTCTCCCTCCCGAGCCCGTTTTAGGACAACTGGATTCGCAAGATGGTCGGTCACTGGTCATATGCAATATTTATATACATCCGGCATCAAAGAGTAAATTAGAGAAAATTCTGACCCTTAAAGCACTTCTCAAATCCTTGCAAGCCATTTACCCACAGGCTGGCTGGGTGGTTTCTGGTGACCTGAATATGTTCCTACTACAAACAGATCCCGCATACGACATCCAACGAACCAAGCTGCACGGGAAATCAATCCCCCCAACATTAACAGACCATCGTAAAAAAAAAAATATGGCAAGATGTGTGCCCATATGTTAGCCGAAATCGGACTGATCACCCTGAACGGCCGATTTTCGCAGGACCAGCCGGCATACTCGACCAGAATTGCCAAAAATGCTCAATCAATCCTAGATTATACCTTGGTGGACTTTGAGGTATTACAAACAGTAGTCACCTATAGAATAATCCATAAACTGGAGAGTGATCACAGTCCACAAGTAATAGAGATCAGATCACAACACTTAAGGGCACCAGCAACCAAAGACCTGACGGTAACCCCGACCCTTTACAATCTTAACTGGTTAGCTTGGAACGGAAAGAATGTAGGTGAAATCATGGTTCACGTGAAAACCACGGCGGCAGAAGACGAGGAAAAAACCCCACTAACATACCAGGATAACTGCGGAAAAAATTATCGCAACCCTGACTGACAAATTTGGTCAACAAAAGCAGACTAACAAAAGAAACCCTCTAAGACACATCAAGCGCACTTAGGAGCAACAGGGAGCAAAAAAAGGATTTTCAATCAGGAAATCAGAAAACTTAAAGGGAAAGCTATAAAGAGGGGTGACGACATCAAGAGGCAAATACACATTCTAAGGCAAACATACAAAAAAGAAGTATGGACGGTAAAAAAAAACAAAAAAACTGAAATCTGGCTACAATTATTAGAAGCCAGCAAATCGAATAACAAAAGGAAATTCTGGGCAGAAATTAACAAAGTAGCCAACGGAGCAGGTCTCGATTTTAATGTAAATATACTACAGGAAGACTGGATCCACCATCTAGAGCAAACTCAAATGACCTATGCGCATGAAAGGAACCAACATCTCCCCACCCACCCATTGAATGAAAAGCATGAAGAAGATCAAACCTTCGGTGCAAACTGGATTAAGCAATGCCAAGTCCAAATGGTCTTGAAAAAACTGAGGGCAAAAGGTGCGCCGGGTCCGAACGGCTTGCCTAATGGACTTTTTAAACATGATCAACCGTTTTGGGCAGAATATCTCACACCATTGTATAATCACGCATTTCAATCAGGAAGTATACCCCCGTCATGGAGAGGGAGCATCTTGCACCCAATCTTCAAAGCAGGCGCGCGAACAGATCCAGCGAATTACAGACTGATTGCGCTCATTGACGTAGAGGCCAAGGCATACGCATCAAATCTCCTGAAAGCACTGGAAGATTGGGTTAGCCGCAACAACATCCTCCCAATCACCCAGACAGGGTTCAGGCCTGGAACCAACACGTCATGTAACCTGACAGCGCTGAATCTTCTTGTCGACAAAGCAATGGCCAAATCTACAAAACTGTACACATGTTTTGTCGATCTAAAAGCGGCTTTCGACACTCTACCAAGGGAGATCCTATGGGAAAAGATGGCCAGCTGGGGCATCCCTCCGAAGTTGCTACGGGCCATCATAAATTTGTACACATCCACCTGGGTTAAGATAAAACTTGGCAACGGGGACAGAACAACACCAAAAATCCCCACCCACATTGGCCTCAAGCAGGGATGTGTATTGGCCCCCATCCTCTTTAACATCTTCAGTGCGGACCTCGATAAGAGCATCTCAGAGATCCAAACAGACCCTCCAAATCTAGCCCATCACAAAATGAGGAGTATGCAGTACGCCGACGACATAGTCCTTTGCAGCCAGACCCCGCTGGGTCTCCAACGTGCTATAACAAGGCTGCACAAATACATCTCTACGCATGGGCTGCAATTTAACTGCAAAAAACCGAAAGTGGTCTGCTTTGCATCTCAGCCAGGGCAGCAAACATTCAGATGGTACATCGCTGGAAACAACATAGAGCAAAGTAGCACCTATAAGTATCTGGGAGTACTGGTCGACTCAAGATGGTCATTAAGAGAACACACCCTGCACAGAAAATCCCAGGCTAACAAATTGCGGTTCGCCTTAAACATACTAAAAACAAAACTAAAATGTCCATCCAATGAATATCTGCTGAAAGTGATTGCTGCCAAATTCTTACCCTCCCTCACGTATGTCTCCGAGCTATACAGAGGTAAAGACGCTAATTTCCTGAACCTCCAACAGTCAGCGTTGTTTAAACATCTTTATCAAATCTCGCAGTTTGCATCTCAGGCGCAGGTACGCCTTGAATTTGGGTTACTAAACCAGAACCAAGATAGAAAAGCCGCCTTAATAAAAACGTGCTGGAAACTAAGAGCAGCTCAGGAGGACACACTGATGGGTCACTGTTGGTCTGAAATTAACAAACAAACAAAATGAAAAAAGACATGGAAAACAACACTGGAAGAAGCATTGAAAAACTTAGATATGCAAGAGACGTGGAACACTAAACACACCTTCACGGCCTTCAAAAATGTAGCCAATGGTGCGGCAAAACACAAATCATGGATTGCTGATAAAGCAGCATTGGCCAAGAAAAAACATGGCTGGATGGTATTGGCCACGTATGAGAGATGCGATCCGCAACCGTATCTAGTTAATCACATAACACCATCCACGCAACAAATGCTACTACGACTACGGCTGGGAACCTATATCTCAAAAGATCAGATCCCGGCATGGCGGCAAACATGGCCAACAGCACTGTGCAGACTTTGTGGTCTCTCAGAAGAAACTTTGATCCACGTCCTGTGCATCTGTCCCTCTCTGAGTAACTTGAGACGGTATTATCTCCTTCAAACATTCCGCCTTTTCCAAATTAGAACATGCCGGTCGGCAGTCATGTTTGTACTGAACAGCCAACAGTTGCAGAT
Organism: Lissotriton helveticus; assembly: GCF_964261635.1. NCBI lineage: Eukaryota > Metazoa > Chordata > Amphibia > Caudata > Salamandridae > Lissotriton > Lissotriton helveticus. The sequence continues at coordinate 847,951,832 of NC_136068.1, forward strand.
AGCCTGCAGGGCTACCAGATTCGTTCAGAAAGCGAGCCTCCTACTGCTGAAAATCGAAAAAGAGGCGATCAATGGGTCAAAACCTAAAGACACAGTGAAATAAGTGACTATGAAGATTGACAATGAAAGTCAGACTTTATTTCTCCAAAAAGGACATCAGTCTGCAGATGCATTTTTAATTATTTATTTAATAGAATAAGCTTTTTTGAAATTTACTCTTTTTGTAAAGGTTTTAATTAACCATACACAATAACATGTTTACTTACTTACTTACGTAAAAAAGCATCATTCGTCTCAAGCAGGTTATTAAAACCCAATGCATTTCAGACCCCCATGGGTCCTTCGTCAGTGGTAACTGTAAATAACAACAAAAATATCCGTTTAAAATACTTTTCAACCAAATATGTACATACATTCACTACACAGCTTGTAAGTAGTATGAATCAAACATTTATAAAATGTTCTAGGAGTCAATATGCTTATTTCTAACTAGAACCCATTTTACTGGATCAATAATATAGCTCAGTTGCAATTACGCATTCATTACCTTCGTTGACCTTTACATACCCTCACCTTAACTTCATCCTCCATGCCCCATGTCCAACGTCTTTTCCACCACTAACTCCCGTCATTCTTCTTTCCAGAACTTGAACTTCCCATTAAAGATCACTCCTCAACTCTTATATGCCTCATTTTTTGCCAGTTTCCCCTTTGTGCGTACCTGCTAGAAAGTGGTAATCATCGCATCTCAAGCCACCCGGGAAAATCGGCTTTGCGGGAATATTCAGTTGAAATAGAGGAGGGAATGAGCAACAAAGCCGATTTTGCCGGGTGGCTTGAGACGCGATGAATTGATACATCCCCTGAGGAAGGGTTCATGGGTTGGAACCCGAAATGCATTGGAACTTTTCTTTGGTTTTGATATTGATTTCATTTTGTAATTGTCTTTAACATTTTTATCACATTCATTATAAATGTTTTTTCCAAAAATGCATTTAATGACAATGTAAAGTAAAGTGTCATGCAAAAGTTTATGGAGTATCGCATAACATAATGTGTATCTTGTTTTCAGTAAAAATGTTTCTATAAAAAAACTAGTTTAAACACGAAAGCCTTTGAGCTTTGTTGGAGTAAAGAGCATTGATTTAGTCAACAAATTTGTTTAAGATGATTATATGTTGTCTGTTTAGCTGTGCACCGCATTCAGGCTGTGGTGATCCATAGTCTTCTTTCTAATCATTACAGCCAAATAGACATACACTGATGAAGTGTTATCTGTCATGTCCACAGCATGAAGTATCATATCTGTGAAATTTAGTAACCAGAACAAGTCCAACCAACTGTTGCGTAGCGATGGGCATCGTCATGACCATCCCCTCACAACACAGAGGAGCTTCTAATAGTATTAAACAACAAAAACATAGAAACAAAAACATGCATAACAGACAAACACACATGCCAAGTCATCAGGTATACTTGCTGTATACCAAGCACAGAAAGCATAGACAAATTACAATAGCATATGTAAATGAGCGGTGATGCACAACACCATGTCATGCACTTTATGCACTGTGAACCTGCAGCCCAAAACCCAATATTCTGGCTTGCTTAATTTGTTAGGCTTAAAATTAATATTCCATTTCCTTACTTTCCTCACCCCCCTTTGACAGCATGTCACCTTAGTGGTGATTGGCTGTCAAATACAACTTACTGTGTCGCTTCTGACACACAGGACCAACAGGAACAATTCATAAAAGGACAAAATGCACAAACATGAAAAACACATGAACATTTCTTTTCAAAGGAGTTATACAAAAAAACACATCTTGTTTCAACATACTGCTGACAGCACCCTTCTTTTTGCAATTTGCACGTTGATTAGGTCCCACAGGCACATATGGAACACTCATTCCACCACCTCATGGAATGGTCCATTACTGATGCATTTGCTATTGACCTCTGCTTTTCCACTACTTCCCTGCACCTACTGTAGCATTCTCGGTCCGTTCTAATGTTCTCTTACCCTAATTTCCTACCTGTAGTCATTCAGGGCGCATATTTCACCTTTTTTCCTCTCACAACTATGAGTTTTTGTCAAACCAACTCACGTATCTTGTCAGCCTTAAAACCACCCAGAACAATCCATGAATGATCTGTGGTCAGAAGCAAAAAATACACAACACAAAAGAGAGACACTTCACATAACACACAAATTATCAACTGTAACAATCTTGTCAACTTTGCAATGACTAAAACATGTAAGCATGTTAAGCCACCTTAATTTTGACTGTCCAAAAGTAAAACTGTTTCACAGACACTCTGTGTGTCCCATGAGCCACAATTTTTCCTGTGAAAAATAAATCTGAATTTGCTAATCGTTTTTACCTAGGCATGTAGCCCACAAAATTCTAATAAAGAGCTTCATCTTATTTTCTGTCTAAAACTAATGCAACATTTTATTTTCTGTTAAATGAAGGCAACTACATGGACATTATTTTTCAAGATCAGAAGCAGTGTGCAATATACTTGTCTAACAATCCAGAAGTCAGCTATTTGTATTATACCTAAATGTATGCATTTACTGAAGCCTAAGGCACTTCAAAGCTACTGTAAATGGCAAGAATGCTGTTTAAATAGTCTATTTTACCCAATTTCGACTTTGATATTTGGGGCACTTAAAAATGAATATCCTATAATTATTTTACATATTAATCATCCTCAGAATGTTCTCTACAAATTGCAGTGATTGGACATTAGAAATCTCACATGCAAATCCTTAGAAAAATGAGTTTTTTATGCCTGCGCCAAGTGAAATTCCATATGCAAATGTCCTCATTATGCGTTACAACACAACTTAAATTAAATTTTAATGCTAGGAGGTCATAGTATGAGTATTAAGCTTCATATATATTAAAAATCAAATTTAAAAGCACTTTTTTTTTTAAATTCATAATTAATAATTTTTCTTTTAATAAAACCAATCATTTTTGATAATTCCACATATAAAAGAAAGCTGCATCCCTTGCCTATCATATTTAGACGCATTCATTCATAAGCCGAAGCACAGAAGCCTAACTTGAAACATGACAAATTTTTGCGCCACTTTTTTTTTTACAAGGACAATTATTATTTAGCAACAGAACCAAGAATATGCTTATAAAAAGCTCTAAAAAAAGGAAATCCTCAATTGAAAATATTTTCCTGGTACCTAAAATAATGAACCTGATTTTTGTAACCTTTTTTAAAACAGCATTCTGAAATGCAGAGTTTCACCCGTATTTAACTGACGAAGTCCTGGCTGAGTGAACATTCCTGTCTATTTGTGGCCTACAAAAACGACAGCTGTTTGCTTAGCGGCAGTAAAAGCTTTTTCTCATTGTTGAAACGTGAGCACGGTGGCAGTCTATTTAAAACTGAGACATTTCTAGTTTTAAAATGTGTGTGCAGTACAGCAAACTCCAATTTATTCAGGTGCTTTATAATTGTCTACCTATTACAAAACACACACTCTCGTTTTTGAGGCCTTTGTTATTCCTAGTGAATGTGAATTTTAATTTTACCTTTTACGCATTTAACAGTTACATGTGCATAATCGCTTACTCTATAAATTAAATAGCAACCTATAGCTATTTTAGCATATCATATGGTTCATTTCTGGATTTTTATTTAATTTATATTTAATATTAACTAAATGACATTTTGCACAACAGACTGAAAACAACAAGAAAAACCACAAACACACATTGCGCTCATTTTAGACATATACAGAAGGGGTCAAACACTCAGGACACATAATACAGCGCGCTTAATAGCCATTATTTCATAAATAGCAAAATCGCTATTTACTTACAGAAGTTGCACTAATGGGAAAACCACAAACCACATAGACATTTAAACACACATTTAACCCACAGATCAACACTTAGGACAGAAACAAAGGACAGCCCACAGACTGTACTTAAACCAAACCATTTGTAAATACTAATTGTAAGTCATATTTACAAGAAACACTTCTCAATAGTATTCCAAAAGACTGCAAAAACAGCCCAACAGACTGTTTTATTTCCAAGAAGCCAAAATACACTCAATTCACTAGTGTTGGCTGGCAGAACACCAAAAAAAAAAATCGCTTTGCATTTCTCCATTCATAACATTGCGCAGAAAAAGGATCCTTGTTTGTATTTTGTCATATTTTAATTCCCTGGGGATACAGAATCACCAAGGAAGAAATATGTTTTTATACCTAAACCTATTTAGGTATTCCCTCAAGGGAGCCGGCTAATTTAATTCACATCTTACTATGGTACCTTCAAATAGCAACACATTCTTCGATATGTGCTTGAAACAGGCATGCCAAAAATAGTGCAAAATATGCAGTATTATAATCAAAGTAGTTCTTGAAGTACTCTTTGTACGTTGAGCCATTCAAATTTCATAGGAGAAAAATCTCCTCATTACCTGCCTATATGTGTTGCATCACATACATTTACATATTCATAGGACTAACTCAATATTTGGCCAATACATATCAAACATGCCACAGTAAGTGTTTCTAAAACTACCTTACCAATCCAAGGCTTCAAATTTACAACAAGTGCCGTAAAACAGCTCTTACCAAACAAATGGTTGTCCAAATTCTAACTGCCAAGTTCTAAATGACCTAACGGTCTTTTTAAAATACTCACACCAAAAAGCTTCTCAGTCAGGGGTGACATCATGTGGGGGATCAAAATCAGGAAGAGCAGAAATATACTGGGCTGCAGAGACAGAGAATCCCCAGAATCTCCGTGCACAGAGTACCTCCTTAGTAGAATCCTGTCCTGTCCTCCTCAGTAGATTTCTGTCTCCTGACAAGATCACTCCCTCATATAGCCACTTCTGATGAGGTCCACGTTGTAGCGCCAACTGAAGAAATCAAATACTCCTTCTCAGGGGTCTCACTGATACTTGGTCCTTTTAAACCAACAAAGAAGAAATTGGCACAGAAGCTGAAATATAAAAGATCATTTTTATTAAACTCAAATGAGTGAGACTACGTCACACAGAAGCCTTAGCAACTGAATGAGGCAGTCTAAGGAGTACAGAAAACTGGGGCTTTATATATATGCTTAGAGTTACATAGTAAGCATAAATGTAAGGGGCAGTCCTGGCTCATGTAAGCATGCAAAATGACTAAATAGGGCATACAAGATCTACTTGCTCAACAAAGTGGGAGGAGAGTTACTTCTCCATACAGCAGCAAAAATAGCCTGACAGTTATACTAGAGAAGCAGGTGCATTCTACTAGCTAGGCCCTTCTGGGCATGTGCGAAGTGGAGGATGCTGAATATAGTTTGTCTCTAGGCAGATTTCAAGAGCAGTTAACACTGAGGGAGGACAGAGCACATGGCGAGCACATGGCAAACAAAATGGCTGCCAGAAATACAAAATGGCTTTCAGCTCATGCTAACAAATCTGTCCAGTATTTAACACCCCACACGCACTAAGTGCCTGCACATTGAGGTGCCAGAGCAGTGTGGCATGCCAGTGCTCACATTTGCACAGCTGCAGGTTTTCGTATGCACACAGGGAGTGTAGATGTCAGGTTTCCTTAGGTCACTTCATGCAAGAGGTTGCACAGGTATGAGGAGATGCACCTCGCTGCCTGGGTTCACAGACTCCTTTACATAGCAGAGCCCTGGCTCCTGCGTATGAATTCTTATCAGACAGTGCAGGGTGAAAGCACTCCGAATGATGACATGATGCTCATTATCTCACTTCTGCTGAGAGAGTTGTTACTTCTAATGGACAGCAGTCCTGGGAGCATCTGTATCTCTTATTGATAGCGATGGCAGCTGAGTAAGGGGAAAATCCCATCACCATGAGCCAATACTAAAATGCTGCTGCTTTTTGGATTGTCCCACACAGGGGGTAGCAGACCCCCAATTGCTTGCATGGTATTGCTTGGGAAAGGGAGGATCCAGTATCCTCCTCAAAGAGGGCTTTGGTAAAGCCAAGCTCCTTTTCTTCTGCACAATGTCCAGCAGCAGGCCAGGGCTGCACCGGATACAGTGCGTGTAGTCTCCCTGCAAGGTTGGAGGGGAACAGTGAGTCAGTGCACACTGGTATTAAAGGATGAGTAACATCAGTGCAAGGGGGAGTATTACAAGGAGTAGTCATGGAAGACTATTCAAACTAATAGCCCCACTGTCACAAAAACACTCTCATATGTCTTTATTTATGTCTCTCTCCATGACACTCACCTCCTCACTCTAACTTTCTCATGAACACATGCTTGTTTCAACGGTTCAACTTCTCCCTTTCTCTCTGAGACAGGCTATACCTCAGCATTTCTCCCCCTCTCTCTCTCCCATAGTCTCTCCCTTTTGATTTTTCTCCCTGACTCTCACTCCAGAATAACTTTCAGAATTTGATTAACGTAAACTGCCATGTTCTCTCTCTCCCCCATGTATTGGTAAGCGCTGCAACCTGTCAGGATAAAAACACCACTCAGGTAACTCACACCTGACACAAACACACAGCCCTTATAGAATGCTCTGCAATAGAATACCCTTCTAACCAAGCAGGCGACAATGTAGTTCGCTACAAAAGATCTTCAAGTGGATACCCCTACACACGAGACACACTGTGACTCAAGCCCTCATCACCAGCCGACTGGACTACGGCAATGCCCTCTATGTAGGAATTGCAGCACACCTTCTACAGAGACTTCAGACCATACAGAACGCTGCAGCCAGAACCATCCTCGACCTTCCTCTATGAACCCACATCACACCCACCTCAGTAAACTCCACTGGCCCCCCACACAGATTTCAAGCTGCTGACCCATGCACACACGGCTCTACACAACCAAGGACCCGCCTAAATTAACCACTGTCTGAACTTCCACCAACCATAAAGAAGACTATGCTCCACCTTCCTTTCACTTAACCATACTCCCTGCATCTACCGAAGCAGAAGTGAAGGATGCTCCTTCTCCCACATCGCAGCAAAGACCTGGAACAGCCTCCCCACATCAGACCCATCACCTCACTTCTGGAAATCTGAATGGCCCTCAAGACCTGGTATTTGAATAAGCCTCCTGGGCCTGCAATCACCTGGACACCGTCTCGGGTGATTAGCTGCGCTTTGAAAAACCTGATGATTGATTGACAACCAGATGCAAGATCACACATTTCATTGTGCCTATGTTGTAGGTGCTTCAGATTGCAGACAGCCTAGTGCTACCTTCCCTGTGAAGTGTTACTTTACACAAATTCACTAAAACAGACTCTGTTATCCTTCTTTGTACCCTGAACACCAGATGGAAGGGTAAGAGCACAACATTCCAGTTTTACATTTTCATCCTATTTCATTGAAGGGGAACATGAAACAATTATTTCTTTAAAATCTATTTAACCACAGGTGATGGTGGAGGTGTTCTCGTGGTCTACAATGATATTGAAACAGATGCAAATAATGTTTCTAAGGTTTTGCAGGAAATCTCAAGAAGCCTCCAGTAAATACCCAATAACACTGCATGAAAACTGACTGACTTAAAACTTCTGATTGTCAGCTATCCTTTCTGGTTTGAACTATTCTCCTTCATATCCATCCTCTGCATGCCGCCTCTCTCTGAGCACACCCTACTCTAACTCACATGCATGTTTGCCTTAATCCCTGTTATTGTATGTCAGTCATATTAATTTAATCTACCACATAGAAACTGTAGTAAATGCATGATATGGTTTCCTTAAGAGTGCAAGACAATCCCAAGAACCAACAAAAAACCAAACACCTACTAACCTGGTTTATGGAGCAACGTGTTGTCCGATGTAAAGCAATATAAATCCAATTATAATACATTAAAATATATAACACACACACTAAATACCACCGTAACATTCAGCAGTTGGACAGGTAATTTTAATTACACAGACTGCAAAATAATTTCCTTATACTGCTTCACAATCTCACAATCACATAAGACAAAACTGCTATGAGTCATGTCCATCACCCAGTACTGTTCCAGTCCACACCAATAAACCACCCATCACAAACTGAACAGTTATGGAATATCTAAAGAGATTTACCACATCCTACTGGGCAAGAGAGGAATTTAATTTAGTTCACTACTGTTAGTCCAAACCAATTACATGTTATAACCACCTTTTGACATCTTAAAAACGCAATCAGATATGGGATAGAAGTAACAAAGTCCGGTCCAGCAGATCTCTGATCCACGTTTTCTTCCAACCCATGCCTGCTCAACACCATAAACATTAAAATGTAAACAAAACATCTCAGAATGGACGACCCAGTGCAGTAACCCACTAAGTGGGCTATGAAAATAAGGTATACCATAAATGGGCCTGCAGTGCTACTTCAAAGCCGCCAGCTTATAGAAAACCATAACCTGAATGCCTGTCTCTCACACTTTCTCATCCCTCACACTGCTAAGTGCTGCATCCAGTGCTTAATTCTAGACAGTGACTGCTGGTGGGGGCCACCACCACTTATTTTTGGGGACCGGCATTTAATGTTCCTCATCAGATATTTCCTGAGAGCAAGAGAGGGAAAAACACCAAAAACAGAAAGACAGAGGAAGAGAAAGACAGCAAATCCGTTACCAAGGGAGAAGGCGGGAACATGTAAGAGTGGGTATTAGGACAACATTCCGACTTATTAATTATCAGAAGACAGAAATATAGTAAAAAAGATATCATGATCCAAATATATTGTGATGCTGAAATATCGTTGTCAACAATATTGTTTTGTTCAGATAAGTAATATTGTTGTTAAGAACATCGCTGTTGTTAATAATATCGATTTTGGTAATAATGTTTTCAATAACGCAGTTGTAATAAATATATTTTTTTTATTAATGTTTTGTGTTATTTTGTTTGCATAATTTTTTATAATATTGTTAATATAGTTTGTAATTGATTTTAATGTAATTGTGTCGTAGCAGGTTGCTAGGTTGTTAGTGGTATAGGATGGGAAGTTAATTAAGTAATAATTAACTAACAATGATTTATTCATTTATTAATAATTTATTTGATTATTAATTATGTCAATTGTGCAATACTTATATTTTTAGTTGTATTTTAGGTGCTGGCTGCTGGGTTTGTAGTGGTATAGGGTGGTAAGTTAATTATGGAATAAATAATTAACAATTAATTATTAATTAATTATGACATATTTAATTGATTATTAACTGTGAATTGTGTCATAATTATATTGTTTAATTACATTTTATGTACGGGTTGCTGGATTTGTAGTGGTATAGGTTGGGAAGTAATAATTAACAATGCATAATTAATTAATTATTTATGTATAATTAATTATGTAATACTGATTTATTTTAGTTATATTCTAGTTGCAGGTTGCTAGGATTGTAGATGTATATGGTGGGACATTAAGTAATAATCAATTCAGAAATAATAATTAATTGTTAATTAATTAGTTATTTGATTGGCAATCATGCAAATTGTGTTATACATATTTTATTTTAGGTATTTTGTAAGTTTGGGCTGCCAGGTTTCTAGGGGTATAGTGTGGGAAGTTAATTAAGTAATAACTGAATAGCAATTTATTTTGATTGATAATTAATTATTAAACTGTTTAATAATTATATGCATTGTTTTTTAAAATTAGGTGAATTAATAATGTTTATATTAAGAATTTTATATTTGTTCTAAATTAATAGGATAGCCATACAGACCTGCCGAGGCCCCTCACACCGCGAATGGACTGTGATGCTGCTGTAGTGAAAACCAAGTAAGAGGGGTCTCGTAGACGTAGTCTGGGATTGGCAGTGCTGAGCTTGCGGTCTGGTTTGGTCCCGGTACTGCACGACCGCAGCGGCCTCTCGCCACACCGTACGTGGTGTAGGGGCCGCACCTATGCCGCTGAAGAGGGCGACAACTAAAGTCACTAACTTCTTCCCCCCACCGAGCAAAGGCACCCATTGGAACAAGTGACTCCTAGCCCACTATGGCTCTCACCAAGATGGAACAGATGGCATCTTTGCGCAAATTTAAGGAGGAATTACGAGCCGAATTGAATCAAGACATAAAGGCCTCCATTGATCAGTTGTGGGCAGATTTAACTACTCGCATGACCACACTCCAGCACAACGTCAACTCAGTGGGCGCGAGAGTGGCCGATCTGGAAACGCAGACCCAGGAGCTCGACAAACATGCAATGGACACCCATGGGAAGCTGCAAGATCTTCAAAACCAATTGCATATGGCCCAATTGAAAGCTGAAGACCTAGAAAATAGGGCAAGGCGAGATAACATCCAGATCCGAGACCTGGAAGAGGGAGAAGAAGGGACAGACATTGAAGCGTTCCTCGAAGGCCTCTTTGCTAAAATTGTCAGCCCACTCCCACTGAAGATTAAACTGTAACGAGTGCACCGAGTGGGGGGCCAGACCAAGGGAGACCGACGACGGACGTGTGGTGTCTTAGCTAAATTCCACTCCTACATGTTTTCTCCCCCCCTCCAAATCTGACAATCTCCAAGTACTCCTGATCTCCATCCTGACAGCGGAGTCCGAACATTATGTCCGACGCCCGGTGGAGCAGCTCTGTTCAGCTATTGAGAAGATCGGCCTTGGTTCATCCCCTGACCGTCACCTACACAGCCAGACTTTGGGCACAGTTTTTCTCTTCATCTCCCTGTCTCGTCCACCCCCTCATCGTATTTATGTAACTGTGCTTTTTTCCTTGTCTCCGATCTATCTATCTGTTCCCATTTAGCCCTCTTTCTTTGTCCTACTTCCTTTACTCCTATCCCCTCTCACCTGAATCTTTCCCCTTGCCTGCTACACGGCCTAGCCCCCTGTCCTTTTGTGCCCTTTGGCTAAACACTCCTACTCCCCTTGTTGGGGAAAGATCTAATATTTATACTCTGGAGTCTCAGCAAACCCGCTGAGAGAGTCCACAGTGCCTAGGGAGCCACTCACAGTTGAGGTATGGTATGGCACCCCTTGCCAAAGCACTCCCTCTTCCCTTTTTGGGGAAGGATCCAGTATGTAGGCCTTGGAGTCTCAGAGACCCCTCTGAGAGAGTCCACTGTGTATAGGGAGCCTCTCGCAACAGAGATGGGGAAATGATACCACTTCCCCTGGGATCACAGCTTACTGGACATTGGACGCAGCTCTGACTCATCTACTGGTTTGTGTCCCCATCACCCCTTCCGCCTCTTTCCATACTGTGTCTCTCACCCTCCCCTCCTCTTCCCTACTCCATTCTCTGTCTACCTCCCCTGCTCTACCCCGCCTCCCCTGAATCTCTCCCCTTGCCTGCTTTTACCCTTACATATATGTACTTTTTGTTTATCTCGACCTTACTTGTCACTATATTGCCAGGCTCTAATACCTGTGTAACCTTTGTAACAATGTAACCTGCAATTATGGTCTGATACTCATGTAAAGCGCTCTGATACCTCCGGGTCCAGCCAGCGCTATATAAAGCCTTTAAAATAAAATAAAATAACTTATTCAAATATATAATGTGTTTGAAGTGAAGTACTTGCCAGAATGTTGCTTAGAATGGAGTGGTAAAAGTAAATGTATCCCCTCGCCGAAGTCCACCTCTTTCCCTACTGTTGCACAGACTGTAGTGGGAATAGTAAATCTTACCCCTCCTAAGTCCAATACTTTCTCTACTGTAGGCCTGTTTGGATTGGGAATAGTAAAATTAACCCCTCAGAAAGCCTACGCTTTCCCTACTGCTCCATAAACTGGTGTGGGAATAGTGTATCTATTACTCCCAGACTCCAATACTGATGAAGCCTTCCATACAGAATGTAGATCTGTGACAATGGGATTCAGAGAAAGAGGTTACCATTAATTTTTATTTGGATGCAGCCCTGCAGAAGGTCCTAAAAGTGTGCAGGAGGAGTCTTTGGGTTACTAAGAGAGATTAGGAAAATCCTATGACTACAAAATTCAAGTTCATTACCACATTCAATCAAAAGGCTAGAGAGTTCAAAAACATCTTAAGCAAACATTGGGTAGTATTAACAACAGAAAATAGTTCAAAAGAATTTTTGGAAAACCATCTAAAAGTTACTTACAGAAGAAGAGTGACTCTGACAGATATGCCCCGTAAGAACGAGACCACTAAAAGTATGACAATGTTGAAACAAAGGACAACAGGGTTGTCTATATGTGGGAGGTGTGAAGCCTACAAGAGCAGCTCTAATGCTGCCCAATATTTCTCTCCCTTACTGGGAGAAGAAAAGGATGTCTATCAGCAAGTTAGCTGTCATTCAGATTTTAGTGAGTATGTACTGACTTGTTCCTGTGGAAGCACAACACATCTGGTAAGGCAGCACAACACATCTGACAAAGACACGGATATTAGAACACAGCAGGGTGATCAAACATGTTGATAGACAACATTAAGTAGCACATCATTTCTTTATTCATCATAACAGTGACATTAAATTGTTAACATTTTATGCATTTAATAAACAGGGAGGGGGAGTAGAACACATGCCCTTAGACAACTGGCATCTCAATACATTTAGGAGCTTGATTCCAAGATTCTAAATGCCTTAAATGTGTTATGTTATGTTAGAGACATTTGTAAAGTGCAACTGATACCCTGGAGTGTCCTGGAGCTAGCTACAATCCTCTGAGTGGTGTATAGTTAAGAACGGGGTATCAAATCAAATGAAAAGCCACGTTTTTAAGGCCTTCCTGAATCCTAGTAAATCAGTGATGCTCCTCAGCTGCAGTCGGAGGACATTCCAAGCTTTTGCCGTGCATGTGACAAAGCTTCTTTCACCCCAACTAGCTTTTTTTATACGCGGTACTGCCACCAATTTAGTTCCAAGGGAGCGGAGTGATCTTTTAGGCACATACCACTGGAATTGCCTCTCCAGATGATCAGGTCCTACGCCTTGTAAGGCTTTATGTACCAAGCAGAGTGATTTAAACTGGACTAGTTTCTTGACAGGTAACCAGTGAAGTCTCTGGATATCACTGGAGACGGATGCAATACAGATGAAGAGCATACATCTGGGTTAATCGGGCCTAGGTATCTATAAACCTATATGTGATATGTTTCAGTTGGGTTACAAAATGGACAAGGGTGCTGTTTGCCCCTCTCGGCTGCATTTTTCTCATTTCTGGTTTTTATACAGTGTGTATATGTTCTTGATGTAGTTTTTAACAGATTTTGTCTTTTTAAGTTTTTTTAAACAGGGCTCGGTCCTGTATGAACATCATGGCAGAAAGCTAAGATATCTACCACGATTGAGTATTCTCCCACTTTGGCTTGAATGTGTGCAGTATGCACTTTAAACTCTGAAATTTGGTCCAGATAATAGAGGATGAATGTTTTAACATGCAGGAAAGCTTTTGGATATTATTTATGAAATTGTTTTGTTTGACAATTTATATGGGGATGCAGAATGATAGCGACTGAGGTTTCACAGTATAGGATTTGCAGATCTTGTTGTTATTTATGCACAATTTGTGTATTCGATTACACCAGTATATATTGAATTTATTATGTTCCTCCACCCCAAACGCATGTGGCTGAAACAAGGAAATTGATGCATGTATTGCATGCAATGCTATGCTGAGATTCTATTACAGCAATCAACTCTATGTTGTTTATTTAGATTCCCGCCAGGGCCAACAAAAGCTCAATTTAAATTTTTTACATGCATTTATAATTCTTGATAATGGCTGAAACCATGTTTTAAAATGGCTGACAATCGAATAAGAGACTTTCAGTGCCTAGCCCTTTCTTTATTTCACTTGCTCTTTAAATTTAGCGGTTGGGGATCACATGCTTTATCGGTGAACAAGGCGTCATGACCGTCAAAACGCGCCAGGTGTTTTATTGATTCTGCTGCATATTGTTGCCTGCTCTGTTACAATGATTAAATAAAGTAGAAACTTTAATTTTGAAAAACACCGAAGTGTGCGTCTCTTTTGTCGCGTCTGAGAGAGGAGCGTTGTGGAGATATATGTACATATGATATATATTTTATATATATCGATATATATTTAATATTGTAAAATATATATTTTTAATAATAGTGTTACATTACATTACATTATATATACATGTATATATAATCATACATACACACACATATATGTGTGCTTATATAAGGAACCATTTATATGTAGTATTGAATATTTAAATGTATTTAATTTACATTATATTGACGTTGTATATTAACATTTTTAAAGATTTAATATTTTAAACTATATATTTTTATATATGTGATCAAGGCTGCTCGGACGGCCGAAACGCGTCTTGACAAATGTGGGAGACAATAAAATATTGCTGGAAAACAAAGTTGGTCTACACCCGTGATTTCCGCGTGTAAGCGGTGCCTTTTGCAAATTGAAGATGATATAAATATATAAATATATATATAAATATAAAGAAATATATATATATTACCTACTGGCAGTCGCCAGTAGGTAGTTATAGTTAGGACCTATTTTCCATAGGAAATCTGCACCATTCTATTTGGAATAACTTTGGCGCCGATTGACGAATCTTTGCGAAATTCTCAAAACTGGTGGGGCGCTCCGGTCTGCTCCTATCCTGAAAGTCTCGGGGTGATTCATCAAGCGGGGCCGAGAAAAAGGGGGGTTCCAAAACGTGTTTTTCCGTGCAATTTTCCATAGGAACCTTTAATCGCAGCTACAGCCCGAACTGCTGAACGGAATTACACCAAATTTGGCAGAAAGGTAGACCTCGGTTCAGAGTCATGCCTTTTTGTTAAATGGTATACATCTCTTCAGTAGTTTTTTAGGTATTAAAGGAAAAAAATACATATATATCTGGGCGGAGCCTAACCACACATCTCATTTTGAGATCTGATTGGCTGTCAGCACTTCATCCAAGAAGTGTTGGCAGCCATCTTAGGACCAATATACATGATAGCACCTCATTAAAAATCATTGCAGTTAATAGAAGTTTTAAGACTTTAGTTACATTATAAATCATTTGTTGATGGTACCATACTCATTTTAGGAATTGTGTTGTGTTCTAAGGTGATTTTACCATGTGAAAAAACCTTCTGCTGTGATATCATGAATCATGTTTGAGAGAAAACTATTTTCTCATGCTTTTCCCACAGTGGTTTGGAAGGTGATCTATAAGCTAAACTGAGAGCATATTTTCTGTGACTTCACATTATCTTGCTCAGTTGTGTGAGAATGAAGTCTGACATTCTCAGTAAAACATGTACATCCAACAAGGGCAGAGACTGTCAGTTGATTCCTTTGTGTTCTACTGCAGCTTCCCAGAGTGTTCTAAAGAACAACTTAGAACGCTAACAGTCCTACTTATGACAAACGTATGGCACACCTGAAGCCATCTTGATTGGAATAAAGTGGCAACTCTTGAAACATTTAATTTAAAAAGGAACAAAATGAGGGGGTTCATTTTGCCATAGAAAGTATGATTAGTGCTGCAGAAAAAAAAAGTAGGGCACATTTTGAGTGACTTCTCAAATCCTCTTCTTTCTATTTCATAAAAAAATTCTGACATGCAGACTGAAACATGCACTTTCAATACCAGCAGCAGACTTCTCAAATCCTCTTCTATTTCATTAAAAAATTCTGACATGCAGACTGAAACATGCACTTTGAATACCAGCAGCAGACTTCCCTGGTGAGCAGTAGCTTTACTACAGTGATCTAATGAGCAACTAGAGTGCTAACATTCAGAATTTATGGCAAATGTGTGACACATCTGAATGCCTTCTTAATGGAACCAAAGTAAACAAGCATTGAAAATGCAATATGTCTCGCCCTCGTTTAAGTTAAAGCAATTCTATTTGTAATTAGGTGGCTTTTTAGCTTTGCTTGTATTAATGTTTTTCAAACTTTCATGTACATCACATGCATATGTATGCATATATGTATATGTATGCATAACTTTATATTTGTATTTATATAGATATGCATTTTATATATATGTTTATATATGTATGTATATATATATATATTCACTGAAAAAAATATAGGTGTCACACATTTTATAGAGAGGAATTAGCATTTAAAAAACCTTAGAAATTCACTGAAAAAACATAGGTTTTAGGGGTGTTCTAGTTAGCTGGACATTTCACTCATACAAAACCATTGAAATTCCTTCATTACAGTTAGTTCTGCTAACTGTAACTCGCGCGCCTGCAATCCACTGCTGATGATGTCACATATTACATCATTCATGACATGGTCAGTGACATCACTGATGACATCACTGATGACATCTCAAATTACATCACTGATGACATCACTGCTCGCAGCCATTTCCGCTGGTCAGAGGACTCTGGGCTTCATTTCCCTTGCCTTCACGGACTTCTAAGGAGCCTGACACCGGGAGGAACTGCCGACTTTGGGATCATCGACGTGTGCTGCAGGGGCCGGGACTGCGAGACCCAGGGTTCACCGCGCTTCACCAACACAGCGCACCTGGTGTCTCTTCCCACCCCCTGCCCCCTTACAGCTATTTACGGCTCGCGGCCCCCGCTCCAAGGGAGCCGCTCGCAGCCGTTTCCGCTGGTCAGAGGACCCTGGGCTTCATTTCTCTTGCCTTCACGGACTTCCAAGGAGCCTGACACCGGGAGGAACTGCCGACTTTGGGATCATCGACGTGTGCTGCAGGGGCCGGGACTGCGAGACCCAGGGTTCACCGCGCTTCACCAACACAGCGCACCTGGTGTCTCTTCCCGCCCACTGCCGCACCTATATAATCACGCCCACCACCGCGATCGCGGGACGCGCGCGGGCGGGCGCCGGGCTAAGCCCGGGCAAAGGGCGAGCCGTTTGAGGCCGTCCGAGACCGGGACCGGACCATCCCCCTTGCTTCTTGCTGTCATTTTTGAGGTCTCTTTCCTCTGCCTAAATTCGTGAACTATGGCGACCAATCAATCAATCAATCAGGGGTTTGTTAAAGCGCGGCTACTCACCCGTAAGGGTGTCAAGGCGCTAGGGGTGGGGGGGTACAGGTTCCATTCCATCAAGGAGGGGGTCTGTCGAAGAGCCAGATTTTGAGGTTTCTTGCGAAGATGGGGAGCGATGTTGTCTGTCTGAGGTGGAGCGGAAGGGCGTTCCATGCTTTGGCCGCGAGGAAGGAGAAGGAGCGGCCTCCTGATCTGGTCTTTCTGGTGCGGGGAACCACGGCGTAGGAGAGCTGGGCTGATCGTAGGGTCCTTTGGGGTGCGTGGAATTTGAGTCGGCTGTTCAGGTATGCTGGTCCGGTGCCGTGGAGGGCATTGTGTGCGTGGGTGAGCATCTTAAAGGTGATTCTCGCCTCGACGGGGAGCCAGTGGAGTGTGCGCAGGTGCTGGGAGATGTGGCAGTGTTTTGGCAGGTTGAGGACCAGTCTTGCGGCGGCGTTCTGGATGTTCTGTAGCTTGCGGATGAGGTTTTTGTTTATTCCGGCGTAGAGTGCGTTGCCATAGTCGAGTCTGCTGGTGACCAGGGCGTGAGTGACTGTCTTTCGGTGTTCGAGGGGGATCCATTTGAAGGTCTTACGAAGGAGGCGGAGGGTGTGGAAGCAGGAAGATGAGACAGAGTTGATCTGGTGGTCCATTTTGAGCTCGGAGTCCAGGATGATTCCCAGGTTGCGTGCGTGGTCTGTGGGGGTTGGCGGGTTTCCGAGGGCGGTGGGCCACCAGGTGTCGCTCCAGGCGTCGGGGTTTTGGCCCATGATGAGTACTTCTGTTTTGTTGGTGTTTAGGTGTAGGCAGCTGTTTTTCATCCATTTGGCGACGGCTTCAATGCCTTCTCGAAAGTTGCGTCTGGCGGTGTTGGGCTCGTTGGATAGGGAGAGGATGAGCGGGGTGTCGTCTGCATATGACACGATGTTGAGTCCGTAGGTTCTGACGATGGGGGCAAGTGGAGCCAGGTAGACATTGAAGAGCGTCGGGCTGAGGGAGGAAGCCCTGGGGGACTCCGCAGGTGGTAGGTGTGGGGTCCGAGAGGAAAGGGGGGAGTCTGACCCGCTGCGTCCTGCCGGAGAGGAAGGAGCAGATCCAATCGAGGGCCTTGTCTTGGATTCCTGCGTCGTAGAGTCTGCGTATTAGGGTGCGCTGGGAGACTGTGTCGAACGCCGCTGATAGGTCGAGGAGGATGAGGGCTACTGTTTCTCCTTTGTCCAGTAGGGTGCGGATGTCGTCTGTTGTGGCGAGGAGGGCGGTTTCCGTGCTGTGGTTTTTTCTGAAGCCGGATTGGGAAGAGTCGAGGATGTTGTGTTCTTCAATGAATCTGGCGAGTTGGCTGTTGATGGCTTTCTCGATGACTTTCGCTGGGAACGGGAGCAGGGAGATGGGTCTGTAGTTTTTGAGGCGGGGTCCGCTGAGGGTTTCTTTAGGAGGGGGTTCACCTCGGCGTGTTTCCAGTCGTCGGGGAACGAGGCGGTCGCCAGGGAGCGGTTGATGGTGTGGCGGAGCATGGGTGCGATGGTGTCGGCGGCTCTGTTGAAGATGTGGTGGGGGCAGGGGTCCGTGGGGGCCCCTGAGTGGATTGACTTCATTGTCTTCAGTGTGTCTTCGGTGGTGAGGGCTGTCCAGTCATCAATCGCTGGTTTCCGGGTGTCAGGGGTGGTTGGTGAGGGTTCAGTGTGTTGGTTGTCTTCGTCGAAGTGGTCGTAGATGCTCTTGATTTTGTGGTGGAAAAAGGTGCTGAGTTTGTCGCAGAGGTCTTGTGAGGGAGGGATGTCGGTAGACTCGCTGGTGGGTTGGGCTAACTCCTTGATGATGCTGAAGAGTTCCTTGCTGTTGTGTGCGTGGGTGGAGATTCTGTCTTCAATCGCTTTTTTCCTCGTTTCTCTGATGAGTTGATGGTGGACGTTGGTGGCGGCTCTGAAGTTGTTGTGGGCTTCTGTGGATTTGGTGTTTCTCCAGGCCTTTTCGAGGCGGCGGCATGTGCGCCTGGATTCTCGAAGTTCGGTGGTAAACCATCTGGCTTTCTTGGCACGGGTATTGTTGTTTTTCTTGAGGGGGGCTATGGTGTTGGTGCTGTCCGAGATCCATCTATGCAGGGTTCGGGCTGCGGTGTTGGGGTCGTCGTTTTCCGCGATGGTTGGGGTGGAGTTGTTGAGTGAGGAGGTGAGCTGGTCGTTGGTGATTTTGGTCCAGTTTTTTTGTGGAAGCAGGTGCTGGTGTCTGTGGATGGTGGGTGTTCTGAAGGTGAAGTGGACGCAACGATGGTCGGTCCATGGGAGTTCGGTGGTGTGGCTGAAGGTGATGGAGTTTCCTGTAGTGAAGAGGGGGTCGAGGGTGTGTCCTGCTGAGTGCGTGGGCTCGGTCACGATCTGGCGGAGTCCAATGTTGTGGAGGTTGTCCAAGAGGCATGTGGTGTTGGGGTCCAGTTGATTGTCGAGGTTGAAGTTGAGGTCTCCCAGCAGGGTGTAGTTGGTGGATGCGATGGCCTGCGGGGAGATAATGTCCGTGATGGAGTTGGCGAAGGGTCCGTGGCGTACAGGGGGCGGTAGATGAGGGTTCCTCGGAGGGCGGCGGTGGGGCTGGCCAGTATCTTGAAGTGAAGGTGTTCCATCAGTTCTGTGGACTCGTCAGGGAGTGTGCTCAGGCGGAGGCTGGATTTGTGGACGATGGCGATTCCTCCTCCTGGGTGGGTGGGGCGGACCAGAGAGACAAGGAGCAAGAGCACGCTGGCCGCTGGTCCAGCAAAAGGTACTTTGGACACTTATTTTGCTAAAGCAGGGTCTCTTTTGATTGATGAAATTACGATACTAGAAAGGCGTATATCCCAAGAAATAGATTGGGTGAAAAGATCCTCCATGGGTCCCATAGCGCGCACAAGGACTCCGGAAAATAGATTGGACCGCATTGTCTCAGATAATGGGGAAAATGTGGTCAGTGGGACACCATCCCTGTCTGACTTAACTAATTCCACCTTTTATAACATTGACAATGACACTAGTGCCCCGAAGAGTTCTGTCTTTTACCCCTTCCCCAGACCCAAGCACAGCCCATTCTCCCTTTACCCATTGCCACTACGGCCAACACGGCTGATACCAACGACAGAATTAGCCGCCCAATGCAGGGGGAAAGGGAAGGAGCTATACCAAAAAGGAAAAGAGGGGCAAAAAATCCTGGGGGGCGAAAGGCTAAAGTTGCAAAGCACAACTGCACAGTGGAGGGTAACAGACATGGACTAAGTAAAAAAGGACGCACAACACCGGATAAAATCACGGTATCACCTACTGTGAATCCACCTCAAAAGACACGATAATTCCTCCTTCCAGTGTAACTACTGGCGGCAATGATATTACTCTTATCAACATCGACGCACTTCTCAAGACATTATTAATCCCTCTAGAAGCACGCCTACTAAAGATTGAAGCCAGGCTAGTGACCATAGAAAAAGCCACTGTGCAATTTGCTGACACTTTTAAAACAAACAACAATGTAGCTAGAGGCGTGGTAGAGCTCAGGAACAAGAAGGTTACACCAGCGCCCATAGCGAAGGATGCTGGTTTAGTTCCCAAGATACTACAAACACAGCCGCCTATTCCACACACTGCAACCCTTCAGCCGACTGATTGCGCTGCATTATCTTCTCACCCTCAAAAGAAACCTACGGGCACACAGGGAGCACATGTCATCTATAAAAAACCTAGGCCAGTGAAATTGCCGCCGGAGGCGAGCCCTTACACTGTCATTCTAGCTGGGGTCTGATAACGAGGAGGCGTGGGGAACTCCCACACAAAATCCTGTGGTGCTCCTGTGGAGGTCGTAACCTCAATTTATTCAAAAATTATTCGGGTTCAAATCCAATCATTTCATCATGATTTTAATCCATAAAGTCATATATTCATATTCATATAGACATTGTAATGTGGTTCAATGGGTTCAACATACACGTTTCGAAATGCAAATATACCTATGCATTTCGGGACGAAAGTCCCTTCATCAGGGGATCTGTGGAGGAAATAAACATTGCTTTAGGGGGGGGCTGTTACCTCAACGAGTTTAAAAAGAAAGTGACAGGAGGAAGTGTACTGACCCGTGGGGATCTATGGTAATGATGACTGAAGGAAATGAAATAAGCAATCCATGGTGAGAACGGTCAGGCGGTTGTGAGGGGTTAAAGCGGAAAAATGTAGCTGTAGTGTCTAGTAAATGACAGCGAAAAATGACTACAGTGGTGAAGAATACGAAAGAAAACAAAGATGACTCGTGCAATAGTAAATCGTTATACCGTGTTTAAAGTAGAAATACTCGTAAACCAAGAAGCATGCTGGTCAAGTAGAAACCTGTGACAGAAAGAAATTACAGAGTACCCAAAGTTAAAACCCAAAAATTATGCATAATGGATGAATTCTTACCCGAAGCAATTCAGTGTAACGTGATAGCGTTCCGTGTCAGTTACCGGTTCAATGGCCTGAAATGCCGAAGTGCGCGTGGGATAGGTGCAGGAGACATAAGTAACGGACTGAATGGAGCATGTGACATAAAGAAAAGACTGAGAACGGATAGGTCGAAAAGGGGTGTACAAAGGTGGAAAACAACCCGAAGGTTCCTAATCATGATACAGTGTGTTAGATAAGAAATGTGACGAAAAACCGGATAATCGTGGTGACCGAAGATGAACCTGGTGAAGCAACATAAATAAACGGTGGAACAGTGCTGTCAATGTCAGCCATGTTGGATAGGGAAGGTTGCGGGAAAAGCATATTAACTATCAATAGTGCATCAAAGTAAGTCAATATGTAGGTCCGGGAACCTCACGTCTGGGAATGTGAAAACAGGGAGTTAATGAAGTATAAATAGTGGGTTCATAAGAGACGGGTAAAAAATTGAATTGAAAAAAATTAAAAGGTACATAAAAAGGAAAGGCAGTGTGAGAAAAAGTGGAAAATGACATAGAAAAAGAAAAAGAGAAGTTAAGTTGACTCGAGGTACATTCAATAAAAGGGAGTGAGAGTTAGAAAAATAAGACTGGGAACGGTAAAATGAAAAAGTGTGGGACAAAACAAGGTGCATACAAAAGGGAGTACAATAGAATTAACATGAGAGGTACATTAACTCAACATGATTATTATAGACGAGAAAGAGCATGTTTCTAGAGGAAACAACTATATTCAATGCGATCATTGAGTCCCTTAGGTTGGCTCGATTCCAACAATTTGATCCAGAATAGTTCACGTTGCAATAATCTCTTGTGATTATCAACGCCCGGTCTCATTAGGACAACCTCTAGTGCAAGGAACCTTAGTGGACTGATGTTGTGTTGGGCAGATGTAAAATGGGCGGCTAAAGGAGACTTCAGATTCTTGTTTCTTATGGTACTTG
Source organism: Lissotriton helveticus (assembly GCF_964261635.1). Classification (NCBI taxonomy): domain Eukaryota; kingdom Metazoa; phylum Chordata; class Amphibia; order Caudata; family Salamandridae; genus Lissotriton; species Lissotriton helveticus. Next base: position 847,974,124 of record NC_136068.1, read on the forward strand.
TGTGTTCCGTTAGACGGATTTTCAGTTTTCTTTCAGTCTTTCCCAAGATACTACAAACACAGCCGCCTATTCCACACACTGCAACCCTTCAGCCGACTGATTGCGCTGCATTATCTTCTCACCCTCAAAAGAAACCTACGGGCACACAGGGAGCACATGTCATCTATAAAAAACCAAGGCCAGTGAAATTGCCGCCGGAGGCGAGCCCTTACACTGTCATTCTAGCTGGGGTACCAGAGTTGAAATCCGATTCTAAAGAACCTGTCACTGCTCTGAAAAACAAGGTGGCCAATTGGCTTACCATAAATAGACCTCTACCCTATGGAATATCGAGCGAGGTTCTCATCGTAAGGAGAGTCCCATGGCTAGGTAATACAAGGAAATCAATCAACGGAGATTGTGTCCTAATCAACTTTAGGGATCCTAGGACTGTTTCCCACATATGTAGATGGTCGCACCCTGAGCAGGGGACATCTATCCAGTCCTTACCCCTATCTTTCTTCTATCCACCACCGTTCCATGTATGCGAGGAGTAGGGATGGGAAACAATCTCCAGGAGGGGGGGAGGCTGGGGCAACAGAGAGAGAGGAGATTTCCACCGCCCTAGATTCCAGCAGCCTCCCTATCTTCCAACATTCAATAGGTACAGCTGTTTAGACATGGTGGATTGACAGAACTGGGTCAAGAGGGGGGAGGCTGGTGGCTTACACAGGGGCCCCAAGGAAGGAAAAATTACTCCCCCTACTGAATGTCCCACCAAAACCCCGGAGAAGGCCCATTGCGAGGAGCAAATCAATACTAAAGTGGCTCATTTGAACATTACAGGACCCCCATCCACTCCAAGGGAACCCATAGTTGAGCTAGGGGAACGACCGCACATTGTTGAATCATCGACGAGTCCAACTGATATGGTCACTCCTCCTCCTCCCATCCTGAATCCCAGTCCACCCTCTTTCAAGATATTATCCTGGAACATGGCCTGCCTGGGGAATAAATTGAATTGCCCGGACTGGAGTTCACTGATTGAGGCCAAAGACATATGCCTGTTCCAAGAAACCTGGGCAAGAGAGGCTGTCTCCCGTCCAGGTTTCGCGGCATTCTCCATTCCTGCGAAGTGGGGGGGTAAGGGGTGCCCTTCTGGAGGTCTCGCAACCTGGGTGGCTGCCGACCTGGGGTGTGAGGCCACACTACTCCACACAGCTTCAGAGGACATTCTCGGCGTTCTGTTGGAGTGGCCGAACTTGAGTAGACTGGCCGTGGTAAATGTTTACTCCAGGCCGGTAAACATTACACAAGAGTCACATACCATCGAGGAACTCTCAGTCTTACTCAGTGACATACCACAGGGTACACCCTTTTTGGTAGGAGGTGATCTCAACTGCCACTTTGAGCCCCTCTCAGGTTTACTGGATGGATTATCCCAGGAGGAGGATGCCGCGTGGTCGGTACCCCCTTTGGTAGCCCCCCCCCCTAGAGCTTGGACTCCTCTAGCTGTCCAAATTACTGCCTTAACTCTGAAACACGGCGTGCAGGCTTGTAATGGACGTACAAGTTCCGATATCCCTCCCAAATGCACATACAATAGAAAGGGTAGGGAGTCTAGACTGGATTATATTCTGGTTCAACTCTCTTTGTGGTCGCATATTATTGACTTATGGGTGATACCCAGGGAACTTTTCTATTTAATTGTGGCGGAGGATATGTATATACCTTCTGTCTACATAGATTGCACTTTGTTGCCAATTCGACCCGGCAGAATTGCCTACATGTGTGTGTCTAAGAGGTCCCCCACCCAACTATATGTGCCCGCTATCTTCCAATCGTGAAAAAAAGGGGGAGGGAAGGTTGACAGTGCCTCACGGAAGCAACACCAAGGGGAGGATTCTATCAGGCTGGTACTCGCCTGATTCCTCACTTCTCATCATCAGCTACTGTCAACCCCAAAATGAAATGGGAGAAAAGGAAATAAAGAAAGTGCATTCAAAACATAAAACCATCAAGTGTTATATGTGATAGAACCCAAAATGATATTCCCATTACCCAAATGGTGAAGTACAAGATATATCACAATTAAAAAGAGCAAGGCTAGCTGGCAACTACTGTCTTTATTCTGTGCTGTTAGCTCACTCTGTTAAAAGTCAACCGACATGTTTCATCACTGTGTCTTACTTGTCAGTGATTTCTTCAGGGTTTTGGGTCAGCATATGAATTGCACCTTTCAGATTCTTCCCTTATTGTACCTGTAGTGGTTTGTAGGACATAAAACACACACATTTCATTTGTACATTAAAATGTCTCAACAAGTGGTACCGTTTCCGGTGCACGTAGCAAGTCACCTCATATAGTCTAGTATGAGTAAAAATGTATATTACCAGGTGGCCTCCTCTGACAAGCCTACCCGGCCCCCGTGGAAGAATATATTGTCTTCTACAGGCCCCTAACTCGGTAGTGGGTCCTTGTAAACCGCCGGATGGTCGGTATCTGTGGCAAAAACAACAGGATTGCGGAAAAGAGTCTTAAAATACATAGAGCCCTATGTAGATATCTGTTAGTTTTAACACGCCCATTCTTAAAAGAATCTCTCATTACTTTCACAACCTACCACCCCATTCAAGGTTCCAATTCACGGTTCCCCTCGGCCTATCAAAAGACTGCCGCCGGGACTTCTTACCGCTTTCGCGTTCAGGTGTGGTCTGTGCTCACCCCTCGTGCGTTAAAGCGGTGCTGGCAGTTTGTTTACATGGCCTGATGTCCCGTCATGTGACGCGTACGTGTCAACGTGACGTAGCGCGTCATCGTACCGCTGTAGCGGGCGCCATTTTTAGATCGGGAAACTAGTGTGGTGGCGCGTCATTATACCTCTATCGCGAGTGCCATTTTAGATCAATTTTAGATTAATTGCAGTGTCAAGCAGTAGTGCTTATCCTTACGGATCGGTCATAGACCAATGGTGTGTCTGATGAGAGATTGCACTCTAGATCATTGATACTTTATTCCACTCAATAATTTCGTTTAGGCCTAGTTCAGCTGTAGATTCTTCATAGATCCACCGTGCCTCCTTCTTGAGTAATCTGTTGCTCATATTGTGTGGATCTCCTTGTACTCTCTCAATCACTACCCAACGTAAATCTCTTGGTTGATGTTTCAAACTGTTGAAATGTTGCACCAATTTGGTCGAAAGTTTTGCTGTTTTCAGTGTGCTGAGGTGTTCCTGGATTCTCACCTTGATTTTTCTGGTGGTTAATCCTATATAATGCAATCCGCACGGGCAGGATAATCTGTATATCACGTTGCACGTGTTGCAGTTGCTGAAACTATTCAGGTGCCAGGTGTCCCCATTGGTTCTGATGATGGAACTAGTTTTCAAGGTGAGCGGACAGATGGTACATTCTCCACATGGATAGTGACCCGGGGGGAGGTTGGAATGGGGTATCTTAGCTTGTGGTCGTGTATGGACCAGCCGGTCCTTCAGGCTTGATGATCGTTTAAAGGCAAACCGTGGTGGTGGCATTCGCATTGAGTTGGTGCTCAAAATATGCCAATGTTTCCTCAATATTTGCCGAATTTTGGTGGAATGTGGTCCAAAGGTGGTGATTACCGGAATGCAATCTTGTGGGTCTCTGGGTTGTCGCTCCAACAGAGCCTCTCTCGGGGTGTTTAATGCCCGTTTCTTTGCTTGCTTCACTGTTTTTTGGGGGTATGCTCTGGCAATCAGTTTATCAGCCAACTCTGTAGATTGTTCCAGGAAACTGTCAGTGGTGGAACAATTTCTCCGGTATCTCATGAATTGCCCCACCGGGAGGTTGTCTCGCAGGGCCCTTGGATGGAATGATTTGTAGTGTAACAAGGAGTTCTTATCCGTAGGTTTTTGATGAACTGATGTTACAAGTTTGTTGTCAGTAGCACTTATGTCTAGATCCAGATAGGTGGCTTTGTGACGGTCCACAGACCATGTGAACCTGAGGCATCTATCAAGACTGTTGAGCCATGATAGAAATTGGTCTAATGTCTCTGGGGAGCCCCTCCAGATGCACAAAATGTCATCTATATATCTCTTCCAGAGGACAATGTGCCCCTGGAAGAGATTGGATGCATGATAGATGTAGTTAGCTTCAAATTGGCCGACATAGATGCATGCCAGGCTGGGGGCAAAAGTTGCCCCCATCGAAGTTCCGGAGGTCTGCAGGTATAGTTGTTGTTTATATGCAAAGAAGTTGCGTGTCAAGGCTATTTCGATGCATTGCAAGACGAGGATCTGTGCTGTATCATAGAACCATTCAAGCTCCCCCAGGGAGCGGGCTGCTGCCACCAGCGTCGCCTCCTGGGGTATGCTAGTATAAAGTGACTCGATGTCAATAGTCACTAGTAGGTTCTCGTCAGGATTGTATGTGACCGCCTGGAGGTGTCTCAAAATGTCAGTCGTGTCTTGTACGTATGGAGGCTGCGTGATTACACATTCACGCAAGAAAAAATCTGCAAACTGGGAAAGTGGCTCAAGTATGGAGTTAATGCCCGAAACTATAGGCCTACCAGGGGGTGGCCGTTGCGCTTTGTGGATTTTCGGCACAATATAAAACGCCGGTATTCTGGGGGATGGATTTATCAGGAACTCCGCCTCTTTTGCAGTGATCCACTTCTTTTCTCTGGCAGTGGCCACCATGGTTTGTATTGTAGTTTGTAATTCAGGCGTAGGGTCTCTGGCCAGAGGTTGATAATGTTCTCTGACCCCTAGAAGTCTACTAACTTCTGCCTCGTAGTCAATGGTATTCATTACCACCACCGCCCCGCCCTTGTCGGCCGGTTTGATGGTGATTCGATCGTTGTCTTGAAGTGATTTTACTGCCATCCAATCCGTTTTAGTCATATTGCTTGGTTTATTGAGGTACTGTTGTTTTTCCAAAGCCGCAATGTCTTGGAGGACTTTTTGCTCAAATACTGTTACCTCAGGACCCACTTGCTGGTTTAAGGGTGTGAAATGGGAGGGTCGCCTTAGGTCTGTTGAAAAAGTCATGTTAATGGGGGTATTCTCTCTGCCCTCAAAGAATTTACGGAGCTTGATCTTTCTCATCACTCCATTGAGTTCACCCCGTAGTAGAAAGCTATCATGTCTGGGGGTTGGAACGAAGCCAAGGCCTTTATTCAGCACTGCGTTTTCATTTGGTGTAAGTGGGTAATCGGATAGATTCACCACTATATTCTCCATGGAATTTATATTGGCGTGCGACCCCTGCTGCGGGTGATCCTTGGTGAGTTGGTTTGTTGGTTTGTGTTGGTAGTGTGCCTGGCCCGTCCTCTGCCCCTGCCTCTCGTGTTGGCCCCTCTCTGGTTCGATTGATGCTGCCCTAAAAAAGCCCTGAATAGAGCTCCTAGGTCCTGGTCAGAGTTACTCTGGGGTTGAAATCTCACTCGGGCATTACTCTGTGGGGGTTGCATGTTCAAATCATCCTCTTCGCTGCTTGTATTGTTATACACCCATTTGTTGGGGGTTCTCCTAGCCTGCTGTCTGCCTCCCCTCCCACGTTGAGGTGCGGGATTTTGAGCGTTGGTCTGTTGGTAATATTGGTCCTCTGTATATGGGAATGCCCATTCATGGCTGAACCTATCTAAGTTGCGTCTCAAGCCTTTTATTTTTTGGTTCACCATGTATGCTTGGTACTCTCCCAAGTCGGTCTGGATCTTGGCTAATTGTTCTTTAGCATCAAGTATGGTGGTATCATTTTTCATGCTAGTCTCCAGATCCAATATCTCAGTGAGCAACTCCTCACTTAGGCGTTTGGCAGTGTTGATGATTAAAATAAGCCAGTCCCGGGTGCACTTATTAGCTATGTAGCTCCAGTCCACTCGGAACTGCTTATCCTCCAGGAAAATCTTTGGTTCCAGCCTCACCAGTAAACTGGCTGGTGCCGCCCCTGCCCGGAGATATTCCGTCATTAATGCTCCGTGGAGAGCTATTCTAACTTGACGTTTCCTAAGTGTTGACAGTTTGTCCCATTCATCCCTAGCGGTGTTGGTGCTTCCCAAAGGAGTGTCTGGTAATAGAGATGGTCCTGCTAGAATGGTAGCTATTTGGTCTTCCGTGAAGGCCAGGCAGAAATTCGCCATGTTACTCAATGAAGTGCAGATTTGCTAATTCTTGTTGAGACAACCAGTCATAAAAACAAAGTCACGGGAACTTCAACCTCGAGACAATGTGTTCCTTCTGTGAATAGTGATTAATATATGTGGCTCTCACGGCTATGCTGCCGTACTCAATACTCTCAACTGACAGGAGCCTTAGGGGGATAAGAAGCAGGCCGCCCCCCACTCAAGTTACTCACAAACAAAAATGGCCTGCCCCTAGTAGGCTCTATGGCTATAAGGAATTTTTCTATTTAATTGTGGCGGAGGATATGTATATACCTTCTGTCTACATAGATTGCACTCTGTTGCCAATTCGACCCGGCAGAATTGCCTACATGTGTGTGTCTAAGAGGTCCACCACCCAACTATATGTGCCCGCTATCTTCCAATCGTGAAAAAAAGGGGGAGGGAAGGTTGACAGTGCCTCACGGAAGCAACACCAAGGGGAGGATTCTATCAGGCTGGTACTCGCCTGATTCCTCACTTCTCATCATCAGCTACTGTCAACCCCAAAATGAAATGGGAGAAAAGGAAATAAAGAAAGTGCATTCAAAACATAAAACCATCAAGTGTTATATGTGATAGAACCCAAAATGATATTCCCATTACTCAAATGGTGAAGTACAAGATATATCACAATTAAAAAGAGCAAGGCTAACTGGCAACTACTGTCTTTATTCTGTGCTGTTAGCTCACTCTGTTAAAAGTCAACCGACATGTTTCATCACTGTGTCTTACTTGTCAGTGATTTCTTCAGGGTTTTGGGTCAGCATATGAATTGCACCTTTCAGATTCTTCCCTTATTGTACCTGTAGTGGTTTGTAGGACATAAAACACACACATTTCATTTGTACATTAAAATGTCTCAACAAGTGGTACCGTTTCCGGTGCACGTAGCAAGTCACCTCATATAGTCTAGTATGAGTAAAAATGTATATTACCAGGTGGCCTCCTCTGACAAGCCTACCTGGCCCCCGTGGAAGAATATATTGTCTTCTACAGGCCCCTAACTCGGTAGTGGGTCCTTGTAAACCGCCGGATGGTCGGTATCTGTGGCAAAAACAACAGGATTGCGGAAAAGAGTCTTAAAATACATAGAGCCCTATGTAGATATCTGTTAGTTTTAACACGCCCATTCTTAAAAGAATCTCTCATTACTTTCACAACCTACCACCCCATTCAAGGTTCCCCTCGGCCTATCAAAAGACTGCCGCCGGGACTTCTTACCGCTTTCGCGTTCAGGTGTGGTCTGTGCTCACCCCTCGTGCGTTAAAGCGGTGCTGGCGGTTTGTTTACATGGCCCGATGTCCCGTCATGTGACGCGTACGTGTCAACGTGACGTAGCGCGTCATCGTACAGCTGTAGCGGGCGCCATTTTTAAATCGGGAAACTAGTGTGGTGGCGCGTGATTATACCTCTATCGCGAGTGCCATTTTAGATCGGGATGGCGAGTACCAGCAGGATATGAACCTGGTGTTGTTGAGTGGGCACCTAGGGGTCATAGGAACTAGGCGACAAAACTCCTTGATATATTTGTTGGATTTTAAGAGTGATGTGGTATGTTTAGGTATGTTCATATTTAACCCCTCCACTGTATTATCTTTTTAAAGTGCAATAGGGATATTGTTCAAAACAAAAGATGGGGGCCCCTAACTAGAGTCCACGAATAGATAGTGTTAATTATAGTTCTGAATTGCAGTGTCAAGCAGTAGTGCTTATCCTTACGGATCGGTCATAGACCAATGGTGTGTCTGATGAGAGATTGCACTCTAGATCACTGATACTTTATTCCACTCAATAATTTCGTTTAGGCCTAGTTCAGCTGTAGATTCTTCATAGATCCACCGTGCCTCCTTCTTGAGTAATCTGTTGCTCATATTGTGTGGATCTCCTTGTACTCTCTCAATCACTACCCAACGTAAATCTCTTGGTTGATGTTTCAAACTGTTGAAATGTTGCACCAATTTGGTCGAAATGGTTCCGCAATCCTGTTGTTTTTGCCACAGATACCGACCATCCGGCGGTTTACACGGACCCACTACCGAGTTAGGGGCCTGTAGAAGACAATATATTCTTCCACGGGGGCCAGGTAGGCTTGTCAGAGGAGGCCACCTGGTAATATACATTTTTACTCATACTAGACTATATGAGGTGACTTGCTACATGCACCGGAAACGGTACCACTTGTTGAGACATTTTAATGTACAAATGAAATGTGTGTGTTTTATGTCCTACAAACCACTACAGGTACAATAAGGGAAGAATCTGAAAGGTGCAATTCATATGCTGACCCAAAACCCTGAAGAAATCACTGACAAGTAAGACACAGTAATGAAACATGTCGGTTGACTTTTAACAGAGTGAGCTAACAGCACAGAATAAAGACAGTAGTTGCCAGTTAGCCTTGCTCTTTTTAATTGTGATATATCTTGTACTTCACCATTTGGGTAATGGGAATATCATTTTGGGTTCTATCACATATAACACTTGATGGTTTTATGTTTTGAATGCACTTTCTTTATTTCCTTTTCTCCCATTTCATTTTGGGGTTGACAGTAGCTGATGATGAGAAGTGAGGAATCAGGCGAGTACCAGCCTGATAGAATCCTCCCCTTGGTGTTGCTTCCGTGAGGCACTGTCATCCTTCCCTCCCCCTTTTTTTCACGATTGGAAGATAGCGGGCACATATAGTTGGGTGGTGGACCTCTTAGACACACACATGTAGGCAATTCTGCCGGGTCGAATTGGCAACAGAGTGCAATCTATGTAGACAGAAGGTATATACATATCCTCCGCCACAATTAAATAGAAAAATTCCTTATAGCCATAGAGCCTACTAGGGGCAGGCCATTTTTGTTTGTGAGTAACTTGAGTGGGGGGCGGCCTGCTTCTTATCCCCCTAAGGCTCCTGTCAGTTGAGAGTATTGAGTACGGCAGCATAGCCGTGAGAGCCACATATATTAATCACTATTCACAGAAGGAACACATTGTCTCGAGGTTGAAGTTCCCGTGACTTTGTTTTTATGACTGGTTGTCTCAACAAGAATTAGCAAATCTGCACTTCATTGAGTAACATGGCGAATTTCTGCCTGGCCTTCACGGAAGACCAAATAGCTACCATTCTAGCAGGACCATCTCTATTACCAGACACTCCTTTGGGAAGCACCAACACCGCTAGGGATGAATGGGACAAACTGTCAACACTTAGGAAACGTCAAGTTAGAATAGCTCTCCACGGAGCATTAATGATGGAATATCTCCGGGCAGGGGCGGCACCAGCCAGTTTACTGGTGAGGCTGGAACCAAAGATTTTCCTGGAGGATAAGCAGTTCCGAGTGGACTGGAGCTACATAGCTAATAAGTGCACCCGGGACTGGCTTATTTTAATCATCAACACTGCCAAACGCCTAAGTGAGGAGTTGCTCACTGAGATATTGGATCTGGAGACTAGCATGAAAAATGATACCACCATACTTGATGCTAAAGAACAATTAGCCAAGATCCAGACCGACTTGGGAGAGTACCAAACATACATGGTGAACCAAAAAATAAAAGGCTTGAGACGCAACTTAGATAGGTTCAGCCATGAATGGGCATTCCCATATACAGAGGACCAATATTACCAACAGACCAACGCTCAAAATCCCGCACCTCAACGTGGGAGGGGAGGCAGACAGCAGGCTAGGAGAACCCCCAACAACTGGGTGTTCGACAATACAAGCAGCGAAGAGGATGATTTGAACATGCAACCCCAACAGAGTAATGCCCGAGTGAGATTTCAACCCCAGAGTAACTCTGACCAGGACCTAGGAGCTCTATTCAGGGCTTTTTTAGGGCAGCATCAATCGAACCAGAGAGGGGCCAACACCAGAGGCAGGGGCAGAGGACGGGCCAGGCACACTACCAACACAAACCAACAAACCAACTCACCAAGGATCACCCGCAGCAGGGGTCGCACGCCAATATAAATTCCATGGAGAATATAGTGGTGAATCTATCCGATTACCCACTTACACCAAATGAAAACGCAGTGCTGAATAAAGGCCTTGGCTTCGTTCCAACCCCCAGACATGATAGCTTTCTACTACGGGGTGAACTCAATGGAGTGATGAGAAAGATCAAGCTCCGTAAATTCTTTGAGGGCAGAGAGAATACCCCCATTAACATGACTTTTTCAACAGACCTAAGGCGACCCTCCCATTTCACACCCTTAAACCAGCAAGTGGGTCCTGAGGTAACAGTATTTGAGCAAAAAGTCCTCCAAGACATTGCGGCTTTGGAAAAACAACAGTACCTCAATAAACCAAGCAATATGACTAAAACGGATTGGATGGCAGTAAAATCACTTCAAGACAACGATCGAATCACCATCAAACCGGCCGACAAGGGCGGGGCGGTGGTGGTAATGAATACCATTGACTACGAGGCAGAAGTTAGTAGACTTCTAGGGGTCAGAGAACATTATCAACCTCTGGCCAGAGACCCTACGCCTGAATTACAAACTACAATACAAACCATGGTGGCCACTGCCAGAGAAAAGAAGTGGATCACTGCAAAAGAGGCGGAGCTCCTGATGAATCCATCCTCCAGAATACCGGCGTTTTATATTGTGCCGAAAATCCACAAAGCGCAACGGCCACCCCCTGGTAGGCCTATAGTTTCGGGCATTAACTCCATACTTGAGCCACTTTCCCATGTTGCAGATTTTTTCTTGCGTGAATGTGTAATCACGCAGCCTCCATACGTACAAGACACGACTGACATTTTGAGACACCTCCAGGCGGTCACATACAATCCTGACGAGAACCTACTAGTGACTATTGACATCGAGTCACTTTATACTAGCATACCCCAGGAGGCGACGCTGGTGGCAGCAGCCCGCTCCCTGGGGGAGCTTGAATGGTTCTATGATACAGCACAGACCCTCGTCTTGCAATGCATCGAAATAGCCTTGACACGCAACTTCTTTGCATATAAACAACAACTATACCAGCAGACCTCCGGAACTTCGATGGGGGCAACTTTTGCCCCCAGCCTGGCATGCATCTATGTCGGCCAATTTGAAGCTAACTACATCTATCATGCATCCAATCTCTTCCAGGGGCACATTGTCCTCTGGAAGAGATATATAGATGACATTTTGTGCATCTGGAGGGGCTCCCCAGAGACATTAGACCAATTTCTATCATGGCTCAACAGTCTTGATAGATGCCTCAGGTTCACATGGTCTGTGGACCGTCACAAAGCCACCTATCTGGATCTAGACATAAGTGCTACTGACAACAAACTTGTAACATCAGTTCATCAAAAACCTACGGATAAGAACTCCTTGTTACACTACAAATCATTCCATCCAAGGGCCCTGCGAGACAACCTCCCGGTGGGGCAATTCATGAGATACCGGAGAAATTGTTCCACCACTGACAGTTTCCTGGAACAATCTACAGAGTTGGCTGATAAACTGATTGCCAGAGCATACCCCCAAAAAACAGTGAAGCAAGCAAAGAAACGGGCATTAAACACCCCGAGAGAGGCTCTGTTGGAGCGACAACCCAGAGACCCACAAGATTGCATTCCGGTATTCACCACTTTTGGACCACATTCCACCAAAATTCGGCAAATATTGAGGAAACATTGGCATATTTTGAGCACCAACTCAATGCGAATGCCACCACCACGGTTTGCCTTTAAACGATCATCAAGCCTGAAGGACCGGCTGGTCCATACACGACCACAAGCTAAGATACCCCATTCCAACCTCCCCCCGGGTCACTATCCATGTGGAGAATGTACCATCTGTCCGCTCACCTTGAAAACTAGTTCCATCATCAGAACCAATGGGGACACCTGGCACCTGAATAGTTTCAGCAACTGCAACACGTGCAACGTGATATACAGATTATCCTGCCCGTGCGGATTGCATTATATAGGATTAACCACCAGAAAAATCAAGGTGAGAATCCAGGAACACCTCAGCACACTGAAAACAGCAAAACTTTCGACCAAATTGGTGCAACATTTCAACAGTTTGAAACATCAACCAAGAGATTTACGTTGGGTAGTGATTGAGAGAGTACAAGGAGATCCACACAATATGAGCAACAGATTACTCAAGAAGGAGGCACGGTGGATCTATGAAGAATCTACAGCTGAACTAGGCCTAAACGAAATTATTGAGTGGAATAAAGTATCAATGATCTAGAGTGCAATCTCTCATCAGACACACCATTGGTTTATGACCGATCCGTAAGGATAAGCACTACTGCTTGACACTGCAATTCAGAACTATAATTAACACTATCTATTCGTGGACTCTAGTTAGGGGACCCCATCTTTTGTTTTGAACAATATCCCTATTGCACTTTAAAAAGATAATACAGTGGAGGGGTTAAATATGAACATACCTAAACATACCACATCACTCTTAAAATCCAACAAATATATCAAGGAGTTTTGTCGCCTAGTTCCTATGACCCCTAGGTGCCCACTCAACAACACCAGGTTCATATCCTGCTGGTACTCGCCATCCCGATCTAAAATGGCACTCGCGATAGAGGTATAATGACGCGCCACCACACTAGTTTCCCGATTTAAAAATGGCGCCCGCTACAGCGGTACGATGACGCGCTACGTCACGTTGACACGTACGCGTCACATGACGGGACATCGGGCCATGTAAACAAACTGCCAGCACCGCTTTAACGCACGAGGGGTGAGCACAGACCACACCTGAACGCGAAAGCGGTAAGAAGTCCCGGCGGCAGTCTTTTGATAGGCCGAGGGGAACCGTGAATTGGAACCTTGAATGGGGTGGTAGGTTGTGAAAGTAATGAGAGATTCTTTTAAGAATGGGCGTGTTAAAACTAACAGATATCTACATAGGGCTCTATGTATTTTAAGACTCTTTTCCGCAATCCTGTTGTTTTTGCCACAGATACCGACCATCCGGCGGTTTACAAGGACCCACTACCGAGTTAGGGGCCTGTAGAAGACAATATATTCTTCCACGGGGGCCGGGTAGGCTTGTCAGAGGAGGCCATCTGGTAATATACATTTTTACTCATACTAGACTATATGAGGTGACTTGCTACGTGCACCGGAAACGGTACCACTTGTTGAGACATTTTAATGTACAAATGAAATGTGTGTGTTTTATGTCCTACAAACCACTACAGGTACAATAAGGGAAGAATCTGAAAGGTGCAATTCATATGCTGACCCAAAACCCTGAAGAAATCACTGACAAGTAAGACACAGTCATGAAACATGTCGGTTGACTTTTAACAGAGTGAGCTAACAGCACAGAATAAAGACAGTAGTTGCCAGTTAGCCTTGCTCTTTTTAATTGTGATATATCTTGTACTTCACCATTTGGGTAATGGGAATATAATTTTGGGTTCTATCACATATAACACTTGATGGTTTTATGTTTTGAATGCACTTTCTTTATTTCCTTTTCTCCCATTTCATTTTGGGGTTGACAGTAGCTGATGATGAGAAGTGAGGAATCAGGCGAGTACCAGCCTGATAGAATCCTCCCCTTGGTGTTGCTTCCGTGAGGCACTGTCAACCTTCCCTCCCCCTTTTTTTCACGATTGGAAGATAGCGGGCACATATAGTTGGGTGGTGGACCTCTTAGACACACACATGTAGGCAATTCTGCCGGGTCGAATTGGCAACAGAGTGCAATCTATGTAGACAGAAGGTATATACATATCCTCCGCCACAATTAAATAGAAAAATTCCTTATAGCCATAGAGCCTACTAGGGGCAGGCCATTTTTGTTTGTGAGTAACTTGAGTGGGGGGCGGCCTGCTTCTTATCCCCCTAAGGCTCCTGTCAGTTGAGAGTGATAACCAGGGAAGACAGCGACCACAATGCGCTTGAACTGGAATACGCCCTTCCCGGACTAGAAGATAGAGGAGATGAGGCAGACGCCGCTTCCTCAGGACTGGCGCTGACGAATAATAGACGGAGAGTGAGGTGGGAGAAGCTAGCCTCGAATCCAGAGAAGGTTTCTGGGCTCTACGCCCGGCTTATCCCCACTCTCGAAAAGGTGTGTGCAATAATCGAGTATCCCACCTCCCAGGGCACACACAAGCAATTGTGGTCGGCGCACGAGGACCTCATCAAGTCTGTGGCCGAAGTCCTTTTTTCCACAGGAAAGAGTGGGGCTGGTTGTCATAACCGTCCCACTTGGTGTAACGCTGTATGCCGCAAGGCCAAATTAGATCTCCTGACTTCGATTAAGGAAGGTACAGATAGATCTGTGATACAGGCCAGGAGAAGGGACTACAAGCGCCTGATTACCCATGCCAAAAGCGAATGGGAACAGGAAAAATGGGAAAACCTCACCATATCATTAGCTAGCAGGGACTCTCGTAAATTCTGGCGTATTGTCAACATGGGGTCAGAGGAGCTAGCCTCGGCGATCGAACCTAATATCTCAGCCAAGGCCTGGCAGGATCACTTCCAATCCCTTTACAAGGTTGTTGATGAGGCCTCTAACAACCCTCCACCTACCACTAGTGTATCTGTGGAAGGGGAGCCCTTCACAGAGATGGAGGTACGAGCAGCCATTGCAGGGCTGACATCAGGCAAAGCGCCTGGATTGGACGGCTTACCGGGCGGTTTATTCAAACAGGAGCCTGATGTATGGGCCCCATACCTGGCGATGATATTTAACGCTGTCCTGAGGGGTATGGAGGTCCCCTGTACTTGGCTGGGCGCAGAGATTGTTCCCATATTCAAGAAGGGATCACCTCTGCTCCCAGGCAACTACAGGCCCATCAGCCTCATAGATGTACCCCAGAAATTATTTGGCAGGCTGATACTTGATCGCCTCCAAAATTGGATAGAGGAATTCACCATCCTTAGTCCCTACCAGGCGGGATTCAGAAGGGGGGTCTCAACCACGGACCAGATCTTCCGTCTGAATCTTCTGTTCCGGAAGACTGCGTTAATCGAGGGCGGCAGTTTGTACATGGTATTTGTGGACTTGCGAGCCGCCTTCGATTTAGTACCAAGAGACAGACTATGGACTGTGCTGGCGGAGTTGGGTATTCCGGCTGACATCTTGACCATTCTGATAAGATTACATCAGGGGAACTTTGCACGTGTCAGGTGCGGTAGAAACGGGGCACTTTCTGGAAGGTTCCCCGTTGACAGGGGGGTGAGACAGGGTTGTGTTCTTGCACCGACCCTGTTCTGTCTCTTTGTCAACGGGGTAATCGACCATTTGACTAGGATAGGTGACATTGACGCTCCCAAGCTCAATGGCAGCAGGGTGCCCGCTATTATGTTTGCGGACGACACCCTGCTGCTGTCCAAGTCCCCCATGGGAATACAACGAATCTTGGACGGGTTTTCAGCTTTTTGTGTGGAGCGGGGGCTTGAGATCAACGCTTTGAAAACCAAAATATTCTCAACCCCCCCTCCTCAACACGCCCCAACCCTACCATAGGCGCACTGAGACTAGAGAGGGTTCTCACTTTCGAATACCTGGGGGTAACTATCAACCAGGATATGACCTGGGACACGCACCGGACCAAGGCCAACATGAAATTGATCCAGCTAACGGGTGGCATTTGCAGGATGGCAAGTGGGTCGACCTACAAACCTTTCGGTCCCGTGCTTCAAATTTATAAAATGCAGGCAAGAGGGGCAGTCACATATGGGGGGGAACTGTGGGGTCACACACCTGCCCAAAACCTGTTGATCACTGAAAATAACTTCATCAGGCAGTTGGAGGCCTTACCCCTATGCACCTCGCTTCTCCCGATGAGACTGGACCTGGGTCTTAGACCAATTACAGAAGAGCTGGGACTAAAACCAATAACTTTTTGGTGCCGTATCTGGAGCATGCCAGAACTTACGAACTATAGGACTGAGCTACAAGAGATCCTACGCCTACCCAATGCAACACAAACCCCATGGCTGAGATACATAAAACAAACATGCGAGAGCCTAGGAAGACCAGAGCTATGGCTGGACCCAGGAAATGCATGCAGTAGGATCTCACGCAAACTCCTCTTGAAGGATTTTTATGAGCTAAAGTTACTGGCCTTAAGAGGGAGTACACAGGAGGGGTCCCTTACAAATCTGTTTATTAAATCTAAAGACTCATACTATCTAGAGCAAGTCCTCGATGGTATTACTCCCGTTCTCACCAGAAAACTGTTTATGCAGTGGCGATACGGTACACTCCCCACCAGGGCATTTATTAACCGCTGGGCCCAGTCATCGTTTAGAGAACAGTGCCCGTCATGCCCATGCCATCAGGAAAATGATTTGCATATTATATTCTTCTGTAATGCTTATCAAAGATCGAGGAAATATTAGGTTGTCCCTCTTCTTAAAAATCTAGGTTTCAGGTACTACCTCCCAGCTTACAGAATTTTAAAGACTGATTTATCACCCCCGATTGTGTTTGCGGTGGCAAAAATTTTAACAGCGATGTGGCACACCCGCACCCGCTACATGAAGTCAGAGATAGATTCCCGATAAATGAAATGTACTGATGATTTTTAAATGTAACATACTGTAATTATTTTAACAGGCTTATTGTAATGCTCTTTAATCTTTGTCTCATTTGGCATCATTTTAAATTGATTTTATATTGTCTGTATATCTTTTATGATCCAAATAGATCGAAATAATGATTGAAAATGAAATGATTAGATCATCCAGTAAATGTGGTTTGGTTTGTTATTTAAATATGTATTATATATATAGCAATCTGCATTGAAGAATGAGTGTATATATAAGTATCTGGATGGAGGATTTAGTAGCAGTGTGATTAACTGTTTCCTTGACTAATTTATAGTGTCTCACTAAATATTTTGCATAGTGACTAAACTGTGTGAATATCTCTATCACTTTGTCAGTTGTTGTGTAAACTGCTGCACCAGTTGGTTACTAGCTATGTGAAAGTCTATATTAGTTATTGATTAGTTAACTGACTATTTGTATGGGAGAGTGAATGTGTGTGTGGTTCAGTGGGGGGTGTGTGACTACCCAAAGATGTGTGAATAGTTCATTTAGTAGGTATATGATGTTAAGACTACATGTTATAACAGTTGTTTGGGTGAGTGAATATCTTTATGGGTGTGGTGATGAGCAAATGTATCTCTCAATGGCACATGTCCAACAAACTAGAAAAATAAAAGGCAGTGTATGTGACAGTTGTTGTATATAAATAAGTATTCATGAGTCCGTGATTGTATGAGTGACTGTGTGATAACTGTATACTTGTAATAGGAGTTCATAACACACTAAGTATGAGTTACTATCTATATAAATACATGAAATTGTGTTTGTATAAGTGTGTAGCTGAGTAAATGTAAGTATGATCCATTGTTTGCATAAGTGAGTAGTATGACTGCATAAGTGAATAGGATGTGTGCTGGTGTGTAATGTCGATATAGGTGTATAAGTATTATATTTGATAGTGTTCTATTGATCATTGACAGCGTGTATGAGTGAATCTATAGGTAAGTGATTAGATGTGTGTGTAGATCTAGGAATCACTGAGTGGGTTTTTAGAAACTTGTTTTGGTGTGTCAATGGATTCAAATATGGTACTCTGTATTTTACAGTGAGTGATGAAAGGTTATACTAGTGTATGATGAGGTGTATCTGAATGTCATGTGGATGATGTCATCAATGATGTCATCAGTGATGTCATCAGTGATGTCATTTGTGATGTCATCAGTGATGTCACTGACCATCTCATGAATGATGTACTATGTGACATCATCAGCAGTGGATTGCGGGCGCGCGAGTTATAGTTAGCAGAACTAACTATAAAGGAGGAATTTCAATGGTTATTTACGAGTGAAAGGTCCAGCTAACTATAACACCCCTAAAACCTATGGTTTTTTCAGTGAATTTGTAAGGTTTTTTTAAATGCTAATTCCTAACTATAACATGTCTGAAACCTATGGTTTTTTCAGTGAATATATATATATATATATATATATATATATCACCTCCAAAACGGTTCCTTCTCGGGAGCTTGTGCAGCGCTCTCACATGTGCGGTATCCTGCGGCAGAACCCAGCCGCTTAATATTTCGCCAAATCTTCCCCCAAAAGAGGAAAGCAACGGGTCGCACAGCCAGTTTAGATTTAAACAGCAATCCTTTTTATTTTTTCAATTCACAGGGCAAATAGCGCATTGATCTACGCGTTTCAGTGACACAACTTATGAATAATTTTGTTTCAGACAAATCAGAAAAACTACAAGGACCATAATCCTTAGCATGACATGTGACAGGAAATGCTGAAAAAAATGAAAACAATGTGTTTAAATGTTTGTGGGTGGGGCAAACCCGGTGATCGTGAGCAAGGTGGAGTGACACCGAAACGCGTAGATCAATGCGCTATTTGCCCTGTGAATTGAAAAAATAAAAAGGATTGCTGTTTAAATCTAAACTGGCTGTGCGACCCGTTGCTTTCCTCTTTTGGGGGAAGATTTGGCGAAATATATATATATATATATATGGTTTTTTAGTGAATATATATATATATATATTTATATATACACATATATATATATATATATATATATATATATATATATATATTCACTAAAAAACCATAGGTTTCCCACCAGTTATAGTTAGGAATTAGCATTAAAAAAAAACCATTAAATTCACTGAAAAAACCATAGGTTTCACACCAGTTATAGTTAGCTGAAAGTTTTACTCGCATAAAACCATTGAAATTCCCACGTTATAGTTAGTTGGACTCACTATAACTTGCGCGTGCAATGCACTGCTGATGACGTCACATATTACATCACTCATGACATGGTCAGTGACATCACTCATGACCGTAGTTTCCATCCGGCCCACACAATCCGCAGTATCCCCTATGGGGAGTTCATACGTATTTGCAGAATATGTAGTGACAAGGACTCTCTCGACAAGTGTCTAAATGAAACTAAACAGCGATTCATAAATAGAGGCTATTCTGAATCTATTCTGGAGAAAGCCCTTCATGAAGCATGTACATTTGAGCGTAAAACACTGCTTACACCCAAGGCTCAAAACATTTCTACCGCAGAGTGCAATGTACGTCTGATTACCAACTACAGCACTCAAGAGCGCAAAATCAGGCGCATTATTGCTTCCGAATGGCCTATCATCCTAACTGATGTTATTCTTGGGCCACTACTTCCCAGCATCCCTAACATCACATTCAGAAGGGCTCCTACTATGCGTGATGCCCTTGACAGGCCCATGCCTGAAGGTCCGCCCAAAAAAAGCCTGACAACTAAAACTGGCTTTTTTAGATGTACATCTTGTCGAGCCTGTACTTTTGCCAAGAATAGCACACATTATGTCACTGCATTCAGTTCCACACCAATTCCTATTCGAGAACACCTAACATGCAGATCTGAATATGTCGTGTACAAACTTAAATGTACGTGTAATCTGGAGTACAACGGAAGTACTAAACTTCCGGTGCACCAACGAATTTTGCAGCACATTCGTGCCATTGTCAACAGCGACAACAGTTATCCTGTCGCTAGACATTTTCGTGCAATACACGACAAAAAACTCAAGGATCTCGAATACACAGTTCTGTGCTCGGTACCCCAACCCGGCCGGGGGGGTGATCGAATGAAGCTTCTTTGACAAAGGGAATCACATTTGATTCTAGCCTTAGATACTAAGGCTCCCAATGGACTGAATCTCACTGAAGACTTGAGCAATTTCTTATGAACTGTTGATATCTTACCATGATTTTGTTCTCCATGAATTTCTGTCATGTGATTTAGATCTTCACTCCGCGGTTGGCCGCCTGATGGCTCTCATGTGTATATATATTTATATACTTTTGTCTGGTGTATATTTTACTGAATTCCAAATTATTTCTTGGCTTATTAACTATGTTACACCAGCTCAATGGTGTACAAGATTTGAATGATTTCTTTTGCGGTCATCTGTATTTTTGTCGGTGTGACTCTTTTACATTTTCTTTTTGTTTATTTTTATTTTTTCCCATATAATTTTGCTATTCTTTTTGCTTTCTCTCATTATTTTCTATTATTGGTTTTACCAGTTATTACTTGTTCTTTTTCATCTTTTTGGACAGGTTGTATATAGTGTAATTAGGAATGCTCTAGATGACAATTTCCTATGATCATTTTCATCATCTTGGGCACTTCACTTCCATTCATTAAGGTTCAGTATAGTTTGTGCGTGTTGTAAATAGTCTTAATCTTCTGCGATGTCCACTGACACTTTGTCTTTACACATTCATATGATCTGCAGTTATCCACTCTACAGTATGGCTGTCTGCGTTTATTTATGGCACTATGTCATTATTTGTTTTTGAATGGTTTGCAGACTAACATTTTTTATTCCATCTGGGGGTGGTACATGCCATACATACATTGCACTTCTGTTATGTGTTATCATTTTTCCCATTTACTTATTTCCAAGAGATGATTCTTTAATGTGTGATCCTGGAGCCTCTTTACACGGAACAACGGTTCATTTGTTATCATTTATATTGCTTTCAACACTGGTACCTATATTAGTCCTTTCACTATGTTTATCATTCAGAGAAGGTGTGCACTATTGGTCACTTTTGATTGTCCTTTGTTGATTACTACTATTTATATGCTTTGTTTGTTCCTGACGTGTTGTGTGAACAAGCTCTCGTGTAGAGCGAAACGCGTCACCTTTATTTAATAAATCGTCTTCCCTGTTATCCATTCCTGGATTGCTGATTATTGTGAGGCTATTGCTGTTTGCTGGGCGTGAGGCTTCTGAGGTCTCGACCTTTCGGTTCCGCCATTATTGAACGGGACCAGGACTGCTTTATTATATATATATATATATATATATATATATATATATATATATATATATATATATATATATATATATATTCACTGAAAAAAACATAGGTTTCACACCAGTTATAGTCGGCTGGAAATTTTGCTTGCATAAAACCATTGAAATTCCCACGTTATAGTTAGTTGGACTCACTATAACTTGCGCGTGCAATGCACTGCTGATGACGTCACATATTACATCACTCATGACATGGTCAGTGACATCACTCATGACATCACTGATGACACCATCCAGTGAATGTGTGTCTTTTTAAAAAATAAATATGTGTTATATATGAAAATGTAAAAGTTGATGGAAGAATAAATGTTTAAATAAGTGTTTACATGGATGTTTCTTTATAAAAAAAATTGATTGGTTAACTGGTTTATTAAGTGTATCTTAGTGAATACATATATTAGAGAGTAATGTTTAAATATTTAAATATATGTATTAGTGTTTCAATTTGTGTATAAGTGGCTGCATGCTTTGGAGAGTACCTACATGTGTATGTATATGGGTTATTAGATGTTTTTCTTAGTATCAGTATGAGTGTTTGTATGGTTTGGTGGGGGTATTACTTAGCACATAGATGCATGAATGACTGACTCTCCCTTTGTATGTGTTTTGAAGACAGCATATGTGCAGGACTGTATGGGTGGATGAGTGTGTATATGTGTGTGTTAGTGAGTGAATGACTGTCTCACTAGTGTCTTTATCAGTAACTAAATATGTTTTAATGTAGTATATGTGAATATTGATGTATATAAGTGAGTATATGTGAGAGTGAGGGATTGTAAGAGTTCCTGTTTAAATTAGTATTTGTTTCTATAAGTGATTGTTTAAGAGAGTAAGTATGTGTAAGTTTATTTAGAAGTAAAGTGGTAGTGTGTGTATAGCTGTATATGCAAATAAATGGATGTTCAATAGTTTATTTCTATGTGTGAGTATGTGTGTGAGTAACTTTTGGGTGACTGACGGTGTGTAACAGGATGTATAGGTGTATCACTACATATGATGAGTGAGTATATGTATGAGTGAGTTTATTGAACTGTTGGTGAATGAGTGCATGAGTATATAGATGGTGGAATAATTGAATTGGTTGTTGTAACTGGTATGGCTATCTCCATTTTTTTGAATATGTGTTTCAAGGGTTACATTTCAGTGAAAGGAGGTCTGTCACTCTGTCACAAGGATGGTGTCATCAGTGATGTCATGAGTGATGTCACTGACCATGTCATGAGTGATGTAATATGTGACGTCATCAGCAGTGCATTGCACGCGCAAGTTATAGTGAGTCCAACTAACTATAACGTGGGAATTTCAATGGTTTTATGCGAGTAAAATTTCCAGCTGACTATAACTGGTGTGAAACCTATGGTTTTTTCAGTAAATTTAATAGGTTTTTTAAATGCTAATTCGTAACTATAACTGGTGTGAAACCTATGGTTTTTTCAGTGAATTTCATAGTTTTTTTAAATGCTAATTCCTAACTGTAACTGGTGTGAAACCTATGGTTTTTTTCAGTGAATTTCATAGGTTTTTTAAATGCTAATTCCTAACTATAACTGGTGTGAAACCTATGGTTTTTTCAGTGAATTTCATAGGTTTTTTAATAGCAAATTTCTTTTGCTATCAAATATATTTTTTTAATGAATCCTATATTGTATATTTATGTAATACAATTTTTTATATGTATATTCTTCATTTTTTTTTTTCCCGGTGCGCTCCCGGAGCGCGTACCGGGGAGCGCCCCGGTCAGCGCAATTTTGCGGCGCGCCCCGGTGCGCGTACCAGGGAGCGTCCAGTTAGCGCTATTGCCGCGAACGAAAACATCATCGTAACGTATCGCGTAGCCGCGTCCGCGTGATATGCACGGCGTAAGCGCGCCCGGAAGCACCCACGCGCATATGAACGCGCTACGTAAGCGGCCCGGGTCGCGTAGCGTAAGCGCGTCGGGTCATGTGACCTGAAAATAACACTTTTCATTGGTTCAGAACAGTTTTAGTTTCCAAATGATGAAGGCCCGAGTCATGTGACCTGAAAATAACACTTTTCATTGGTTCAGGACAGTTTTGTTTTCCAAATATTGAAAGCCCCACCTATTTTCCTCATTCTCACTTTGTACTTTGAGTGAAGAAGACCTGTTGAAAGACCTCTCTGTATCTTTTTGGACTAAAAATGGCTTCAGTAGCAGCAGGAGCACCCCAACCACCACCACCACCACAAGGACCACCACAACACCACAGTGGTGGAGATGAAGAAGAGGAGGAGGAGGAGGAGAGGAGGACTTTCCTGCCGGAACAAACTACCCCATATAAGCCAAAGGAGCACATTATCTGGGAGTTTTTTTCCATCCCAAAGGACCAGAAGAAAGTCAATGCGCCAAAGGTGACTTGTTTAATCTGTGGCACTCAACTTTCAAGGGGGAACCCTAACAAAAAATACTCTTTTGGCACCAACACCATGATTCGCCACATGCAACGCCGGCACCCTAACAACTATGCTAGGGCAGAGGTCAGGGAACTGGCCAGAAACCTTCTCCAATCATCTCCCAGCACCTCCCAAAGTAAACATCCCACTCCATCGGGTCCAGAGGCAAGGGAGATGATCCCAAGCATTCAACCCAAGTTTTCCGAATTTAAAATCGTTTGCATATTTAGGGACAATTAGCTATGGAGAGCAAAGCATTAAACTTATAAACCGTGCTGGTGACAACCACAAGTGCCCCAAAAAACCTTAATTTTTTCCTGGTTTTTTTTTGCTCCAGTTGAGCCATTTACAATTCCCTGTTTTTTGTTTGACCCCATAAAAAATACAAAAAAATATAAAACTGTTCATAAAAGCCCAGAAAAGTAAAAACAAAAAAAAAAACAAAAAAAAATATAAAACAACAAAAAGAATTAAAAAAACAGTTCTTTTTAGAACTACCTCCAATTTATAAAAAAATGCTACATTTTTAAAAAAACTGTCATTCTTTTTTCCCCATGGTACGCTCCCCGGTACGCTCCCCGGTGCGCGTACCGGGCGCTCCCCCCGCGAAAATCGAAAAAAAAAAAACTATTTTTTTACCCCGCGGGGCCCTTTTATGGCCCCCACATCAAACCTAGGGGGTCAGGGGGGTTTACCCTGCCCCCTTTTGATCATTTCCACCTTTGTTTTTGCCACCTCTTGTGTCTCGATCCTACTGAGACACAAGATGGCGGCCGCTCCGGACTGTTTGGAATGTTGACAGACACCCGAGAGCCAATCAGCTTTCCGCGCGCGAACTCGCGTAGCGCGCTGGTACGCGCCCCAGTGCGCGTACCGGGCGCGCTTATAGATATATATATTTTTTTTAACCTAAATTACTCAAAATCCACTGGAGCACATATCTTGAGACATAGCAAAGGCACATCGGGCTACCAGTCCCTACAATTTTGCCAAGTTTGGTAGGAATCCATTCAGCCGTTCGGGCTAAAAGTGAGTCCAACCGCCCTATGGAAATTAACATGGGGAAAACACGTTTTAGGACCCCCCTTTTA
Organism: Lissotriton helveticus; assembly: GCF_964261635.1. Classification (NCBI taxonomy): domain Eukaryota; kingdom Metazoa; phylum Chordata; class Amphibia; order Caudata; family Salamandridae; genus Lissotriton; species Lissotriton helveticus. Next base: position 847,998,616 of record NC_136068.1, read on the forward strand.
TCTCGGCCCCCGCCTGACGAATCCCCCCCAAACTTTCAGGGAAGGAGCAGAGCGGAGCGGGCCATCTAATTTGAGAAATTCGCGAAAATTCGTCCACCGGCGCCAAAGTTATTCCCAATAGAATGTTGCGGATTTCCTATGGAAACTAGGTCCTAACTATAACTACCTACTGGCGACCGCCAGTAGGTAATATATATATATATATATATATATATATAAACAAAATTTTGTATGTTTTCTAACTATATTGGTGTGAAACTGTATAATTTTTTCGATATAGGGAGATTATATTTTTCTAAACAATATTTTCGACACAATATTTTTGCTACACACAATATTGTTGTTGTTGATATTGCGTCAGTGATTCGTAAGAGTGAGATAACAGGGCAGGGAGTGTCTGGCAGTGAATTAAAGAGACCGGAAGTAGATTTAGGACTATGCACTCTCCCTATTCAGCACACTGACATTTTATAGTGCCAGCCATGGGAGCCTGAGCAGCTCTTTGGGCACCGGCACTTATTATTGTACAAATAAAACACTGGCTCCATACTATAACACAATAACCGCACCTTGGTGGTCCTCACAAAGCAACATGGAAACACTTACTACACAGCATTAACACAAGGACAACACCCTTCCAACCACACACCCTACACTTATAGCGTGCTATGCATGTAGGCAAGCTCTTCAGACCCCAACATAGAGGTACTAAGCTCTGCATAAATGGTGCAATACAATATAATAGCCAAAAGTAGTAAGGTTACTCAAAGTGTAAGAGTAAATTACATGTTACTGACAAATGTATGTTACCTTTGTAAGTAGCTCGGAAAGTGTGTATTGATGAAGCAAATTAAATTAAATACACTGTCCAGGAAATGGAAGATCGAGCTGTGCATTTGATAGCATAAGAGGTCAGAGGTTGAACCGGAACAGTGAAATAACAATAAAATCTGGGCAGTCATGGGTTCCCAGCAGACTTATAGGGCACATTCAGTGAAGCTGCTATGTAAAAAGGGGGCGCAAAGGCTGTACATTTTACCATCTTGATTTTTTCCCTAGCCGATGGGCGGATAGCACTATCACAAACATTGGCCATTGACTCTCAATGCCCCAGTTACGTGCTAGTATTAGGATAGTTGTAGAGGCAGCAGTAGTGGCATAAACCGGAAACGCTGGGGGCGCAAGCGGGTTGATGGGAAATGTTAAACAATGCTACTCTAGCTTCAGACCCGTCCGTTTATTTATAGTTGTGAGTGGGCAAATTGTATAGTCTGATGATTGTTGCTACACACAAATTGCACATGGGAGGGAGGCAAATTAGGGACGCTCGACCTGAGGGAAAGTAAACATGTGGTGAAAATTGCCTGCTGTTAGAAAACGTTTTTGGAGGTGCTGCCGAGATGTAAAGTCATTTTGAGAACGTGCTTCAAACACGTATTTAAATCAACTGTAAAAAGTAACTTTTGTTAGTATGATGCCTCATCTAATTTATTAAATAAATAACGCTTATCACTACGGATCATTGGTATACATTCCCCCGATTTTTTTCAAAATGTCCCACTTTGCTGTTCTAAAATGCATGCATGCAATGAGAACAATAGAGGGTTGTCTGAAGTTTGAAATGTTTGCGGCACTACATTAAATATCTTTCTATAAACGTCGCAGCTTGTTCCTTAAAGTTAGAATCCCTTGAAGTTTGGTGGCGCAAACTGTTTCAGGAGAACTAATAAGCTTGCCTCTCGCAGGCTCCCATTGGAGTTGAGACCAGGTGACCCTCATAACCGCAGGCTCCTCTTCAGACATACCGACCGAGCCGGTCCCTGGACAGTCCCCTCGCGCGCGACAAGCGCCCTCAGATTGTTTGGAGCCGCAGAAAGGCATTGCAATAACCTCTGTCGAATGGCCCGGTCCCGTTTAGCACGTGGCAGCGGTTTGAGAAAAGGTTTCAAAGCGCATGATTAGCTGATGGAAGAAAAGCAGATATTCGACTTATAATTATTGGTCTGGATAACGCTTTCATAAAGGTGTGTTATTTTCAGCAAGCGTATTCTAAGTATTTATGCAATAATACGCATTCAAAGGTACCTACAAGACTAAAACAAACTACACAATTTGTAATCTATTTTCTTAACACAGAAATAATAATTATATTTGGATACCAAACAATCTATTCTACTGTATGAGACTAGGCAAACCACAACTGCCATCAAAACATGTGTCTTTTGTGACTTACAGACATCACATGTTAGATGCATATCCTGAGACAAAGGCAGACCCCTTAAACTACACTTAGGGCCCGATTACGAGTCGGAAGGTCCAAGTACTGCCAGACTAGTGGGGGCGTAGCAGTGGTGTTCCTGCCGTTCCCCAGCAGTGGTGTCCCGTCAAGCATATTAAGAGTTTCCTCTCCGAAGACAGTGTCATGGAGGTACCTACTCCATGAACTCTGTGGCAGAACCCCCTGTGACTCCTCCACATGTGGATGCACACAGGGGGGCATAAAAAGTGCCTATCTGTGTGCAAGCACACCAGTTCCTGCACGACATGGACTTTAACCTCCATGCCGTGCAGGAACCTTGTGTGGTGTTCCCATTGTGGTACCTTTTTGAAAGGCACTGCCGCTCTTGAAAGAGGCACGCCGCGGAACCGCCATGCCGTACGCCAGACCGTTTTTAAGTCGTAATCTGGCGGGTGGGCAGCTGTGAGTCTCAGTGGTGCTGGAGCATGGCGGGCGGCTTGCCCGCTCCCACCGAAACTCGTAATCGGTCCCTTAGAGTGTATTAGACCTTTATTCACAGGGGTCACATACATGCTTGGACACTCAGGGTTTGCGTCAAAGTCACAGGGGTTGGGCTCAACGCAAGCAGGTGAGGGTTATCCACAGCCCTTCCAAATTCACCAGAAACATGCAGAATTTCTCTGTTTGGTTCCCCATTCCAGTTTTCTTGATCTGCTAGGAAATATTTCAATATCACATATCATAATACACATCAGTAATAAACTCACTCACAATGATGCACCCATTCATATCTAAAACATTTTTTGTCAAATAATCTGAAGATGAGTGTTGGACCTGGCCCTTTTCTGCAGGGTCACCCCCAAACCTTTGGCCTTCCTGCTCCCCTTTTTCATACCTCGTTTTTGTTGTCTTTAGGACTCTGGGCATGTTAACACTGCTAACCAGTGCTAAAGTGCATATGCTCTCTGCCCAAAACATGGTAACATTGGCTTATCCACAATTGGCATTGTCATTTGCCTATAAGTCCCTAGTAAAGAGTACTCCATGTGACCAGGGCCTGTAAATTAAATGCTACTAGTATGCTTTCAGCACTGATTGTGCCACCCACTTCGGTAGCCCTTTAAACATGGCACATGCCTGCCACAGTAAAGCCTGTGTGTGCAGTTTTAAACTGCCATTTAAACCTGGCAAGTTAACCTACTTGCCAGGCCCAGACCTACCCTTTTATTACATATAAGTCACCCCTAAGGTAGGCCCTAAGCAACCCTACGGGCAGAGTGCAGTGTAATTAAAAGGTAGGACATACACCTTTGGGTTTTAGTCCCTAGTAGTGAAAACGTGCTAGATTCATGTTTCACTACTGCAAGGCCCATCTCTCTCATAAGTTAACAATTGGATTGCCTTAAACATATTTTAAGTGTAATTTCCAATTGGGAAAAGGTAGAGATTTTGGAGTTTGGTGTCTCTGGACTCACAATTTAAAATCACAACTTATGATAAAGTTGGATTTCAAATTGTAAGTCTGAAACTGCTACTTTTTAGAAAGTTGTAATTTTCTTACTTTAACCATTCAGTGCTTCTAGGTGCCTTTGAATACATGTCTGGTTTTGGTGACAGCTGAGCTTTGTGCATTCCCTCTAGACAGTCACACACAAAGGGAGCTGGGGTATGACATTGCATCCTTATGGCCCACCACCAGGCTGATGGGCCTTCCTAAGGGAGATTGGGAGGGAGGAGCTAACATTTGCACCTGAATAGGGCTGTGCCTGTCCCTACATAAAGAGCTGCATATCCCCCCTGTATTGAGTCTGGAGCCAGGACAGGAAAGGCAGGGATATTGTGATCTTCAAAGACTCTCTGATGTCTCCCCCACTTCAAAAGTACATTTTGGTATACGTACTAGACATCTGACACCACCAGAGCAGAACTTTACTGGAACCAAGGATATTCTGCCTGGAAGAAGAGCTGCTGTGCTGTAGGATGGGCTGCCACTTTGCTACCTGAATTCCTGTGTTGACCTGCTGCCTGTGGATTGCTATGCTGTATGAGGGACTGCTACTTTGGTACCTGCTCTGCTGTGTTGACACTGCTACTTGCCTGGAAGTGAGAAGGACTGGACCTGCTCTCTACATCCTTGAACCCAAGTTTCTCCATGGGCTTGTTGGCTTGCCTCCTGTTCTCTGAACTTCCAGGGTCACAAAAGACTACTTGCAACACTGCTGGTGCTGCTGGACTCTGCCAGCTGTGAGTCGTACCCTTTCCTGAGGTGCCCCCACCAGTCACAGGCCTTAGAAGTGGGTTTTGCAACGATTTTCTGCAAAACTTGCCGCAGTGATCCCTTTGTGCCAATCGGAACCAATGCAGTGCCCTCTGACGCAGTGCTGATTCGACGATGACACAGGCCTTAACTGCGAGGGTCAACGACGACGTATCGCCGATCCGAAGACGCAGCTGTGAGGCTCGACTCTGATGCAGCACTGACCCTTCAACACCGAGTGTGAGGCTTGATTCTGACGCATCGACCCAACTACTTGAATCTGAACCAAAGTATAAAGTCCTCGACATTGACGCTTACCATGTACAAGGTACTTTTTCAGAGGGCCCTGCGTGGGTCCTGTAGCTGGTCTGCTCTCCATTTTTGAACTTCGGATTTACCACAGCCTAGTGTCACCTCAAGTAATCTTTTAAAGCTATTGACTTCTAAGCACTGTTTTGTGATTTAATCTTTAAACATTAATATCTCGACTTCTACTTATTGAATTTATGTCATTTTGGTATTGTTTTACTGAAATAAATATTCTCTAATTGTTCTAAACTGGTGTGGAGTTTTTTGGGGTGGTGTTTTCACTGGGTTACTGAATCAACGAAGGAGCAGGTGCTGCTTCTTCGTTGATTCAGTAACACAGTGAAAACACCACCCCAAAAAAACTCCACACCAGTTTAGAACAATTAGAGAAGGGCGTTTGGAGGTGGGGAAGCAGGGAGAAGCTTGCAGCAGGGGGTTAAAAAATAAAAAAAAGCTAGGGCTGGGTGGCCGAAAACAGGGAAGTTGGGGAAGGAGAAAGCAAGATGCAACATACTTGGAGGAAGGTATTTGAGGGTTAAGTAATATGCGAGGGAAAGAGCATGAAAAGACAAGCCCTCCCTGTGATGAAAGAAACAAAAGATGTTCTGTGAATGTAATGTAAGCAGTAAAAGGATACCAGTCATCCAATTAAAACAGTGATAAAGAAGCTATGCTCCAGCAGAGGAACAGACACAAGAAGAGGAAGGAAAACCATCGACTAAAAAGCAAGCAAATAAGATTACTATGAAAGTCGACCAATGGTAAGCAATGGACTGGCCAATATTGGCATTGTGTACAATAGGTCTTCAATAATAGAAAGCTAAAAGATAGAAACAATAAGAAAAGTGCTTCTGCCTAAATGTTGCCAGCTTTAGCTAGCAGTAAACATTTCAAATTAAAAACAAAATTAACCATCCCAAAACATTTTAATAGAACAGTAAGCACGCTTTTTTGTAGGACAGTGTTTTGGAAGAGGTACAGAATCACCCTTTTCCTTTTATTGAACATCACAGGAAGAGGTGATTCCTTTTGGAATGAACAAGAGGATTCATCGTCTCTGAGTTACTGTAAACTAAAGCTCATAAAGATGACAAATAAAAAGAGAAAGTATGAAAAGGAAAACTTATTGGCAAAGTAAACCACTAATCCACCAGTCCTAGCAATGAAGTACAGTTCTTTTTATTCTTCTGGCATATGTTTGCAATAAAACATTTGAAAGAATAACGATTTCACAAGCTTGCGAAGGCCAACCCTATTGGCATTGCCAGTATTACTTCGTATTAGTTTAAAAGGCTATCTTAGAAGCTAAGTAGGACTATTTATTAATTAAAATTATTGTTCCCATTTGGAAGGATCACAATACAACCAACGAAAATAATTGTATAAAAGAATCAATTAGTGCAGGGCCGGACTGGCTACCGGGCGTTTTGGGATGCTGCTGACCAGGGGGCTGATTTCGTTGATGGGGACCTGCGTGTGCTGAACGAAATTCATTTTGCCTTGTTTATTTTGAAGCACAAGCAGGTCTCCATCAAGGAAATTAGCCCCCACCGCAGTGACATCAGCCCCCAGCTCGGCAGCATGCCAAAACGCCTGGTAGCTAGTCCGGCCCAGGATTAGTGTTACAGTAATTCAGTGGTTCTTAACATGTGGTCCAGGTACCCCTGGAGGTCCACAAATCCTACTCATGGGGTCCACGTCAAATTAGAAAATAAAATAATATTAACAGATTAATAAAGTATATATCACTAAAGAACCAAAATGTAGAACTGAACAGTTTAAAACGGTCTGTAAATGTAAAGGAAGTTAAAATTAGAGGCTAAAAATGAAATACGTATTCTCAGATTGATTCATGGGAACAGTGCAAGCGCATCAAACTGAATAAAGTATGGACAATGAGTGGTCTCAACTATATTTAGAAAAGCTTCCTATTAAAATTTAGATTTGTTTATATTTGCTTGCAAATTAAATACATTTTCATTATTTGTGTATTTGTTTGATGAATGGTTGTTTCTGTATTTTTTGTGCATTGTTATGTGATTCCAATCCTCAAAAATGCTTAAGCTAGGGTCCCCGGATTCTAATAATGATTCTGTGAGAGTCATTGAGATTCATTAATGATTAAGTGGGGGGCCACAGAAGTCAAAAGGTTAAGAACCACTGCAGTACACCATTGCACGCCAGGTATTGGATCACTGCAGCAAACTGCAGAAACAATGTTTAAATCTTGTCTCAACAGGATCTATTCTAAAGGAGACCCCTTTCCCATGGGGGCCGTGACAATTGAAGGGTTCAGTAAAGTATCACAGTAGTCAAAAAAGGGGGCAGGCACCTCCAAAACGTAGGGTGCGAGAGATGCAACGGAAAATACTGGTATAGAAGAGGTCTTAGTTACTAATAGAAACAGCAGAACAAAAGTAAAAGTCACTAGAAAGCTTACTATGTCATACCTTGCAGAGAAAATAACCACCTCCAGTGGAAAGCATAAAACTAAGAGCATGACCATCACCAAATTGCAAGAAGGAAATGTACAGTTTATGGGCCTTGCCCATCTACACACCAAGGATCTGGAATAATACCACTATCAAAGTCACAATGGCTCCTTACTGTAATTCAAAAAGGCTCTGAAAACCCCACTTTTCAAATAGTTCTACCATACCACGCACTAAGAGCCCCACCTTTCCACAAATGAAGACAGGAAGTCTAATAAATAGAATATAAGTTAATAAACATTTCCAGAAATGGTGTTCTGCGTGCTCCTAGCCATCATCCTCTGCTCTCAAACCTTGCTTATGAAGAGCTGTATAGGGCACAATGCAACTGTAGCACAGAACAGACATCCAACACAGAAAAGGATCCAATTCCATGGCATTTTCAGGTTCCATGGGAATAAATCAGTACTTAGGAAGGCAGCAGAATAGGTAGGATTGAAGAGCAATGAGGAACCTCTCATCAATGAGCTGATAATTATAAGACAAAGGGATGAAGGCATGACAGTTGAGTGTGTCATAGAGATGAAGAAAGAGTACACAAGTTCTGTCTTAGACGTTGGAAACTTTTGTCAACCAATGTGGCAATCAGGAACCTGGTGTATGGGAGACACACGATTACTTTCAGGAAAGCACTCTCCTGATGGGGGACCAATTAGTCCCTTAGCTAACAGCAAGGGAACAACATAGCTGCAACACGAATGTAGTGCATTAACTGCTTTCATTGTAAAACTTGCCATAACAGCAGAAACTGAAAAACCTTTAATGTGCTTTGTAAAATGAAACAGAGAAAAATCATGAAAAGGAGCACATGTATTTCTGATTTCACTGTCTGTATTTTATAAATGTCATTGTAGCAAGCACTGTGTTAAGCGAGTCCTATTACCAGTGAGGAAATGTATTCTGGAACATCTTAACCACTTGGGTGCTAAGGCTCTTGCAGATTTGTAATGTAATTTCCATTTAAATGAATGGCAACTCCATGACGAGCTGAGCTCGTCATGAGCGTCGAAGGGGTTAAAGAGACATGCAATGGCAGTTACAACAACCCATCGGCAAGACATTTCAGAGACTGACTCATGGCAAGCTTAACTCTTGAGATATTTTAGTATTGGTGGTATCTTAAATAACCTATGCAATGGTAATGTGTCCTAGAATAAAAATTACAAGGATTAAATCACATAGCCTTGGAATGGGGAAACCTGTGGGACTGAATATAGAGGAGGAACTCTTGGTGCATCTTTAGCGTAATCGATTATCACAAGAGGGTCAAAAAGTAAAAGGATCCACTGGAATACTGTTGGACTGATTATATGACACCATATCATTTGATACATATGTGCAAGAATTAATGTATTCAACATGGGTGAATGTGTACATAATGCAAAAGTTTAGGACTTGTGTTGATATAACTCGGTTGACAATAGCCCACTTGTGCTACAATTTGTATTTTTTATTTTACTACTATTGCTCTCTGAGGTTATATTCAAGAGGATATTAAGCATGTGAGTGTTTGTCTATGAAAGGATTATGAAAAACACCCAATCTAAGGTTTAGTGACTACGATGGAGGGTAAGCCTCTTTGGCATGATACTTTAATGCTGAGAACAGTGTCCTGAGTGAGTGAGCGTGTAGGGACCATTATGAAGTGGTACTAAAGTACTTCGCTCATATATATTGGCATAAAAGATTGAGATGCAAACATAGTTTGTAAAAATATAAAGACTGAGATACCTGAAACTTTTTGAATGACCATTGGCACATTGTGTTTCCAAATAAGACTGCAAAATTATGTTTTGTATTATATTGTCAAAAGGCTGTAGCTAATATGAGGTATTCTAGAAACTTTGACTATTATCCGCACAAAGGTATGTTCAGTATTGTTTTAAAGAAACCTTCATATATATATATATATATATATATATATATATATATATATATATATATATATTAGGACCTAGTTTCCATAGTAAAAGCGTTTTTTCTTTATCCAATAACTTTGGTGCCGGTTGACGAATTTTCACGAATTTTTCAAAACTAGTGGGGCGTTCCGGTCAGCTCCTATCCTGAACATTTTGGGGTGATTCCGTAAGCGGGGGCTGATATTTGATATTTGATATTTATTGTCATTTGTAAAGCGCTGGCTTTCGCTCCGGAGGGAGCATCTTGGCGCTGAGCACACAGAAAGTCGTCTATGGGGAGCATGGATCAAATGGCTGCGAGAACTGAAGAGTCGGACTGAGTATAAATCCAAGTTTTCAGGGATTTCCTAAATAGGCTTTCGGAGGGGGCGTGCCTCAGGCTGGGGGGAAGGCGGTTCCATGCCTTGGCCGCCAAAAAAGAAAAGGTCTTTCCACCCTTGGATTTTAATTTTATACGGGGTTCAGAGATGAGGTTGGCGCCCGATGACCTCAAACAGCGAGTTGGATTATAGCGCTGGAAGCGCTTAATCAGGTAGGATGGACCCAAGCACCTGTTAGCTTTAAATACAGTGACTAAGAGCTTGAAAAGGATTCTCTTGTGGAGTGGCAGCCAGTGGAGGGCGTTGAGGGCTGCAGAGGCCGAGGACCTGCGGGGGAGTTTCAGAACAAGCCTGGCTGCTGCATTTTGGACAGTTTGCAGCTTTTTCAGAGAGGACTTCTTGATACCTGCCAGGAGGCCGTTACAATAATCCAGCCGGGAGAGGACAAGCGCCACCGCGACTGATTTCCTGGCACTGATAGGCAGAAAATTAAAACATTTCTTTAATTGCCTGATCAGACTGAAACAGCGCCCTGCGGTAATGCGCACATGTTCATCGAAGCTGAGGGAAGCATCAAATTGAACACCCAAGTTGCGTGCTGAGGCTACCGCGCTCGGTGGTGCTTCGGAATTATGAGGCCACCAGTCTTTGGGGGAAAAGAATGTGCCTTTACCGAGGGGAATTATTTCTGTTTTGGCGCTGTTGCATTTTAAATGGTGCAGGTTGAGCCAAGAAAAGACTTCTGACAGACAGTTTTGGAAGTTGATGGCAGCATCCGGGAGTCTTTTATCAATAGTGACGACAAGTTGGGTGTCATCAGCGTAGGATGTCACGAGGATCCCATGTGATTCAATCAACGCAAGAAGGGGGGCCATATACACGTTAAAAAAGAGGGGGCTCAGGATGGAACCCTGTGGTACCCCTGAGGTGATAGATCGTTCACCGGAAACAAAGGGGCCTAAGGAGATCGATTGAGAGCGATTGGATAGAAATGATGTAATCCAAGCAAGTGCGGAGCCCGAGACACCGATCTCACGCATCCTATTAATTAGAATAGTGTGTGAGATGGTGTCGAAGGCCGCGGTTAAGTCGAGCAGGATGAGGACGGCCTGCCTGCCCTCATCCTGCAAGAACTTGATGGTGTCAGACAACTCAATCAAAGCGGTCTCTGTGGAATGGCCGGAACGAAAACCGGATTGCTGCGGGTGTAAGATGCATTGATTTTCCACAAAATTCTTTAATTCCTCGTGGACTAGTTGCTCGGTAATTTTGCCTAGTGCAGGGAGGAGTGAGATTGGGCGCATATTGGACAAATCAGTAGGGGATTTATTTTGCTTTTTCATGAGGGGCTTGACTGTGGCCTTCTTCCACTCAATAGGAACAATACCGGAGTCAAGGGATTCGTTCACAATCGCATTGATTAGAGGGTTGACGGACTCAATGAGGTGGTGCAAGATGACTGGGGGGCAGGAATCTGTGGGTGCACCTGATTTACAGGCTAGTATGGCTTTGTGCGTTTGCAGTAGGGAGACTGCTGTAAATTGGTTTAGTGAGGGAGTAGATGTGTCAGACGCTTGGATTAGGATGGGAACCGGGGGGAAGTCCTTATGGATATTATTGATTTTCTCCTCAAAGAAATCAGCGATTTGATCGCAGAGGGCTTGTGAGGGGGGAATTTCAAGTGCCAGTGCTTTGGGATGAGTGAAAGATTTTACGATATTGAAAATCGTATGTTGTTTCTGTTTTGCTGCATCTATTGCTAGAGTGAAAAATGCCTTTTTTGCTTTTTTTATGTCGGAGAGATATAGCTTTCTCTGGAGAATGTAAGTGGATCTGGACGTTGAGTTGTAGGTTTTCCTCCATTCTCTCTCCAAAAGCCTACACTTGAAAGAAAAGGGGGGTCCCAAAATGTGTTTTCGCCTTTTTATTTTCCATAGGAAACTTTAGACACGGCTACAGCCCGAACTGCTGAACGGAATTACACCAAATTTGGCAAAAAGGTAGCCCTTGTTTCAGAAAGAACTCTTTTTGTTAAATGGTATACATCTGTTCAGTAGTTCCTGAGAAGTAAAAAAACTGGTCAGAAAATGAATTTCCTATAGGAAACTTTAGACACGGCTACAGCTCGAACTGCTGAACGGAATTACACCAAATTTGGCAAAAAGGTAGTGCTTGGCTCAGAAAGCGCCCTTTTTTTAATGGTGTAAATCCGTTCAGTAGTTGCTGAGAAAATAGAAAAAATTAAAGTTTCGATATCTAGAGGCGCGGTGGATCCGCAGACCCTCCCGAAATGGAGCTTTATTCTAATTGGCTGTCAACACTCCAAACCAGGAAGTGTTGGCAGCCATCTTGTGACTCGGTAGAACCAAGTCACAAGAAAAAAGGGTTACAAAGGTGAAAAAAAAAGAAAAGTGGGCATGTTAGAAACACGGTGGGATTTGTGCACCCAGGCCGAATTTTGACCAAAAAAACAAAGCGCGAGCTCCTGCGATTCGGTATTATTTAGTCCACGGGTGAGCCAAGTCCTGGGGGCATGCAATATTGTAATTGCGGGGCCCAAGGAGGCCCCCACAGCCCCGGGAACTGCCACCCCCCGGGGCTTTCCTTAAATATTTGCAGGGGGCACATAGCCCTCCTGCAGCCTTGTGGACCGCCACCCCCCGGGGCTTGTTTAAAAATAAAATAAGAACCTGTGTGGGGGGGCTCAAGCCCCCCCCACACGCCACGGGGACCGCCACCGGCAGTAAGTATTTAAATACGGGGGTCCGTAATGGAGCCCCGGGAACAACCACCTTCCCGGGGCTGTGCACACATTGGAGCCCTTGATGGCCCTGGGGACCGCCGAACCCCCAGGGCCGGCTCTTGCAGTGTCCAATGGTGCCCACCCCCGGGACACTGCTGTTTGAAATGACAGGGCTGGAGTCATTGCAAACTGCTTTGCTTCATTGAAGCGAGAGCAAGGAAACCTGCTCTCGCTTCAATGAAGCAAAGCAGAATTGCTTTTCCACACAGGGAACTGCATGTCAGCAGCTCCCCATGTGGAAAAGCAATTCTGGCTCCTACAGGACGCGGGGAGCCGGCGGGACCGTGGGGGCAGTGGGGCTCCCCCAACAAACAGGGCCTGCCCTGGGGTCCCCGGGGCTAGAAGTGGCCCGGGAGGGGGGCAACGTGGCCCCCCTCCCTAAAAATAAAAAATAAAATGTTTAAAAAATAAAGGCCGGCCCGGGGGGGTGGGGTCCCCGGGGCCAATAGAAGCCTCAGGAGGGGGGCCACACAGCCCCCTCCATAAAAAAAATATATATATATGTGGCCATAAACCCGGGGGATGGGGTCTCAGGGGCCAGAATTGGACACGGGAGGGGGGCCAGCTCGGCCCCCTTCCCGTTCAAATATATATATATATATTTTAAATGGGGGTCAGGTCCTTGGGGTTGGGGTCCCCAGGGCCCCAAAAAAGTCAAAAGAAGGGGCGACACACAGCTCCCCTTCTAAAAAAATAATTAAAAAAAGCACCGCGATCGTGCCGGAGGCCCGCCCCCTCCCAGCAACACTCTGCAAATGCGCCCTGTGGCACGTTTTAAGTTGGGGAATTAATTCCTCTTCAATCCTGAGGCTCCCTGGGGGCCAACTAGCCAACCAGGTACCTCCAGTAGGCGTTGCAGAGAGGTGGCCCAGGCCACGCCCCTTTTTACACCTCTCTGCAATGCAGCTCTGAGGCGCTTACTGGAGGTATCTGGTGGGTTAGTTGGACCCCAGGGACCCTCAGGATTCAAGGAGACTTAATCCCCCAACTTAGAACGAACCAAGGGGCGCGTTTGCACAGTGGTAAAGGGAGGGGGCGGGGCCTGAGGTGACATGTGTGCAAACACGCCCTGTGGCGCGTTTTACGTTGGGGAATTAATTCCCCTTCAATCCTGAGGGCCCCTTGGGGGCCAACTAGCCCACCAGGTACCTCCAGTAAGGGCCACAGACCTGCGTTAAAGAGAGGTGGTCCAGGCCACACCTCTTTTTACAGCTTTCTGCAACACAGTTCTGTGGCACTTACTGGCAGTACCTGGTGGGCTAGTTAGACCCCAAGGACCCTCAGCATTTGTAGAGTGGTGGGCAAAGTGGGCATGGCCTGGTACAAGTACTTACCAATGCTGCTGTGTGGGACTGACCATAGGTAATAGTTTGGGAAGTTGGCCCGCAAGGATGTCCTTGGGGGCCAACTACCCCTCTTGTTTCCTCCAGTAAGTCCCACACAGTGGGATTGCTAAGACGTCTTCAGGGAGCACAATGGCCCCCTTTCTCTAACACTCTGCAAACGTGCCTTGTGGCAGACTAGGGAATGGGGATGAAGTCCAATTTTGTCCTGAGGGAGTTTGGGGGCCAATAATCCCTCCTGGTACCTCCTGTAAGTCCTATGCAGCAGAATTCCTGAGCGTTGGTTGGACGCCCAGCACTCTTTCGCAACCACTCTGCAAACGTGACTACTAATTAAAGTAGCATATTTCTGCACCTCTGAGGTAGTTTTAATTCCCCTGCCCTATTATGTACTAGGGCCTTACAGGGGAGGCCATGCTAATCACAGGCGCACCCCAATGCATAGTGTTATCTAGTGTATGTAGGTGTTTTCATTGTATTCTAAGTGTCTTTTAGCATAGCACTGGCTCTAGGCCTGGTTAGTCAGAGTCAGTTACCACAGGTACCCGTCTGAAAAAGTTGTAGGCACAGGATGATTTTGCAACAAGGTCTCTTTCTGCTCCTCTGTTGGTTCTTTCTGCACGTCTTGCTTCTTCCTGCACTTTTCTTCGTCCTTCTGGACTTCTGTTGCTTCTTTCTGCATTTCTTTAGCTTCTTTCTGTGCATTTTTTCTTCTTTCTTCATATGTCCTACCTCTATAGGCATAGTTAGAAACTAGCATTATAAAAACCTTAGAAATTCACTTTACAAAACATAGTTTTCAGGCACATTATAGTAAGAAATTTTCATTTAAAAACCTTTGAAATACACAGAAAAAACCATAGGTTTCAGGCATGTTATAGTTAGAAATTAGCATTTAAAAAACCTTTGAAATACACTGAAAAAACTATAGGTTTCAGGCACGTTATAGTTCGAAATTAGCATTTAAAAAACCTTAGAAATTCACTGAAAAAAACATAGGTTTCAGGGATGTTATAGTTAGTTGGACATTCCATAGAAATTCCCCCGTTATCGTTAGTTCAGCTAACTATAACTCGCGCCCCCGCAATGCACTGCTGATGACGTCACATATTACATCACTCATGACATGGTCAGTGACATCACTGATGATATCACTGATGACATCTCAAATGACATCACTGATGACATCACTGATTACATCATCCATGTGATAATTTCATGCATCTTCTCACACCCTAATATAAGTTTTGATACACCCATTCTAAATTCTCAAAACCATAGACACTCCGAAACCAATAATTACATACCAACTCACTGATTCTTAGGTCTACACACACATCCACTCACTCACCCATACAGTCACTCATACTTATGGTCACTCAGTACAGGACTATTATATGCACTCATACACCTGTATAGACACTCACACACCGCCACTCATCCATAGAGGTATTCAAACACCTAGTCAGTAATGCAAATAATTAATCACACTCCCATTTACTCACCTATACAGTTATGCACACACCAGCTCACTTACTCATACAAGTACTAGCACATTCTTACGCTCTTATACAATCACTGATACAAGCACACACTCATCCATACAGCCAGTCGCACAATCACACACTCTCACTTATAGCCATTTAAATACTCTAACACACATATATACTGCCTTTCACATATGTAGTTACTCACACATGTACCACTGAGATATACATTCACTCACTAACATACCCATACACACACTCACCCCATACAGTCCATCACAGATACACTCTTGAAACCATGCACCCAGTGAATCACCCATCTATGCACAGAGTCACACACACCCCACCCACACAAAAACTCAGGCACTCATACAGATACTCAGACAACCAATCAATAACTCATATAGACATTCATGTAGCTATTCACAAACCCATGCAGCCGCTTACACACCAACAGACAGACGGATACAGACATTCACACAGTTTAGTCACTGACCCATGCATTCAGTAAGATACGTTTAATCACTCCCTTATAGACTCAGTCACGCACCTACTAAATAATCCATTCAGACACTTATACACCCACTCATTCTTCAATACGCCTTTCCCTATATATATATTAAACATATTTAACCTTTACAGAAACATACAGTCACTGGATGATGTCATCAGTGATGTCCTTTGAGATGTCATCAGTGATTTCATCAGTGATGTCACTGACCATGTCATGAGTGATGTAATATGTGACGTCATCAGCAGTGCATTGCGAGGGCGCAAGTTATAGTTAGCTGAACTACCTATAACGGGGGAATTTCTATGGTTTTGTACGAGTGAAACCTGAACCTAACTATAACATCCCTTTAACCTTCGTTTTTCCGTGTTATTTTCTAAGGGTTTTTTCAATTCTAACCATAAGAAATCCCACTATGTAGGACTTACAGGAGGCACCAGGAGGGCTTCACTGACATCACTGATGACATTTCAAATGACATCACTGATGACATCATCCACAGAATCTCTGACGCACCACCCACACCCCATATAACCTTTCATACACCCCTTCCAACTTCCACACTACCATTCTCAAATCCATTCACACACCCATAACAGTACTTACAACGCCATTCACTGATTCATAGATCAACATACACATCCACCCACTCATCTATACAGCCATTCATACACCTACTCACTCACTGATACAGCCACTGACATATCCACCCATACAGCCATTCACACACTGAGTCAGACACCCATAGAGCGACTCACACACCTACTGACTCATCCATACAGTCAATGACACAGCCACTTACTCACCAATAATTACACATACACACACTCAGTCATACAGATACGAACACGTACTCACTCACCTATACAGTCACTGACACAAGCACACACTCACCCATACAACCACTCTCACATTCACCCACTCACCCATACAGTCACTGACACAAGCACACACTCACCCGTAAAGCCACTCTCACATTCACCCACTCACCCATACAGTCACTCACATACCCCAACAGTCAAGTATTCTGCCTTTCATATACCCAGTTACTCACCCATATACCACTGACACATCCACTCACTCACTAACATAGCCATACACACACTTACCCATACAGCCCCTCACACACACACACACACAGTAACCCATACAACCACTGACTCACCCACTCACTCATCCATACAGGCAGTCACAGAGCCCCACCCACCCACACAGACACTCAGACACCCATAGAGGTACTCAGACAACCAATCACTCACTCATACATACATAAACTCACATACCCACTCACACACCCATGCAACCACTTAGACACCAACTGACAGACTGATACAGACATTCACACAACCAGTAACTCATCTATACATTCACTGAGACACCTAATCACTCACTTATACAGTCAGTCATGCACCAACTGAATCATCCAAACAAGCACTCATACACCCACTGATTCACCAATATACCTTGGTGTATATATATATTTAACACACAAACCTTTTTAAAACACTCACAGTCACTGGATGATGTCATCAGTGATGTCATGAGTGATGTCACTGAGCAAGTCATGAGTGATGTAATATGTGAGGTCATAAGCAGTGCATTACGGGGGCGCGGGTTATAATTACCTCACTAACTATAATGGCTGAATTTCACTGGTTTTGTATGAGTGAAACCTGAGGCACAAGTTACTACTTGTGTAACAATATATCTGCAAGACATTAGTTAGTGATAGATTCCTTACCTTAGAATTTCCCCAGGTGTCCGACTGGATCCGGAAAGTTTTACTTAGCAGTTCCCCTGCGGGTCAGTAGGTGGCGTCCTGCGGCTCCGCATCCGCCGCTGGCGTCGTATCGCCGATATGACATCACGGAGACTACTTAGGCGCCACCCATGCACGCTGGCGTCAGTTCTGTACACGACTTTCCGCGCCAGGAACGCAGAACCATGCAAGATACTGACCACTGGTGCATTGAAAACTAGGGCCCTGAAAGGGATGACCTTAACCCTAGTAATCAGTTCGCAGAATGAGGAGGATGGGAGTGGCAGTAAGGAATCTTTCACGAACTAAATTCTCTTACAGATATGTCGTTACACAAGTAGTAACTTGTGCATCTGAAAGAGACACGTTAGTGATAGATTCCTTACCTCAGAATAGATACCCCAGCAATAAAAACCCCGGTGGTGGGTCTGCGAACAAGATTACACCAGAAAGTAACGGGGAACAGAATGGCCAAAGAAGCCGTCACTCAGGACTTGACTGTCAAGGCAATAATGCTTGATAAACGTGTGCAGCGAGGCCCACGTAACTGCCTGACAAATGTCCTGTAAGGAAACTCCGCATTCCAAAGCAGTAGTGGCTGCCGTTGCCCTGGTGAAATGGGCACGCAGTCCCAGAGGAGGCTCCCTCCTAGTCAACGAGTAACAGGCCTTGATGCAGAGAACGACCCACCGAGAGATGGTCTGTTTGTGCATGGCCCAACCTCTTTTGGTGCCCACGTAGCCAACAAAGAGCTGGTCATCCACCCGGAAATGTTGGGTGCGCTTCAGATAGAACAAGAGTGCACGCTTAGGGTCCAGGCGGTGGAGCCTCTCTTCCTCTTTCGAAGGATGCGGAGGCGGAAAGAAGGTGGGCAAAGTGATGGCCTGCCCGATGTGAAAGGGCGAACCAACTGTTGGCAAGAAAGAAGGACGGGTCCTTAAAACCACCTTGTCCGGATGAACAGAAAGGAAAGAAGGTTTAGAAGAAAAAGCCTGGAGCTTGCTCACTCTCCTAGCAGAGGTGATAGCTATCAGGAAAGCCGTCTTGAGAGTGAGAAGACGTAAAGGACAGTTATGAAGGGGTTCAAAGGGAGCGCACATCAGATATGTCAAGACGAGATTCAAATCCCATTGAGGCATTATGAACGGCTCAGGAGGAAACGTGTGTGTAATGCCTTTCAGAAAACGGTTAATAACCGGGGACTTAAAAAGAGAAGGTTGATCAGGGAGTCTTAGAAAGGCGGAGAGGGCAGAAGGAAAACCTTTTACAGTGCCCAGAGCAGAGCCCTGCTGGGCCAAGGAAAGGAGGAACAGAAGGACCTCGGAAAGAGGGTCAGAAAGGGGATCCACAGCTGCGCACCATGCCACAAATTTGTTCCACCTGCAGGCGTATTCCGTTTTAGTGGAGGGACGCCTGGCTGCCAGAATGACATCACAGACTTCAGGAGGAAGATCGAAAGGCGTCAACTGTTGCAGCTCAATCTCCAGGCATGAAGGTGGAGGCTGGACAGGTTCGGGTGGAGGACCGTCCCCTGCTGCTGCGACAGAAGATCCTTCCGAAGAGGCAGTCGGATCGGGGGCTAGATCGCCATGCTGAATAGCTCGGGATACCAGTATCTTCGTGCCCAATCCAGGGCCACAAGAATGACTTGAGCCTGGTCGCGCCGAATCTTCTTCAGCACTCTGAGCAGAAGTGGTATAGGAAGAAAGGCGTACAACAGACCGCAACTCCACTCGCGGCGAAAAGCGTACCCGAGCGAGTGCCGCCTTGGAAATGACAACACGCAGAACTGATGACATTGCGCATTCTCTTCGGTGGCAAATAGATCTAACCAAGGCTCTCCCCACTGCAGAAAGAGATCTTGCACCACATCAGAGTTCAGGCGCCATTTGTGATCCATCATGCACCGGCGGCTGAGTTCGTCTGCCCTGGCGTTCAGAGAACCTGTTAGGTGTTGAACCACCAAGGTAATGCCTTGGTGTTCCAACCATGTCCAGAGGCGCAGAGCCTCCTGACATAGGGTCCAAGACCACACCCCACCCTGTTTGTTGCAATACCACATGGTGGTGGTGTTGTCCGTGAACACCTGCACTACACTTCCCCGGACAGAGGGAAGGAATGCCTTCAGTGCAAGTCGGATTGCCCAAAGCTCCAAAAGATTGATGTAGAGCTGGGACTCTGCCGGAGACCAGAGGCCTCTGATCTCTGCCTTTCCCAAGTGGCCTCCCCATCCCAGGAGAGACACATCCATCACCACTGTGTGCTCCGGTTGGGGAAGGGAGAGGGATCTGCCATTGACCCAATTGCGATTCGTGAGCCACCACTGCAAATGCCGTGCAGTGCCCTCTGAGATCTGGACGTGATGGGACAGGTTGCCCTTTTAAAAAAATTAAAAAATTGTTATTGAAGCATTTTTATGATTTTATCCCCTCCATAATTTTACAACATAAAAAAAAATAATAATAATTATCCGTTCATCAATATTAGAATTATTATTAATACCCGCTACCCCCCACCCTCCAAGCTTGAATTTATACATAAACAAAACAACAATAGGAACACGGTACATAAAACCTGACTGTTTTGGTGTCCAAATTATAGTAACCATAATATGCATTTTCTGGATATATAGTTGAAAACAGACTAAATTATATAAAAAGTTATCCACCCAAATTCTGTATCCAACATGTTAGTGGGTCCCAAATTTTCAAACCCGTCTTTTGTTTCTTTCTACCTTTCTTTCGGTATATAGCCATTTCTAAATTATATGTGGCCAGGAGTCTGGCCCGCCATTGTTCAAAAGCCGGGGGGTTATCGTCTAGCCATGCCGAAGCCAAACATAATCTAAATACAGCCGCGGAAATAAAGATAAGCCCTTGAATTTCCTTTGGCCTGGTATCTCCATCTAAACCTAGTATTAATTCTGCCGTCGTTATTTTAAATTGTAAGTTAAAGATTTTGGATAAAAAGGTGGATATTTCCCTGCGTATTGTACCCAGGGCGACACATGTCGCAAATATATGTACGATATCTGCCTCGTGCTGTTTACATCGAGGACATTCTGTACCTCTGCCTGATCCCCATTTGGCGATCTTGTTTGGGGTATAATATAACTGGAAAAAAGTTTTGTAATATTGGGCTTGAAGGTTTGCCGACATTAGCCATAACTGAGATGCCTTAAGTGATTTCTCACAAGTGTCTTGTATCACGTCAAATTTTTCATGCCATTTTAATGTATATTTTGAAACATCATCTGGTAAAGCGGATATAAGGTTATTATATATACCCCAATTCTTGTTGTGTGGGTACTAATTATTGTATCTATTATATGAATTTTTCCGAATTTGGCCAGGCCTCCCCCTTTCTTCATTAAGAAATTTCTAATTTGTAGAAATTTGAAAAAATCGGATTGGCTTAGTCCAAATTCTGATTTTAATTCATCAAATGATTTGAATCCAGTATTGGAATAAAAATTACCACACTGGGTAATCCCAACCCTTTGCCACCTTTTCATGCACACGTCATTAAATATATATGGTAGATTGGTATTTCCCACTAGCGCTGTATAGTATGAGAATCTCCCAATCCCCCATATCTTTTCGAACATTGTTCCAGGCTGAGTATAAACCCCTTAGGGTTTTAAATCGTACTTTTTTATAGTGGCAATTGTAAGTTAGTCGCCAGAGATGTGCTCTTGTTTCTTTACCTAATATTAAACCCTGTGGTGTCGGATCGTTTCTTCACATTCTACGTGGTTATACGAGGTCAGAAATCTTTTGCTATACTGTATGATAGTTGCCCACCATTATATTTTGAAGTTTGGTAGTGAGAGCCCACCCCTGTCTTTCGGAAGTGTAATATATTTGAGTGCCCTACGTGGTTTTTTATAATTCCATATGAACTGTGAGAATAAGTTATCTATCTCCTGGAATATTTGAGTAGTGAAGTCTAGACAGATGGTCCGGAAGAAATACAGGAATTTTGATGGCATTGCATCTTCCCACTATGGTTAGATGAAGGTTGTGAATTCTACGGAGGTTTTTGCTTGTTTGGTTTATTAGGGGTTCCAGAGTAATATTGACCAGATTGTCTAGGTCAGATGTTATATTTACTCCTAGATAAATGGCGTTGGTGACTAGCCCATCATCAAGAAATGTGATTTTATTATTAACGACTATCTGGGTTTTTCCATGATTAAGTTTGTATCCTGAGACCTCCCCGAATTGTTTGGCATCTTCTTCTATTGCTTTAATTGCTGTGTTAGGGTCTCTGGTGACTATTGCCATGTCATCCGCATAGGCTAGCGTCTTAGTATTGCCATTGATGCTTTTGATTGGTGATATGGCCTGATTGGATACTAGTTTCAGGATGAAAGGATTAATGAAGATGGCAAAAAATAAGGGAGAGCACGGGCAACCCTGTCTGGTCCCTCTGGTAACTTTAAAGCTCTCGGTCATCTCTCCGTTGATTGTGATAACTGCTTCAGGGTTTGTGATTAACATACGGGTAGCGTTAATGAATCGATTACCAATACCACACTTCGACATTGCTGTCCACATGTATTGCCAGGAGACCCTATCGAAGGCCTTCTCGGCATCTAACAGGATTAGGGCCATAGGGTCTCCTGCAACTTCTGTAATGTCGAAGAGTGTGATGACCTTCTGAATATGGTCAGTGGTTGATCGGCCTGGAATAAGCCGTGTTGTCGTGGGGATGTGATTTTGTGTATATATTGAGCAAGTCTTGTTGCCAATAATTTTGAGTATATTTTAGAGTCGCCGTTAATCAATGTAATTGGGCGGTAGGATCCCAGTTGTGCGGGATCTTTGTTCTTTTTCGGGAAAACTACAATTTTAGCCCTGGCCCATGAGCCTGGTGGTTGCCCCCCATTAAAAATATGCGTCATTAAAGTTGTTAAGATTTCCTTCAATGGTTTAAAATTTTTTACATAGAATTCGACGGGGATCCCATCCAGGCAAGTTGCTTTCCCAGGGGGTAGACTGGTAATTGATAGTAAGATTTCGACCCATTCTGGGCTTTTCGCCAAACTTTCTTGGTCTTCCATAGATAGTTGTAGGCTGTTAGACTGTTCTAGATAGAGTTCAATTTTATCTTGATTCTTATCAGTTTCTGTGTATAAATCCTGATAGAAATCATGAAATGCATTTCTTATTTCTAGTTGGTTTTGTGTAAGACCATTTTTAGGATTATTAATTTCTTTGATTGTATTTGCCATAGTTTCTTGTCTTATTCACACCGCCAATTGGTGTCCTACTTTTTCGCTAAGTTCGTATATGCGTTCTTTATTCACCATAGCTTTTTCTATAGCTTTTTTTGTAAAAATATCTGCCACTTTATTTTTTGCGATAGCTACCTTTGCCAATGTTTCTTCTATTTCGTGCCCCGCTTGCTCACGGGCAAGGCAGCAACGCCGAAACACGTAGGGTGCTTGTTTATGTTTGGCTCATATTAAATAAAGAAGAACATCTTTGGAGCAGACTGCTGGATTTTGGCATTATTTCGCTTAAGAGGAGTGCACACGTGCTATGTAGCGCGGTGAGTGTGATATATATATATATATATATATATATATATATATATATATCCACAAAACCTCCACAACGGAAGTAACAAGGAATATATATATATATCTTTCTTAATGTGCCAGCTCTATCAACATGCAAACCTTTATCTCATTTACCCTCTTGGGCACACCAATGGCTTGGAGAGGGGACTGTATAGTCCCTCTCAGACTTTGGTGCTCCCCGCTGGATCTGCCTCTCTCGCTAATTAAATCTTCCTCTGTTAGTTTCATGGTGAAAGCATTCCTAATATAAGAAGGACAGAAAAAAACGAAAGTTGAAAGCTTTACTCAATGAATATGAATTACAGAAATGCATAAGCTTAATCATCAGTCAATTAGTATAAGTGTACAAATCATTAAGAATACAAAGAATAACTCAGTATAGTTCTACTAGGAATTCAGCATAGGTTCGCCTTCTAAGATGGGGGTGAATGTGTGATCCTGTCATGGAAGAATCACATTCTTTAATACGTCCTTAAACAGAGGATTTCATACATTCACAACATGAGAACATAGTTCACAGGCTCGTAACCAATAAGAAATAAGCAAAAAGAAAAATGTACTACAGACTACATTTATGGATTCACTCACTTCTTTACTACATTAGACTTGTGAGCTCCCAAAGTCTGTAATTATGCCATGACTTGCTACATAGTATGTTATTCAGGCTGAGGAAGTTGGGTTAGCCTTGGGAAAGTACATTTTGTTCGTCAGTTCAGCTGGGAAAGTAATAGTCTCTTCCCAGCAAACCTAAAATCTTTTATTACAGCAGATAATAATAGCGGCAATGATGACGGGGTATACTAAGATGTCTCATCCAAAATGGACGACAGAACAAAGTTGACCTAAATTAATGAAAGCTCAGTATCTCACGTTCACCACAATTTGAAACCCCCCCCAGATCTAACAGGACCGACTGGGCTTCAATGAAAGTGAACTCTTAAAATATTTCAGTATATGAATAGGAAAAAAAGTAATGTTTCATGCCCTACGAGTATTTTCTCCATGGTTATGATCTTTGGATAGCATTATTACAATGTAGCAATATATACTTTACCCTGACCAGCACACCTTTTTAAGGTTATTTATGGGTTTGAAGACAGAATTGCATCAGTCACAATATATATGGAGAAATGAGAGTGATATGTAGCATTTCTTCAATATTTATCGTGATCATGTGAAGTGATTTTTTTTATAAATGTATTCAGAAAACAATATGGCGCCTGCATGAGTAACGGGAACTTGCCTTTTTGTGTCATTTACCGATGCTGAAATAATACATTTGTGTTATTCTCCCCCAGTCAAAAGATCTGGGTTAAATCCATTGTTCTTTTGCCCACTACGCCACCCCAGTTTGGACCCAGCCATATGCAAATCAGTTATGACCCTGTGCCCCATGGGAACAGTCCAGACCGAACTGCCAGGCCAGGTCCTCTATGGACCGGAAACAAGCATCCTGGGACCGGAAACAAGCATCCTGGGACCAGTTTTAGGGTATGTCACCCTTCCTCAGCCAGGCTAGCTTGAATCCAGTGGCACAGTGAGCAAGGGACCCACGGTCTGGGCATACCCATCCCACTTAGGGCGAAAAGTGTTATAGCTAACAAATGATGGACAAGTGACGGAATAATGTTGACAATGCAACATTCTCCCCCAGTCAAAAGATCTGGGTTAAATCCATTGTTCTTTTGCCCCCTATGCCACCCCAATTTGGACCCAGCCATATGCAAATCAGTCTTGACTCTGTGCGTCATGGGAACAGTCCAGACCGAACTGCCAGGCCAGTTCCTCCCTGCACCGGAAACAAGCATCCTGGGACCGCTTTTAGGGTATGTCAACCTTCTTCAGCCACGCTAGCTTGAATCCAGTGGCACAGTGAGCAAGGGACCCAAGTCTGGGCATACCCATCCCACTTAGGGCAAAAAGTGTTACAGCAAACAAATGACGGATGGAATGCTGACAATGCTAACATTCTCCCCCAGTCAAAAGATCTGGGTTAAATCCATTATTCTTTTGCCCGCTACGCCACCCCAGTTCGGACCCAGGCATATGCAAATCAGTCTTGACCCTGTGCTCCATGGAAACAGTCCAGACCGAACTGCCAGCACTAGCAACATTCCAGGAGTGGCAGCGCCTGTTTTGTGCTGAAAAAGGAGCCTACTTTATTGATGGATGAAACCTACAGGCATTACCTTATAAAGAGGCAGTTTTGCCAGTTCTTTTATATAATGCGCGGATGGGGTTCAATACATGACAGAAGGAATTAATCTACTTCTTACAGTAGATTTTGAACTACAGCTACTTAGAAAGTGACATAATAAATTGCCTAAAATAAGTTTTGAAACGAATTACCAATTGTATATTGGCATATCTATTTTCACAGTACAAATTCCGCATTTATTCTACATACCTGTGATCACAGTATCTCCTTAAGAAGGACCAAGAGCAGTTGAAAGAAGCGTATAGAAAGAGTTAAAATAGGCCCATATATTATAACAAATACATTAGCCGTACAGTAGGACATTGAGAATAAACTTGGAGTTCTGACTTTACATAGGCCTTTGGCCTCATTGCCTTAAGTGGTAACAGAACGTCTCTGTGACTTGCAATACCTCTATAAGGTCCGACAACGGGTAATTTAGCTCGTATGAAGTCAGTCCTTGTTGCACCATTTCAAAAGCAAATAAGGAAAACTCACAAAGATGCAGGGTTTTAACTTTCAGAGAAAACTTGCGCTCCGCTATGTTTCTGACTGCCTGTTCGGCGGAATAATTATGGGTGGTGGTGCCACAGAAAAGGGGAAACCCTCTCAACCCCTCAAAAGATGTTGCAACACAACACCTGAACTTTAGAAAACAAATTCCTATGCACACACAATATCAATTCAAAAACAGGGTAATGTTTGTCTTAGTCCGGTCAGTAAAATCATAAAAATTAGATGTCCACTTCTTGTATGAGCAATTTTTTTCCTTTTATTGCCCAAGCTATATCACGCCAGCCGACACGTGTTTCGTCAGAGGGCAGATCGCTCTGACTCTTCAGGGCTGGAATTAAAACAAAATATACACAGTACTGAATATTCTGTCTTGAATGTCCAGTATATCATAAGATTTTACATAGTCGTGGCAATACTTTGAAAATACATTGTATTTTTACACTTTGAGGCGATATATTTTGGAGACTAGAAAGTGAGGTAGAAAAATCCCATTACACTCACTTTCAAATGCACCAATTTGATTGTTGTTTTTTCCAGTAAAGCAAGGACTTATGTTTCTAAGACCAAGGCATGAATTGGTGAGCACTTTCTGAAAGAATTGGGGGGCGGGGAGGGTTGGTGGGAAAGGTAAAATGTGGAGGGATACAGCCTCAGCAACTCAACTGGATGACCCAGTAGTTTTTTCATTGCCTCACAATAGATGGCTAAATGGAAGATCCTCCCACACTGCAGATGGTGAAGGGACAGGAATAAATCAGAACGGTGTTAAAGTGGCAGAGAACGTAGAAGATGATGGGGATTGGATCTGCAGCTGTGGAAACTGATGATGTCTTCTAGAACCACCTCTGCCTCAAAAGGAGTGGTACCCCTCCTGAAGCATTTAGACAGGATGAGATGAATGAAATTGCCAAGACCCAAAAGTAACTACAGATCCTCCTATTTGGTCAGAGGAATTGCCAAACAAGGGATTCCAGGCCCAGGGCTCAAGTCGTAGGTATGCAGTTCTTGAAAAGCGAAATATAGTTGTGAAAGATAAACCTCCTTTGAAGCAGGGCCAGAGGGGTAGGAAATATCTCTTCTAGGGAAATGCAGAGACCTCTGAAGGCCAAGAAGATGGCAGCCTCAATAATGTGATCAGTGCCTGAGTCATCATCCACTTTCCATCACTAGTCTCATAGCCAAAGAATCTGAACCTGAACCAAAAATCTCCCACAAGTTATGAACTGTTGGCCCAGATTGGTGCATCTGACAGAATTCACCCCATGGAAGATTAGCCTTGAGCTTCTCTTTGCCTCACAAGTGACTATCAAATCCTCAGCTGGAACAGAAATTGTCTCACTTGGCAGCTCAGCTATTTACTTCGAAGAGGAACCAAAGGAGGGCATCTGCAAATAAGGGATAGCGCTTCAGCCGGCTTTGACTTCATCACAGTTTGAGGTCCAAAGCCAGACCGATCATCGGGGATGAAGTTGCCTAAGTTTATGTGCTGCGTAATTGCGGACCCACTTCAGAAGTACCCCAGAGGGTTGAAGAGCCATCCTAGAGGCATGTTGAAGATTGGTGTCAAGAAGGCATCAGTGCTGGAGCCTTGGTCACTGAACCAACAGAATTAGAAAACCATATTGGCGAACCATATTGGTGAGTGTAGCAGAGCTATCCTGACTGAATCCAGCATTGCTAACTGGAAGGTCTCAGCCTGTGCAGGGTTGGCCGAAGAACCGGGGAAACTTGCTCATATTATGAGACAACAGTTTTCTCTGGACTTCAAGATGAATACAGCATTGTGGAATTGTCTTCAAACCCCAAAAGTAAACTGGGTATGGTGCCGATTTCCTTGAGAAAGCAGAAAACGTGATCTTCCTACGGTCCTTTGTCTGTGTACATGCATTTTAGTGCTAACATCTCAAGGAGAACACCCAATGGAAATGTCTTACCTGTGGGAGAGGAAGTACCATTTGAATTTCCCTGTGGGACTTGGTTCCGCGATGGTCTTCAAGTTCATGGAGGTGCACGAGTTGCAGGATGTGTCATCTTGTCCCGACACCACATACAGTGTGGGAGTCTGAAGGAACAATTTTATGAGGTACTACTGAAGTCATTTGACCTAGTTCCTAGATAAAACGTCAAACTACGTCAGTAAAGAGCAGAAAAGCAGAAATTGACATCAGAAAGTTGGTTGGTGCCTGATTTTTTTTTTTTTTTGTTCAAATCTTTTTATTGAATTTTCTCATATCACGCCCCTCAAAGGGGGTAAGGCACAGGATCAGTACACATTTTTACATAAGCAAAGGGAATTATAACCAAGCATAGACGTACATATAGTGATCGTCATGTGTTAGGTAGCTGTAACTTCGACTGGCTTAGATATACCCAGTGGGACCAGGAATTTGGAGAGGGAAGATTCCGGGTAGATAGTACAGGGGTCCTCCAGTCTGTGTTTGCTTAAATGCGTGTCAGTAGAGGCGCAGGTAGGTGTTGTTCCCACGTGTGGTGTCTCTGGCCTGTAATCTTCTGAGCAATCCTGGGAAGAAGAAGGGAAAAAGAAACATGTGCCGGTCTCAGAACCACCGGTCGGAAACTCTGGGGAGGTCATGGATTTGTGGGGAAAACGTCTCCTAGTGTATCGCGCAGCGTTGGGTGTGAGTGTGACTCAAAGGTCCGGGTCAGCGGGCGTATCGCACGGGGGGCTCCTAGGGGGAGGGGGGTGTCAGCCCGCGGGGCCGAAACGAACCAGTCATGGAGGAGGCATGTGGCCGCTCCTCCTCGTTCCTCCCGTGGGGGGTTCAAGGGTCAGGTAACTGTGAGGGTTACCTTGGGAAGGCCTGAGTGTGGGGGGGAGACGGGTCTGGTATGACATCAGGGGTTGTTTCATGCTTAAATTGGAAGAGTAGCTGGGCCCATTCTAGAGAGATGGGGTTCCTTCCGCATTCCTTTCACTTCCTCCTCTCATAGGAGCTCCTCCTCCGCCGCCCCCCATTTACACACTGCTCCTATCCAGGCTGTTTCCGGGGGGCCTGAAGGGGCTCTCCAGTGCATGGCGATTGCTCTTTTTGCTAACAGGAGTGCGAAGGAGGCAAACCTCCATTGCAGCTTCTCAGACTTTTTCCTGTGGTAGGTCCCTAACACGCTGATCTCCCAGGATTCTATTTGTGGTAGGTTGACTAACGTACGGAGAGTCTGGTGTATTCTGGTAGAGTATTGGCTCAGAGCAGGGCAATCCCAAAATATGTGCTTGAAAGGTGCTGCCGGTAGGCCGCACCGCGGGCACAGAAATTGTGTGTTCGGGTAGTATCGTTGTAGCTTATCTGGTGTGAGGTAGGTTCGGTGGAGGATGTTAAATTGTATGTTTTTAAATCTTGCGTTTCTGGACACTTTTTTGGTGTACTCCAAGGCGCGCTTCCATTCCGCATCGTGAAACACTGTACCCACGTCGTCCTCCCAGGTCAGTTGTAGGGTGTCTAGAGAGACAGTCGCCAATTCCCTGATGGCTTTGTAGTGCCACGTTATGAGGTGTCTGCAGGAGCCCATTCTGAGTATCGTGTGGAGTACTGGGTGCGTGGGTGGTTCCCCGTCGCGCAAATCCCAGAATGGTCGCGTGTGCTCTAGGAGTTGATAATGCGTGAGGAATTGGCCATGTGGGAGGTCATACCATTCCATCATCTGGTCGTATGTGCGTAGCTGCCACTCTTGGATCAGCTCCGCCACCTCTGACACTCCTCGGTCAGTCCAAATTTGTAAGCTCCTGGTGGTGAAATGATGTTGCCCACGGGGGAGACCCACCAGCGGCAATAATGGGGAGTAGAGCGGCACACCTTTGGAGAATCGGTGAACGCGCAACATATATTTGCGCGCTATAGACACCTGCAGTGGGTGCGTGCGGGACGGTTTGGTGCCTGGTAGAAGCATGCGTCTAATGACCGGCAGAGGTATCCCGCCCGCGTTGGTTGGTGCCTGATATACCCCTGTGGTGACATAGCATCTGGAGCTGAAGCGGCAGCTGGAGCCGCGAGGTGCCAACAGGCGGTCCTTGGGGGGTGAGGGGGACAGTAGTTGCTGGGAAAATAAATTCCACAGCAGTCTGAAGCCTTGAAGGAGCATTCATAAGGTAAGGAGTCAGTCAAAAGCGCTTTATTGGGTTATTTAAAACCATAAAAGCATTCTACACAAAAAAGGTTCAAAATAATATGACATTAGTTAGCAACAGTAATATTGTACTGGTTACATACTGAAGGTAGACAAACATTTTAAAATACAACTTTAAAACCAGATTGTTAAAAATTAATCGTTATAAGCTAGATCATGGGGATCACTCACTTTTTTCCTCCTTATTCTAACTGCTGCTGTGAGGAAACTCGCTAGGTTAAAAATTTCCCAGACATTGGACAGCATCTGTAAATATATGAGCGCTGGTTTCACCTGTAAATATCCTTTGCCCTTTAACCCCTTAGCCGCGGCGGGGGGGGGGGGGGAGGTCGCGCGGCGCCCCCATGCTTGTGACGGAACCACTCCGTCACGAGCCACGGGCGCGCTGTGCTTATGACAGAGTGGTTCCGTCACGACTCCGCCCACTCACTAATTCGCCCGCACAAGCGGGGAATCAGTGCGCGTGGGCGGAGCGGCCGCGGCGTGATGGAACAACTCCGTCATAAGCAAATCGCGCCCGTGGCTTGTGACGGAGTGGTTCCGTCACTAGCATTGAAGGAGTTAAGATTGGGAGAATAAAACGTTTCCGACCATGCAAAAAGTGCTTGCAGAATAAAACAAAGTGCAATGTGTCCTGGGTGGAGAAATGATCACATGTACTGACTCCCAAGTCCTCCAACCTTCTCCATCCCGGTGGTTCGGCATTTAGGAAATGTAACTGGTTCAGTCTAAATCTTACTAGGAGGAAGCAATGGTTAGAATTGGTTACCACATTTAAGTAAGGTTCAATTGCACATGAAATATTTAGCAATTGATTAAGGAGTCTGTGGGAGGATGTATCCATCAGAAGTGTAACATTTTAAACTTATAGTAGCATCAAGTACTACCAACAACCTTCCCTCAAAGTCAATTAAATATTCTATTTGTATGGATGCAATGGATTCCTGTAACAAAGTGTGTAGGTGTCCAGAAAGCTTTTAATGTATAGGATAGGCATGTCGCTTATCAGACTTTGAAGGAAATGGTTGCCATTTTCTTTGAGCTTTAGGTTCGTGATACATTGTGTATTATTCATAAATGCTGTAAGCTTGCTTTACCTCCTACTGCAATGTTTATGACGGAGTGAGAAGTAGACACACAAAGAGGTTTATGCATATAGGATGGTCTTAACCTCCTATCCTTCATCCACTCTCCCTCCTCCACCACCTCCCCAAAGCATGTGCCCTAAGCGCAAGGGACTGACTGTGCATACCCATCAAAATATTTATATTTGGAAACATGGGCTGCATACCGATTTGGTAGATTGCGATACACAAATTGCACGATTTGTATCACCTTTACTTGCTCACCGAGCACGTTTTTGCACCCCAGTGTCACATATGTACATAAATATTGTTCTTTAACTCTTTATCATTGAAACATTGTTTAGTATTAAATGTTCTCCTTATTTGATGGATGATCCTTGTTGTAGGGACCACTGTTCTTTTGTAATTGAAAAATTACCCTGGTTCCAATAGATTTCAAAGTTTCCCTTGTAATATGAAACTAAGATGGTGAGAGGCAGGAAGTTTACCTGGCCGCCATCTGACCCAAAGTGGGTCATAGTCTGGATTCCTCTCAAAACTCACTACAAAGCAGCACTCAGATACTTTGAGGGATAACATGTGCTCTGGATTCCCTCATACAGATAGTGCCCAGCACCCTTCTGGTGTCCAGAATCTCTTTGTTACTGCACAGAATAGGCAAGCTACATGACAATTGGCAGCACAAGCTGCTCCCACTTCCCAGTACATTTTCCTTGTCCAGGTCAGGGCAGAAAATAGAAGGTGGGCAGTATTATATGCCCCATGGCCTCTCCAACTCACTGGTGGGTTATCCAAAGGTTGGGCGGAAGGTTTGTGATGGACTAGGTCATTTGAGGCCGCATTTATATGTTTCCCATTTATCTGTTACCAAGTTCTTTAACCCAAGTGATAACCACATTCTTGATTGGTGTTTTAGGGGCACAAGAATCACCTTAACAACCATATTTCGATCTCTAAAGTGATGGGTTGAGGGGTAGGGTTCTTGTTAATATACTGTAAGGGTACACTGCTAAAGCTATAGGAGACAGTCAGGCATATCTGTGCTAGAAAAGGCTTCAAGAATGAGGGAATCCACCTATTGCTTTATTTTAGATCACGGAAGGCTAGTACTTGCTTTTTGCCCCAGTCCTTTTAGAAGGTGGTGATTCTTTGAGTGGATCCTTTTGATTTTCGTAGAAGCAGCCTTTCTGGTACGGTGAAGTACTACTGTCTTGTCAGAGACCAATGGCCACACAAGACCATGGCCTGCCATCCTGAGGTCCTGTGTCTGGTAAACGGAGGCCCTTCAGATTTTCTCTGGGCTACACCATTTGCTCACCAAATTGTACAAGAAGGTTTTCTTGAGAAAACTTTTGGAAAAAGGCTCTGCATCTACTACATACACAAAGAAGGTATTACTAAAACTAAGAAAATCAGAACTGGCTGGAATATATTTTTACTTTTCCACAAAGATTTAGTTATTTAACATAAAGAATTTCCAAGAACAAGAAGCAGCACATAATTTTTTAACGGATCGATTTCCCCTCCTAGAGTCTAAGAGCAAACCCAGAAGCATTTGACCATGAGCCCTTTGTAAGTTAAGGTAGGTCTAGAATTATGAAACAAACAAAATCTCCAAACACCCTAGACCTCCATGCTGTTGAACGCTCCTGAGGCTACCATAAAGTGTAGGTAACTTTCAGTAATGTAAGTAGCCTCCTCACTTACTCAAGCAAAGTACTGCTCAACTAGAAATACCCCTAAAGGTGGCCCTCTCACCCTCATTTGAGTCTGACTTAATCATTTCCAGAATGTATGACTATTTAGAACTTTGTCACCCCTTTTGCCATGAGACATACTAAATGTCCTTATTTTCGTACTCTTTTGGTGACTATGATTATTGTAGGAACAATTCGCATTGCTGGTTATTTCACTATAATCAAAATATTTGTGTCTGTCTCCCTCTCTCTGCTAATTTTTACATGCTGGCAACATTCGTATTAGACCTGGCATCAAAGGCGTGGGTTTCCCCTGTATTTTTTTTGCCTTTGCCTCCTGTGTTTTTGCTGTGTGTTGGACTACTTTTTGCTGATCTAGATGCTTTGGGCACTTTGCAACTGCAGTTTAGTATCAAAATGCAAGTGCTCCCTTTGTAAATTGTTGTTTTTAGTTTGGTGATTCCATGATTGCCATATTTAACTTACTAGTCAGTCTGTAGCACAGTGCACTTATATGTGCCCAGGGCCTGCAAGTCAAATGCTGCTAGTGGGCCTGCAACACTGATTGTGCCACCCACATAAGCAGCCAGTAAATGTAACTCAGGCTTGCCATTGCAGTGCCTGTGTGCAGTTTAGTACTGCCATGTCGACTTGGCCAGTGCACCCACTTGCCAGGCCCTAACCTTTCCTTTTCCTACGTTAGTCACCCCTAAGGTAGGTGTATGTGAATGTGGCATGTCCCGATAGTGAATTACTGCCAATTTTGTTTTCACTATAGTAAGGCTATCTTTCCCCGTAGGATAGAATGGGGAGTTTGCTCATACCATCTTATCAGCATTACTACCCATGGGAACAGGATAGGAAAATAAAGTTTGATATGCTTGAAGTCAGAATGTTAAGATGCATCTTTTAGTGAGGGTGATTTTTACATTCTGGGTTTGAAAATACCACTTTTAGAAAGTAGTTATTTTCTTGCCTAACCATCCAGTTTGCCTCTGTAAGGTTGTGTACTGACCGTCTGGCTTTGGAGTGACAGCGGCTGGGGATGTGCTTTCTGTTCCGACAGCCACTTGGGGGGTTGAGGTGTGTCCTGCCTTCCAGGGTGAGTCAGGCCTGGGCTGAATAGACCTGGGCTGCATTCAGAGTAAGGGGAGGAGAATTCTTTCACACCTGAATGGGCCTGGCCTGCCAAGGACAGTGCTGTCTCCATCTCCTGCCAAGAAGCTGAACCAGTGAGGACAGAACTGGTTTTGGCTGGGCACAGAGAACAAAGGATTTTGTATTATAAAAAGAGGGGCCCAGACCCCTGAACTTTGGACCCCTTCAGGGAATCAAGAGGAACCTTTGCCAAGGAGAAGAGCTGGAGAAACTGAGGAGGAGTACTACCCCTTTGCTGTTTGCTGTCTGGGGTTCGCCTGCAGTGGCTGTTCCTGCCACGGACAAAGACTTTGCTGTGTGCTGTGTAACCTGCTTGAGGAAGATCTCCAAGGGCTTGGAATAGAGCTTGCCTCCTGTCCTGAAGTCTCAGGCACACAAAGACTTCACCACTAGCTCCCCTGATCTTTCTTGCTGGCAGTTCTGATCAGCTAAAAGGTGCCTGCTGCTGTTTTGGACCTCAGGAAGCTGTTTGCTGCTGGGAGCTGGAAAAGTACAACAACTTCGAGAAGCACGACGCATCCGCACGTCTTTCCGACGCATCACCGAAGAAACCGTCTCAGCCCCTACCGCGGTTTGAGTAATCGCAGCACGCCAAGATCATCGCACGATGCGACGCAGGCCCTTCTGTGCGACCGCAAGAATCAACACATCGTGGGACCGCAGCTGGAGAGAGCCACACAGTGTCATCGCCGCACAGAGAACCAACACATCCCGATCCTCACGCATCACATCTCGGCACCACGCCAGCAAGAACACTAGGGTCGCAGTAAGAAACCGACATATTACCTCGCCGCACAGTAAGAAACCGACGCATCACCTCCCTTTCAGTAAGGAACCGACGCATCACCACACCTGCGTGGCAGTAAGGCACCAAAGCATCACCTCCCCTGATGTAAGGAACCAACGCATCACCTTCGCTGCAACAGTTTTTGTTTATGTGCGCGACACATCCATGGTACTTTGTGTGATAAGTGTTGCATCTGCAATTTGCTTTGAAACTATTTTTAGCATTTGAAAGTCATATTATTTTTACTGTATTTTCGATTGTTGCAGTTTTGGTCTTGTTTGGTTTAGAGAAAGATGACTTATTTGTCTAAACTGGTGTGGTGTCCATATGTAGTGTTTTCACTGTATTAATGTATGTGTTCACAAATGCTTTACACACTGCCTCTGAGATTAGCCTGTCTGCTCGTGCCAAGCTACCAAGGGGATGAGCAAGGGTTATTTTAGAAGTGTATCCTACTTACCCTGACTAGGAAGAGGGGTCCCTACTTAGACAAAGGCGCAAACCATTGCCAACTAGAGACCCCCATTTCTAACAATTCGATTTAATGTCATAATGAACATTGGCGACATGGTGGCCTCCTTTGAGTGTTGCCTACCCCTCAGGAGACCCCCTAGTTTTTGAATTGGGAAGATGGGATTCACCGGATACTGGATGGGTGGTTTTCCAATGTGGGTGGGGGATCAGGAGTTGTTGTTTTATGTGTTGACATGTTTGATTACCATATACAGGGAGTCAAATGTATAGTTACTCAGCTATATGCCAATATGTATGATATCGCTTCTCTGTTTGTACCAATATGCCAGCGATGACACGAGTCGTGGGAGGCCTGAGGCACTAGAACTGACATGTATGTCCTGGAATGTGAGGGGGCTATCGAACCCCCATAGAGGGAGGCAGGTACTAATTTATCTTACTCAACATGCAGTGAAGGTTGTCGGTACTAATTTATCTTACTCAACATGCAGTGAAGGTTGCCTTCCTGCAAGAAACCCATTATGCCCCCACATTTGATGACAGTTTTGCCTCAAACTGGGGAGAAAGTCGTTTCTTTGATAATTACAGCACCTATTCCATAGGGATTTGCATCCTAATATACAGGTCGGACCCTTTCAAAATCCATAGGGTGATTAAAGACCCAGAGAGACTATATCTATTGGTTGTCAGACATCTCAAGGCACAGCGCATATTACTGTTCAACATATATGCCCCTAAAGTGGACGTGCATGATTTCTTTTCTAACATTTCCGCGCACATCTCTAACCTACATATCGATTCTATCATAATGATGGAAGACTTCAATTTGACACTGCAACCCACCCTAGACACCAAGGGACCTGACCAAGTCACCAAACCACACTCTTTGAAAGAGCTTCAGGCGCTGCTGCAGGCCCACTTATTGACCGACGTCAGGGAAGCCGTAATTGAGTATTTTCAGGAAAACATGGGCTCCGTGCCCGGTTATGCCACTGTATGAGAGGTGTTTTAAGTTTATATAAGGAGAATATGCATAGCTAAGCAGGCTGGAGTGCTTCGCACTATCCGCCGAGACCTAGACACAACTGAGAAAAAGCTCAGAGACCTAGATGCTCGGGGCCCAGCGGATGCCCGGCCCTCTTCTCTTCATTAGAGGGCGACTCTCCTGGCGGTGTTTCAGGAAATCACAGCCTGCGAGGTCAACTATCTGGGCAAATATACACAGGCTAGAACATACGGGGTGGGAGAGTGGCGGAGCTCCTTCACCCCCGCTGTCACTTTTCCTTCATCACGCAAATACAACTGGTTGACGCACTACTCTCACTCAGAACTCCGATATCTCTGCTGCCCTCCATTCTTATTATTCTCAGTTATACACAACCCGCTCTCCCCCCGACTGACACCGCCCTCACTGAATACCTTGCTGAGGTGGCAATGGTATGGATAGAGGAGAGTCACCGCCAATTCCTGGCTGCACCCATTACTGCAGATGAAGTGACACAAGCTATAGATCATCTCAATGGATCACGTGTCCCTGGCAGGGATGGGCTTACTGGTATATTCTATAAAACCTAAAAAGCATTGTTGGTTCCCCATCTCCTTGAAGTGTCGCCTTAGGCCTTGGATGCCGGTACATTGCCTTCTACCATGTGGGAAGCCGTCATCTCCCTGCGTCTCAAACCGGGCAAACCGCCCAACAGATGCGCAGCCTACAGGCCTCTATCTTTGCTCAATCAGGATTACAATGTTTTTGCCAAAATACTTGCCACTTGTATCTCTCTCCTGGTAGATCAGATCACATCCCCTTTCCAAACAGGTTTTGTCCCTAACCGATCTACATCGTCAACCTCCGTACAGTCTTTGCGTTAATCAATCAAATTCAGCCAACTCTCCCTGCTGCAGCGATATTATTAGACGCCGAGAAGGCGTTCGATGCTCTAGAATGCCCTTTTCTTCATGCCACGCTGGTCAAGCTCGGAATCCCCCATGACTTCCATGATCTTATACGCCTCTTACATACTAATCCGGTCGCTAGACTTCGAATAAAAGGAGACCTTACTGACCAATTTAGGTTATCACGGGGCAACAGGCAAGGATGCCCGCTTTCACCACTCTTATTTATTATTGCTATGGATACCCTTGTGCCCCACCTCCAGGAGTGGCATCTGCAGCGGGGACTTCGGTTCCATAGAGGCCAACCGCTGGCCTCGCTCTATGCAGACGATGTGTTGCTCTTTGTTCGGGAGCCTAGCAATAGTCTTCTTCCACTCCTCAGAGAAGTGGCCCAGTTTGGTGCTTTTTCCGGGCTGGTAATTAACTGGTGAAATTTGTAGATATTCCTCATAACTGATGCCACTCTTCCCGTACCGCTGTATTTTCCCCTGCTGTTGTGTGATGATCCCCTCGTTATCGCGGTGTTTTTTGCATCGCACTCCCATTATTCGCCTCAATTATGGTCCTGCTATTGACGGCTATCATCCCAAATAGACAGGTGGATAAAACTTCCGTTGACTGTAGCTGGAAAATTGCCAATATAAAAATGGTTGTGCTAACTTGCTTCTTATATCTCCTCCTCAATATTCTGCCCTACTCGCGACTACATTTTTTCGATGTACTGCGGAGCATGCTTATCGAATTAATCTGGGCCTGCGGCCAGGTGCGAATCAGCTCGAAAACATTGGTAATGCCTTTTCGCAGTGGAGGGTTTGGGGTCCCGGGTCTTTATTTGTATTATTTGCTCGCGCAGGCACAATGTACGAGTTACTTACCTTCGGTAACGATGTATCTGGTAGAGATGATTCGAGCCGCAGATTCCTTCACGTAGAATTACCCCCAGGCGTGAGACTGGATCCGGAAAACCTTTTGCCACAGCATCTCTGCGTGCCGGGGGCGGGACGACATCACGCGACTCCGCCCAGACGTCGTCTGTGCACATGAAGTCAGTGACGTCACATAAGACCCGCCCCAGGGCGCCTACGTCAGTTTTCTTCGGAGAACTTTTCCGCACCACAACGCGGAACCACCAGACAACAAACTGTGGAAGCATGGGAACAGTGTGCGAAAAGCAGAACATTTGGAAAGAAATGTGACTAATAACACCACCACAGTAGTGTCACACCTCAGAACCCAAGGCAGGGAAAGAAGAAGAAGAAGGGAAGTAAGGACAGGGATAGAAGCAATCCCCCCAAACCTGGAGTAGCCAGAGCAGCAGGGCCCCGGAGCACCGGAACCCCATCCTGCAAAGAACCGAGGAGGAATGAACCGCCCTCGGACGGAATCACCTGTCAAAAACAAGAAGGCACTCACAGGAGACACAGCCCCCCACCGGGAGGCGAGTACCAAAGAACAACCCAAGGGTCCTCACAGAATAGGGGAGGAAGGGCGGGCCGTGAAGGAATCTGCGGCTAGAATCGTCTCTACCAGATACATCATTACCGAAGGTAAGTAACTCGTACATCTGATAGAGACTACTAGCCGCAGATTCATTCACGTAGAATAGATACCCTAGCAATACCCCCTGGGAAGGAGGGTCTGCAAAAGGACCCCGCCAGCCAATACAGAACAGAGGGCCCCACAGGTGCCACATCTGTGGACCAGGTAGAACCTCGTACCTGCCAGGCAAGGGGAACCCCGAGAAGCAGAACCCCACTGATGCCAAGAGGATGTAGGAGGGAGAAGAAGGAGAAGAAGATGGCAGAAGAGCCCGTACCCTTACAGCAGAGGAACCAAGGCAAGGTCGGAGAGGCCGAAGCACACACTCCCCCACAAGGCAACCCAGCTGCCGCCCCATGCCAAGACTGGAAGAGCGGAAGACAAAGCCTAGAGGACCCAAGGAAACGAGGGAAAAGAAGGCAAACCCACTCCAGATGGAGAGCAACCTGCCAGCCAGAACAGTGGCGGGACTTGAAGCCGCTAAAAGCGAGAAGAACAGCCCGAGGCCGAGTAGGCAGTGCCCGGCAAGGGAGAACACAGGCTCATCCAAGACCTCAGGACAGGAGCAGGGAGAGGAGGAGATGTCCGGGCACACCACCATGAGTGGCCGCGCACACGAACTCAGGAAGCAAAAGCAACCTACATCAACGCTATGGAAAACAGGCATCCGAAGGCGACCAGAACCCCCTAGCAGATCGCAAGCCATATGACAGCTACCACTACCGCACCTAGGGTACGAGAAGTCCCAAAATATGGGAACCCTCCTTGGAAGAACTTCCGCAGCAGAGGAACAAACAAAAGAGCCACAGGGAAAAAAACATCTCCGCGAAAGGTTTGATAAGCAGCCCAAGCAAGCAGATGGCCTAATCTCAGGGCCAAGTCTGCGCAACAATTCTAACACACACACATAATCAACAAAAGGGCCGTCCAGCAGCCAACAACGCCAAAGTCCCAAGGAAGGACGCAAATGGCCAGAAACAGCCAAGACATGGAACTCCCTCCCCACCCACCTTCGGCTGACACAAGACCATCTCGCCTTCAGGAAGCAACTCAGGACCTGGCTCTTCGAGCAGTAGCGACCCCCCCCCCCCCAGCGCCTTGAGACCCTAACGGGGAGTAGCGCACTCTACAAATCCCTTGATTGATTGATTGATTGATTGAAACACCCTCCACAACCAGAACAACCGGCCTAAGAAGGCCCAGAATCAACCCGAGTCCTATTGTATGGCGTTTTAGGATCCGAGGGAAATTTACAGATATAGGTATAATTCACATTGCCCTTATATAGGCATAGAAACCATACCCATATTTAGACATAACCAAACCAGTCCAAATACAGGCATGGCAACTTTCACTAGTTCCAAAAAGCCACAACGATTTCTTGGAAAACTCTGCTTCAGCAGTCAGGGACATCCCTTAACTTGAATATTGATTTGTCCTAGAAATCATGGTGTTTTCAAAGAACTACCATTCCATTGGGGTTCTTCGGTGACGTTATTATGTCCGACTTTACGTCCAACTAGGCACCTTCAAGATATAAATATGTCTACACTTGCTCTAGCAAACACATGGTGGTTCGGAGCAGCTCGACTATCTACTTGCCCAACGCCAACCCAGCTCGCTACAGCAAGTACCGAAGGAAGCCGACCCTCCAGCTGACGCACTGACAGGGAAGCTGTCCTTTCTCTCGCAGAGAATCCAGCTCCATTGTTTCCAAGCTCCCCTCGCGGGGTGTTGGGAAATCGAGTCCCGAGACAGAGATACCAGACCTCCTTCATTCTAAAACCAAGGTATGGAGCTGATTAGACCCTAAGAGAAATCCTGGTTAGATTCTTGGCAAAGACAAACTAAACTTATGCTACACCTCACTTACTTCTTCTCTCGTATTAGACTTAGGTTAGGTACATCGGGGTAGGTGTATTTTAGAAGCACCAGTTGAGTACGTTTAGCCTTTGTTATTAATGCATGTATTTATCTATGGTCTAGGAACCATACAATGCTTTTACAATATATTATAATACTCTTCTTACTGTACGCATTATACTTTGCAACCAGTATTACGATTGTAGCAGTTCATTTCGTTTGCATACGAAAGAAGACTGTTCAATAAATCCTTTTATTGAAAACACCCGTCTCCCTATTTCCCTGCACATCTGATGAAACGAGCATGCACGATTGACTGAGTAAAATATCTATCTATTGTTTCCACAACTCTGAAGATTAGTCTTATCTCGGGGAAACAAAGTTGTCATGTTTATGCAGTTGTCAGAAACGAATCCCTTCTTGTGTATTCGAGAATGTTTCTAGTGACCTCTGAGCTAGCTGGCACTCACAATTAAGTCTAATATATTCAATAGAGACCTAGTCGACCTAAGTCCTACATCAAGTCTATAGGATATATTATTCCAATGCGCAGAGCCTATTGGGAATATAGGAACTACACTACACTGAGGAGTCACTGAAGAGGGGACGGAGGAGGATGAGGATAAGGCGGAGGAGGAGGAGGAGGAGGAAGACGGAGACCTGTCAAGAGCCTCTGGGTGGCGGAGTCGACCGGGGCATGGAACAACAGGCTGCCATCAAACGGAAGGTCAATGAGTCGCTCCCGAATATTCGCAGGGAAAACTCCATTCCGAAGCCAAGCATGGCGACGGAGAGCGACCGAGGAAGCCATGGCCCGGCTAAGCACCTCTGAGATGTCTAGAGCGGAGCAGAGAATAAACGCCGCAAGCTCCCGGCCATGATGCCTCAAGTCCACTTGACCACCCTCCTGGGATGCTGTGGATCCCAGAGACTCAGCCGCGTTCCACAAACAGGAGGAGGCCCGAGCCAGCACACACAAAGTGTTCAGGGCCAACAGGGCAGCGCTGGTCGAGACGACCCTGTTGCGCCCCCAAGAGTCCAGCCAGCAGGCCTCTCGGGATGGTGGAGTCAAGAGCGGCAGCAGGGATGGAAAAGCAGTCCGCAAAAGAGGACTGGAGGCAGAGGGGTGGAGGGAAAGGCATGCTGGGTCTCGCGGCGCCGGGAGATGCCAGTGCAGAAGATGTTGAGGCACCGGGTCCCCTGAGGCAGGACACCTCCAAGCCCTTGTCAAGGAAGAAAGGAGGGAACCTTCAAAGGGAAGTAAGATTTTTCTCCCACCAGAGCCCTGGTGGAGGACCTCCAATAGATGGTCCGCTGGAAAGCGAGCCACCGGGTCACCCATAAGCAGGATGCCCACAGCCGTGGACACCGCGTGAGCGAAGGCCGCACCCGCCTCCGTAGGACCCCGCGGAGAGGAAAGCAGTTCCTCCGTGGGCGACGGCTGCAAACTAAGGCGGCCGTCCCTGAGGTCAAGCGGGACGGACAAGGGCCAGACCTGGAAGTCAGGAGGAGCCGAAGAATGAGGGACTTGCCGCTCTCCCGACGAACACCTCTGCCTCATGAAGGACAGGGAGCTGCCCTTCAACGCCGGTGAAAAAGAGACCACACGGCGACCAGTCTCCGGGGAGGAGGACACCAATATACAGCCTGCCTCCGGAGAAAAAGGAGCGTCCGAAGATGAATCCGCGGTACGACCCCTGTGCGGAGCCGTAGAATCCGCTGCCTGAGGCAAGATGTCAGCACACTGTTCACCAAAAGAAATGGAGAGAAAAGGGGCCCGAAATAGGCCGGTAGCAAGGACCGGATCCGTGTTGCATGCGGAAAAGGAAAAAACTGACGCAGGTGCGCTGGGGCGGGTCTTATGTGACCTCGCTGACGTCACATGCGCAGACGATGCCTGGGCGGAGTTGTGTGATGTCGTCCCACCCCCAGTGCGCAGGGATGCTGTGGCAAAAAGTTTTACAGATCCAGTCTCACGCCTGGGGATAATTCTTCCGCAGCTAGTAGTCTATATAAGATACGCATACTTGAGTACCTGCAGGTTCGTCCCAGCCCTTTGTAAAGCATTCTCCCACATGGACTTCTGCGGTCCCCCTCCGAAATCCACGAGCTCGACACCACTTCTAGGGCGAGGGGATTACTGCAACGATATGTGACTGTGGACGCTCTCTACTCTCCGCACTTACCATTACTAGACAATCCATGGACCCCCCCCACTTGTGAAACCGTGACTAAGCAGACGTCTTGCTCACTGCACCATCAGGATTCAAGCAAGCCGGGCCGAAGACGGCTGTAATGCCAGAAACAGGTCCCCGGAAGCTTGTTTCCTTTCCAGTAAAGAATTGGCTTGGTAGTTTGGTCTGCCCTGTTCCCATGATGCACTGGGCCAGGGACAGACTAATTTGCATATAGCCAGGTTCTGAACTGGGATGGTGCAGTGAGCAAAAAAACGGTGATGGATCAAGCCCTGATCTGTTGACTGGGTAGGAGTGTTCTGATTAACTCAGATACTCTGTCCATCACCACCCCCTTTTTGAATCGTTTTGGCCACCACAAGCGTGGAAGGGTATGCTCAGATGTGAGTCCCTTGCTCACTGCACCATCAGGATTCAAGCAAGCCGGGCCGAAGACGGCTGTAATGCCAGAAACCGGTCCCCGGAAGCTTGTTTCCTTTCCAGTAAAGAATTGGCTTGGTAGTTTGGTCTGCCCTGTTCCCATGATGCACTGGGCCAGGGACAGACTAATTTGCATATAGCCAGGTTCTGAACTGGGATGGTGCAGTGAGCTAAAAAACGGGGATGGATCAAGCCCTGATCTGTTGACTGGGTAGGAGTGTTCTGATTAACTCAGATACTCTGTCCATCACCACCCCCTTTTTGAATCGTTTTGGCCACAGCTCTGAGAAGCAGCCTCGTAAGCGAAGGCAACACCCTTCCTGGAAGCAGAAAAACATGTGAAAAACATCGTAGCAGACGACAGAAAGTCTGCAACCACAATCCATAACAGTGCAGGGCAACAAGTCCGGAACGGATGATTAAAACCAATTTCCCCAGGACAATACCATCAAAGAGGGTCGTATCCCCTGGAAAGAGCTAAAGGCTGAGGCGCAGCCAAGAGAGCCCTACACAGAGGACTGCAGAGGAGTCAGGAACCCCAAGCTAGTAAAAATGGAGAAGAGTAAGAGTAGGCCCCCACACTGGAACAACCAGGGTGTAGGGATGCAGAAGCATGCAAGAACTCACAGCCCATTACCAGAAAGGAATGGATGAAACTATAAACAGAAGGAAGCATCCCACTAGGGAGGAAGTGAAGGAGGGCACTTGCAGAAGACAAAACCACCCGGAGGGAGGGAAGTGCAGAACACCAGTCTAAAGGCCCTCGCAGAACGGGGAGGAAGGGCGGGCCGTGAAGGAATCTGAGTCTAGAATCGTCTCTACCAGATACATCGTTTCCAAAGGTAAGTA
This sequence comes from Lissotriton helveticus, assembly GCF_964261635.1. NCBI lineage: Eukaryota > Metazoa > Chordata > Amphibia > Caudata > Salamandridae > Lissotriton > Lissotriton helveticus. The sequence continues at coordinate 848,042,458 of NC_136068.1, forward strand.
ACTCGTACATCTGATAGAGACTACTAGCCGCAGATTCCTTAACGCAGAATAGATACCCTATCCATACCCAAGGGGAAGGAGGGTCTGCGAGAGGACCTCCCCAGCTTAGGCAAACACTAGAACCCGACATGGAGCCATCGCCAGGACAGGGAAATAACCAAGTCTTCCCCAACAGGGGATGAGCCACAGGGACAGGGGAAAAATGCAGTCCCCCCCCACAATCAGAATAGAACTGAAGTGTAGCAGAGAACAACGCCCCACAGGGGATGTATCACCACGGCAAGTGGCAGCCTCGCCCTCACCAAGCAGGAGACGGGAGGGCAATATGAAAGGAGGCCATCAGCCAATGTACCAGGGACCTCCACCAGAAGCCCGAGGTACAGGCATTAGGAAAGGAGACCATTAGCCAATGTACCAGGGACCTCCTAAGGCAGCCCCAGGTACAGGCAATACAGAAGACCACCAGCCGCCAAGGTACCAGGGACCTCGCCCAGAAGCCCGAGGAACAGGCAATAGGAAAAGAGAGCAGCAGTCAATGTACCAGTGACCTCCACCGGAAGCCCCAGGTACAGACAACGCAAAAGGAGGCCAGCAGCTAATGTACCAGGGATCTCCACCGAAAACCGTCGGTACAGGCAACGCAGAGGAGTGCTATGGAAGAAGGGCAACCCAGAGACTTGAGGAGAAGAGCAGAAACGGAATGGCAAGAGTCCTCCACCGGGAACACACCCAGTGACGAGGGCGGACGAACTCTTCACAGCTGGATGTCAACAGTCCAGACAGAACATCGCCTCAGTAATAAGGTGGGTGGAAGAGAAAAACATAGTCCCATAAAGCTCCCGAAAAACCAGAAGCAGGGGTGCCAGGCCTCACTCCAAGGCCCTTGGCCGCGGACCAGAAGAACCAGTTGGGTGACAACCAGCATCCAGCCGGAAAACAAGAGGAGAAACAAGTAGAATGTACCATGTCGTCAGCCGCGGAAAACAACCCGTCTAGACACCAGACAGAACACCAGGCCAACAGCAAACCAGAGGCAGAAACACCGCCCAACGCCGCAGCGGCCCAAGAAAACGCACCAGCGGCATACAGCAACACCAGGAAGGGCAAGGAACCCGCAAGGGGAAGTCCACCCCTTCCCAGTGTAAGACAGGGCTATCCAATAGCTACAAATACCCCACGTAGGATAGGACACGGCATAAGAAGTATGGGAACCACTCTTAGGGAAGAAATCCTGCATCAGAGAACAAATTCGAAACCCAGCGGCAAAAACCACAGAAACTTTAGTAAGCAGTCAAAAAGAACACTCTTGCCAACGGAGGCTGAACCAACAGCCAACTAAAGAGGTAGGCCAACTCAGGGCCCGGAGTGCACAGTATCCCTCACAGAAAGTGTAACGTTCACCCCACACCAGATTCCAGGAGCTGTGGGATAACACCTCCCAGTAAGACCCAGAGGATCAACAAACCACCTACTGAGAAGGAGGAGGAGGTGGATGGAGCCCCGCAAGAAGACGCTGAATGGCGGAGTCTGCATGAGTATTAAACAGCAGGACCCCGTCAACAGGGAGGTCGACCAGATGCTCTCTAATATTTTCGGGAATAACAGCATCGCGTAGCCAAGCATGGCGATGGAGAGCCACAGAAGTGGCCATAGCACGGCCAATAGCATCGGCAACATCCAAAGCAGCACGAAGAATAAACGCGGCCAACTCTCTACCATCCAACACATGGGCCCGCAGATCAGCACAGTCACCCTCATGAGAGACATGAGAACGAAGGGACTCCACAGAATGCCACAAGCTAGAAGTAACCCTGGTCAACACACACAAAGTGTTAAGCGCTCTCAAGGCAGCACGGGAAGAAGCGAAGACATTACGTCCTCATGAATCTAACCACCGGGCCTCCCGAGACAGAGGAAACAACACCACAGGCAAACACGGAAAGGCATTACGCAGTAGAGCACCTTGAGTAGAAGGGTGGAAAAAAAGACACACCGGGTCATGCGGAGCTGGACGATGGCGGTGCAGTAGTGCCTGAGGCGCCGGATCACACGTGGCAGGGCGCCCCCAAGCCCCCATAAGAGAATTATGGAGTGACGCTTCAAAAGGAAGGAACAGCTCCCGTCCACCAGAGCCCTGGTGGAGAATTTCCAAGTGGTTGTCTGTAGGAAATGGAGTGACAGGTTCACCCATCCTCAGAATACCAGCAGCTGTGGAAATAGCGCGAACAAAGGCAACGAGCCTCAGAAGGGCGCCGCGGAGGTGAAAGCAAAACCTCCATGGGTGACGGTTGCAGACTGAGCCGCCCATCCCCAAGTCCATGGGGAAGCGGCCAGCCCCGGGATAGAAGGAGTAGTTTCTTACCTGTAACTCCAGTTCTGTAGTAGGGGTATCTCTGTTATAGTCATAATCTAGTGAATAGTCCCACCCATGTGCGTGGACCCCGGAGCAATCAAAAATAATCTCTTAAGCTGTCTTCTTTGCAGTTCTGCATAGACACATTTTTACCAAGTTTCCCTCATAGAGAAAACTCCCCTTCACCAAAATCCTTGAAATGATAGAGAGGAAGGGTTGGACAGACAAGCCCCCATAGGCTGCCATTATGTGTCTGGAAAAGGGATACCGTGCCTTCAAGAAACTCTCCTGAGACCCTCGGTATCGCAGGATGCACAGCCAAAGTCCTTTTACTTTCAGTTATTTTTGAAGATGTATAAAGCAAGGCATGTAGCATACATTACAGTACCATTTTCTCCACCGGGGAGGAGGGGGGGCGCTTATGACTATAACAGAGATACCCCTACTACAGAACTGGAGTTACAGGTAAGAAACTACTCCTTCTGTAGTAGGGGATCTCTGTGTGTAGTCATAATCTAGTGAATAGAATGGCAAGCCCATCCCAAAAACCAACCCAGCGGTGGAGAAAAAACAGACAACACCTCTATTGTGCAAACAGATTTCTCAATGAAGCCTGCCCAACCTGAGCATCTGCTCTGGCATCAGAGTCCAGACATTAATGCTTAGCAAAGGTATGGACCAACTTCTAAGTGGCAGCCCTGCAGATCTCTGCAATGGGAATATTACGAAGCAAAGCTGTTGTAGCTGCTTTGCCTCTGGTAGAATGAGCCTTAGGATTACCCTCCAAGGTCTTATTAGCCTTCTGATAACATAACTGGATACAGGACACAATCCATCTAGAAATGGACTGTTTCGAGGTGGCAAGACTAGTCCTGACCGACCCATAATTGACAAACAATTGGTCTGACCTATGAATGTCCTTGGTCTTATCCAAGTATTTCAACACCCTTTTAATATCCAGGGAATGAAGAGACCGTTCCGCTGGAGTGGAAGGATTTTGGAAAAACGTAGGCAAAGTTATAGTCTGATTGACATGGAAATCAGAAATCACCTTTGGAAGGAACTTAGGGTGAGTACGCATCACAACCTTAGCAGCATGAAATACAGTATAAGGTTCTTGGCAACACAATGCCTGAATTTCACTCGCCCTGCGTGCCAATGTAATGGCCACAAGGAAGGCCGCCTTCCATGACAAGTGCTGCAGAGAAGCCTTATGGATAGGTTCAAAAGGCTCCTTTATCAACCTGGACAGCACCACATTCAGCTCCCATGATGGCGAAGGACCCCGAACAGGAGGAAACACTTTCTTCAATCCTTCCAAAAAATCTTTAATCACGGGGATCTGGAAGAAGGATGACTGTGAAGGGCATTTCCTATACGCAGTCAATGCTGCGAGGTGAACCTTAATAGAATGAAAATTAAGGCCAGACTGAGCCAAATGCAAAAGGTATGGAAGAATGACATCTTCCTTGCAGGTGGTCGGATCATAGTTCTTGGAAGTGCACCAGATGCAGAACCTCTTCCACTTGTAGGCATAGGAAGTCCTAGTGGAAGGTCTCTTGGCCTCCTTAAGTATAGTCATGCAATCGTCAGGAAGATTCAGGTGTCCATATTGCACTATCTCAGGAGCCATGCCGCCAAACTCAACGATGAGACGTTGGGGTGCACCATCTGCCCCCCGAACTTCGTGAGAAGGTCAGGCCGACACGGCAGCCGCATGTGGGAAGGAGAGACCGGTGAAGCAGGTCCGTGAACCACCACTGTCGGGGCCACTCCGGAGCAATGAGGGTCATCCGTGCTCTGGACTGAGACAGCTTGATGAGTACCGCCGGAATCAGGGGAATGGGTGGAAAAGCATACAGAAAGCTTTTAGACCAGCTGATCCATAGTGTGTTCCCCAGAGTCCCCGGTTGGTAAAACCTGGAGACGAAGTCTCTGTATTTTCTGTTTTCGGCGGAGGCGAACAGATCTACGTCCCCATCTGTCGAAGATGTCTCCTAGCACTTCGTCGTTCAGAACCCACTCGTGGTCTTCTTGCACCAGCCTGCTGGGTGCATCCGCCTGAGCATTATGCACACCTGGCAGATGGGTAGCCGTTATCGTCAGTCCTCTGGCTAGCAGCCAGTGCCAGATCGCCTGCGCTTCTTGTGACAGTGTGCGCGATCTCGAGCCCCCCTGCTTGTTGAGGTAATACCTTTTGGTCGTATTGTCCGTCTGTACAAGCAAGGAGTTGGTCTGGAAGTATGGATGAAAGGCCTTCAGTGCCAAGTGAACAGTTCTGAGTTCCAGGAAATTGATGTGATACGTGGATTCCGCCGGGGACCACGTTCCCTGGATCTGTAGATGGCCTGAATGCGCTCCCCAGCCGTGGAGAAAAGCATCCGTGACGATAGTCTGAATGGGAATGTCCTTGTGGAATGGAACCCCTTTGAGGAGGTTCTCCGCTGAGCACTACCATCTCAGGGACTGTTGAGCGTGAAGGGACAGCCGGATCCTGTCATCCCAGCTCTCCCGCTTCTGGTCCCATTGATACTCCAGACATTCCTGCAGCGGCCTCATGTGGAGGCGTGCGTGTGGCATGAGGAAGATGCAAGAGGCCATCGACCCCAGAAGAGAAGACACCGTCCTCACTGTTGTAGATGGAACAGCTAAGAGAGCCTGAGCCTTCCGAAGAATCGATAAGCGTCGCTCCTTCGAAGGAGACACGCTTGCTGTAAGAGTATCGATGGAGGCTCCCAAGTACTGTAGGCACTGGACAGGAGTTGGAACAGACTTGGACATGTTTATGTGCAACCCCAGCTGGTTCAACAGAACGGCCGTCCTGTTTAAGTGCAAATGCGCTTCCTGGAATGTGGAGGCTTTGATCAACCAGTCGTCCAGGTACAGGTACGGGTAGACAAACACCTTGTTCTTTCTCAGGTGAGCCGCCACCACTGCCATGCACTTTGAAAAGGTCCTGGGCGCAGACTTCAGTCCAAACGGTAGTACGGTGTACTGATAGTGATTGATGCCGACCAGAAATTGCAGGAACATCCGACGTTGGGCACATGGAAGTACGCATCTTGCAGATCTATTGCGCAAAGCCAGACTCCTCTTTGCAGCTGAGGATAAATCTGGTGCAGAGACAGCATGCAAAACTTCTCCCTGTGAATCCATTTGTTTGCTTGTCGCAAATCCAGAATGGGCCTGAACTCTTTCTTGTCCTTCTTGCGCACCAGGAAGAACCGAGAGTACAGACCCTTTCCCCTTTGAGACAAAGGGACGTCTTCTATCGCCCTTTTTCTTGACAGGGTATCGGCCTCCGCTTGGAACTTGCGCAGCTAGAACCGCGAGCAAACCGGTGGAATCGCTGGAGGAGGGCTGACGAAACGAAGAGTGTATCCATTGCAAACAATATTCAGCACCCACTTTTCCTGAGTAATTTTTCTCCACTCTGCCAAGTAATTCTGTATGCTTCCCCCTACCGGAGTGAGTGACGGAAGAGGGGGAAGTAACACCTCAGGGCTTAGACCCGGCCAGGCCCTTGTTCGCCAAGGAGGACTGCTGTCCGCCCCTACCCCTCTGGCACTTTTAGAATGGCTGCCGCTGGTACTACTGCTGTTGTTGCTGTTGACCAGTTTGACGACCCTGCCCTCGTCTTTGAGAACCATACCGTCTCTGGAACGGACGGAAGGACTTCTTCTGCTCTTTTGGTTTCTCCAAACCAACGGCTTTCAGTGTCTCTACCTCTGCCTTCATGCGGGCCATCTCCTCGTCCGCATGTGACCCAAAGAGAGTCGAGCCAGAGAATGGTAAATTAGCAACTCTCTGTTGAGCCTCCGGTTTGAGAGATGTAAGGCGCAACCAGGAATGTCATCGTAAATTGATGTCATGGCAGTAACCATGAGCCGCCAGGAGAGAGGCGTCCGTCGCAGAGCTGATGACCTCATTGGAGACCATCATACCCTCATTCAAAATCTCCTGGAAGTCTTCTCTCCTATCCCTCGGGAGTAGCTCCAGGAATTGCTGCAGGGACTCCCACAAGGAGCGGTCGTTGCGACCCAAGAGCGCCGAGGCACTCAACGCTTTCATGCAGGTGGCCGTCGTCCCGCAGACTTTCCGTCCAGCTGAGTCCATCTGCCGGGTTTCCTTATCCGAAGGCACCGTGGAAGACGGGGCAGTAGCATGCTGCTTCTTGGCCGCAGTTACGATCACAGAATCCGGTACCGGATCTGATCTCAGGAACGCCGGATCGGAATCCGGGGGGCGGTACTTTTTCTGCAGCCGGGACGGAGCGGATTTAACTGAGGCCGGAGTCAGAAAAAGCTCCATAGCCGGTTCCTCCAGCCCTGGCACCAAGGGCAACAAGGGGCGAGACAAATGCCGCTTGTGCAAGGTTTCAAATATCACCGATGTAGAAGGTGTGGGTACCGTCAAAGTGATCCCCAACTTCGCTGCCCCTCTCAATAGCACCTCCTGAAATGTTACGATGTCATCCACCGGTGACACCCTCGTATGGGGAGAATCAGACAAGGTGGGAGAATGTCTCCGGCCACTTGAAGAGTCCGTATGACGGGACCGTGACCTATCCCACTGGTGACGATGACGGGACCGTGTCCAAGACCGATGGTCACACCGTGATCTATGTCTCCCTCTGGACCGTGATCTAGACCTCCTAAGTCTCGGGCGATCCACTGGCCTTACAGGAGGCGGGAGCTGCGGAGTCAGAACCGGAGTCCTAGGCTGTGGCGGCCTCGAAGGCGGTGACGGAAGGTGCGGCAGAGATGGAGGAGACAGTTGTGGAGGCGGAAAAGTTGGAGGAGGAGGCAAGGGAGGTAGCGGAGGAGGCTTCCTCTGAGGCAATGGTGGAGGTAATGGTGGAGGCGTAGGCGTCCTGGGCCTAGAAGGTGAATAGGTCTTAGAATATTCGGATTCCGAAGACCTGACCACTCTCCTCTTCTTCTGCGCAGGTCTTGACGAGGATGCTCTGGAAGCAGACCTTTTTTCAGCCGAGCGCCGGCGCCGCCGCGACCGGGGACTCGTAGATGCAGAAGATAGGCTGACTACTGAGGCAGAGGACACCGTCCTGGCATTTGAATGCCTCCTCAACGTCGACTTTTCCTTCCTCGACCTCTTCGCCTTTCTGCTTCTCGACGTAGATCGTCTAGATGTCGATGAACTACTCGACATCGACTCTCTTCTCCTCGACATCGACTTATCTTTCCTCGACATCGAACGTCGAGTCGACCTTGACGGCGAATGGCGGTGTCGCCTCAACGATGAGCGCCGGTGCCTCCTTGACTTATCTCGACGTCGATGATGTGTCGATGCCGGTGAAGTCCTCGACGTCGACCTCGTCCGAGGTTTCGACGTCCTTCCCCTCGACGTCGAACATCGACGACGCTTCGACCCAGAGCCTTGGGTCGACGGGGAACAGATAGTGGTCATGCCTCTCGATGCCGACGTCGAAGCCATCGACCGGGACCGATGCCTTTTCTGGGCCTTTTCTTGACTGGGGATCCCCCCAGAGGCCGAAGCTCGGGCAGAGGACGATGATTGAGTCCCTCCATTCCCAGACCCACCTGGTTCCTGATGTCTCCTCTGCTCCAGGCCTTGGAGACAAATCTTCTCCCTGTCACGCAGGGTCCTCCTGGAGAAAGATTGACAAATCTCACAGGCTTCAGGGATATGGGAGGAAGGGAGACAGAGTATGCATACTCTGTGGGGGTCAGATTTAGCCTTCTCCCTGGCACACACAGGGCACTTGTTGAATAAAGCTGACATATTCGACAGAAAGAGTGGGCAAAACTGTCTAAAAAACACAGCAAAAGGAAGAGGAAGACCCCAGACGTCGAGTGAAACACTCAAAATACTTGGAAAGTGTCAAAAATTGAAGAATACCCAAAAAGGGAGAGCTCAATGCTCCAGGGTCCTGCTAGCAGGAGCCGGAAAAAAGAACTGAAAGTAAAAGGACTTTGGCTGTGCATCCTGGGATACCGAGGGTCTCTGGAGAGTTCCTTAAAGGCACGGTATCCCTTTTCCAGACACATAATGGCAGCCTATGGGGGCTTGTCTGTCCAACCCTTCCTCTCTATCATTTCAAGGATTTTGGTGAAGGGGAGTTTTCTCTATGAGGGAAACTTGGTAAAAATGTGTAAAATCAGACATTGTTTGCTATCCTTTTCACTGTTTAGATGAAGGGGTGGCCTTTGTAGCCATGGAAGTGTTAGGCTGCATTATTTGTCTTGATTTTCTCTTAAGTGTCTATGCAGGACGGCAAAGAAGACAGCTCAAGAGAGTATTTTTGATTGCTCAGGGGTCCACGCACATGGGCGGGACTATTCACTAGATTATGACTATACACAGAGATCCCCTACTACAGAAGAGGATCCACAGAGGAATGAGGGTCCTGAGGGGTCTCGGGAAGCTGGAGAGGCCGTTGGAGTAGCCAGCCGCGAGCCAGGGGAACAAGGGTTCTAGGATTTTGGCCGTGGGCCCGTCAAAGAGCCTTCCCTGGAAGATGCCGGTGAAAAGGCAACTACACGTCGCCCTGTCTCTGGGGAGGAACACACCAACAGATGACAGACCTCAGGAGACGAAGGGACCTCAGGAGACGAATCCAGAACTCGGTGCGGCTCCATGGAGTCCGCCATTGGCACCTGATCGGCGTCAGGCGGCGCCGGAGTGGGCACTCGTGGCGCGGGCCTGACTCCTGCCACCACGTGCTCACCATGAGGGTTGGGCGGGGTCGACGCCACAACAGCGAGGGATCGGTGCTGAAACAGCGCCGGCTTGGCCTCAGGCGGAGCAGCCGACCACGCCGAAGACCGAGGTCGACTCAGGAAAGCACCCCAGGTCCCCGCCTCTACCCGTGACTCCACCTGAAACGGGGAGGAGGGCCCCTGGTGCCGAAGCGGCACCGGCTCGACCTCTGGTGAGGCAGCTGCCTGCTCAGAGGACCCGGGAACAAGCCCGGAGTCCCGGCGATCACCTGCGACGCCACAGGGAGCCCTGTAGGGATTTGCGGCGAGACAGGGTCGCTAGGAAAACTTTTCTGCCACAGCATCCCGGCGCACAGGGATGCTGTGGCAGAAAAGTTTTCCAGATCCAGTCTCATGCCTTGCGATAATTCTACGTTAAGGAATCTGCGGCAAGTAGTCGCTATCAGATTTAAACAATGACGGCTGTTCCGTCAACCATAAAAAGGCCAAAAGAGCTGAAAGGGACCCTCTAACTGTGCCCAAAGCACAGCCATACTACAGTAGAGACAAAGCAAACAAACCCATTTAACTTTGCTCAGAGGGGTCAATCTGGGGTGAGCTGCACCAAATCACAAATTTGCCCTATTGATTAAAGTATGCAGATTTGGCTGCTAAGATGACGTTCACCAGCTTTGGAGTAAGGTCGAAGGTATTCAGATCAATTTCCAAGCATGAAGGTGGAGACTAAAAAGGCACAGGAGCAGAATCCTGCCCTGGTGCTGTGACGGCAGGTCCTCCTGAAGTGGCAGCCTAATCGGAAAACAGATGGCCAAGAGCTCCGTATACCATACTCTCAGTGCCAAATCTGGGGCCGCTAGGATGACTTCGGCATGGTTGGTTATGAACTTCTTCAGAATTCAAGGGAAAAGAGGTGTTGGCAGGAAGGCATTCAGGAGTCTTGAGTTCTGGCTGAGGCAGAACATGTCTCCAACTGAGAGACGCTTTGGAAGCTCCAATGAGCACAACTTCTTACCTTGCACAAACATGGCAGTGGCGGAAGTTCTTCCTATTGGTGGAAGAGACAAGCAGCACAGCCAGGTGCAACTGCCACTTGTGATCCACTAGGCGTCGACGGCTGAGTTAATCCGCCCTGACATTTAAAGATCCTGCCAGATGGTTCACCACAAGGAAGACTGCTTGGTGCTGCTGCCGCTTCCTGAGGCATAGTGCCTGCTGCCACGGGCCCAAAACCCCACTCTGCCCTGCTTGCTGAAATACCAAATGGCAGTGGTGTTACCCGCTAGCACCTGTACCAGCCTCTTCTTAATAAATGGAGGGAAGGTTTTCAACGTCAAGCATATGGCCTGCAGATTCAGGAGGTAGAAGTGGGGCAGGGCTTCTGCCGGAGACCAGACGTCTCTGATTTCCACCTCTCCCAGGTGGCCTTCCCAGCTCTGGGTGGGGTAGGTAGAGGGTTTTGCCGGTGACCCAATCTTAGCCAAGTAACCACCACTGCAGGTCTTCCACAGTCTCCTCTTGCTATCTGGACGTGATTGGAGAGGTCCCCTTGATGTTGGGCCCACAGACTCCAGATCCCACTGTGGAGCTCGCAAATGCCACCTGCTGTGTCACCGTCAGTCCTAGCAGCCTCAGTGTAGATCTCACTGAAACCCAAGACTGAGGCTGAAAGATCAGGATCATAGTCTGAATGTGCTTAGTGAAACTGTATCTTCCCAGTATGGCTCAGATGAAAGGGAGTGTCTCAGAAGGAGTCAGTTGTGACCTCAGCACGTTGATAGTAAATCTCAAAGATGACAGGAGGTTTGTCATAGCCTGGGGCAAACTCGCTTTCATAAGCCTGTTGGCGAGGTAGGGGAAGACTGGGACCCCTGACTTCCGAAGGTGTGCTGCTACCACCCCGCTCACTTTTGTTAACACCCAAGGGGCACTGGTTAGACCAAAGATGAGCACAGGGAGCTAAAAATGCTTGTGGCCTACCATGAACTGGGATGTGGGATTAAGTGTCCTGCAGGTCCAGCGCTACCATTCAGTCTGGCCCTGGGGAAACTTGTCTTGGCACATAGGGATTTGGGTGCTGGAACACTTTTGATTTTGTAAACAGTCGGAGTGGGACTTTTGAGACTTGAACTGCTAGTGGGGCCTAACCTGAATGTTGCCTATAGTGAAAGGGGGCTAACCCCTACTTCTAATGAGAGCGAAGTGGGGTATAGGGACCTGTCTATCTAACACTAGAGCCTGACCTCAGGGGACTGTATGTATTGCTTGTGTAGGCTGTATTTCACTTTGTATTTGTAAATAAAAACAAGTATTTGACTGGAGAAAAATGTATTGTTGCTACTGTGCATATTTTGAGTTGTGAGCCTGTGTTCACTTGCTTACATCTACCAACCCCCTCCCTCCAAAAGATGACTTGGACTGCCCAGACTAGGCTACTTTTGAGAGACAAGTGCTGAACAGGTACTTGGCCCAGTTGGTAAGGAGACAAGGTAAATCGGGTCATAGGACATCAGGAGTAAAAGGCCTCAACCCCCATAGTTTGGGCCCAGTGGCTCCTGCTTATCCAATGGCCTCTAAAAGGGGTTCTGACAAAATTGCAAAGGAAGCCTTGGGTTTTGTAGAGTGTGTGTGTCATTTCAGAACATGTGTGGGGCATACCTTTCGTTACGTGTACAGATTAAAGGTCTCTTGTGGATTTGCTCACGACAAGGAATGTGCTACGGTAACTCCAAAGATTGCCAAGTGACTGTATGGACCCTTCGAGTATGATTTTTAAAATGAAGTATGTGCTAGGCATCAGTAATGTTCTAGTAGATTATATCTGCAGATTGCTTGTGACAAAGAAGGGTAAGGCAGGTATGTTGCACATATATCTGTAGAGAATGGAGACACAGCTACTGTATCATCAGTGAACATGGCATCTGCTGGGGATATTTAAAAACAAAAATGGCAGGTGGCAGTACGGGAAGATGAAACGTTGTGCCAAGTTGACCAATAGATTAAAGATGGTTGCCCACAAAAGAAAATGTTGCTAGATTAAGTTTTGGTTTATTAAGGTTTAAAGAATGAGTTGCTGTCGGAAAATGGTATTTTGTACTGTGGTGAGCAATTGATTGTTGTGATTTATGTGAAAGAGGGTAGTGTAGTCTTTTGCCCCTGGACCAAATGGAGAGTGTGATTAATTGTTGGTGGTTGGGGTGAATAGAAGTGTGTAGTAGCAGGTAATATTTTTTGTGGCCAGAGCATGGAGTGGGGTAAATTGCAAAGACGGTGAGATATCCATGCAATATGGTGAGCATTCCTGAACGCCCATGGAAGTTGTTGCTAGAAATTTCTGGCTCATTCAGTGTGGGTGGGTTGTTTGCCTAAGTATGCCATTGTGGCAGTAGATCATATTTCCCAGTGGGCAAATGTCAAATTTGGTGGGCAGGTCAACACAGAGGCAGTGATAACACTTTTGGGTGAAGCTAGAAAGAAAGTTTGTCGAATAAGGTGCTGAAAGATAATTGCATGCAGTTGGTTTCACATGAAACGGCATCTTTATTGAAGCATTATGGTATCAAGCATGTTTGAACATCATATAGTAATACAAATAGAGATGCATCACACTCAATATTTTCACATGAAAAAAGTCTCGATCAAATTTCAGAATATTCCAGTTCTTCTCTTTATTTTGCTTGTTAAAAACAGAACGCCAAATATTACAGCAGAAATAGCCAACACGTTTCATCCACAAAAATGGACTTCTTCAGGGCTGTAATATAATTGATACAAACAGTATATAAATCTGAATGTGCTTACAAAATCTATACAAAAACATAAACCCAAAAATACTATAAATACATGAACACATAATTGACCATAAAAACAATAAAGACAGTATATTCCCGAAGGACAGAGACATAACTACCAGAGGTGATTTTTAACTTTACAAGTTACATGCATTAAAAAAATTGTACATTTAAAAAAACGGATATACAGGAAATGTGGCTTTTCATAATAGCAAATGAGCAAAGAGCCATTAACCATCTTATTATAAAGAGACTTTCAGAAACCTATGAAATAAACTGTATGTCTCTGTACTTGGGAATATGCTGTCTTTATTGTTTTCTGTGCAATTATGTGCATAGGCTTTGCAGTGCAAGTAAGGCGGCGAGGCTACAAATGGTGTCGTTGGTGCCACGCCTCGTTCAAAGACGTGGACTGGCGTGGTGAAGTTGTAGACTGCTTCAACTTCTTAGGTGTTTCATTTGTGGGACTTACCTGATGACTTGGACTGGGGCAAGGATTGTCGCGATTGTTCAGAGGACCTTCCACACAACCATGATCTTGAACATCGCGGGGTTGTACGATGTTTGGTGGTGAGGAGATTCAAAAAGCATTCCCATAGCACCTTCGGATTCATGGTTTGGCAGTCCTCACAGGTCTTGGAGTCATGGTCTTGCTCCAATCACTACAGACAAACCAAGTGTGGGTCTGTCACAGGCATCTGCCTGTGACAGTCAGCACTGGGTTTGAAGCTGTTTTTTTTTTAGTGGACAACCATAGCAGACCAAGAGAAAAATCTAAAAAATAGCCTAAAAAATACAGCAGAAAAAAGTATGCCTAAATTTGACTGGTGGTAGTCCTCCGGACCTGCACAGACTGGCGAGTAAAAAAAAGAACTGATATCATTACACTGGGGTGACCCCTGTATAAGTACCTAGCATGCCACTTCCGGCGCAGCCAAACAATGTCACCTGCCAGTGCGCAGAAGTACTGCTTAAGCATTCCCAGACCCAGTTGAATGTCTGTGGATAGTTCTAAGATAAGGAATCTGTGACTAGAAATCTCTATCAGATAATATAAACAAGCAATGTCTGAATGGAGCTGCCCTAAACAAGACAACAGCAACAGGGGCTCACACAAAGCCTACTTCTTCTACATTGCTCATGACAAAAGATCTTGGCTGCACACGATTAAAACTGGGAAAGAACAGTACTCCACACTATTTCTAATGCCCTTTTTATACTTATGGCTTATGGGCCACAAACTATGTATTCAAGAAGTAAAGATTAGGACCCACACTTGCAACAACGATTTTGAATAGCTGACAATCAACACTTTTTTCCAGTTACTAAGCAATGCTGTTTTTCTGTATTCCTATACTAGCTACTTATTTCAGTTATATTTGTTTGTCAAAGTGCATAGAATTTTAGGTAATGATCAACATTTATTTCCTGTTGCTCAAGGGGAACACTTACATTTTTTTATTTTTAGAATAAATAACAGTCCATGTATCTGCTCTGAAAAGTCCATCGATTAATGCACTTGCAATTTAATACACACTTTATAGCAAGTAAAGAAATGTACACAGTGATGTGAATGCCATAGATCCTAGAGTGAGCGTTTACCATTCACTATTTGCTTTTGACTTATTTTTCCACAATAATATATCTTCATATTTAATTTCATTGCAGGTGACAATCAATCATTGACAAATTCTTTTATTTGATATGGTGGCTTTAATTTGGATAATTTT